>NC_090268.1:28525000-29828750 GCF_040414725.1 Anabrus simplex
TAATTTAAATTAATTTTCTTCCTCTTCTTCTTCTTCTTATCATTTCTTTCATCTATATTTTGATCGATAATTTCATGCCGATTTATTTAAATGGCAGGTTAATGTTATGCCAGGTACACAATCTATGCCCAAACGGGTGAGATTAGGAGACGTTGTCCTTCGGTGAAAGGCGAACGGAAGTGTGAATAAGGGTACGTGAAGAAATGAGTGGTTGATTTCCAACTGCTAGTATAATGAGGGCGTTTTTGATATAATCTGGCTGTTTATGTGAAAAATAATTATTGGTCATAATGATTGTAATGAGTTGATTTGAGCAGGTGGCCCTGCATTAGCTCAATTGAATGATGTTATTGACCCAGTGACCGCCGCTATTGAGCGTGTTGAATTAGTCTGCGGCCGTGGTGTGAGAGGGGAGTGGACTTGGGTCGAGATTTATTGCCGGAGAAAAAGGATGTCCGTGAGGGACAAAGCCAGGAGAACTCGCCTTGCTAAGAAAGTGTTCTGTTAGAATGTTGCATTCTACTGTATGAAAATAGAAACAAATTTATGTAACCACCACACACTGTTCATTAGCCTTGATCCGAAAAACACTGTAGAAATTAACGAATGTACGAGGCCTGATTAGCTTAGTTAGGGTTTTGTATTACAGCGCCCTGGATGGAGACGACCAGAGTCTCAGGTTCAAACCTCATGTGAGCACAGCAGGGATCAACAGCTCGCTCATACAGCGGGTTACAAAGGATTGACTACAGCCATTGTATTTATTTGTACATGTGTTTGATATGTTTCTTTTTCAGGATGTGTTCTTGTTCATTTTTTAATCGATGTCGATTTGAATCTAGACTTCGTGAGAGTCCATTGATAGTGATTGCAAGTGATAGTTCGTTGTTCAAGTCAGTGCTTAATTTTATATGGAAGACTTGAGTCCATTTATTTTTTTTCTTTTCCGTGATTTAGTGATGGACTTCTGATATGGTCGGAGTATTCGGATTAATTATTTCAAATGTTTAATTTAATTGATTTCTTATGTTTTCTGCGGTAGAATTAAGTTAGCCGACCATTCTAACGCGAACATTTTTTGTGTAAATAGATTTTAATGTGTAATACGGGATTCAGTCCCATGGAATACTCGCATTGGGGGAACATGGCTTGTTTTAGTAAATATTGTAGGGTCATTTTATTGTGTATGTTGTACTCAACGGTTTATGGTAAACCGGGTGATAGCACACAAAACAATCAGGATAGCACACAAAACAATCACTGTAGCATATATCCTAACCAATGTAGCATTTATGTAAGCAATGTATGACACAGGTAATCCAATGGGATAAAATGTGAAAACGTGAAGAAGTAGTATCAACCTCTCGGATATTCTTTGCTTCGTAGAGAGGAATATGAATATTAATGGCTGTGTCATAGAGTGAAAATTTGTTGTGTAAGAGACATTATCAGCGAACGTTGCCATCCACATAGATCTTGTCTGTGGAATGTGGAGGTAACAGCTGATGTCAATGGCAGCACGGACTCTTCCGTTGCTAAAATATGCAATTTATAATATCAGATGTGTAATAATTATCAAGAATGTATGAAATTTTTTTTATATTTCACCGAGTGAATAGTAAATTGTTTGAAACTATTTCGTGCCTATCTATACCGAAAAACAAGCATCCAAAAACCTCTTCCGTTCATTGTAGGCCTTTAAGATAGTTTAAGTTTGATAGCCTCTACATGCCGCGAACGATCTTCGACCCTCAGGAGTCTGTGTTTAGACCTCAGGAACGGAAGAGTAGCATTGACCTTGCTGAGCTGTATGGCCGATGACTTCTCATGTGAGTGGATTAATGATACAATCCCAATGAGGGGAAATCGGTACAGGCCGAAAAGGTCCCTTGACTATCGACTTCCGTGGAGCATGGTCCCATGTGTTCGTGACCCGAAAGGGTTGGTTTGTTGTCACATGCCTTGACTAATCTCCGACTGTCCGGAGTTTCTCAAACTGCATCACAACATGGATTACTCTGTCTTCGTTAGCTAAGCACATTTAATTACTGAGACAGGGTCTATTTTTAAGTCCTAGAAATCTTAGTCATAACCTAGTTTCAAACTATTACAATTTACACACACTATTACGTACATCAGAACATCATTCTTCGCACACTGGAATGGGTATGGTGTAATAAGTTTATAAACCCCCACCCCGCAAAATTAAGTAATAACAACAGCACAGAAAATTAATATGTCCAGAGTCTGTTCTTAACTGCTAATAATGTCTGGTTTGATTACATTTGCTGGGTTTCTAGGACTGTTCCAACTGAGCTCGATAACTGCAGTCGCTTAAGTGTGGCCAGTGTCCAGTATTCGGGAGATAGTGGGTTCGAACCCCACTGTCAGCAGCCCTGAAGATGGTTTTCTGTGGTTTCCCATTTTCACACCAGACAAATGCTGGGGTTGTACCTTAATTAAGGCCACAACCGCTTCCTTCCCACTCCTAGCCCCTTCCTGTCCCATCGTCGCCATAAGACCTATCTGTGTCGGTGCGACGTAAAGCAACTTGCAAAAAAAGTACTTCTCCAAAAAAAGAAAGTAAGACATTTCTCCATTAAACACAACATTTGCAGTATTTGCAAGCAAGCAAACTTGTATTTGATATCGTGAAGATAGCCACGGGACTTCCAGTTTTAGGTAGAATACGACCCACAATAACAGGGGCGTAACTCCTCATTTCAAAACTCCTACCTACAGCTACAGCAGTGGCGTATACTGAGGGCTACCAAGGCTATCGATGAAGCCCAAACCTCAATTCAGAATGATGGAAGTCCAAAGCACATTATAATGTAAGCATCTGACACATTGTTCCATTTGCAAAACTTGAAAGCAATGAGAGAAAACGTCGCACGTATTTCTGAGAGCAAGGCATCGGTGACTGATCTTGCATCCCAGGCTCTGCGTCCTTCTCCCCTCGACTCGCCTTGTGAGGCTTGCTGACGTATGTCCAATAGGTGCTGGGACGGGGTGATAGCTATGCTAGGCTTCGGTCCATCAGATCGCCACTGCTATCAACCATGCGTTACTCATCGTATATAATTCCTCACCTCATACTTCTGACTTAAAAGAGAACACAACACAAAAACACATATTTTGTTATTCATTGCTAAATATGTATTATGGGAATGTAATAACAATGCCGTTAATCCGATGCCTCTATGTCCAACCATTCTCAACTTATGTGCGGAAGTAGTAACTGGTCGTGACGTTACTGCGCTGTTGAGTCTACCTGGCAGCCTTGACGCTGGGAGACTCCATCTGCTACTTGCGTGTTCTTCTGTTGCCAGTGTTAGTGGGCTTATTTTTATTTATAATGGATATAAATATCATTCGTCCGTATCAGTATGAGCCAGAACGAACGACGTTTGCTGATGTCCATTCAGATAGAGATCTTGACATGGATATGCTAAACACCACAGGCCGTGCCGGCACGCGAATTTGGTGTAAATATAATGTGTGTACCATCATGGATACGGATGAAGAAAGTGTATGCTGTTGTGAATTAGACAATGTAAAAGCAGTGAAATCTGAGAAATTTATATGTATAACAAGAAATCCCTCATTTACAAGGCTTATTTTAGACCGTGAAGTATTGACAATGACAAGGCATAACATGAGCTTAAAAACAAAGAACATGGCAAGGAAACGTTTACTGACAGCTTTAAATCCATCAAATAGAACTTGGCGTTTTATTCGTTACAAACAGTTCACTTCGTGGGTAAATTCATGGACTGCGATTGGTAAAAAGAACAGAGTTGTCGTACCATCATGTGTTGAAAACACCATAAGGAACACATTTCCGGAACCCGATGGCACCTATGTGGGCTTCAAGCTGTAAATGAAAAAATGAAATTAAAACAGTAGAATTATGTAAGAGTTTCCTAAGCTTGTTTGTATGATAAATAAAATAATGTATTATTTTGACATGAAGTACGGTACCTCATTTATTGTTGCGAGTGAAATCGTGAGAAGTGCTTCTTGATCAGGTCGTCGTTGGAAGGTCGAGGCATTGGAGCGAAAATTGTAAAATTGCAAAATTGTACCCAACTGCTAAACCTTCGAGGTGACTTACTTCGATTTGGAAACCTATGGAGATGTATTTCTTTCTCTCTACACTTTCGGTTTCTACTCGTTGTGTTGTTACAGCCGTACACACTACAAGAAGGCATTTCGACAAACAGTCACCGCACTATTATAATAAACAACACTTCAAGTAAACGGAAGAGCGACTGAGCGCGTACTGCAATAATCAACTGGATGGCTCGCACAGCGCTTACAGCGCAGTGACGTCACAGCTACTCGTGTTTCCTTAGTTCACCGGCCTGCGGAGCGGCGCACAGCAAAAGCAAATATATAGTTGAGCCCTGTCCGATACACACTTTGATTCTGAGGCAACTTGATTTTTGTGTTGTGTTCTCCTTTAATTATATAGATAACTGAGCGCTGGTATTTCACTCCCGTTTACTTCCTCGTTCTTGTAAGAAGACACTGCAGGGCTGCTGTTATAGGAGTAAAATAGTTTCCTTTTTATAGGTAGATCTGCTAAAATGAAATGCATTCTTTCAGGTTTAGTGTTCTCTTTTCTTGGTTGGAATCGAACACGTGATCATGGGACTGACAACACAACTGATCTCCCGAGGAAGCTAACTAACCAGTGAACGATGGGTACTACCGCTGAAAAATTCTACATGTTTAACATAATAATAATAATAATAATAATAATAATAATAATAATAATAATAATAATAATAATAATAATAATAATAATAATAACAATGGTGCATGGCATCTGTATAGGCTTGGTGGTGCCCTAATGACGATAAAATGAATGGCGAAGACATCATGAACACCCAGTCCCCAAGCCAGGGGAATTAACAGTATTATGAGGGGTTTGATTCTGAAAATTGAACCGGGGCTATCGGACCAAAGGCAAACATTCTATCCATTTAGCCACAAAACCGGGCTTTAATTTGCTGAACCTTAGGCTACAATCTCCATTGATCAGGGTTGAGCATTTGCAGTAGCAGAGGTCAGGGCAGTAGCTTGTGAAGCGGCAATACAGCAGTCGACTCCGTTCGCTATTGGCTCCAGCTCAAAACGCAGAAGACTTCACGTTCATTAAACCAACTATCGAAAAGGGGTAACCTAAGTCTAGTGGTAGCCCACGTCTTGATCCCAGCATACGCCACTGAGCTACAGTATATTGTTTCGTGTGATTGGTGTCGTTTGATAGGTTGTGTGATTGTGGTAGGTAGGCTACTAACATTGTCATTTTACTGTACAGCTGACACTATTGTTTCTCATAATTAATTGTAGGTTATTATTATATTGTTGTTGTGTAAATGTACATAATATTTAGCTTTTAACTCATGTGCATACTGTAGATCACTGTTTACGGTCATACTTGTGTTCCCATGACTTTATTCATGTATTGTGTTTTGTTTGTGTTTTCTTTCTTTCTTTCTTTCTTTCTTTCTTTCTTTCTTTCTTTCTTTCTTTCTTATTCTGTTTACCCTACAGGGTTGGTTTTTCCCTCGGACTCAGCGCGGAACCCCAACTCTACCGCCTTAAGTGCAGTATCCTGGAGCGTGAGACCTTGGGTCGGGGGGTACAACTGGGGAGGATGACCAGTACCTCGCCCAGGCGGTCTTGCCTCCTATGCTGAACAGGGGCCTAGTGAGAGGATGGGAAGATTGGATGGGATAGACAAGGAAGAGGGAAGGAAGCGGCCGTGGCCTTAAGTACCCTGTCGGCAGTCCTGAAGATGGGTTTCCGTGGTTTCCCATTTTCACACCTGGCAAATGCTGGGGCTGTATCTAAATTAAGGCCACGGGCACTTCCTTCTCACTCCTAGGCCTTCCCTATCCCGTGGGCGCCGTAAGACCTATCTGTGTCGGTGTGACGTAAAGCAAATTGCAAAAAAAAAAAAAAAAAAAAAAAAAAAAAGGGTGAGGTACCATCCTGGCATTTGCCTGGAGGAGAAGTGGGAAACCACAGCAAACCACTTGGAGGATGGTTGAGGTGGGAATCGAACCCACCTCTACTCTGTTGACCTCCCGAGGCTGAGTGGAACCCGTTTCAGCCCTCGTACCACTTTTCAAATTTCGTGGCAGAGCCAGAATAGAACCCGGGCCTCCGGGGCTGGCAGCTAATTACACTAAACACTACACCACTGAGGCGGACTTTGTTTATGCATGGATTATATTTTTCAGTTTGTATGTAACTTATTATTATGACTATTCTCTTTCGTTTTCACTTTAATGCTCCGGATTTCTTTTATTTCATGTCTATTTGTTGAGCTTTGCTTACATTTTCTCCATATCAATAATTTAACTTAGTTATCTTTGATTTAATAATAGAATAGTACATCTCTCTTATAATATATCTTTTATCCTGTAATTTACGTGGTTAAGTGTTAGAGAGGGCCACGAGCCCTGACTTCACCACTGCTTAAGTCAAATAAATAAATAAATAAGTAAATAAATAAATAAATAAATAAATAAATAAATAAATAAATAAATAAATAAATAAATAAATAAATAAATAAATAAATAAATATTGGTTGGGTTCGAACTGCAAATCCCGTGGTGAGAAGCCAATGATGATTTTATTTTTTACGATTTGCTTTACGTCGCACCTACACAGCCCCAGCATTTGCCTGGTGTGAAAATGGGAAACTATGGAAACCATCATCTCACCTCGAATACAAGCTCACATCTGCGCGACCCTAACCGCACGGCCAACTTAGTCGGTGCTGATGATGATGTCAATAGCTATCATAACCAGAAAATTTAAAAACATGACTGTAAAAGACTCTGATTATACTAATAAAATCGACTGTTCTATTTGTCGTGGCAGTAATCGTCTGCTGTTGACATTCGTAATAGATAAAAGTTTATAATAGATGAAAGAAAACCCATTCACACAACATACCCACAATGACTCACACAACTCAGTTATATGTTCCCAGGTAAAAAATTCGCCAGGCAGATTTGAATTTTTGAAAGAAAGTAACCGGTCGAATGCCCATTGGGAGTGTATTCGAGTCTCAATGCAGTAACTAAAAAGGAATGATTGTAGGAATTCGTCGGATTTAGTGGAATTTCAAGTAGAGAACCAGAACGGGTACCCTACTAATTTCATGGAATGGGGAAAGGAAACGAAAATTATAATATAGGTAAGTAGGAGTGTTCTTCAAGATTACTTGGTAGACAAGTGTCATTAGGTAAAAATTCCTTCGTTCATTTATGAGTAGCCATCCCAATGTTTTGAAATGTGGTGTAACGTGAGCTTCATGTCGCATATGGTATGCATGACTTTTGTGCTCGTTGAAGACTCAAATGTTTAAATTTTAGTTTAAATTCAAATTTTTTAATTGTTTCATACTTAGATTGACTAGTACCGTATCACAGTTGTCTAAAATTGGGAATAGTAGTTCTTGGATTAATTTTAATTTAAGATTTTGTGGGAAAGCATTCCTCTGACGTTTCAGGTGATATAGAGCTGCATGAACCTTTCTACATAGATTAGTTACGTGCTCATTCCAGATCAGATTCTCATTGATGGAGATACCAAGATTAGTTATATTTTAAGGTACGGTACAGCAATGTTATTGATGATGACTGGAGGAGGATTGATATAGCCTATTACATGTAATAATTTAGAGTTTCCTAGGATAATACTTTTTGTTTTACGAGGATTTAGGATTAAGTGGTTGTGGTTAGAATAGGCGATAAGCCTTTCAATATCTGAATTAATATGCTGAACTGTTTCATGTAAGTTGTTTATAGTGGTGCGTTTGTATATCTGCAGATCATCAGCATATAAGTTGTAGTTAACAATACTGAAGTATGGAGGACATGCCATTAATATGCAAGACGAACAATAGGGGCCCTATAACAGACCCTTGAGGGACACTGGATGATTGTATAGCCCATTGAGATCTTTGATTGTTTACCACTACGCACTGGCGACAATTGGTAAGGTACGACTTAAAAAGATTTAGGGCTATCGGGCCGATATGCTTGCGTGTGAAACGCACTACTAAAGTAAGTGTCAGTATCGTCACCTGCCGTTTGTCCATTGCTAGACTTATGTCGTCTGTTACCGGAAGAACGGCAGTCGTAGTACTGTGTCCCTTCCTGAAGCCAGACTGCAATGGGTCAAAAAGAGAATGACTGTATAATGCCAATAAGAAGTTGGTGTAGCAGCAATCATCCAAGTCAGTTTCGAACGAGCTCTGTATGCGCGAAGTTAATAATAGACTAGGCTTATCAGTTGTGTGGTTTGATATTTATCAAACTTTATTTCAACAGTTTTTTTTAACTTAATGTTGTTCTTTTCTTTTTTCTTCTTTTTTTTCTTTTTTAAATCGCATAAATTATTATTATAACTGAGACTTTGGTATCGATTACAGTGTTTAGCTCCGTAGTTACTGAAAAATGAAAGCAATTATTATAGTTAAGCACTAACGTCTAAATGGTGCATGGTTGGCTGCTCAGCGGCTTAGCCGTCAAACCACGGAGGCAGTCAAATGAAATATATTAAACATTATTTGCTAATAATCTTACGATAACGAATACTCCCTTTGTTCATATATCTCGACAGTCTATTGCATTACTTCTGTCTGCGGTAATATAATTTATATTACTTATTCATAGGTTTTACATTTTATTTGAGGGGGGCCGTGTCACAGTCGTTACCGCCCTGGTTGGAATCAATCTTTGTATTTGTTTTGTGAAAGGAGCAGCGCTGGCTACTTTCTCTGTTCTGCTTCATTAATATTGCTCGGCAAATGACCGTTACTGGTCGTTACACGTAGCAATGAACTAAGACCACAGTAATTATGAACATTATTTTCTAGATAGAGAAAGATTTGACTGTGTTGTATTTATATCCATGATGTTTGGTGATGACCTATAATATTATACGAAGAAAAAAAAAAAAGGAGCACATGTTAAATCCACAAGAAGAAGTGGTGAAGTTGAGCAGATCGAGAGAGGCAATTAGAAGTGGGAGATAGTTAGTAGTCGTAATGGTGCGTAAAGCTAATCCTTATCCCCACAGTCTGTCAGTCAAAGTGTATAATATAGCACAGTCTTTAGATTGGTGAATCGCAGCTAATCTCTGAGCCAGCTAACGGCCATGGGTCTTCTTACATTCGGACTAAACACTCTGGTAGCATCTGCAGTGTAGTGTATCATGTTCGTGGTGATCTCGTCACATGACTGTATTCGAGGCAGACGCTTATTTTAGTTAATCAGGTACTAGGATTCTATTTAGAACAGAAATAATTTCCCCGACCGCCCCTGTGGTGTAGTGGTTAGCGTGATTAGCTGCCACCCCCAGGAAGCCCCCGGCTCTGCCACGAAGTTTGAGAAGTAGCACGAGTGCTGGGACGGTGTCCGCTGAGCCTCGGGAAGACAACTGATTAGAGGGGGTTCGATTCCCACTTCAGCCATCCCCGAAGTGGTTTTCCGTGGTTTCCCACTTCTTCTCCTGGAGTGGTACGTAGCTTACGGCCACGGTCGCTTCCTTCCCTCTTCGTTGTCTATCCCTTCCGATCTCCCCACAAGGCCTCTGTTCAGCATAGCAGGTGAGGCTGCCTGGGCGAGGTACTGGTCCTCCTGCCCAGTTGTATCCCCGACCGAATTTCTCACGCTCCAGGACACTGCCCTTGAGGCGGTAGTGGTGGGATCCCTCGCTGAGTCCGAGGGAAAAACCAACCCAGGATGTTAAACGGATTAAGAAAGAAGAAGGAGAAGAAGAAGAAGAATTTTACCAAGGACAAAATGAATACTTCAACGGGCTCACGGGCTGAGTCTGGCACTACTTCCACTTATATTTGCATCTTTTCTGTCTCATATTCCTTTCCCAGCCCACCTTCTTCCCCTACTGCAAGAGTATAACGTTTCCTACATCGAGAAATATTTTATGCTCTCTATCCCCCAGTGTTCTCGATATTCTTCCTTTCCGTAATAGATTCAATCTTCGATAGAATATAACTATTATTCTCCCGTTCACCGATAGCAGAGCGTATGAAATATGTGCCAATGTCCATTTTACAAAATTATCTTTTAATATATAAAAATGAATATTTGTTCGTCTCGACTTGACTCTAAAGCTACTGGACCGATTTCGTTGAAAATTTCACAATTTGTTCTTATTACTGTTAAGAGGGTTTAGGAAGTGGTTTGAACGAAATCCCATAAGTAGATTTATATGATAAATAATTATATATAGTTTATTTAATTGTAATGCCGCATCAAGGTTGGATCGTCCGACTCGCTGGCTGAACGGTCAGCGTACTGGCCTTCGGTTCAGAGGGTCCCGGGTTCGATTCCCGGCCGGGTCGGGGATTTTAACCTTAATTGGTTAATTCCAATGGCACGGGGGCTGGGTATATGTGTTGTCTTTATCATCATTTCATCCTCATCATGACGCGCAGATCACCTACGGGTGTCAAATAGAAAGACCTGCACCTGGCGAGCCGAAGCCGTCCTGGGATATCCCGGCACTAAAAGCCATACGACATTTCATTTCAAGGTTGGATCGACTTGATGGACAGATTTGCAATCATTAGGCGACAGCGACTTATTCTGCATCGAGATAGTCCGGTAAGAAATGCTGTATATAGGATGGGAACACGCTGCCATGTTTTATAAAGTGCCTTTCCACATCTCCTTAACCACCGGAGCAATTTCAACCAAACTTGGAACACTTACTATCTTGCTGTGGGGGTAAGCCTTCCCTAGCACCCCTAGGGATGGGAGTGGGTGGCATATAAAACAATCAAAAATAGTGTCGATTCCATGGTTTTGGGCCGAGCTGAGTGGCTCAGAAGGTTGAGGCGCTAGCCTTCTGACCCCAGCTTGGAAGGTTCGATCCTGGCGCAGTCCGATAGTATTTGAAGGCGATGAAATACGCCAGCCTCGTATCGGTAGATATACTGGCACGTTAATGAATTCCTGCGGGACTAAATTCCGGCACCTCAGCGTCTCCGAAAACCGTAAAAGTAGTTAGTGAGAAGTAAAGCCATTTATTATTATCAATGTTATTACATCGTTATGTCCTACTTAGGAGCTCGTTTGAACCAGCTTAGTTGATGCGTTGGCCTTCTTCTTCTTCTCCTCCCAAAATCCCTTCATCCTCTCGCTGAGCTTCTTCCTTCGTTCTTCTGCCCAAGTTATAGTGGCTCTGGTGTTGGGTTTGTCTTCAAACTGGTGATTGCCAGTTTTGCTTCTGAATTTACATCTGTCCTGTACAGTGTCTTCCGAGATATTGATTTCCTGGAAATGTGTTTCAATTTCACGAAGCCAGCTGGCTGTTCTTGGTTTAAAATGAAGGGGCCAGGTTGAGAATTCTTTTAGTTAGTCTGTTACCATTCATTCTGATAATGTGTCCATAAAATTTCAATAGTCTTTTCCGAAAAGTGTGAGATGATTATTCAGAATGACAATATATTTCCTGGGATTATTTTTACCTTCATATTCCCTCTATTTGCCTTTGCTGGCAGGACCTAGTGTTTACAGTGTACTATGTCTTCTGGTGTGGGCTAGAGTAATTTTGTTACTTTCATTGATCTGTCTCTGTCTTATCCTTGGCTTTGACAATATGAAAGTGACTGAGGTATGAGCGATGCTAGTAATGCCATTCCTTCTGCAGCCAGTCCCTGCTATGATTGGTGTAAAAATGTTGCTCATAGGGTCGGTTGGTGCATAAATTTCAGTGGGCTTGGCAGACTGATATGTAATAGCAACTTCTGGCTCGGTGAGGAAAGCAACGGGAAACTACCTCACTCCTCATTTCCCTAGTACGCCTCTTCAGTGATGCCTAGGCCATCTATGACAGCTGACGGCGGAGCTGTTGAGGATCCAACCAGCCTTAGGGCTGAAGACTGAACATACATACATTCCCTGTACACAAACTGAGCCGAACATTTTTCTTAAAATTCTCCTTTCCTGTTTCTCTATGTCTTTGGTTTGAGACCGGCCACCAATGATTAAGTTTTCTGAAGCATAGGCTATAACTCTTCAGGCTTGATTACTGTATTATAGTGTCTAAGTTTTTTTCCGATATTGATTTTTATTGCACCTGTTCGAAGTGATCCTGTAAGCTTTCTGTAATTTGGAAATTCTTTCTTTATTTGCTTTGCGGTTTAAACCAGAGGACTGAATAATTTCTCCTCATTATTATTATTATTATTATTATTATTATTATTATTATTATTATTATTATTATTATTATTATTATTATTATTATTATTATTATTATTATTATTATTATAGTTTTCGGGGTCGGTAAGATAAAATGCAATACTCTGGATGTCGTGTAAGTCAAAGTTCAGCCCCAGTCAGAATGGGGGTTGGGAGGGGTGAAAAATAAAATGTCCAAAATTACCGAAATTATGGATGTATGTGTGTATGTTCCAGTATACCTCTTAACCCAACTAGGTTCAGTGGTTCCCGCCTTCCTGTTTGTTAACCTCAATATTGGATGGGACCCTTCCAGAGCATAAGGTCTTGGCCTGAACTATTCTATCTGCTGGCCCACGACGTTGCTACTACCCCACATTCACTCGTTGTTACACTCATATAATTCACAATAGGAGATATTATTTAACACTGTCATATAATAGAATTAATGATCCATGAAGTAAAAATGTTCTGGGGTTATACAATCCCTCGGGGCGGAGTTGAGGAGAGGTGGCATGTGAAAATAATTGACAATGACCAATGTCAATGTTGAATCCTTAGTTTTCTGAGTTGCTGAGATGAATAGTGACACACCGGATGCCGTTTAAGTTTAGTTCCGATCGGCATGAGGGTTGAGAAGAGATGGAAAAGTATGTCCAAATGGCCGAAATGTGGATATATGTGTGTGTCTTCCAGCATAGTTCTCAACCAAACTAAGTACATAGATGATTTACTATCCGAAGAAAAATACTGTAGGGGTAGAACAACGCTAGCAGCCCTAGGGTCGGGGGTCGTCAGGGGTGAAATATAACGACCAATGTTAATACATAGTCCATAGTTTTCGGGGTGGCTGAGATGAATAGTGACACTCTGGATGTCCAAGTTCATCCACCGTCGCATGGAGGTTGAGAAGGTGTGAAAGATAATATGTCCAAAATGACCGATAATTGTGTTGAGCCCACAGTTTTCGGGGTCCCTAGCCTGATTGGTGACAGTTCGAATCGTGTACATCATATCTATCTATAACTTACTTTTATTATTTCTTTGAAAGTATCAGCTACTTCCCTGGCAATCTGGGCTGCCACAAGGAAATAGTTTAAGTCTGCATTATAACCTCAAACTAAAACTTAAAATTAAAACACCGGGCGAGTTGGCCGTGCGCGTAGAGGCGCGCGGCTGTGAGCTTGCATCCGGGAGATAGTAGGTTCGAATCCCACTATCGGCAGCCCTGAAAATGGTTTTCCGTGGTTTCCCATTTTCACACCAGGCAAATGCTGGGGCTGTACCTTAATTAAGGCCACGGCCGCTTCCTTCCAACTCCTAGGCCTTTCCTATCCCATCGTCGCCATAAGACCTGTCTGTGTCGGCGCGACGTAAAGCCCCTAGCAAAAAAAAAAAAAAAATTAAAACACGTGACAATAACTCTCAGTTTACAAAATAGTTCCTGAACTATCAGTCAACGTCACAATAAAGAAATCTCCAAAAAATCACTTCAAACAGTTAATACAAATCCCAAAATTAAATATTCAAAGAAAGTGCCCGGGCAGAGCCGGGTACTACAGCTAGTACAAAATAAAAAAGAATACATTAGCCTAACGTTACTGAAGGAGTTTTTCGGATTGATTATTTAGACTGGCAAACTGACGTAATTTTATATTCCAAAATGTATAAGTTATTATTTTAGAAACAAATTTATACGTTATTTTAAAAGTGCCACGCCTTTAATATGGCTCTTAAAAGTTATGGGGAAGAATTCCAAATGGGAATGATTCGTGAAAGTACTGGAAACGTAGGAACAATGGCACTGTTCATTCATTCATATCATTTTTGACCTTATGGACAGTGTCTGAACTCGAATATATCATGATGACACAATTTTCACTTCTTTCCCTTCTTCCTCTTCTCTTCCCAAAATCTCTTCATCCTTTGGTTATACTCCTGTTTCCTTTGTTCTGTCCACAATGTTCCTGTCTTCTTCTTCTCATTTACTATAAATTTTGTACACTAATTTTGTTTCTGAAGTCTTTTCTGTCTCCTATTATTTTCCTGTTGATCCCCGCCTGCCTTAAGTCTTCCTCTATTTCATGATACCAATTTGTTTTCTTGCTTGAACTGTTTACGACATCACAGATTTTCTGTTGTTGTCCATCCTCTGTTTGCGCCCATATAAAGTTAGTCTGCGTTTCCTGATCATGTCTGTGAGTCTGTCAGTGTGCTGGTACAGCTCTTCGGTAGATCGTTTCATCCATATGCCATCTGTGTGTATTGGTCCAAATATTTTTCTGAGAATTTTACGTTCTATTTTTTCTGTTTCTAAGATGCCTGATGCTCGAATTGCGGTCGTTTCTGACGCAAACAATGCTTCTGGTAATACGACTGTTTTGTAGTGTCTAAGTTTGGCCTGTCTTGATATGCTTTTCTTATTATAACGAGACCATGTGAGTTTGTATGCTTTCTAGAGTTTTTCCGTTCGTTCTATGTTAGACGCCTTGTTTGGTCCACCTATTTGTATGTATTCCCCTAAATATTTAAATTTTTCGACTCTTTTTACTGTATAATAATAATATAATTTATACTTTCGCGTGGCTATTTCTAGCCGAGTGCAGCCCTTGTAAGGCAGACCCTCCGCTAAGGGTGGGCGGCATCTGCCATGTGTAGGTAACTGCGTGTTATTGTGGTGGAGGATAGTGTTATGTGTGGTGTGTGAGTTGCAGGGATGTTGGGGCGCACAAACACCCAGCCCCCGGGCCATTGGAATTAACCAATGAAGATTAAAATTCCTGACCCGCCCGGGAATCGAACCCAGGACCCTCTGAACCGAAGGACAGTACGCTGACCTTCAGCCAGCGAGTATAATAATAATAATAATAATAATAATAATAATAATAATAATAATAATAATAATAATAATAATCGTATGGGTTCAACTACCATGTGCAGACATTTCAGTTTTGACGTCATCTGGCTTTTTGCTCGTGAATTTCAACGTTCCGATTTACTCTAGGCCCACTAGATGGCAGACTAAGTAAACCGAAACTCTCTTGGGCGTCTGTGGCTGAGATTTAATTAATTTTTGTCGGGTAAACACCAAATGTGTTACCAGAGATCTTTTACATGCCGACATCGTACTAAATTGGAGTGTCGAATGGACTTTCTTCCACCCTTCGAAAATCCGACTACCTTTGCCGGGTTTGAACCCGCTGTCTTGGGATCCGGAGGCCAACACTATCACTGATCCACAGAGGCAGCTAATTTTAATAATAATAATAATAATAATAATAATAATAATAATAATGCCGCCTCTGTGATGTAGTGGTTAGTGTGATTAGCTACCACACGGAGGCCCGGGTTCGATTCCCGGTTCTGTCCCGAAATTTGAAAAGTGGTACGAGGCCTGGAACTCGGTACACTCAGCCTCGGGAGGTCAACTGAGTAGAGAGGGTTCTATTCCCATCTCAGTCATCCTCGAAGTGGTTTTCCGTAGTTTCCACTTCTCCTTCATTCTCCTCCACGGCCGGTTCCTTCCCTCTTCCTTGTCTATCCCTTCCAATCTTCCCATCCCCCCACAAGGCCTCTGTTCAGCATAGCAGGTGAGGCCGCCTGGGCGAGGTACTGGTCCTCGTTCCCAGTTGTATTCCCGATCCAAAGTCTCACGCTTCAGGACACTGCCCTACAAGCGGTGGAAGGTGGATCCCTCTCTGAGTCTGAGGGGAAAACCAATATCTGATACTGTGCCTCTTTCACGGTCCTAACTCGTTAAATGATTACCTCGTCTTGACTGAGGGAAATTCGGCTCTTGTAATCCTTATCCAACACACAGGGCTAATATTAAGGCGTTGAATATTTAAATATCTGTTGGTTTCCATGGTGAAGTCACAAAAATCCCCAGGCGTCATCATGATTACATGAAATGGTCGAAAATGTTTAGCATCTCTGATTATTTCCGCATCTTTTTCTGGAACCATTGTTGGCCACACGGAGTACCTATTTTTGAAAACAACGAACTGTTATGAATGTCATGTCAAGATGCTGGCAATAACGACGTACCATTTTGACTGGAATAGGTTTCGGAGAAATTCTAGCACCCGAAGTATTACTATCACGAACTATAATAGCTATAAACACGGTTAACATGCAGTTGACTTTCAACAAATGGCAAAGGTTATACGCATCGAGCTAGAACAACATAGAGGGGCTGTATGCCCGACATCAGCGCTCCCTGCGGAAGCAAGTTGAAGCAGCCATGTTAACGGTTGCCAAAACAAAGCGAGTTGGCGCAAGAACATGTGTTGAGATGACAGGGAAATTGTGCATGGCAATATAATTTCGTAAGTTTTCATGTTTTGAAGAAGTGAAAATATGAACTCTCGCTTTCAAGGATGCCAGCCGTATGCTCAGTGTACGGTTATACTAATCGGAGTAATAAAACCAAGGATATATCACATTTTAAATAAGTATTACTGAATGATAGCCGAGATCACTTTTTGTAATTTCTGTTTGTAATTAAATCCATGTTAATGCTTACACAGCGGAAGTACTGATAGCCACGGTAATTATTTATCGGATTATGTTTCAGATTTCCTATAATGAACAAGGGATTGACGGAACAATGGGTTGTGAGGACGAAAAGATATAAATGGTATTCCAATAAATACAGTCGCTTACGCGCTGTACATTTCAAAGATAAATATATGAATGAAACAAATGACCAACGGCGGTTACTGGCAAATGCCGTTCTAACCCTATTCAATTTTGCTTGACATTTACAAACAAAGAAAATGGAGCGCCTACCGCCAAGGAAACTTAACCATGAAAAGTCACCTATTTCGGTCAAACGTACACCAAGCATGGTCAATACAACATTTTACTGCTATTTGCGAAATTTATGCAGCCTTTATTGTAGATGTCAGTTGCATTGGTATTTAAAACTATAGTTCAGTTCACCGGGCGAGTTGGCCGTGCGCGTAGAGGTGCGCGGCTGTGAGCTTGCATCCGGGAGATAGTAGGTTCGAATCCCACTATCGGCAGCCCTGAAGATGGTTTTCCGTGGTTTCCCATTTTCACACCAGGCAAATGCTGGGGCTGTACCTTAATTAAGGCCACGGCCGCTTCCTTCCAACTCCTAGGCCTTTCCTATCCCATCGTCGCCATAAGACCTATCTGTGTCGGTGCGACGTAAAGCCCCTAGCAAAAAAAAAAAAAAAAAAAATATATATATATATAGTTCAGTTATTACGAGTTTCGACTTGACGTTTGAGCTCTGCCTTTCGGCGGAGGGTAAGTGAATTAATCAACTGCCAATAATAGGCAAAGGCAGCCGATCGCTCCGACAGTGCGCGTTAAATTCTAGTTCCGGTTAGCGGTGTTGTCGATTTGTTGTTTACTGTAACCACGTGCTATCAGCTGTGTGTTGTATTGTGCTCAGTTCTTTGCGCGGTCTTTGTGTGTCTTTGTGCTAGGCTGTTCGTTTATATTTCGTAGTGTAGAGTTTATAGATTTATTGTTTAGTATTTTTAATAGTATAGCCCATTATATTGTAGTGAATAGTGTGTAACAATGTACAACAGTGAGCTAGTTTATATAGTAGCTTAGTTTAATATTTCGTTCGGTAGTTATATAATAGGTTAATTTTAGGCCCGTATGTGAATTTCATATTCTGTCATGTCGACGCCAATGTCTAAGGATGAAGCTCCCAAGAGAAGAAAGCTGTTCGGCCGCGGTACTCCACTAAGGAGCTATGTCCGGGAAATTGTTTCCTATTACCATTTTAACGTCATAGAACTGATTTGGGCCCAAGTGAAGGATTATGTAGCTGAGAATAACCGACTCTTCACAGTTTCGGAAGTTGAAAGACATTTTCGAAGCCGTAGGCCGTATAAGTGCGGAGGACTGGAGCAATGTTGTGAGACACACGCAATCCGAGATGATTAAAGCTTGGGAGAAAGAAAGTCTCACAGACGATTATGTTGAAGACTTTATTATCTCTTTAGGGTCAGGTGAGAGAAAAACCTCAAGAGACGATGACAATGCCGATAGCGACTCAGAAATGAGTAGTGTAATCCCTTTGTACGATTATTTCCTGCCTTAGGGGAAATTAAATCTAACAGCAACGCGAGCTCTTCTACATGGTGAGTAGAAATTTCATTTTATGTTCTCACGTTTTATCTTTTCGAGCATTGATATATGTTTATCTTGTAGTCTTGTCATAAATGTGTTGTGTATTGTTGTTCATCTTACGTGAATTATGTATGTTCCTACAAAGAATAATTGATTATGGACATTTTCCAGTATATACATTTCCGTTCGTGTTGTGTATCGTAAATCAGCTGTTTGTATTCGTAGCAGTTTGGCACCACAGTCTGACTTCCGGTTAACTGTCAAGTCGAAACTCATCAAAACGGAACTATAGACTACACTTCATAATGGACAACTTTCAAGGTTAGCTTTCAGCTAGTAATCCCAGTATGATATGGTAATCGGAAAAAATGATATGCCCCCTATATTGTAATAAATAATTACATAAAACAATTATAGTGGTACAGTACTCATGGACTGCCTCTTTGGTGTAGTGATTAGCGTGAGTATAGCTGCCACCCCCGGGGGCCTGGGTTCGATTCCCGGCTCTGCCAAGAAATTTGAAAAGTGGTACGAAGGCTGGAACGGGCTCCACTCTGCTTCGGGAGGTCAACTGAGTAGAGGTGGGTTCGACTCCCACCTCAGCCGTCCTCGAAATGGTTTTCCGTGGTTTACCACTTTTCATCCAGGCAAATGCCGGGATGGTACCTAACTTACGTCCACAGCAGCTTCCTTGCCTCTTCCTTGTCTGTCCCTTCCCAACTTCCCATCCCCCCACAAAGCCCCTGTTCAGCATAGCAGGGCACTCCAGGGCACTGTAGAAGTGGGATCCCTCGCTGAGTCCGAGGAAAAACCAACACTGGAGGGTAAATAAATAAATAAATAAATAAATAAATAAATAAATAAATAAATAAATAAATAAATAAATAAATAAATACAGTACTCATGGGCAAGCAATGCCTTTTAAAATATGATCAGAATGAGGTTGTAAACTATTGTAGGTCCGTTTCATTTTAAGGATTTCTGTCATAAATACTTACGTCCACGGTTTTTATTGTAATTTATGCTTAACCACATCAACCAAGCAGGGTAACGCTCTTGTTCCGATTTCGAGGCCTATTCGTATGTCAAAGTGCAACGATTTCGAACTACCCTACAATAAGCTGATCGTGATGTTGGCCTCGTGCAGCAATGTGATAAAGTGGCGTATTCGCAGTCTATGATTTTTAATGCTTTAAAGCTTTCGGCTAACGGTCTTTAATTCAGCCCAAGTGATTCTAAAATGCGTATTTTCTACACTTTTCGCCATTCAAGAGCCATGCTCTCTTGCTTGTGTGACCACAGGAAACATGGCGGACGTTCGTTCTATTAGCTTCACCCAGGCAGCGCTTCCGCCTCTCTATGTTATTCTAGCTCGTTGGTTATACGTAATTCCAAATACGCGACACTCAGCGAGATATCGAGGGACAGCTATTATAGCTCTCTCTAGCGGATGGACCTGAGAACTAGTGATCCTGTCATAAAAGCACGTGTATTTGTGTGCGAAGTTTTTGTGTGTTATTTATGCGTTTTCAGTGAGTTGACATAATTTAATAGTAGCGTGTGTCATTCCTTGATATCTCCTCTCAACATGAGGGGAAAGGTGTGTGCTGTGTTTGGCTGCAGTAACTATGAAGTAGAGTAGAATGCGCGGTCTTTCTTTCGCTACCCTCGTCACAAGAAAATGCAAGTAATATTGTGTTTGCATACATTCTTCCAGTGACAAAGAGATTTTTATAGTACTTCATAATCTTGTGACCTGCTCGACCCATATTTTAACTGGTTTAAAATATAATACGCATATTTTATTGTATAATGCAGCAGTTAACCTTCAATACCGATGTGTTGTTGTAGGTGTGATCTGTGTGTTTTGAAATGTAACAGAAGTGATTTGGATAAGGTGTACAAGAAAAAAGGGACGTTACGCTTATATAAGAATAATAAGATCTGTTCAGATCATTTCCAGGCCAGCGACTTTAAAATTCCTGAACAAAATATGGGTGACTTAAGAAATGTACACATTTTGTTGAAGCAATGTGATGATGCAAATTTGATTTACCCTAATGTAATAGCAAGTATTGCTTATAGGGAAGTTTTGAATGTTTTTCAGGCTAATTTTATAGATTTTATTTCTGTTAGTAGGCTTCACCTCTCTAAAGAACCAGAGAAACAAGGAAATGCCATTTGGTCCTTGTTTCATTGACGGTGAAATCCTGACATTCATCTCCCCGCGGTAGAGAGGGGGCAACGGCAGGCGGCTAACGAATGATGGGACCGATTATCTCCCGGTATAAGGAGATTCCCTATACCAAGTGCCAACAGTCTCTTTGAGAGTGGATGAGCGGGTATGGGTAAGGGCACTCTAATGTCCTGGGGACAAGAAATTGTTTCCAAAGGCGGAGGAACCAGTTTGGTCAACGGTATTAGGATGCAGAAGGCAACGGGAAACCACTGCATTAAAGATCCTGAGAGATATTCCAGTAAATCCACATGGCATGGCTGCAACATCAAGATCGGAACTGGCCGGGTGGATCGTCTACCTCCGTTTGGAGACGACGGCTTAAGAAGAAGAAGAAGTATGCTTCATGTTAAGAGGAAAATTGTCCAGCTTTTAAATGTTAATTTATTGCATCATGTGTGTAAGGAATGTGTCGATATTTTTATTGACAAGTGTCTTAATGTGATGATAAAATGTTTTTAAATGAGAAAAATGACAAATCTAACCGTAAAAGTTCAGGTAGGAATGACAAAGCAAAAAAAGTAATGCGTAAATGAAAGATCAAGCCATTTCACAACAGTCCATTTCACATCTTGTTTATATGTCTAATTTCAGTCTTTGAATAATAACCTTTTAAATAATTCTTCATTCATTTATCCAGAATTGCTTTAGCAACTTCGAAGTTAATATCTCAATAACACTTTCTTTCTAGACGTAATTTATTTATCCATTTTCGTATATGCATTTCCATTGATATTTGAATTTAGCGCTACTTTTCAGGTCAAGTCACTGGGAGCGCCAGCGTCGCATTGTCTCCTATTTTAACAAGGCTAAAACCGTAAGTGTCGCGTATTGTCTCTACTGTATTTGATTCCACCAGAGGCACGGGCTGACTTACAACCTTCTACATGCCAAACCTCGTGGACTGAACACAGGTTCGCTCTTGCGCTACTCATAGAAACTAATCTACTGTACCAGTTGACTTGTTACCTTTTTCACGCCATTAGCATGAGCGTTTACTATGTTCTCCATGGAAAAAATATATAAATTTCGATATATATACGGGGTGGGGCAGAGTGGGCTCCCTGATTTGATGGGTTAACTGTATAAAAACCGTACAAGATTATTACAAAAGCTTTTTATTTCTGAAATCTACATACAATGCCATTTTTTTCATTTGGTTCTAAAAATGATATCGTCCAGGTGACGACCTTGACGAGCGACGCACATATTCAGCCGTTCAATAAAGTTTTCAAAAACTCTGCGCAGCATATCTGGCGTTATTCCAGCGATGACATCAGCAATTGCTTCCTTAAGGGCTTCCACGGTCCTTGGTCGAACTTTATAAACCTCAGATTTCAGGTAACCCCAAAGAAAATAATCGCATGGGCTTAAATCGGGGGATCGAGGGGGCCATGAAACATCCCCTCGTAATGAGATCACGCGGCCGGGAAACTGTTCTTGCAGAAGTTGGCGAGAGCGACGGGCGGTATGAGCCGTGGCACCATCCTGTTGAAACCAAAAGGCTTCCATTTCCTCACCATACTCTTCCATTTTTCGGAAGAAAAAGTTCTCCAACATCTCATAATAGCGCACAGCGTTCACAGTAACGGTTGCATCTTCCGATTCAAAAAAGTAGGGGCCAATAATGCCTATGGAGGACACAGCACACCACACAGTCACTTTTGGTGAATGAAGAGGTCTTTGGTGAAGATTGCGTGGGTTTTCAGCTGCTTATTTACTGTGCCCGAGAGGTGAAAATGGGCCTCATCACTAGACCACAGAATAGCACCGGGTTGTAAAGAAGCTAACATTGCATTGCAAGCATCTGTACGTTTAACAAAGTCTTCTGGCCTCAATTCTTGAACAACCATCATCTTATAGGGGTGTAAATGAAGATCACAGTGTAAAATTCGCCTTACCGTTCTGGGCGATATTCCAAAAGCAGCAGCATGTTTCCGCGCAGAGCGCGATGGGGATTGTTCAATAGACGCCCTCACCGCCATGATGTTCTCAGGTGTCCTCACACTTCTTGGTTGTCCGACTGGTTTTCTAGGAAGTGCAGATCCTGTCGCCCGTACACTTGTAATCCATTTCCTTATGGTTTTAGCATCAGGAACACTGTCATGACGATTCATACCAAACCGCCTACGAAATGCCCTCTGCGTCGCCACCACACTATCGTTATTTTTAAAAAACGTTTCGGCTACAAAACCACGATGCTCGCCAGTCCACGGCATGGTGACTACTAAAATGGCGTCTTTCCCCCCACCAAATGCTACTACTCCCACTCCGCTTACTCACGTGCACGCTCTTCAGTGATTTATTGAAACTAGGGAGTCCACTCTGCCCCACCCTGTATATATACATACAGGGTTATTCACCTAAGATGTTACACGGAAATAGCGTTTAAACCATTCGTAAATGATACCCATGGGTTTGTAAAATAATGTGCCGTGTATTCCCATGGGGTGATCAATAACCAAGATATTGATACTAACTCCATATTTTTAAATGGAATGGCAGTCCGACTCGTTGGCTGAATGATCTGCGTACTGGCCTTCGGTTCAGAGGGTTCCGGGTTCGATTCCCGCTCGGGAACCTTCATTGGTTAATTCCAATGGCTCGGGGGCTGGGTGTTTGTGCTATCCCCAACATCACTGCAACTCGCACACCACACATAACACTATCCTCCACCACAATAACACGCAGTTATCTTCACATGACAGATGCCGCCCACCCTCATCGGAGGGTCTGCCTTACAAGGGCTGCACTCGGCTAGAAATAGCCACACGAAATTAAAATTTAAAAAATGGAATGGCACGAATTCATACAACTGGTCTAAATGTTCAACTGCGTACAAGTTCAAATATGTAAGTTTTCAAAATCGGACAGTTACTTTCTGAGATATCAATAAGAACAGCATGCGCGGTTTTGCGCGTCGCATCAGACAGCGTGCAGTCCGGCAAGGACATATTGACGCGCAAGCAGTTTCCTGGGTGTGATTCCAGCCACAGAATGGATACCAGGAATGCAAACATAACGTACACATGTGTTGGGTTTGCAAAGTGTGTACGACAGGCGAACTCATGACAGGACAGGGAGGGTTGATGTCTTTAAAGGAATGAAATAATTACTTTGAATTCAAAGGAACATAACGAAAGCTATAATTGTCACTGGTTTGAGTGTGCAGTACGTACTACTGTATGGATGAAGAAATAAGCATAACACAGGACACCTGAAGAGCTCCTTCTAGAAAAGCAAATGAATAACGTAGTAGCGTGCATTCGGGTTCGAGTCTTGCCTCGCCCGACCTGAAAGGGATGTTCATGGTGTCCCATGTTCAACACCAAGCAAATGACGGATTGGTACCTTTGAGATAGGCCACGGCCTTTCCAAATCCTTCCCATTCCCATCCGTGGGGAAGACGCCAAACTGAGCGCAACCTGTTACACATGGATTTCAGAACAAAACAAAGAACACTTTAATCTCCCTTCCCCGTTGTGTGTTTGCCAGTCATACAACAACGTTTTACGCCCAGGGTACGGTACGGTACATCACATTATGTGTACGATAGTTAAAAGTTTATTATTTATTTATCTATTTATTTATTTATTATTTATTTATTTAAAAATATGGAGTTAGTATCAATATCTCAGTTATTAATTACACAGTACATGCCTGGTATCCGTTCTGTGGCTGGAATCAATGTCAGGGAACAGCTTGCGTGCCAACACGTCCTTGGCTGAGCACACGCTGTCTGGTGCGACATGCAAAAGCCCAAATACGGTTTTATTGATATCTAAAAACATAACTGTCCGATTTTGAAAATACTTACATATTTGAACTTGTACTCAGTTGAACTTATAGGCCAGCTGTATGTATTCGTGCCATTCTATTTTAAAAAAATACGGAGTTAGTATCAATATCTCAGTTATTAACTACCCCATGGGAAAAAGTAGCACATTATTTCACAAGCCCCTGGGTATCATTTACGAACATGAAAACAGAATACCGATATCTTTGATGATTTAGACGTTATCTCCGTGTAACATCTTAGCTGAATAACCCTGTATATAATAGCCTAATAGCAAGTTATTCTCAACACTATCATACCGTACTATTATTGATATAAATAGTGTTAATTATAATTAATGTTATTAATATGCAGTAATTTCTTGGGAGGCCCCGTGGCTTATGTGCCAGCCTGTCACCACTGGGTTGCGCGGTTCAAATCCCGCTCACTCCATGTGAGATTTGTGCTGGACAAAGCGGAGGCAGGGCAGGTTTTTGTCACGATACTCCGGTTTTCCCTGTCATCTTTCATTCAAGCAGCACTCTCCAATTTCATTTCATTTCATCTGTCAATCATTAGTCATTGCCCCAGAGGAGTGCGACACCATTCCTATCCCCGCCGCTAGATGGGTCTTCATTAATTCCTGACGCGGTAGAATGACTGGAAATGGGCTGAGCATTTTCAATATAATTTTGTGAATATATGAGATAATTGTGTTATTTTAAAGCACTTGTTTTGAGCACTGGGCACGAACCATTATTCGTAGTAGCCCATTGCACAGCTTCGCTGATAGTCTTACCTCACCTACATACTGTACCTTGCGTTTATAGTGCTGCAAGAGTTCAATGGAAAAACATGGGAGTCCGTGGTCAGTGGAAAAGGGCATACTATGCATGTTGTTGGCTGCAAGTTACGGCACCGCAAGAAACTCACTTGTCGGTGTTAATAACAATCCTTCTTCGTCGTCGTCGTCTTCTTCTTCTCCTCTTCCTCCTCCTTGTTCTTCTTCTTCTACCGTTTTTGCCACACTGGTGGGGTCGCGTATGTGGATTTGGCGCTGTTTTACAGCCGGAGCGTGTTTACGTGTTTCTGCGATGGTTGGTAGTGTGGTGTTCCCCTTGTGGGTGGGGGCGGTAGAATATCATCCCCTGCCTGTCGTAAGAGGTGACTAAATAATATATTTATTGCAGCTAATTGCCATATAGGGCCTACAAAGAATAAACAAAGTCAGAACTTAATTAGAGGAATTTTCCTTCCTCCACACCTTAGTACGTGATAACGAACACACTGCTTCCCGCACAAAGCACACATGCATCCCTCATTTGGCGAGTGATACTTCGTCGTGGAGCATAGTTTGAAGGGATTCTGAAGAAGGCCATAGCCACCATTTGAGCAAAATTTAAAGATGAAAAACTTGGGAGCGTAGGTTGGTGACCATGGGGCTTTTAGCTGAGTCCAGGCATTGCTTCCACTTACTTGTACCAGGCTGCTCACTTTCATCTATCCTATGCGACCTCACTTGGTCAACTCTTGTTCTATTCTCACCCCGAAGGTATTAGAACATTCGAAGACTGCATTTTTACGCCATTCTTGGCCGTCTTTCTTTGCACGATACTTTCATTTTTTGAAGTGTCAGATTCCTTCCATTTTCCCTCTGATTAATGTTAATAGTTAATGGTTGCCTAGTTGTATTTCCTCTTAAAACAATCATCACCACCACCACCACCACCACCACCACCATCTGGTAGTGTGGTGTGTTGTGTGAATATGAAGAGGAATGTGTTGGGATTAACCCAAACACCCAGTCCAAGAGCCGTAGGAATTAACCATACACAGTTAAAATCTTTCACCCCGCCGGGATTCGAAGTCGGGGTTCTCTGAACCAAAGGTCAGTAAGCTGACAATTCGGCCAAGAAGCCCGACTATTAATGTCAATCCTAAGTTTTTAAATTCAGTCTGCTTTTCCTGACACACTCGGTTAATACACACGTTGAATATCCCCATGACGCAATACAGCATGTTCTTATAAGTAATTAGTGAATAAATAAATAAATAAATAAATAAATAAATAAATAAATAAATAAATAAATAAATAAATAAATAAATAAATAAATAAATAAATAAATACCATCAGAATCCTTTAAGATTAAAACAGGGGTCAGACAGGGAGATGGGCTTTCTCCCCTTCTATTCAACTGTGTTCTTGACAAGGTCATTAGAGAGTGGCGCAGGAAAATGTAAGGAATAGGTGGTATACGAATAAGATATAAGAATAGAGGGATTGTAGTCGACTGCCTAGCCTTTGCGGATGACATTGTGATTCTGTCAGAGTCAATAGACGAGACACGGAACCAGATTGCCCAGCTCCAGGAACAAGCAATTAAGACAGGCTTACGGATCTCCTTCGAGAAGACACAGTACATGACCAACATCGAAACAGCACCCAGAGGGATGACAGTGGAGGGAGGGAGAATTCGGAAAGTAGAGAAATGTAAATATCTGTGAGAGTGGATAGATAACAACCTGTCAGGGAAAGAGGTACTGATATCGAGAATCAACAAAATGAACTTGGCATACCAGCTAAGTATGAACACCTATAACCAGAAGAAGATCTCAATCAATGCAAAACTCACACATTACCAGACAGTGATCTGTCCAAGAAGCCTTATATGCAGCTGAATGTTTGAACCTGGTAAAGGTAGGATTGAAATAATAACATTAAGTTATTTATTAGACCACCTAATCAATACAAAATCGTCTCGGATGATTTACATAAATGATTTACATCCAAGACGATTTTGTATTGATTAGGTGGTCTAATAAATAACTTAATGTTATTATTTCAATCTAATATCATCAATACGGACCAAAAATGATATTTATTACATGTAAAGGTAGGATTGGTCAAGAAGTTAGAACTAGTGGAGCGAAGAATTCTGAGGAAGATACTGGGAGCCCAAAGAACAGAGGATGGATCATACAGAAAGAAAGCAAACCAAGAACTGTACTGTACCGTACCCAGGGGTAAATACCCTCTAGGACGATGCCTCCATTCCTGTATGAACATCCGACTAACTCAGGGTTGGGCAGAGTGTGGGTTGGTTGTCGATTGGGTCAGGATAAAAGTCGAAGTTCAACACTAAAATAGCAATCAATGACAGGAAATGGAGGTATAACACGAATGAGAAACAATCATAGGGGGTAAGATGGATTTATTAACAAATATCCCCGATCAAATCACACGAAAATAATTGAATAAAAAAATAATAACTTGTAAAAAATGAACTCAAAGTAATAAAATAAATCGAAATCAGAAACGTTAAATGAGTGATAATACAAATTTGACATTAAAAGAGAAACAAGTTCAATAAAGAACATATATAAAAATCAAGACTGAGTATCTTCTCATAGTCCAATGTTTATGTTGTATGGCAACAAGTGTATGCAAACACTGCCATGTGGTATTTCGGTATGGAGTTTCACACTATCGCATCCCAACGATACGGTTTCAAAATTAAGTTACTCCCGAGAGTCATCAAACTATTTCCGTAAAATCAAAGTTACATCATGTGAAAAATTACGACGGAAAGAAAAAATACTTAAGACGCACCGGACGCTATGTAAGGTATGCAAAATACTAGGGGCAAATCCTACACTATATTTACAATAATTCAAATAATCAAACTAAACATATATATACATCGGATATCGAGTAAAGTCTTAAATGCTACACTGCTTCTAATGTGAATCCCGGTTCACTACAAAAGATCTAGACAGAACTAGATAAACCAACGATACATCAGCACTCGGGCTGTTCCCTTTAACAACAACGAGACAAGGTATACAATCACAAAATAATAAGGTAAAACCATCCTGTAAGAGAAAAACATGTAAATAATCCTTGATGTCATGAAGAAAGCAATGGGCAACATTGCCTCCTTCTGCTGCGTTTGAGCGCTCAACAGCGCGGTCATCCGTCATGTACTTCCGGGTAGATTACGAGCTGTAAAGAAATATTGAACTCCACTACGCTAAAGATTGGATTTTGTCTCCCGTGGCCGCCGCAAGGAAATACTGTCTCTTTCACACATGCCGATAACACAGGCCAGGAATCAGTTTGCCATGAGATAACGCCCATCATCAACTACACGGAAACTCCCGTATATTAATTTCTTCTTAGCATGCTTGGGCCATTTAACATCAGACTCAATAGTCTGGAATTAACACTGTCCATTCTGATCACAATATACTCAGAAGACGCTAGGCAGACACACACATCTGCATAATTTCTCTCTATCTTGTCAAGCATACAATCGGCCTGCACCAATACATTATAATTAAGCATGCAATTATTATCTCATCATTCCTCATGAATCCTACTGGCCTTTCCACATAACGAGACGCTGTTCGAGTCCTTGGCAGACCATCAGGCAAACAGAATCCAACTTAACTTCAAAGATCTTAATTTAACAACGACGTTCTGCAGCTCCTTCTGGCAGCTTCTGTAAAACCATGCATCATGCAAAATAGCTATACCTGTCTCTCTGAATAACCGAAATAAAATAAATTGATACGTGTTTGACGTAATATAGAAATGAACCTGTCGATCTAGCCCTTCTAGCCTATATTTAAGGAAAACTCGGAATATCCTACTCTAAGTAATATATTTACAACAATGACTGATCCTATCAATCCCTCATTTTCCCAAACATCTAATCATAAAGCAAAATGAAAATAAAATAAACATGCATTAATCTCGTATCCGAATCTACCATAGTGACAAAATTAAACAAATACATGCCGTCAGGCTTACTTTAAATTAAAATAAAAATTCTATCTACACTGCCCTAGTACCTTAACATAACTTACATATCATGCCATATATAATACGTGCATCTTACTTTAGATGACTCTGGGGGAACCAGGATAGCAGCTTACATCCCCACTAATTTTGGGATCTACACCATGTTGATCACAGCATTAACATGTGGGAATGCACTTCCTTCCTCTGCAGGCGTATCCATCATCTTGCTGGAAAACAATTCACTGGAACACAGAAGACTATAGTTGATAATCTCTTCGCTGCTTAATGCTGCGAGCCGAAATACCCTTTCTTTTACCAGATCAGCTAACACACTGA
This sequence comes from Anabrus simplex, assembly GCF_040414725.1. Taxonomy (NCBI): domain Eukaryota; kingdom Metazoa; phylum Arthropoda; class Insecta; order Orthoptera; family Tettigoniidae; genus Anabrus; species Anabrus simplex. The sequence goes on from NC_090268.1 coordinate 28,554,508, forward strand.
TTCACATATATATAACACACTTCACTTAAAGGGTAAAAAATAGTTTAAAAAGCAGCCCACGGTTCGGTACGGAAGTTCCACGCGAATACGCGCCCGTCGCGAAATAGTGAAACACTAGCACGTTTCCACCACACTTGTTATTCAGCGGTCACTACACCGTCTTTATCGATTAAAAGTAAACTTTGTCAAAATTGTACTACTTCATTTACACAAGTACAGTAAATATTACGACTGCACAATTAGAAGTATCAATGAGAACCAGTTACTATTTCTGGAATAACGCCACGTTAATTACAATCACCAGTCACAGAGTTAGTACAACCGTACTGCTCAAACTTTTGCTACAGAGTGCCGAGTTAGTACATCCGTACTGCTCAAATTTCAACTACAGAGTGACGCTCTCCAGAGCTTGGGTTACTGAGGAGGCTTCGGTGACGCTAATAATGTTGGGGTTCCCGGGTATCTGAACCAACCACCAATCAGAGAGTTCGTCATGTATGATGATACAATACTTATTGTGATACATTTATAAAACACACCTCAAACATTAGCAAATCTCTTCCACCAATTTCTATAATACATTTCCAAATATATCTAACTTCAGAAACTGTGGAAAACCGATTGTCTACAGAAACTGACTTTATCCACAGAGCATGTTGGTCATCCTGGAATTAATATTTAGCGCGGTGTAGCCTCCATGTTTGCCAAATCCTTAAGTTCCCATTGGCTGAAATATCTTGCTTGGTCAGCATGTAATACACGTGTCGATCCTTGCCCGCGCGTGGGTACGCTTACTTTCTCACGGTCATACGGAAATATGAAGCAATATCCAGCGACTTACAGTCTTGCTCAACATCCGGTATTAACTATCTTGGGATACGATATTTTAACATATTGGACTGTAACTTTTTATGAATAAAATTCACATATTTGGTCAAATAATATTCCAATTATTATTATGGGCCGGTAGGATACGGCTCAGTACCGCAAGAAAGAAAAGATCTCAGACACCATCCGGAGGAGGAGAGTCATGCTCTTTGGACACATGTACAGAATAGAGCCGGGTTGACTGACCAAACATATAAGTTGATAAGGTTTTTTGAGACCAGGAAAACTGTGGTACGCTGGCATCAGGAAGTGAAGAAGGACCTGACAGAAATAGGAATACCAGGATCGGAAATAAGCAACAGGGAAACTTACAAGTCGAAAATAAAGAACACAAAGAGTTTCCAAGGAAAAGTTAGTTTGCGGACCCAAACACCATGGACGGAAGAGAGAAGAAGGTTGCAGAGTAAAAGAATGAAGAATTACTGGGCGCAGATCAAAGCCCAGAAGCAGCTGAAATCGAATTAACCTGGCCCACAGTTGGCCAAAACGAAAGAAAGAAGAATAAATAAATAAATAAATAAATAAATAAATAAATAAATAAATAAATAAATAAATAAATAAATAAATAATAATGCGAATGAACACCCCTTATTTCCAGACTATGTAGGCCTACCAACGAAGTAAACATAGGACGCAAATTATGGGATAAATTTTCCTCGTCGATATGGAGCGATGACCACGCAGTTTCACACTTAGAAAACACGACTGAATAATATTTCCATGTTAGCGATAATATGGACTAAGCAACAAAAGTCTACATTCATGAATTCCATTACGTATCGTAGTCGGTACGGTAAAACTGTATTAGACATAAATGATCGGAAAATTGTGTTCTCTATAACTTTTGTTATGTAGTACTTTTCGAGAGGACCAATAACATAGGTATTTAAAAATGAAATTTTAGGCGCCGTCCCCTAAAATACCATTTCATCCAACGTGAATCAAATTATTTATAACCTAGACTGTACTGCCTTATTCCCAGACTTTACATACCGATTTTCATGAAATTCTGTTCACCCATTTCCTCATGGTTCGGCGTTGATATGGACTTAGTAACAAAGATCGAAATTCATTAATATATCTGTTATCTTTGCCGCTGAGGTAGAATGTATAACATATAAATGATCAGAAATTTAATTATATAATATATAACTTTACTATTATGAAGTCTTTATCGATAGGACCACTAATAACCTAGATATTTGAGAATTAAATTTTAGGACTTCCCCTAAACTACCATTTCACTCAGCGTGAATAAAATTATTTATAGCCTAGATTGTAGTGCCTCATTCCCCGAATTTAGGTACCGATTTTCATTAAATTCTTTTCAGCCATTCTCTCATGGTACGCGTACGTACATACATACATACATACATACATACATACATACATACATACATACATACATACATACATACATACATACATACATACAATACATACATACAGAGATGACGGAAAATTAAAAGTGCATTTCCTTGTTACTGTGGATACGACTCATACAGAAATAGCATTATTTTTAAATTCTGAGCAATGTACAGACAAAACTCTTATTTTGTATATATAGATATAAATCGTTCTGTCCGACTCGTTGGCTGAATGGTCAGCGTACTGGCCTTCGGTTTAGAGGGTCCCGGGTTCGATTAACGGCCGGGTCGGGGATTTTAATAGCTTCTCTTTAATTCTTTTGCCTCGGGGACTGGGTTTTGTGTCTGTCTCAACACTCTCCTCATTATATTCAGACAACACACCACACTATCAACCACCACAGAAACACGCAATAGTGATTACATCCCTCCATATAAGATTGACGTCAGGAAGGGCATTCGGCCGTAAAACAGGGCCAAATCCACATGTGCGACCCCACAGGTGTGAGAAAAAGCTGTAGGAAGATATAGATCGTTCTAACATATTTCCGTAATTTTTAAAAATTTGTAATGAGAAAACTATTAAGGCTATTGCGTTACTTTGAAGTGGGTGCTAAGTAGAAATTCGTTTCGTATTGGTTCACTAAAAGAGACTTTGTAAAATTACGTCAAGAATTAAGCACTCTTCCCACGCGCCGACTACACAGCCATACAGAAAGTAACTCCGCCCCCGAGTGAGTATTCAGGAAGCCAATCACAGCTTAGTGCTGAGAGTCTTGACGGCCAATTCTGGCCCGTCGGGAACAAGAAAATCAGTTTTCATGCAGCTGCGGTCTGAGGTGACAGTGTTTCTACAGCTGACGGTCCGTGTCAAGGGGGCAGAGAGATCTTTACTCGCCAACCAGTCAGTGCCATTGTGACATGTCTTTATGATTGATGAAGGGTAAGATAACTTTTGTGTCCTTCTCAGAAACTCAGATTTATTATTATTATTATTATTATTATTATTATTATTATTATTATTATTATTATTATTATTATTATCATCATCATCATTCGATTCATTGGCTGAATGGTCAGCGCTGAGGCCTTTGGTTCGGAGGGTCCCGGGTTCGATTCCAGGACGGGCCGGGAATTTTAATCGCATCTGATTAATTCTTCTGGCTCGCGGATTGGTTGTTTGTGTTTGTCCCAATACTTTCCTCCTCATATTCAGTCAACGCACTACACTACCAACCACCACAGAAACACGCATTAGGGTTTGCGTCAGGAAGGGCATCCAGCCGAAAAACAGGGCCAAATGCATCCGTTCGACACTGTTCGCACCCGCGACCCGCAGATGAGGGAAAAGCAGTATAAGAAGCAGAATTATTATTATTATTATTATTATTATTATTATTATTATTATTATTATTATTATTATTATTATTATTATTATTCTCTGTGAATCAGTGATACAGTGTAGCCCTCTGGATCCCAAGATAGCGGGTTGAAAGCGGGCACAGGTAGGGCTAGTCGGATTTTGAAGGACGGAAATCAAGTTCATTCGGCACTCCATGTCGTGTGACGTCGGATTTGAAAGATCTCTGGGCTAGCATTCTGAGCTCAAGTTGGTAGGTTCGCTCCCGGCTCAGTTGTGTGGTATTTGAAGGTGCTCAAGTATGTCACCTTCGTGTTGGCAGATTTACTGGCACGGTGATGAACTCCTACGGTACAGGACGAAATTTCAGCAGCTCGGCGTCTCCGAAAATCGTTAATGGACGTAAAAGAAATATTATTAATTCATTCATTTCTTTCTTTATTCATTATTTGGTGATCATGATACATTCTGGCGTTTACTCACTTTTCAATTGATCCACGTATTCATGAGCTCGCTGTGTCGAGCTGTCACTTTGCACCAGTTGTCCACCCCACATCCCGGAAAGTCCCAAAAGTCACGTTGCTGTTCTGAAAAGGTCCCGTTTGTGCGCGGCTTCTAGTCGTAGGTCCATTTCTTCGAGGTCTTTCTTGACATTAACGTACCAGGAAATTGTTTTTGGTTTTGAGTCAAAATTACTAAATATGAGTCTTTTTTTTTTTTTTCCATCGAGAGTCGTCCATCCGTCGTAGGTGGCCGTAGAAGCGAGCAATGCGCTCGCGCATTGTGCCCGTGATCTTCTCTATCTTAGAGTAGATTTCTTGTCAGGATTTTCTTAGTCTATGTACGTACCGTTTTTGTAGTTTGGGCCAAGAATGTTGTGGAGAATCCTTCTCTCTTTTTTCTCTAACTTAGCGAGCGCACGTTTCTGAGAGAGGATAAGACATTCTGACGCATAGAGAGGTATCAGTTCGACGACAGTGTTATAATGGTGTTTAGTATTTATAGAAAACCACCTTTTTTTATATATGTTCCGGGTGGTTTTAAAAGCTACCTCCATTTTTTTTGCTCTGTATCTAGTCCGTTTGATTACATCCACTATTATTATTATTATTATTATTATTATTATTATTATTATTATTATTATTATTATTATTATTATGTGCGTATGGACCCAATGGATCACGCAAAGCTCTAACGATTCTGTTTTCAGAGTTGTCTCATCCTTTCTCCTTGGATCCTTATTCGTTCTTCAGTGTACTTTGCTCCAGTCTTCTTTTTCACTTCGTTCTCTAGTTGCACTTTCCACCCGTTAATTTGTTTCCTATAGAGGTTTCTGTCCGCGGTGTCAGTTGAGTTCATCTGAGATTTTTCCAGATCCTTCTTCACTTCCAGTACCCATGAGTATTTTTTTAGATATTCTATATAGGTGAGAATCTTGTGTTTCAGTCTACTTGCCGGACTTTTGTGGATGTCCGATGCAATGTTGGAAAACTCTCCTGTCACTTTGCGTGATCTCAGTCTATAACCATCTTCTGTTTTTCGGGGACCGAGAATTTTCCTCAGGATTCTTCTTTCTTCTTTTAAAATGTTTTCTAGGTCACCTTTCCCATTCAGTGTAAGGGTCCCGCTGGCATATAAGACTTCGGGCTTGATTACTGTATTATAGTGTCTGATCTTTGCATGGCGGGACAAGCACTTTTTATTGTATATTTTGTGAACCCTACCGTAGACTTTCCGAAGTTTTTGTAGGCGAATTTTCTGGGCAGCCTTCTCGCCTCCCGTTGATTCAAGTATTTCTCTCAAGTACTTGAAGTGTGGTACTTGGTTGATTTGCCCATATGTCGTGTTCAAATTTTGGATGTCAAGTGTTGAGCAGAAGAACTTGGTGTTTTCAAAGGAAATTTGTAGGCCAACCTTTCCAGCACATTCGCTAAGGGTTTCAATTTGTTTGACGGCTGTGACTACATCATCTGTCAGTATGGTCAGGTCATCTGCAAAAGCGAGGCAGGATATCCCAATACCGTCTTTGTGTCGTCCTAGTCGTATGGGGCGCCAGTATCCCATGTCTTTCAATGTCTTCTCCCACTCGTGGATGACTTTGTCTAGGACGAGGTTGAAAAGCAGCGGAGATAGGCCGTCACCTTGTCGGACTCCAGTTTTAATCGGGAATGGTTCAGAGATCTCCCCCATGAATTTAACTTTGGAGATAATGTCAGTGAGTGTTGCCATGATGAGGTTGAAGGTCTTGGAGTCAAGTCCCAGTTCCTCAAGAATAACGAAGAGAGACTGTCGATCAACCGAGTCGTACGCTTTCCTGAAGTCAACAAAAATGCAGATGACCGGTTTGTTCCTCAATGCTTTGTATTTAAGAGTTGCCTTCAAGTTGAATATTTGTTCTGCACACGAGCGACCAGTGCGGAAGCCTGCTTGATATTCGCCAATACTTTGTTCAATTGTTCTTGCTTTCTCTTTAAAAGGCAAGCTGAAAGAATTTATTATTATTATTATTATTATTATTATTATTATTATTATTATTATTATACTTTGTTGCTGGTTAAGTTATTGGCTAAACAGACAATTATTTTAACGTAAAATAAGAAATTAATGTGATTTCCTCGTCTCTGTACCGTTCTAATGGACCCATCTGGACTGCAGAGAACCCAGGTTCGAGTCGCGAAGTCGATCTTATTTTAAGATATTTTTTTAGCTTTAATGGTAAAATGCCGTTCTTCGAAGAAAATTTGATAGTGAAAATGCAACTATGAAATTTGATATTCCTATTAATACTCTAATTAGTCTGTAATTCTTTCTGTACATTTGAATAATCTGATTGCGTCATTTTAATGTATCTCTATTTTAAGGAGGAATCTGGATACTGCGAAGTTCCTAGGACCGAGGAGTTAATACATTAGATTCCCATATGGTTGAGGATCGGAATGGGATGGATTTAGGCTCTTAGAAACAAGAAAGAAGTCAGTTCGAATCTCACTCTCCACCGTCCCAGTTTTCCAACGGATTGTTTCGAAGCCATTCTAGGACCAGTGGTACACAATAAGAATGCGAAAAGGTTGTCTAGTTTAGCTCTTAGTTTTGTGTCCTCTAAGTTGCAGGGTGGCGCATAAGTCACGCGCGACTTTGAATCATTCATAACTATGTTTTTGTTTTGAAATAAGTGTCAGTGTTTCTGATACAAGTACATGTACGCACACTACTTGAGAAAAATTGTCCTTCAAATGACCTCTAGGCCCTATTTCCTGATAAAAACAGGCTGCTCTTTTTCAGATTATTTTTCATTAATTTGTCAAGAGATGCTGGCTATAATGTATCAATTTCTCTAATATTGTTTCTGGTTGTCCCTTTTGTTGATATAGTCGCCTTCTTTCAGATTTTTCAAAAGAAAAAATACTGAGCTGTGAAATTTGTAGCTAAGTCAGTATATTGAATTGCTGATTTGCAAAGTGAAGTTCAGTTAATTTTCGTCTGATCTACGGAGCTCAACTTATGGTAAGGTGGTATATTTTCGGTCAACATTTAATTAATTAATCGTGCACTCACACTTCATTTTCGATACTATCAGCATTCTTTTACATTGACAATGAAGTAGCCACCTTAAAAAATGGCACACATTATTCATAACAGTATTCAAATAAATCCTCGTTGTAAATATTGTACAAAACAGAAAAGCCTGTCTTTGGTCGCAATTGTGCCGCTGGTGGTACAATTCTGATCACACAAAGTACAATTTGGATCACACACATTTTCCATACACAAAGTAGGCCTATCTCTTTCCGTTTCTCCCAACACATATATTATGATACCACGCATTGCAGCCTGGCATTGAATCCATGGTCCTTTTATCACGTAATTCTCACAGTTATAAACCAGATGACAAAATCCACACTGGTTGTCTTTCGAATGCTTTCGTTGAGATATATCATCTTGAAGATTTGTTGTGCTTGGCATTTGATTTATGTTTGCGCTACTGTCATTGTTAAAGCTAGGTGTTTTGGAACTTAACAATCTGAAAATGCTGCCCTGATATTAAATGAGATGAAGATATTACCTTTCATATTTTTGGCGTGGATTATTTTTCAGGCGATGTAAGATATGTTTCATAAATTTGTCGGGTGATACAGTGCTTGTAACATTAAACATTGACGTCGAAGCATTTTCCATGCTGGTTGAATTATCTGGTGTTGAATTACTACTGAATTGCAGTCATTCATTACATTCGGCGATAGGATGATGATTCATGTTTGAAGGAGTCTCAGAAATTTTTTATTTATTTATTGTCTTGTTTTATATGGCGGGACTCAGGCTATGAAGCCTGCTATTCTGTCCGACCATACATACACCTACATAAAGAGTTAAATATACACTAAATTATCTAGAGTTTAATATCTTAAGGTATCAATTAAATGTTTTAATTAATCTAATACTTAGCTATGATCTAAGATATAATGTTATAAGAAATTATTATTATTTATTAACCAGGTTTGACAGAGTTTCTTAAAGCGGAGGTGGTTTGACACGCTCCTAATTTCAGCAGGTAGGCAATTCCAAATTCGGCTGGCGGCGACTATAAATGATCTACTGTAGCCACTTGAGCGGTGAATGGGAATGCTTAGTACTGCGGTGGATGATGATCTAGTAGGAATACTAGAAGGTGATGCTAGGTAATGGAATTGTGTGGCAAGGTATTCAGGTGTGTTAAGGTTCAGTATACGATGTAACAGGGAAAGAGTGTGTAAATTTCGTCGCTCTCTTAAGCGTAGCCATGAAAGCCTACCAAATGCGGGAGAAATATGGCTAAACCTTGGTATATCTGAAATAAATCGAACGCATGCGTTATGTGCCTTTTGGAGCTTGACGGAAAGTGAGGCGTTCAGGTTACTGTATACTACGTCACAGTAGTCGAATATTGGCATTACCATACTTTGGATAAGCAGTTTTCTTACATTTTGGGGGAGTAAATCTCTGAGTTTTTTAAGGGAATGTAAGGAATAATGTAAGGCAAGGGTATTGTTTCTTCGATGACCAAGAGGAATGTGCATAATCGACTATTTCATATAACTTTCTTCTCTGACATTCTGTGCGACGTCTGCAGTGACAAAACATCTATGATCGAAATTGTACCATTCCATACGATCGAAAATATACCGCATGCACTTCAAGAATGGATCCTTAAACTAGTTACGAGAAATACAAGAGATAATGTTTGCAGTATCATATTCCCGTCTTGAGGTTTGTAGAGATTATAAATAGTACTTTACACTTTAAGAAAAGGTCCCAGAGCTTAACTAAAACAGCTTCAAATTTATGCCAATGTGAAATGCAATGAAGCATCGCTTACCTTGAAATAGTAAAATCGGCAGTTTCTTGCAAACTAATAGAAAGAGATTAATTACTTTTCACGTTCACAAAGGAGCTGTTTCACTCTTCCCACAGCCGAAGAATGAAATACATCGGGTTTTCTAAGTTTGATCGGAATTGTACTTATATCGAAATTGTACCACTCTACCCTATCTATAGTTTCTTTCCCAAGTGTCCTTTTGAAGACCGAGAAAGGAAAATAGAATGTCGTTATAAAGGCAAATATTATGACTAAGAATCGGATATATGCGATTATATATAATTAGCTAGCAGTGCCTGCGACTTCGTACGCGTATAATTTATTTGTGACTTACTAAGCTTCTTTGCATACAATGTTTGATGTAGTATCATTGGAGACATGAACAAAGAGTGGCATATTAAACAATTTTGATGGGCTTAAATGTCTCAACAGAATAATAAGTATATCATAAGAACGCTTCTCTGTAGACAAGTCATATTTGATTCCTGAGATCATTTTACCCGAAATCTAAAATATAACTGTGAATGATAGTTCCCTGGCCCAATTTAAAGCAACTTTAGGTTGCGTATATAAATGCATATTACCGAGCTCGATAGCTGCAGCAGCTTAAGTGCGGTCAGTATCCAGTATTCGGGAGATAGTAGGTTCGAACCCCACTGTCGGCAGCACTGAAAATGGTTTTCCGTGGTTTCCCATTTTCACACCAGGCAAATGCTGGGGCTGTACCTTAATTAAGGCCACGGACGCTTCCTTCCCACTCCTAGCCCTTCCTTGTCCCATCGTCGCCATAAGACCTATCTGTGTCAGTGCGACGTAAAGCAACCTGCAAAAAAAAAAAATTAAAAAAAATTAAATGAATATTTGGCCATTTTTAATGTTTTGGCCATATTTTGTTCATTTCAGTGATATAAGATCATATTTGTTTATATTTTGAGCACTTTCGTTTAAACTGAGGTGTCGCTTTTAACAAGGCACATGTTATATGCGCCGATTTTCAAACACAGGATTTCAAAATACTCTAGTAGATGTATTTCTTCTTTCTTTTCCCGAAAGAGATAGGTAGAAAGTTTCGAAGACGTGACTGTGACAAAGAGATGTTGTGCGAACGTACGCCGACGGATACCAAAAATCATGCTATTACTTCGTTTTTCGTTATTTTTAGGAAAACATAATGAGAACTGCACCTCAGGGCTATGATACTCAATAACTGTATAAAGTGTTAATTTACCTTCTACAGCTCTGTCTGCTTGTATGATTAAATGTGTCTGCTGTATTACCGCTAATCACTTTTTGGTACGTTTAAGGAGGAACCTATACCTTTGAACGTAGAAAAATAGGGTATTTGTTCCCGCAGTAATCGAAATGAATATTAAAAGGAAACTTCGCATGACAACAACATCATTCCTTAATAATATGCCTACATATTTAGAAATAACATACACCTATGCGATTATATATAATTAGCTAGCAGTGCCTGTGACTTCGTACGCGTGTAATTTATTTGTGACTTATTAAGCTTCTTTGCATACAATGTTTGATAAAGTATCACTGGAGACATGAACAAAGAGTGGCATTAAACAATTTCGATGGGCTTAAATTTCTCAACAATAATAAGTATATAATAAGAACGCTTCTCTGTAGACAATGTTTGATGTTATATTATTTTCTGGCATCAAGATATGTGTTGGCCTTCTGAGTCCAACTTGGTAGGTAATTACATAGATATTTAAGAATTAAACATTAGGCTTTCCCCTAAATTATTCTTTCACTCAGCGTGAATAAAATTATTTATAGCCTAGATTGTAGTTCCTCATTCCCCGACTTAACATACCGATTTTCATTAAATTCTCCGCAGTCTTCTTCTTCAAGAGATAATTCCTTTACGATTTTTTTTTTATTTTTAAAAATTATCTTCACAATATTCCTTGTCGATATGGACCAATGACCATGCAATTTTTACACCTTAAAACAACCATGACGAAAACCACTGACACGACAGAACCATATTTCCATGTTGGTGATGCTCGCCGTTCATGTGGACTAAGCAACAGAAGTCTAAATCAGGGCCTCTCAAACGCCCAAACTCTCATGCGTGCAGAGCGAGGCGCAAGAGCTCCGTGCACTGTGCATCGGTGCCGCTCGGTATGGCTCGGATCAACGTTTCGTCTCTGGGCTACTCGGCTATGCTCGGCTCTACTCGGCTATACTCGGCTCAACTCAGCCCGGATTTGGAGCGCTACGGCGCAAAAGGGGGAGAGGGAGACAGGCGGAGCGAGCGAGACAGGCGTGAGGAAAGAGAGAGACAGCGCTATTGCTCCAAATCGAGGAGTGGGGGGTCTGCACTCTGGTCAACCAAGGCAAGTCGTCTTTTGCACCGTGCACAGTGCATGCACCACGCGCATGCACCCTGAGAGGCCCTGGTCTAAATTCATGAATTCTATTATCATAGTCGGTACACACATACATTCATAATCTTGGTCATATTCCGACTGGGGCTGAACTATGACTTAAACGGCATCCAGATTGTCACAGTTGTTCTCGGAGACCTTGAAAACTATGGATTTGACATTAATATCTGGGTGCTAGGAGTGCCTTACCCCCACAGTAGTTTATTCTTCTTTCCAGATATTAAGTCGTATTTGTACGAAGTTTGGTTGAGAGCTATGCTGGAACATTCATACTTTCATCCGTAATCTCGATCATTTTGGACATATCCTTTTCCACTTCTCACCGCTGTGCCAGTGGGGCTGATCTTGGACTTAAATTATATCTGAAGTGTGACTGTTCACCTCAGCGACCACAAAAACTATGGATTCCACATTAATATAGGTCGTTTTCTATTATAGTTATACTTTCCATCCCCGTTCAAAGGATTCCTATGAGTGTCTTACTCAACAGTGTCTGGTTTTTTTTTCAGATAGTAAGTCATATGTGTGCCAATTTTGGTTGGTAGCTATGCCCAAACGTACATGCATATCTCGCTGCTGTAGAATCCTGGAGCTGACATTGCCATGATTACTGTTGTAACCAAGGTTGAGATTTACAAAACACAACTTTATTATTCGCTTCAAATGCAAAATACACTATTTACACAAATAAAACTGAAATTTAACTTGAAGCAAAATGAATTAGGAATCTTGAGAAAGAGTCTATCTTTTGTACACTATATACAAGTTTGCAGTATTTACATCCACTTCTATCGTGAAAAGATAGTCCTTGATATATGAAACGTCGATAGTCGAAAACTATCAGAAGTACTGACATAAATGTTTTGGAAAGTCCTTCCTTGCTGAGTTCATAAAAGCAAGTTCAATGTAGGAAGAATTCTTACTTGGCGAAACCAAGGGAGTTTGCATTAATTAGGGAAATATAACGGTATGTAATAGTATGACTGGATATGGGCAGCGGAAGAGGAGCGGTGACCAGAGGTGAGACCTCGTACTGCCAGAAATTCAGTCCACCTGGTCGAAGCACATTTTCAAGAGGAGTAGCCTCCGTGCTCGACGTAGGGTGTATTCTGGAGCTGGACACCGGGGCAAGTGGGCATCTGGACAGGCTGGGAGTTCCTCTTTATAGTACACACACGATGGTTCAGGCACGCGCACTGAGGGCTGCGCGTCGAGGCTAGAAGAATGACACTTGGCGCGCGTGTAGCTGGCTGGCGGAGCGAGAAGGGAGCGCCGGACATACAACAATTACGACAGTTCATTTGTATAGATTGTTCAAAATGGCGGTGTATCACGGCCACTTCCCTGATAATTAGCATACGCATGAATATTTTTATATTATTATTTTTTATGATGATTAGTAATGTTATATCTACTTTCCGTACTAGAATCAGTGAAGTCCAGAAATAATAAACATTTTTTCATTAAGTTACTTTCAAGTAGTCAATTTTTCATTAATTTTCGTTGGAAAATACGGTTTTTAAACTTTACCAATAAAGCTAGCTCAATAATTTTAGTATATCTTCTTCTCTATGAAATATTCATGAATGCAAAATTTCATATTAATATCTTAAAAAAATATCAAGGAACGGTTCTGAAAAACAGAAGTAACGGGAAACAAGCAGCAAACTTACCGATAAAGGGCTTGCTTGGGTGACAGACATACACATTGTTCGTCGTAAATCCGAACGCATTGGAGATATTGACAAAAAATTAAAGAGAAAAGTTCAGTTTTAAAAGAAAAAATAAACTGAAAAATCGCATTTTTGGTCGGTCAAAGTTGTTGGTCCCCCCTTAATGTAAGTAATACTTGCTACCTGTTCCTAAAATGCTTAAGTCTTATTTGACCCTTTTTAGTTTACATTTACCGTAGCTAGTTTTCAGGGCATATTTCGTACTTCTTTAGGTCATAAACTCCCGAACCCTAATGATGGCATATCTATCTCAAACCATGAGTGACTTCTGCGACACCCTATATAAAGTGTGGAAAGGTCTTTGCCATTCTCACTTTTATTACTGTGCGATTATGGTATCTAACGTAGACTTCACTTGTAAAAAGTTTATAGGGTTGTAGAACATGCCCTGAACCTCTAAAATGAAGCAATAGTATGCACATTTATCTTGTGACAGGCACAAGGAATAGTGCGGTGAATCTTCTTCCTAGCCTTTTCCCAACTACACTGTGAATGGATTTAATCCACTTTTGCGGCAGGATGCCTTTCCTGACCTAACTCTATAGTGATGAACGTGGGCCTATTCACTATTGCGCGTTTTTTGTCATTGTTGGTAGTGTTATGTGATTGAGGTTTTGATATTAAGACGAACACAAACACCTAGTCCCCGAGATAGGGAAATTAATCAAACGTAGTTAAAATCCCTGACCCGGCTGGGAATCGAACCCGGGGCCCTTTTAAATTGAAACCCGTTACGTTGTCACAGGAGCCGGATGGGAATTGTGCGGTGAATGAACAATGTTATTGACTTTACATCTCACTAACTACCCTTACGGTTTTCGTAGACGTCAAGGTGCCAGAATTTTGTCCAGCAGGAGTTCTCTTATGCTGCAGTAATCCACCAACACGAAGACTTAAGCGCTCTTAAAAAAGTAAACCGACGGAACCAGAACTGAATTATGCAACTTTGAACACAGGACACAGTAGAGAATTAAAACACCTTATAGACTGCCATAGTAAAGACAGAAAAGTTTTGTTTCTATCATAACAGAGAAGGGTTGTGGTACGTTTCGTGACAAATCAGATTCATGCAAGCAGAAATCAGTGTCAAACTTTTTGTCCTGTACTAGGGTCTCTCGTAATAAATAAGACGAGTATTTCGTCATAAATGCATATTTTTATCCTCGACCTAAAACTGTAGGCTCATAAGTCGATTCAGTCGATTTGTGAAGGAAATACATGGGTTTTATAGTGCCATTTAATGCATATTTTGATGATATTTGCATGTTAAGTGCCTCAAACGGCAAATTAAGTTTTTAAATCGTATTTTTCCACCCGTCTCTACTCTGTTACTTTTCTTTATCAGATTGCTGCTGAAAGCAGGCATCCTTTGCAGGTAGCTACCAGACATTTAAATGTGTTTAAATGACAAGAGTGTTCTTTCTGTCCTCTGATTCTGCTTGGAGCGAATATACACCCCTCACTGGCCAACCTCAAGATGTTCAGTGGTCTCGCGTACATTTCGTCCAAGTTTGAAATAAAGCAGTTGGAAGAGAAAGAATTAATTGCGCCTTGTGAAGGCTGTAGGTATTGTTCGTGAGGTATAGGTGACCATTGCTCACCTTAATGGAGCGATAGGAGATGAGATCAGTGCCAAATTTCACAGTATAATGCAGAGGAATACCGTTCGGAAGTTTATGACCTCAAGAAGTACGAAATATGCAAGCAAATATGCCCTAAAACTAGGTAAATGTGACCTAAAAAAATTAAATTATGACTTAAGAATTTGAGAGACAGGCAGCAAGTATTACTAACTTTAAACGTGATTGACCATTGCTGCTGTTCTCGAAGGGAAAGACGTAGCACCGCCTCCAAATTTCACCCCAGCAGAGCTTGCTGCTACATACTGTTTCTGACCCCATGTGAAGTGGAAAGGTCATTTCCTCAATTTTAAAATATACTAGTGGACCCGTACAGCATTCCTTACAAATAGGTCAGATAAGTCGTCTTGATATGCTTTTCGCTGTCTTACATTGTTTGCCTGCCCTTTTTCAGTAGTTTTATGGACATTTAATACGCGGAGGCCCCGGGTTCGATTCCCGGCACGTCAGGAATTTTTACCTGGACCTGAGGGCTGGTTCGAGGTCCACTCAGCCTACGTGATTACAATTGAGGAGCTATCTGGCGGTGACATAGCGGCCCCGATCTAGAAAGCCAAAAACAACGGCCTAGAGGATTCGGTGTGCTGACCACACGACATCTCGTAATCTGCAGGCCTTCGGGCTGAGCAGCGGCCGTTTGGCAGGCCAAGGCCCTTCCGGGACTGTAGTGCCATGGGGTTAGTTTTTTAGTTAGTTAATATAGTTTATAACACT
Organism: Anabrus simplex; assembly: GCF_040414725.1. Taxonomy (NCBI): domain Eukaryota; kingdom Metazoa; phylum Arthropoda; class Insecta; order Orthoptera; family Tettigoniidae; genus Anabrus; species Anabrus simplex. Next base: position 28,569,971 of record NC_090268.1, read on the forward strand.
TATTTCCATACAATATACTCTGTGCTTCGACCATCCGGCCGTATCTTAACATTTTCAAACGATCTTGCCCGAGATAGTGCAACATACAATAATACTGGTTCGGGTAAGTTAGTAGACACTTACTTTTTAAGCGTTTGTCCCTTTATTAATGGTCATACAGATGGCTAGCCGACTTGATACCTTCCCGTCTGTACGTACATAGCGTTGCCTACGTTATAATACAAGGCCTTGAAATAGAGCCCGTAATGGTTAGTTCACACCAAAGTTAATAAACAATGTTAACGAAAACATTTCTCAAGATGTTAATAAGCTTTTGTTAACAAATCTCTTTAACATTGTGTCCACACCAAAATATCTGTTTGTGAGGTTACAATGGATAGGGCCAGGAAGAAGAAAATACTTACAGCTGCAGCTTTCATTATTTTTATGAGTGCAATTAGAAAAAATTCAGACGCAAAGTGTGGCAAAGAAAAATATTGGAAAAGCGTTTAGAATTAAGTTTGGAGAGGACACTTAGGCCTATGTCAGAACTTTTAATTCATGATGCAACAGGCTTTCAAAACTTTCTGAGAATGTCCCTACAAGACTTTTCGTTCTTGTTGACAGCAATTGGGTCTGAAATTGAAGAAATGATACAAATTATCGGAATGTCATCTCCAATAATGTTAGGCTAAGTATAACTTTAAGATTCCTAGTGACTGGTGACTCCTACCAAGGATCATGTAAGAGAAATACTCCTACACTTCACTTATGTATTTGTATGGTGTATACGAGTTGCTTGCCATTCGACATTCGATTTCGAAAAAATTTTTAAAAAAGTTTTGTATTCCGCGCTACGAATTTAAGTGTTCTAATTGCGTCTCTGCGCATGTGCGAACCGAAATGTTAACGAAAACACGAAAAGTTAATGAAAAGTTTCATTCACAAAAGTTATAGAAATTTTGTTTATCAACATGCTCGAAAAGTTAATGAACACGATATTTTGTTTATTAACAGACAGAAATGTTCATGAACATTGTTCATTAACAATGTTTATTAACAAAGTTAATGAAAACATCTTGGTGTGGACGCACCTTAAGACGCTATGGAAGTGGTCACACTGAAGTTCGATGCCGGGCCGCTAGGATCGCTTTCTAGTCCATTGTCTACCGCTGTCTACTAGGGTCGCGCCTTTAAACGTGTTTATTAAGTGAGTTGGTTGTGAATGTGTGTACGACATCCAGCTGATGATATTAAGGCTCTGTTCCTAAGTTCTGATTCCAGTCACGTCATAAAAATCGTGCAATCCCAATATTTGTCACTGGACTTTAAACAATGGTACCGTGAATGGCGATCATTTGAGATGTCTTTTCAAACTTCACAAACCTTCAATTTTGAAGCCGGTAAAGGAAACTAACCACAAAAGTAACTTGCTCGACAAATTCGGAGGAAATGAGTGTAGCAAGAGCTAAAATTATGTTTTCTCCTGAAACAACCTCTGGTTTGGAAAGCATGAAGGTAGTTTGTCCCGAGAGCATTGAAGACAGAGACTATTTAAAATGAACCATTTGTTTTATGGAGCATTGTATGAAATTGTTCGATGCGCATGACGTTTTCAATACCTCACATGGGACATATTCTAGGAACGAGAACAAACTGGCATTTTTCAGCTTTGAAGATGAACGCCTCAGTTGGTTAATTAACGATTTCCGGTCATATATTAAGAAAATTCAAGTGCATTCAGAAAAAGGGAAAAGGTTCACGAGGGAAACGTATCAGGCATTGGTCTTGACTACCTAATCCACTGTGGCTGGCGTAAAATACCTCCTGAGCACATAATGTCTATCATTACAAAAACCCTGCAAGGTAAATTACATCAAATCTGTTTGAACAATACTTGATTGTAAAGTGTTGGCTAGTATATAAATATGACTGATTTGTTTGATGATCAACAGCTATGGTTGCAGGATACTTAGTGCGTGTAGCAGAAGAACAAACAGACTGTGAAGGCGGTTTGGAGCATATCTCTTCTGCAGCTACCCAAATACCAGCATTGTGTCTTATTCGTTTTCTAGATCGAGAAGACCTCAGATACCCGAAGTCATCGTCTGTGGCACTTCTGCAGTGCACGATGGAATTTGTCCCCTCTGCTGTGCAGTACTTACCCTGAAGACAGTCACTAAACATATGTAGGCCTACGTTTTTTTTTCTGAAAAACATGTCCATCAGTGAAATTAAGTGTAGAAAGTGTAAAGACGACAAACTACCTCTTTTTCTTTTTCTACTCCGAAAATGTTGAGACCTCTATTAGACAACATAGCTTTGAGCCATTCAAGTAGAAGAGTGAGAGTTTTGAAAGCGGATTAGTGCCCCTCAATAGGAAAGTTTTAAAACTTCAGTGACCTATCCAAGCCAATAAAGCACCGATTTATAAATAAGGTACTGTAAATGCTCGCAAAGACATTCCAAATATTCCTTTCACCTGTCCAGTGATTCCCTGGGATCTATTGTGAGTTCACATGATTTACCCAAAACACTATTAATTTATTGTTTTCTTTCCTTTCTGGGATTTTTTCTTATTGTCTGGAAAGGCTTCTCTGCCGTTTGACCTAGCCTTTCCAGGTTATTACCGAAATCTTCCCACGACTTCTTGGATCGAGCAATTATTTGTTTCCCTCTGTTTCTTTCATCTACACACAATTCCCTGTCTGGAGTAATTTCTGATACGCCTTCTTTTTACGTTTAAAAGCTGCTCTCACTTCATCATTCCACCAATATGTTCGCTTTTTCCCAGAACGTACCAATATACCACATGAAACTCTTCCTGGTGCGAATTGTTCAAAACACTCTCTCTTAGCATTGATACATGCACACACAATGCTCCAGGGATACAATGCGACGCCGGACTGATGCATAGAAAATGAGTTATAACGTGGAAATAGAACGTTTCTTCCGTAGTTTACCTCTGATTCTTTACAAAGCAAAAATAGCCTCTGTAAACCCCTCGTCTCGTTTAGTTCATAAAAGTAATTTGCAGCTTAATTTCTTCCGATTTTTATCTTGAACTTCACAAATGTATGTGCCACCGTTTACCCGTGATGGTGTTCAGCAGAGCCGTTCGATATGGCAACACTGTGTCATAAGAGCAATACTGTTTTCTTAACATGGAATTAACTATAGCATGTCTATCTTATCCCACTCCTGACAGGCTTTCCAGAGGCTTTTAATAGTGCGTGGACGTCTATTTCCTAAAGTCCTTTTTAGGAGTCCAAATGCACAAAAGTCCATGGGTGACGCATCGGGTGCCTTCACCGGAATGTCAGTGAAAGGAATTGCACGGATTTCAGTTGCCATCTCCATTTTCTCTAACAAGGGGGCATTCCCTACTCGTCACCACCGATTTAGCTCAAATTTATAGAACATGCAGGGCTTGGCTAGAAAGGAAAGTACCCGAAGTGGGAACTCCAGATTGCCAAGCTTATAGAAAATAAAAATAAAAACAAAAATATTGACGCGGCTCTCGCACCGTATAAGCCACTTAAGTTAACACAGACGTCGAGCAGTTGTTGGCGTAGCGGTAAGAGCTGGGACTGGTAATTCGGTGGTTGTGGGTTCGACTCCTCGTGTGGAGACTTCTTTTTTTTTCCTCTCAACTTTTATATTATTTATTTTCCAATTAAGCAAAGAGGTGAATAATTTATTTATTTATACTCAAGGTTAGCGTGATTAGCTGCCACCCCCGGAGGCCCGGGTTCGATTCCCGGCTCTGCCACGAAATTTGAAAAGGGGTACGAGGGCTGGAACGGGGTCCACTGAGCCTCGGGAGATCAACTGAGTAGAGGTGGGTTCGATTCCCATCTCAGCCATCCTGGAAGTGGTTTTCCGTGGTTTCCCACTTCTCCTCCAGGTGAATGCCGGGATGGTACCTACATAAGGCCACGGCCGCTTCCTTCCCTCTTCCTTGCCTATCCCTTCCAATCTTCCCATCCCTCCACAGGCCCCTGTTCAGCATAGCAGGTGAGGCCGCCTGGGCGAGGTACTGGTCATTCTCCCCAGTTGTATCCCCCGACCAAGAGTCTGAAGCTCCAGGACACTACCCTTGAGGCGGTAGAGGTGGGATCCCTCGCTGAGTCCGAGGGAAAAACCGAACCTGGAGGGTAAACAGATGATGATGATGATGATTTATACTCAAAAGGCATAAAAAAAGGTAATAAATCGGGATTTCATTGTCAGATTTTTCAAATAGGGATTGTAATTAAAGCGCGTACGAAAGGACTTTGTACATGAAAATTCAAAACTTTATTCATTGACATTCGATGCTTTACATGTGTCGGGATGATATTTATCGTAGAAAGAGGGGAAACAATAATTTCTGCATCTAGCACAAGTCATAAACGCCGCATTTTTACAATCACATCGTTGTTTCAACGTTTCCATAGAAAAAAAGTCTCCACACGGGGTGTCGAACCCACAACCATCGAATTACTAGTCCCAGCTCTTACCACTACGCCAACTACTGCTCGGCGCGCGTGTTAACGTAAGCGGCTCATACGGTGCGAGAGCCGCGTCGACATTTTTATTTTTATTTTCTATAAGCTTGGCCATCTGGAGTTCCCACTTCGGGTACTTTCCTTTCTAGCCAAGCCCTGCATGTTCTGTAAATGTGAGCGAAATCGGTGGTGACGAGTAGGGAATGCCCCCTTGTAAGAATAGATGAGTCGAACGAGAGGTGTGGCTCGATGCTGTACCTTGATGTATTCATACCTAATTTCTCGCCCTTCCATACATGTTTTTCTCTAGGGCGGTAGTAAATCGAGCAGGGTTTGTTACAGTCACTACATATGCTTCGTCTAATGTCACCACATTTTTCCAACTGCACCCTACCACAGAGCCCTCATACAGCTTTCTTGCGTTAGTGCGACGTTCCGAAATGTGATGAAGACTACAGCTTGTGAACTCGGCGCTTATGCCGCTTTTCTAATCGCAGACCCTTGTTGATTATGGTGTTAACTACTGAAACAGACACCCTCAACTTACGTGCCATAGTCCTTTGAGGGTCAGGGTTACCACCTGAGACAAGGGCCTTCACTTTCCTCACCACTTCTGGTGACGGCTCGTGGCAAGTCGTTTTTCTCCCTCCTCTGGAATTAAGCCCAGTCGGTCTTTGCCTTTTCTTAAAATTCAATACAGCACTGATCCCGTTCTTCGATATCAAGAAATCACGCTTCTTGCATATTCCTTGGACTGCAAAATAGCGATACTTAACATAGGAAAGGCCCTCCCAGTAAGGAGCAATCCGCTTAGGTATCGTTACAACTGTCACGAAACTCTATACTCACGTTCTCGGTACTGACGTGAATCATCACTCGCCGTTTTGACGTGCTCAAGTTGATAACAGCGGCGCCAGCGGTCTCCAAACTCGTCACCAGAGATCCCGAACGACCTTCAATACTCCAGTGTGTTTCCCATGATTAGTGTGCTATGTAGAGTTGTTGAACACTAGTTCTAACATGAAAAAAAAAAAGCGTTTCCAGACCCATGTCCATTCAACGTATAGTCTTCTTCTCCGTGTGAGAAATGTTTCCTGAAAGTTTGGCCTAGCTTATTGTTACTCCGTGGATAGGTATTTTAAGGTTGGCTTACACAAGATTTAAAAATCATTGCCGGCGAGATCTAGTGTTTACATTGCACTATATCTTCTGAAACAGACACCCTCAACTTACGTGCCATAGTCCTTTGAGGGTCAGGGTTACCACCTGAGACAAGGGCCTTCACTTTCCTCACCACTTCTGGTGAGCAGAGCAATTCTGTTACTTTCATTGATCTGTCTCAGTCTTATCCTTCTTCGCTTCGAAAATATGAAAAAGACTGAGGTATGAGCGATGCTAGTCACTGTCAGTTCCTGCTGTGAAAATGTTGCTCATAGGGTCGGTTGATGCATGCATTTCAGTGGGCTGGTGATTATTGTTTTAATAGGAAATACAACTAGGCAACCAACCTCTATTAACAATAGTCAGAGAGAAGAGAAAACATGAAAGGGAGGTAATGAAAAATGAAGGTATCGGCCAAAGGAAGACAAGGGCCACGAAGAGTGTAAAAATGAAAAACTTCCCAGGCCTCGAGTGATCTAAAACCGTCGGGGCCGGAAAAGAGCAACAGTTGACCAAGGGAAGTCGGATAGAATAAATTAAAGCGAGGAGCCTGGCACAAGTATGTGGAAGCAATACCAGGACTCAGTTAAGGGCCCGGTGATCGCCAACGCACACTCCCTAATACTATGGGCAAGGGATGCGGTGAGTGTTATTCTACCGCCTACACCCACAAGGAGTATTCAGTGGGGTTAGCAAATTCTGGCTCGGTGAGGAAAGCAACGGGAAACTACCTCACTCCCCATTTCCCTAGTACGCCTCGTCAGTGATGCATATGTTATCTCTGAGAGCTAATGGTGGAGCTGTTGAGGATCCAAGCAGCCTTCGGGCTGACGACAACTTATAATGATTCAGAGTTTACAAAAATGATCCTAAACTGTTATTTTATTGAAATTTATATGATAGCTTCTCAGGTAGCGGGGGGGAGGGGGGGGGAGGTTGCTACTAAAATATTGGCCCAGAAAAAACAAAAGCGAAAATCAGATTTTGGTAGATACTCCAGACCTTAAGGCAACTGATGATATCTGCCTTCTTTCATGTGTGGACATTTGTAAAGGGCCTAGGGAGATGTTTAAAGCACGCCCGAAGATTCTGAAAAATTGTGTACTACGTTTAAGCCTATAATCTAACTAACATGCATTCTAGTTATAATCGGCGAAAGATTTATCCGGGCAGAAAAGGTAAAATAAACGAAAGCGTTCGTTGCGAAACGATGATATGAAGCACTTATCTTTATTCATCCTAATTCTGAAGCAGAAATTAACTTTAATGCAGAAGAAACAGACTTCTTCTAGAAACCACAATACTCTCTGCATAACCATTTTTACCTCATTTCCTTCAAATTTAACACACTTTTGTGCTCATATAACATTCACACTTTGTGGTATCCATCTTAGTAGTAGGCTTAATAGTTACTAACATTCAAAAATGTCCCCAAAGGCGTAAAATCATAACTTAAAACTGACTTCGTCGATTCTCGATCATGATGATGATGATGATGATGTAATTTACGTCCCACTATTACTTTTGCGGTTCTTGGAGAAGCTGAGGTGTCGAAAGTTGGTCCCACAGAAGTTATTTCATGCGCCAGTAAATAAACATATTTGAGCACCGTACCGTCCGAAGCAATTCTTGATCACATTCTAGACTAAGATTTCCTAGATATTCATTGCAAATGCCAATTTCAAGTCACTGGCTGCTAATTATAGCATAAATTAGCAGACAAAGCAATATGCCACATAAGCGTAGAAATAATGTACAGTGGAATTATCAAAGGAATGTGACTCCGCATTAAATAAAAAATGAAGGGACCACCTATGACAACTTACGCCAAACAAGATATTAATGATTTTGGCACTGTTTGTACAGAATAATAAAATAAAACGCAATTCTCTTCCATTTTCTACAAGACAAGTAAATAATCTACAGTAATTTACTCATACTTCCATGGCAAATAGAGATGTTCGGTGTTGTTCTTTTTTCTGGAACAGTTCCGGTTGTTCCTGTTCCGAAATAACACTATGTTCCGAATAACAGTTCCAAAATAGCAATCAAAGATTTAGGCAGAGGGAATTAGAAAATATCAACGAACCTCATAAATGTTAATTCGAAAGTTGTCTCCTTACTGCTAGTTTCATGCGTTAATTCAAAGTCTCTAGAAAACGCTAAAGCAAGGTATTGTCCTAACAAATTGGGTATTAATGAAATCTGAAAAAGAAACACCTTATTTTAATTTCCTTTGTTAAATGTTATTTTGCAGGTATTTTTAAATTTTATTTAATCATAAATATTAGTTTCGACAGACGGAAGGAACCTAACACTAAGAAGGCAAGTATTGGAAAATATGAAACATGTAGGCCTAGTTCAATAACATTTGGTATATTGACATTGCCATGTTTTTATATATCAGTATATAGGCTATATAATATATGTCTAACACTCCTAATGAAGTCCGGCTCCATGGCTAAGTTGTTAGCATGCTGGCCTTTGGTCACAGGGGTCCCGGGTTCGATTCCCGGCAGGGTCGGGAATTTTAACCATAAATGGTTAATTTCTCTGGCACGGGGGCTGGGTGTATCATCCTCGTCATGACGCGCAGGTCGCCTACGGATGTCATATCAAAAGACCTGCACCTGGCGAGCCGAACATGGCACTAAAAGCCATATGCCATTCCAACTCCTAATGAACAAATTGCAGTGGATAGCACAAGACAAATAGCCGTAAATCGCAATGAAAGAACGCTCTGACGATACACGGGCTTTAACGCAGCGAGAATTCATGCGAACAAAGATGAAAAATGAGTGCCATGCATACTTATCGCTAAGATGCGCGCCTCTTACAATTTTCTATTTCGTGCTCACCTGCTGTTCAATGCAGTCAATGACTCCGCCACAGGGCCGTGACATTATAGCTTGTCGGCCGGTACCGGTACCTTAGAATTTATCCCCTGACTGAATGGTTTTAGTTGCGGGTTAGAAAACGGAATTTTAAATCATGACTGACAAGTGTGTGGCCTAGCGCTAGGCGCTGCTTAGTCCGGGATAACCTTCGGCCTCCTGTATTTGAGGCCTTTGGTTTCGTAGTTTCCTAGTGTGTTTACTAGCGGGTTACCCGCTACGGGTAGCTTTCTTAAAATGTCTCTGCCATGTTCCGTCTTCTATCCCTAAGGGTTGCAATGTGACACTCCTCGTGAATGTCGACATTACACACGTAGCAATCGGCACCCTTAATATGGTGAAGTGCCGGGTTCTGTACGGCTTGCTAATCGGTGGCAATGCCCCATATAGGGCAGGCATACTCCAGTAGCTGTGACACTAGTGAAGTGTACAGTATGAGTTTGCTTTCTGGTGATAGGCGGTTCTCAGCTTTCAATAAAGGAAATAATAATAATAATAATAATAATAATAATAATAATAATAATAATAATAATAATAATAATAATACTCGTATGGCCTCAGCTACCGTGTGCAGACATTTCGACTTGACGCCATCTGGCTGTCTGCTCGTCAATTTCGACGTTCCGTTTTACTCTAGGCCCACTAGATGGCAGACCGAGTAAACCGGATCTCTCTTGGGAAATGATGTTTTTGGAGGAAATACGGGGCAAATTCTCTCTCCCATCAACTCCAGTGTACCAAAGTTTATTTCGCGAACATCAGAGAAAGAAATCGGAAATATGGTTGGACTTCTATAGTACGGAAGCGATGATGAATGACAGATGGAAGGAAGCCAACTACGAGTTACGGCGCCTATCAACAAGGCTTGCTGTGCATGGTTTTCACTTCAAACTATGCTCCACGACGAAGTATCACTCGCCAAATGAGGGATGCACGTGTGCTTTGTGCGGGAAGTAGTGTGATCGCTATCACGTACTAAGGTGTGGAGGAAGGAAAAATTCCTCTAATTAAGTTCTGCATTGAATGATTTTGTTTATTCTTTGTATATGGCAATTAGCTGCAATACATATATTATTATTAATGAATTTTGTCGGGTAAATACCAAATGTATCACCAGAGATCTTTTACATGCCGACATCGTACGACATGGAGTATCGAATGGACTCTTTTCCGCCCTTCAAAAACCCGACTACCTCTGCCGGGTTTGAACCCGCTAACTTGGGATCCGGAGGCCGACACTCTACCACGGATCCACAGAGGCAGCTTAAGGAAATAATGTAGAGACCCTACTGTGGCTCATGGCCGCAATTTGTGATATCTGCTGCCGAAAGGTTAGTCCTCGGTCTAGGGTGACACCTAGGTAATTCGCACTGAAAGACAATCTGATTACTTCTCCAAAGATGTTTAGACCGCCCTCGAACCGGCCCATACGTTTAATTTTGATTCTCCACTTTTTCAGCCACGATCGAGAGTGGAGAGGCTTTCCTGAAGGTACCGTTCTAGTGTTCGACTCTAGGTGCCTGCCATGAGATCGAAGAGAGAGCCGTGTCGTCAGCATATATATATATATATATATATATAGAGAGAGAGAGAGAGAGAGAGAGAGATTGAGAGAGAGAGAGCTTAGCCTTTGGAGGTTTAGGCATGTCGGATATATAAATTTTGGATAGGGTCGGAGCGATCACGCTACCTTGGGGCACTGCCGCACTCTCTGGCAATAGATAGCGCCTTCCTTACAGAAATGTGAAATTTCCTTTCAAAGAGGTAGCTCTCGATGAGAGCTGTAAGATAGGGAGGGAAGCCGAATTTCTTCATTTAAAAAATGAGACCATCATGCCAGACCTTGTCAAACGTACATAGACCAAGAAATTAGTATTTAATGTTTTTTATATTAACTCTCAGAAATGTACTTGTTTATAACTATTATTTAAGTTTAATTTTATAATTAATTATGTGTAATTAGAAATCTTAATACTCTGTAGTTTGTACAATGTAACACATATAAGATGGTTTGGCATAACAGCAGGCTTCATAGCCTGAGCCACGCCATATAAAACAAGTCAATAAATAAATAAATAAATAAATAAAGGCTCGTGAGATATAGTCTTAGGAGCTTGTGAGTAGTGGCGTGCTTTTTCCCGTAGCCAAATTCTTCATCTGGCTCAAGATTAAGCTCGTCAATAATCGCCTGGAGTTGGGATAGGAGAATAATTTCAAAATGTTTTGAGATGGTTGATAGGAGTGAGATAGTTCTGTGGGAACGTCAGATCAGATTGTCCAACGTGTCTGCCAATGCTTCATCCTTCTCCTTGTCTGTGAAAGCTAGTCCCTGCTGTCCATGGCAATGCCTTCAGACGAAGATGCCTGGTTTCTTTCCACATCCTTAATTTTCCTGTTTTTAATTTTAAATTGTTGTAGGATCTCTAGTGGGAGAGTTCTAGTCTTGGGTTTTCTGACTGTTGTTACCGCGGTGGAAGAGTTAGCTGCATTCCGTACTGAGTTTGTGAAATGTTTAGCAAGCATGTCGATATCCTCCTTAGAGCGAATGCTGGTATTGCCGTTGATGTTATTGCTGCGGGTATTGTGATAGAATTGCCAGTCCATAGAACGAAGGTGGAGTGGGATGACGTCAGGTTCGTGAGTAGGAGCTGCATCGAGAGTGAGTAGGACGTTAGTGATCAGGGTCTAGAAAGTCTTGAGTGAGCAGGCTAGGGTACAGAGCTATATCTAGGTATTCAGGTAGAATGTTTGGGTTTGTCGGTGGAGTGAACTAGGACGTTGTTACTATCGCAGTACTTGGCAAGGGCTTCTCCTCTACAAGTACTCATTCGGCTCTTCCATCTGGTATTCTTGCTGTTGAGGTCTCTCGCGAGGATTACTCTTGGTTTGACTCTCAGTAACTTGTTAAAGTCCTCTGTATCAAGCGTCGCCTTAGGCAATCGATAATATTCAACTACCGTAATGCATGTGGACTCTTTTATTTTTTGGAAGTCGAAATAGAACCTTTTGAACAAGCATTCAGTTGTTCTTATCCTATCACAGTCTCTTCGTCAGGGTTGCTATATACCGCGGGTTTCACGGACAGTTTGCTATCTTGTAGAGTAAGGAGAACGTCCGGGCTGAAAAGACAAAAGTCCGCGACATTTTATTGTAGTTATTTAGAAATGTTGAAAGTCAGTTCCGGGTAATTCTTCAGAACTGCTCAAACTCTGTTCCTGAGCATAGTTCGAATATAGAAATGGCACTCCCTCATATGTTTGCCCAATGAACAGGTTAACAGAAGATACCGTTGAAATTCAAAAGAACAAACTGAGGCAACTATTCGTTTGTAGGAAGATGAGTTACGGATTGAAATAATTTACCAATGGATATGTTCAATATATTTTCAGGTTCTTTGAAATCATTTAAGAAAATACCAGGTATGTAGTTGATAGGAAATCTACCACCTGGGCGACAGTTCTAAATACAGATCATTTTTCTTTTTCTTTTTTTTTTCTTTTTTTGCTAGTTGTTTTACGTCGCACCGACACAGATAGGTCTTATGGCGACGATGGGACAGGGAAGGGCTAGGAGTGGGAAGGAAGCGGCCGTGGCCTTAATTAAGGTACAGCCCCAGCATTTTCCTGGTGTGAAAATGGGAAACCACGGAAAACCATTTTCAGGGCTGCCGACAGCGGGGTTCTAACCTACTATCTCCCGAATACTGGGTACAGGCCGCACTTAAGCGACTGCAGCTATCAAGCTCGGTAAATACAGATCAAGGGTTACTGATTGTATATAAGTACAATACGATATGAAACATGTAAGTTGTAATTTCATTGAATAATTCGAAATGATACCAAGTTCCTTCCTTCTGTTATTGACTCTGAGAAGTACAAGTGGTATTCAAATATTTTTCTTTGTACTGAAGCATGTTTCTCTAATTAAATGAAGTTGATATAAACATGCTATTGTTATTTCCTTACGACATATGCCTCCTTATATTTGCTGAATTAATAGGTGAATATGTCCTGGTTTTGGACTCTAAAATTGCGACAATATCTTGATTTTGGACTTTTGTATTATGGCAACCCTCATCTTGTCACAGTTTGAAACTTTCTTAGTTTTATATAAAACTCATTGATTTTTCTTTTTCATTGATTAAGTCCAGCAAACTACTGTTTACACACACAGATCAACATATTCTGTAAAATATAGGGTGTATGAAACCTGTCGGCCATAATACTCTCCAGCTCATATGGTCCAAGTATATCACATAGGAGGGCGCACTCAAAACTTGTCCGCTAGGCAGCGCAATGGTTATGTACGGTATGCGCTTTGCGCTTCTCGGTTGTTTTGCATGAAACTTACACGGAGCATTTCTAAATCGAAACGAAACTGTTACTTTAAATGCACGAAAATGAAACGACCATTTTCTACTGATCTTTTGGAAGAGATGGGAATTAATATAGAGGCAATGACGACTGCATATTTGAAATGGAGTTGAAGGAAAAGGTCGGAAAAAATCCAGAAAAAAGTAAGAGTTGTCTGAAAGGAAGGACTAAAAGTAGCAGCCTTTTATTTTAGTATTTTTGTTAAGATCGAATTCTATAAGTGCAAATAGCCTTTTGAAAACAGGACTGCAGTGCCAGAGGCTACATCCAGTACCAACCAAACCCCATGGCACTACAGCCCATGACGGGCCTTGGCCTACCAAGTGACCGCTGCACAGCCCTGCAAGGCCTGCAGATTGCGAGGTGTCATGTGGTCAGCACGACGAATCCTCTCGGCCATTATTCTCATCTTTCTAGATGTCTATCTCACCGTCAGATAGCTCCTCAATTCTAATCACGTAGGCTGAGTGGACCTCGAAGCAGCCCTCAGGTCGAGGTAAAAATCCCTGGCCTGGCCGGGAATCGAACCCGAGGCTCGCGGATAAGAGGCAGGCGCGCTACCCCTACACCACGGGGCCGGCACATGGACTATAGCAATAGTATTTGTTCGTGGCGTCGACCTCTGTAGGACTTTTACCACTACTTTCACCATATGCTAGGAACCTGCGTGTAAGTGGAAGTGCGCTGAATGCGCTGAATATGAGGAACGTTAAGGTCGACACAAACCCCAGTCTCCAGGCCAGGGATATTAATCATTTACAATTAAAAACTCCTGACCCGGACGCGTTGCTCCCTACACCGCAGGGCCGGACTACATCCACTACTACTGAATTCACTTTCCCTTCAGCGCACGAGTTTCAAGACCTTGTTTCAGGTCATAAAGCAGATATAAATATTTCAAATTTGGAACTGATGAATTATTTCGTACCGAGCTCGATAGCTGCAGTCGCTGAAGTGCGGCCAGTATCCAGTATTCTGGAGATAGTGGGTTCGAACCGTACTGTCGGCAGCAACTTGTAAAAAAATTCGTGTTCAGGAAGTCTGAAACTGATGTTGCTTCAGTGTCAAATTATAGGTCACTGCACACGGTGTTATGGCTGCTACCCTAATTCTAAGTCTTCTTGCTCTCGGAGTTATTTCGAAGGTGCCAGTGCCACTCCATGAAAATGTCGAAGGTACAGCGTTCTCCTTAAGTCTTCGTCTTTCACCTAAAATTATTGTAAAATGTCAGAACGTCATTGACTTATTGTAAAAGTATTTCTTAGTTATAACTAATTAGCTTATTTACCCATTTCAGTAATGACAAAGTCTGCAGCTGAAAAATGCTTCGAGTAGACCTTGATATTACGAGCTACACGTTTATTTCTTAGGTCCTACCTACGAAGCGCATCCAACCACTTTTTATGAAAGGCCTCCTGCTTAGAAAATTGATGGTATGAATACGATTGGTCTTGATTTTGGAACATTAGAACACTCCAGTAGTTAGGAACCACACTTTTCTTGTGGTTTTTTTTTCTGTCATTGCGATATATTGGAACTTTAACTTCATCAATTAACCTGGCAACTTCCTTTGAGGAACAAATTACGATCGACAAGCGCATACCGTCTACTACTCGTGAGACATCTATCGATAGGCTACATCCCTAATGGTTAGGCGCTTGCCTCTCGTGATGTAATAGCTTGGCTTTTAAAAGTACTGTAATATGAGATATCCGTATCACTACATTTACTAGCACATTAAATAAACTCTCCTCAAGACAAAAATACACAACTCCGGCGTCATTTAGTACCGATGATAGTTGACGAGACGTTAAATAAATAGTATTAATAATATTTACATTATTATTGTGTAGGGGTGATGTTTTACATATATTTTTATTTATTTTTTGCTGTCGGTTTTACATTCCACGGACTCAAGACAGGTCTAATGATGACGATGGGTTAAAATAGGCCTAGGACTGGGAAGGAAGCGTCCGTGGCCTTAATTAAGATACTACCCCAGCATTTTGTTGGTGTGAAAATGGAAAACCATCTTCATGGCTTTCGAGAGTGGAATTCGAACCCACTATCTCCCAAATGCAAGCTTACAACTACGTGACCCAATCCGCATAGCCAACTTGCTCAGTTTAAATTTCAAGTGACATAAATACGAAATATAAACATTACAATACTTTTCTTCAGCTTATCCCAGTCATTTCTGGGGTCACTGTAGCCACCTTGGCTCATTCAGGTTGAAGCATGGTAGTGAAAGTTTAGTTTAGTTTAGTAATGTTTATTGTACTTGGCAAGATTAAGGCCTTCAGGCCTTCTCTTCAATCTAACCAGGCACTGAAATATACGCATATTACATTACAATAGTTAGATTAAAATAATGCAAATTAAATTAATAATACAAGAATTATGAGTGATGGGATTAAATTAAGATGAAATAAATTAGATATAATAAAAGAAAAATTTCTTATAAGTAATGCCCTATATATTAAAACGAGGTAGGGCCTAGTGCATAAAAATGAAACGATTAAGAATGTAAAACCAATCTTCTGCCAGGCCATCCATGACAATAGAATGGTTGTGAGTAGCAGCATCAAGTTTATATGTGATCCTTATTGGTGCATAAAATGTCTCGAAAGTGCTTCTTTGAATGTGCGAATATCGCTTAACCCTCCCATACTTTCGGGAAGGATGTTCCACTCACGACAGGCAATTCCTGTGAACGGATTATCGTAAATATCAGTTCTATGGGTAGGTAACGCAACGATGGAACAGTTTTTTTAATATTTTTTTTACAAGGTGCTTTACGTCGCACCGACACAGATAGGTCTTATGGCGACGATGGGAAGGAAGGGGCTAGGAGTGGGAAGAAAGCGGCCGTGGCCTTAACTAAGGTACAGCTCCAGCATTTGTCTGGTGTGAAAATGGAAAACCACGGAAAACCATCTTTAAGGCTACCAACAGTGGGGTTTGAACCCACTATCTCCCGAATAGTGGATACTGGCCGCACTTAAGCGACTGCAGCTATCGAGCTCGGTGGAATGGAATTATTAGTAGATCTGGTGTTAAGACTGTGATAGGATGAGGGGTATTTGAAATATGAAGTAGGTAAAATGGCTATGAAGAATGAAGGATTTTGTGGAGATGGTATAGGGCAGGGCCTCTCAAACGCCCAAAATCTCACGCGTGCAGAGCGAGGCGCAAGAGCTCCGTGCACTGTGCATCGGTGCCGCTCGGTGCCGCTCGGTATGGCTCGGATCAACGCTTCGTCTCTGGGCTACTCGGCTATGCTCGGCTCTACTCGGCTATACTCGGCTCAACTCAGCCCGGATTTGGAGCGCTACGGCGCAAATGGGGGAGAGGGAGACAGGCGGAGCGAGCGAGACAGGCGTGAGGAAGGAGAGAGACAGCGCTATTGCTCCAAATCGAGGAGTGGGGGGTCTGCACTCTGGTCAACCAAGCCAAGTCGTCTTTTGCACCGTGCACAGTGCATGCACCACGCGCATGCACCCTGAGAGGCCCTGGTATAGGGTATGCACAGTGCGACGGGTTTCCAGTCGGTGCCAAGATAGGTGGTTATATGAAGGAGTTACATGGTCATGGTACCGTAGGTTACAGACGTATCTCACACATGCATTTAGAACACATTGTAATCTGCTCAATAACTTGGACCCAGCGTCTCTATAGATCGCGTCACACTAGTCGAAATGAGGGAAAACCAGAGCTTATACCAGCATTTTTTTGAGTTTTTCAAGAAATAAGTATTTATACCCGCGGAGCATGTGCAATGCAGAGAATGTTTTCTGGGTGATGTTCGTGTGAGTTTCCAAAAAATGTATTGCGTAAAAGGACATTTTATTCTATCGGTAACAGTGATTAACAAATCAGCGCTTCACTGCTATTAATGTTAGGTCTCCCTGTATTCATTCTGATCGGTGGATGCAGAGTGAGTTTCGGCCCTTAAGAGGTCACGGCTTGCCCGTGGTACAACAGCTCTGTACTCTGACCGGCCAGCCGAGCAGAGGAAAGTTGGTCACGGCTCTACCGTGGCTCTACGCCTCTGCATTCGGGAGACGGGCCTGGGACACAGTGCCGGACTTCATGCCTGGCCCCACCCGTCGGCTGTCCTGAGAATGGTTTTCCGTGGTTTTCTATTCTCCTCCATTAAGGCGAATGCCGGGACAGTTCGTAGTATAGGCCACGGCCGCCCACCCCCTCACCTTCTCCGCACAACTCCTTCACCGTAACAAATCTCCCGGCCTGAGAGACGGCGTCACCGTCTAAGAGGCCCGCCTCACCCTTCAGGGGAGGAACGAAAACGTTTAGTAATAGTAGTAGTAGTATTCTTTTGGCACAAAGTTTTCATTTCAGTGTTCATATTTTGGTAGATCTGTTGCTCATTCTTGTTGCCTGTGTTCCCAACAGCACGATGAGTGAGGGCGAGAGGGAGCGGGTACGTCCTGGGAGAGGACGCCGTCTACTGAGGACGCCGAAGTGCGCGCGCTGCCGGAACCACGGCGTCATATCCTGCCTCAAGGGACATAAACGGCTGTGCAGGTGGCGTGAGTGCCAGTGTCCTAATTGCCAACTGGTGGTGGAACGACAACGAGTAATGGCAGCGCAGGTGGCTTTACGGAGGTAAATTTACTTAACTGAGATTTCTGTGTTACATTTTTCTAAATCTATCGTAAATTCCAAAAAATACAGAATTGAAAACAGAATTGAACATTCATTTATTACAGCAATTAATCTTGCCTTCTTCAGTAAAAGGTTGTATTAATTGCGTTATTCAATTTACCTCGAGCACTTCATATCTCTTCAATAACGTGCCGTCCCTCCTTCGTCCAGATTTGAGTAAGTTAACCTTTCTGATAAGTGACTCGTACTTTTCTCTGTCCATAAAGACAGTTATTATAATTGGGGTTTCCCCGTTCCGCTCTAAGATGTTCGTAAAACTTCACTGATTCAACCATAGCTGCACTGCTGTATAACATAAACAACCAAGTGACGACAATTACATTCATGCCGATGTTTGCTACCATTGTTGGACACTAACAGGAGGTCATGTTCATTAACAATCTGCTACTGTACACATCCCTAACCGGGGCCAGTGATGTGTTTTATTCATTTTATGGTAAGCTTTCACTGGTCATTTTAGTGAGTGTATACATGTACTAGGGAACGTTTACCTTCCCTAACCATCCACTTCCACTATAACATATACACACAATTATTGACGACACATGTACCCATTCCTGAGGTTAGACTGAACCATTACGCAAAAATAAGGTTACCAGACCTACGTCAAAGATCAGTCTTGATGGCAACGCTGGGATAGGAAAGGGCTAGCAGTAAGAAGAAAGCGTCCGTGGCTTTAATTAAGGCACAGCCCCAGCATTTTCGTCGTGTGAAAATGGGAAACCACGGAAAAACCATCTTCATATCTGCTAACAGTTCGAACTCAGCTACGCGGCCCAAACGCTCGGTGGTTCAGTGTTTGAAGGTGCTCGAATACACTAGCCTCATGTCATTAGATTTACCGGCACCTAAAAGAACTCATGCGAAGCGACATTTTCGGCGTCACCGTAAACCGTAAATGGGACGTAAGACCTATAGTATAACTAACAAAAAATGAGCAGTTTTTCTGGCCTGATGGCAACGAACAAAACTGAGTTACTTGCAATATAACTTGATATTATTATTATTATTATTATTATTATTATTATTATTATTATTATTATTATTATTATTATTATTATTATTATTATTATTATTATTATTATTATATAATTCGTTGGGGCCATCAAGGACCACGTTAAGTCTTGTTGCATTTGACACTGAACTTGGCCTTCTTTAGAGCCCAAATTTCCCTCATTCTTTGCGAGTGGGCCTGCTTACGCTCCTCTGTCCAAGGGACACCGTGTCTTCTCTTCGGCTGCTCGTCTCGGTTTAGCCCGTTCGTCAATATTTTCTTGCGGAAGAGATCTCTGTTAAGGGCGTCTTCAGCTGAGATATGTAGCATTTGCAGGTCTTCTGTGGTATATCTAAACCAGGGAATTGTGGTTTTGGGCTTTGAATAAAAAAAGTGAAAGATTTCTTTAGTTAACTTTCTTCCGTCCATTCTTTTCAGATGACCGTAAAATCGTGCCCGTCTTTTTCTGATTGTGTCGGTAATTTTCTCTATTTTGCTGTAGACTTCCTTGTTGGATCTCTTTTGATGGATTCCATTTCTGTACTTTGATCCGAAGATTCCTCTCACAATTTTGCGTTCTCTTTTCTCCAGTTCTTCAAGGAGTCCTTTGTTGGCATTTAGAGACAGGGTTTCGGCTGCATATAGAACTACTGGCTTCAGAACTGTTTCATAGTGACGTATCTTGGTGTTTTAGGAAAGGCATTTTTTGTTGTAGATTGTGCGGGATGTTTGGTAGGCTATTTCCAGTTTGCGTACTCGCTCCTGAAGTGCTTCTTTGTCCAGTCCATTTTTCATGATGATCTCACCCAGGTATTTGAATTTGTCTACTCGGGTGATGTCCCCGTATTTTGTATGGAGTTTTGGTGGAGCCTCTTCGATGTTAGTCATTACTTCTGTTTTCTCAAACGATATCTGCAAACCAGTTTGTTCGGCAATTTCCTTTAAAATTTCAACTTGAGCTCTAGCGGTTTCTATGTCGTTTGAGAGAACAGCAATATCATCGGCAAATGCTAAGCAGTCTATTGCGATCCCTTTGGATTTGGTTCCTATTCTCAATGGACTGTAGTTGGTTTCCTGTAATCTCACCCGCCAGGTTCTGATGATCTTTTCAAGAACACAGTTGAAGAGTATCGGGGATAGCCCATCACCTTGTCGGACTCCTGTTTTGATGTTAAAGGAATGCGAGAGACATCCGTGGAACTTCACCTTGGATTTTGTATCGGTCAGGGTGGCTCTAATTAATGCCAGCAGTTTCAAATCAACTCCAAATTCATTTAAGATGTTTAGGAGGACTTCCCGGTCAATGGAGTCGTACGCTTTCTTAAAGTCCACAAAGACAGACACATACTGCTTGGACCTTAGTGTACAATATCTGATGATCGTTTTCAGATTTTGGATCTGTTCAGCTGTTGAGCGACCTTTTCTGAACTCTCCTTGGTATTCACCTATTTGATGTTCGACTTGTGCTTCCAAACGCTCCAGGATGGTAAGTGATAGAATCTTGTAAGTCACGGGTAGCAAAGATATTCCTCTGTAGTTGTTGATGTTCTTCATGCTGCCTTTTTTGTGTAATGGATGGATCAAAGCTATTTTCCAATCTTCGGGTAGGGTCTCCTTGCTCCAAATTCCTTCTATTTGCTTTAGCAAGATATCAAGTGATTCTTCTGGGGCATATTTCCATAGTTCTGCTACTACTGAGTCTTCCCCCGGCGCTTTGTTATTTTTGAGACGGGCAATGTGGCGCTTGATTTCATCTCTGTCGGGTGGTCTGGAATCTGGGTACCTGAGTAAGGGTTCCCTGGTCTCAATGGCGCTTTGAGGTTTAGAGCAATTAAGTAAATTCTTGAAGTAATCTGCCAGAATGCTGCAATTTTCTTCATTTGATGTCGCCAGTGTGCCGTCCTTTCGCTCAAAGCATAGAGATGGTGGTTTATAGCCAGTGAGTTTGCATTTGAAGGCTCTGTAGTACTCTCTGCTTTCATTCTTCCTAAAGTTTTGTTCTATCTTTTCAATGAGAGATTTTTCGTATTTACGTTTCTCAGTTCTGAACACCCTAACTGCTTGGACACGTTGGGTTTTTCTGATTTCGTAGAGTAGTACTGTTTCCACGCATTGAGTCTTTCTTGGAGGACTGATTCGCAGGTACCATTCCACCAGGCATACTTTTTGCCTCTCTTGATTTCTGCAACGTCTTTGGCGGCCTCAACAAGGAGACTTTTGGCGTTGTTAAAGTCAGTGTCATTTGGTCTAGCCTTCTCCTGGAACTCCTCGACCCTTTGCCGAAGTTTATCATTGTCGAAGCGTGTGATCTGTTTGGTTGTCTTCCTTGTGTTTGCGGGAATTGGTTTGAATTTGATGAGACATATAATGATCTGAGGCCACATTGATGCCTTTCTTTACCTTGACATTCATAATCTCAGGGCTGTTTCTCCTGGAGATTGCAACATGATCAATTTGGAACTCTCCGAGAGCTTGGACGGGAGAACGCCAAGTCATTTGCTTTCTAGGTAGATGGCGAAAGTGGGTCGACATGACCTGCAGGTTGTGATTTTCGCAAATGGACATCAGTCTTTTGCCGTTGGAATTGGTTCTTTTGTGAGCAGGGTAATTTCCTATAAATCTCTTGTACTTCTGTTCACGACCTAGTTGGACATTGAAGTCACCCAAAAGAAGCTTGACATGGTGTTTGGGGATTTTGTTTAATTTTTCATCCAGTAGGTCCCAGAAATTATCAACTTCGTCTGGATCAGACTTGTTCTTATCGTTTGTAGGAGCATGTGCGTTAACTAGGGCGTAGGTTTTGTTCGCGCATTTAATTGTGAGTATAGACAATCTGTCATTCACAGGTTCGAAATTTGCAACCGATTTAAGGATCTTGGTTCTAACAGCAAACGCGGTTCCAAGCATCACAGCTCCATTGAGGATTCCTCTTTGAGCTTTGCTCTTGAAAAATCGGTAGCCTTCGGATTCAAAAATCTCTTCATCTGGGTACCTTGTTTCCTGTAGGGCCATTATGGATATCTGATTTTCGTGAAGAGCTTTGGTGAGGGTTTTCAGCTTGCCAGTTTGTGTAAGTGAATTTATGTTGAAAGTTGCTAGAAAGGTTTTGGATTTTGGCCTGAGTTTTTGACTCTTCGGGGTACACCGAGACGCTCCGACTCGTCTCTTGCATGATGTCGAGTCTCCCCCAGAATCCGAACGAGACTCGTGCGCCGTGGCGTTTACGACGAGGGATTTATCCGAAGATTTACCCCCTGGGGTATGTTTCTTGAAATGTTGTGCCATCATGCTTTTTGACTTGACTTTGCTTTGGACGGGTACCCATCCCTTTACAACTAGGGTTGTTAGCCCTAGAGGTTGCCTCAAGATGTTTTCTGGCTTCTGGTCATTTACCAGTCTTCGCCGTAACCCTGGCAAGGGACCAGTTTTTTTTTCACGGTGGTATTTTATTTCCCTACTACCCTCTGACTCTGCTGGCGGCAGAGCCAGCGAGCTTCCCCAATTCCAATCGGACGCGCCCGATGGAGGTAACCGGTAAATCCCCACACGGGTATTATTATTATTATTATTATTATTATTATTATTATTATTATTATTATTATTATTATTATTATTATTATTATTATTATACCTATCTGTCATGGTCGACTCTTCTCCCCTTACGATCGTGACTGAGGAAGCCTTTCAGTTTACCGCTTTTCTCTTCTTTTCAGTTTTGAGCCAGCGAGCTTCCCCAATTCCAATGGGACGCGCCCGATGGAGGTAACCGGTAAATCCCCACACGGGTATTATTATTATTATTATTATTATTATTATTATTATTATTATTATTATTATTATAATACCTATCTGTCATGGTCGACTCTTCTCCCCTTGCGATCGTGACTGAGGAAGCCTTTCAGTTTACCGCTTTTCTCTTCTTTTCACTTTTCTTCCATTCCTTGAAAGACCAAACCTTTTTCCACTTTCTTATAATATTACCCGCCAAAAGGGACTGCTAATCCCACTACTTTGTTCCTTAAAATAACGATGACCACCATCATCTTTACAAGTTCTGTTCATGGTCGTGTTGCCGACTGTAAATTGAATATTTTGGGTTTTCTTCTTATTGCCTTCTTCAGTAAAAGGGAACATTTACAAGGGAACATCGACAATGGTCAAGTCGCCGATCGCAATGAAACTTGGAAAACACATTGAGGTACACGTAAAAACGATGTCGGCGTCAATTTTGGGTGCCAACATTCATTAGGGCGTTAACTACGGGGAGTAAAAGTTGCGGCATTTCAAACTCCGCGCGATCAGCGATGTATACCTGCTGGCCAATGCTAAGCCTGCACACTGCGTGCTTGGAGACACGCCTCTGCCCCTCCCCCCTCCACGCTCCAATTGGTTCGCCACCGCACGTTTCCCTTCTCCCCGCGCTTGCCGGCTGCTTAGCTGTTCGACGGGACTGGCTCTATACTTTGCTTCTTTTCGTACTATAATAATTATTGAAATCCTTTAAATAACGTTCCGTTTCACACATAATGATAATGAATAACCTACACTAATATACCCGTATTTTATTCAAATGTCATATTTTCATTCCTGCTAATTCCGGTGAGTTGTCACATTCGTGGGTACAACTCCGAGTTAAGTACCACCGGGCGTGGTCAAACGTGGAATGGGGTACTGCGTCCTACCTACGCTTAAATTATTATTTACTTCTAAAACGCCTTAAAGCTGTCGGTAGTGTCCTTTAGATTTGACATACATATGGCATTAATTAAATTAAATCGCCCACCACTAAATAAATCTCCCACCTTTAAACAACGTTAAATACCTTTTTATGTAAAGAAATTACGTGCCCGGGTAGAGGATCTCATTGAATGTAATGAGATTCGGTACCTCGGGATATCAAAACCTGGTTATAGGTCCAGATCTTTTTATGTCCCATCCCCCCCGCCCACTTTGTGTACACTATCAGTTGTGTCATAACGAAACGACATCGCGGACGACAACAACAACAATTATAAACTCCGAGTTTGAAACTACTGGTATTTTCCGATTGCGTACTCTGGTATAAGGAATAAGCCTATAGGTAGAATGTTTTTATTTGTGCTTGTACTGAACGATTTATTTATGTTTTGCAGTGACAGGCACAACACATTTCAATTGCAGCAATGGTCGTCGAATATAAATAAATTTAATGCATAGGCAACTTTGATATGAGTATGACATGGAATGTAGTAAAGTTTGACGTAATAAGAAAAACCTTGAAAAATAAAAAAGATGTGCATTTATATATGCAGTAGATATACAGTAATCACAGGCAGGCCTGTAGTCTTACTGTACCGGTACTTTTGCATTATAGGTGACGAAGGTCTATGTATTCAACGAGTACCGATATTAAAGTATCACACTACAGTCTTCTGGGTATAATGGCAGTTATATACGCAAAAAAGTTAAATGGCTATTGTACGAACTGGTATAACAACAAACAATTACAAGGTAAGACGATAAATGACTCCGTATACATTACATCGGGCAAACTCCCCGCCAGTAACTGATAGTAAACAAAAACAATCTTTGGTCTATTCGAAACATTAAAAAATAGTGAAAAGAAAACCGAAACAAAACACAATTAACAACAGGCACCATACTTCTTTATTTTATTTTTTGCTAATTGCTTTACATCGCACCGACACAGATAGGTTTTATGGCGACGATGGGATAGGAATGGCCTAGGAGTCGGAAGGAAGCGGTCGTGGCCTTAATTAAGGTACAACCCCAGCATTTTTCTGGTGTGAAAATGGGAAACCACGGAAAACCATCTTCAGGGTTGCCGACAGTGGAATTCGAACCCACAACCTCCCGGATGCAAGCTCACAGTCGTGCACCTCTAACCGCACGTTTTCATAAACATTTGAGAAAACGTAAACTGACTAATACAATGTGGAAATTACAAAGGACAGATATGAGGAAGGTTGATAGAGTACCCAAAGTGTAGCACCGGTTCTCTTCGACAGCTAAGAAAACGGGCTGGCGAGGGGTGAAGGGAAACGTGCGGTGGCGAACCAATTGGAGCATGGAGGGGAGGAGGGGCAGAGGCGTGTCTCCAAGCACGCAGTGTGCAGGCTTAGCGTTGGCCAGCAAGTATTCATCGCTGATCGCGCGGAATTTGAAATGTCGCAAATTTTAGGCCCCGTAGTTAACGGCCTAATGAATGTTGGCACCCAAACTTGATGCCGACATCGTTTTTACGTGTACCTCAATGTGTTTTCCAAGTTTCATCGCGATCGGCGATTTAACCATTGCCGATGTTTCCTTGTTAGACGCGGAATCAACATTTGTTGAGCTTTCCTCGTTGGATTCTTGGTGAGTTTATCAGATAATTTAAACCAAAGCAACCACAAGCCACAGCTTATCCACTTAAACTCTGTATTATACTGGAAATGCTTCTAAAGCAAGTTTTACAATATAATAGTGAAAATCGTAATTCATTACGTACAGTTGTATCCGGTCAAAATACATAAATCGCAATGAACATAAATAACTTATTTCTGCCCTCTTTCTTTCATTATTTTCTGCCTCCTCTTCAAACTCGAGTATCGCCACAGTATTCGAGAGTGACTTGGAGAACTTCACCCGACCTTCACGGCCTGTGACGTCACCACAGTGTCACTATGGCCGGTAGCATGCGCTCTTCGCCTGCCCGCCCGCCCGCGGAACGAAATGACCAGCGTGAGCACCTCTGCTCTGCATGACAAAACTGTTTGAAACTTTCACAACACGTAAGCCTAGTACATGAAGATCTTAGACGTCTTCAGACCCGAAACAAATTTGCAAGGGAAAGTCAGTCACGATGTTACAATAATTTTTCCATTATATTTATGTTACAGGCAGCAGTCCAGCGAGGAGAACCAGCAGGATGTAAACTCCCGAGTGAAGTCTGCAGAAGCTCTCCTGGCGCAGAAGAAGTTATACCAAAAACATTTGCGTAGTTTACAGCAGAGCACGTTGGCACGAGATATTCTGCAAGGTAAGCATACATTTATTGTGCCACAGAAACAGAATAGTTTCACACAATCTACTGAGTAATGCACGAGCCTGTAGATGACTATAAATGTCGTTCCGTTAAGTACCCATACAGTACCGGTGTTACGTAATTACTTGAGGACAAACTTAGGAATGAGGAGCCGTAGCCTATGTATGTTTGGTACAGTACCACCCAAGCATTTGTCAAGAGTTGATGTGAGGAAATGCATGGAAAAATACTCATGAGCTGAACGAGCATAGGATTTTATTCATTTCTCTGTTGTGTTAAACGAGGCTGAGTTTGTCCCGCTCCAAGCTCCGAAACAAGTCTTAAACTCGAATCCGAGCTAACCGGAAAAGAAGCTACAAACCCTACCTAGAACATGTGTATTTCAACCCATGAATCATGGAGATAAATTAATTAAAAGAAATTAATATACTTGTAGATTCTAATCCCACCGTGGGTCGTATTCGAAAGAGATTATCAGTAGATTTTCATTTCACTGACTCAGAATCGGGCGGTGATGTTTTCCTCCTACCTCGCAGCCGCTTCCTCATAAATTATCTGACCAACACATCCTCATTGTTGTTAGTGTGCACTTAACGTTTGGTAGCTGTACAAATGTTCTGTTGTGCTTGAGAATGTCCACATTAATGTTATCTTTCCTGACTTGGAAGCTGATTTTTGTATATGTGATAATGTAAAATGTTACGAGACAAACTAAGAAGTGATCCTATTTATATTTCACATTGTTATTTGAACGCTGCCCAGCTGATCTTAACAGCAGAGTCCGTTAGCCATTGCTCGTCTTCTCTTAAATATATCGAGTTCGATTGAGGTTGAGATCCCATATATCTGAGGAGGATATGTAACTCCACCTTCAATCACCATTTATCTGCATCTGCCCAGGTGGCAGATTCCATCCAAGGCACTTCTCTTCAAGAATACTGATAGTCTCACAAAAATTCACTCTTGTACAGAGCTTCACAAGATGACCCAGAGATGCAATTGAAATCACGAAAATCACCATGGTCTAATCTTCAACTATCAATGGAGATACCAAGTGGAGAGAATTTTCCAGTAGTAGTAGCGTAGATACGAATTTTCCTTGATGGGATGTGAATAATAATAATAATAATAATAATAATAATAATAATAATAATTAAAACACACTTTAAATGCGCGGGGGGTAAATTTAAACACAATTTACGTTGGAGGGGAGATGAAAAATGAAAATGAAAATCAACAGCCTGCTTCCAGTTGCAGCCAGGTCAGGAATGTAATGAATGAAGCCCCCATCTAGCGGCGAGGATAGGAATTGCGCCGGCTGCCGATACCTGTCACACTCTTCTGGGGCAATGATTAATGATTGACAGATGAAATTAAATGATATTGGACAGTGTTGCTGGAATGAAAGATGAAAAGGAAAACCGGAGTACCCGGAGAAAAACCTGCCTCGCCTCCGCTTTGTCCAGCACAAATTTGACTTGGAGTGACCCGAGGTGAGGGGATAATAATAATAATAATAATAATAATAATAATAAATAATAATAATAATAATAATAATAATATCGTATGGCCTCAGCTACCGTTTGCAGACATTTCGATTTGACGCCATCTGGCTGTCTGCTCGTCAATTTCGACGTTCCGGTTTACTCTGTCTGCCATCTAGCGGACCTAGAGTAAACCGGATCTCTCTTGGGCGTCTATGGCTGAGATTTTAATTAATTTTGTCTGGTAAATACCAAATGTATCACCAGAGATCTTTTACATGCCGACATCGTACGACATGGAGTGTCGATTGGACTTTTTTCCGCCCTTCAAAAATCCGACTACCTCTGCCGGGTTTGAACCCGCTATCTTGGGATCCGGAGGCCGACACTCTACCACGGATCCACCGGTTTCAAGAAAATGAAAAAGACCTAGTAGAGTTAAACATTACAGAAAATTCACTATTCGATCGAATAGCTGAAGTAATAAATAAAGACGAAAATATAAGGTTCTAAAACAATTCTACATTAAAAGCCAAACCTATTATCGCGGAAGACGAGAAGAAACGAACATCTGAAAGAATGAAGAAATACTGGACACAAAGAAAAGAACAACTCACAGAGAAATGATTGATTCAACATACACCAAAGAGGATGAAACGAAATAATAATAATAATAATAATAATAATAATAATAATAATAATACACATTTTAAACTTTTTTGCTAATGGATGTTTTTGTTATTTTATTGTATTTTAGTATATATTTTTAATAAGGAGTACAAGCGCCTCATGGGGGATATACACCCTTATCCTCCCCCCTCCCCGCTTACCTATGCCACTGACCCTCATAATGCCAACGGTCACACCTGCAATAATAATAATAATAATAATAATAATAATAATAATAATAATAATAATAATAATAATAATAATAATACTCGCCACGAGCTGGATTACCGAATTAGAACAGGTCATGGAAGATGTAGTTTTATGATGGAAAAGTGGAGCTCCAAAGAATACAAACCAAGACATACATTGTAGAGAACTTCCCTGTTATAGCTTCAGATATTATGTTTGTCAAATCTTACGATTATAAATAATAATAATAATAATAATAATAATAATAATAATAATAATAATAATAATAATAATAATAATATTTGCTTTACATCCCACTAACTACTTTTACGGTTTTCGGGGACGCCGAGGTGCCGAAAGTTAGTCCCGCATGAGCTCTTTTACGTGCCAGTAAATTTACCGACATGGGGCTGACGTATTTGAGCACCTTCAAATACCACCGGACTGAGCCAGGATCGAACCTGCTAAGTTGGGGTCAGAATACCAGCGCCTCAGCCGTCTGAGCCGCTCAGCCCGGATTTCGATTATCATCATGATAATAATAATAATAATAATAATAATAATAATAATAATAATAATAATAATAATAATAATTTTTAAAGTAATATTTTTCCTCACAATACAAAATATTGTATGATTGTTCTTTTAGGTCTATCCTATCTATACCTTAACACCTGGAATTATTGAGCCTACTTAAACAAATAAAAAAGTATGGTTGTCAGGATAAAGCCATACGCTTGGTAACCCCACGTGTGTCTGATTTGATGACTTCCACGTCATAACTCATGTGACTTGCCACCCTCGCTTGATCTCTTTCGTGTTAAACAAATATTCCTCGTGCCCGAACTGAACTTCCCTTTAACTCTCAATATATTTGTTGCATGGAGTGTTGGTTTACTAGCTAATGGTAAACGAGCCATTTCCTCCTCGTTGAAGACCGACAGTTTATTTTCCAGGGCACTTCCTCTCTTGTTTCGGCTCGCCGGCTGTTCCCAGCTGGTGCTCGTCCTATTCCAAGCCATTCATAAACTACTCGGTCTTTCTTTCAAGACAAACACACTGCACTTTAATGGGCCCACCCACTCCATTCTTAACTCCCCGCCTGCCAATAGGCAACCATTGCTACATAAGTGTTTATCTCGGGTATCGGGTTATACATTACAAATAGCTCTTTAACACGTCTCTTCACCTACTTAGAAATGATTTACTCAAACAAGTTCCCGCAAATATCCTGTGACTGTCTTTGAAGATATACAAGTTTTCTCTTCTTGCGAAACCACACTCCATAGTCAAGTGTAGTAGTTGTTGATACTTAACAGTTAATTTGTTTGATAGATAATAATAATAATAATAATAATAATAATAATAATAATAATAATAATAATAATAATAATAATAATAATAATTCGGTATTGATCACAAGATCAGATCTCTGATCAAAGAAACACTCACCCACACTACAGCTAAAGTAAGGTTCCAAGGAGAAGTGTCAGAACCATTTGATGGCCTTTCAACGATACTGTTTAATACTGGTCTTAGAGAAAATAATTAGAGTATGGCAAACAGAATGTCAAAAGGAAGGCATGAGTGGTGTACAGCTAAGTTACAAGAAAGACAACCTGAACGTGGATTGTTTGGCCTTTGCCGTTGATATAGTGATCTTAAGAGAAACAGAAGATCAAGGTAAGAAGATGTTACACAAGCTCGAAGAAATTCCAAGAAAGGCAGGACTGAAATGTAATATTTTAAGACTCGAGTAATGGACACACTGGCAGACAGGGAACTGGAATACGGGAAGATAAAGAAAGTATCTCGGTGAGTAGATACAGTTCAATGGTCTTGATAATGAAGCGAATAAGAGTAGGATCAGGAAAATGGAATTAGCTTACAAACTCACATAAAACGTATAAAACAAAAATCACTGTCGATAACAACAAAATTAAGACACTACAGCAATAAGGCCAGAATCACTGTATACATCGGAATGTCTAACCCATAATAGAAAAACAGAACGTAAGGAGATGAGGAAGATCGAAACGAAAATTTTACGTAAGATGTTAGGTCCTACGAAGACAAGTAAGATTTGGGAGAAAAGAAGGAATGAAGAACTGTAAAAACAGATTAATGAACTGACTGATGGAATGAGAAAGAGATGACTCGGACACATTCATCGGATGAGTAACGACAGACTGGCTAAGAGGATATGGGAGTACACCAGGAAATGCAAGAGCACCACAACCTGGACGAAAGAAGTTATCAAAGGTCTACCTGAACTAGGTATAAACACCGAAAGCATATTGGATAGAAACAAATTCCTGAAAATAGTTGACAGACAGGAAAATTGTGAAACCAGAGAGGCAACAACGAACTTTAACAGATCAACAGAGGGAGGATAGAAGTCAAAATATGAAGGAGTTTTGGGAGCAGAAGAGACAGGAAGCCGAGGAGCAGGAGCATAATCTAAGCGTGGTCCATAGAAAGTTAGAACGAATGTATAATAATAATAATAATAATAATAATAATAATAATAATAATAATAATAATAATAATAATAATAATAATAATATTTGCTTTACGTTCCACTAACTACTTTTAAGGTTTTCGGAGACGCCGAGGTGCCGCAATTTAGCCCCGCAGGAGTTCTTTTACGTGCCAGTAAATTTACCGACACAAGGCTGACGTATTTGAGCACCTTCAAATACCACCGGGATGAAACAGGATCGAACCTGCCAAATTGAGGTCAGAAGGCCAGCGCCTGAACCGTCTAAGCCACTCAGCTCGGCGATAGATAGATAGATAGATAGATAGATAGATAGATAGATAGATAATTTAAATCATCAAGAGAGCTGACTACGTGCTACAGCTTTGTAACTGTAAATTGTATTCGGGAGGGTTCAAACCCCACTCGGCAGGCTTGAAAATAATTTCCCATGGTTTTCGACTTTCACGCCAGGAGAATGCTCGGACTGTATCTTAATTAAGGCCACGACTGCTAGCAGAGTTCATGGTGAGTATTTTTTTTTTCAAGAGGAAGAACAGGGCAGCTGTTCTCTATTAAGACTAATCAGAGGGTCCCGGGTTCGATTCCCGGCCGGGTCGGGGATTTTAATCGCCTCTGATTAATTCTTCTGGCTCGAGGATTGGGTGTTTGTGTTTGTCCTAACACTTTCCTCTTCACATTCACACAACACACTACACTACCAACCACCACAGAAACACGCAATAGCATACCAGCATATAGGGTTGGCGTCAGGAAGGGCATTAGGCCGTAAAACAGGGCCAGATCCACATGTGCGACACAGTGCGCACTCGCAATCCCACAGGTGTGGGAAAAGCGGTAGAAAAAGAAGAATAAGAATACGAATAAGAATAAAGGAAATGGAAGAGGTCAATACTTCGAAGGATGAGTGTATCGGCAACAGAAAGGGTAGGGTTAGGAACGACAAGTAAGTAAACTCGTGTCTTTGCCCCGAGGTGGTAATGCTCTTTTCAGGCACACCCCCAATGGAGGTGAGCTGCATGTACAATTTCAACCACATATCAGCCCTCCTGACAATCTTCATTTCTGGTAGTACCGAGAATCGAGCCCGGGCCCGCGAGGACGGTAGGTATTAACATTAACCGTTACGTTACGGAGGAGGAGAGCGAATGGCATGAAAATGAAAGACTCCCTAGGCCTCGCAAAGGTAATACCGTCGGGCTCAGAAGAGAACAAGTATTGACCAAGGGAGGTCAGAAACGAAAGATGAAGTTAAGGCACAAGTGGGAATAATACCATACTCAGCTAGGGTCCTGTGGTTGCCAATCCACGTTCGAAAATTGGCAGCGCCTGCAGTTCCCTTTTAATTGCCTCTTACGACAAACAGGAGATATACAGGCCGTACCAAAAGTTTAAGGACACCTGCATATTTCATGAACATGATTCCTGTATCAAACTTAACACACAAATGATCTCGGCAGCTTCAGGGGTCTCCTGTCCAGCCGAGGGCAAGGAATTTCTCTTTTTTTACCACGTTATGTGGTTCTTTCTTTCTTTCTTTTTTTTTTTTTTTTTTTGCTAGTTGCTTTACGTCGCACCGACACAGATAGGTCTTATGGCGACGATGGGACAGGAAAGGGCCAGGAGTGGGAAGGAAGCGGCCGTGGCCTTAATTAGGGTACAGCCCCAGCATTTGCCTGGTGTGAAAACGGGAAACCACGGAAAACCATTTTCAGGGCTGCCGACAGTGGGATTCGAACCCACTATCCCCCGAATACTGGATACTGGCCGCACTTAAGCGACTGCAGCTATCGAGCTCGGTTATGTGGTTATATGGCGAGCTATAACACGAGAGGTATTTTTATGGAAACATATTCTGCTGCTCTATTACTTCTTCTTCTTCTTCTTCATCTGTTTACCCTCCAGGGTTGGTTTTTCCCTCGGACTCAGCGACGGATCCCACCTCTACCACCTAAAGGGCAGTCTCCTGAAACTTCAGATTCTGGGTCAGGATACAACTGGGGAGTATGACCAGTGCTTCACCCAGGCGGCCTCACCTGCTATGCTGAACAGGGGCCTTGCGGGAGTATGGGAAGATTGGAAGGGATAGACCAGGAAGAGGGAAGTAAGTGGCCGTCGCTTTAAGTTAGAAACCATCCCGGCATTTGCCTGGAGGAGAAGTGGGAAACCACGGAAAACCACTTCCAGGATCGCTGAGGTGGGAATCGAACCCACCTTTACTCAGTTGACCTCCCGAGGCTGAGTGGACCCCGTTCCAGGGCTCGTACCACTTTTCAAATTTTGTGGCGGAGCCGGGAATCGAACCAGGGCCTCCGAAGGTGGCAGCTAATCACACTAACCACTACACCACAGAGGCGGACCTGTTGCTCTATTACAATTATAAATATTCGAAGGTAACTGCGTTTCTAAATAACAAGGATCATTAATCGAAACCGACATTCAACCTATTAGGTCGTGTTACGTACATTCAATAGGCCTACGCGTTGAAGAGATGTTAAGTCATCATCATCATCATCATCTGTTTACCCTCCAGGGTCGGCTTTTCCCTCGGACACAGCGAGGGATCCCACCTCTACCGCCTCAAGGGCAGTGTCCTGGAGCTTCAGACTCTTGGTCGGGGATACAACTGGGGAGAATGACCAGTACCTCGCCCAGGCGGCCTCACCTACTATGCTGGACAGGGGCCTTGTGGAGGGATGGGAAGATTGGAAGGGATAGGCAAGGAAGAGGGAAGGAAGCGGCCGTGGCCTTATGTTAGGTACCATCCCGGCATTCGCCTGGAGGAGAAGTGGGAAACCACGGAAAACCACTTCGAGGATGGCTGAGGTGGGAATCGAACCTACCTCTACTCAGTTGACCTCCCGAGGCTGAGTGGACCCCGTTCCAGCCCTCATACCACTTTTCAAATTTCGTGGCAGAGCCGGGAATCGAGCCCGGGCCTCCGGGGGTGGCAGCTAATCACGCTAACCACTACACCACAGAGGCGGACTGTGAAGAGATGTTAAGTACAGAACAAAAATGGCCAACCAGACACCAGTGGGATCCGAACCCACAACCTCCCGATTTCGCGTCGGTTGCTCTACCAATTGAGCTACAGTGTGATGGTAGTAGTACCGGTAATATCTGTCCACGAAGAGTCACGTGGATTCTACGTGGCCCTTTGGTCGACATACATGTTCGAGGTGAGTAGATTTATTTTCTTAAGAAAGGCCTTCCTTTGCTTGTGCTCGTGTTCATTTTATGTCCTCCTTACTTCTGCCTTCGTTGGTTATTTCACTACCCTAGTAACAACATTCATTTCCTTTAAGACTTCGTTTCCTAATCTAATATTTCCTGCATCACCTGCCTTTGTTCGACCGCAATGCATTTTGGACTTAATTGTTTTCATCTTGGACTCCTTCCCCAAGACTGTGTCCATGCCATTAAGCAATTTCTCCAAATTTTTTGCAGAGTCAGATAAAATAACAGTATCATCAGGGTTTTGATTGCTTCTCCTTGGATTTTGATTCCCTTTCCAAGTTCTTCTTCCATTTCCTTTGTCGCCTGTTCTACGTAAATTATTTATTACAATATTTTCTTCATATTCCAGGATATAGACAGCGGCTGTCCCGCTTTCCTGCCGGTACCTTGCTGCCTTCGCTACTCAGCGATCGTCTTAGGAAGCGTCGAGCATTCGCGGACCGAGAGCTGGAAGCAGCACTTACTCCTCCACTTCTACCTGCTCGAATGGGACTGATGGCCCTACTGCCTCCAAGCGGTGCTATCCCGCCCCCGCCTCCCCCTCTATTCTGGCCACCACCGTCATCTCGGTCTGCATTCACAGCTGTGACTCCTAAGACCAAAGAACCAACTCTCACCAAACCAAAGATCTCCTTCTCGGTGGAGTCTATTATCGGCGTCAAGTGAAGTGAAGTGTGTAAATATGAAATGTATCGTCTACTCCATGTACTGCAGAAGACATCTGTTAGACATTCAAGAAAGTATTTTGTGTCCATTTGGAAAATCGCAGTGAAATGTTCTGACTGACATTATCATGAATAACACCAATACGAGCATTTAGTTAACCAATACATTTCTGTACAGTCTTGATTCCATTATATTTGTCTGATGAATATCGCAATATTGACTAAGACCCCTATTCACTTACATTTATTATCTTAGATTTCTAAAACTCGGATAATGTCATTATCTCGGATAACGCTCACTTCCGTATTCACCACAGAATTTATTATCTCGGTTTACCAAAACTAAGTTTTCGCTTCAGTCTGAATATGAATCTTAAATTTGTCATACTGACGCGTGAAAAACAAATGACTACGTGCTGTCGCCACTATCGAAATGTAAACTAGTTTCTGATTCCATTCGGAGTTTGCAAATAATTTGCACAGATATGAGAAACGAAGAAAGGAGCCTAATATGATTTTCGAAGAGAGTGAATTGTTATTGAATTTGGTGTCAGAAAGCATTAACAAATTATAACCTACACATTGTAGGCTATATTTCATTCAAAAATTAGGCAGTACCGGTCAAGGTAACTAGAATATAAGGTAGGCTACTCCGGCGGTTGAAGCTTCCATTGGCTGGAGCGCTCTGACGTCACGCGGTATGAACGATAGCGAGTAAGGTACACAGTCGCAGTACAGCAAGCCTGTGAGTTCTCGTGCCTGTGAAACATCTTCTCAATCTTTCATCAAATAATAGTCTGGTTTAGTCCGATTCGTTAAGTAACGGCACTTCCAATAGATTTAAAAACGTGAAAATGCGTTAAATTTCGTCACATGCTGAGCAGGTAGAACATCAACTATCAAAACCATGACATATATTATGATAAGAAATAAAATATTGCCATGCAACTCAAAATAATTAATTTATTTCCTGATGAAGTAAATATTTAGATCAAATGGCATAGGAAAATATGCATCATATCGACATCTTTATGGAATTATATTAAATTATTAAAACGTACGTGTCAGGAGACTTAATTACTTGATGAACCAGCCCAAAGCTTAGCCTTCTTATTGGCATATTTTCTCAGTGCTAGCTCCTTACTCTTTGCATTAAAATGCCATATCCTAATAAATGTCCTGGTCCTTACGTAGAGACAAATTATTTTGTCATGGAATACTCTAAATTTTGACTTAAAAATAGAAATGAGAGTTTTCACTTTTTTGCATCTGGATACGGTCTTACCGTGAAACACACCAAATGAAATTTCGAACTGGGCTGTATTTTTAACCACTCATGACTGGGATGTGTGAGGCCCCCTTTTGAAATAACCGAGATCCAGTAACAGGTCTCTTCTCGCACGACATTTTTGTCTCTTTCTTCGTATTTACTGTATATCGGATCACGGATACTGTATTTCACGAGCTTCGAAATATATTCAGAAATATTAGTTATTAGCACATAATAATGTTAATGTTATTGGATTTTACGTCCCACTAACTATGTATTTGAGCACCTTCACCACCGGACTGAGACAGGATCGAACCTGCCAAGTTGGGGTAAGAAGGCCAGCGATCTACCATTTGAGTTGTTACTCAGCCTGGCTATTAGCACATTACAATAATTATAGAAAATATGATTTTCATTCAGTCATTTATATCTGACACCTTTTTACCGTACGAGCTGTAATAGTGGAGATATTCAAGAGTTTATTACAAAGTGTTTCAATACCCAAGCATTGCTGACGAGGAAGTATTGTTATGGCATCACAGTAGCAAACTAACTATCTATGATGGTTGTTGTCATTATTGTCTTTATAATATGCGAAATAATAATAATGATATTTGTGTTACGTCTCACTAACAACATTTAGGGTTTTCTGAGACTCGAGGTGCCGTAATTTTGTCCCACGGGAGTTCTTTTACGTGCCGACAATTTATAGCACCACACACGTTTCCATAATATGTTGACAGCATTTTAATCAGTACAGTGGTTCTACTTCAGATACTGACAACACGAACACTGTTCACGTAGTGAACCACTATAAAATTATTATGTATCCGTGATCCGATATACAGTAAATACATAGAAAGAGACAAAAATGTCGGTCGGTCGGTCACTTGCTTTCTTGGCTTACGCTGCGTGAACCATCAACGATAGACCCCAAGTGTAAGCGTACGAAATGTAGAGCATAGAATCCTCTACAAAAAAGTCCGCGATGGCACATACCTACTTCCAACCGGCTGCCCTCTAGAAGCGATTTTATACTACAGACCGCGGTAAAAAATATAACTCCTTAAAATTAAATAAATATTTAGATATTATCCTCGAGTTCCTCATCAAAATAAATTGTTTGACCTCCTCCAGTATTTTATAAGGATTACAATAACCTTGTCAAGACATTATTTGCATGAATGGTTCAGAAGTTATGACCATTTTAGACTGTAGTGGTAATACGTGTCAGCAGGACGGGCGACCGCTGTTTCATACCACATGACGTCACGCAGAAGGCGGACAGGGAGAAAAACAAGTGAGCGCGATGCGGGAAGAGACCCCTCTGAGTACCGGTATTCCTTAATTCTTCGTCAAAAAGTCACTCAGTTCGTGTATCGTACAAGCTATAATCGAGAACTCATCTTAGGCCCACCTATGTGTTGGGAATTCCAGGTTATGTTCGATCATGGATAACACTGACAGTTACCACGTTTCCATGGGGATTGAAATCGATTTGAATACGCTATCCGTATTCAATACGTTACCTGTTTCCATCTAAGATTCAATCCGTAAGCAAATCAATTTGAATACGATAGTCTCGACACTCGTAAAGTACGAGATCGCGCGAGGCCGTACGAGAATAATCCGACATGTAGCGCTTGATAGCGACGGCCAACCCTAACCAAAGTAGAGTAAATAAATAATCCCTCGTGCATTATCACCACAGGAATTTAAAATCAGTGATACAAACTTTTATTATGCACAGCCTACTAATAATACAAACGGTAAAATATATAAGGAGCAGTAAGCTGAAATCAACTGAACACGAACGAAATCACAGGAAGCGCATTGAAACAAACCACAAACGAGCATCCGTAGCATTTTCAAATCGATTTCAATACGTTCCACGTTTCCATGATACTATATCCATATTGAGTACGATTCGATCCCACTTTCTAGTAGGATCGTCTTTGAGACTCAATACGAACTGAGTCTCCGTTTCCATGAGGTATTCTATACGGAAAGCGTATAAAATCGATTTGAATTCCCCATGGAAACGTGGTAAGTGTCGAAGCTTTAGATAACCTAAAATGGGTCTGAAAATCAGTGTCGTCGTAGTCTTCGAAATATGCCGCACGTTCTTTCAGCTACCTAGGACGTGTGTTACTTGCATAATCGTGATCATATTACTCGTCGCTGTGATTTTCTCTTTCAATTAGATATTCCAGCCGTCTACGAGCTGCCATGTTGGAAGGCTATTATCTCAGATTTCCGATTTTACCGGTCAACCAATCTCCGGTAAAATTTTAAACCGAGACGATACCCGTTGTCCCAGGTAATATTGTAATACAAACATAAATGTCATCTCGGTGAACGTAGTTTTAAACTCGTTGGCTGAATGGTCAGTGTTACGGGGTTACCCGTGGAGAAGAAAGAGGTGAAGGAAGGTGCCGGGGTGAATGGGTCTATCTACGATATCAAAATTAATTTAAAACTTGAACGGAAGGTTATATTTCTTCAAAAAACAAAAACTCAACAAATAACAATATGTCAGGTACAAGAGCAATCTTGAAACAAGACTGGGAAAGTCCAAGATTAGTGATTTTTACAGATTCTGGGCTTCAAGTCCCTAGTTTTACAATTTTACAAATGGAAGTGGTATTATTTAGTTAAGGGCAGAAATCCCCTAATTCAAGAGCACTTGCTCCCTAAATTACAATACATATAGCCTCCCAAAGGCACACTTTACTGTTACAAAACTTTGAAAAGAGCTTACAGACTCTCAGTTTATTCCAGCCTACTCAAGGCAACATCAAAACTTTCAATCTCTGGGCCCGGCACCACTTACAAATAGAAAATAATTTTATACAGGGGTATCCAGTACCCAACCTACAGGGCCATTGCGAAAAAGAACGGGTTAAGTAAACGGCCCGAAATACAAACTGAATGGAGGCGTACACTGCACTCCCAGATATTGAAAATTAAAACCTACAGGGCTCTAGGCCAATGAAACAGGGGCTAATCCCAAGCTACTCGAGGTGGCTTGCATGGAAATAACGGTAATACATTACAGAAAAATAGGTTGCTAAATCGCAGACACCTCAAGCTAAGATGAAGGGGAGCTCGAGAGGGTAACTCACTCTCTATCCCCAATTTACAATTAAAGATTTTATAAAAATTTTACATTAGCCAAAAGAAAAGTTACATTTTAGAAAAGTAGATTACATAGTAAAGATTCGGACCTTCCCCTCGGAATAATTTTCGGAGGTAGCGAGAAAGAATGAAGTTATGTGGCCATTACCTTATAGATGTACTGCTGCCAACGAAAGAGGCCGCCCGCCTCCTGCTTAAACACACACACTTAGAAAGACGACGATCAATTGACAAGGAAACGTGAAAAGCCGCAGTTTATAAACCCTCAGGGAAGGTTCGAGATCATTCAAGACTAATCAGGACACACCCTCTTAATTTTTATTGATTAACACAAAGTGAACAAGAAATGCGGGATTGGTTGAAAATTTATTACAAAAATTAGTGATTAGCTAGGTTCAAAACTGGCGGAAAGAAAAGGAAGTATTGCCAAACCAAAAATAAATGAACATAGATCAGTTATGGAAAACCTAGGAATACAAAACTTCTTTAAACTATAAGTATTTTCACTTTGCACCAGAGCGCATGATCATAATTTTTAGTGGTGTCATCTGTAGGAAAATGTCCAAACTTCTTGATGTATAGCAAAACAAATCAAGGAGAAATTCAGTCAGTTTGGGCAACTTCACAATAACAAAATTACTTAACATTTCAGTGGTGACATCTTCTGATTAAAGTTTCAACTTATTGTGTTATTAGTTTCACTTTATGATCGATAGGGGAGTTCTAAGGCTCTGATTTTGAATGCGCGGCGTTGAGGTGTACCTCCCGGTACAGTCAGCGTACTGGCCTTCGGTTTAGAGGGTCCCGGGTTCGATTCCCGGTCGAGTCGGAGATTTTAACCTTAATTGGTTACTTCCAATGGTTCGAGGACTGGGTGTGTGTGGCGTATTCAGCATTAGAAATCATCCTAGGTAGGGCCCTCATCTTCAGACATGCAGGTCGCCTAAAAGGCCGTCTACGAGGAAAGACCCGCACCAGGCCTCTCCGGAGGCCATACGCCATTATTAGCTTTCACTCGCTTTGGTGAATACGGCCCTAAGAAGTACACAATGAATAAGACGATACAACGTGAGAAATGTTAGTTACAATAATACGGAGACTGTTGTAAATATAAGATAATGGGCATACTGTATATTTAATTCCATTGCATCCTTATCTCAGGTCAACGATCCTGTTCAGGCGTGAGAATACCGCTGGACAAATGTACACTGACTGACAGAGCAAATGCAACACCAAGAAGGAGTGGTCAGAACTTTATGCCAATTGCAGGGTAGACTGACGTCACTGAGGTATGCTCATGATGTGAAATGCGCCGCTGTGCTGCGCACGTAGCGAACGATAAATGGAACACGGCGTTGGCGAATGGCCCACTTCTTACCGTGATTTCTCAGCCGACAGTCATTGTAGAACGTGTTGTCGTGTGCCACAGGACACGTGTATAGCTAAGAATGCCAGGCCGCCGTCAACGGAGGCATTTCCAGCAGACAGACGACTTTACGAGGGGTATGGTGATCGGGCTGAGAAGGGCAGGTTGGTCGCTTCGTCAAATCGCAGCCGATACCCATAGGGATGTGTCCACGGTGCAGCGCCTGTGGCGAAGATGGTTGGCGCAGGGACATGTGGCACGTGCGAGGGGTCCAGGCGCAGCCCGAGTGACGTCAACACGCGAGGATCGGCGCATCCGCCGCCAAGCGGTGGCAGCCCCGCACGCCACGTCAACCGCCATTCTTCAGCATGTGCAAGACACCCTGGCTGTTCCAATATCGACCAGAACAATTTCCCGTCGATTGGTTGAAGAAGGCCTGCACTCCCGGCGTCCGCTCAGAAGACTACCATTGACTCCACAGCATAGACGTGCACGCCTGGCATGGTGCCGGGCTAGAGCGACTTGGATGAGGGAATGGCGGAACGTCGTGTTCTCCGATGAGTCACGCTTCTGTTCTGTCAGTGATAGTCACCGCAGACGAGTGTGGCGTCGACGTGGAGAAAGGTCAAATCCGGCAGTAACTGTGGAGCGCCCTACCGCTAGACAACGCGACATCATGGTTTGGGGCGCTATTGCGTATGATTCCACGTCACCTCTAGTGCGTATTCAAGGCACGTTAAATGCCCACCGCTACGTGCAGCATGTGTTGCGGCCGGTGGCACTCCCGTACCTTCAGGGGCTGCCCAATGCTCTGTTTCAGCAGGATAATGCCCGCCCACACACTGCTCGCATCTCCCAACAGACTCTACGAGGTGTACAGATGCTTCCGTGGCCAGCGTACTCTCCGGATCTCTCACCAATCGAACACGTGTGGGATCTCATTGGACGCCGTTTGCAAACTCTGCCCCAGCCTCGTACGGACGACCAACTGTGGCAAATGGTTGACAGAGAATGGAGAACCATCCCTCAGGACACCATCCGCACTCTTATTGACTCTGTACCTCGACGTGTTTCTGCGTGCATCGCCGCTCGCGGTGGTCCTACATCCTTCTGAGTCGATGCCGTGCGCATTGTGTAACCTGCATATCGGTTTGAAATAAACATCTATTATTCTTCTGTGCCGTCTCTGTTTTTTCCCCAACTTTCATCCCCTTCGAACCACTCCTCCTTGGTGTTGCATTTGCTCTGTCAGTCAGTGTATCTTCCATGATGCAGCATCGAAAAAAGATGGGTGTACAAGAACGATGTTCATGGCACCCGACTGAAAAGTGACCATTTTTAATTATTTAGAATTCCCAGTCTCATTACTCCATTGGAGAGAACTTACTTATTCTCTGCATATTCCCATTCTTATTTGAATTCTCTTTAGGGTCTGATGTAGAGGTATGTTTATTTTTCTTTTTTGCTATTTGCTTTACGTCGCAGCGACACAGATAGATCTTATGGCGACGATGGGACTGGAAAGGCCTAAGAGTGGGAAGGAAGCGGCCGTGGCCTTAATTAAGATACAGTCCCAGCATTTGTCTGGTGTGAAAATGGGAAACCATGGAAAACCATCTTCAGGGCTTCAGAGAGTGGGGTTCGTGCCCACTGTCTCCCGGATGCAAGCTCACAGCTGCGCAACCCTAACCGCACGGCCAACTCGCCCGGTAGTGTAAAGGTATCGAGGTACATCTTATTATTAACTGATTTCCATATAATGATAATGATTGGTTCAAGGAGCATTAAAATGAAGCTCATTAATACCTTGTTTGAAGAGGAGGAATGTGATTTCTGGTTGAACTACGGTATTGAATAAGAAACGGAAAGAACCACGAAAATCGTAAATCATTGTATGCAAAGAAGTATTATACACTATTGCCGGTATTAAGTGTTCATACATCTAATATCGAGGGGCCGCCTGGAGCGTGAGACATTGGGTCGGGGGTTACAACTGGGGAGAATGACCAGTACCTCGCCCAGGTGACGTCACCCGCTATGCTGAACAGGGGCCTTGGCGGGGGATAGGAAGATTAAAAGGGATAGACAAGGAAGAGGGAAGGAAGCGGCCGTGGCCTTAACTTAGACACCATCCTGGCATTTTCCTGGAGGATAAGTGGGAAACCACGGAAAACCACTTCCAGGATGGTTGAGGTTGACTCAGTTGACCTCCCGAGGCTGAGTGGACCCCGTTCCAGCCCTCGTACAACTTTTCAAATTTCGTGGCCGAGCCGGGAATCGAATCCGGGTCTCCGGCGGTGGCAGCCAATCACACTAACCACTACACCACAGAGGCGGACTTAAAAATTTTTTGTTTCGAAATCTACTCATTCACTTCAGTTTTTTCAGTAGCGGTGTTTAGAGTACAATAATAATTGTTGCATTAATACTATTCGGTATAAATCTTTGCTAGGCAATGAACACCTCGTAATTCCACTCACGAGAAAACCACGTTTCTCCATCTCCCTTGTGAAGGCTTCCCGCGTTGCCTGGGAAGAGAACACAAGACTCCAATGGTCGAATAATTGGACTATCGTTAAGGAATGAAAAGCCCAGGAACAGTTCTCCGGCCATTGCTGACCGCTCCGTTTTGGACTTCTTCTGTAAACTTTGTTCTGAAAGAGTTACGAAATTTCCTTTGCCCAGCGAGGATACATTATTGTTGTTATTGGGGAACGGAATGGTGTAGCGGCTTAGCTGCTTGCCTGTCAACCCGGCGACCGTCGTTTGATTCCTGGTGTTGCTGGGATGGTCGTATTTTCAGTTGATAATCCCATGGTGTCACGAAAGGCATGAGACCTTAAATCCCCGGCCACAACTCTCTCGCGCTTCAGTGCGTGCAGAGATCCTGAGCAAGCGGGATAAGCTGCTACAAAAATGATGATGATGATGATGAGTAGTAGTAGTAGTAGTAGTAGTAGTAGTAGTAGTAGGGGCTGCCTGGCCGAAGTTGTAAGGGCGTGCTCGGTTCACCCGTCAGGACGCGGGTTCGAATCCCCGTCAGGAAGTCGTAAACTTTAAGAAACGAGATTTCCACTTCCGGAGGTGCACATGGCCCTGAGGTTCGCTCAGCCTACACCAAAAATGAGTACCAGGTTAATTCCGGGGGGAAAAGGCGGCCGGGCGTAGAACTAACCACTCTACCACACCAAGTACCAAGGTTACGGATAGTGGAAGCCTTTACCTTCCACCCCTCCAAGGGCCTTCATGGCCTGTACGGAGATGACTCTGCTTTTTAGTGGTAATAGTAGTAGTTATTGTTGTTGTAATTATTACTACTTTAAGAGGAGAATAAAAGTGGGTAACCATACTCCCGTAACACTAAACACAGTGAAAATGTGGAAGATATCCTACACTTCTATAAATGAAGTAATCGGGCAAAGAAAGACAAGGGCCACGAAGGGCGTGAAAATGAAACATGTTCTAGCCCTCGAAGGCTCTAATAGTGTCAGGGTCGGAAAATAACAAGAGTTGACCAAGGGAGGTCGGACAGGATAGATGAAAGTAAGGAGCCCGGCACAAGTAAGTGGAAGCAATGCCAGAGCTCGCCAACCAACGCCCCCAATTTGAGAGCCCGTTGAGCCACATGCAGCATAAGCTGCGAGAGATTACTAGTAGTAATTATTATTATCTTAAGAGAAGATACACATTGGCGACGTACTCTCGTAACACTAATCAGAGAGCAAGAATGGAAGAGGTCCGGCACTTCGAAAAATGAAGGTATCATATCGGCAAAAGAAAGACAAGGGTCACGAAAGACGTGGAGTTGAAACACTCGTAAACCTAATGACAGTCGAGGTCAGAAGAGAACAAGAGTTGGTCAAGGAAGGTCAGATAAGAAACATGAAAGCGAGCAGTCTGGCACAAGTGGAAGCCATGCCAGACTCAGCTAGTAGTTCCATTATACTTGTTCCCATCAAATTTCGACTGTCGCTCTAGACGTAGGTCTAGTCTACTATAAAATTTCGATACGTAATGCAAGTTCACAGCTGCGCGTCCCTAACCGCACGGCCAACTCGCTAGTGATTATATCGAAGTATTATTATGTTATATAGTATAAGGTATTGAAGGCTGGACTGATCAGACAAAGGATCTGCTTCTTTTTCATGTAAAATGTAGAGGAATAGTGTAAATTCAATCGTAACTCATT
Organism: Anabrus simplex; assembly: GCF_040414725.1. NCBI lineage: Eukaryota > Metazoa > Arthropoda > Insecta > Orthoptera > Tettigoniidae > Anabrus > Anabrus simplex. The sequence continues at coordinate 28,614,288 of NC_090268.1, forward strand.
TTTGCCGAACTTTGACGTTCTCTCTTCTCACAATCAGTGTTACAATGAAAAGGAGTGACTTGCGATCACAATCCATCACAGGCCAATGTGTAGCTGAAAAGCGGCTTGTTAGGGAAGCAGTTAAACATATGGTTGTATTTCTAAATGTGTGGCAGCCATCCTTTAGCCAGTTAATGGCACGGAACAGGAGTTAAAAGGTGTCGTAAAACAAGATGTCTCGACGGATGCGCTACAGTTTCATTTCCGAGTTTCAGCAGACTGCTTGGCACCCATTCCCCTCTTCATTAGCAGAATTCTTGTCGAAGCATCTGTAGGATCTTCATCGGTCAGCTGGGACACACATGTCCAGCGCCAGCAACATCCTTAAGCGTATAAGAATAAAGCGCTTTCCTTCTCAGTTTCGTGGTCCATTCCACTAAATATCTAAACTATTCTGTCATACATTTTTTTAAAAAGAAGTATTAGCTTCCTGATAATTCAAGGCTGCCAGAAGGACAAAAAATAACAAAGGCAAACTACAGTGGTACAATTGCTGAAAAAAAAAAAAAAAAGATTGGAAAATAGTAGAAGAGATTTAGGACAATAACACATTATTATGTAGCATATAAGTGATTTCGTGTCCGCCTCTGTGATGTAGTGGTTAACGTGATAAGCTGCAACCTCCGGAGGCTCGGGTTCGATTCCAAGCTATGCCAAAAAATTTGAAAAGTGGTACGAGGGTTCGAACGGGGTTCACTCAGCCTCGGGAGGTCAGCTGAATAGACGGTGGTTCTATTCCCACTTCACCCATTCTCGAAGTGGATAATATTTTGTAAATATGATTTGTTATATTGACATTTCGTCACGAAATGTGTACGTTATCCGCGTAAAATTTCTTCGATTTCTTGCTGTTTTGTGGCGATCATATTTGACTCAGTTATGAATCTTTAAGCGATTTTATGGTGAAATAAGATAGATTAGGATCTATTGCTTCGGAGGAAAATATCTAAGCTAGGATCACGTCAATGGATTAAGTTCACCGAATGTGAAAGAGTAACCTTGCATATCGAGATTTTAAAGCATTTAATTGTGAGTTGTGCACAACATTGCGTTAGGTTACGCAAGATTAAAAATATAGTGTGTTAAATGAAATCATTCAAACTATTTTAATTAAATAATTTGAAGTATAAATAATTAATTGGACGAACACGATAAGATGAAAATTTCATTGAATTAAGAGTAAATAACAGAAATATTGTCAATTTAATTAATTGATTAAAATTCAGATTTTGGAAATTTAAGATAGGATTTTCTCGAATAATAAGAGGATTAATTTATTAATGCGATTAAGTAAAATTTAGTTTCATATCTTTGCAGAATATAATTTTGGTGAAGAATTTCCAATGAACTCCGGCTGGGAAGAAACAATTCTTTTATTTCAAGATTCTGAGAATACTAGATGATTGTGGAAAGTGCTAATATTTTTTTAATAAATGTTAAATCCCATTTTTATTGTTTTTCATTTGTCGTCAGTCCTTAGGTTACCCTGCCCTTAAAATCTTTGCGTTGCCTGAAAGCGAACGTTCCGCCTCTGGGACTCTCGCTCTCTGGCTGAGCTGCCCGGTAAAACGGGAGCAATACATAACCTACTACTGTCGAATAACACCGAGGGGTGTGCTCAATGCTTAATGTCTCCATCCGACTGATGTTTCACCATTAACAGCGCCACATGAACACTGTGGAGAGTTCCAGGTTTTTGGCACTCAATCTAGTGATTAGAAATTGTATACTACCTTCTCTACCGGGCAATATTCTGATAGTGAACGCCTTTTCCATCAACGGGACTCGAACCAACTAACGACGGTGAGTGGGGGTGGTTGCATAACACCCACGGTATCCCCCGCCTGTAGTAAGAGACGACTAAAAGGGCCCCCAGGGGCTTTCAACTTGGGAGCGTGGGTTGGCGACCACGGGGCCTGAGCTGAGTCCTGACATTGCTTCCACTTACTTGCGCCAGGCTCCTCACTTTCACCTGTCCTATCCGACCTCCCTTGGTCAACACTTATTCTTTTCCGACCACGACGGTAGTAGGTTTCTGAGACCTAGGGAGTCTTTCATTTTCACGCCTATCGTGGCCCTTGTCTTTCTTTGGCCGATACCTTCATTTTGCAAAGTCCCCGAGCCCTTCCATTTTTTCTTATCAGTGTTATACAGAGGATGCTTGCTTGCCTAGTTGTACTTCCTCTTAAAACAATAATCACCGAGCGAGTTGGCCGTGCGGTTAGGGGTGCGCAGCTCTGAGCTTGCATCCGGAGATAGTGGGTTCGAACCCCACTGTCAGCAGCCCAGAATATGGTTTTCCGTGGTTTCCCATTTTCATAGCAGGCAAATGCTGGGGCTGTACGTTAAATAAGGCCACGGCTACTTTCTTCCCACTCCTAGGCCGTTCCTATTCCATCGTCACCATATGACCTATCTGTGTCGGTGCGACGCAAAACAAATTCTAAAATAATAATAATAATAATAATAATAATAATAATAATAATAATAATAATAATAATAATAATAATAATAATAATAATCACCACCACAATCAGAGACTTGACACCTCAAGGAGTGCTGTATCTAGACGAATACACCTGATAATTCGTTGCTGTGAGTTAACGGAGAAAACGGAAGCCTAGGGATCGCTCCAAATACAATGTGACCTTTCTCCTCCAGTGTTGAAGGAAACGTACGCATATGAGGTTACATTTCATTCACAACACATCCCTTAGCCAGACAGCGTGGTACCAGCTGGGCTGGTAGACCCTCATCAATGTCACTCACACGCTGGTTTTAATGACAGAACAAAACAGGCCGCTGAGGTAACGGGAGAAATAAAACGTATACCTCTTTTTTACATCATTAAAAATGCTGAAGAGTTTTGTCGAGCTTTTTCTTCAGAGAAATTATCCGCTCATCGAATAATCAACTCACACTAACTCTTACCGCCATATTATGTGTCATAATGCTGTATAACGTACCCGGGGTTAACTACATGTCTTTTTTCTTTTTTTCTTTCTTTCTTTCTTTCTTTCTTTCGTAATCCGTTTACCTTTCAGGGTTGGTTTTCCCTCGGACTCAGCGAGGGATCCCACCTCTATCGTCTCAAGGAGCGTGAGACATTAGGTCGGGGATACAACTGGCGAGGAGAGCCAGTTCCTCGCCCAGGCGTCCTCACCTGCTATGCTGAACAGGGGTCTTGTAGGGGGAATGGAAGACTGGAAGGGACAGATAAGTAAAAGGGAAGGAAGCGGCCGTGGTTTTAAGTTAGGTACCATCCCGGCATTTGCCTGGTGGAGAAGTGGGAAAACATGGAAAACCACTTCGAGGATGGTTGAGGTGGGAATCGAACCTACCTCTATTCAGTTGACCTGCCAAGGCTGAGTGGATGAGTGGATCCCGTTCCAGCCTTCGAACCACTTTTGAAATTTCGTGACACAGCCGGGAATCGAACCCGGGCCCCCGGGGGTGGCAGCTAATCACACTAACCACTACACCACAGACGCGGACTTCTGCACATGTCACGGGCGAATTTTTGGGGTAGTCCTGTCTGGTTGGAACAGGTTCGATTGTACACTCTGCCATGGAAAATTTAAATCGTGATATTTGAAAGTCCAGAAGTGCAATTTTTTCCATTTCATCAACCAGCCTGATATGGCTTTGATACTATACACGTGACTGAGGTGTCACTGTAATGGACTGTATAAATGTACGGTTTGAAGATAGTTATATACGCTGTACAGTAGTGATGGGAACATCGAATGTTTTAAACTATCGGTAGACTACCGATTGTGAAGCGTGACTATCGAAAGAAAACATTCGATAGTTCTCATTCGGTTTGAACAAGACCGACTCCAATCCTCAGACCTTAATGCTACTCTCGATGGCTCAAAGATGGCCAATCGAGTAGTCGGAAATGTTGGAAATGTGGGTTTATTTTGGTTTGTCGTTATAGTATGTAATCGGCGTAATTTCATGAAAGTTGACGATAAATGTCAGTTTCTTTGTAGAATATAAGTGTGCGAGTCTATTTATGGGCTGTAATTATACGCAGTAATATGGGAATCTGTTTGTTTTGATCGTGTTTTGAACCAGGTTTAAGTCTAACTATGGCAATGCCTCTCATACAACTATTCTTAGGTTTCCTTCGAAATAAAACATTAAGAGTGAAATAGATTAGGAATATGCATCGTGATTATTTTGAAGTCGATAACAAAACTGTTATTTTGAGAATAAGTCTGAGGTTAGGGAAGACTTTTCTCTAATTCCAAACGGTGAACCTATTCGTGTTTATCGAAAAATATTAATTTAGATAGAATATAATTGATATTATGTTATTCCGTCAGTGTCTATGTGCTTCAAAGTGTCGAATGATTTAGATGCAAGTGTATTTTACAATAATCTGTGCTTGTCAGCGGAAATGTTTGGCTGGGTCTTGGAGTATAACAAAACTTATAAGTGTGACAGATGGAGCAATCTGTACACTGTTACACAGAACAAATAGTGATTTGGAGGGATTAGTTGGGTTTGTAACGCAGGGTTTTACACTACCAACACCTTCCGATTCATGCTGTGGTTATCTGTTATCAAACAGAATACTCCGAACTGAAGCTCGTCCATGTGGTTAAAAATCTATATTTAGATTCCACAGAGTTTTTGCACTCATGTTCTTTAACGGGTAAAAACCCTATTATATCTATAGTGCCTGAACGTTTCATTATTAATGTTACCATCATTGTGTGAAGTGTTGCTATGCCATCTGTCAACATTATGTTAGCATTGCCAAGGCAGTTCAATGGGTTAACATAATCATTTCAGGTGTGTTTGGGCTGAGTGGCTCAAACGGTTAAGGCGCTGGTCTTCTGGCCCCAAGTTGGCATGTTTGATTCTGGCTCAGTGCGGTAGTATTTGAAGGTGTTCATATACGTCAGCCTCGTGCCGCTATATTTACAGGCATGTAAAAGAACTACTGCAGAACTACATTCCGGCACTTCGGCGTCTCCGAAAACCGTAAATCAGTAGTTAGTGGGACGTAAATCCAATAATATTATTAATTCGGCTGCACTTCCCTTTCATTGGGTGTTGCATGTAAGAAATTGTCCACCACTTCAAAACTGTGGCAACAAATTGTGTTTCATAATTCTTATGAAAGTGGATAAATTATTGAGGAATTTCGCCCCTTAATTTATTTTGAAACATTCAAAATGATATTATAAATATCATGTTAACAGTTTCATCATGTATTTTCATCTATCCAGCGATGATAATATAAGAGAAAACGTTATTCGTCTAATTGAAATTTCTAAATAATCCGCTGGTTGTTCCCTTTTCTAGTAGAATGTTCGTGATTCTAGTTGATTATATGTGGTGCATAATTTTTGGCGAAGCGTTTTCATACGTGAAAAAGTGATTTGCCCTATGATGTTACATTTATCATGTTAAATTACAGCCGTTTGTATAATATGCACGTGATATTTTCGTGTTAGCCAATACCAGCAGTCCGGCTACTTCGGACGCCATATTTTTTAATATTACGGTCTGAGTATTGGAATCGATCTTGGTTTGAAATTGGTTAGAAAGTAGTAAAATGCGTTTTGTACTGTTTTGCTCGACTGCTAGTAACTGCTAATAAGCCATTTGCTAGTAACTACAAAGATCGAATGTTGAAATGTGGATTGTACTACCGATTTGTATAGCATGTTTGTTTTATTGGTAGTGATATAAGCGGAATTATAGAGACTAGTAACAAATATTACACAGTGTTCGAGTGAAGTGACTGGAAACTGAAATACGTTGGTCTATATAATAAGAAAGAATCTCGATTCAAGTAATTGTGGTCATTATGTTTCATTTGGTATACATATTCAAGAAAGAACGGCAGCAGCAATCAGAGCCTCATACAGCATCCAAAACATTTCAAACCTATCAATCAGCACGGCGGTGAGACTTTTCAAGACGACAGTAGCGCCAATGATAACATATGGAATTAAGATCGTGTGGGAAAAGCTGAAGATCGGAGACCTGATGAGATTAGAAAGAATAAAAGCAATGTTCATGAAGAGGATTACCCGAGTCGGAAAGACAGCGCCATCCCGGATGGTATACGAAATGATGCGGAAGACGTATTTCATAGAAGACATACGATCACAATTCTACCTACAATCAACGGAAGCAAGCAGGGCACTAGTAAACATCAGGGAAAGGAAGAAAAGTGAAATTGACCTAGACTTCTACACCTCACCAGCGATGACGGACGATAGATGGACTAGAGAGTGCAACACACAGCGCCACGTGATAACACGACTCTCCATACATGGGTTTCACCACAAGATATGCGTAAACCAGAAGTTCCATGAGCCAGACGAAGATTGTAAGTGCACTTTGTGTGGGCAGAAGTGTAGTAGATACCACATCATAACATGCACGAAAAGGACCAGGACAATTACAGACTATAGCAAGGACTGTAATGTGAAATTGATTTAATGCTCAAACTTGAGTGTACATTTCTCTATTAAATTTAAATTTTAAATACATTGTATTTTTGTGCCCCTAACCAAAAGTTAATGAATGTATGATCGTCTGTTCATAAAATAACAAATACTAGGTTATTTCAGACGAAGGTTAGGTTTACACCTTATTGTAATGACACCACACATTAAAGTAATGTGAATGCAACAAACTAAACTAAATGTAAAAACAACATTTTCTAGGACCAAGTAATAAGGGTTATTCTGCCCGAAAGCAGGTCCGAACCTACGCAGAGGTGTTCCTGAGCCGGAGTTTACGTGCGGTAGGGTGGCCAGTTCCTTTCCGCTCCTCCATTCCCTTACCCCCCACCAACAGCGCGTGCCAACCCATCCAACTCCTGACCACGCCCAATGTTGCTTAACTTCGGAGATCTCACGGGATCCGGTGTTTCAACACGGCTACGGCCGTTGGCAAGTAATAGTGCGTATATTAATTTAAAAATCATTCCATTCAGTTAAGGTTAATGTTCAATCAGAGGTTCATGCTAAGTACATGGAAAGTATTTAAAAAAAACTATAACGTGATTATCTACTGGTAACGCGCAAAATAATAAAATGTCATTTATCCTTATATAAATAATTTTAAGTCAGAGTCTGCAAGGGGAAATTAATTATATCCGAACATATTATTCGCTTTATTAGTTTATGTTTACATCATAATTAGTGCCAGTCAAGAGGTTCATGCCAAAGAGTATAGAGTCCACTATTTCTTCTTCGTGAAAGGTTTTCTGGGCTCCCTTCAATTTTTGTCCAGTCAGATACCTTGTGATAATGTAGATCACTTTATATATACCGGGTGGTACAGCTGCCCCTATTCACGCAGTTTTATGCAACCCACAGATTATAGTCGAACCTAAAAATATTGACCTTTACTACTCACTACAATGTCTGCTCTTACAACGCTTTCCATAATTCGTTTATTCGTGTCAAGCAAATCAGCAATAATGATAAAATACCGATTGATGGTAAAAAATCGTGAAAATTATGTGTCGCAGAAACGTCCTGTACAGAGAATATTATTGGTGAATGACTAGAAGTAGCAGCAACACAACAGCGCTTAACAGCAACCCGTGATAGCCGAGCTTGCTAAAAGTTAGAGGAGAGTACCGGTGTTCGTTAGTAGGCGGTTCGAGTCCTGTGTACGACGAATATTTTTATTGCGTTGTTGATGTTCGTGAGAGTCGTGTTCTTGACGACAAATCGAAATCATGATCAGTTCTCATATTGCAGGTACTCAGCTATGTTTGTTTGTTATAGGAGCTCTTAAAAGAGCTATGTGCAATAAAGCGAGATTGTACCGACAGCGGTGCGATGGGCTTATGCATGGCCATTCTATTAATGAAGCAAATGTTCAAAATGACCACCTGCTTCGTTAATGCACATCTGAGCACGGTGGAGGAGGGACATTCTTGCTTGCTGCAACATATGTGGTGGAATCTGCCTGCAGGCTTCCGTGATGAGCCGCCGTAAATGATTCGGGCTCTCAGGCTTCTGCTCATAGACTCTTTCCTTTAAATAACCCCAGAGGAAAAAATCGAGTGGAGTAAGGTCAGGTGATCTAGCCGGCCATGTGACCGGACCCCCTCGTCCAATCCATCGTCAAGGATATGTCCTATGCAAGTGGTTCCGTACTGCCAACGACCAGTGTGGGGGAGCTCCATCCTGCTGGAACCACATCCGTAACCGTGCCATAAGGGGCACATCCTCCAATAAGAGTGGGAGGTACTCACGAAGAAACTCTAGATAGCGTCGTCCCGTGAGGTTTCCTTCGAAGAAATATGGTCCAATTATCTTGTCACCTAGTATCCCGCACCACACGTTGACGCCCCATTGTACCTGAAATCTAGCTAACCTGATCCAGTGATGATTTTCAACGCTCCAGTAATGGAAGTTGTGACGATTAACAGTTCCGTTGTTGTGAAATCTGGATTCATCACTAAGGAGAATGTCCATTAAGAAATTCGCATCAGCTTCAACTCTTTGTAATATCCATTGCGAAAATTCTATCCGTTTTGGAAAGTCATCTCCGTGAAGTTCCTGGTGCAGCTGTTGATGGAAAGGGTGGAATTTATGGCGGTGCAATATTCGCAGTACAGATACATGACTGATGTTCAGTTCATTTCCTATGGCCCGTGAGCTTGTGTGCGGGTTGTATGCAATTGCATTTTGAACAGCTTCGTCGTTATTTCCAGACGTCACTGGAGCATCCCGAACGGGGGGTAATGTATGAAATGACCCCGTTGCACGCAACCGTCTTTCAACACGTCGAAGTGCATCTGCAGTTGGCAGCCTTCGTCCAGGAAATCGTTCTTGATACAAGCGTCTGGCTTCCCGTGCATTTTGCCTTGCTTCTCCATAAAGTAGTACCATATTCACATAATCATCCCGTGAATACATAATGTTTGCTTTCGTGCTAACCGTACAGTACGTGCTCACACGTTGCTGCTAGGATTACGATATGCTGTTTCATGTGCCCTACGCATGAAGTGTAGACCGCTGGTAGTTGGTCTTCGAGTCGAACGTGCGCAGTTGCTTGGTTGAATGGGTGGGTCAGAATGTTGACAACACGTGCACTGCGCTTCATTCCCTGTAGTCGTTTGCCATATGGAAGTCGCATGTTATTATTCCTTTCGTATGTATGCTTTCTTTGTAAAGGTGGCAAATTACTTTTGAGACTTAAGAACGTTAAATATTTATTACGAATGGCCTTACAAGTATAATATAAAAATAAAATTGAAAAGCTCGTAACTAGATTCGAACTCTAAATGCCTGCTAACATATCGTATGCTCGCTGCGATTGGTGCCATGCAGCCACTGCAGGCGACAAAGAATTGGTCTCGTAGCTCTATACTAATGGAATTACCTAGGCTATCGCTTCGATACTGATCGTTGATGTTAAAAGTTCTGAACTCGAATGTGCAAACACCACAGTGAACTAAAGAATCGCGTCTCTCTTACGCCCAGATAGTTGCAACCATTTTCTACGCGTTACTTGGTTGAATGAGTCCAGCGTTATGTTTCAGGTGGTATTCACAATCGGTGCGTATGTGGCGATATTTATGATACCTGTTTTTTATAACTTCCGTAGAAGAATATCGGAGACTTCAGAAAGGTCTTCGTAAACGATGCCTAGGCGAATACGAAATGACATTAAAAAATGCATGACTCAAGAACGGTTGGAACCCTTCCTGCTTCAGGTAACCTATCGAGGTACGTCTTCCATACGTAATTCCGCGCAGCTATTTGCAACGTACAAGCGCCGTCCTTGTAACTCTGTATTCACGAGGAGAGCTGTAGTTCCAGCTTCGACAAGTTACTGATGAGTTACAGCCTTATGGTCCCGTTTTATGCCTTTTTTGATCGCTCTAACGGTAGTAATTACATGGCGTAAGCTATCACATCTGCTGTACAGCATTTGCGTGCCACAGATTATAAACTACAGTGCAAAACACGTTTCTATCAATTTCGATGTGATGAGACTGTACAAAATGGTGGTGCATTGACATGTCTGTAATTGGTCTTACCCTATCACGTTTTCTATGATACCACGACCGCCCTTTCTATCAAAAGAAAATGGCCTCTTGGACCAATCAGGTGCGCAATTCTCTACCGACAGCTATAGGCGTGTTTATGGTTTGTACAGTATAGTAACATTTCGTAAAAATTAGTAGAGTATTGGACACCGCTCTACATAAAATGGTACAGTGTTTTTGAGATGGACCTCACTTACTGCCTCTTGTATCGTTTTTCCATTGTGCGGAGAAGTCTACATCGGGTTAACTGCACATAACATTGCTGTAACGTGTTGCGCAAGATGGGACTAAGAGGCATTTACGTCCTAGCTGGTTGCATATATTCGGGAAAAAATAGGGGCAGCTGTACCACCCGGTATATCCAAGGGTATCACTGCTTTATGCACAAAATAATGGTGTCTGTGTATACGGATACGAACTATTGACTTGATAAAAGATTGCAACTGTATGTGATACGATGGGTAAGAGAAGCGTAGTTGGTAGCTCCAAAAGCTAGTGTGAAACATATCATAATTGGTGGATAGTCACCAGAAATATAAAAAACAATAAACAATTATGTTGTATACACAAAAGGGAGTAAAAAGCGTACAAACACGAATAATTGAAAGATCACTAGTTTATATATTTATAAAGTGATTTTAAGTTTTTTTAGAATTTCGGAGTCTGTGAGAGTTTTTTCAACATCACGCATGATACCCGGTCAAATCCACACAACGCTTGATATTTGAACTTGGTATAAATGCTTTGGCTTTAATAGTAGTTAGAATAGGATTATTTAAGAAGTCATTGGCTTGCACAGCATATGGGAATTCAGCCTGAAGTCGGTTACGTCCTTTTCGGGTAATGGATTTCGCACTTAAATTATTTTCATGCAATATGCGCCCCAAAGCCATCGGGTGCAAATGACCAATATATGTATATGGGCCATAATGTGTACTTGGATATGTTTCTGGAACAACAGGAGGAGTTAAATCAAGGCGATTTTGATCACTGAATCCAGGAAGATCGTACTATCAACTGCAACCCCTTATTCCTCTAAATAAACCTTGGTTTATGACAGGTCAGTACTGCCGACGATACGAGCATATGGACAACAGAATGTGGACAACCCTGCAGAGGAACGTAACCTGGTCGAAAACTTTGAAGGTTAATAGGGCACCCTAAACAAACCGACAGCCATGCTCGCAGACAAGTGAGACAGTTCGGACATACCGTACCTGTATGCTCCCTCAAGGGTATCAATTTGATAAAATTGCCTGTAATAGTTGAAGCTGACACTGTGGCCTTGACAGGTTGAATTTTCTTTTATAACTATTAGGCTCTTGGATCTGCTGAAACTAATTTTAAATGAATAAATTCATAAACTAATTGAAAAAAGAAAACATATGGTAGCAGAATTATACCTAGAAAAGAAACACTTCTGACTTTGCTGACAGGACCTAGTGCTTTCAGTGCGCTGTGTCTCCTGGTGTGGGTTAGAGCAATTTTCTTACTTTCATTGATCTATCTCAGTCTCATCCTTGGCTTTGACAATATGAAAGTGACTAAAGTATGAGCGATGCTAGTAATGCCATTCCTTCTGCAGACAGTCCCTGCTACGAATGGTGTGAAAATGTTGCTCATAGGGACAGTTGGTGCCAGTGTTGCCAACTTAGCAGATTTTCCGCTAGATTTAGCGGAATTAGAAGACTGTCGGCGGAGAAATATATCATTTAGCGGACAGCGGATTTTTTTGGCGGAATTCTAGATTTATTATAGCGGAATTTAGCGTTTTATCTATATTACTTTTTTTAAAAAAGTGTGTACTCCAGTCTGTCTCTGAACTATTCCGTATTTCTTGTCCGGAGCTAGCAGTCACATGAGGAAAACATGTTATTTGGATTTGATGTTACGAGTTCATGGTATCATAAATTTGTAATGCGTGGGGAAAGGTACTTATCTCTTAGTTGACGAATGACGGCTAATGAAACTGTGAGAGAGTAGCATTTATATTTATGCTATGAAGGGAGACAGTTTAATGAACTGGCCTTTTCTGTGTGTGTCCCTTGAGGTAGGAGATTCACCTAGTTTGCACACGGCACTAAAACGCCTACAAGTTTTAGCTCGCCGGCTCGCATGCAGGGGGTTAATCACAGTGAAACTCACAGATCAGGTGAGTACAGACATTTATTATTATTATTATTATTATTATTATTATTATTATTATGTGTGTATGGACCCAATGGATCACGCAAAGATCTAACGATTCTGTTTTCTGAATTCCAAACAGCTCTCATTCTTTCTTCGTGGATCCTTTTTCGTTCTTCTGTCCACTTTGCTCCAGTCTTCTTTTTCACTTCGTTCTCTGGTTGCACTTTCCATCCATTAATTCTTTTCCTATAGAGGTTTCTGTCCGCGGTGTCATTTGAGTACATCTCGGCTTTTTCCAGACCCTTCTTCACGTCTAGTACCCATGGAATATTTTTCAGATGTTCTATGTAGGTGAAAATGTTGTGTGTCAGTCTACTTTCCGGCAGTCTGCGGACGTGTTCATAAAATTTCAGACGCCTTTTTCGGATGTCTGCTGCAATGTTTGAAAGATCTTCTGTCACTTTGCGTGACCTCAGTCTATATCCATCTTCTGTTTTTCGGAGGCCGAGAATTTTACTCAGATTATTATTATTATTATTATTATTATTATTATTATTATTATCATCATCATCATCTGTTTACCCTCCAGGTTCGGTTTTTCCCTCGGACTGAGCGAGGGATCCCACCTCTACCGCCTCAAGGGCAGTGTCCTGGAGCTTCAGACTCTTGGTCGGGGATACAACTGGGGAGTATGACCAGTACCTCGCCCAGGCGGCCTCACCTGCTATGCTGAACAGGGGCCTTGTGGAGGGATGGGAAGATTGGAAGGGATAGGCAAGGAAGAGGGAAGGAAGCGGCCGTGGCCTTAAGTTAGGTACCATCCCGGCATTCGCCTGGAGGAGAAGTGGAAAACCACGGAAAACCACTTCCAGGATGGCTGAGGTGGGAATCGAACCCACCTCTACTCAGTTGACCTCCCGAGGCTGAGTGGACCCCGTTCCAGCCCTCGTACCACTTTTCAAATTTCGTGGCAGAGCCGGGAATCGAACCCGGGCCTCCGGGGGTGGCAGCTAATCACGCTAACCACTACACCACAGAGGCGGACATTATTATTATTATTATTATTATTATTATTATTATTATTATTATTATTATTATTATTATTATTATTATTATTATTGCCCATTATTTGAGATCGGATTTCTTGGCGGATTTTTAGTAGTATTTAGCGGATCTTGAAAATATAAGTTGGCAACACTGGTTGGTGCATGCATTTCAGTGGGTTTGGCAGACTGATATGTAATCGCAACTTCTAGCTCGGTGAGGAAAGCAACAGGAAGCTACCTCACTCCTCATTTCCCCAGGACGCCTCTTCAGTGATGCCTAGGCCATCTATGACAGCTTATGGTGGAGCTGTTGAGGATCCAACCAGCCTTAGGGCTGAAGACTGAACTTACAAGAAACACTGAATTCAAATTGAATTACATATTTCGTTCTTAAAAGAACATCATCAGATTCTATCAAATCACACCCAAACATATTCGGAAATGTATAAACACTTATGCTTATGTCTGTTTAAATCCTTATAAAAACTTGAGGGAAAAGATCATTTTCTTTAGGAAAAAAATAGTTTCTAATGCATTTCAGGATATGAAGTTCATCTGAAGAGGCCTAAAACTTTCTGTAGGAGGTCACGCTGTATTTAGTATTCCACTAATATAAAGATTTTGCCAAACTTTGTTTTCTTACTCCTGTCACAATGTGAATCCCAGCATTTTCTAGTTGAATGATAACTTGGGTTGTTATTTTTGACAATATGTCACCAGGTGTGGAATTACGACTTGAATATATCGCAATAGGTTGTACCAATTGCTTCAAACAATGATTTAAACCTAAAATACTAGGGGATGATTTGCAATATTTGCTTGTTGATCTGGATGAGTTCATCAAAGTCCACATATCCATCTGTTTTCAAAGAAAAGCCACTAAACTGTACTTCTTCTTTAGGTTCACTTCATGAAATATGAATATTCCTAACCTGTTATCATCATTATCATCATCATCATCATAAGTGTTAAAGGTTCTAGAAAAAGCACTGACTGAATGATGTTTCAACAGATTGCAAAGAGGTGATGGTGATGGCAGTGGCAGAAGGTTACACTGTTTACAATGTCTGTAATCTTTCGGGGACTAAATTTTCTAGAGGAGTGTTTCCAGTAGTCCCTTATCATAATACACGCTTGTTCTGAACTTTTAATATTGCTCTTTTTCAATATATCATTTACAGTATTATCTTCTGTTTCTTACGTGTGTGTTTCATTGGTATATAGTATTTATTTCATTTTTTGAAGTTCCCTATCTAGAGCGGCATTATTACAAAAGTAACTTTTCGTCGCCATAAGACCTATCTCTGTCGGTGCGACGTAGAGCCACTAGCAAAACAAAAAAAACAAAAAAGTAACTTTCTCCTGGAGATGCTTAATTCTCTTTTTTTTTAAGATGAGTTCCCTCGGATTATTAGCACTAACTTTTGGTTTATCACCAGCTCTAGAGCATACACAGCGAATACACTGTTGTTTAATATTAAGTTAAAAGCATGTATACATAGCTGTGAATAAAGTGAGGTTTACTACTTGCAAAGGTGGTAGTCCCGCGGAAACTTTGCGGGTGAAACGGATGAAAAACAAATATTAAAATGATATGAAACGATATCTGAAGGAATGTAGAGGAGAGATGCTTGCCTGGGACCGATAAAATAGAAGAATTAAAATGGAAGCACTGTAAATCGTCCGCCTCTGTGTGGTGTAGGGGTTAGTGTGATTAGCTGCCACCGTCGGGGGCCCAGGTTCGATTCCCGGCTCTGCCACGAAATTTGAAAAGTGATACGAGAGCTGGAACAGGGTCCACTCAGCCTCGGGAGATCAACTGAGTAGAGGTGGGTTCGATTCCCACCTCAGCCATCCTGGAAGTGGTTTTCCGTGGTTTCCCACTTCTCCTCCAGGCAAATGCCGGGATGGTATCTAACTTAAAGCCACGGCCGCTTCCTTCCCTCTTCCTTGTCTATCCCTTCCAATCTTCCCATCCCCCCGCAAGGTGCCTGTTCAGCATAGCAGGTGAGGCCGGGGCGAGGTACTGGTCATCCTCCTCAGTTGTATCCCCCGATACAGAGTCTGAAGCTCCAGGACACTGCCTTTGAGGCGGTAGAGGTGGGATCCCTCGCTGAGTCCGAGGGAAAAACCGACCCTGAAGGGTAAACAGATAAGGAAGTAGACGAAGAAGAAGAAGAACTGTAAATCTCAGATTTTCCACCAATGTCTGTGTTGCTAATGGCTAGCTAAGGTCAGCTGTTTCATTGCTCCAATAGACCTCTCATCATGCATGCCCTCAAGGCTGTCACCTTCGTTGAAAAGAAGAAAACCATGCAGTTTCAAACTGTCGTAGTTGTGCCGGGTGTGATAACTCAATTCTACATGTTTACCATGTAACAGATGGATAGCAAGCAATGATATAATGATAAACAGGGTGGAAAGTCAGGGAATGAATGTCACAAAGAGGAAAAGTCCTCTCGTTTTTAATTACTGCATTGATGGGGTGGAAGTTCCATATGGGGATCACTAGTTGTTAACATAAAGAAAAATCATCATTGGGGTAATAACATAAACGGGTTACAGGTCTCTTCACATAGTTAAGAGGGTATTTAGGGGTTGTAGTAAGGATGTAAAGGATAAGGCATATAAGTCTGGCAAGACTCCAATTAAAGTATGATTCTCGTGTATAGGACCCTCACCAGGATTACTTGATTCGAGAACTGGAAAAAGTCCAAATAAAAGCAGTTCGATTTATTCTAGGCAAAATTTGAGCTGGGAAGACTTGGGAGAAAAGAGTCGAGCTGCTCGACTAAGTGGTAATGGAGAGATGGTGTGGAATGACATTAGTAGACGAATAAGTTTAGTGTCGTTTTTTAAAGTAGGAATAATTACAATATGAAGATATACAATGTTTCAAGGTGGCTAGAATATCTGTGTTATCTATTTAAGCTCTCCAACTCGGCAATCACATTGCCTTCAACACGTGTCCGATCAACCTAACTGTATCTATTTAAAAATCGAATTCGTGTTTTCTCTTTCTCTTTCTCTCTCTCTTTATCTGTATACCTTCTAGGGTCGGTTTATATCTCGGACGCAGCGAGGAATCCCACCTCTACCGCCTCAAGAGCAGTGTCCTGGAGCTTCAGACTCTGGGTCGGGGATACAACTGGGGAGGATGGCCAGTACCTCGCCCAGGGCTCAACTGCTATACTGAACAGGGGCCTTGCGGGGGGATGGGAAGATTGGGAGGGATAGGCAAGGATGAGGGAAGGAAACGGCCGTGGCCTTAAGTTAGGTACCATCCCGGCATTTGCCTGGAGGAGAAGTGGGAAACCACGGAAAACAACTTCCAGGATGGCTGAGGTGGGAATTGAACCCACCTCTACTCAGTTGACCTCCCAAGGCTGAGTGGACCACGTTCCAGGCCTCGTACCACTTTTCAAATTTCGTGGCAGAGCCGGGAATCGAACCCGGGCCTCCGGGTGTGGCAGCTAATCACACTAACCACTACACCACAGAGGAGGGATTTGTGTGTTCAATCAGTTTACAGTATATAGTTGTTTCAAATGGAAGCTGCCAATAATATCCGTCCTACCATTATTTTGTAAACACCAAAGTTGGAATTTAAGAGGACAAACGGGAGCAAATATTCATTAACAGGAAGAGGAATTAGGGATCGGGATAATTTGTCAAGGGATATGTTTGATAATTTCCAAATTCTTTGAAATGATTTAAGAAAAGACAATGTAAACTACAGATAAGGAATCTTCCATCTGGGCGACTGTCTAAAATGCAGATCAGTGGTGACTGACTGATTCACTGACAAAAGACTAATTGCTATTCACAAACATTTTTTTTTTTTTTTTTTTCGCTCGCAGGGTGATTATTCGTGTTTCTCCTTGTACAGAGTGTGGCACAGAACTTCAGCTGAAAGTGTCGGAAGTACAGTTAATTTTTTTGTGCCGGAGACATGCGTGCAACTTCCAGAAATTAGTTAAGAGGAGTACCTTTGTGGAAGCACATCTTCCCCCGTGAAAGTGGTACATTTTTTAGTGCTGTGGTTACTGGGAAACAGGCCCCACTACCCAATTATTATGCAGTTCTGAAACTGTGTCCGACTTGTCATCTTAATGTAGGGAAGTTTGTAAAGACTGGGGCATATGTAACGCAACACCTGTTGGGGAAGTAGGAATATTAGTTGAAATCGAGGAGGCTAAATTTGGAAAAGAAAGAAAGTATGACCATGGCCGTCGAGTAGAAGAATAATGGCGTTTTTTGGCAACGTTGAAGAGGACAACAAGTTCTTTCTCGTGCCCATGGAGTCTCACGACAGTGTTACTTTACTGAACGTTATTAATGAATACATTCACCCCTGTACAACAATAATATCAGACTATAGGATGAGGGTTTTCGCCATTTAAGGTGAATTATTCACTCCAATAAGCTGACACCCCTAGAAGTGAGTAGTATGAGCTGTGGTGGTACTAAAACAATGGGTGCTACGTCAGCATTTTCCCACGAGGTTACGACGTCAACAGTAGCCATCTTCGATGAGCCTAACCTCACTTTAACGGCTAGATGCCTTTCCCGACGCCATCTTGTGTAGTAGGTCAATGGGGATTCTCGCGACGCAGTTCTTAGTAGTAGGGCAATGTGGATTCACGTAAGAGAACAAGCCTAACCTCATGGAGGAGCCTAACCTCCCTTTTACGGCTAACTGCCCTTTCCGACGTCATCTTGAGTAGTAGGGCAGTGGGGATTCTCACGACACCATCTTAAGTAGTAGGACAATGTGGATTCGCGTAAGAGAGCAAGCCTAACCTCATGGAGGAGCCTAACCTCCCTTTTACGGCTAGATGCCCTTCCCTACGCCATCTTTAGTAGAACAATGGGGATTCTCGCGACGCCATTTTTAGTAGTAGGGCAATGTGGATTGGCATATGAGAGCACACCTAACCACACGGAGGAGCATAACTACACAGGGCCTAGTTTTATGGTCAGATGCCCTTCCCGACACCATCTTGTGTAGTAGGGCAATGGGAATTCTCGCGACGCCATCTTGAGTAGTAGGGCAATGGGGATTCGCATAAGAGAGCACACCTAACCACTTAGAGGGGTCTATCCTCACTTTTACGACTAGATGCCCTTCCCAACGCCATTTTGGAGGGGCCTAACTACACGGGGCGCCGTTTTACGCTCAGATGACCTTCCCGTTACTATTTTGATCCACCTACTAGTGGGGGAAAATAGCTTTATGTCTCGAACCGACAGTGGCAAACAAGTCTAAACATGTATAACTATGACGACGTGATCTTATGCTTAAGGCTTTACGCCTCCATCCGACAGACTGTCTCCGGCAGGACTGAGCACATACTATACTAAGATCATTCTGTTTTAACATGCAGCGATGACGTCGACATGGTTACGCATGTTTAGACTTGTTCGTTATCAAGATTACTCTCACAGTTTGTTCTCTAACCTTTCCTTCCAATTTGTTCTCCAAAAAATCCATGACCTTATCCATCATTTCAAAGAGTTTCCCATAATTAATCTTCTCCTTGGAAAAACTCTTACAGCTTTCACACAACCATAATAGTTTGGAGTCTTTCCAGTAAAACTGCGCAAGTTCCCCTTTTGTAAGCTTCGTGCAAGGTGCGTGTTGTTATTTGTTACATAAATTGTTGATTGTTTTCCTTGGCAACCGTAGAGAGGTGTTGTTTGAACTTCAGCAAATAGTTTGAAGTTTATTTACTGGCATATTTTGAAGAACTTTGTGCCTCCAGTCGCTACCTAGTACTTATACAGTACGATACGCTTAGTCGTGTGCTCCGTGTTTTCAGTACTTGGTTGTGAGGATTCTTTTTTCTTGTTTTAGTGCTAGTGCCGTGTGTTATTATGGCTGCCTCCAGTGGAGGTGATAGCCTTTTGTTAGGAGATAAGTTAGTTGTCGCGCAGGAGGAAGAAGTTCGGATGCAAGACGAATCTTCTGGAAACCCGGCAGCTCAATCAAATGTGACAGTCTCACAATTATCACAAAATTCTAATTCTAATGGTGACAATGTACTGCCGCCTATGGAACGTGAACAGTATTCCCATTCACACCTTGGACCTTATATTGTATACGTTGAATCTCTGGAAAACAAAAATTTAGGGCAACTTCATCCTATGGCCCTTGGGAGACATTTTTATGAACGTAATATTTCCGTCCAGTCTATCTCCCGTAAAGGTCGTAATCGCCTACAAATAATTTTTAATAATGCGGGGCAAGCCAACGATTTTCTGTGCCACCCCCTGCTCACATCTCTACATCTTAAGGCATACATCCCGTCTTCTAATATTTTTCGTGTGGGGATTATTCGAGATGTGGATAAGAACCTTTCTGAAGACGACATTCGACTTTATCTTACTTCAACCGTGCCGGTTAAAGCAGTACAACGTCTCAATCGTCGCATTGTTTTCAATGATGGTGTTGGATATGTCCCCACTGGGTCAATTAAAATTACTTTTCGAGCCCAAAAGTTGCCTACACAAGTGTCTTTATTCCAAGTCTACTTGCATGTTGAGCCTTTCATTTTTTCCCCTGTTCTCTGCAGAAAATGCCACCGATTTGGCCATACACAGGCCCAATGTCGTGCACAGGTAGCACGCTGTGGGAAGTGCTCAACGGAGCACGCCACCGATCATTGTACATCTCAAATTGCAAAATGTGTGTATTGCAAAGGCCCACATCCAACGGGAGCAATAACTTGCCCAGAACACAAATATCAACAAGAGATAAAGAAGGTCATGAGCACGGAACATATCTCATTTCAAGATGCTAAGAACGAGACTTCCCTCCCTCATTATCATCCGTCTCAACACCCCCAGGATCCCCCCCCCCTGGTACCAGAACAAGTCTCTTCTTCCCCTGTTCAAGATTCTTCTAGAAAACGTAAATTTACACAAGTAATCCAGAAATCTGTCCCTCCGCCTTTGACTCCGGGTAATGATAGAATTGGTTATCTTGCCTTGGTACGCCCTGACCCTGGTTCTACGGGCCGGGTTCCATTATCTTCTCCTCCGCCTGCTACAACATCATCTTCTCTTCCCACAGCACCACCTCCCTCTACTTCGGGTCCTAGTTACCCGCCCCGATCCCACGACTCGCAACTGTTAATGCAAAGAAACCAAGTACATCAAGAAATCCAACAAATCTTATTCTTGCTTCTTCAGAATGTGGGAGGAGAGTCTCCCATTTCACCGGTAATTTATCAACTACGAGATCGCATCGCTCATATCCTTACCCTATATTTAACGCGTTTTGCAGTGGAACGCTAGAAGTCTTTTTCATAAAAAACATGAACTTCAACTATTAATTCAGGAAACATGTGCTAACATCATTATAATACAAGAAACGTGGTTTTATGCAGACACCCTTTTTCATCTTCCTGAGTTTCGTGTCGAACGCCTTGATACTAATGGAAGTGAAGGCCTTGCCATTTTTATTCATAAGTCTATTCCATATGTCCCATTTCCTCTGACGCATTGCATTCCAAATACTCTTGCTTTAGGTATTATCGTGCGAAATATATATTTCATCAATGTGTATTGTCCTCCTGATGTTTATATCTCTACCTCTCACTGGTCCCACTTCCTTACCCAATTTGATTCCATTGACAATGTTTTTCTCTTTGGTGATTTTAATTGTTCCTATACTGCCTGGGGTAGTTCTAAAGATACATCTAAAGGGACAAATTTTCTTACGGCATCTCAATCCCATCACTTTACCCTTTTAAATGACGGGTCCCCAACTCGACTCACCCCTCCTGGTTCACCCCCTAGTGCTGTTGATCTTTCGCTCTGCCATGACCACATGACTCCTAATACCGTGTGGCATACACTCCGTGACACTCATCTGAGTGATCATTTTCCTATTCTTATTTCTTTTGGTGTTTTTAAACCACCCTTTTCCTCATCCCCACCCTCCCAGCTCAGTAATATTAGGTCTTTCCGAAATTTTGATAAACAATCGTATTGTAGTTTCCTTCACACCCAATTCCTTCAATACACTCCCAATACCTTAGACTATCCTACCCTTCTATGCATTCTCTCCTCATATGTTGAGACTTTTCATCCATGCAAATTCATCCCCTCCCTCTGTCCCCGTCCTTATCAGAAAATACATTGGTGGGACGACGAATGTCACAAGATAATACTGCGGCGAACAGCTTTATTTAAATTGTATCGTAAGAATATGACGCTAGCTAATTATATAACATTGAAACGCCATAATGCATGTATCAAACGCATATTTAATGCAAAGAGACGCGAGTCTTGGAAAGCCTTCATCTCCTCTCTTAATCATCGCGTATCTGCAACACCCCTTTGGAACGCCATTCGCGCGCTCACCCGTGTTACTTCTGTGCACCCTGCGCATTCGATTATTCTGCCTAATGTCCTTCTTTCTTTTCTATATACTGTAACACCTGACTTCACAATTTCGCCTCCCTTTTCTTCCTTCCGTCCCATATCCCCCCAATTTTCTGTTTTACTTCAACCCATCCAACTGTCCGAATTACAGTCCGTTTTACAAGCAGTTCGTAGTTCATCTCTTACACTATGCTCCGACTTTTACCCCATACCGGTCTTCTTGTTTTACTTTCTCTTTTTAATAATATCCTTCTCACCTTACAGGTACCGACACAGTGGAACAACTTTCATTTAGTCCCAATTCTTAAACCTGGGAAAGATCCCTCTTCTCCTTTAAGTTATCGTGGCATTGTTTTAAGTTCCTGTGTTAGGAAACTTTTTCAAAAAATTCTACTACGGCGTCTTCTCTGGGTTATGGAGAAACATCAAATCCATCCTAAATATCAGTATGCCTTTTTTAAAGGACGTAGCACACAAAATCCACTCAATATTTTGTTGACTGATCTCCTACTAGCTAGACATCGTAAACATAGCACTATTACTGTTTTTCTTGATATTCAAGGAGCTTATGATTCCGTTCCTTTACACCTATTATGGTCTTGCCTTGATTCGCTTGATTTTCCCTCTGCTTTTATTTCTCTATTAGAACGCCTGTATACTTCTCGTACTCTCATTCTCAAATCCCCCTTTTCCCCGTTTCCAGGAAGACACGTTTCGCATGGAGTCCCACAGGGTGATATACTAAGCGGTATCCTCTTTGCGCTTTATATGCGAGATTTAGAACGTATAATTACAAAGAACGCACGAGTTTTAGCTTATGCAGACGACTATGTTTTATACGTATCACATGATAGTGTTGATGTGTGTAGGAGAAAAATAGAGTGTGTCCTTCATGAGGTTGCTCTATGGTGACATGAACATGGCTTCTTACTCTCGCCTTCCAAATGTGCTGCAATCCTTTTTACCCATACTCGCGCACCTAACCGTTCTTCTCTCCTTCTTGATCGTCTTACCATCCCCTTTGTCAATCAGCATCCCTACCTTGGAGTCATATTGGACCACAACTTATCGTGGACTCCTTATGTGGTCTCTCTTCAACGTAAAACTGAACGTTTTATTTCTATATTACGTACGATCACCCGTCGAAGTTGGGGCGCTGACCCCGTTACAGCTATTCTCCTTTACAGAGCAACTATTCGATCCTTACTAGATTATTGCGCTCTTTTTATCGACACCGCTTCTGCTACTACCCTTGCACGTTTAAATACAATACAATTACCGCGCACTACGTGTCTGTTTAGGAGCACTTAAAACTACACCAACCAACGCCTTATTAGTAGAAGCCGGTGAACAGCCTTTAAAGATTCGGCGACAGACCATAGCTGCTAAGTATGTCCTGAAACATTTTACTGTCACCCGGTCTCAGCTTATCCCCAAGCTACGACTTTTACATTCTTATTATTCTTCCAAATCTCCCCGAGAAACCGTGTCCCTGCTTTATACACCGCATTTCGTTCTCTTATACCAAGAGAAGTTGAACTCCTCCGTTTACCCACATTGCCTTTATACTCTATCCCTTATGACAGTCAGTCCTTTTGTCCTCAAGTAATTATATCTTCTTCTGAATCATTTTCTTGTCTAACACATTCTACTCCTCTTTCCCCTCTTGCAACTAAACGTATTCGACTTTCCCTCTACATAAGGGAAGTAAGTATTTATACTGACGGATCAAAATCAGCACACGGCGTTGGAGCAGCCTTATATATCCCCCAACCGTATACTCTCTCTGAGTTTTCCCTCCCTTCTGCCTTTTCTGTTTTTACCGCCGAATTGTTTGCTATTCGACAAGCCCTCATTACCATCAGGTCACATGCTTATGATAAGGTTACGATTTTCACGGATGCACAAAATGTTCTGCATGCCTTATGCTCGCCTCTTTCTTCCTCTAATTGGTACTTATATAGCGTTAAGTATCTCTAATATATCCTTACTCGTTCTGGTGTTTATATAACTCTAGTTTGGGTTCCCAGTCACTCTGGTATCATGGGGAATGAGACTGCTGATCAGGCAGCTAAACGAGCATCCCAACAATCTCCCCCTCTTTTTCTTGCGATCCCCCCTTCTGATCTCATTCATGAAGTGCGGGATATAGCATATCGAAATTGGCAGTCCGATTGGAATGAAACGTCACGAGATAAGGGACGTTTTTATCATCAATTATAACCTGTTATTCCTCCTAAACCGTGGTTTTATTATGGTACGTACTCTCGGCGCCGTATCACATCTATTATACGTCTACGTTTTAATCATACCCTTACTCCCCAATATAAAAATCGTTTTCATCTTCCTCCCCCAACTTCCTGTGCTTGTGGCTTGTCTGATACTGACAGTAATCACCTCCTGTTACAATGTCCTGCTTTTGATGTTCCCCGCCAACGCTTCCTATCCTCTTTGCTTAACATGGGCATCCCCTTCCCCACAATTATTTCGTGTTTATTATCCTCTCTAACTCCTGCTCTTGTTAACAGCATAAATCAGTTTCTTGATGATGTACATATTGTATTATAATCCTCTGACATTCTCTTTATGCTCACTCTTCCATTGCAAAATGTTTATCATAATTTTGGTCGGATATAAATCACTTTAACCTCTGTCTTATATGTTATCATCGTTTCTTGTGTGACTCCTATGGTATGTTTTTCTATCAATTACATTTTTAACGTACAATACGAGTGATACATGTGTCAGTGTTGAAGTAATTAATGTTTTCGTGACTGGACGATAACACATGAGTCCAACCACAACTTTCAAGAAGAAGAAGAAGAAGTTACATAAATTGCATAGAATTGCATTATCTTGGATCGTACATACCACTCCACAGATGTCGCACTTCTCAATGTTGTCAGTGTGTTCCTTGACGATTTGCGTGCCAGCTTCAGGCATAATGAACAGATTAGATCAGACGGCGGTGAGTTAAAATGTCTGCCCTTGTTGTCCGAACTGCAAACTCGAAAATAGGGCCATTCAATGCTAACCTGTGACAAAGTCAGAAAGAAAACAATGTAATAGTGAAAACTTACACTCCGGAGTCGGTTACTTAAACTGAACAGTGTGAAAGGATCTGTAGTCTTTTTGCAAATTCTATTCTTCAATACTGGATCGTTTAGTAATTACAGTTGAAATTATTCAATGCATTTCATGAAAATCAATATTTTCATTCCCGTGGTATACATCTTCTTCCAAGACGTTTCTTGTAAAACTGATTATATTTAATTTCTTGGAAGTACTGGTAGATAGTATACATTTTGTTTTCAATTTATATCCCCCAGTTCAAGAATTATTTAATGTTGTTCAATTGGCTACACACTCATTATTTGAATTTTTGGAAGCCTCAGCTGCTCTAACTGAGGCCACATTAAGTAATAAGGCAAGTAGAAATGGAATTTCTCTATTTCAGAATATCTGTGACTAGAGATGAGCTTAATCGATATTTCGGAATATCGGTGACGGGCGTATCTGTGACTTTTATCGGTGATTCTGCCACAGGTAGCACGAGCATATGATTATCGTAACGGTCACTCTTTGCTCGCGGGCGGCCAGTATGGAAATACTGTAGTTGATATTATGACTATGTCGGGCAGTATTTTTTCGGAAGATTCTGGACATTAGAAGTGGGAAAAATAATATTCACCTTCATAATTTTTAAGTTTTATAATGAATAGGGAAAAGGTTGTTAACATGATGTGCAATAAATTAACAAACGGAATGTAATTACCCAAGTCGCCTCCACGATACCAACTGCTTACAGTAGTAGGTTTAAGATTAAAATGACTTTATACGAGTGTTAATCATACAAGTACAACATACAACAGGGGCTGATACTCAACCTTGAGGTCCATTACAGAAACAATCCTATTTATTTATTGACTTTAGCAGTGGCGAAGTTAGGGCTCGTGGCCCTCTCTTACACGTAATTAATTTACAGATAATACATATACAAAATAAATGTAAGTTACTATTCTATCATAAAATCAAAGATAAGCTAAAAATTACAGATTTGGACAACATACAATGAAGAAAGAAAGCAGAGTTCAACAAATTAAATAGAATAAAATTCGGAGCGTAAAGATAATGAGAAAGAGTCATAATAAAAAAGTAAGATACAAACTGAAAAAATAAGCAATGCATGAAGAGAACACAATAAGATAATATAATGGAAATATAAGAATGGCCATAAAAGTGATCTGTGTACATGAGTAAGAAGCTAAATATTATGTATATTACACTATAATAATAATAATAATAATAATAATAATAATAATAATAATAACCACAATCACACAACCTATCATACGTCATCATACACACGAAACAATCAGCGGTATTCAACTAATCTCTAGATGCAGTCTTAAATTTTGATATTGAGTTTGAGTTCCTGACAGCAGCTGGGAGTGAATTCCAAAGTCGTGACCCAGCCACAACGAAGAATCTGTTATATATTGCAGAGTGGTTGACGGGAATAGCAAGGGAAGTGCCAGATGTAGTGTTACAATTATGGAATGAGTATAATAAACGGAATTTTGAAGAGATGTATTTGGCTCGATTTTCCTTCAGAGTTCGATATATCAACGTAAGTACCGGTACGTGGAATTTCCGTCGCCTCTCTGGTTTCAGTCAGGAAGGAAATGTGTAGCTAGGGGTTATGTGAGTATCGTAACTCAAGTTAAAAACAAATCGAAGACCAGAGTTCAATGCTCGTTGAAGTTTCATAGTTTGTTCACGGGACGCATCAATGAGGACAATGTCGCAGTAGTCAAGTATTGATAGCAACAAAGTTTGGAGTAGTTTTATCTTTACGTCTTGTGGCAAAATGTCCTTATGTCGTTCAGAGGGTGTAGCGTCACGTACAACTTTCTACATGTATTTCTTACGTGTGCAGACCAGTCAAGAGTTTCAGTCAGGGTCATACCTAGGTTCTTCACTTCCTTACTGAACGGGATTACGGTGGCATTTAATGTCACCGGAGGAATAGCATAATTTTTATACATAATGTTTAATAATTCCTAAGAACCGATAATGATTGAGTTTTTTGGGGGTTGAGGAGGTGAGAGTTTTCACTGGCGTACACACTGAGTTGTTGAAGGTAGGAGTTAATATCTCTTATTGCATTCGATCTATCATTTATATTAACGTGGCAGTAAATTTGGAGGTCGTCGGCAAAGAGGTGGTATCTATTATACTTCTTTTTAGAGGAGATGTCATTAATATAGAGGACAAACAAAAGGGGACCAAGAACAGAACCTTGGGAGGTTCCTGCCTTCCGGAGTCGCCACTGAGAAACAGTATCTTGTATTGTAACACGCTGCATATGATCTGCAAGATGTGCGGTGAAAAATAAAGCAACATTACCGAAAAACGATTTGAGCTTCATCAGCAATGTCTGGAGGTTTTTCGTGTCAAAAGCACTGCTGAAGTCAAGGAGTGTGAGTATTGTCACTTGTCTTTCATCCATTGCTTATCTGATGTCCTCAGTCACTTTGAGTAAGGCAGTTGCTGTGCTATGACCCTTCTTGAAGCCAGATTCAAGCGGGTCATGAAGAGAGTGAGCCTGAAGACATTCCAGTATTTGCGCATGTACCAACCGTTCTAACACTTTGGAGAGAGCACTGAGAATCGGAATGGGACGGTAATCGGATAGGAGTTTCGAACCTGGGTTTTTAGGAAGTGGAATTACATTGGCGTACTTCCAAATTGTCGGTAATGTGCCGTTTTTGAGACAATAATTAAAAATATGGGTGAGAATGGGTAGACTAGCGCCAATAATATTATGTATGAAAGTAATAGGAATTTCATCGACACCGCTTGCTTTGGATTTAATAGAATGCAAGACTTTCTTAACTTCATTAGTGTTGACGATACGAAAGGCAAAGCAGGGGCGATTTTGTGGGACAGGTTCTGGGACGTTATTTACGTGTGGTCTATTAAGCGGATTAGACTGAGCTCTCTCTTCCGCGAAATATTCATTTAAATCGTCGAGTGGAATGTCAGGTACTTGAAGCTGTCCATGTATTTTTCCTATGCCCATGGCTCGGAGATGCCTCCAGGCACTAGCCGTACTTAGGTTACTGATTCACGAACATATTTAAATTTAAGATTACGGATAATTTTAGTTTTATTCCTAATTATTCTATACTGTTCATAGTCATTTGGGTCCTGAGTACGTTTGTAATGTCGGTAAAGAGCATCACGTTGAGACATCATATTTTTAACTGCAGAGATTAACCATGGATTAGGTTTGCGGGGTATTCTGATCAGTCTTTTCGGTACATGTTTGTTGTATAGATTATGTATTAACGAATTAAATGTATTTGTTTTTGCATCAATGTCTGTCAGATTTAAAATGCTATTCCACGGAAGATTGTAGGCATCATGTCTTAATTCATACATGTCAATATCTTTCATATTTCTGCACGTTATATACCTAGGTTTATATTTTGGAACGCGAAGTTAGTACGCAAGAAATATAAGATCGTGGGTGGACACGGCCGGTACTGAAATTTGTCCGTGGATTACCACTTTCTGAGGGTTGTTAGTCACTTTGACATCTATTAAGGTGTGGGAAATGATGTTAGCAGTACTACATGGTTAGTAGGGTCAGAGGGAAGGATAGTCAAGTCACATGAGGAAAACAAGTCTTCTAGTTTCTTAGTATCGTATTTCTTCGTAAGTAGATTTGTACTGAAGTCCCCTAATATAACGATATGTTGATAGGCTGGTAGCAAGTTAAGTAGATGCGTTTCAAACTCGGTCAAGTACGATACTTTAGGTGGTCGGTAAACCACTCCAATAAGTATTTTCTGTCCACTAGCAACTACTTCAACGAACATAAAAAAACTCCGTCCTCGGCAATTCACCGGTCGATGATGTACAAATGACACGGCTCTTCAGGCCATCTCTACAGTAGAGAATAACACCTCCACACCTCTTATTTGTACGATCATGGCGGTAGAGGTTATAGCCGTCAAGGAGAACCATGTTGTTTAAATTGATGGCGATAACCAGCTTTCACTAATACCTATCAAATGGACGCTATTTTTTTTTTTGTTAAATATAGCCTGAATTTCGTCAATGTGTGCGGGCAAACTTAGGCTGTTCAAATGACAACACTGGAGAGTATGAGGATATAGTGAAAGTTCTTGTTTCAAAAGATTACCGGCATCTATATTCTGTGAAGGCATGAGGGGTGTGCTATTCATAGAGAGGTCATTGTCATGAGGAAATACGGTAGCTACCTGAGACAAAAAATCTTACCTGGATTTCCTGAAGAAATAGACTGCTGACTGGTTAAGGCACCACACACACACACACACACACACACACACACACACACACACACACACACGCACGCGCGCGTAAACCTAATAATAATAATAATAATAATAACATCATTTAGTGGGCACATCGCAATGGTCATATCACTCCGATAATCCACCTAACTGCCTCATATGTAAGTTCAGTTCATTAAGTGAGCTAATGTGGAGCTTTTTCCCCGTCTTCTAAATGCACGATAATGCGGCCGTCCTGCGTCGAAACTCGCCGCATACCCCAGAAGTCCCGAGCTTTACGCAGTACTTCTTTCCTTGTGGACGTCAGAGATTCGGTTATTAATCATTTGGTACCTTTAAAAGCTCGCTTGGCGCGCCAGATGTGGTCTCTTTCATGGTACCTGAGGAATTTAATGATGAATGGCCTATTTCCTGCGGACACGACCTCAGCTGCTGTCCTCTTCATACGGCCCAGTCTATGACATCGATCTATACTGTCTATAGACAATTTGATGTTCAGACTGTTTTAACGTGCCCAGTGCCACAGCCTACGTGTCATCGTCAGGGGTTTCACAGACACCATGAAGGAGTAGGCAGTTCCTTCTGCTACTCGTATATTGCTCTGCCTCGTCAATCAGGATGTCCTGCTGGTCGACACGATCCTGTAGATGGCTTACCTCATTCTTCATTTCACGTAATTCCTCTGAAATTATTTCCCGAAAGTCCTGGAACTCTGAAGCGAGGCCGGTTAGTGTATCACCTGGGTTGGCAGCACTGGTCGCGCCAGCAGCCATGGCTTCCTCCAAGCGTGCTTGGAATTCTGCCATTCGCTTCTCGAACTTCGAAAGACGTTCACTTACGGCCTCCAGCGTCATAGTACTTCCCGGCTATTGAAGTCCACATTTAAATAAAGCACTAGCTCACTCACGAATATTAAAATAATCATTATCTGGATGATATGGCAGGTGAATTGCGGAGCACGTTTACTCGCGTTGTACAGCGCGCGCCATCTTGGTTCTTTTGACCTTATTTATGTTATACACCTACATTACAATACCTAAGTGCAATGAAGATTGAAGAAAAATGAACTGAAAAACTGAGGCATATCATATTCATAGTTTCTTTGCCAACAACGAATAAGAAATTGATGAACTTAATACAAAGATTCCTCCCATATATATTTATCATTCAATACCGGTACTGTGTTACAGTGTAAACTGTTGCACACTTCTTAAAGCTTACCGTATCACAGATGCAAAGTACTGTAACAAACATTCATCAGCTTACAATTGGACACACTTACTGTTCTGCATGATAATTTAAGTCCTGACACAAACCAGTTTCTCTCTTTATATCTCTATAAACCAACAACATTTACAGGCACTCTCTCTTTGCTTGTCAACTGTGCATTTCCAATAGGCCTATAGGGCATACTTTATCACAGAAGGTAAGAGTAGTAAATATTATGACATGCTCATGACTCTAAAATGTAGTCCTAACACCAATATAAATTAAAAATTCACTGTACTTTCCACATACATTTATGGATTGAAAAAACAAAAACAAAAATGTGTACGGTACCTATTAAGTTATAACATTATACAATTTTAGCAAGTACTGGTAATTAACAACCTGGAAGAAAATTTTCAGCCAATTTTGCTCTTTTTTGCATTTAATTCTGCAAAATAGGGTTTATTTGAATGGAAATAAATGTGCTTTATAATGTAGCAGCTAACTAAAAAGATGACATGGTGCATGAATGCACAAAACTAAAGTTGTACTTGGAAGGAAGAATCAGAAAATATTACACAATAAGACAGTTCTTTATGAACTGAATTTCAAGTATAAGAAACAAATAACAATCAATATCACTTAAGTAGCTCTTTGAGAAAAATAGCACACATACTATGAGAGGTTGTGTTCATAATTAAAAAGCGTATCAAAGATAATGCATATAGTACATCTCCGTATTTACAAATGTACACAAGCATGTACACTAGCATGTATCATTACTCTTCTTCATGACGACAAAAGCAGTCACTGAAATAGTTGTTTTACTAATCTTGCAAAACAACACCTAGCTTCACAAAACCAGTAGCACATGTGCAAAGGTGCCCAGTTCATCTGGGTGGTGCACCTATGGGAATCAACATCTATATCATCATCTAACCATTCTAACATGCAGAGTGTGGAGTTCCATCTTGTTGGTACATCAAGAATTAACTTCCTTACTTGAGTGACTCCACTGTTTCTCTGAAAATTCAATAATTTTTCAGTCGCTTGAAAACTCCTTTTAAAATATTTCACTATTATTTTCATTTTGTTCAGGAGCCCATTGATTAGGTGGATATCCTATGTAACAATAACATTGATCTGGTGAGCGAAAGAGTCAAAATGCTTCCAGTGAAGGAGGTCTGTAATAACTCTTTTGACGTTGGCTGCATTATCTGACACTGCAAGCACGATTTTATTTTCCAATTTGTATTCTTGAATAATCCTTTGTAATTCCTGTGATAAATTCTCACTTCTATGGCTTCCTTCTTAAACGCAACATTCTAAGGGGGCAGATTTCAGCTCAAAATTATCAGTCAAGAAATGAGCAGTAACGGCCTACACACTTCCATTGTTTATGGAAGTCCAACAATCAGTCGTAATGCACACCTTAACAGTTTCCATCATATTTCTTAACGTATTCACTGTTCATGTAACGCAGGTATCAAAGTTTTTGAAATCATCTGTCGATTTGGTTGTACATATTGCACCCGTCCACCTCCCGAGTCCCAGACTAGCATTTATCTCAGGGGTGTCGGTTCATTATTTAAGTCATCAAATATATAAATATAGAGGCATCAGTGGACACGGGAATGAACGGAGCAATTAAAATTAAAATGGGGAAAGCTCAATTGCAAACCTGAATTTAAGGACGCCATGACAGGACTAGGAAGTGACATTTAAATTGAAAAAGGGCATAACATCTAACTACAATAAAAAGATTATGAGAATGGTTTCCTTTGAAATAATTGCCAGAAGGAGCAGTTTATTGCGCCACCCGGCGCTCTTAATTTTAATACATTTGATAGCACAAAACAATTGGATTGACAACACCTGATATAAACAGGTCACATGCTTCACCGCAAGTGGTGACAATATGCTGATAGATTTATCCTGAAAGAAAATTACAATTGGGGTATAATTTACGGATCGATTACGTTTGAATCGAACCGTTGTCCAAGGAAGAGCCTTCCTTCTATCGGGAGCCCGAGCATAAACCACGTTTATGGTCGGCTTCTCGCTTCAACTGAGATGTAGTACCCCGACTATCTACAATTTTCCGAGGTCGGTACTCGGACTGGGTAATGTCATAATGAGTTAGGAAAATGTATTACACTGACAGGTCCTGTCTTAAATATCCAGCTGATGCCATTGCCACTGGAACTAACATTTACAAATTATTTACAGATGATCTAAATTATTATCAAGCGGTCTCAGAAGGTTACTGTCACAAATGAGATAACAAGGTACGGGGGAAATACCAGGCCGATGACCTCTCCTCGCCCCGCAAGCAAAATAAACAAACAAAGCATTACGGTAACCTGACGCGCACAGAGCCGCACGATAACGAGAAAACAAATGACTATTATATTATTCAAAAACTCGAGCAGAGGGATGTTGTCGGCAATGATTTAATTCACTATTACTAGAATCTTCCTCCCTCCACGAAATTATCGTTATTGAAATTATTATTATTATTACTATTATTATTATTATTATTATTATTATTATTATACGATCACTCATGTGATTATTAATATTATTATGATATCACTCATATGATTATTATTATGGGTTACGAGTTCGTCGCGTCCGCAAACATCTCGACATACCAGTTAAATTACGTCTCTACAATGATTACCAAACCAAATGTGATTATTATTATTTTATGGTAATTTTTATGATCTTGATCACTACGATTTATCACCGTTCTAACTTTATTATTATTATCGGTCTCACACCATCAGTTATATTCCTCATTAACACATTTATCCTCGTTTATATATTTAACTTAACACGGTCCAACTTCTCGATCTGAAATATTTATTATTATGGTATCATGATTGTTATCACTCGTCATTTTAACTATCACAACATACGATCATTTATGTGGAATCTGAACCTCTCATTATCTTTAGGTACATAGTATTTCAACGAATAGCTGCGCAGTCTATTTATTTCGTACCTGCTGTCACGGGTTCGAATTTTACCCGCTACGTAATTCAGTATTTCTCTGTGCATTGCCCGTATATTTTACACTCATTTTCCCTGTGTTTATCATTAATTTCATACATTTCTTCGTATCACATTATCTTTCAACACAGCTACATTTAGCGTGAAGTGTTCCCACACGGAAATTATCTCTCTTCTCATCTCCACATTATTGTATTCATTTATTAATCACATAGTCCTCAACCGACTTTTTTCTTTGACGGCATCGTACGACATTTTTATTCTCTGACTACATGATCTTTATAACATTTCTATTCACATTCGATTTACCTCATAGTTCATTCTCCACAAATAAACGCAACAGCCTGAAATTATTATTTACCAAATTTGACAATCATGATTACGTAACTATTAGTCCTACGTGTCTTCGTTTAGCACTTGCAAATGAAATATCTGACATTGATTTATAAAATATTGGACCGTAATTTAAACAACACGTTCATTATCATGTACGGATTATTAGCACCGATATTATTATTCATAATTATTAATTCATCAAATTAAATTATCACACCTTTTAATATTACTCATAATTATTAATTCATCAAATTAAATTATCACACCCTTTAATTCCGATTTAAAACGATATCCCGTCATTAACGATTCCCGATGGTCTCAACATATTATCACATAAAATTTACTATTAATCATTTGTCACGTAAAACTACGGTATCTCATGAATTATTATTGTTCTGTGGCATTTCCCACGACTTTGACAACATCAAATTTAGAATATGAACGCTGATAAAACCACAGCTGACATGACAAGGCTGAATTTTCCTTCTACACTATTATATAACTGGTCGTTAAATGACTAAGAGAAAAGCACACTCCGGGTCTATTTGAATATTAATGTCGAAAAATCTCGACTATAAAAAATAAATGCATGCATGACTTAACTCACTACCCTATATCTACTGAATCTATATGTACAACAAACTAAATACATAATTAGACCCGACATCTATTTTATTATCCCTTAATCCCGTCAGTGCTACAAATTTAGAATGGCATCGAGAGGCGACCCATTTTGTTACGTGAGGAAACCAAATCAAAATCAAACTATTTCCATTTTCCTAATCACGGTAACATTCCCCAAATATTATTTACATATGGTACTCATCGGTTAGTTATTATCCATTGCGGCTTAGCAGATGAGAGACCCAGTTGGGCCCTCTCTGCCGTTTTACTCGTCTATAATTGCTGGCTTCACTTCACGTAAGATTTCCTGGCATATCGCCATTTTGATACTGCTTAATTAAATATTACACTAATTCACCACTGAAATTCTTAACACTGAGAAGTTGATCTCTACTTGAATAATACAAAACAACTTAAAACCCTAGACCCAAATTATTATTATTTTACACTGTTTGAACTTCGTCCTTTTTACCGCACAAAGGACCAGACACACACGACGGAGTGTCGAGTTATACGTCCGGCGCGGTTCGCGGTGTCCGACACGGCACGCCCGATTCACGTCGCAGTCTTGCAGTGTTCATGATGGCGGTTCGATTTGCTAAAGTACAGGCTCTACTAATATTGTTCCACCAATGTACTGTTCGTCACACAGTACTCTAATTCTGCACCTACTGCTGTATAATGGAAACTTATATTTCTCACTCCTACTATATAGTTATTTGACTTCACAACAATATTTTATCCAAATCTCAGATCGTAACATGATCTGGAACGTTAGCTATCTCGATTAACTGGCACACACTGTCCTAATTCAAATATTTCAAGTCCCTTCGCCCGAACGCGATCACATTTTGTGAGTGCCGGCGGTCGCTCGCACACATGAATGTTGAGTTACCGGCGTAAGACGAATTCGAAGTCAGCTGCGGACGACAGTTCAGCTCCAAGGTTTTAATTCCAAGTCTGCCGTGAGTGTTCCTTGAGCTCGAATATATGGATGAAGCCTCTCCTGGCGGATTAACTGACGTCATGTCCATGAGGTAGGGGTGGATTTCTCAAACCGGCACTTGCATTCCGAATTGAATGTTATAATTAATATCAAAATAATCCACTCATCTGGAACATACGCTGGATTAAATATGATCTCCTAACGATCATAGATTTCGGAGATATGGATGGATTTCGCTCCTGACTTTTGGCGGGGTCCGAACGCGTCTATCTCAACGTGGTCGCTTTCAACCAAAGACAATTGAGGAGCTCAAATTCCAAGAATGTCCTTCTTCAAAGTTAATTTGCAATCTATTATTAATTATTCTTCCACGCATGACATCTAAAAAGTTCCTGAAGTTGATCCATATAACTGAAATAATTTATATATGATTAATTTCGAAGCTACTTTTATTCTTTCACCCAGATCTCTCAAGGTGGTATCCCTGAGTCGCCACCTAAATTTTCGTGATTGGACTACAAGTGCGCTCTCGGTTCGAATTTCCATCTGCAACAAACTGAGCCAACGATTGTCGTGGAAACACTGTAAATTTCCATTCTCTAATTCCGAGAATTCGTGACATAGCAGAAAGCTTGCATTCGCCCGAAATATCCCAGCGCAGTGCTCGTGTTGCAACCTTCTATTGTCTCTGCCTTGCCTTTCTCTTGTTGTACGAAACATATTTGTGGACATACGTATCTTCTGGTCGCTAAATTAATGGGCCCCCTGCCGTGAGGTAGCTGTATGTTGTTGTGACAGGCTAATCCTTCGGGCTCCAGTCTGTCGTGTACTTAGCTGGTATTTCAACACTACACAGATGAAATATCGTCAACTAAGTTCTGCATTTCAATAAATGTACCATATATTCTTTCATATCACAAATCATGATTAAATTATGAGCCCGATCATGCGGGTTCAATATCTTGGATTAAGTGATTTGACCAATGCCTTAAAGCCCTTGTTTTCAACTATTTGAAAAGGCTGAAGGTCATATATTACCATCTGGCGCAAATAGTTCATTCAGTTCCTTTGTTTAAGAGAAGGTCACTTTTCTCGGTACGGTATGTAAGTTGGAAATGAACTTTGATATAACTGTGGCTGAACCTGACAGACTTCTTGCACTTCTGTCGAAGCTGTTCTGCTTGATGGAGTGTGAGTAGCGACTGATGAGCTCAATGACGGTGGCTGAATAAAAATAATGTGAAATAGATTACCCATGCCATGCCATTATTGGTATGTAATTAGCCTCATTTAATTTAATGTAACACAATGAATATAATTACCACATCCTGTCTTACAGTACTGGTACTGGACCTGTTGGCTTCTGTTGTTCTATAGAGATAAGATATAGCTGGATGTTTTCTTTGTATATGTTTTGTTAAATTAGTAACAGATGTTCGGTAAGAGGCTGCAGATATCACACTTGGTATATTCATTGCCAATGGCCATGAAAAACTCCACACAGGACTATTATGTTCTCTCTTACTAAACATATGTATGTATTAATTTATTTATTATTATTAATCTATTTATTATGTGGTGTTATTATATTTATCTACAGTATTATAAAGAATTAATTAAAATTATTCAGTACACGACGCACTTGTGCGTAAAACAGCACTGATTTACTGAGAGAAGAACCACATAAAAACTGGAATGGAAATGGTGATTGCCTAGATCTGTGATGCAACTGCCGGATTTTCCCTGCTGTTATAATATTAAAAACTCCAATGTGGAATAAATTGAACATTAATGAAAAGTTATTTATTATAGTTTCGTTCTATAAATATATTTATAAGCCATAGGTTTCAGTACTTAAGTAAAAGCAATCGGACGTACATACCCTATTCTCAAACGCCGCCTTGTTTTCTGTGTTTAAAAAGTACAATCGCGCTATCTCTCGGGTAAACCTCTGAAACAGAAGTTCGCTTTACCAAATACAGTAGAGACAATACGCGACACTTCCGGATTTAGCCTTGTTAAAATGGGAGACAATTCGCAAGTGGCGCTCCTAGTGGCGTGACTTGATTTTTCGCGTTAAATTCAAATATCGACGGAAATGTATATACGGAAATGGATAAATAAATTACGTCTAGAAAGAGTGTGTTGCTAAAATATTAACTTCAAAGTTGCTAAAGCAATTCTGGATACATGAATGAAGAATTATTTAACAGGTTGTTATTTAAAGGCTGAAATTAGACATATAATCAAAATGTGAAATGGACTGTTGTGAAAGGGCTTGATCTTTCATTTATGCATTAATTTTTTAGCTTTAGCTCACCTGCCTGAACTTTCACTGGTAGATTTGTCTTTTTTCTCATTTAAAAGCATTGTACATCACATTAGGACACTTGTCAATAAAAATATCGGCACATTCCTTATACACACGATTCAATGAATTTATATTTAAGAGTTGGACAATTTTCCTTTTAACTTGAAGCCTACTAACAGACACTATAAATTCAGCCGCAAAAACATTCAAAATTTCCCTATGAGCAATATTTGATTAAGGTAAAGCAAATTTGCATCATCATTTCTTAAATCACCCATATTTTCTTCAGTGCTTGACAACGTATTACGGCATTCCAAATGGGGTAACTTGGAACACAACCAGCCACACGCATATGCATATGCATTTTCTGGATTAAATCAGAACCCACAGATCACACCTACAACAACACATCGATATTGAAGGTTAACTGCTGCACTAACACAATAAAATAAGCTTATTATATTTTAAAACAGTTAAAATATGGGTCGCGCAGGTCAGAAGTTTAAGAAGTACTTTGAAAACCTCTTTGTAACTGGAAGAATATATATGCAGAGTATTTACTTACATTTTCTTGTCACGAGGGAAACGGAAGAAAGACCGCGAATCCTTCTGCACTTCATAGTTATTGCAGCCAAACGCAACACATATATTTCCACTCATATTGACAGGAGATATAAAGGAACGACACATGCTACTATTTACTTACCGGTATGTCAACTTAATGCAAACGCATGAATAACCCCCGAAACTTCACAAACACGTGCTCTTATGAATCAGTAACTCTCAGGTCACTCCACTAGACAGAGGCCTAATCGCTGTCCTTCGATGTCTCACATAGTGTCGCGTATTGTCTCTACTGTATTTGGTTTTAGTACTGGTATTTACGACACGATAGAGATGAGAATTATTTCGCCAGATGCCTACCGATTATGAAGAAAGCAACGGAAAACCTTAATCCTCATCCT
Source organism: Anabrus simplex (assembly GCF_040414725.1). Taxonomy (NCBI): domain Eukaryota; kingdom Metazoa; phylum Arthropoda; class Insecta; order Orthoptera; family Tettigoniidae; genus Anabrus; species Anabrus simplex. Next base: position 28,652,691 of record NC_090268.1, read on the forward strand.
GCCTAGTACGTCTTATTTCAGCGCCGCTATCGTTTTTTGCGGTTTCCCTGTAACCATATAGCCTTTGGTGACGCTATTTGAGGATCCAACCAGCCTTCGGGCTGATGACCTTACAAACAAAACATACCGATTGTTGACTACTCCTTTCTGGCAAAAGAACTTAAGTCTGCTTGTATTTCAATTGTTTCTTCAGATTTTAAGTACTTGTTTTATAATTTCTGCTTGCACATATTACATAATTCAAAATTTGCATCCCCTTCTTTAAAGCCCTGCCGTAGATCACTAAACTCTTTTTATAGAAGAAGCCATTTCGGTCAACTCTCTCGTAATACTGCATTGATATCAGGTGAGAGGTAGGAAACGGATATTCCCTCCGGGCGTTCCAAAATAGAGGGGGAAAGACAGTTATTTTTTAGTATTCTAGGTGAGTCTCACTTCACACTACTACGAGTCCAAAGGACAATTTCCTACAATCGATATCACTAGCGATGACGAGTATTACAAAGGTTTAAGTTATTTCTATACTCTGAATGAATGTGCTCAATTTTTATAAATACTTTATATTTACAATAAGCTGACTTTCTTAAAAAGCAAAATGTAGTCCCTACGGTTGACAAACATGAGCGCACCGCCCGAGTTATGAAGCAAGAGAGCTTGGGCGGTCATACGCTGCAAAAGGCTGGCGCAAAAGTTGCTCAGGAAATAACTTAATATTTGTCTGTCAATTTTCTGGTGAGCTTTCACTAGGAGGAAATAAAATACGCTAGAGATCAAATTTTGTGTCAGTACTCTATGTCCTCTTACAATTTCCGTAACTTATTTTCAGACACCCAATATAAGGTAGGTTAGACGTTCCTAGGGGTACAAAACTGTAATCCCTATAATTATTCCAACTTCTGATTCTGACTTTCAGAAGTGTTCATAAGGGCAAGATATATTGATGTTGCTGCTACACTATATAATTTGGATTCACAATCTTAAATAGAGTTAATAGGTAGTTCTGGAAAGCCCGTCATAAACATGACGTCCCGGAAGGCGGTGCGCGATCTATACGCTGTCCAGATAGACCTTCACCTACGATTTCTATCAACGTTGGAGTCCACCACGGATCGCCTTTCACTTAGGATTGAGATACGTTACTACACGCCTGATCACGGGTTAATGCTATGCGGCTGAAATAATGCTAGTCACTACAGTGCTTTGTGATAAGAAAATACCCAACACTTGAAAGAAAAAGTTGGCCTAAACAAGATTTAAAAGATATTTGACATCGTGCCGACACAGGTATCATAGCGACGATGGAATAGGAAGATGCTAGGAGTGGGGAGGAAGTAATCGTGGCCTAAATTAAGATGTGAAACTAAATTAAGGCCTGGTGTGAAAATGGTAAATCACGTAAAATTATTTTCAGGGCTGCCGGCAGTGAGGTTCAAACCCACTATTTCCCGAATGCAGGGGATATAAAGAACTGGATTGGATCTGGGGACAGTTTTAAAAAAATAAACGACGATAGTGATATCGACCCGGAGGACAAATTTCAATATCTTTCACAGGCTACTGTTCCAGGTTCTGTGGCCTGGGAGCTGGTTGAGAGTTTCCCTCCATCCGGAGCAAACTATCAAAAGGCAATAGTGAACCCTTAACTTACCGTTCCATCGTTGGTCGGCCACAGCTGCTACAGTAGAGCAATATTGAACTCTTAAATCTTGGGGTCGTTGCGGGAATGTTTCGGTCACGATCTTAACCGAACGATGGGGTTCAGAAGAGAGCCTAACTACTTCAAATGAGGAGCAAATATGTGCTTACTAACGTTTATTAAATTCTTAATGGCACAAAAAAATTATTTATATTTATAAATCCTTGATCAACAATTAATCATGAAATGTTTCAAAGCAGTCACATTGCATAGCGTCTATATTTTCTTTTACAATATCGAAGAATTTGCTTCGATGAACGCAGGAATATCATAAATTAGTGGACGGCAAAACTGAAAAAGTGAAAGGAAAAACCTGAATATTCGGGCACCTATTAATCCAAACGATAACTGAGAATTAATCCACACGAACCGTGGAAAATATGAACTTCAACAAGTAGAACGCCTAATTTACTCTCAATTAAGGTTATCCACCAGTCGAATACGGAACACCCGCCGAATGGACCCTTAATAGAACCAAATTGACTATCAGTTGCTTTGGATAGGTTGCGAAAAATTATTGGAAAGCATGGTGTTCATTACAAGTTAACAGCACCATTCTCAATTGAAACAAAATTCCACCATGTATTTGTCATTTCACGACACCCTTAAGTGATAAAATAATCCCGATGCTGAACGTGCATCACCCAAACAGCTGTTCAGAAGGAACCAACAACAACATGATCCGCGAGGATCTTACGTTACGTCGTTCTGAAGGAACAAAACTGCGAAATGCAGGAAACACTTATTCATCACGCATTTAGAAGAAATGCCAAACACTGAAGTTAATTAAAAAGTGGCAAATCACTTGAAAAATATTATTATAAAACCGACTTTCAGGTTATGAATGGTTACTTTACGTTTAATAAACTTACAAGTCCACAGAGAAAAATATACACAAATTACAGAATTGAAGAATTCTTTCCTACTTAACAATGACTACCATCACAGATCCATCTACTTATTGTTTGTCCCAACACACTACCTACAAAGCTATCAATTAATCGAACTCAACTACGTATAAAAATGAAAGAACGACAAAGATTGAAAATAAAATATATTACTGGCTGACGAATCGAATCCGTATTCGTAACTCAAGTCTCACACTAATACATTGAGTGTCAACATGCACACTATCAAAGCGAAACGGACGTCAGAACGACAAAAACAATTAAGTCAGTAAAATAAAATAAAAATATCGAAGTTATTTGAACTCAACCCGCATGGAGAATTACAGTAAAATATTCAATCACCATTAACTCAGTACCCAATGTTGGACAACCCTCATTTGCCCATATCTTAGGGAGCACCTTCCAGCTGTTGGGAGCTGCGTGCAAGTTTGGCCTCATTATTACCGAGCTAACATTCTTCCCATTTCGTAGATTACTGCAGATGCTACCATCGCCCAGGTCACTTCGCAAAAAAATAAATATATAATCTAAGACTTGAGTATGTACAGCTGACATCCCAGACCTGTCGTCGGGCTTACTTAACATCTGTACACACTAACACTAACCAACCTTCCTAATTCTATCGTTGAGCGTGAACTAGGACGTCTCATCATCAGTATACTCCTCGGATAACATGTGACGTCCTAAATCTATTGTCGGGTGGAAACTGGGTCGTATATGCTTCCCCTAGCATATCAGGCGAACTCGTAAATTTCAAACAAACTCAGGTCTTTTTAACTGTAAGTATGGTCGAAACAAATAACACACAACGAAACAACTCTTGCCACAGAACGAATGCAAGTCGAAAATGCCGTAAGTTTCTATCTTGTTACAAAAACAACGTGAACTTGAAAATAAATATCACGTGACGAACAATCCCCCAACTCAAACACGATCTCAGCCTGCGCAATGAAGTTTAGGAAAGAGATAATATTTTCCCACACACGTCTACATTTAGTGGATGTCATAAAAAATAATAATCATCACCAGCGCAGAAATCCATACTATAAATTTAGGATGAAGCCCTCAGATTGCCTAACGTCATTTTCCAAATATACATATCCATGACTATCCAGTAAAACGAAATTCAATAAATTTACCCAGTCAAACATATCGCTTTAAAAAACGTCGAATACCTCATTCCACAAATGCTCCTATTTACTGATAAATTACCGCTTTGTAATTTATGAACTCTACTGAATGGAAACTCGTCCTTACAACCAAACAACGCCAAGCGTGTATGCAAAGTGCTCTTTTTATCCTTGAGGTCTTATTATTCTAATATCCATTACTGACTTTACGTAACTAGTCATTGAAATTTTACTACCAAGAGTTACCCACCAGAATCGTTTTTTCACTTGGGATCTTATTTGACATCTACTGTGCTTCATACAATAATTATCTCGGACCGACCTTCTCCAGGTCCCAGCTTTCGGATTGTTAGCGGAATATACTACAGCCTGCCACATAAATTTCACATTTAATATACAGCCTGTCTCAAAAATCCTTCCTCGGCAAAAGCCTGTCTCAAAAACTCATTCTCCTCGCCTCCTCACGGCGGTATTACGTAAAATCCAGGCTCCCTTTTACCTTCAACATTTCTACCATTTTCATCTCCACATATATAAATTCTCCGCTCTCAATCCATTTTTCTTATATTTCAAGATCCTTTTCAAATCTCAATCCTCTTGTGAAAAACAATAATCTTTATAAAATACACCTCTTTCTTTTTACTGTTACTACAACTTCCGGACCTCGAGAATACAACACCACACCGTGATTTTCCGTATCATCGACATACACGATGTCACGAAATTTTTACTTCCCATGAATAAAACATAACTTATCGGATTTCACTGGAAATTTTCTAAGTGCCCGCAATCCTTGTGAAACATACTTGTTAAATCCACTTTTAACATAGGGACATTTTATCCCGCGGTAGATAATAATAATAATGATAATATTATTATTAATTTCGACAAAAAATTTCTGAATTCAAACGATATTTGAAATTAAGACATTCGCTACGACTACTTTATCATGATCACCTTCCTACTTTTCCTCACTTCCGACAATATCTCGGAGAACAATAACACAAGATTCAAACGTCGCATTTTATAGTTTCTTGATGTGAATTTTACAAAACTAAAAAATTTCACACGCTGACAAAAAATATAATATCTTTTCCTGATCATTACAAAATATCAACCCGACACACGCAATGAAAAATTTGGTTGGGACAAACAACAATCTAAGATATAAAATATTCACAGACCTGCGATTGTAGACATCGTTCTGGATTCTGGCTGCATCTAACCAGCCACCTCGTTTATTTAGCCCTCCATGGCAAAATTTATCATCATCTTCTTATAGATATAACTTAAATTACACAACACTTTATAACGCACTTTTTGACACGGTCGACCGTGTGACGAGCTCGCCCATCAAATGGCGACTGACTCGTTCCCCTACTAAGAAGTCCAGGTGTCCCGACAGATAAGGAACCAGACACTGTAGCTCTCATCCAGACTCTAACAAATATTATACGCACGCACTGAACACAAAGAGGAACTCAATTACTTATTCACCACATATCTAACTCTTCAAAGTTCCTATTATCGGCAGCTCAGAAAATTTCTATCATCTTCCATTCCTAACAGTAGATCCGAACCATAGCCACGAACATGTAGTAAGTTATTTGGAGACCAAATTTTTACACTTTTCTGTTGACGGACGACTTGAGCACCGCCGCTCCAGAAACCAGACAGACACTGCGAAATATACGGAGGGCGGTTTCTTTTATACTCTAGGGGGTGACGCTACTCATACCATGGAGCTTGGTTATGCAATATGCTAATTTCGCATCCAATAGACCGATTTTTCTGAAATTCGTTCCATGACTTCGGACATACTTGCAATTATTTTAGGCGTTACTTTCATAATTTCTCCACACTCGCAACAGACGAAATAAATTATTTCTGCCCGGGCGTTTCGCGGGTTTTCTTCATTGACCTCGGCACGTGTAGGCAGTCCGCGGGTCTGACGCGGATTTGTCTCTAGGCTTAACCGCATGTATATTTACCCTGGGGGTTCTGTCTTCACGTAGAGTTTAAGAATAATTTAGATTCTTTATTTCAGGATTTACTGTGTTGCCAAAATCTCTCGTTACGAAGAATTCCGTGAATATGAAAAATTGTTGAATATTCGCAGTCCACCGAAGTGTCACGGTATTTCACGAGCTTGCGGCTCGGCCCGACACGGGGCGCTCGCTCCCACGAGAGAGCCAGACTCACGAAATGGCCGCCATCAAACAAGTAACTTTTATCTGAAATAAATATTGAGAAAAATAAAAATAATAATTTTCTCATTGTAGAATTATGGGTTCAACAGATCATCTAAAATCCAGGTAACTTATGCCAGGGAAGGTTTTCTCATCGAAATATATGTCCGAGAACTTATAAATCTGGTTCTACTTCAAGCTCCTGAAGGTAGTAGGCTTAGTATTGGGAGCCTCTATGATAAATTAGAAACACAATTGAGAGCTTTAGAATCTTGAGGGGTTACTTGTGATAAGTATACAACTCTAGTTGAGTCTTCATTGCCAGGAGAGGTTATGAAGGTTCGAGTGTCTCATATATCAGACAAAAATCACGACCATCATCTAAGAAATTCGTTTGTCACTTGCTCACTAGATTTATTGTGAGAAGAGAGGGCATACCATCCAACCCAGGTAAAGAAGAGACACTTCCCACTGCTGCTGCTTTGTTTACAAGGGAGTGTCAGAAAACTGAAACCCCTAACACAAACTCACTCTCCTAGCCCCACCACATTTAACCAAATTTTGCCGAACAGTACCCCCTCCGCTCAAGAAAGTGAAGCCCACAAAATGCTAGTCTTTAGTAGAAATTCACCATCATGCAGTGTCCTCACAATGAATTAGAACGATGGTAGCTATATATTTCATACTACCATACTTCAAAGAGCTATAGCATGTAGAACATACTGAGCATATCAAGTTATTCATGACTGCTTTAGAATTAAGTAATACATCAGCTTAATAATTTCACTCCAAAATTATCAAAGAAAAACTCAAGTCCACATTTTAACAAACTTCATCTGACTACCGCAAGCTACAAATTACAGACTGAGAGAAAGCATCTTCGTCAGTACATGCAGAGTGGGTCTTGGCCCATTAGTAGCAACGGCTGATCCGTGGTCCAACAGCTCTGCAGTCTGACCGGCCTACCGAGCAGAGGAGGGGTGGCCATGGCTCTACCTCTGCATTCGGGAGACGGGACAGGACTGGACCTCACGGCTGGCCCCAACCGTCAGCTGTCCTGAGAATGGTTTTCCATTCTCCTGCACTAAGGCGAATGCCGGGACAGTTTTTAGTATAGGCCACAGCTGCCAACCCCCTCACCTTCCACGAGCATCTCCTTCACCGTAACAAATCTCCCGGCCTGAGAGACGGCGTCGCCTCTAAGGGGCCCCCCTCCCCCTTCAGGGGAGGAATGAAAGGATGTACCGGTAGAATGTACTGGGCATGCGAAGTTCATCATGACTATTTTAGAATTAAATAATACAGTAGCTTAATCATTTCACTCCAAGATTATCAAAGAAACAAAGATGAGCGGGACTTGTGATGGCATGATGCGTTTCGGCACTATGAGCTGAGTGACAGCGAATATAGCCGATGACTGCTCTTGAGTGTCAGTCGCTAGACGTAAGTCTGCTTGACTTCGCTGACCGGATCCACTGCCTCTCATGCTCATTTGACCTCATGAAGCTGATGAGCCCTGTTCCAGTCCTCATCCCAATAAAAAATGCTTGAACGAGCCGGGAATCGAACCTAGAACTTCCGATTAAGAGGAAGACACACTAACCCTACACCACGGAGCTGGTCAACATTCGAACCATAACAATAAACATATTTTGCATTAGTGAACATAGTAATATAACTACACGCACAAAGGAAGAAAACTAGAAGAACGTATTACGTCGTCGTTGTTCGTGTGATTCAAAGACGCCCACGACAAGTAGCAAAACGCTTTTTATATCACACTTGCAGTAGTACTCGTCGTTGTCGGACAGTCATACAGCATGTGCATATCTAATTCTCCAGCTACTTTCCGCCAATATTCAGGAAATATTTGGGACGCAGCAGTAATCCCATCTATCGGAGATGAGCGACAGCAGAAGAGTCAAATCACGTCACAGCAATGATCAGATTCATGAGCTCTATATTGTAGGCATTCACATTTAGTTTTCTTCCAGCTCTGGGATATTAGAGCATTCTTTCATGACTCCCTCTTGTGTTATTCCTCAAGCGATCATTCCTTTACATTTTTTTCTCATTTTTCATAAATACCCTTACATTTTTCCTTGTCGATACAGACTGATGACGACGCGGTTTTACAACTTAAGAAATGACCAAAAGCCATCGCCAGTTAACATGATTAAACAATATTCCCTGCTAGCAATGCTCGACGTTGGTATGGACTAAGCAACAAAAGTCTACATTCATGGATTCTATTATCATAGTTGGTATGGAACTTTAAATACCGATTTAAATAAAATTATCTTCAGCCATATTCGCATGGCTCGGCGTTATGGACTTAGCAACACAAATTGAAATTCATTAATATCTCTGTTATCACAACTGGTAAGGTAAAACTGTATAGGCCTAAGACAAACGATCGGAAATATAATTCTATATGCCGTAACTTTAGTTAGCATTTATCGATATGACCACTAAGCGCGTGCACGCTCACACACACACAAACGGAAAATTAAAAACCTTGTTTCTATGGACTAGACCGATACAGAAATACCATTCTTTTTCAATTCTGAGCAATGTACAGACAAAACTCTTATTTTATATGTATAGATTGCAGGTGAAACTGGCTTACTTTTGGTGCGAACAATGACTGGCGCTCATAATTCCGACAGCGGTTTAAAAAAATTGAAACTGTAAAAATTAGCAAATTTCAGATGATAATGTACAGGAAAAGAACAGCAAACTGCAGAATCAGCCTGTGAATTTGAGGACAAGAGTGACTATTAGCATTTTGCTGTACAAGTATATAAATTCTCACTTATAATGGCCTCTGGTGGGATTGCATGTAAGTTACATATTGCATCTGTAATTTCGAAGTCAGATACTTTCTTTTTGCTTTACGTCGCACCGGCACAGATAGGTCTTATGGCAATGATAGGACAGGAATGGGAAGGAAGCAGCCGTGGCCTTAATTAAGGTACAGACCCAGCATTTGCCTGGTATGAAAATGGGAAACCATGGAAAGCCATCTTCAGGGCTGCCGACAGTGGGGTTCTAACCCACTATCTCCCGGATGCAAGCTCACAGACTGGCAGGTAGAAGCGTTCGAAAGAAACAAGAAGCAACCAATTGGTCCGTTATTGGACATTATAAATTTTCCAGCTAACTCATTCTTGTTACCAGCCACTAGCCTGTAGGCCTCCACGGTATGCACTAGCCATGCATCTTGGTAGGTGTGCTAGTTACCAACTGATGGGCACAAATTGGCACACTGGCAACCAGGAATGAGTTATTTGGAAAATTTATAATGTCCAATAATGGACCATCATCTATATAGTTATTATAAATTTACTCATTCGGGACAAATATTTCAGCAGAGGCCAACATCACAACTTAGTGGGTAACAATACCCGTGGAAGGTGAAATTCACCCAAGATTTATCGTCAAGACCCACGCCATCGCGTAGGAAACTTTCACACATCTACTCTTCACGGCTTCTCGGCTCGAAGTGGTGCGTCAGCACGCCAGGCAGTTCGCAGCGCATGCGCAGATGGGCAGAGGCAGTTACACTGAACTCAAGGGCTAGGTGCTAGAGCGCTGCCCCGCCCAGGCACCATAGTAGAATTCACTCTAAGTGAATGTGAAGGTGACAGAGAATGCCACTTTACATGTTTGTTGGCAAGGAGCTGTTTGATACGAATTTTGATGGTAATAATACCAGTCCGAAAAGGTTTGCCAGCATCACCCCCATCCAGTGTTTAGCACTGTATCCTACTGGATATTCATGCCAGCTTGAAGAGGTAATCCTTGACACTTGTTATTATTACACATTTTAAATCTTATAAAAACAAATAACTTTTTGCACTTGGAATATTTTCCACTCTAAATTTAACACATCAATTTTACCCTATCGGCTTTTAATCTAGCCCACTTAATGTAAATATACATTCTTCATTCCTTCCCCGGACGATAGGAACATAGGATACATCGATATTCCCTTCAACGGCCCGACGCGCACTCGAAATTCCGTCTCGCGTCCGCGAGGCTAACCAGGTATCAGTAGTTGACCGTTCACTTGGTGAAATTACGTCGAACACTCGCGACCGTTCTCACGTAACATTGCCAGGGAGGTCCTATTCACTTAAATAGTCACTATGAGCATGATAAATTGTTGCCCAACTTCTTGACTGAAGGTTCAGGACAGGGTGCTGGGATCGATTCCTGGCCGAGCCAGAGATTTTAACTGTTTATGGTTAATTTCCTTGTCTTACAGAATGAGTATTGCATTCGTTTTACTACAAATCTCTTCATATACATTTAACAAACCACACCATCAACCACCACAAAAATGCACAATAGTGAATACATCCCTCCATATAAGTTTGGCAACAGGAAGGGCATCCAGCTGTAAAACTGGGCCAATTCACATGTAGTGTCAATAAATTTCGTGAAAGGCCAGAAAGATGATCATGATAAATTATTATAATTTTGTGACTTTTGGACTGAGCATAATGGTTTCCATAGGAAATAACAATACTGTAATTCCTTTTTTTCCTCAGCAGTCTAACAAATGACCTAGAATGACATATTATGAGAGAGAGATCAATGAGATAAGGGCACCTGCAGAAAATGAGATAAGGGCACCTGCAGAAGCAAGTAGATACATCTACCCAGCTAAAATAATAGGAAAAGAGGTTGGGAGAATCATTCATTTGGTATACATTCATAGCAGCTGATGATGAAGGGCAATGTATCTCCAAGAAGTGATACATCAAAATATAAAGAATGTTACTAATCTCTTTCTTGGTAAAATAATAAAATGACATTTCTTTTTAGTGGTAAGGTAACATTATAAGCATGATGAATATATATTTCATTACATCTTTAAAATTATATTTATTTACACTAAACAAAATGTTATATAAATTACAGTAAATACAGTGCACCTATTCATTAACTGTGTTTTTTTATTTACATTCAGTATAAACATCCCTGCACTATTAAGATCATACACAGTCCACTTTCAAAAAACTGAGGTAAAGCACCAAGGGCAGGCTATATGATCCAACCATGAACTGAATATAATAATACTAATAAGAAATTATATATGGAAAAATTTCATGAAAGTACCTTTGTCTTATTTTTAGAGTAAATACAGTATACTACAAAAGAGAATATTTCCAGCTCTGTATACGGGCAAAATTCTTCAGGTTTGTGACAGGACGTTACAATTCTGTTGCATTAAAAACAACTCTTCAGACTGTCTGCAATGATATCAGTATAAATTATGGCTGAATTACAGATTCTGTATGGATTAAAAATAAAAAAGTTCAATAAAATACATTTATATATCACTAACTAATTTTGTAGTTTCTTTTCATGTATTTTCATAATATTACTCATAACCAGATTTTTTAAAATATATTTCATTAACAGGTAAGCTTTTACTGTTGATAATGCATCTATGAAGTCTGAAGAATACTACATATAGATAGATAGATGAAGCTACGTCTTCTTATAACGAGTTTATTATGAAACAAAATACTAGGTACTGTGATATGTTGAGTTGAGTAGTTTGTAAACAGCACTCTAGTACTATATGTTTAGGTACTATCTTAACTAGAGTTATTCCTCTATTTTTTATTTGAAGAATTAAACAACAAGAACATGAAAAAGCTTTCCAGTCAGTCAACATACCTTATAATATAAAAAAAAGAGAAAAGAGCTGAAATAAAAAAATATTGATATGTTTTAAACTGCAGTACAGTATCCGGAATCCAAAAAATCATCATGTTTGTACTACCTAGGGTATGATGAGACAACATGCAAGAGGAGCTGCAAAACAAGCTAAGTATGCCTACAGCACACACTAGAACATATCAACGACTCCAAGTATTAACCTCATAAGCTAAAAGAAAAAAAAGCCAAAACGAGTTACAGTCATTGCTAAAACCGTTACTTGAGTCTTTTTCTCCTGTATAAAAATTGTATTTCCAGCACCCAAAACTTAGCAGTAATATACATCATGTCAGGAACACATTCACCGATGAGAAGAACTGCAACTCATGTTACAATATTTTTTCCTGGGAGAATGATATCACAATGAAAATCATAATTGTAGTTACGAAATTTGTTCAGGAAAAGTGTGTGATGTACTGTATATCAATGTTTATCATTCTCGCTGTAGTTAGGAGCACTGTCATCTAGGGCTGCTAATAGTCATGAGCCCATTCAAAATGTGGTCATCAGTATGAGTGTAAACCGGGGCTTCGCTGACAATGGGTTTCTTGGTCACTACTTACTGTACGTCTTTCTGATGTCTGTTAAGTTCTGAAATAATTTTGTACTCCAGTCAAATGTTAAAAATTATTGCTATGATACGAGAAACAGGAAACCGATATAATGCTACTTACGATCTAAATATTTTGCACATATTTCCAGACAAAAACATTGTAAGTCTGCAAAGTCCATTTTTGAAAATTATTAGAGCCAATGCTTACAGACTATTGAAATCCTTTCATTTGTAAATGATCACATGTGAAGTTCCAATAAAATTATAACTGAACTGGATTTACAGTGTTTATTTCAACTTCTTTTGCTTTTCCTGTACATTTGACAATTTGAAGTTACAATGTCAATACTTGGAATTGTTGATATGACTTACAACCATTAAACACACTTTTATTTTCCAATCAGTTTGTAAATGCATCTGTGTATAAGTGTTACACAGCCACAGCGAACCAAGACCACTTTCTTTATATTGTGATAGAGCTGGTATAAGAGTAAGGAGGTACTGTTCTATTCACTGACATAGTTCATTTGCAATCCCAAAATTGTCATCTTTGTAAAGAATAAGTGAAGAGAGTTGTTTCCTTCAAAACTATATTGAACCAAGTCCATACTACGGTAATAGTATGTAAAAACCAATCAAATACTTAACGAAAACAAGTGATGATTTTGAAACTTCTGGTGAAGAATATATTTCTCATTCATTATTTAAATTTCATCACAGTAAGAGATATTTCTTTAATTGTTTAATTCATTTTTAAATTCCTAATGTAAGACGGTAAAAAATGAGTAGTTTTCACTGTATATTGCCTGCAGTCAAACCTCGATATCTCAAACGTCCATTACTTGAATTTTCAGTATCTCGAAGTAACTTAAATTTCCCAGCCATCTGACATATTCTTTACATGTATTTATTTCTCTATTACTCGAAATTTGGTTACACGAATCTCTCGATTTCTCGAAGCAAACAATCTCTGCCTTGAAGCAAAAAATACTCTGTAACTATAATTTTGTGCAACATTAACTGTGCAAAACAGCATTTGTGGTTTGTGAGGAACAGTTAACAAGTAAAGAAAGGGTTACAATAATGCTGGGAGCTAATATGATGGCAACGGAAAAACTGAAGTTTCTTGTGATTGGAAAATCAATGAAGCCTTGCTGTTTCTCGGACGTGAATTAATTACCGGTCACATACGAAAGCAACCCCCCAAGTCGCAGATGACAAGCTCCATTTATGAATCTGAGCTGTGTGGTATTGACAAGAAATTTCAACGTGAAGGGAGGAAAGTTTAACAGTTATAAACAGTAGAGACTATTGGATGTTTTCCAAAGGTGTTAACGGAGGTATGTTTCTCTTTTTACTACTGTATGTACTGTATCCTGTCTTCCAAAAATTACTATAATAAGGGTTATAATTAAAGTGATGCCATAAAGTTGAGTTCGTTTGTATATTTTTAAATACAGTTAAAAAAAATGTATTCAATTATGTGTTATACATGTTCATAAACGGCATTCTCTATATCTCGAAATTTCAATGACTCGAAATAAAATTTAGCTCCTGAAGTGGTTAGAGATATCGAAGTTCCATTGTATTTATAATTAAATTACTACTTCAGTGGAATTAAAGATCTATTCAAAATTTCCAGGCCGCCTTCTAATACTGTCAGCAGACTTCATCCAGTACAGCTCTGAACCCCTTATCTATTACTGGTATATAGGTATTTTCCTTGTGTGATTTTGATGTAGCTTGGAATATAAAGATGTTGCTTTGATTAGGAAAAACATGTCATTTGATGAATAACATTTTTATTCCTGCTCTTATTTCTCAGCTCTTTCTTTGTACTATAAATAGTGTTTGACCAACTGGGATACTTCTTCACATTCTTACTGTTAACAGAAAAGCAATCAGAAATAAATAAAAATCAAGGACAAATATAAATCACGCATAATGGAGACTGAGGCAATAAGTTTTTCAGAGAAATAGCCAATATGACTAATATTAGCCAGTGTTTTATATCAGCTTCTGTATAATACATCCTAACTTCTACGCATAAAACTTTAAAAATTATTAAATTTAATGTAAATAGACTAGACGAAGATGGCACTTTAAACTACTGATATATGGAAGATTTGATTAATAAAATATCATATGGGAGTTCAATACACATTTATATGAATATAATCACAGTTACTTGTATCACAAATGCCTACTTCTACGAATAAGAAATGCACAGTCTATACAACAGTACATTCAAGATATCAACGAGAATCCACTCCAACCAATTCAATATAAAAATTCCAGTAAAGTAGGCCTGCATTCTTTAATACACTATTAAAGGTGTCACTTTAATAAATTTATTTTACATAATCCACATGCATGTAATGAATAAGGGACTGGAACACAAAGGTACTGGAACACATATCTTTTGTCAAACATAATAACAGTAAGAAAAATTAGGGTAGTCTTTTAATTAGAAGTGCTAAAAGATGGGTTTCTTCAAACAACTTTCAGTTTAATTTGAACTTAGGTAATTAATGATGATTTTGAATCTGGTTAAACAGAATTATCATTTATGCACAAAAAGTCCTGATTCTTCATTCTGTACACTGTTCCACCTGCACTCAATTTCCAGTCAGGATACTGTACAGAAAAAAGAGTGTAAAAAGGACATTTACTTTTTAGGATGAGATTTGTACCCCAATTAAATTTATTATCTTCAGTTAGTTCATTCCCAATAACGTACAGGAATGACTGAGACGGAATAGTGAATGAGAAGAATGTTACACACCAAGACTGAAGTTCCTGAAACAAGTCATTCATACATTGTATTCTATGAAGAAAGAGGTCATCTTTCTTGAAGAATAATCTATAACACTATCCCACATACAATAAATCTCCCTTGACTTTGACGTGTAAACAAAAAATCATTCCACTAGACTTAAACAAGAGAAAATATACAGCTGGACTATCTATCTACACGACTGATCAAATGGAAGATTTTTTTTTTTTTTTTTTTTCTTTTCAATACTGCGGTGGTTCATATGCATTTTCTTATTACTGTAGAAATGTTTGGCTCTGCTGCTAATTGGTTAGTGCTGAGTATACTGGCTACTGGTATGCGATTTGAGTCACATAGCTGTGAGCTTGCATTAGAGAGATAATGGTTTTGAGCCCCATTGTCAGCAATTCTGAAGATGGTTTTCAATGGCTTCATATTTTGAAATCAGGCTGTACCTTAAAGAAGGCCATGTACGCTTCCTTCCCAGTCTTAGCTCTATCCTATCCCACTGTTGCCGTAAGATCTGTGTCGATGTGATGTAAAACAAATAGCAAAAAAATTAGTATGAAAATAACTGGTTTAAAGGGTCCCAGGTTTGAATCCTGACTGGGTTGGAGATTTTAAATTTCACTGGTTACCTACATCCTAGGTAAAGGGCCCCATCCACACAGATGTGCAGGTCACCCAAGAGAATGAATGTGAAAGATCTGCACCAGGCCTCTCTGGACAACATATATCATCATCATCACCAGCACAATCATCACAACCATCAACATTTCTAAAATTTGCTTTACGTCGCACCAACACAGATAGGTCTTATGGTAACGATGGGATAGGAAAGGCTTAGGAATGGGAAGGAAGCGGCCATGGCATTAATAAAGGTACAGCCCCAGCATTTGCCTGGTGTGAAAATGGGAAACTATGGAAAACCATCTTCAGCACTGCTGACAGTGATCATCATCATCATCATCATCATCATCATCATCATCATAGGAATGTGCAAGGGATTGTGTCTAAATAAAGCTTACTCATAATCTGTAGTAGCCCTGCCTTGATAGAACAAATAAATTAACCAACGTACAAGGGGAGGGGGCGGTTATTATAAATAGTTTCGCAAAATGCATATAATTTATAAGCTAGACTAGACATAAAGGCAACATATGCCTGTGTAGCTATGTAGTACACACCTGACCATCTCGCTTACAAGAGAGCAACATAATGCCGAAAAAGCAGAGAACTGTTTATCATCTATTTAGAACTCTGAAAAGGAGAGATGAATCCATAACATTTGCTGCCTATAGAAGTTCTTCAACACTCATTATTGGTGAGAATAACAATTCACCCAAACAACTCACGATGTTTCTTGATCAAAGCACCAGTGGTCGTGTGGTTAACAAGCTGGACTTAAACACTCGAAGATTGAAGGTGTGGACTTGGATACACTTAGATTCCAGAGTTGATAACATTCACAGGTTGCCTTACCTATGAACCCTAGCGATAGATAAAGTCTTCAGCAAAATTTGTTCAAATTTTCTACCAATAACTTGATAAGAGTTCAGTTTTGCTAGTTGGAAGCTATGTTAAAATGATTACCATTTTCTTGCACATGTGCTGGTATAATGGTCTAGCACTCAGTACCAAGTAAGTGTCCCAGGTTTGAATACTGGTGATTTTGGATAGAATTTTTAAAAGGTACAATGTGTGGTGACAGGGAGCTTCCAAGCCTTAAACTTGCTCAGCCAAGTCCCAAACTGAGCCTGGAGGTCTATCAATGTCTCATAAATCTGCGAAGGTGGTCTTAAAAATTATAATCATCATAATTCCACATTCTTTTAAACTGCTGTCATAAACATTTGAGGGTTGGTGAGATCTTGACCCATTTTCACACACCATGTCTCTTATTGTTAACTCACAGTTGCTCGGAGCCTCCTTCCTGTATGCTACATGAGTAAGAAATGCAATCATATTTATGCTTCGGACTAGTTTTGAATAATTAAGTCATCTTCATGAAGGCAAGTCTAGCACTTTAAAATGTCTCTTTTTGAACCAGATTTCACAGAGGGTAATGTGTAAAAATTATATTTTTCTCCATTGCTTGGTCAGGGTAGTAAGGTAACATTTTACGTAATGGTAGTGAGATTTCTCAGTATCTCTCCTTATTTCACTCCTTTTCAATACATACTTCTTAACTTGTTTCATCCTATCTTAAAGAATAAAATAACTACTGATTTAACATTAAAAAACTTATATTTAGAGACCCATAACAAAACTGGAAGAACGATTGTTCCAATACTTAAATAAGTACCATGACATTTCAGAAAATTTACAATAAAGCTCATTTCAGTCTTACATCACAAGAGATAATTTGTTTTTTTAAGTTACATTTTTCAATATAGCCAACGCTCAGTTCTTTAAACCTGAAGCTTTCTGTTGAAATCGATGCATATTTTAAGTCCAGTTGTCTTGGTTCGGTCCATTAGTAATATACATTTTTCTATATAGGAACACACTATATAGCATTACATAAAATTTAAATTTGTAGTTCTTTTGTGTGTTTTATTTTCCCTATATTATTAATGCGAAATTCAAAATGAAGTTTTCGCCAACTGAAAAGTTCCAGTTACTTAGAATTAGATCACACAAGAGAGATTAATATGGTCTATAATGTTAATATCATAAAACAGTTTCATTAAAACTCTAGAGAACTTCTAAAAATCAAAATGCTGTTTTCATAATATTCACCAGACTTGATCAATCCTTCTTGAAGGCACTTTTTAAGCACTTTCCTAGCTTGTAGAGATTGTTACACAAATGAATCTATACCTCTCCTTAATGCTGAAGTATTCATTAGGGGCATTTCCCCATCAACACAGGCATAATTCTTCAATTTTGTCGCCAATGGCAGATGCATACAGTGCACACGTATTATTTTGCAACCAAGCCAGCATGAAAATACTCAACAGATATCAAAGATATCCGACATGGAATAACTCCAGTGCATGCCAATCTTCAGGTAGAAGAGCTAGTAAGCTGATATACGAAAGGACATTAAAAAGAATAACAGCAATGAACAGATTTATCCTCGCAAACTGATGTAATCTAATGATCTATAAAGTGAAACATCAAACTGATAATATCCTACTTCTAAAAATACTACCCAAGTTGACAAATACCTACTCGATTAAAGCAACAAAGTAGCATTGATACCAAGTAGCAATGCATTAATTGGGATTGTTGTGGCACCGAAGAGAACATCATACAAAATCTTAAAATATTTTACATTTAGTAAAATTAACATTTTAGCCTTCAATTATACTATAAAATTAAAACACATTTAACAAAAAAATCAATCAGAGGTTATTTTTAATATGCATGAAGGGTGCAATATTTTAAAACCATTCTTTCAAAGCACATCTGTACTTCTGTATATACAGTAGAAGTCTGCTATAGCGAGTACGGTGTATAACGAGAGCCCCGTTATAACGATAACTTTTGTCCGCCCCTTCAAAATTCCCACATTGAACCGTGTATTATCCTTCGGTTACAGCGAGAGCCCTATCTATGACGCATCCGTTATTACGAGCGGTTTCCCACGCTCTTTGTTTTCGTTGCCGATATTTATGCACCCAGTCATTACACTGCATGTGATCGATCATCTTCGGTACCGTATGGTTTTCTTGCTATGCGCACCAGCGAGCGCTCTCGTCGACATTCGAAGGCAATGTCGGAGTCGATTAGTAGCCTAATACCCGTCGACTGCTCTTCCGCAAGGAAAATTAAAATGAAAGAGGAGAACATGTTTTCGTAATAAATGCGTAAATAACGTGCCTGATAACCGTTGTTTACTCGTTAAAGAAAAACGCTGAATTAACGATCGCTTAATTTTAATGCTAAATACCGCAATTAAGTAAGAATGAGATAGGCCTACACCTCAAGATATGGCAGAGTGCATCATTGTTACGAGATTAGTTTATATTTTCTCGCTCTGTTAAATTACGGAAAGGCTATTATCATGTACATTTATAGCGAGAAGGTTATAATTTCTCTACTGGCGCTTCAAGTATGTTTTCATCATAGATATAGTACAGTTAAGTTAGGATATGACGCTATTTGAATAACAAAACTGAAACGTTTGCCACTATGTGCGATCGATCATCTCGGTGCGGTATAGTTTTCGCGCTATGTGCATTTGCGAGCTCTCTCGTCAACATTCGAATGCGATATTGGAGTCTATTAGTAATACCCGTCAACTGCTGTTCTCTAAAGAAAATGCGAAATAAAAGAGGATAACACGTTTTTGTAATAAATGCGCAAATAACGTGGCCGATAGCAGTTGTTAACTCGTTAAAAATAAAGGCTAAAGTGAACAGTCTCTTAATTTTAATGGTATACAGTATACTGAAATTAAGTAACAATATGATACACCTCAAGATATGGCAGGGTTACATCACTGATTTTAGATGATAGTTTATATTTTCTCGCGTCTAGTTAAATTTTGGAAAACTATTCCCATGTCACTTTTTAGCGAGGAGGTTTTCTCTACATGCGTTTCAAACAGGTTTTCATGATACAAATACGATTAGGTTAGGTGATGCCGTTTGAAGAAGAAAACTGAAATGCTTGCCACAGAAGCCTCTGGAGTGATACCGTATTTCTCCGAACCCAAGACGACATTTCTTTCTCAGAATCTCATGTGAAAAATCAAGGGTCGTTTTGCATTCGCGGCCTGATAGTAATGAACATCACTGGAAACTACCACAGTAACCACGCTGTTTCTTTTCACCTCCCACTCCCGCACAGACACAGAACTCGTTGACAATAAACAACCGCCTCTTTATCATACATCGCTAGCCGCGGCGACTGGTTGTACAGTGCCTATGTGTAAAGTCATTTGATCTCGGGAAATAGTGAAGAGAGAATGACATTCTATTATCATCTACAAAAATGTTTCTCAAATCTGCAGAATGGCATCAAAACATGCGAGCCTTCGAATTCTTAGACAGGCAACGGCTACTCAGTAGCAGAGTTATAACGCATCTGCTGTAACTGACGCTTAGTAAAATTAAGTTTTATAGACAGCAGGAATATTTTCGTGATGGATCGTCGTATTGTAAAGATATGTGGAATAGGTATTTCCCGGCAAATTTTCAACGGGTTCTCGTCGATGTTATGATGCCAATTTTAAGTTAATGTTTACTAAACACTCGGAAATGTATAATAATTTTATTGTGCAGCTGCAAGAAAATACGGCATTGGCCTAACTGAAGCCAACATTCGGCGTTACCGTGAAGACAAAGATAGCTTAAAAATGCATACCGGGGTACTGCACGAAAAATGCATTCAGTGGCCCGCGACAAGAACGCTTTAAAGAAGTCGAAGATGAAATTGTGAGGTATGTGTACAAAAATGCAAGGGCGGAACTGACATACCGGTACCACGGTGCAGTAAACTCGTTCATTGACATTCAAAGTCCGCGATTAAGACCTATACATCGCTAGCCGCTGAAGTTGGCAGAATCCGGCAAGCAAGACATGCGTGTAGTGGCAGCCAGTTATGTCTGACGCTGAGTGAAAGTAACAATTTTATAACAAGCAAACATATTTTGCTGATGGATCGTCGTATTGTAGAGACGCATGGAATGTGTATTGCTGGCAAATATTCAATGAGTTCCCTTCGATATTATGATGCCAATTTTAAGTTAATGGTAATTAAACCCGCTGAAATAAAGTATAATTGTACAGCCGCAAAAAAAATACGGCATAACTAAAGCCAATGCTCGACGTCCACAAATAGTCTAAAAATGCGTACTGTATAAGAAAGACATTCATATTATTTTACAAAGCACTTTTTAAGACTCATTAACATTTTTGAAGGAAAAAGTGGGGGTCGTCTTGGATTCGGAGAAATACGGTAATATATTTTTTCAGAATGAAATTAAATACACACTTTCACGTTGTATCGGATTTCGAAAAACAACAAACAAGTACGCCATAGTGTGGATATTATCCGCGAAAACGCAAAGTTTTGAACAAACTGATTTTAATTAGTATGGGTGTTTTCCCGAAATTTACAAAATTCGGATATAACGACAATACGCTATAGCGAGTGCATTTTTCGCCGTTATGAATTCTCGCTATAACGGACTTCTACTGTATTCCAAACATGCCACAGATTGCCTTTCATTCCTTATCAGGAACTGTTGGGAAACTTCTGCATAGTATATTTCCTATCTTCAAGAATTTGGAAAATGATCGAATTTCTACTAACATTCTTGTGTGATCTTTGTTCATGCTAACTAAACTAAGCAGTAATACATGTAGAAGGATATGTAGTAACATTTTAATAAGAATCTTTCTACTTTTTCCTACATACAGAAAAACTCTGCAGTTATGACTAGACACCATATACAGTAATGTAGCAAACTTTATAACAACCAAATTTTTCCCATGTATATAATTATTTTAAAATTAATGTAGATAAAAATACATTTATGTTAATAAGGAATAAATGAGAATTAACCATCTGACGACAGAATCTTGCTAAAAGGAGACCCGGTACAATTTGAGTGAGTAGCATTCTAAACTCAGCTTTACCATAGAGATCCACACTCAATGTTCCACAGCATGTTAAAAAAAACCTATCTAAAAAAAGGTGTTAAAATGATAGGGTCCTTATGTTTTGCAAACATAATACTGTTGGGACTGGAAAGGATAAACTATTTAAAAAGGGAGGTTACGCATAATATGTGACATGAGAAGTCAGGTATAAGTCAGTGGAAGCATTATCAGACTCTGCAGTAGCCTTCTGGCTGTCTACTATATTACCATTATGTGACATAACTCTCCATTTCCTTTTTCTTGCAGCAAACTCTCAATCATCCATGTTAATCATCAGAAAAACTGACACAAATAAATTAAAACATACCTGAAATGAAACTGTTTACTACAACAGTGAATCTACTGTGGAGTATAACAAATTATATTAACAGGAGCTTGTTTCAAGTTCATAGCAAATACAAATGTCAAAAACTGAGAGAAAGCCACCTCCATACAGATCATGAGGGCCCACTAAGTAGTGAAAGGTAAAGTGTTCCACTTCAGGGTGTTAAAAGTAAAATACTTCTTTAGAAGCAACATTTTTTCCCCTTAATTTCTTGACTTCCTAGTGAGTTATCAATCCCACACTTTTTCCTGGGTGAATCATTTATGCCTTCTATACCATATTTTTACACTGCTTGTCATAAACATTTACTGCATTATACGGTATTAACAGCAGGATTTCCCTCCATTCCATTTCCAAGCCCTCACAAGTATGTTGCTATTTCTAAGAACTTTTTTGAATTAGTCTTTTGTAACAATCCTTCACTACCACAAATTTTCTTCCTGACAGTGGTTTCCCAGGCATTTCACAGAAGTTTTCCAGAAGACAAATATTGAGAGACAATATGAGAAACGGACAATATCTATCTATGAGTCATAAAGATAATAATAATAATAATAATAATAATAATAATAATAATAATAATAATAATAATAATAATAATAATACTGGTTTTACGCCCTACTAACTTCTGCAGGTTTCAGAGATGTCAAAGGGCTGGAATTTTGACTCGCAGGAGTTCTTTCATCATGTGCCAGTAAATTTATTGAAGAAGGCTAATGTAATGCATTAGAGCTCATTCAATAACACTAGTTGAGCCGAGATTTTAACCACTAACTTGGGCCCAGAAAGTCACACAGGCCGGTAAAAAGAAAAGGAAGAGGAAGCGATTGATGCAAAGATCACATTTTATCTTCACTATTAAATTTATAACACAAGAAAATTTATTTTTCATGATGGTCACCTACTACAGGACAGAGGCCCTGGGCCAACTGATAAGCAGCCATTCTCCTTCAGTGCGAGGTCAGGTGTAGTTCCGTGGAACCATATTGGACTCGGCTAGAGACCATGGTTGCCGTTTGCTTCCACTTTACTGCTATCGTGAACCACTGCTCTCATTACTTTTTTTTCTTTCACCAAACACTCAATCATGAAGCTGATATTAAAAAATTAAATAGTTACGGTGTCAGCACAGCTGTTGTAGACTATTTTCAACAGGATTACCTTGCTCGATCAGGTAGCTCCTTAACTGTTCTCATGAGTGTGCACCCAACTTCTGACACAAAAGGTTCAAAGTATAACCTGAGTTTTCCCACAACAGTCAGTGGCTCTACCATTAAACCATACAGAAGATCCATATGATTTATTTGGATGACTAGGGATCAATAATTAAAAAAAAAAATTATTTCAGTCAATGCTGATTTACATCAGTCACATTCTAGAAAGTTATTAAAAGCAAATGTTTATCTTCTGAACAGGGCTGTAATGAAAGCAGCGAGAAACTTAAGTGAGAGTTAAACGTGCAAACTTCACCACTAAAATAAATAAATATAAGGTTGGAATGTGAACGAGTGCTGACTATGTCATTGCATATCACCCTTATTGGTCATTGAATAAGATACGGGTTTGTCTGTCTGTTTTTCCTTCTTACTCAGGGTATATTAAAACAGTTCTTTGCAAACATGTTACCTGGATCTGTTCCAGAATACACTCTTCCTTAATTTCAAAAGATACAAATGGCTTCTGTTAATCACTTACGTTTAATCCCAATGACATGTGAGGCATCTAGTTTCAAAACTGGACATGTACAAGATCTGAACAAAGAGGATCCTCCTCTTGCTTCATCAGGGACATTCTACACATTTTTAAAAACTTTCTGATAAAAATATCTTGCTATTCATTTTAAAAACAAGTCTGCAAACCAAGAATTCCTTAAAATTTCTGCAATGCTTTGGAGTGAATAAAAAAAATGAGATGCATTAAATGCAGATGTAGTAAGACTGCTTCTATTATTTTGTAGTGCTAATTCTGTAGCTCTCTTTATCAACCACCTCATTATACATTTCTATTATTGTAAGTAGTTCCAAGAATTCAGGTCAGTTAAGAATGCTGTCAGCAACTAATTATTCACCTTCTCTAGTAATCAGGCAATTCAGTGTTGGTACCTTGCATTCCTCATACTTTATTCATTCCTAGGCAGTGATTATACTTATCAGTCCACTACAGAATAATATGTTAAAAAATACAATGATAAATTCATGGTTTTATCTTTCCATTTTCTCCAATGTATTGCTCTTCCCCCCCCCCCCCCCCCCACCACCAAGTTTACTCAGAATTTTTTCATCTCTTTAGGGCAGGTTCAACTGTACAGACCTCCAGAATACGAGGGCAGACCGGAAAGTATAATATTTTTCTCCCCTGGTATTGCAGCTGGAATGTTGAAATTTTAAGACGATATAGTTTGAGGTTTGCGCTACAAAGGGTATTTTGTTTCCATGTGCAGCTATAGCGGGATAAGCCTGAACTATGAAACTAACATGGCACGCATATTACTGTCGTCCACGCGTGAAGAGCAGCGAATTGTAGTTCACGTGGCGTGTATGGGGATGATCGTCTGGACTCTAGCAATGTCTCCAGGTGGTGTGCATTCTTCCAAGAGAGCTGTGTGAACCTTAGTGATTTGCCACGCTCCGGGCGGCTGGTAACAGCTTAAACTCCGCAGAATGTCCGCGCCACTGAGGCAGTAATCTTGAATGACTCTACCAGGAAAGTGTTCTGGGACATGTTTGGTGTGTTATTGGTGGACTTCGCTGAACACGGAATCACTGGGAATGCTGCAGCCTACATTAAAACTTTGGTTAAGTTGAGTCATGCCCTTTGTGACAAACGTTGCAACATTAATGCTGACAATGTCAAACTTCTTCATGACAATGCCTGTCCCCATGTTGCTGCTCCTGTTTGTGAGAAACTTGCCAAATTTAGGTGGGAGGTGCTCCAGCATCCACCATACAGTCCGGACCTGGCGCCGTCAGACTTTCGTCTGTTTGGTCCTATGAAGAAATTCCTGGCCGGCTAACACTTTGTGAAAGATGCGGAAGTTAAATCAGCAGTCCACAGATGGCCATACTCAAACTAAACCAACTTATACGAACAGGGCATATAAAACTGGTACCACGATGGTAAAAATGTGTTAAGAAACTCGGTGACTATGTAGAAAAGTAGGTCAAAGATGTAAGTTCATTTGTGATATGTTTGATTTTGGTACATATTATAATTTTTGGGAAAAAATTATTGTCCGTTACTTTCCGATCTGCCCTCATATTTGCTAGTGAAAATCCATAATGAATAACATTTCTATTTACCACCAAACTAACAAAAGAATTTCACTCTACACACCGTGAAGTCAGACATTCTGTATGACGCTGTAGACTAACCTATTACTGCTGGTACTCAGTCACTGGTTGTCTGAGATAAGTGTGCATAAATTTCAACATTTTTTGGTCCATAATAAATCTTGTAAGAGGGCTTTAAAAAGTAACTATACAGAAACTGGATAATCTACTCATGGATAGTTAAGAGTTTGCTGTAATTTCACACAAATGATTTACCTACAACAGACTGAAGCCATTAAAAGAATGTAACAATGAATAACTTTTAAAAGTTGAATGCCAAATTGCACAATGAAATTTAATACTGTGTAACATACTGCCTAAGAAAGGTTTGTTTCATTAGGTAATTTCATCACTAAAATTAAAATACAATTCCTACAAATGTTCACAAATTCTATTTCACAGTACTTTTATGGAAATTTTTCCATATTGCTGAATTCATGCATGTCAAGTTATATATAAAAATTATACTATACATAGCAGCATAATAACAAGAATTCATATGGATTATGGAAGCAGATCTAAACAGGAATCCACATGTTGTTCCAGAGGTTTCAAAGAGGTGAAACTTAACTCACATTTTGGACAGAAGAGCAGCTCATTTTCAGATTCATCCTGAAATAAAAATAACATATATTGTTGAGTGATTAAGAGTACTAGACATTATAAATAGGTACAACAAGACCATAAAAAATGAAATTGGAATGAAATATACCCACAAAATATCTCAAACTGTTTTGCTGGATGGCGCACGAGTATTAGTAATGCCAGTCAATGACAATATTTGTACATTAATGTATGGCTACAAGTCTTTTTCCAAGCTTTACAAATAATGACATTAAAACAAGCACATTTTGAGAAGCATTTGGCTCGAACGAGAGACAGAAAATCTACTTAAGAGGGTGGCTGAAAGCTCATGCACTTGGAATTCACTTAGTTCATTCACTTAGAATGCAGATTTACTGACAACACGTAATCTCGTAATCTGAAGCAGTCACTTGGCAGGCCAAGCCGTTTCATGGAGTTTGGTTGTTTAGTAATGCTTTATTTGATAAATTTCATTTCTCTGACATATGTAAGACAGTTTTGATAAATAAATTAAATAGATAGATAAATAAATAAATAGATAGATACATAGATATATAAATAAATAAATAAATAAATAAATAAATAAATAAATAAATAAATAAATAAATAAATAAATAAATAAATAAATAAATAAATAAATAAATAAATAAATAAATAAATAAATAAATAAATAAATCAATGCCATCAGGTAAAATGCAACATTCTTAAAATATAAGAGAATGAGTTTCTAGATGTGAAACATTGAAATACAGAGTCAGTGACTTTTTTTGTAGCAGTAAAGTGGTCGCAGATGGGACCAAAGCTTAAGCCTGTATATTTGGACCATACAAAGTCATCAAACAAAGGGCAATGATACTTATGATGTTATCAAAGAGGGATACCATGAGGGACCAGAGCAGACCTCCAGCTGTGCCAAGATGAAGCCATGGACCAGCTTCAGTAATGATGATTTATCTGGGACGGATGAATAACAGGATCGCCGAGTTGTGCTGTTAGTGTTGGCACTATGAAATAACAACAGAAGGTGGAAGAACGAGGACAATGACAAAATGGTGACTTAACTCTTTGGTTGGTGATGTGTTTTTCTCTTTTATTTTATTTTGTCAGTGCTAATTTGTTCTTTATGTATTATTCTTCTATCCAAATATATACCGGTAATTTCTTACACTAATTAAATAGATTAAAGGCTGATGTATTTGAGCATCTTGAATACCACATGAATAAGCCAGGATCGAATCTAACAATTTGAGCTCAGAAGGCCAGCGCTCTACCGTCTCAGCTACTCAGCCCAGCTGAAAGTGTATATTTTATTAATAATCATAATACAGTATTGAAAAACAAAGTGCTTTCAATATAAAATGAAGAAGCATTCACTGATGTTAAGTGCAACATCATTCAATTTTAAGCAGCAGCACTACATTTTAAGCAAGAAGCAATTATTATAATTTCTAGAGAGGATTACATATTAGCATGCAACATTATAATTTATAAACAGCTTAGGCATTCACAGCCAGCATCATGGCCACAATGGAAGAAGTTTGCTGGGTTTGCAGACAATTGTCCAATTGGGTTTATAGCACCAGGCATTTTCCCCAACCTTTAGTCTATGAGCCTACTTCAAATATATACAGCACTAGCTGTACTACCCGGCGTTGCCCGGGCACGTTACTGATTGTTTACTTTTAGGTATTATACTAACCTGTTAATTATGTGTGAAGCAAATTTTTTTAGATTTCGTTATTGTGACATTGACTGATACTTCAACCCCTTTCCATCCCCGCCCAGAGGGGTGCGCACACATAAATCCATAATCTGGGCCATTTTGGACTTTTTTCAGCTCTTCTCCCCCCCTCCCCCCTGCTGATGGGGGCTGAACTTGGATTTAAACGACATGCGGAGTGTGATAGTTCAGCTCAGCGGCCCCGAAACCTACGGATTCAACATTACCGGTATTTTTATATGCCACCCCATTTGCCTCCATCTCTAGGGGTGACTTACCCCCACAGTGCTTTTTTCCAGACAGTCATATGTGTAGCAGAATCTCTCCTTGGCCTTGCCTACATTAAGCACATGCCTACTTCGAACACCAGGTCTGTATTCTACTGTAGAATCCTTGATCTGACGTTGCCATGGTTACTGCTGGTCATTTCTTCATCCAATTCCTATGGCAGGGTAGTGCGATGCCAATATCTGTATGGTTTTAGGCCCTTAAAATATGGTTTTGTTCTTTACGTCGTGAGGCTTAAAATGGGCTTTGTCTCGTCCTTGTGCGACAAATTCAATATTTCGCCTATATCAGCCTATGTCAATGTACAAAAGGGCCTAAATCTAGAAAACTGAGAGCGATGTTTAAATTTCTTGTAGATGGGGTTACCCACAGGGTCTTAAAAGGTAAATATACAAAATTTGGTTCAGATTGGTGGAATGGTATGGATCTGTATAAAGATCGGACAGACAGACAGACAGACAGACAGACAGACAGACAGACAGACAGACAGACAGACAGACAGACAGACAGACAGACAGACATTCTGCTTTATATATAGATATATTTTTAAAGACCTTTCATCCAAGTTCATTAATCACGTCATCGTCATCATTCATTAATCATCTCCAGTGGTCAAGGTACAGTTCCTATACTAATGCTCAATTTTTGTCTGTCCAGATACATTTTCTACTTTTCTATTTTGTATCACTGTATTAAACAGTGATTTAAAAGAATTAAAAATAGCATTAACTGCACTGGATGTGTGAAGTTCGTTAGGCATTGGCTTTATGGGAAAGTAGGGCAGGGGAGGGAGAAGAGTATCACTTCGGCACTCATTCCTGTCGTACTGCCAACCAGAGAGAGTGAAACAAGTAGTCTGACCACTATTTACTTTATACATTTAAATGAAGAAAAAAAGAAATGGAGGTAAACGTAAAGAAGTGCCTTCTGGATGTCTTACATACACCCTGTGATCCTGAGAAATCTTTGCAGTAATGTGACAGAAATGTATGTAGGCATCCATAATTATGCTCTATAATGTCAGAGTTGTCAATGTGCATATCACATTTCAGTGTTGCTAGCTCCAAAAACGAAGAAGACCTGAAAGCTACCAAGTGAGGGCTATAGTTGGGCCCACAAGAGTTGGGGTCTGACATTTGAGCGGCGAAAGCAGTAACTACGAAATACGCTGCGTTCACAACTATTTTTTATTTTCCACCTTGACGATGCATTTGTATAAAAAAATACTTAGTTGTGAATCTGTTAAAGTGTGATACGGACTATGAAGTTGGTTTCATGTAATATGCTGCATTCTCATAGTTACCTTCATCTCCAGCATATCACCCTTTCATACAGGCTGAGTATTTAATAAAACATGTAAGCCTAATGCAATTCAATAATCTTTGACCTGTTCCTAAACTCACGCTAACAATTCCAGCATTTAAGACAGAACAAATCATTGCCGATAGATATGAGATTTCATAATCACCAAAATCATCAGTTTCTGACAATAACCTCAACGAATGCACATGTTCAATACAGAATAGAACTGTACAAGTAGCCACTGATTCATTTACAAAAAAATAAACTAACATCGAAAATAATATTCAGAAAACAAACACGTAAATACATAAAGCAGCAACAGCCAACACAGCTAACAAAGTACCACTCTGAATAATTTCACATAAACGACTGAGAGCAAGCCAACCCACGTGGCTTAAATGTGCATCACTGTTATCATTGTCATAGCAAAAGAACATTTCAGTGGCGCTAAATGTCAGACTCCAACTCTCGTGGGGCTTAGTATAGGTATCTGAGCGACCAAGAAAAATGTTATGAACAAATGAACATGAAACTTATCAGCATTGAGTATATAATACAGAAAAATTTTCCTTAAAGGAAACTTGTAAATAGAGAACACTTCTTAATACTGGACATTACTAAAAATGGATGTGGACCCTTGTTAACGGACACTAATTGCAAAAGTAACAGCTCTAAAAAGAGTGCAAACAGTGCTTAAAAGGTTAAAACAGCGAGGTGAATAAGTTGTAAAGCTCTGGCCGATAGAGGACTGCATTCTAATCTACTGGATAGCCCTCCAACAACATGCTGTAAGTAAACACGTGGCTGCTCGCCCTTCCACAGGCTGCGTCAAATGTCTGCCTGGCAGGGAAGGATTTCTAATTGTTACTGTATTGGTGGGCGAGTACCTACAGTGAGTGCACTGTTATTGTTATTGGCAGCCGTTAGAGTAAATTGCAAACGATGTCTCAAATACATAAGCGTCTGACACTCCAGGATAAAGTGGAGGTATTAAAGGTAAAAAAAAAAATTTTAAAAATTACTTGTTCGTTACCTAGATGCCAAATTCATGTGGGGATATTATTAAAGGTAAGACGGATAGGTTCAAGGCTTCGACAGATAACAGCCTGCATCACTACGAGGAGGAAGGAGAGGATTTCTTGCATTTTATTGTGACTTGTGATGAAACTTGGGTGCATCATTACACCCCAGAGTCAAAGCAAGCAAGTACAGTGTAGCAGCAAAGAGACGAAGCAGGTCCGGTCAAGGCCAAAACATGCCCATCTGCTGGAGAGGTGCTTGCAACCGTTTTCTGGGAGTCCGCAGGTGTTATTTGTGGATTTTCTTCACAAACAAAGGACAAATAATGCAGCCTATTACTGTCGCCTTCTGGATGAAGCAAAAGTTGCGTATAGCGACAAATGATGCCAGCAACCAATCCGAAATGGCATTCTTCTCCATGCCAATGCAAGGTCGCATCTGCCGCTTTAACGCAGGAAAAACTGGATGAAATTCACTGGACACACCCGGAACAACCTCCGTACAGTCCAGATTTATCACCCTGCGACTACCATTTGTTTGGACCACTCAAATAAGACCTAGGAGAACAGTGGTTTGATGATGATGATGCAAGTGTAGAAGAGTTCGTGTCTAACTGGCTCCGCACGTCCGTCTTCTATCAGGACGGCATAAAAAACTTACCAATCCAAATGAGAAAATGTGTATCGAAGGCAGGACACTATGTAGAAAAATGATCTCTATATGTGTATTTCTTTTGGTTGATGCAATAAATTTTAATAAATAATTCCCGTTTATATTCGATCTGCCCTCGTAGTTCACATCATAAATATTTGTCACAGATGTTGACCAATTTACAACTATCTCGTGCATCCTCAATGCAGACTGCTGGTTCAACTTGTTTGAATGTCAACAGTACCGGTACTCTATCTTAATTACAAGAACAGTAGTTGGGGAGAGTACCCTTTAATCTAAAAACATGTCCTAGCCACTGCAATCTTTTTCTTGTGATCATCCTCCCAATATCTGCTTCCTTAAACAGTTGGTACAGTTCTTCCTTGGGCTCTTTTTTTGCATCTTCTGGTCTCTCTGTTGCAGATCGTACCAGATATCTTCCTTAAAATCTTTCTTTCAAATGTACAAATTTGTTCTTCAAGTGTCTGTGGAGTTTCCCATGTCTTACAACCGTACATCAGTACCAGTTGAACTAGAGTCGGGTACAGATGTATCTTGTTTTTCTGGGACATCATACATGATATTTATAGGTAGTTTAGACTATAAATATGGTTTGCATTCATTATTCTTTGTCAAACTCCCTTTTCAATCTCATTTTTATTTGACAATAATGAAGCCAAGCACTTTAATATTTTGACACTTAGTCATAGATACTGACGGTGAACAAATCAGGCTGACAACAAGGTACTACCATATACTGTACTTCGTTTTCTAGTCTTTGACCAGCAGTCCTAACTTGTTTGCTTTGAGCATAAATCGAGATATGTCTATCGTCACCTCATTCGAGTTTTGCCCATAATCACAACATCGTCCTGAACATGCTAGGATTGTCTTTGTTCCAATCAATACTATCTCCTTGTTACGGCCAGTTGCAAGCCTCACTTCCTCTAGCGTGATATTACACAAGACTGGTGACAGAGGATCGCCCTGCCCATTTCTAATGGTGAAGGGCACTAATAGATGATTTGCAAACACTACTTGACAGCTTGATTTATGGGGATGCCGAACACCCGCATTATCTTCCACATCATAGACCAATTAATACTGTCATATGCCTGCCATAAATTGATGGATATGAGGAGTAAGTTTTTATCAAGTTCATAAAACTTCTCCATCAATTGTCTTAGTGTAAAGATATGATCAGTGGTTGAACGTCCAGAAGTTCAACGAAGAATACTGAAGAATGAAATAAAAGACTGTGACTGCATATAACAATCAAATTTGAAATAAGATACAGTGACCGAGAACTGAGCAAGCTGTAATGGTCATGAACCTGGAAGTTCACATTTGGTACAGGGAGAGTTCAAAAACCACTGCCGACAGCTGTAAGGATGGTTTTCAATGGTATCCCATTTTCATACCAGGCATATTCTAGAGCTATACATTCCTAGTCCATCCCTTTCTGATCCTGGTGTCCTAAAAAGTCTACCTGCATTAGCGCAACATTAAACAACTGGGCAGGAAGACTGAGACCAGCCCTGTTACAGACTTGGACCCTACACTGTGAGTGAATGTATGGTAACACAAGAAATATGAAGCTGGTTATGATTTTCATCATCTACAGCAATTATTTTAATAACAAATTTGTACCTCCAAACTTCAGCTATTTTGTAGCAGGGTGAAAATGCTTACCTTATACATTTCACTATTAACTGTCAAGGCAAGTCTCAATGTGATATTCAAGGTGATTCAGCTGTCGGAAAGCCATCTTACATACAGGACAGATGAATTCTTTAGGTGGAGGTATTTCTTCATCATATACCTGGAATTTACAGGAAAATATTCTTTACAGACAAATATATTTCATGGTGTTACCCTTATTTCTTTGCTAGTGCAGCAAGTCGAATTCCCTATCACGAATTTATACTTTAAATTACAGTATACATTTGTGTTTGCATGCTATAAAACTTGATAATGGTATTTCTGAAACAGACTCTTATTAGCCATTAAATGCTAAGATTTCATTTCTATGATAGACCTCACACATCACTTCATTTTCTATGACAGGATTCAGTAACACAAATTTTGCTTTCATGTAAAAATAGTATTGTCTGTCGCTATGATCACAATACGAACAGTCGCATAAAACTGCAAGCTTGGTTGCTTTCTTTAATTTTGGAGTTGACCTTGTTACCTAATAACGTGATAATGATGTTGACCACAATTTTACAGATATTCAAAGGGTACAATAATCCATTTAAAAAGCAGTATTTGCACCAACCTAGAAGAAAGGGAACTGGAAGGATTGTAATATACCTAATTATCAAGGTACGGGATTAGGTTTCTCGTAGCAAACCTCAGCTTCTGTGAAATATATTTAAAATTGCCTGGGGTTGAATATTCTAACAGACAAATGTTAGAAAGCAGCAGAAAATAAAGCTGGTAACTTTATTCTAGTACTAAATGTGGCTTACTAAAGATCTTTTTGCAATTGTCACTGTTACGTCATTTCTTTCAATACGATTTTGTTCTGTTTTTTTATAGATCAATGCTCTCTCTTCATACAGGAAGCCTTTCTTATTAAAATAAAATGTTAAGCAAGATAAAAGAGAAAAATTATCAGCAGATAAACACAGAAGAGCTGTTTCTTAAAAGTGACAGTTTAACTATCTACTAACTCTCTAAAAAATAAAAAAAATAAAAATCTTCAATAATGAGTACAACAACAATAATAATAATAATAATAATAATAATATCAACAATAATAAATTTTTGACAAAGCTGCAATACATTCATCACCTTGGCGGGGTGGGGGGGAGGAGGGGGGAGGGGGAGGAACTTGTCTACAATGACTAACTACGGTATTAACATTCTGCAAACCCAAAAACTACATCATACAGCAGGTTTTCTGAATAAGTTTTATGTACAGAAACATGCATTGCAATAAATCTCATAGCAGGTCAAGCAAAGTTTATGAAAAGAATTCAGCACTGTTAACATTAATGCATTCTATCTACATAAATATATTTTCTTCCTTACTCTCTGTTGTGTTTCTTCAGGCGCAGGGGAATGACGCATTCTGCTGGTTGATGATGCTGATCGACCAGGAGTACCGATAGTACTCCATCCACTATTGGGAAAACTATACAAAAAAAAATATTAAAAAAATATATTAACATGATCAATATTATGAGCAGGACAGTGGCAATAAAGCAGAATTAACCACAAACACTTCACAGCATAGCAGCATACAAAACCATAACTCACACTTAAAATTAGGAAGACGGTATGTTTTCTGTAAATACTTTATCAGATGATCACACACAAAGTTTCTAAATAAGTCATAAATTATGCATTTTATATGACAAATACATCAATGAGTACACAACATAAATGTACCAAGTCACACTGAATATAGTACTAATTAAAGACTCAAAACACTGGCTCGGGCGGCAGCGCGCCAGCCTCTCACCGCTGGGTTCCGTGTTCGAATCCCGGTCACACCATGTGAGATTTGTGCTGGACAAAGCGGAGGCAGGACAGGTTTTTCTCTGGGTACTCCAGTTTTCCCCATCATATTTCATTCCAGCAACGCTCTCCAATATCATTTCATCAGACATTCATTAATCATTGCCCCAGAGGAGTGCGACAGGCTTCGGCAGTCACCACAATTTCTATCCTCACCGCTAGATGGGGGCTTCACTCATTCCATTCCTGACCTGGTCGAATGACTGGAAACAGGCTGTGAATTTTATTTTTCAACGCTGGTCTACAATGATTTTGCTACTGAACAAACACAAGTGTACCAACCCTAATTTGAGAGTGCAGATTACATTTACATAACATTCATTTTTACATCATTAATACACTGTGTGACAAAATAATTGAAGCATCTAGCCCATTTATCAGTATGATGCTGCACCCCCTCTGGCCTGGATGCATGCACTGATTCGGTTGGGACAGGTGTCATAAAGCCTTTGTATCCTCTCCTGAGGCAAGATTGCCCACTACCATTTAAACTGGTCCTTGATATACTGGTACTGACAATGGGACGGTGTGGATGTCCAAGCTGTTCCCACATGTGTTCTATTGTAGACAGATCTGGGGTTCTTGCTGGCCACATGAGTACTTCAACATCACGCAGACTGTTCGTAAAGACACGTGCCATGTGTGGATGAGCATTTCCCTGTTGAAAAATGGCACCACGATACTGTAACATGAGAGGTACTCATGAGGACGCAGGATGTCCGTGATGTACCGTTGTTCCATGAGAGTTCCCTCAATCACTACCAGCCTTAACCTGAAGTCATACCTGACATACAAACCATTACCCCTATTACTATTCAACAAGATATAATTTATAAATCAAATGGTTCGACTATACAGATGGGGAATGCCAACTCCCAGATCAACTCAGGAAGGTTTGGTTGCTGTAGGAGTGACAACATAGTTTGGCACCAGTCGCAGCAGTTTTGATGTGTCATTTGGTTTCAATTTTGGATGTGTTGTCGGACTTTATCAATGTTTTAGACTTGGATTTTAAATTGAGACATACCAGATGTTTTCTTTATTATTGAGTGAATGTGAGCATATGTTTTCCAATTGGATCGTGACTGAAGATGACCCAATGTATCTGGGGTCGAAACTAGTACCGATTATACAGGACTCTTTATTAAGCTAATGCTATTGAATAGGAGGGCCCTTCTCTACCATTTGATAGTGATCAATTGTCAATATGGACCATAATGAAATTCATAACTTATTATTTGAAAGCCAACCAGGCAAGAAAAAAAGGCTTATTTATGCTTAGGCCTAAAAACTAAGATCACCAACATTGAAAAGATATTAACTTTCTCTAACAATGCATAACCTATAATCTAACTCCCAATTTTATTAAATTTTCTCTAGGAAAAAAAACCAGATCTACGAACCAGATAAATAAAATTCAACTTAAAACCAATAACGAACCAATAACAATGGATCAATAACGAAATAAAATTTTATACAGATGTTATGATTGTAAAATATTTATCTGACTTTGAAAAATTGGACTGTGGGAAAAGAAGAAGAACTGGAGGAAAATCATTTAATACTGTAAAAATTTCCTTTTTTCTGTATGTGAAGATATCTAGGGTTATTTAATTACTCTGCTACTTCTCCAAATTTGTTTGGTTAGTGTGAAAAAAAATTTTATTATGTAGATAACTGTATTATGAGCATCTGAACGTAAAGTAAAAACTTCTGTGGCAGGGTGTAGCAACACATGTATGTGCGGGTAAGACGATTCTAGTGATTTCCTGTTGCATCAGAAAGGAATATTCTGGAAGCATTGTAAAGTATTTGGTCATCAGTTTTCTCTGGGCCTTTATTGGCCAAAATAAAATCTTTTCCTATTGGCAAATGTAAGAAATGCAGGTGCGCTCATTGGTTGTTTCACGATTTCACCATTTCCGGAGGCTGGCCACTTGGCCAGAGCCAAGCTTGTTCCCTCTGTCTTCGTGTTTTGACAAGCGACGGGAGAAGTTGTCTCCTCCATCTGATGGGTCTCCCCCGGCCCTCCGAGGTAAGCACTATCTATTTCTTGTTGCAGGTTTTTAACTTTTGAATGTAGTTTTTAACTTAATGTTCTTTAACCTCTGGAGTTTATCCGGGATTTCTCCCATTCGCCAATTTTAATTTCACATGACTTAGTCTTCGCAGCTAGTGATACTAATTTTGTTTTAAAGGCATTTCCCTTTTCCATTTGGCTTTGTTAATTATGTTGTAATTATCTAAAATTTGATTCCCCTTTCCTTGGAATTAATTGTATAAAGTATGTAAATCTCAAGTTTTCCTCAGGTTGCCTCTAAGTAGCTCCGTTTCGTCTTAGCATACTCTCGTTCGGGATAAGCTCCTTATGATATAAATGTGGATTCCCAAAGGGAACCTGAAATATTTGTCTCGAGTGAGTAAATTTATAATACCAATATAAATGGTCCGTTACTGGACATTATAAATTTTCCAGATAACTCATTCCCGGCTGCCAGCATTTCGTCCCTGTGTGCTATGTTGGGCTCATCAGTTGGTACTCAGCACACCCACCAAGACGTGTGGCTAGTGCATACCGTGGAGACCACTGCATAGGCTACTTGGAGCCACCGGCAGTGCTAATGCACTATGAGAGACTTTGTCTCATTACAAAACTTGATGCCTGCTTGGCACAAGCCATGCGTCTTGGTGGGTGTGCTAAGTACCAACTGATGAGCCCAACTTAGCACAAGGGGGCGAAACGCTGGCAACCAGGAATGAGTTAGCTGGAAAATTTATAATGTCCAATAACGGACCATTTATATTTGTATTATAAGCTCCTTATTCGGAGGTGTTTTAGAGAAGGTTGCTTCCTGAACGGGCTCTGGGTTAAGATTTAATTATTTTCACCTTTTCTTTCCTTCTTTACGTATTAACATGTAGGTGTGATTTGTGAGAATGTGCTCCTTCTTTTAAACATATTTGATTAAAATATTTCTAATTATTTGTTATTTTAAACTCACCACTGTGAAGCTAGTACTAGTGTGATGTCTCTCAAATTTTTTTGTGTTAACCTTAACTTGCATCATCGATAGCTCCGATTGTAATGTTATTTTTTTATTATTATTTCAGAAAATGCAGTACTTTAATTGAATCACCGCTAATTTCATTTCACCGGCAATGCCAATACCTTCCAACGCTCTGGGTAGGGTCCCAACCGCTTCCCATCTCCGTTCCTTTAGTTGTTATGTTGCCTAACCTGGTAGTTACATTCTAATGTTTTCCTGCTCTTGTCGTGCGTGAGTTTTCGATTTTGTTTGATCGGGTCTGAAAATTATCATCATCTTTTATAACGTTAACCATTGTTATTATGTTTTAATTTTTGTGTTTGTGTACACTGATTTAAGGTTACAACAGAAAGAAAACACTTAAAGAAAAGCTATATCATACTCACTTAGAAGTAGCTAAAAACCTTTCCAAAACCCCAATGGGATTTCTTTTAAACAATGGTCAACCAAAAACTAGAAATTATTCTGAAACATATGCAACAAGTTTTAGATAATAAATAGCATAGACTGAAAAATACAGCCCACAATCGAAGACGTAGTGTTAAAGTGCAACATTCTAACACCGACACCGTACATAATTTCCACCCACCTATCATTAACTAACTGGCGTAACACTGAATGAAGAAGAATCCAAAATGTTGAGTAGGAACCCAAAATACAACTGGTTCCCATCTTAACGACATTATTACAATAGTAACAGAATCATAATAAGCAATT
This sequence comes from Anabrus simplex, assembly GCF_040414725.1. Lineage (NCBI taxonomy): Eukaryota > Metazoa > Arthropoda > Insecta > Orthoptera > Tettigoniidae > Anabrus > Anabrus simplex. The sequence continues at coordinate 28,690,808 of NC_090268.1, forward strand.
ACCAAACTTCCTAGCGATCAACAAGAGGAGGTTAGGCTTGAAGTTAGGAACAAGTTATTTATTTATTTATTTATTTATCGTATGATGTGCACAGATAGATTATATAAATAAGTATACAATATATACACAATATATACAAGCAGAAGCCTATAGTTCCAAATCAAGTCCACTGATCCATTTCAAGGCCTCCTCAGTTGCGTTATGAATGTCCTCCAAAGGACCTTGAAATGCTCTCCGTGGACACTCGGCAATTACGTGGTGGATGGTCTGTGAGGTAGCTCCACAATCACACCCAGAAGACTTCTGCCAGCCCCATTTATAAAGCGTATAGCCGCATCTTCCTTGATTGACTCTTATCCTGTTTAGAGTCCTCCATTGACGTCTGGGTAGATGGAATCCAGGAGGTTGAACATGAGGTAGAGTCACAAGATGTTGGTTGGGAACAGAAGACTGCTGCCATTGGTGTAACCAGGCGTTCGTGATGGAGAACCCAGATTCTTCCAGTGTAAGTGCAGTGCGCCAGGGTGGAGATCTAGACTTAAGTCGAGGAGGGGCAGGTTGAGTAATATCCTGGTGAACGGGGAGGTTGGAGTCCTGGCTGGTCTTCTTCCACAGTTTTAGAAGAGCTTCAGACCTTCTTAAGCAAGGCGGAGGAATATTACTGAGTGTAGGCAGCCAGGCCACGTTTGTAGAGCGAATACAACCGGTTATGATGCGCATTGTTTGATTTAGTTGAGCATCAATCTTCGCAGTATGAGCACTATTCAGCCAAATTGAAGCGCAGTATTCAGCAACTGAATAGCAAAGAGCTAGAGCAGTAGATCTCAACACTTGGTTGTTTGCGCCCCAAGATGTGCCGGCTAATTTTTGAAGAATATTATTCCGACTTTTAATCTTGGCGGCTGTGTTGTTAATATGATGTTTATATGTTAGGGATCTGTCTAATGTGACACCTAAATATTTTGGGAAGGGACAGTGTTGTAAGGATTGATTTCTGAATGTTATTGAAGGCTTGTAGTTGGCAAATTTATTTCTGAGATGAAACACAGATACAACAGTCTTTTGGAGATTTGGACGGAGACACCACTTTTGGAAGTATGTATCTAGCTTTTCTAGATCTGCTGTAAGAATTTGTTCAGCTTCTGGAAAACTTGGTGTTTGGCTAACCAGTAGTATATCATCTGCGTAAATAAATTTCCTGGACTTAGTTGCTGGTAAGTCAGCAGTATAGAGGTTGAAAAGTAAGGGTGCCAGAACAGATCCTTGTGGAAGTCCATCATTCAGTTTGTAGGTTTTGCTTACTGCATCATCCGAAAAGATCTGAAAGTTTCTGTTGCTAATCATATTGCCAATGAGATTAGTAAGCTTGACACAGGGGATGGCAGAGATAAGTTTTAGCAGAAGCCCTTCTCGCCAGACAGTATCATAGGCTGCTGATAAGTCTAAGAAGACAGCCATACTAATCTTCCGATTCTCAAATCCATTTTCAATATGAGAGGTCAATGCAAAAATTTGGTCAGCGCAATTTCTTCCAGGTAAACTATGTAATACCAATTCTCAAACAAATCAGGCCAGAACCATTAATTCAGTTTCAAAGCTTAAAAAGAAAATTAAGGAAAACAACTTAATTGTAACTAGTAAAGAGGAATACATTAATAAAACAAACAACTTTCTTTCTGACAAAACGTTTACCATTATCAAAAAAAGATCCTACAACTAAAATTCAAAAGAACTTAAAACAATTGCTTAAAGGTCTAACTTTCCTCTTAAATGACAAAGAAACCACTGAACTAATCAATATGAACCCAGAACTCCCCAAAGCTAGAGCACAACCCAAGATCCACAAAGCTGATATCCTCACGAGACCTATCATTAATTATAGACCGAGCCATTTATATAAAACCTCACAGTACATACAGTACAACAGTTTTTAAAGAAAAATTACAGGTTTCTAGGCAACAAGTCCATTAGAAACACATTAGAATTAGTTGATGATCTTGAAAACTTTGAAGTTCAACCTAACCATACAATCCACTCTTTCAATATTAAAAACATGTATCCAAGTATCCCTATAAAAGAAACCATAGATATAACATACAATAATTTAAGAAAGTATAGAAAATTATCCCTACAAGAAATTCAGGAATTTATGTCCATTCTGAAATTGGTTCTAAATAACAACTACTTCAGTTTTAATAATGTTATTTACCAACAGAATGATTTGGCCATGGGATAACCAGCCTCAGGGATACTGGCAGAAATTTATTTAGATAATTTAGAATGCACAAAAATCCTAAATGAACCTGTATTCAATAATATCTGCTACTGGGCTCACTATGTGGATGATGTTCTGGCTATATTAAATCAAGACCTTGGAAATGCGGCCTATACCCTATCCAGTTTAAATGCCCTAGATATCAATTTTACACTGGAATCTGAATCCCAACAGAATCTAAATTATTTAGATTTAAGTATTACTAGACATCCTAACCGGGTATCTTACTGTATCTTTTAGAAAACCAACTCAAACGGTTAGTACAATCCAAAATGATTCTCTCCATCCCCAATCCCATAAAAAAGCAATATAATGTAGTAAATACAGCATTCACCATTCCCTTTTCCAAAAGAGACCTTCAAAATGACCTACACATTATACGATCAATAGCTAAATTAAACGGGTATAATGCACAATTTATCAATAAAATCAACACAACTAAAAGATGTCAAATTTCTACTTTAACCAAAAAATCAATAGACAAAAAGATGTATTCCTCCATCACGTTCAATAATTTAAACATATAACAAATTACTAGAATTTTCAAGAAACATAACCAACAAATAGCTCTTAAAACTAATAACAATTTTTTCCAATTTCTTTAATACACGTACTATCAATCAAACTAATACATTTTCTCAATCAGGTCTCCACAAACTACAACGCAATAGCTGTGAAGTTACATATTGTAACAGGAACGCCCGTACTTCAGTTTATCGGAGAGCATGAGGAACGACAAGGCGTGTACGGCCCATGCTAAGAGAGTAAGAGAGAAGGGTAGTGAAAGAAAAATTCATGATTAAGTGGATCCTTCAGTTTATTCAATAAATAGGCAAATAATTATGTCACCTTTTATAGCTGAATTGTAGATTTGTCCCTGAGGGCGTGAAGAGGACGTTGTCCCGCGGCGGCTGCGTCGTCTTGCGGTCGGCGTCGGCGTTGTCTTCCGTCGTTGGTGTTTGTATTAGTGTTGATGACTCGAACCAGAGGCAGGAACGGGGAAATGTGGAGCTTCCACATTTGACGTCATGGGGTACTGGTGTGACACTTCCCTATGGCGAAGCACGCCGAAATAGTTCCCACAGCAGCAAGGATAAAGTTAGAGTCACAGTTCGTATTTGGAATAATACGCAAATGAAACAATCTAGAACCTTCCGAGGTGCGGTGATCAAGCACTTCATAAAGAAAATTAAATTTATCGAGTACAGTCTCTGCACTGTACTCCACCAGCATAATACATTTGTTGAAATAAATGACAGTCCAAATTCCCGTACGTCGTGATTTTCAGATTAACATTGGCACTTAAGATCATAATGCAACACAGTTCAACGGATAGACATAGTCTTTAAATGAAATTGAGGCTGGCTAGAAATACTACCGCTGCTTTCACACAGTCTTTGAACGAGATCAATGCTGGCACAGTTAATGCAAGAACACAGTCTTTAAATGAAATAAAGCTGACACAATTAATGCGAGAACACAGTTTTTAAACGAATTCAAAGCTGGCACCGTTTATGTGAGAACACAGTCTTTAAATGAATTCAAGCTGGCGAGAACACAGTCTTTAAACGAATTCAAAGCTGACACAATTAATGCAAGAACACAGTCTTTAAACGAATTCAAAGCTGGCACAGTTTATGTGAGAACACAGTCTTTAAACGAATTCAAATATACAGCCGGACCGAGAGATGAATTATGTCGCGACGTGCTTACTTGCACACTGCCGTCGCATACCGCACACTCTCTCTGCTTTACTGCAGGCTCTCTGCTTACATTCTGCCTTACCCCAGGCTGGCGACTCGCTTATATTTCGTTCATGCAGCAATGGAACACGAAGGAACCTTCTGCGTGACGTCGCTTGTCCTTGGCCGGTGTTCTGGAACGTCGCGAACTTGCTCGCAGTTCCCACTATGCCAGTGCGCTCGGCGCAAGCTTACGGCCGGGTATTAGCGAGCTCCACTTAATAAAAGAATGAAACGTGAATGCTCGTAGGGCGTTACCGTTTCATCTCCCCCCCTGCTCGGGAAAAAGAAAATTGCTGGGCGATTTTCTTTAGCTCATCTCCTAGTAAAGTATTTCAAAAACTTGAACAGTCTTCTCACTATAGCCAGAGGATTAATGTAAAGTGTGACGCATTTTGATATGATTCCATCATTCTCCATCTGTTTAATGATGACCCGTGCTTCTTCCAAGTACTTCATGGGTATCGGATAAGGCCGTTTCTTATAAGGTGATGTGTCAGTAACATCTAAGTGGTGCTTGAAACCCTTAATGACTCCAGGTTTCTCAGAAAATACATCTGGAAACTTCTTAAAAAGCTCTTGGATTGCCTTTATTACTTTATCATCATCGTAATCTGGGCTTTCAGCTACATTGGCGAAAAGCGTGAAGTTGTAGTGGTCCTCGTTAAACTCATCATCGATAATGGACGCCATCTGGTCCTCTACGGGTCCCACTTCCTCGGGTCGCCCCTCTTCGTGAACGCTTTCTTCGACAGGCGGAGCCTCGCTCATCTTGCCTTCTACTATGCCCACCGGGGTCTCACATTCCGGATTCTTCACGTCATTATAAGTAACCAACTGCAGCCCTACAGATTCGACGTGGAAAAATTTAATCACATTAGCGGGATAATCAATGATTCCCCCATGTTGAATGAGAAAGTCTGATCCAAGAATTAAGTCAAATTTCATTTGCGTCAAGATCAAAAATAGATGTTGGAACTTAACACCACCAATTTCTAACTCAAGAAACGCCTGGAATTTGCATTTAATAGCTTTGTCAGGAACTATGCCTTTAACCTTAACTTGAGCAACCGGCAAGATGGAGATGTAGGTCGTCTCCTGCGCCACATCTATTAATTTCTGCGAAATTAGTGAGGCTTGCGATCCCGAGTCTACTAGAGAGTGGACAATCATATTGCCTAACTTAATGATAATGATCGGTAAGCCGCGTTGTATCTGAGGCTGTCGTGGTGTTGAATCCTCATATAGTAAATCTGCATCCTCTAAATACCAATGGTTAATGAGTGCGCTACATACTACTTCTCCTCCCTCCGGGTTTTCAGGCAGTCTCTTTATTGCTTCGACAAAGTTTTTTTTTTTGTACCCGTAGCTCTTGGATCCATTTCCGTTCTCTCATTTCTTCTCTGTATCTCTGCCTGGTATTCCAAAGAAGCTGCTCCAGGTAAGCCCTCTTCCCTGTTCTTATTCCTTACATATTCCGTAGTCTCTCTCCAACGTTTCTCTAATTCTTCCCGCTGGGAGTTCCTATTATCATTGGGTTGATTAGCTGCCTGCCTCCATGAAGGTCCAGGTTGAAACTTAGCCCTCCCTTCGTAGGGGCGATTCCTAGATCTTCTATACCGAAACGGAATATCTCGGCGAGTTTCTCTTTCTTCTCGCGGTTCTGGATTTACCTGAACTGGAGTTTTCATTTCCGTAAAGTTGGTTGTAGTTTCTTTGGTTCGACCTGCTTTTGCTGCGCTCTGAGTGTGCGCAGTATCGAGTTTCCTCAGGACATCATCGAGCTGCTCCAAGTCCTGGACGTTTGCTGCCACCAATATTTCCTGAACATTTGGTGGAAATTGCAGCGTTATGACCTGAATAAGTTCTTGCTCCGCTAAAGGAGGGTCGAAAAACTGCATCTTTTTAAGCTGAGATATGAGATAATCTGAATATCGCGAGGAATTGACGGACGTGTTATACTTTCTAGAGTATAATTGAAGTTTTATCAGGTGCTGAGCCTCAGCACTCCAAAATCGTCTAAGTAAGGCTTCCTTAAATTCTTCGTAAGTGTTAATACTGAATTTAAAAGCGGTAAACCACATTAACGCCTTGCCTTCTAACAATCGAGATGCTATTCGTAAACGACGGTCGGTCTTAACGTGATTTTCTTGAAAGAATTCTTCGAGGTTGAGGAGAAACTCCTTAGCAGTATACTCCTCTTTCCCCGAAAATTTGGCTGGTTTTTCCTCAGTTATTTTAAAAATTGTGGAAACATTCATGGATTCTCCACTAGTGTTGTGAAGGCTAGATGATGAAACATCCTGTTCGATTTGCGATACTTTGCTGTTGAGAGCTTCTATACCCCCTTGGAGTTCAAGTTTTAGGGTTTTAATTTTCCCCTGTACGGAATTCTCAATTTCCTTGACCTCCTTCTCTATGTCGGTCTTGACTTCTGCTACATCGCGACAGATACGAGTAATCTGCGTGTGAGCATTATCTAACTGAGTCTTGACACGTTTATCGGCCTCCTCTTGCTGACTTTTCAGAAGAGTAATTTCGTTTCCCAACTTCATGAAATTATTTTTAACAGATTCATGAAGTTTGTCTTGAATAGACGCGATTTTAGTTTGCGCAAGAGATAATTGAGCATGGGACTCTTGAAATTCTTCCTTTAAGCTTTCTACTTCTTTAAGGACTTCCTGAGAAGAAGACGGGAAAGCAAGTTTTAAGTCCTCCGCCACTTGTGATTTTATATCTTGCTTAATGATTTCTAAGTCACGAGTTAATCTTTCATTTATTTCCGTAAACTTAGAATCCATTCTTTTGTTAGATTCTTTAAATCTTTTTTCAATTTCGGCACCTGCACTATTGAGCCTACGTTCCAAATTATTATTAACTTCCGCAAATTTTTGATCAACAGATTCTGTCAATTTTACAATGTTGGCATCATTAGCTTCCCTTAGTTGAGTGATACTACGATTAGTTGCTTCATTAGCCTCCCTAAGTTGACCTATACTAGCCTTAGTGGCTTCCAGGGTCGCGTTAGATTCTTTAAGTTGAGCTCCTAAAGTGTTATTAGATTCAGCAATCCTACGCCCGAGATTAGTGTTACTTTCCGTAATCCTGTCATTTAGACTGATTTTTAAAGCCTCGATGGTAGCTAGTATATTTTCCATATTAATGTCGTTATTTTCACAAAATGCAGAAAATACAATCATTCACCTCATACGTAAAATCACCATTATTGTCCAATGGTAAAGTTCAAAATTTCACCAACACAAAATATCAAACACTTGTGCATAAAATTAAATATCACCATTATTGTCCAATGGTAAAGTTCAAAATTTCACCAACATAAATATCAAAATTTATATAAGCCTATGCATGAATATTATGCCTGAAATGTTTTACATAGCAAGAGAAAGAGAAAAATAATCACTTGTGCCATAAACTTGATCAGAGTTCTGTGCCAAAAGTTTAAAATTTTGTCAAAGTCATTGAATTGAACTTCGTAAAATTTTAACACATTCACTGAACTGGAATTAACGTACGTACTATGCACTTTTATTTGAATTGGTAAGTTAAGATATCACTGATTTCAAAGTTAATTTTTATCACTTTACTCTCTTTAATCTGGCCCCAACGTCACGGGTGCCACTATTCACTCTCTTTAATCGGGCCCCAACGTCATGGGTGCCACTATTCACTACCTTCTCTCTGTAACAGGAACGCCCGTACTTCAGTTTATCGGAGAGCATGAGGAACGACAAGGCGTGTACGGCCCATGTTAAGAGAGTAAGAGAGAAGGGTAGTGAAAGAAAAATTCATGATTAAGTGGATCCTTCAGTTTATTCAATAAATAGGCAAATAATTATGTCACCTTTTATAGCTGAATTGTAGATTTGTCCCTGAGGGCGTGAAGAGGACGTTGTCCCGCGGCGGCTGCGTCGTCTTGCGGTCGGCGTCGGCGTTGTCTTCCGTCGTTGGTGTTTGTATTAGTGTTGATGACTCGAACCAGAGGCAGGAACGGGGAAATGTGGAGCTTCCACATTTGACGTCATGGGGTACTGGTGTGACACTTCCCTATGGCGAAGCACGCCGAAATAGTTCCCACAGCAGCAAGGATAAAGTTAGAGTCACAGTTCGTATTTGGAATAATACGCAAATGAAACAATCTAGAACCTTCCGAGGTGCGGTGATCAAGCACTTCATAAAGAAAATTAAATTTATCGAGTACAGTCTCTGCACTGTACTCCACCAGCATAATACATTTGTTGAAATAAATGACAGTCCAAATTCCCGTACGTCGTGATTTTCAGATTAACACTGGCACTTAAGATCATAATGCAACACAGTTCAACGGATAGACATAGTCTTTAAATGAAATTGAGGCTGGCTAGAAATACTACCGCTGCTTTCACACAGTCTTTGAACGAGATCAATGCTGGCACAGTTAATGCAAGAACACAGTCTTTAAATGAAATAAAGCTGACACAATTAATGCGAGAACACAGTTTTTAAACGAATTCAAAGCTGGCACCGTTTATGTGAGAACACAGTCTTTAAATGAATTCAAGCTGGCGAGAACACAGTCTTTAAACGAATTCAAAGCTGACACAATTAATGCAAGAACACAGTCTTTAAACGAATTCAAAGCTGGCACAGTTTATGTGAGAACACAGTCTTTAAATGAATTCAAGCTGGCGAGAACACAGTCTTTAAACGAATTCAAAGCTGACACAATTAATGCAAGAACACAGTCTTTAAACGAATTCAAAGCTGGCACAGTTTATGTGAGAACACAGTCTTTAAACGAATTCAAATATACAGCCGGACCGAGAGACGAATTATGTCGCGACGTGCTTACTTGCACACACTCGCTGACTCACGGCTTACTGCCGACTCACTCCACTCTCTGCCTTCAGCACACTGCCGTCGCATACCGCACACTCTCTCTGCTTTACTGCAGGCTCTCTGCTTACATTCTGCCTTACCCCAGGCTGGCGACTCGCTTATATTTCGTTCATGCAGCAATGGAACACGAAGGAACCTTCTGCGTGACGTCGCTTGTCCTTGGCCGGTGTTCTGGAACGTCGCGAACTTGCTCGCAGTTCCCACTATGCCAGTGCGCTCGGCGCAAGCTTACGGCCGGGTATTAGCGAGCTCCACTTAATAAAAGAATGAAACGTGAATGCTCGTAGGGCGTTACCGTTTCAATATATAGGGCAAACAGACCATAATTTTATGATAAGATACATGGAACATGCCAATGCTTCAAGATACAATCGTTTCCCTGCCATGGCACAACATATGACAGCCTTAAAACATAATTTTACATCAATTGACCAAGATTTAGCATACTGAAAGTGGATAAAAAGTGCACCATGCTCAACATATTGGAGAACTCTTACATTCATTTAGAACAGTACTTTAACCCTAACCATAATTGTGGCCATTGGTGAGCAGAAATCAGTGAAGCAACAGAAGTCCTTATTATGTATGTAATGTTATGTAAATTTTATCTTGTCATCATTTTGGGTAAACAAAAACATTTAAAGAACTGAAGTGTTTATGCAAAGTAAATTATCGTATGAAGCTTTCTTATTTAAAAGAATTATTATTCCATATTTAGGCCTATGAAGAAATGGACTATGAAGAAGATTTATGGTATTTACATTTCCTGATTTAAATTGTATTTTTCTGTAAATTAAACAAAGGGATTTGGAATTTTTATTCATGACTTGTGAGGCAGGGTGTGCCATGTGTAAGTGGCCCCTTCCTGTCGTTTTGTAATATCCGCAAAGATGCAAATTCTGCAGAAAGCATAATTCTAGAATATCATTGTCATTGGCCAAAAGTACAAGTGTTTTTATTAGCCGGTATATCAGAATTTTTAATTGGTGAATGTGGCAAACTGGAGTGTTGCTATTGGTCATTTGTGATCACTCTATTTCCTATTTGTGGCTCCTCGCATGTGCGAGTCACTTTGTCCACGTCTTTGAATTTGGAGCACTAGAGCGGACGGATGCGTCTTGCGTCCATCCGTCCCACCATGGGTCTTCTGCCGCCTAAGGTAAGCGCATTTATGCCTTATGCTATTTAAATACAGTCTTATGTTTCGGAAAATTCCCACTTAATGTAAGTTCAGTAATTATGTAGAATTTCATCTTGTGTGCCGCAGTTTCCTCTAGTTTTCCACATTTTCCAAAATAGAGCATTTATACGACTTAGCGATTGTGCTAGTCTGCAACGTGTCGTTTTCGGAGGCAGACCTTCTTTTCTAAATCTAGTTGTAATTGTAAGTAACTGTAACGCTTTCTTGAATTGTGTAATTAATTTTGTTTCGTTCGAGGTTGCCTCCTTTCATTCTGTAAATTCTGAATCTGTATGTCAAAGTTTGTTCGTTACCGAAGAGCTTCATTTTTTTCCCTTACGCACCTTTTGTTTTGTATCTCAAGTATCAGTTAATCCGTAGTTCATTTATTTGTTCATTAATATTGTATATTCATGTTCTTAATAATTACTTGTCTGTTGGGTGTATTATTGTAAGTCATTTCTCCCCCATAACATTATACCTTCCATAGACCTCGTAGGGTTTCCAAGCACCTTCCACTCTCCTGTCTTAGTTGTCATTTTTAGGCCTGTAAGTGTTCCCTATATTTGATTTAATATTGCGTATCGAAAGATGCTCGTCACGTTTCCATGTTTTGATGTGAATTCACCGCCACTGCGTCATTTTTCTATGTCCTCATTCATATTATTAAGTATTATATTATTTACTACTGGTATTACTTTTTTATTATTATTATTATTATTATTATTATTATTATTATTATTATTATGTGTAAGCGCAATCGTCCCTTAACGGTTACAATAATATTAATGAAATATATGAAAAACCTAGTATTCTATCTGATATAATCATTCCTATACACGCGAAGTATAAATAGAAAAAAGACACATTAAGTCTGCCAATCAGTTCAAACCTACCTACCCGCCCCCTCCTCACACATCCCTCCTCCAACCTCTGACATCATAAGTAGAGGAGCCCATCTTTCGCAAAGAGCAAAATTGTGAGATTTTTGCAAAAATTTACAAATTTGGCTCAAAAACACGAAACTATTTAAATTTAAGCCAAATCACAAATAATTTACAAAATTACTTGGAGTTGCATTATTTGAAGTTAACAACAGAGATTCGAGGTGAGTTGTGGCCATAAAATCCGATAATCGATACCACATATCGACTTTATATCCTTTCGAAAGTTAATATATAGTATATTGATTATCGCTAAATTAGCTTCATATAAAGTGAGAAATTTATCATATTCATAATTACATGATGGCGTGACGGTGTAGTTCCTCTCGCCTGTTGAAAATCGGTGCTGATCGGTGAGTTTAATTTCCTATTTTGTGCTTAAAATGGTTGTGACAGTTTTTGATTGAGAAAAATAATTTGCATCGGAAGGATTTTGCATGTTTGACAAAACCAGAAAGATACTGATGTTCATATTGTAATGTGTGAACTGAGTGGCAGAGAAAGGACACGTGCCTGAAACATATTAATAACAGAGTTTCACATAAGAAGAACAAGGAAAAGGCGCTAACGACGAAAGACATGCTAGTCTCACAGACTAGTTCAGCGGCCAAACGAGCGAAATACGATAGACGCATTCATTTTATCTACAACTCGAGCTTTTATGGAGGCAAATATTTCAGGTTCCCTATGGGAATCAACATCTACATCATCTGATGGCCAGGCAGGCATCAATTTTTGTTAATGAGAAAGTCTCTCATAGTGCATTGGCACTGCTGATGGCTCCAAGTAGCCTACACAATGGCCTCCACGGGATCACCTCACCAAACTCGGAATCGAAGCAACACACGCCTCAAAAATTTTTTCGGCTGGGTGGCCCTCAACTTTTATCTGCAACTCAGTTGGCCCAAGAAAACAAAATTAGGCAAACGCCTAGTTGGCAGTTGCCTCCCCAACAAAACATGTATTCCTGCCTCATCACAGGCGTGAACACCGCCCTCACAAAAGACTTCATTCTCACCGAACTTTGCAAGTCCGGCGCCCCAGTCCACGATTTTCGCAGGCTCCGCAATCGCTCAACTTCTTTACCTTCAACGCAGGTCCTGGCATACCTACGCGACGCAGATGAAAAGGCATGCCTCGAAGCCTGCGACAGGACCATCAACAGCAGACTTCATGAAGTGGTGCCTACTCCAGAGTACATATTAAAGCAACTCTTCAATAATCTTTCCACCCTTCCCACCGTTAACGAACATCAACCTCGAATAACCCAGCAGCTCCACCGCCCCCCACCTCCATTACGTCCACATCTACTACTACTACTACTACTTCTTCTTTCACTACTTCGGCATACACTCCTCCCCATACTCCCACCATTACTACCATGTCTAGCCACCTTTCTCCTATAACGTCAACATCCATCACTTCCCAAAATACCACACCACCTAGTCCCCAGCAACCTCCTGCCAACTACACAGATGCAACTACCACAACACAGCCAGCCTCACAAGGAAACGCAGCCGCCGCAACATCAGCATCACCTCAGCAGCCTCCACTTTTGAGCTGTGTCATTCGAGGCATAGACCTTGCCATCAGAGAAAGAGACATACTACGAGAACTCCAAACAGCAGGCGCCCCAGCCCGCCGAGCGTATCGCATCTACAACACCAACAGCCCAACGTTCATGGTGCGGCTACAACTCCCCTCTGCAGACAAAGTACATCACCTGATTACCACCGGCGTCCACATCCACAGTCAGCACTATAGAGTGAAGAACTCTTGCTCCCCACTCCATACCGTGCGCTCCCCTCCTAACAACCCTCAACGTCGCCCTCGGCCAGCCTCTCCACCCACCCTACCCCCCCGCAAGCCGTTTACCTACCTGCTCCCCAAACCAGCCTCTTCCTACCGCCCCTCCTGATACTCGACCTACTTCGCCTTCTAGCCACCTCCACTGCCAATATTACAGCAACCCTCCACTTCCTCACATCACAACCCTACCCTAGTACTCCCTACTAAACCTTCACACCAAACTTGCAAATTGTAGCAGCGCTATATATGTAATCACACCTGTATCTGTAACAACTGTAACAAATGTATATATACGTATGTAATAATTCTCAATAAAAAGCACAGACCAGAACTACTCCTTTAGCCAAGAGGCCACATCTCCACATCACCCTAATAAAATCTTCTCCTTTACACATCTCCTAACTCCAACAAACCTCCAAATCCTGCCAAATCTCCTGGCCAGAGAGAGGGCGTTACCTTAGGTCCCTAGGCCTCCACGGTATGCACTAGCCATGCATCTTGGTGGGTGTGCTAAGTACCAACTGATGAGCCCAACCTAGCACACTGGGGCGAAACGCTGGCAATCGGGAATGAGTTAGCTGGAAAATTTATAATGTCCAATAACAGATCATTTATACTGGTATTATAAATTTACTCATTCAGGACAAATATTCCCTGTGGGAATCAACATCTACATCACAGGAAATTTTATCATTTCTTCTCTTGGTAAACTTTTTGATCCAAGAAGCATAATGGAAGGTGATTTAGAAAATGATGAACTCTCTTGTCTAATAAAGCAAATTCCCATCCAACGAGAACTTTCAACATCAGAATACCTTGAATCATACACGGTGTTTAGGGATCTAGTTACTAGTTCATACAGAGCAAGAAGAGATACTGATGTGATTGCCATTCTTCTTTCCCTTAAACCAGAATATGAGCATTCTGTGGAAGCTGAAGTGAAGGCCTATGGATCCCAGTCAGTAATGTTGATAGTGAGAGGGTATTCTCAACATATTGTAATGCAATGTCTGACAGGAGAACAGCTCTGACTCCCAGTAACATGGAACTCATGGTATCTCTGTCTTTTTCAGACTGATATGTAAATTAGAAACTTAGGCTAGGCCCTACTTGTTCAAGTGACAGCTGATAGAATTTTTTCAAATTTCCATGCTTTGATATAATGTGTAATACTCTGTGTGTTCTAAGCAGAAGCATAACTCATGTATTTCTATACTACACAAAAATACAACATTGTTATACTGCAAATATACTATCAACTAAGTTCATGGTTTACCTTATATTGCTAAAAAGTGGAAATGAAATTTAGCAAAATTATTGATGAAATGAAATAAAAATAGCTAAAAATACACCAAAATAACCGTTAAAAAAATGATGAAATTAGGCAAAAATTTTCAACACAAACATGTGCCTCTAATCATAAGCTACAGTATACTCCTGCTCCCTCTCAAAAGTCAATCTGGTGTTTGTGCCCGTACCAAATACACACAATTTATGAGGAACATAGAGGCGAGTCTCATACAGCTGTATACTCTTCATCTTTTAGCTCCCCTTCTTTTTCTCAATACTTTACTTCAAGTATTTTCTTTTCAGACATTCACTTCAAACCAAATTAAAATAATAGATCACTACATCTGATGAAAAGGAATACTTATTCAAGTTCTGAATGTTCCCCTTCAAGCTACATACAAACCATTACCTCTATTACTATTCAACAGAGCAGTTTTGATGTGTCATTTGATTTCAATTTCGGATGTGTTGTCGGACTTCATCAATGTATTAGACTTGGATTTTAAACTGAGACATACCAGATTGTTTTCTTTATTACCGAGTGCATGTGAGCATATGTTTTCCAACTGGACCATGGCTGAAGATGACCCAATGCATGTGGGGTCGAAACTAGTACCAATTATACCATACTAAGCTAATGGTATTGATTAGGTGAACCCTTCTCTACCCTTTGATAGTATATTATATTTGACAAATCTTTTAAATGTACATAAATTGTAAATTATTTTTTAAATATCTGAATTTCTTGAATAATTTACATCCCCAAAGTTTTTGCCTGTATTTTCGTCAAAAAGAATATTAATTATGTGAGAAAATACAGTATTATGTATTAAGTACACTGGTGCCCAATCAGTTATTTAAAATCATATTCGGCAGTATTGTGTTAACTAAGTAATGTATTGGGGAGTCCAGAAGCATGTAGTTGTCACTTGGGTGCTATAGCAGTTTAAAATTCATATTAATAGTAGTAATAAGGAAAATTGCAGAGGTGTTTGTAGAGAAACACAGGAGAGCAAGAAGGGCGGTCTCTGATGAGGAATGAGCAAAGGTGAGCCAGAGAATGAAGGAGTATTGGCATAAAAAGAAAGAACATCAACAGTCAAGGAAGTTGTGTAATCGTAACCCATAGGACGTTGAAACGATCCTAAATAATAATAATAATAATAATAATAATAATAATAATAATAATAATAACAATAATAAATTTGAGAGTTACCCTGAGTATATCTGGCTTAAAAGTAAATGTTATGTTGTCATGAGTCCTAGTAAGGTTGTAATCACGTTGTGAGGGACTTGAACTTTGATCGGTACCAGTTCAACTGTCCTATATTTTACAAAAATATTATCAGCAGTCTACACATAAATCCTGCAATGGGGATTCACAGCATTACTAAAGGTTTTGGTGTGAATAACACCAATGAGAAAATTATGTTTTTCATTAAAGTATTGCAGGGCACTGATATTTTAGCCTACATCATTTCATAATGTTACCTTGGGGAGGTTTTTCTATTTTGTGATGGTTCAGTATTTGATCGAAGCTTTTCAACTTCCTCCAGTAATTGCTGATTGCGACGTTGAAGAAGGCGGAGATCTTCAGCCAATCTTTCCTTTTCACCAGCTAGATTTTCACGAGCTTCTCTTTCTGCATTGAAATCTGACTGATAAACTTCAACCTAAAAATAAATATGTTGAGTCAAGCAACTATAAAATATACCAGTAATATTAAATGATACATGCGTGACAAATAAAACAGAATACATAATACAATTTTTGAGTAATTTCAATTTATATAAAAAATTTAGTTTAATTTCATCAATTGTGAATAATGCAGACTTTTAAATTGTGAAATTACCAGCGTTTCACGCCAGTATGGCAATGGGCTCATCAGTTGGATTGCAACACCTTTCCAAGATGCTGGGGGCTAGTGCACCATTCAAACACCAATGCAAGCCTCCTTTGTAGAACACTGCATTGACGATTTACTAGGAGAGATAAGTACCTCTACTTGTATAACGGGCTTTTATATAAAAATTGCCATCCACCAACTCTTGGAAAGGTATGGCAATCCAACTGAAGCCCACTGCCACACTAGCACCAAAAGCTGGTCATTTCATGATTGGAAGAGCCTAAAGAACTTGGTTACTTAAATATTCACAACTGATACTATTAAATTATGGTTTCCTTCAAGAAACTAAGTTTTTTATATAAAAAGAAAAGGCAAAGGCACACATTTAGGTAAATGAAGAATTTTTATTTACAAGTTTATTTCATTTTATTTTATATTTACCCTTTCAATGAATGCAACTCTGTATTAAGAATAGGACACAGGGTCAAAGGATATTTCTTGCCCTAAATGTCTCCAATAATCAGATACGTAAGTAGCGGTAACTCCTCACGAATCACCCTGTAATTTAAAAATGTATTATGAAAAGGGTCTTGAGTGGCATTTTCAGTGTTTATCCCACTGGTGTCCGGCTGGCCATTTTTGTTCTGTACTTAACATCTCTTCAACACGTACTACATGTACGTAACACGACCTAATACGTTGAAAGTCTGTTTCGATTAAATTAATTAAAAGTCAGCAATAGTTTGACAAAGAGAGTAGTTTCTCCATCACCAACTTATTCAAGAAACACAACACCAAACTAGCCTTCTCAACCAATAACAACACGAAACATAGGTTCTTTAGTCACAATAAAGCTAATAAACTTAAAGATGACGAATTCCAGGAATCTGGTATTTATAAGCTAACTTGTACTCAATGTAAAAAAAGTTACGTGGGACAATCTGGAAGGAACTTCTTAATTAGATATCAAAAACACGCCAATGCTGAAAAATACAAAAGATTCTCTGCCATGGGATCCCATATGAAAGAGTCCAACCACAAATTCACCAATATCAGACAGGACCTTCAAATTATCTGTATGATAAATAAAGGAAATCTAATGAACAACCTGGAAAACATCCACATCGTTCTTGATAAATTAGAAAACGGTGAAGAGAATCTTAACGAAAACAACGAGCAAAAAAACATCTTATATGAGAATATCAGTAAATACTTGGAATGGGTAGACATAAAACAGGCAAGACGAACAAGAGATATAATCAAACACGACATCCCAGAAGCACAGCCCAATCTCCCTCCTCCCTCGCATGATATTTTAGATGACGACAAAACTCTACTTCCCTTCTCTCCAGAGCTTTGCATGAACTGTCAGACTGTGTCACATCGTTACTTCACCAGGTCGCGCTCAAAGACAGACCCTCTAGACAGCGCAGAATAAACATATTTTCCAAACAAGAACGAGAGGCAAGATGTCCTGTTGTGATGACCTCCATTTTTTAACAAAGGAATCTCCAAAGAACTTTTATTATTTGTGCTTATTGTCCTAATGTTTTTCTTCTCAATTCTTTCTTTATACAGCTGAAGAGGACCACTAAGTGGTCGAAACATGTCCTGTAAGTGCTAATTTGTATTCAATTTTGCCTGAGGCAATAATAAAGTATCGATTAGGTGGTTATTTATACTAACTTCTTGACTCCAAGGGAGTCGAAACCAGTCTTCTTATAATTTAATATATTTTACAATGTGTTGAATGGTGGAACATCCCTCAAACTCTATCTTATTAGTTAAACGACAACAATGAAATGAAGATCATAACCTACGACAGTAGAAGATGATCATTAGTCTGCTTAGTACCACACTTGCAGTACACTGTCTCCACAGGAAGGCCCCATTTCTGTAGGTTGGTCTTGCATTTTGTAGTAATGGAGCGTAATCGATTGAGAGCCTTCCATGTTGTCCACTTTTCAGAATGTCCCGGAGAAGTTCTTTCTTTGGAACCGTCCATTCTCTCAAATGTTGACATTTTTCCCGCCACATTGAGATTCTCACTTCTTGTGGTGTTCCTTTAAGAGCTTCAGTCATTGTCAAGAAGCTCTTCTTGATTTCAGCCTAGGTTGTGCTGGTTGACAGGCATACAAAGGGTGGGGTTCCTTAGTCATAGCCTTTCTTTTCTCATACCTAGCAGCAATCTCACATCAGATTTCAGGTGGTACTATACCAGCGAGACAGTGGAGTTTATCTATGGGAGTAGGTCTTACACAACCTGTGATAATACAGCAAGTATCATTTAGTGCCACATCTATGTTTTTGGCATGGCTGGACTTGTGCCACACGGAGCATGCATATTCAGCAGTGGAGTAGCACAGTGCTAGCGTGCAAGGGTGAGCTACCCAGGTGGTGCCTCTCAGTTTCAGCACTATGTTGTTTCTGGCAGACACTTTTTGTTTCACGTTTAGGCAGTGTTTCTTATATGAAAGCGTACAGTCCAGAGTCACTCCCAGATATTTTGGACTCTAACAGTGTTGAAGAGGGATTCCTTCCCAGGTGATTTGCAGAGTTTTAGTCGCTTTTTTGTTGAAAATGAAAATGAAAAATGAAAACCTACAACCTGTTTTCCAGTCATTGACCGGGTCAGGGATGGAATGAATGAAGCAGATATAGGCTATTAGTACGATGGAGTCGCCACTCCTACAGTGATTTATTAATGACTGACAGATGCTATGAAATGAGAATGGAGAGTGTTGCTGGAATGAAAGATGACAGGGAAAACCAGAGTACCCAGAGAAAAACCTGTCCCGCCTCCGCTTTGTCCAGCACAGATCTCACATGGAGTGACCGGGATTTGAACCAGGGTATCCAGCGGTGAGAGGCCGACGCGCTGCCGTCTGAGCCACAGAGGCTCCACTTTTTTGTTATTGAGATGAAATACACAGCTCTGAGTTTTGGCAGGATTTGGCTTCAAGTGATTTTTACTATAGCTTCACTGTAGTAGTTGGTAAATTCTTCCAGAGCTTCGGATAAAGTCTGTTCTACTTTTTCAAAACAGTCGGTCTGAGCAGTGACTGCACAGTCATCAGCACAGACAAAACTCTGGGTACCTTCAGGTACAGGCTGATCGTTAGTATAGATGTTGAATAACAGTGGTGCAAGCACAGTGCCTTGCGGTAACCCATACATGGGCAGCTTAAAGGGGATCAAGGAAAAAAAAAAAAATGCCTGGCACCAGTAGAAGGACTGATAACTCCCTCTCTGTTACATTAAAAATAAATCATGAAAAGATTCTTCACACATGCTTTCCACTTCTTGTCTTGGTAAGAATCCATTTTAACAATGCAATAACATATGGAAGAGCTAATGGAGCAAGTGAAGCACATGATGATCAGAAGTTTGGAGAAGTCTAGTGCAAAGACGCATTGAAAAAAAAAGTTAGAAAATAAAAATAAAATGAAGGTGTTTATTGGTCCTTTCCAACATTCATTATCCTGTTGGAATTCTTTTCTTTCTGTCTTTGTCCTGCGTCCCTAATCTTTACCACGCTGGGCTGAAGGCTCAGACGGTTGAGGCGCTGGCCTTCTGACCCCAACTTGGCAGGTTCGATCCTGGCTCAGTCCGGTGGTATTTGAAGGTGCTCAAATATGGCAGCCTCATGTCAGTAGATTTACCGGCACATAAAAGAACTCCTGCGGGAGAAAATTCCGGCACCTCGGCATCTCCGAAAACCATAAAAGTAGTAAGTCGGACATAAAGTAAATAACATTATTAATCTTTACCATAGGTGTATTTTCTCCTTTTTCTGTATTCATCTGGCTTTCTTCTTATTGTAGTGTTTGTGGCAACTATCGTGATATACCACTGCCATCTATAGCAGGTAAAATGCTTGCTAGAATTTTGCTCAATCACCTGCAGATTATTTCTGGAAGGATTCTACCAGAGTTGCACTGTGGTTTTCGAACCTCCAGAGGCATGATAGCTATGATCTTCTGTGCAAGGCAAATCCACAAAAAATGTAGACTCCTTTATACCTAGTGTTTTATGACCTGGAAAAGGCTTTCAACTCAGTCCCGAGACCAGCTATGTGGTCAGTACTGGAACATTTTGGCTGTCCACAGCACTTTGTAGATATGGTCAAGGCACTTCATGATAACACGTCTGGGCAAATCATTCATTAAATATATTATATCTGATCCATTTCCAATCAATGATGGATTGAAACAAGGATGTGTGCTGCCATGCTATATGGAACATCTACAAACAACCAAGGTGTAAAGGTCAGATATCACTTCAATGGGGGACTGTTCAATCTGGCTAAACTTCGCTCCCAAAAGCTCACTAAGATTACCTCCGTTATGGAATTGCAATATGCAGATGATGCTGCCACACCTGCTCTCACAAGTGAAGAGTCCGTCAATTGTTTCAAGAGCGCTTGCGATCAATTTGATCACTCCATTAATGTTCAGGAAACCAAAGTACTCGCACAGCCTGCACCTGGGTTGAATCTCCCAGCTTTTAATATCTCCATTGTGGATACTCCACTGGAGCAGGTCGACCACTTTTTATATCTATGAAGTATCCTCTCAACAAATGCTAACTGCTCACAAGATATGGGTAGGAGAATTGGTGCTGCCCACTCAGCACATGGATGTTTATCCCTTCGTGTCTTCATGAATAAGGACCTTACAAGGTATACCAAGATCATGGTTTACCGTGATATTGTCTTATCAACACTGCTTTACGGGTGTGAAACTTGAACCCTCTACCGTCAGGATATCAAAAAGCTAGAGCGATTCCATCTGCAAAAACTTAGATCCTTCTTGAACATCAAATGGGAGGACCATGTCACCAACCTTGCAGTTCTTTAGAAAGCACATGCCATAAGCATTGGGCATCATCTCAGGTTGATGGGCAAGTCCGTTGCACGAGTGATACCAGGCTTCTTCGGCAATTCCTGTATGGTAAACTCTACTCAGGTATAAAACTTCATGGAGCCCCTTTGAGGCATTTCAAGAATCAGCTAAAGCACACTATGAAAAGAACTGGAATGAACACTCAATCCTGGGAAACACTTGCTGAGAAACGTACACTTTGGTACCACACTGTTTCTACATTAGTTAATGTGTTTAAAGAGGAACTACGTAGGCACAAAGAGGGCAATTGACAAGCACAGCTCAAACTCAACCCCGCCCTGTCCCAGTCATTCCACGTGATGTGCGTGGACGTATGTTTCATGCCAAGATTGGGCTACTATGTCATATAAAGTAAAACCTCGATGCATTGTTTTCAAGGGGGAAGGGGAAAATGATGAAGGATGTGGGAAAACGATAAATATGGGTAACTTTTTTTTTTTGCAAGCTGCTTTACGTCACACCGACACAGATAGGTCTTATGGCAACGATAGGATAGGAAAGAGCTAGGAGTGGGAAGGAAGCGGTCGGGGCCTACATTAAGGTACAGCCCCAGCATTTGCCTGGTATAAAAATGGGAAACCACGAAAAACCATTTACAGGGCTGCCGACAGTGGGGTTCGAACCCACTATCTCCCGGGCGCAAGCTCTCAGCTGTGCGCCCTTAACCGCATGGCCAACTCGCCCGGTAATACGGGTAACATAAAAATGGGGGAAATAATAAAATACTGGTCCTTTATTAGCACATTTTTCATCATGAAAATCTCAATAATAATTTATTATAACAACAGCAGCAGCAACAACAACAACAACAAGTGTGTGGTCTCCGGAGAGGCCTGATTTGTTGCGTGATAGGCGATCTATGCGCCTATAAAAATACGGCCCTACCTATAATGAATTCTAATGCTGAAGTCGGCACACACACACAGCCCCTGAACCATCAGAATTAACTAAGGAAAGTTAAAATATCTGACCCGATTGGGATCCCTTGGGCCAAAGGCCAAAACGCGCTAACCATTTAGCCATGGAGTCGGACATGCTCATACTATACATAATGGCATCGAAATAATGCAACCATGATATACGCCACGAAAATAAAAACGCAAATTTTACGCCGTTTCATTTCACTTTTCTTTACAACTCGTAATAACTGAAAACTTTTAAGGTTAGTTCTCTTATTGCAAATTACCGATATACGTGGATATTACAGCGATAACCTGTATTTTGGTAAAGACTGCGTAGACCCTTCGCGGACGATGTTACAGAGGGGCTGCCAACTTAAGAACTAGTTACAAGACCAGGCTAGCAAAAATGGTCTGGCTTGGTCAGATCCGGCTTGTAACGAGACAATTGGGCAGGGGGCAAAAAAGCGGTCAACAGGCATCTAGCATCCTACACACTCCACAAGGTATGACACGACTAATCACTCTGTGACTAATTAAGAAGTACCTGGCGCACGCCGTAATGATTTTAAACTGCGCGATTCAGTTATTTTCAATGAAGATGGCAGCCCTAGCCAGCCAATAGTAACACAGAAAAGGTTAGCAATAAGATTATTTACAGTGCCTCCATTTTAATTCCTGTAAATAAGAATACCTCTATGGGTCTGTTAGTGGGTTGCAGCAACGCATTGGCACCAGGAGACTCGTTGTGAAGTTGTGCGTGAATAACCTGCGCACAACACTCCAGCTTACAAGATCCTTGCTCAAGGCTAGCAACTCTGAATCACTTACCAAGTTACCGCTATTCTATGCTAGAGTATTGCACTGTTGCTTTAAATTTTAAAAAACTTTTGCGTATATTTATTTTACATATGATTGATCAATGCGGAGAAAATTGTGGCCTAAGACAAATACTATTTTGACGATCGATATGATAAAACAATAGTGTGAGGAATGATAGAGGCAGGGACATTTAACATTGGTTTATATGGAATATTTCTGGGACCGAATAAATTGAATGATGAATATGGGAAAACTACAGTTCTGGGAATGATGCATCCAGGTTTTACTCCAAAACACATTCACAAAGCACTGTGAGTGGGAAAATGCAAAACTGATGAAGAATATGTTCACTCGGATACAAGTTGCAGCCTAAAATGATGACACTTCGTGTATCAAGACAGAATCGGGTTCAGTTCCCAGTCGGGTCAGGGAATTTAACCTCATACAGTAAATCCCCCTTGGGGGCGCGTCCCGGGGTGGCGGATAGGGGGACCCTACAATTCAGTAGGGTCGGATGAAATATCCAATACAACCTGCGGACCAACAGGCAGCCCAGTTCCTGGGGGCTTTAAAATACTAGGACACTCCTCTCTCCAGGGGTCACAAATATGGAGGGTCCAAGCCCAGGGTATGGATGAAGACCCCAATGGCATCAGTGGCGGAGAAGGTGGACTTCGGTAGAGCATCGGTGGTGGAAGAGGGAAACTTGTAGCATCTGTACTCCAGAGGAGCGGCTACAGGAGGAGTCTGTACTCCAGTGAAGAGGCCTAGAATAACACCTGGCAGTAGGTATAAAATGCATTTGAGAGTGGCGACACCATCGTAATAATACCCTATAGGCCTCGGAAAAGGTTAGGGCGTCCCCTGCTTAAGGCGACGTGCAGTTCTCAGGGCACTGGGGAAACTGTGAGAAATGGGCGACCAGTAACCAACATTAAGATAGGAATAGCAAATCTTATGACCCTGACAGGAAAGGTGGAGGAAATAGTAGATTTCATGGAGAAGACAACAATTTGCTTTACGTCGCACCGACACAGATAGGTCTTACGGCGACGATGGGACAGGAAAGGGCTAGGAGTGGGAAGGAAGCGGCCGTGGCCTTAAGTAAGGTACAGCCTGGTGTGAAAATGAGAAACCACGGAAAACCATCTTCAGGGCTGGCGACAGTGGGATTCGAATCCACTATCTCCCGAATACTGGGTACTGGCCGCACTTAAGCGACTGCAGCTATCGAGCTCGGTATTTCATGGAGAAGGAGAAGGTGGAAATGATGGGGCTAAGTGAGGTGAAATGGAAAGGTAATGAAAGGAAGAAAGTGAGGAAAGGATGCACATTATACTGGAGTGGTGGCCAAGAGGCAATAAATCATTTTGAAGCAATTGGAGGAGTATGCTGAAGTGGTAGAATGTGTGACAGAATAACATAGATTAGACTAAAGGTGAAGAATGAAGTGATGGACTTCATACAAGCGTATGCACCACAGATGGGAAACAGGGAAGAAGATATTGAAGGATTCTTGGAGAAAGTAGAAAGAGAAATTTCATGTGTGGAAGTGGTTATCATGGGAGATCTGAATGCACAGGTCAGAAACGAGAGACAAGGAAAAGAAGAAATCATTAGCTGGTGGTGGTGGTGATTTTTGTTTTAAGAGCAAGTACAACTAGGTAATCATCCTCTCTGAACAAATTAGTGGAAAAGAAATTTAATATATATATATATCAAAGAAGGAATTTGGAAACGCAGTACACCATGTGGATATGGGAAAAAGAATTGTGAAGGAGAGGAACTAGTGGACTTCTGTGAAAGGAATGGACTTATAGTGGGGAATTCATGGTTTCGAAAGGAAAACAGCAGGAAAATTACGAGATATGGGTGGGGTGGCAGAAGAACAAAATCAGTAATTGACTACTTTTTGGTGGAAAGGACAAATCGCAGGAAGTTGATGGATGTGACAGCTTTACCAGGAGAATCATCTGATGGGGACCATAGAGTTGTGGTGGCAAAATTACGGTTGGGAAAAATGGAAAAACTAAGAGAGATAAGAAAAGGCAAAATAAAAGTATGGAAATTGAAAGACAAAAATGTACACAAAAATTTTCAGGAGAGTTTGAAGCAACAAATCCCAGTTACTGAAGTGGAAAATGTCAAAGAGGAGTGGGCCAATTTTAAAAAGGCATTTGTTAATGCAGCAGAGGGTGCTTGTGGCAAGACATCTATAAGAGTGAAAGAAAAGGAGACACCATGGTGGAATGAGAAAGTGAGGAAAGTGGTGAAAGAAAAGACAGCCTGGCGAGAATGGAACCGAGATCAAACAGAGTAAAGCAAAGGAAAGTATCTCAACAGCAAATGGGGATATAAGAAAGTGGTAGGAGAAGAAAAGAAGAAGAGTTGGGAAGATTCTACACAAAAAATTGAAGAAGATATAAGTGGCAATAAAAGGATGCTGTATGGACTTGTAAGAAGTAAGAGGGCAGAAAGAGTTATCACAAAGCTAGTGAAAAAGGAAGATGGGAAATTGTTAACACACCCAGAAGAGATAAAGGGAAGATGGAAGGAGTATTTTGATAAGCTACTGAATGTAAACTACTGTACAGGGCAGATAGAAGCAATACAGTGTGAGGACTCAACAACAGAGGATGATATAACAATGCTGGAGGTGGAGTTGATGCTAAAAAAGATGAAGATGGGAAAAGCAACAGGGATGGATGAAATCAGTGTGGAAATGATAAATGCTGCTGGACCTGTTGGTATGCAATGGCTGTACCGACTACTAAAGTATATGTAGAAAAACAAATGTGTACCAGAAGACTGGAAAAAAGGGATAATAATAACAGTGTTTAAGAAAGGGGACAAGAAAGTTTGTGGTAACTATAGAGGAATCACACCTATATTGCAGGTAGTTAAAATACTGGAAAGGATATTAGGAAGAAGAACGAGAAGAACGAATGAAGGAGAGTTACAAGAGGAACAATATGGCTTCAGGAGCGGAAGATCTCCAGTGGATCCAATCTTTCGCATGGGCTAGCTGATGGAAAAGAATTGGGAATGTGGAAAGGATCTGGTCATGACTTTCATAGATATAGAAAAGGCATATGATAGTGTCCCCAGAGAGGTTTGGGAAACCATGGTTAAAAAGAGACTCGGAAGAGAAATGTTAGAAATGGTGCAAACAATGTACAACCGTGTTAGCAGAGTACTGATCCCAGTTGGAAAGACAGAATGGTTTAGGAATAAGACTGGACTAAGACAGGGGAGTGTGCTGTCACCTCTTTTGTTTATTATGGTCATGGAAGAAATTGTAAAGAAAACAAAGGAAGCCTATGGAGATAAAGAGATGAAGATACTGCTATTTGCAAATGATGTTGTGATCTGGGGAAAGAACAGCAAAGAAGTGCAATAATGACTAGACGTACTGAACAAAAGAAATGAGAAGTATGGCATGAAAATCAGTGCAGAGAAAAGCAAGACTATGGTGATGTCGAGAGGGGAAAGACAAGTAAAGGGCACTGTGAAATGGAAGTCAGAGTCTGGAAATTGTGGACAGCTTTAAATACCTAGGAAGTGAATTAATGCAAAATGCTAGGGGGAAAATGGAGATTAGCTGGAGGGTACAGCAGGGTAATGCATTCTACCAATGTGTAAGAAAACTTGTTTGGAGCAAAGAAGTACCAAGGAAAAGTAAAGAGATAATTTAATGTACAAAATGTATTGTGTACCCATACTGACTTATGCAGCTGAGACTTGAACTTTGACTAGCAGGCAAGAGAATTGAATTCAAGCCAGTGAGATGAAATTCCCAAGAAGTATGATAGGAAAGACAAGGAAAGACAGAGTGAGAAATGAAGATGTTAGGAAGAAAGTTGGGATAGGAAAGCTAAATGAGAGAGTTGAAAAGAATAAACTAAGGAGGTTTGGACATGTAAAGAGGATGGAGGAAAATAGAATTCCAAGACAGATGCTGGAGGCAAAGTGTGAGGGCAAGAGAGCAGGAGGACCTAGAACAAGGTGGATTGAATCAGAGAAGAGCGGCATAAGAATACAAAATTTAGACTGGGACAAGATTGTGGAAGAGTAATGGTGGAAGGAAAGAGGAAGATGGAGAAGTGCCATAAATACCCCGACCCAGCAGGAGTTGGATACAGGGAAATGATGACGATGATGACGGTAAATTCTCCTGGCTTAGGAACTGGGTGTTTGTACTGTCCCCAACATTCCGCAACTTCTGTACCACATACAACACTATCCTCCATCAAACTAAAAAATAGTTTCCTACACACAGCAGATAACTTACAAGGGCTGCAGCGGGCTAGCAGTCATCATCATCATCATCCACAAACATACTACGCTGGCATAGCAGGGGGAGAGGTGATACTCCCACATGGTGCGTCGCAGGTGGCGGATAGGGGGATCCTAATCGGCTTGCCGGCAGACTTGAGCAAAATAAAATAGCTCTTACGGACCAAACACACAACCCCCTGTGGGTGGGGGACGCAGATGAAGAATGCACCCATGGTATCCCCTGCCTGTCGTAACAGGAGACTAAAAGGGGCGACCAAGGGATGATCGAATTAAACCATGACTACTTGTAATTAGTACCATCATGCAGGGAACACCATGAGTCGATTTTACTTGCGCATAGTACCACTATGTTAGGTACACAATAGGTTTGTGATTAGTAGCGACAGTGTGTTTCCAGCTGGGTTTTACAGTACCTATGATTAGTACCACTATGTGAGGAACACCACAGGAAACTACGAGTCCCTGTGATTAGTCCACTCATGTGAGGAACACCATAGGTTTGTGTTGCCTGTAAATGGCGCCGCAATGTGAGAAACACCGTAGGTCTGTGTTACATGTGCACATTACATTACCTGTGAGTAGTACCATAATGTGTGGAATACCGCGAGTCTACGCTACTTTTGATTAGTACCACAACGTGGCAAATACCATGGTTCTACTTTCCTAGTGATAAGTACCATTATGAGGGGCCAATGACCTGGATTTTGGACCCCTTTAGACTACAAGCATCATCGATTCAGTATTGTGCTTTAGAAGCAGTCCCTTGGTCAGTAATACTATTGTTTAACGCTAGTTTCTGGGAATGTGGGGCATTGCAGGTGGGATCAACTGATTGTTTCAACTTCATATCCATCCATTCATTCTACATCCTCACGTTCTGAATTCTGGTCAGTGGAGGATTTTGGACTTTTAAACTGTCATTACATTTTGTCTCATTTTGTACCATTAAGGGCCAATGACCCAGATGTTAGGCCCCTTTAAACAACAAGCATAATCATCATGAATTCCTTTCTGCGAGCCAGGTAGCATGTTTAAGAACAATGCACCTCCATTTATTACAGTCCTGGTATGCTTCTTTTCTCTCTAGGGCATCCCGTGTTTCTTCTCTAGATCTTCTCTTATCTGATCTAACCACCTTTATGGGGAACACGGAAGGAGCCTCCCCGAAGAGTGCAAGATAAGGCATTCGGGCGTTCCCTGGGCAACGGTGGTACACCGGCTGATTCTTCCACGAAGGCGCTGCTACACAGCAACAAGCAGATGATAGCAAGTACTATGTCCACTAACAGTCCTTTTCAGGACCAACCAGAATACATGTCGATCAGACTTGGTAACAATCCCCGCATTTGTCACTTAAATATCGAATCCATATCACCACCGAAGAGTCAGTATCTGTCTCGCCTTATGCTGGAGAACAACGTGGATTTGATAGCACTACAGGAAACACATACCAGTGACAGTGAAGATCTCTACAGAAGAGGAAAAGTAGGTGGTTACAATCTCGCTGGGGCAATCAATGATGAACGTTATGGGATCGCAACTTACATCAGGTCCCAGTTAACACCACAGGAAAGTACGAGTCCCTGTGGTTAGTCCACTCATGTGAGGAACACCATAGGTTTGTGTTGCCTGTAAATGGCGCCGCAATGTGAGAAACACCGTAGGTCTGTGTTACATGTGCACATTACATTACCTGTGAGTAGTACCATAATGTGTGGAATACCGCGAGTCTACGCTACTTTTGATTAGTACCGCAACATGACAAATACCATGGTTCTACTTTCCTAGTGTTAAGTCTTTGCCTTTCTCCCAATGCTTTTCTAACAGTATTCTAAGTGCAAATATGAGATCAGTAGTTGATCGGTGTTCTCTGAATCCATATTGTTCTTCCTGTAGTTGTGGTTCTATTATTTTCATACATTCAATTTTCTCCCCCTCGAGAGTGAAATTACAAGGTGTATTTGTCCTGCTAACTAACTGCTAGCATTAGCCACACATTTTATTATTATAAAATATTTGTGTAGTATTGGTGTAGTAGAGGTATCCATAGAAACTCTTACTAAATACTGTTGTTGTAATTAGAATAGGCTTAATTGCAGTTTGGAGTTGTGTAGTTCTTGTGTAGGCTATTACTTTAGATATTCAGTAATTAACAGCAGTTTTTATCCTGTCAGGGGTTGTAGGATTAAAAAAAAAAAATAGAGCACGACCAAGTAGTATTGTAGTGTAGTCGTATATTAATTACCTTATTGTTGTGTACTATCCCAGACAATATATCCCTCCGTTCATTTATTTTTTGCAAATAAGTTATTTTATTTTTAATTTCATTTTTTCCCCCGTAAAGAATGGCTAAGGAGTGCGAGTGTACTTACTGTGGGTGTGGCGAGGCATTGAGGGGTATGAGGGAGAGGAGTTGGAAAATTTGAGGGAGATAATTAGGATTCTCACAGAAGACAGGAAGGAAGATAGGACTCCCTCAAACAATGTACAGGTTACAGTAGGTGTACAAGAGGGAGGGGAAGGAAAGGGAGGAGTTGTAGAAGACAGGTGGTCTAATGTTCTAAGGGGAAGGAGATTGCAGGCTAAGGGCTCTATTCAGGATCAGGATTCAGGACAGGTGTCTGTGCGAAATCAGTACGAGTCACTCCAGGTAGAACAACAGAGGTAAGATGAGGGACAGGAAACTGTTGCTGAGATGTGTGGAAGTAGGAGGAAGGGAAAAGGTAGGAAAGGAAAATGTAGAGTAGAGGATAGGAAAAGACAGGTGGAACAGGGTCATGGGAAGGAGAAAAGGGAGGAGGAAGTAGCTTCTGCAGCTATCAGGAAAGATAGGGCTGACCAGGAGGGGAGGGGATCAAATGAGGTGGGTAGGGTTGAGGCTCTGGTCATGGGGGATTCCATCGTTAGACACGTGGGGAAAGTGTGTGGAGGAAAGGGTACCAGGGTAGAGTGTTATCCAGGAATTAGGTTGAGGCAGATGTTGAGGAAAGTAGAAGAGATGGAGGAGGGGAAGGAGAAGGTGGTAGTGTTTCACGTTGGTACCAACAACATAAGGCAAGCTGATATAAGTACCAACATAGTTGGAGATGTGTGGGATCTGGTAAATGCAGCACGGGTGAAGTTTAAGAAAGCGGAGATTGTTATTAGTGGTATACTGTGTAGAAGGGATACTGACTGGAGGGTGATTGGGGATTTAAATGAGACTATGGAGTGGGTATGTGGGAAACTGGGAGTGAAATTTCTAGATCCTAATGGGTGGGTAGGAGATAAGGATCTGCGCTCAGATGGCCTTCATTTAAACCGCAGTGGTACATATAAGTTAGGAAATTTGTTTGGAAGGGTAATAGGGAGGTACATTCAGGGAAACGGGATGGTCTAGGGAGCGGTGATAAGGGAACAGGGAACTGGAAATCAAGTAGGGATGACATAAAATTGTTAGTGTTGAACTGTAGAAGTATTGTAAGGAAAGGAATAGAATTAAGTAATTTAATAGATATATATTTACCAGATATTGTAATAGGAGTTGAATCATGGCTGAGAAATGATATAATGGATGCAGAAATTTTCTCACGGCACTGGAGTGTGTATCGTAGAGATAGGATAGGAAGGGTTGGAGGGGGAGTGTTCATTCTGGTGAAAGAAAAATTTGTAAGCTACGAAAAAGTTAAAGATGAGACACATGAAATTCTAGGTGTAAGGCTCATTTCTAAAGATAATAGGCAACTTGATATATTTGGAGTGTACAGATCGGGAAAGGGTAGCACTGATGCGGATGCGGAATTATTTGATAGGATAGTCAGCTATGTGGGAAACGACATGGAAAGAAATGTGATTGTAGCGGGAGATCTGAATTTGCCAGATGTCAATTGGGAAGGAAATGCGAACGACAGGAAGCATGACCAACAAATGGCAAATAAGTTAATATGGGAAGGACAGCTGATTCAGAAAGTGATGGAACCAACCAGAGGGAAAAATATCCTGGATGTGGTGCTGATAAAACCAGATGAGCTCTATAGGGAAACTGAAGTAATAGATGGTATTAGTGATCATGAAGCTGTTTTTGTGGTAGTTAAAACTAAAAGTGATAGAAAGGAAGGTCTTAAAAGTAGGACTGTTAGGCAGTACCATACGGCTGATAAAGCAGGCATGAGGCAGTTTCTAAAAAGTAACTATGATCGGTGGAAAACGGTAAATAAAAATGTAAACAGTCTCTGGGATGGGTTTAAAGAAATTCTTGAGGAATGCGAAAACAGGTTTGTACCTTTAAGGGTGGTAAGGAATGGTAAAGACCCACCTTATTATAATAGAGAAATAAAGAGACTAACAAGGAGGTGCAGACTGGAAAGAAATAGAGTTAGAAATGGCTGTGAAAGTAAGGAGAAATTGAAGGAACTTAGAAAATTGAATCTAGCAAAGAAGGCAGCTAAGGATAACATGATGGCAAGCATAATTGGCAGTCATACGAATTTTAGTGAAAAATGGAAGGGTATGTATAGGTATTTTAAGGTAGAAACAGGTTCCAAGAAGGACATTCCAAGAATAATTAATGAACAAGCGGAGTGTGTATGTGAGGATCTTCAAAAGGGAGAAGTATTCAGTCAGCAGTATGTAAAGATTGTTGGTTACAAGGATAATGTCAAGATAGAGGAGGAGACTAAGGCCAAAGAAGTAATAAAATTTACATATGATAACAATGACATTTACAATAAGATACAAAAGTTGAAAACTAGAAAAGCAGCTGGAATTGATCAGATTTCTGGGGATATACTAAAGACAATGGGTTGGGATATAGTACCATATCTGAAGTACTTATTTGATTATTGTTTGGTCGGAGAAGCTATACCAGATGAATGGAGAGTTGCTATAGTAGCCCCGGTGTATAAAGGAAAGGGTGATAGATATAAAGCTGAAAATTACAGGCCAGTAAGTTTGACATGCATTGTACGTAAGCTTTGGGAAGGCATTCTTTCTGATTATATTAGACATGTTTGTGAAATTAATAACTGGTTCGATAGAAGGCAATTCGGTTTTAGGAAAGGTTATTCCACTGAAGCTCAACTTGTAGGATTCCAGCAAGATATAGCAGATATCTTGGATTCTGGAGGTCAAATGGACTGTATCGCGATTGACCTGTCTAAAGCATTTGATAGGGTGGATCATGGGAGACTACTGGCAAAAATGGGCGCAACTGGAATAGGCAAAAGAGTGACTGAATGGGTTGCTATATTAAGAGGGGAATTCCTCAAGGCAGTATTATCGGACCTTTATGTTTTCTTATATATATATAAATGATATGAGTAAAGGAGTGGAATCGGAGGTAAGGCTTTTTGCGGATGATGTTATTCTCTATAGAGTGATAAATAAGTTACAAGATTGTGAGCAACTGCAACGTGACCTCGAAAATGCTGTGAGATGGACAGCAGGCAATGGTATGTTGATAAACGGGGTTAAAAGTCAGGTTGTGAGTTTCACAAATAGAAAAAGTCCTCTCAGTTTTAATTACTGCGTTGAGGGGGTGAAAGTTCCTTTTGGGGATCATTGTAAGTATCTAGGTGTTAATATAAGGAAAGATCTTCATTGGGGTAATCACATAAATGGGATTGTAAATAAAGGGTACCGATCTCTGCACATGGTTATGAGGGTGTTTAGGGGTTGTAGTAAGGATGTAAAGGAGAGTGCATAAAAGTCTCTGGTAAGACCCCAACTAGAGTATGGTTCCAGTGTATGGGACCCTCACCAGGATTACCCGATTCAAGAACTGGAAAAAATCCAAAGAAAAGCAGCTCAATTTGTTCTGGGTGATTTCCGATAAAAGAGTAGCGTTACAAAAATGTTGCAATGTTTGGGTTGGGAAGAATTGAGAGAAAGAAGAAGAGCTGCTCGACTAAGTGGTATGTGATTGAAATAATAACATTAAGTTATTTATTAGACCACCTAATCAATACAAAATCGTCTTGGATGATTTACATAAATTTGTTAGCTAATAGTGGGCACCTCTTGCTGGATACATGTTTCGCCTTCCCTGAAGGCATCATCAGCCATAGTCTTAACCTTAAATTAAAAATAAGCGTCTAAATAACATGTAGTAATGAAATGAATTTTAAAATCTTGAAGAGATTTGAAGTAAAATAATATTAAAAATAACAATGATGGTTTGATAATACAATATGATGAGATATAATAGTGGAAGTATTAACAAAATTAACATTAGAAGGCTGCTAAAATAAGTACAATGGATAAAACAACATATTGTTATACAACAAGTAGTAAGATTGCATAAAAGTAAAGTTGATAGTCTGGCGGTTATAATTAGACGATGGCGAAAAAATCGTATATAATCAAAGAAAGAAGAGAGAATAAAAGTCAAAGTTAGTCGAGAGATCCGAAGTTAATCATGATCTTGAAGATAAAAGATGAAAGTCAGATGCATATGGTGAAGTTGTAGAACACGTTGAGGATATGAAGTTGGTGAATAGAAGTTGAAGAACAGTTTCATTTTTCGCCATCGTCTAATTATAACCGCCAGACTATCAACTTTACTTTTATGCAATCTTACTACTTGTTGTATAACAATCTGTTGTTTTATCCATTGTACTTATTTTAGCAGCCTTCTAATGTTAATTTTGTTAATACTTCCACTATTATATCTCATCACATTGTATTATCAAACCATCATTGTTATTTTTAATATTATTTTACTTCAAATCTCTTCAAGATTTTAAAATTCATTTCATTACTACATGTTATTTAGACGCTTATTTTTAATTTAAGGTTAAGACTATGGCTGATGATGCCTTCAGGGAAGGCGAAACGTATCCAGCAAGAGGTGTCCACTATTAGCTAACAAATTTATGTAAATCATCCAAGACGATTTTGTATTGATTAGGTGGTCTAATAAATAACTTAATGTTATTATTTCAATCAAATATCATCAATACGGACCAAAAATGATATTTATTACATGTAAGTGGTATGTTCCGAGCTGTCAGCGGAGAGATGGCGTGGAATGACATTAGTAGACGAATAAGTTTGAATGGCGTTTATAAAAGTAGGAAAGATCACAATATGAAGATAAAGTTGGAATTCAAGAGGACAAACTGGGGCAAATATTCATTTATAGGAAGGGGAGTTAGGGATTGGAATAACTTACTAAGGGAAATGTTCAAGAAATTTCCACTTTCTTTGAAATCATTTAGGAAAACGCTAGGAAAGCAACAGACAGGGAATCTGCCACCTGGGCGACTGCCCTAAATGCAGATCAGTATTGATTGATTGATTATTATCCAGACTGAAGATATGTTAACACTTTCAACACTATGCCCATATGGGATACGAGTGCACTACTTTCCTTGGTTGTGGACGGCGCCCGTATACCATGAAAGTGTGACTTTCACGGATGTTTATAGGCAGCTGCACATATCCCATATGGTTCCTGTCCCTTGCAGTCCCTTCATGGAGGTAGTAGTTTATGTAATGCAGTAGTTATCAGAAAGTTCAAACTGAAACAATAAAATAGTTTCTCCTTGCCGTGACCTCTACAGAAGCACTCGATGTGCCAGATGCTGAACGCACCAAATCTGTCAGCTGTGTTACTGTACAAACATGTCCTCACCGGCTCAATGACAGTGGTATCTTGGATATTTTATCGGGAGAAGCAGGTTCAGAAATAGATGACGGTGGTGAATACTCTGCTTACGAACCAGAATACATATCAAGTGAGAGATTGGGCAAGAAATTAATTTTTTTACGTCACTTTCAACTGCAAGTTTTTTAAGCTGCATTATTTTACTCTGAACACGAACGATAGAAATAGTTAACCTCTCCAGAAATTTGGGCTTATTTTTTCGTTTAGACGAAGAGACGCAGGCTGATGACTCACCGGTACCGTGAAAAGAAAGAGTGCAAGATTGGAGTGTGCATAGCCCAATGTTTTCAGGACTACTGTACCAAAATAAACTGTTCCTAAATAGGTAAATTTTGTATTTCAAATGTAATTGTGTTCAATTGTGGCTTAAGTAGCCACATTAAATTATTCATTTTTTATTGTTCGAGCAGGCTTATTGGCAAAACTCGTACACTGAAGTTTTTTTCCTCATACATTTTAAAAATATTTTTCATGAGACTGGTATAATTAAAATATTTTAGATATGCACTTCCTGATTAACATCTTCGTTTTGGACAGCTCACACCTTCATACGATACAAAAATACTGTGTTTTGCTGTTGTGTATTAAAATTCAGGAGAAAACACCCAGTTCAGTGCTGGGGTCCATGTTAAAATATGGTAGTGCTAAAAGTGTTAAAGATGGCTGCTCCTGTTGAAGCTGGGAAGAAGGTATTTTAGCAAACATATTCAAGGATGACATGGAATATAATAAAATAGTAGATAAAATAGATGGGCTGATTACGTGGTTGAGATACATCGATGATCTATTTGTTATTATTGATGAACAAAAGGTTAAACCTGATGGTATATTAGAGTGTTTAAATACTTTGGATAAACAAAAGCATGGGCCGATGACCTCGATGTTAGGCCCCTTTAAACAAGCAAGCAAACAAGTGCATTTTACGATGGAATTTGAAAATGATAGGACTTTAAATTATTTAGATTTAACAGTTTCTAGAAATTCTGGTCATTTTGATTTTCAAATTTTCAGAAAAGCTACTTAAACAGATACTATTATCAGAAACGACTCCAATCATCCAGGTCAACATAAAAAGGCAACATTTTACAGTTTAATTAATTATCAGATTTGCAGATGACATCATATTAATTGCAGACTTAGAAAAAGAAATGAATAGAATGCTGAAAGTCCTCTCAGGCACTCTTAAACTATGGAAATTAAAAGTAAACAAACAGAAAACGAAAGTAATGGTAGTACGGAAAAATACGGAAGAAATTAAAACCAATATAAAAATTGAAGACGTCAGAATTGACCAGCCGAAACAATTCTGTTATCTTGGTAGTATGACAACAGAGGATAATAGATGCTTCCAGGAAGTAAAGAGAAGAATAGCATTGGCAAAACAGGCATTTATGAGCAAGAAATACATTTTAACCAGCACACACATGAATATAGATGTCAGAAAATCCTTTGCAAAATCATTTGTATGGAGTACACTTCAGTATGGAAGTGAGAGTTGGACTCTGGGTAAATTAGAAAGGAACTGACTTGAAGCTGCTGAAATGAGGATATGGCGGAAAATGACTAGAACGAGCTCAATGGAAAGGAAAACCAACCTGGAAGTCTTAAGGGAAGTTAACCCATTTCAGTCTGGGCCTTAATATCCCTAAGAAATCTTCTGGACTGGGCATTTTTAAGGATATTTAAAACATATCTCTGTACCTGTAGGAGATATATGCAAGATTCTTTTTTCTTTGTGCTTGTTTGAGCATTTAAGTTTGAAAAACGCTGTTTGTATTATGTCAACTATCACTTGAGATTTTGAAATTGTTTATATATTATTCCATGTCTTGCGAATGGAAAAAAGGCCTGACGGATAACTAAGCAAGTACAGTTTTCTGAAATACTGTTATATTTACCCTATTTTGCTAATAAAAATGTGCATTGCAATTACAAAACAACAGCAATAATGAGTATGATATAAAAATAATAATTTTTCAATAACAATAGTAATAATTACTATAATGAAAATGGGAGCGCTTATGAAATTTTATTTTAATTGATAAACCACAAAAGACTTCCGAGAAAGAGAAAAAACAGTCTTCTAAACAGACAACTTTACTAATATGTAGACAATCTTACGTATTCAAGCAAATTTGAAATACGTGGGAACATTTGCTGGGCCGTAAAACGAACTCAAAATCATAATGAAATGTAAGAAGTTGTTTTGAATTCATATGTCAATAATATGTTCATTTGTGCATAAACTTATATCATAAAATATCGAAAATATCACTTTCGTCAAGCACGTTTGCCACGAGAAGCCTTGCCTTAGAGCTCACTGAGTGACAACATCTACTGTTGCATGTTGATCGAAAATATTGTAAATTCTCTGACGTAGACATATAATACTGCCATCTGCTTAAATACTCTCGTAACTAATACATCAAGAAACACGATGTAACCACCAGAATGCGTGCTTAGCTCGTTCTCGATTTTTAGTGAATTGTCAAACCTTACTACGGGCTATGCCCGCAGCGCGGCCTGAGCGTGATTTCGGCCGCTGCGAGCTATGTTCGCAATTAGACCGGAAAGAGTTAAAGAAGAGAGAACAGTTTTAAACGAAATGGAAAACAGGAAATTAAAATTTATTGGACATGTCATCAGACACAATACTTTCATCACTAACATACTTGAAGGGAAAGTGCTGGGAAAGAAAGGGAGGGGAAAACCTAGGATGAAGTATTTGGACGACATCAAGAAGAGGTTAGGTTGTCTAAACTACATGGAACTGAAACGAACAGCCAATGAAAGAAAAGTGGTTGCATCGACAAGGCATTAGCCTTTAGAATATTGATTGATTTATTGATTGATTGATTGATTGATTGATTGACTGGCATACCTATGTCTAAGAAGAATTATAATAGAGAGAGAAATATAATCCATCAAACTGCTCGTAGCAACAGATTATTCAGAAAATTTATTAATAGAATGCTAAATAAAGTGAAAAATGAACCAAAAACAACTTCAATTAAAGAGCAAAAGGAGAAAAAGAAATCTGCAGTTCTAACCTTTCGAAATAAGCACTCTTATCAACTGGCTAAAATTTTCAGGAAAAAGAACATCAATGTGACAT
This sequence comes from Anabrus simplex, assembly GCF_040414725.1. Lineage (NCBI taxonomy): Eukaryota > Metazoa > Arthropoda > Insecta > Orthoptera > Tettigoniidae > Anabrus > Anabrus simplex. Next base: position 28,728,474 of record NC_090268.1, read on the forward strand.
ACAAAACTGATAATAATACTAATAAGATAATTTTCAATTCAGATAAGATAGAAAATAAATGTATATTTAATAAATGAGGAATTTACAAATTAACATGCCAAACATGTAAACAACGATACATAGGACAGTCTGGAAGAAGTTTGGCTATAAGGTACAAAGAACATGTTAATGCAGTCAAACATAAAAGATATTCGGCAATGGGAAAACATATGGTTGAACAGAATCATAAATTTACAGACATTTCTAATGACATGGAATAAATACATTCAGCCAAAAAGGGAAAATTAATGACTGTTTTGGAAAGTTTAGAAATTTATCTTGCACCAAAAAAAAAAAAAAATTTTGAATCAAGTTTAAATGAGAGAAGTGCATAAGATAACCCATCGGCCATCGTATAGACTAGCATATGATCATTTAAGGAACAAAAAGAAAAAAAACTTGAAGATCTTAAATTTATATATGTATTCTCATTCAGTTCAACAAAATTTTATGTACTGATAATTTTTCATAAAATTTCGTAAGTTTTCTTTATTCATTGATATGGTGAATTAGGACACAATACTTCTTTGAATTGTAAAAAAAAAAAGATAGTGTTATATCGTTTTATTCTTTGAACTGGTCACTGATGAAGGGCATGGATGACTTCCCAAAACATGTACGGTTAAATAAATGGTTTTCTTTCATTAAAAGGAGCACTGACAAGGCGGATTCAAGTAAAACTATTTTAAATTGTTCTGTAATACATTCAGACTAGTCAATACGTATCAAACAACCATATTAACCTATCATGGTTAAGTATATCAACAGATACAAGCCTGTCGGAACGTGAGAAGAGGTGGATGTAGAACTGGGTTTAATAAGGAGAGAGCCTATCTATTCGAAGGTGGCAGTGTATGAAGATGTGGAGATACTTCTTATCCTTTTGCGTTTTTGTTATTGTGCTTATCTCCTCTTTCTACTCCCTCTTTGCACACTGACGTGTCATGTGGTGGTGGTGGTGATTATTGTTTTAAGAGGAAGTACAACTGGGCAAACCATCCTCTACATATGAGGGGGGGGGGGATCAAATATAAACAATTAAAATATTTTTCAATATAGTTTTCTGCTTTGAAAATGCATCTGTCACAGCGTATGAGCAGCTTTCTGATGCCCTACTCATAAAAAGAACAGGGTCGTGTCACTAGCCAGTTGCACACGAAGTCTTCCACACTCTCGTCATCTTCAAATCGTTGCCCTCCTACAGCTTCTTTAAGTGGTCCAAACAAATGAAAATAGCAGGGTGATAAGTCAAGGCTGTAAGGAGGATGATCAAGTGTAGTCCAGTACATTCCCTGTAGCTTGGAGACAGTTAGTGCTGCAGTATGGGGCTGCACATTGTGGAGGAACATGACCTGTCGAATCGGTTGGTCTCATCTTTTGCGGCGATATGCAACCCTCGCCTTGTTCAACAGATCGCAGTAGTAAGCAGCTTTGTGCGTCACTCATACAAAAAAATTCAATCAGCAAAATATCTCACCGATCGACAAAATGGTTGCAGGAACCTTGCCAGCTAACAGTCAAGTGTTGGCTTTCACTGGTGCTGCCTTCCCTTTCCTCCGCCACTCCTTACTGGCTTGTTTGGATTCGGGAGTGTAGTGGTGGACCCATGTTTCGTCGCAGGTGACTATCTGACTCAAAAATGAATCACCTTCTTCCGCAAACCTTGCTGTAAATCTCTGACAGACCTCCAAACATCTCAACTTCAGATTTTTGGTCAAAAGGCGAGAGACCCATCTGGAACACACTTTACGGAACTGTAGATCATTTATGATGATTGCTTGATAGTTCCCATAACTGATTCCAACTTGTTCTGCAATTTCTGATACTCTCGCCCGTTGATCGTCGTCAATAATGTCTTTAACTGCACGAATGTTTTCGTCTGTAATGCTGGTCTGAGGAAGGCGATCGTGTTGCTGATTTTCCACACATTCTCGTCCTTCCTTGAACTTTTTATGCCAGGCAAACACATGCATCCTTGACAATGTTTGATCACCAAACTGTGCGGTCAATCTCTGGCAAATTTGCTCTGCTGTAACTCTTTCACGAGCAAGAAATTTTATAATTATACACTGCGCAGTGGAGGGGTGCACCTGTTGCTCCAACATTGTAAGCGTTACTGACAAAGCGGCGGTAAATATCTAACAGCATGCTCTCCCCACTCCTAACAGTCCCACCTAAGCATAGCAGAAGCGCGGAGCCAGCCCTACCAACTGTTAATGTTCAGGAACAAAAACACTAATTAGAGAGAAAAAATGGAAGAGCACTTAGAAAAATGAAGGTATCAGTCAAAGAAAGACAACAGCCACAAAGAGCATGAACATGAAGGACTCCTTAGGCCTCGAGTGCTCTAATACAGTCAGGGTTGGAAAAGAACAAGAGTTGACCAAGCGAGGTCAACTCTTTTTCTTCATTATGTGTTCCTTTTCATAATCCTCTCTCTTCATATGTAAGTAACATAATCCAAACCAAATTATAACTGGTTCTCATTCACTCTTTAACCCTCTTGCACTCAGCTTATATGCAGGGGTTTGCTCGAAGCAGCTTAAACTAATTTTGCAACCAAATTACAAAAAATCAACACATATACAGTTCAAAACATATTAATATAAAATAAATCACACTGATATAGGAAACAATGAGCATTTTAGAAATTAATATACCTAGGATGTATTACTGTTGGTAAAGCTGGGGGGGAAAATCAACTTTGAAAATCATTAAAAAAAAATAAATAATGGTTTTTCAATAACAGAAAGATCAGAATTATTGCATCTTTCTTCTTTACTTTTAAACCTGAATAATTTGATATCAATATGATGTGCGTGCTACAATTCACTCGTGAAGTACAACACAAGTTAATCGCTGTACATGTAACTGCCATCGATGTCAGGTTCTTCATGGTCCGATACACGGTTAGCAGCTGTGACTGTGCAAAAATCTTCAGGAATAAAATCGTCACTTCCCACATATCGGGAATCACTTTCAACAAAACGAGTCACTATTACTGTCTAAATCATCTGAAAATTCAAGGATATCGGAATCATTCGGCCTTGAACATGACCCAGCCATTGCGAGAAAAAGATGATGCAAGTACATGCAACAGAGGAGTCATGGGAAGATGTATAATTATAGTTTGGGAAGTACAGCAAACACACGATATACCAAAGAAATGAAATAAACTCTGAACTAAACTGATAGCAAGATCAAATTGTTGTATTCATAAGCCAACCAAAAACAGATCCACGCAATAACAACTTCGAACAACCACAACATAAACATTCACGGCCAACAGATTTCTTTTGTCAAAAATAGAAATATTTTGTAGGGCTGGTGGATATAGCTGTTGAGCAAAATGCAAATTCAATTATTTAAGTTACTGTCATGATCACCTGTTACCATTTAACAGCCATACAAATGACCAAAATCCCTAAATAGGACAGAGCCGATGTGTCAGCGCTGTGAGCAATCTTTCCATACCCAGTGCAAGAGGGTTAAATTATGCAAAATCAAATCAAATTTTAGACTGCAACAACTCAAAAAGGATAGAATCTACTTTAACAACACACTGTATAGTCTATTCAATTCCAATACCAAATTAAATACTTTACCTGAGCTTTAAGTATTGTAATAGCTTCATTCTCAACCTCAAGTTTCTTTACTTTCTCTTTAAGTTGAGTGATTTCCTTAGTTTTCTCTGCAAGTTCCTCATCTTTACAGAGGACTTGTGCAGTGAGGTTATCCAGTTTCTCTGAAAATCCACGAGCCTGTACATCATGATAGGCATCATTGTGTCGAGCTTTAGCCTTCTCCTCTTGATGATAACTTTCCCATTCATTCAGTAATGACTGATACTCAGTAAACAAGGATTGGAACTGTGTGGCAGCATCTGCGAGATTTTTCCTGAAACAAGCAACAGGTGTACCAGGTTACAATACTATCAAAATATCATCATGACCAATATTCCTTTTAATTTTTGTTCTTTCATAACTTCTGATTAACAGTTAAATGACACAAGAGTGAGGTATACCTATTCACTACACATACAGAATGAAATGGTTTTCTTCATACAGTATATACTGGTACTAGTTTCAACCTCAAATTGTGAATATGAGAAGAAAGCATAAAAAGCCTTGAGGGTTTCTTTTTTTTTTTTTTTTTTTTTTTTTTTGGGGGGGGGTCATTCAGGAATATAAGCATTAAAAGATTGTCCAACCATTCATAGTTTACTAGGTTCTTAACGAGTATAAAGACCTTAATCCGCTGGTTAAAGAGCTGTTGAATGTGGCTTGTTATAACAGTTAAATCTCTAACAAATAAAATGATGAGATGTTTAACAATATTAGTAAAATACCAAGGAGCCTCCGTGGCTCAGGCGGCAGCGCGCCGGCCTTTCACCGCTGGATACTGTGGTTCAAACCCCGGTCACTCCATTTGAGATTTGTGTTGGACAAAGCGGAGGCGGGACAGGTTTTTCTCCGGGTACTCCGGTTTTCCCTGTGATCCTTCATTCCAGCAACACTCTCCATTTTCATTTCATAGCATCTATCAGTCATTAATATATATATCACTTTGGGAGTGGCGACCCCATCGTAATACTAGCCTATATACGATTCATTCATTACATCCCTGATCCGGTCAATGACTGGAAAACAGGTGGTAGGTTTTCATTTTCAGTAAAATACCAAATATTAACACTAAAGTACAATACATCTAAAAATATGATTATCACTTTTAAAATCTTGAGTTTTTTGGTTGATTGTTATTATTGGTAGCGAAACATTATCCTTATATTCATTGATCGAGGATTTAGCGTTGGTGGGACTGAAATTTCTGGACAGATAATGCAGGAAATAGTTTCTTCAAGGAACAGGATTTTTTAAACATGTTTTAATTAGGGTGCTCGTGGGACCACATAATTCAAACAAATAATCCAGGAAAACAGTTTCCGAGAACGGATAAACAAGCTTTCACTGTAATGGCGATGATGAGAAATGAAGGACACAGAAGCCGTGTTCAAATTCAAGTTTTTAAGCAAAAATGTGCAAAAATCTCTAACTGCAACTGATTATTTTTAAAACTCACAAATTACACTCAACTAATATTAACCCAGTACTGTTAGAATGCCTGCAGTAGTTAGTTGTGTTGATGGAACCGTGTTTGTGCAATAGATACAAACCAAACATGAAAAACCAAACCCCCATGCCACTACAGCCCTTGAAGGGCCTTGGCCTACCAAGCGACCGCTGCTCAGCCCAAAGGCCTGCAGATTACGTGGTGTCATGTGGTGAGCACAACGAATTCTCTCGGCCATTATTCTTGGCTTTCTAGACCGGGGTCGCTATCTCACTGTCAGAGAGCTCCTCAATTCTAATCACGTAGGCTGAGTGGACCTCGAACCAGACCACAGCTCCAGGTAAAAATCCCTGACCTGGCCAGGAATCGAACCCGGGGCCTCCGGGTGAGAGGCAGGCATGCTACCCCTACACCACAGGGCCGGCATGCAATAGATACAAGTAAGTCAAAATATTGAACTTAAACAGCGTGTTAGTTATGTTTTTGTTTTACCAATAGTTATTGCTGTAAATTTTTCATTTCAGGTGCAGTACACTGTACGCCATCAGCATTTCATCACATAAGTTACATATGACATTAGTTACCGATTGTAAATTAGTTTGTAGCGAGACCAAATACACCATTTGCTACTAGTTTGCTATACCGCTATTCATGCTAAGTATTTCAGATTCAAGATGGAACGTTTTTTACTGTCTAATTAACCCATTAAAAATTTTTCCTTGCATAAACGACTCAGTGCAGTAATTTTGTTATAAAATTGGAAAATAATGTTCATCTATTGTTGCTGAGTGAGATTCAACTTTTTTCCTGCTTCCAATGCTTTTATTTGAATCATATCATAAGTTACGGTAAAACTATCTGTTTTACAATTTTGCTTTACATCGCACCAACACAGATAGGTCTTACGGCAACGATAGGATGGGAAAGAGCTAGGAGTGGGAAGGAAGCGACTGAGGCCTTAAGGTACAGCCCCAACATTTGCCTGGTGTGCAAATGGGAAACATGGAAAACCATCTTCAAGGCTGCCGACTGTGGGGTTCGAACCTGCTGTCTCCCGGATGCAAGATCACAGCTGCGTGCCCCTAACCGCACGGCCATCTCACCTGGTGGCAAAACTATCATTTTTCAGCTTACTTATATACTGTAGCACTTCAGTATTGATCTCCGTACATTTACATTTTTGACAGCATGATAAGTGTGCAGTTTTTATTTGCCACTTTGAGTTTCTCTTTTTGGTTGTGCCAATATCAGGTCACATTAGATTGCACATTAAATTCTCGGTCTCCTCAGTCTCCTGACTTCACACCTTGTTTTTCTTCAAAAGAAACAGCTTTTAATTTGAAAGCTGCAAGGAAACTACACACTTCTTCTATTTCGTATTATCCAACTGTATAATTTACACACACACACACAAAAAAAACCTCACTTAGCAACATTCCACTCTAAGTTGGCTTAAGTGATGTTACCTTCACTGACAAACTGCAACCAGTTATGCCCCTCTGGTGGCCATGATCGTTAAAGCATCAAGTCCATATGGTCTGACACTGGTTAGCTGCCTCAAGTCCCGCTGGTGGAAAAGATATTTGCCATCAAGATGTTGGCCAACGAGATAAGTCAGGTGGTGATATACAATTTCCAGTCACTAGATTGCATATCAAAAGCTTGGATAAAATTGTCATCATCATCATCATCATCATCAACTCTCTGCTCCAGCAAACTAGGTATCAAACAGAAAGACATGCACCCCGGACACTCCCCACACTTAAAGACATACACTAAAAAAGTAAAGAAATTAAAAGAAATATAGTTACGAGATTTTTTCATTCACAGATGTTGTCACCTCCAACAACACACAAAGGAAGCCAGCCTTTGTGAGGCAATTCCTTACAGTGTTCTGATCTACTGGATTTAATGAAACGCATCAACTGTTACCTTCCCCACTGTGCTTTGAAGAGATGCGAAGTGCTTTTGTACATGCCTTCTCCTGTCTCATATATCTGATAATGCCATGATTGAAGGACTGGAAGATGTTTATGCAATTACCCAGGAAGAACATTACATTTATGTACTGCGCATAAATGTTGTTCGTGGGATGTATTCTCCACATTTAAAAAACAAAATTCTCCTATTTTTAACATCTAAAGGCACATTAATATTGTTTGAAAAATATGGTTGTTACCCAAGCTTTCAATATTCAATGCGTACTTGCATAGCAATCACTGAACATTTTTAAAACAACACAGTTCTCATTGATGCTTTCATGGCCTGTGCTTATAGACAGGATATAGGCTGACATAGATGTTGATTCCCATAGGGAATCTGAAATATTTGTTCCGAATGAGTAAATTTATAATACCAATATAAATGGTCCGTTATTGGACATTATAAATTTTCCAGCTAACTCAACATTCCTGGTTGCCAGCGTTTCGCCCTGTGTGCTAGGCTGGGCTCATCAGTTGGTACCTAGCACAGCTACCAAGACGCTGGCTAGTGCATACCGTGGAGGCCACTGCGTAGGCTAATTGTAGCCACAGGCAGTGCCAATGCACTATGAGAGACTGTCTCATTATCAAAAATTTATAATGTCCAATAACGGACCATTTATATTGGTATTATAAATTTACTCATTCGGAACAAATATTTCAGATTCCCTATGGGAATCAACATCTATATCATCTGATGGCCAAGCAGGCATCAATTTTTGATAATGAGACAGTCTCTCATAGTGCACTGGCACTGCCTGTGGCTACAATTAGCCTCCGCCGTGGCCTTCACGGTATGCACTAGCCAGCGTCTTGGTAGCTGTGCTAGGTACCAACTGATGAGTCCAGCCTAGCACACGGGGGCGAAACACTGGCAACCAGGAATGAGTTAGCTGGAAAATTTATAATGTCCAATAACGGACCATTTATATTGGTATTATTATGATATAGGCTTTCGGGCTTATGCCTTCTCAAGAAAATAATGTGAAATTCTTTACGTTTTGCAGAGAACTTTGCTCTGTGTCTTCAGAAAATCTTGAAAATTTCAACAGGGACACTGGCTATCAATTAAGTAATACGTGGTTGCCAGCCATTAAGGATTTACGTGATTAGTTCCCTTCCCTGTCCCTTCACTACTGTTACTTCGTTTTAGTGCTTTCCAAATTTGTGCATTCCTCATCACCAGATGTTTCATTCCAGCATAACATGACCTAATAGGTTGAAAGTCGCTTTCGATTACAATGCGGTCGTGAAAATTCAATATTCATTGAGTTGGCCCTCAACGGGCAACTTAAACGCACTCTACAGTGTGATGGTAGTAGTACCAGATCTGTAGCCTAGATCCTTTCCAACAGAACAAAGATGGCCTAGGGCACCATAGCTCAACTGGTAGAACAACCAAAATCGGGAGGTTGGGGGTTTGTATCCCACTGGTGTCTGGTTGGCCATTTTTATTCTGTACTTAACATCTCTTCAACATGTACTAAATGTACGTAACACGACCTAATAGGTTGAAAGTCGCTTTCAATAATAACTGATATGCTTGCTTACAACTCCAAATCTGTTTTGGATTCAGCAAAGTTTTAGCGATGCATGCATAACTTGTTTTATAAAATTAAAGCAAAATTACTCATTTTTAAACATGAAATAAAAAACCCTTTATTTCTACTTTCAATTTTAAAAGTTACACAATGCATATTGAAATAATGAAAAATTAGTCTCTCATATATACCATGATATATTCAGGAAATATACATATTAGACATTGGGGGGGGGGAATACATAAAATTAATTTCAATTGGTCTGGTATGAAATAATTCAAAACACAAGCCAACATTACACTGATCACAATAGTAACGAATGTCTTTCTGCACTGAATTCCCTAAAAAGTTTGCTACTTTCAGCACAAATTTACATCATCTTTGTGGCCTCTGTGATTTCTCAGTTGCAAGAATTTTCTGTGGATAATGTCCCGTAGACAACTGATTAACAGCAGAAGATACATTGAAATCTGTGTTCAACTGCACTCCATCGTTATCAACTAACATTTGCGTTAGTTGTGCTATGTAGTCAGAAAGATGAACTGACAATGCTCTTGTTTCCTTATATCCCTTTTAGACCGTGTACGCACAATTGTGCGGGTTCGTATTTTATTTATCTCTAAGCTTATTTGATGTTTTCTTGGCGCTAGACTGGGCTGCAGTGCTTGTGCGGGACACGTAGCATGTACTTCAGTTGTTTTTATTTAGAGCTTGACCACCAGGGGGCAGGAAGAAGAGTTTAAAGATACAGTTCATCGACAAGATGGCGGGAAGCAGTAATGCCTGAAATTAAGTATTTATTTATTGCATTCATATTAATCTAGGAGCTCTACTGAATATCAGAATATAATCAATGAAGTGTGTAAATTGTTTAGCGAACGTAAATTGTGAACTTACAACATCGTACGTGATACCATGAGGTTTTGAATGTTGATACGCACAAGTGTGCGGGTTAGGTTTCCCTGCAGGCAATGCATGTAAGAGTGCTGGGTGCTGCCACCAAAAGAATGTGAGGGCAGAACTAGTACTCGACGTGAGACATGTAATGTACAAGATTTTAATTGTTTAAAATACATTGTTCCACACTGTAAAATAGAACATTTGATCATGTACATGTGTATATTCACATATACTGAGCTGAATTTCCTTATTTTTTATTTTTTGTAAGTATTGAATAAAGTCCTGATACGCACAATTGTGTGGGTTCTGTTTTTTAGCTGAAAGTTCTCATCTTGTAAAATAAACTGTAAAAACACGTATTTGAGAGCATTTGAGTAAGTTTTTGACAAATTCTCACCTCCAGGTTTCTTTCAAATCCGACGACAGGGTGCCGATGCCAAAAGGGCAGTAAAGGCAAAACTCGTCCTCGGTGTAGAAAATGTAACATTTACTTATGTCTGAATGGAGATTGAATTGTTTTAAATTATTCCCCACTGTAAAATAGAACATTTGATCATGTACATATGTATATTCACATGCATTGAGGTAATTTTTCATTTTTGTAAGTAGTGAATTAAGTCCTGACACGCACAATTGTGTGGGTGCTTTTTCTCAGATGGTAATTTTTATTTTGTAAAATAACCCTTTTGCTCTCAGGCCATTTTCACCAGTCAAGCCCAAAACACTCAGGCCATTTTTCATGATTATGCATGTTAAAATGAAAAAAATTGCCGTATAAAGAAATCCCCAGTTACAAAATTGAAAAAAAATCACACTAGTACACTATTTAATATCGTTTTAGGAAAAAAATATCCCAAAATTGTCATGGCATATTTTACTACAAAATAAATTTTGAAATTTGAAAATATATTACAAAAAATAAAAATCGGTTTTTAAATACTAAAAAAGTAATATGTTTATTAGTGATGTTGTTCAGTCATTCTGAAAATAAGAGCATTTAATTCTGTATAACATGATATAATTTTGTTTTTTGTATTCTTATTTAGTCATGAGTTATAGCACCTGACGCAAAGAACTGTACACGTACCTTCCGGAGTCAGCATTTGTGTTTTAGAAAACATTCTCCTATCATCAGTACCTGTAAAATCCGAATCACTTCTTCTTTATGTACAGCTTTTCCCACATCTGTGGGGTCGCGGGTGCGAACTGTGTCGCACATGTGGATTTGGGCTGGTGTTTTATGGTCGGATGCCCTTGCTGACGCCAACCCTATATGAGGGGGAGGTAATCACTATCGCGTCTTACCGTGGTAGATTGTAGTGCAGTGTGTTGTCTGAATATGAAGAAGAAAGTGTTGGGACAAACACAAACACACAGGCCCCGGGTCAGAAGAATTAATCAACGGCGATTAAAATTCCCGACCTGGCCGCGAATCAAACCCGGGCCCTCTGAACCGAAGACCTCAACGCTGATCATTCAGCCAATGAGTCGGACTGAAATACGAATCAATATCGGCTATAACGTCACCGTCATCGTCTAAAGCATCTAAATAATCCAAAACATCGGAATTATTTAGCCTAGAACTTGGCCCAGCCATGTAAAAAAATTAGGCCTACTCGTGGCACGAAAATCTAGTAACACGAAATGTTAAACTAAAATTCACTTGAGAACACCGATAAATGTAGAATATAAACAAAATATCATTAACAATAATCTATTATTAAAATGGAAACAATAAAACGAAGGAAAACACGTATTTTGAAGCTTAAATGAGACTGTACTCGCAAGCAGCACACTTCAACTCGCCATGCGGTGAACATACGCAGTTTGATAACTTCATTTGTTCCAAACAGGTGAGCTTAGTGTCTCTATCTCTCGAGAAAAGTGTAAACTAAATCCAAAAGCTACTATTGATGTCTTTTCCTGATATCTGGGTGTCCATTAAGGTACTTATACAGCCATCCGAACACAAAGCCGATAGATCGGCACGCTGAGTGTTTTAAGCAATACCACCCAAGCCGATAGATCGGCTCGCTGAGCGTATAAGAGATAAACTAAAAATATATGTATTTAAGAGCATTTCAGTTTTTGACGTACAAACAAAAATTCACACCGCCAGTTTTCTTTCAGGTCTGAAAGGGATATAAGATAAAAGTGTTGACTACCATCATCATGAATACGTGGAAAAACACTTTTTCCCACCACTTTAGATAACATCGGTCAAATGGATAGTAGCTCAACATTTGATAATTATGGTCTACACCAGTTTTCTTCTGATTGTAATCAACCTCAGATTTCATTTTTGAACACCACCATGTTCAATTTCCACAGGAACATTGATGGCTGTCTTTCTGTGCTTAGTTGAAAGTAAGGAAACTTGTCGGCTATCTTTCCATTTTAGAAAAAATAAATTATCTTTCCAGTGAAAGGAGAGTTCATTCCATTTTTTTTCTGATGTACTAAATCAGCTGGAAGTCCAGAACAATTTTTCATGACAGTTACAACAACAGATTTTAGATTTCACAGTTCATCTAGTAAAGCAGGACATGTATAAAGCAACCCACGGTCTTTATGAAAATAATCTGCATAGAGTTGTTGCATCAACTGTGATATCCACATTAGCATGGAAGCCTGTATTAGCATTAATTCAACAGTGCATTTTGTATTTGTACAATACTGTCACAGTTGGTACATGCAAATTTCATACCGTTACGTTTATTCTCATGTTACTGTCGAAATCTTTGATCCATTTATCAAATTTGACAGTAGTCATCCATGTTCCTATATTCAACATAAACTGATGTTTTAACATTTTTGAGACACCAAGGTTTAGCAGACTTACTGATCACTGTCATCTTTCTTTTATCACTTCAGTTGGCATTAGTACAAAATACCACAGTTATTCTGTTCTTGGATTTCTTGCAACCCCTTACAGTAGCATTTGATATTGTATTATCGGTTGTATACAATAAAATAAAGCAGTTTCATTCATGTTGTACAAATTGTTGTATATTAAGAAGCAGATTTGTACAACACAAATTAAAATGTTTATTGTTGAAGCTTTTATACTCTGTACAAAATAAAAGTTTCTCTAATTTGCTTCTTCTGCTGAATGTACATTAAATCCATTATCTGAATAAGCTTGAGGATGTATTGGAAAAATGATACATATATACTGTTCATATCTAACCTAATATGTTGCCAGAACACAGTGCAAATCAATACGCCTGAAATCGACTGCCTAAGTTGATCATGAGAAGAGTTCTAGCAGGCCATATAAGTTTACAATCTTAATACGAGGGGGGAACAAATATAAACGGGATTTTATTTTTTATTTAAATTCATTTATTGATAAATAGAAGGCAATTACAATTTATTTGTCCACATAGCTTCCTGCATTGGAAATGCATTTGTCCCAGCGTATGGGCAGCTTTTTGATGCCTTCATCGTAAAAAAGAACAGGGTCGTGTCACCGGCCAGTTGCGCACACACTCGTCATCTTCAAATCGTTGCCCTCCTAAAGCTTCTTTAAGTGGTCCGAACAAACAGAAATTTCAGGGAGATAAGTCCGGGCTATAAGGAGGATGATAAAGTGTAGTCCAGTGCATTTCCTATAGCTTAGAGACAGTTAGAGCTGCAGTATGGGGCCACGCCTTGTCGTGGAGGAGTATGACCTGTCAAATCAGTTGGTCTCGTCTTTTGCGGTGATATGCAACCCTTGCTTTGTTCAACAGCCCGCAGTAGTAAGCAGCATTGATTGTGCATCACTCATGCAAAAAATCAATCAGCAAAATGCCTCGTTGATGAAAAAAAACGGTTGCAAGAACCTTGCCAGGTAACAGTCGAGTCTTGGCTTTGACTGGTACTGCCTCCCCTTTCCTCCGCCACTCCTTAGGCTGATTCTCCACGAGCAGGTAAAACGCCGCTGTTTGGCCGCTTGCGGAACAGAACTATGGGGTATTTGTAGAGTTATCTACACGGGTGGTTTGCACGCTGCAGGTGGACGCGTCCATGACGGGCAGGCGGGTCTAACGCCAGCAGAGGCATTATTCCCGCTAGCGGTAGAACAGCGAATCATACTCCACGTTGGAGCAGTGAGCAGTTTACCCGCCTCTGTTGCATGATAGGAACTGCCTGAAGTGTAATATATTCTTTACTAGCTGATGTAACCATGCTTCGCTACGGAATTCTACATTGTATACAGAATTCTAGGTTAGGTAGTGTATACATTGTGAGCAAGATTGTATTAAATTCCATAGCTCTTAACGTTACCCTAGACAGACATGCTATCGGGAAGTCAACAAACGTCTTTTCTCATACGAAGACTGGGTTAGGGAATATTCATTTTAACGGCAGGCCCGCTTGGCTACCATCAGTCACAATCAAGTTGGGGAGCATTATAACGGCACACACTCAATCTCCTCCTGCCTTTTTACCTCCTCAGCAAAGACTGTCTTAGTCATTTTGCCAACTGAAATGAACATAGGTCATTACAATGATGTCAGTAGGAATGACACGATTAAAAGCAATGTTTTCATATGAAATACTCGATCAAATGAAAAACCACACATTTTCTCACTTTTAACAAACAGTACTACGCTTCCGATCTAACAATCCAAATTTTCAGAGTAGGAATGACCAAGCCGCAGACAGCAGCCGTGATCACTCTTCATTTTTTTTCGGCGGGGGGGGGGGGGGGTCGAATAGTGGAGAGTTCCAGGGCAAAAACTATGCCCTTTTACTACTCTGTTTCCTAGGAATACACGATGAATCAGAAAATCTCAATTCCCTACACTGGTGGGGGAAAGAAACTATTTGACTTGGAGACAAATTCTTCCTCAAAGCCAGAGGAGAAAGCCCTTCTTCACTGCTAATTTGGAATAAAATGAATATAGATTTAATAAAAGTGAAGCAGAAGAAGCTTTTCTTAAGAAACGGCTCTTTTCAGGGTTGAATTTTGAATTATTTAGTGAATTGTGGTGCTACAATTTGATTATTATTATTATTATTATTATTATTATTATTATTATTATTATTTATTTATTTTCCACTAATTGTAGGTACAATTTATGGATGTTGAATGGAGAAAGGGCATAGCCCCACATACACAAAAGTGCCTCCATCACCACTTAAAACTACAATATTCAAATATACAATTACATTCTACATAGTGTGCTTATATACAGTTACCGTATTTACAGGCATATTTACGTACTACTCGCAAGACATGGTCCACATTAAGAGAGCATCTGCCTTAGGTGTGCACACTGCTCATTGAAAACAGTGCGTCAGAGTAGGGATTGAATAGCTGGAATACTGTGATGAACCAGTGTGTTACGTACTAGCATTATCAGGAAATGTATGAACCAGAGGAATGGAATGCTAGAGAAGAAAGTTTTCTAACTCCGCAGCTATTTCCCGCCAATATTCAGTCAGGCTGTTATACTCTGTACGCAGCAGTAATCCCATCTATCAGAATTGAGTGGCACCATAAGAGACAAATGAAAATGAAATGGCATACGGCTTTTAGTGCCGGGAGTGTCCGAGGACAAGTTCGGCTCGCCAGGTGCACGTCTTTTGATTTGACGCCCGTAGGCTACCTGCGTGTGGTGATGAGGATGAAATGATGATGAAGACGACACATACACCCAGCCCCTGTGTCAGCGAAATTAACCAATTATAGTTAAAATTCCCGAACCTGCCAGGAATCGAACCCAGGACCCCTGCGACCAAAGACCAGCACGCTAACCATTTAGCCATGGAGCTGATCACAACAAACAATGGTCAATATAATGTTATTGTTGATGAATTTTATGCGCTTTTGATACTGTAGGCCTTCACATTTAGTTTCCTTCTGACTCTGAAATACCACTCTTATCATAGTCAGTGTGGTAAACTGAATAAAACATAAAGGTAAGGGTGTATTCTGCCCGGAGGCAGGTCCGAACCTCCGCAGAGGTGTACCTGAGCCGGAGTTTACGTGCCGTAGGGTGGCCAGTTCCTTTCCACTCCTCCATTCCCTTACCCCTCCATCAACAGTGTATGGCAACCCATCCAAATCTTGACCATGCCCAATGTTGCTTAACTTCGGAGATCTCACAGGATCCGGTGTTTCAACACAGCTACGGCCGCTGGCAATAAAACATAAATGATCGGAAATTGTATTATCTCTAACTTTTGTTATGCAGTACTTTTCGATAGGACCAATAACTTATTGTAGATATTTTTAAAATAAATTTTAGTGCCTTTCCCTAAACTGCAATTTCATCCAGGGTGAATATAGCTTAGACTGTAGTTTCTTATTCCCTGACTCCAAGTACCGATTTTCATTATATTCTGTTAACCCATTTTCTCCTGGTTTGGCGTTGATATAGACTTAGCAACAAAAATACAAATTCATGAATGTGTCTGTTATCATAGCCGGTACGGTAAACATGTATGAGACATAAATGATCGGAAATTTCATTCTATATAACTTTAGTTATGTAATATTTATTGATAAGACCACTAATAATATAAATATTTGAGAATTCAATTTCAGGCTTTCCCTTAAACTACCATTTCACTTGTTTTAATATGCACCTTATTAAATTCAAACAGCTCATCGAATGAAGCAACTGACATTCTATATTGGAAAACCATTTCCGGATAGCTCCTGTGTTCGCAAAACGTTAAATAAAATTGTCCAGTGGTGAGTCGATTCGATTGCATGTTTCATCGCAGGTGCTGATCAGACTCAAAAATGCATCACCTTTTTCCGCAAACCTTGCTGTAACCAACGTCTTTTCTTACCAGGTTTCTTTTTTAATATTGCTAATAACTGTAGTTGAACAGCTCCGACAACACAACCTATTTGTACAATATCCATCATTATAATATGGCAGGTTTATCGCTGGTGGAGAATGGCTGCGCGTGTCGCCGGCGTTTTTGGCGCTGCTTACAGGCATCAATTCAACTGCTGGTGTAGAATAAGCAAAACGTTTGAGTGATCAGGCGGGCGAACAGCGGCGTTTTACCTGCTCGTGGAGAATCAGTCTTACCGGCTTGTTGGGATTCGGGAGTGTAGTAGTGGACCCATGTTTCATTGCAGGTGATGATCCGACTCAAAAATGCATCACCTTCTTCCGCAAACCTTGCATTAAGCCTCTGACAGACCTCCAAAGTTCATATTTTCGGTCAAAAGGTGTGGAACCCATCTGGAACACACTCTACGGAACTGTAGGTTGTTTGTAACGATTGTTTGACAGCTCCCATAACTGATTCCGACTTGTTCCGCAGGTTCTGACACTCTCGCACATCGATCGTCATCAATAATGTCTTTAACCGTACAAATGTTTTTGTCTGTAATGCTGGGGCCTGTTCCACGAACGAACTTTGCAACTTTTCAACTTTGCACTTTTCACTTTTCAGTTCTTGCAAAGTGCAAAGTCTTTCTGTTCCACCATGATCTAGGTTGAACTTTTCAATTTCTTCGCAAAGTGAAAAGTCTTTGCGACTGAGTGATCTGATCGAGTTTATTCCATGAGCAAACTGTATAAGCCTAATACTCTACGATTTTAATGCTTTACTTTTCGCGGCGAACTTGACAGTATAATTGTCGTACCGTTAAATTTTTAACATGGGAAAGAAAGGTTATTACAAGAAGCTGGCTGTGTTGGAAGTTGTCAAGGAGAAACATGACATCCTTTTTGGCAACTTTAAAAATAACCTCTCAAATGATGACACACATCAATGTTTACGAGAGTACCGTCAACACATCCACATACAGAAGGCAATTCACCCTGCATTAGAAATCCCATCACTATATTATGTGGATTATCAGGCCAACGTACTGTTAGGAAATATTACATTTACATCTACACTTTGGTAACAGTTCTGCAAATAATTGATTTTGATGTCCCACGCCTTGCTGCTACATCGTGCAGCTGGGCACCATTTACTAACCAATGTAAGCATATAAGAATTTGTTCTTTTTCGGAAAGAGATTGACTTCTTTTTGTTGCATGTTTCATTATATGACCAATCATTTCAAGAATAGCCTATAGTCAGCCTGTGGTGGGGTAATATGAAATCACTCGCGAAATTCCGCCGAAGTGAGGTTATGAAAATTAATCCTGTCTTTGTACGTTCTCTTATTGGATTCTACATCACTGTCCTCACTGGGTGCTAACAAAAGCTCTCCTTGTAATGTGTTTATATCACTAAACAAATTTCTACACCAAGAAACTAGTGTACATACTTCTTAATTAACAGATGAAAAGGGAATCATCTCTTTGGAAGATTTATGAAAACTTTTCACTTCATTTCTTTGCACTTTGCATTTCTGTATCAATGGAGGAACATAACAGGCTTGAAAAGTTAAAATATTCCTAGCTTTTCACTTTGCAAGCTAAATCTGAAAAGTGATGGTGGAACAAAATCTGAACTGAAAAGCGCAAAGTGAAAAGTTGCAAAGTTCGTTTGTGGAACAGGCCCCAGGTCTGAGGATGCTGATTGTGTTGCCGATTTTCCATACGTTCTCATCCTTCCTTGAACTTTCTATGCTAGGCAAACACACATGTCCTTGACAATGTTTGATCACCGAACAGTGCAGTCAATCTCTGACAAATTTCCGCCACTTAACTCCTTCACGAGCAAGAAATTTTATAACTGTGCGTTAAGTAGTGGAGGGGTGCACCTGTTGCTCCAACATCATGAGAATTACTGATGAAACGGCAGGAAATATCTAACAGCATGCCCTCCCCACTTCTAACGGTCCCGCCTAAGCATAGCAGAAGCAAGTGGCCAGTCCTACCAACTGTTGACTTTCAGGAACAAAAATCCTGTTTATTTTTGATCAACCTTCGTATGACAACAACTGTAATTCCTCCTACGTCGGACAAACTGGCCGCAACTTCAATATCAGGTACTCTGAACATGTCAACGCCATTAAATACAACAGATTCTCTGCCATAGGACAGCACATACAAGACTCAAAGCATAGTTTCACCAGTATTGAAAATGACATGAAAATACTTAAGATCATTAACAAAGGCCCCCTCTTAAACATAACTGAAAATTCCTTTATCCACCTTGACCAGTACTTCAACCCTAATTTCAATTTAAACGACATTTCTGAAAAACCCAACATCCTTTTCGACTTCCTAATTCTTCTTCTCAAAAATTCCAAATTCCAAAACCCCAATTCTATTTTCCATGCCTTACAAAGTTCCCACCCACATTTTCTACCTCCAATAACCCACCCCCCTAACCCACCCTAAACTACCCCTCTTTCATTTCCCTATCTTATCCTTCTTCAATACCATTTATCTTCAATTTCCTTTATTCTTCTCTTATTTCACTATCACTCTTCCTCTAACGGTATTAATTTATTCTACCTTTTCTATTTAAAAAAAAAAACAAAAAAACCCACTACCTTCATTTCAGTTCTTCTCATTCAAATTTTAACTCTTGTCTTGCGCCAACTTCGACTACTTCAATCATGTGATATAGATGTTGATTCCCATAGGGAATCTGAAAAATTTGTCCTGAATGAGCAAATTTATAATACCAATATAAATGGTCCGTTATTGGACATTATAAATTTTCCAGCTAGCTCATTCTTGGTTGCCAGCGTTTCGCCCTCGTGTGCTAGGGTGGGCTCATCAGTTGGTACCTAGCACACCTACCAATACGCTGGCTAGTGCATACCGTGGAGGCCACTGCGCAGGCTAACTGGAGCCACCGGCAGTGCCAATGCACTAAGAGACTTTGTCTCATCACTAAAAATTGATGCCTGCTTGGCCATCAGATGATATAGATGTTGATTCCCATAGGGAATCTGAAAAATTTGTCCTGAATGAGCAAATTTATAATACCAATATAAATGGTCCGTTATTGGACATTATAAATTTTCCAGCTAGCTCATTCTTGGTTGCCAGCAATCAACATCTATATCATCTGATGGCCAAGCAGGCATCAATTTTTAGTGATGAGACAAAGTCTCTTAGTGCATTGGCACTGCCGGTGGCTCCAGTTAGCCTGCGCAGTGGCCTCCACGGTATGCACTAGCCAGCGTATTGGTAGGTGTGCTAGGTACCAACTGATGAGCCCACCCTAGCACACGAGGGCGAAACGCTGGCAACCAAGAATGAGCTAGCTGGAAAATTTATAATGTCCAATAACGGACCATTTATATTGGTATTACTTCAATCATGACGTAAATTTTTTCAATTTAAAAAATAGCGCACTGTGCATATATGTTTTCATTTGTTTTCCGATATTGCGCTTTTTACTACATTTTTTTTCTCTTTACAATTGTTTTTTCAAGTAAACTGTTTTCCAAGAACTCAGTAGGAGCACAATTACTCATTCAATTATACTGAATTGCATTGTATATTTCTATATATACGTACTTAACTTCCCGCAACCGAGGCAAATACTGGACCTTCAGGATATTCTCCATTCTACTTTGGCGTTCGAGAACACAGCGCATGACCTTGGATGTGCCGCGCTTATCACTGAGAGCTGGCAGTTTGCCTCTATAAATCTATTCGTCTGAGACTTCAAAATATTGATGGATCTTCATATGTTGTTCGATAGTGTTGTGACTTTGTACCTGACAGAGTGTAAAAACTGACTCATTTGACCGTTCTCCACTATTCATAAACATTGAGAGACTTTACTTATCATTGCGTGTGCCGTACTACCTTTCATAATATTACGTACTGTTTTATTTTAAGTGACTCACAATTTCTACCCCCATCATCAATTTATATTTCATCTTATACCGATCCAGAGTTCACTTATTCTTTTTCATATGCATTGTTTTTGTTTTTTATGTTTTGAACGGCTGACGATGACCTGTACTAGGGTCGAAACCGGTCCCATTTCTAATCACTATTAAATAAGAATGTAATCACTACATTCCTTTCTTTTATGTATTGAATAGGTTGAACCTCTTTTTCAATTATTTAATTTTTAACGTTGACTTATGTCAGTAAAGAAAATGCAAAGCAGATAGGATGAGGCTAGAGAGCTTAACCTGAGGTGGAACCTCCTAGCTAGTGTTAGTCCACCCGTTCGGTGCACATTTTCAATAGGTGTGACCTCCACGATCAACTTACGGTGTACGCTAGTCGTTGGACAGCTGCTAACAGCCTGCTTGTCTCTTCTACCTACTCACCTATATATATGTACATATACCACAGGCGGACTGACATCACAGTCTCGTCAGCGTGCTGGCTGGGAAATACATCGTGTTCTCGAAGAATCGCTGTGTAGCACACTGACTTCAAACAGGTGAGGTGGCACCACAACACACATCACTTGCACCATAATTTTTAATGATTGCTAAAGGATTCTGCAGCCGTCTGGTACAACCGCCAGGTCAACCTCTGCTGTACACCATGTCTGTATGCCAGTTTGTCATCAATAAGCTGCCTTATTGACCTCATCAGCTGCAATTTTGTTTTTCGCGTTGGCTTGGGATATCCGAATAACCAAAACTTCTTCTAGCCGAGCACACTTTTCAGTTTTTTGCGAGACAGAGATGTTTTATCTGTCTAATTAAGTTTTTCACATAGAATGTCTCCAACACTTTGTCTGATTATGGTTTTGCCCCCACAACAATAAAAAACTGTTTGCAATATCCTGCTGACTAGCAGGAGAATACACATATGCACATACTTCTTGTTTCTCTCTTACACTTAATGTCATTCATTTACTCATTGTAGAAACTAAGGCACACTGAGCAGATAACACAGACAGGACCAAAGTGTGTAATGGCCCAAAGTGAGCTACTGCCAAGCCCTTTACCCACAAGTTGATTTGTCCAAGGTTCCAAAACTATTCTCAGAAACAGTCCACAATGATAAGCCATGAGGAAATTCCCACTGTATACCATGATCATTCTTCCAAAGCAGGCACAGCAAATCCCTTTCGCCATGCCACTCATAACGAGCTACTAATGAGGGTCAGTAGCATGCAGCCTGTTCACATTCCTTAAGTATTAGGCAAGAGTCATGTTTCCATCTGAAGATAAATTCTCCAGGTTGCTGCCAATAATTTTAAATCAACAGTTGCTGATATATCAAGTACACTTTTTTTTTTCTAGTTGTTTTACGTCGCACCGACACAGATAGGCCTTACGGCGACGATGGGACAGGAAAGGGCTAGGAGTGGGAAGGAAGCGGCCGTGGCCTTAATTAAGGTACAGCCCCAGCATTTGCCTGGTGTGAAAATGGGAAACCACGGAAAACCATTTTCAGGGCTGCCGACAGTGGGGTTCGAACCTACTATCTCCCGAATACTGGATACTGGCCGCACTTAAGCGACTGCAGCTATCGAGCTCGGTAAGTACACTTTTAACTCTGTACGACACTTCTCTACTGTGCTACCATTTTAATTTCTGTTTTTCTTTTTTTAAACAATTGACTTTACGTTGCACCGACACAGATACGTCTTATGGCGACAATGGGATAGGGAAGAGCTAGGAGTGAGAAGAAGCGGCCATGGCCTTAATTAAGTTACAGCCCCAGCATTTGTCTGGTGTGAAAATGGAAAACCATGGAAAACCATCTTTAGAGCTGCTGACAGTGGGGTTCGAACCTACTATCTCCCGAATTCAAGCTCACAGTTGAGCCCCTCTAACCGCCTGTGCTAACAATGGTGGTTGGCAGTAGGCAGGGGTGGCAATATAATCAAGGTATGTACTATGTTACTTTCATCAGGAGTAACTGTTTCTTGCTCATCGTAGACGATAAGTGCAAGTGGCGGTATATCAGGTGGCGTTATATCAGGGGTTGACTGTACACAGAATTTTATACCGTACTTATGTGGTCTGTTTCTCATATAAATTTTGAAACATATTCTCCTTTGGAACGGACATATTCCCCCATCAACTGTGAGATTCTTTGATGGAAAATTAAAATAACTTACTCTGTTTCACAAATCTGTCAAAAATTGGCCTGAACTTATGCAGAGTTAATGTCAGGTTCAGACTGAGGTACAAAGATATTATTGTCTCCGATATATAGATGCAACAAGAATGATAAGCAATCTCGCAACATCAATTTACAAGCAAGACTTGTCTAAAATACATGATTATTTTCCAATAATCTTTCAGTTTGTGCTTCTTCACAAGAACCATGTGTAAAACTATGTTGAAGAATTTGTATATTTTGTGTAATTTTACATAAGTCCATTTACTCCATAAGATTTTATTTTTAGTTTGCCTTCTGTATGTAACTTGTCAGCTGACTGCCTGGCATAATGATCAGTTTCTGTTTTGATTATTTTGAAGAAATCATCACTGAAGAAAAACATGAAGGGGTCCATTGCTGCTGATGATTCATCAATTGGACAACTGCCAGACAATTCATCAAACACAGGAAGCTGAGGCTGCCCGATATCGTAAGATAACCACTCTCTATTTCTTGGGGACTAGACTGTAGCTACACTTGGTTGTGAATGACAGATAACATCTATTTCAACACACTCATTCCAAGATCTATTTGCAAGGCCAACTAAAGGCTGCTCATCTGAAGAGAAAATATAAAAATAACTAATGTAACCGTCCAGATACCAGAGAAAATTAAAATGAACTGTTTGGGTACAAGTGCAGTTATAGCCAAAATTGACAGGAAAATTATAAATATAGTAACCAGTATCGTCAATTTCTTCATCCGAATCGCCGTCATCAAGATCTGAACCAGGATTATTCACTAAAACTCCAGTTCTTACCGGTTTAGATGCCTCGAGTCCATGATTACACCGAGCAACTGTGAATGTAAGATTCAGTTGCTTGTCGACCACACCAGCTTATGCGGCTATGAAGCTGCC
Source organism: Anabrus simplex (assembly GCF_040414725.1). Taxonomy (NCBI): domain Eukaryota; kingdom Metazoa; phylum Arthropoda; class Insecta; order Orthoptera; family Tettigoniidae; genus Anabrus; species Anabrus simplex. The sequence goes on from NC_090268.1 coordinate 28,751,827, forward strand.
TTGACAATACCAACTATCAAGCATAGATTTTAGGTTTCAATGATGTGCTGCCACCTAGTATTATTTTAATAAACTACAAGCCCTGCAGAATGCACTCTAGCACACTGCCAACATTTGTAGAACACTGAAGCAGATATATAAACCCTAAAATTTAATGTTCTACAGCGTACATAACTCGTCCTCGGCGAAACACTACAACTAACGTAAGAGGAATGTCTCATCTTCAAAGTGTTAAGAATAGTGTTTACTGAAGTACTGATTCAACTGCCCATATGAAGGTCAAGGGAAAATCACTAGTGCACAGGAAGGTCAAACAGGTCAACACGTGCAGGCACATCAAAAATTACAGATCTGATGCTCATTCTGGCTGCATAAAACCTTAATAATAATAATAATAATAATAATAATAATAATAATAATAATAATAATAATAATAATGTTATTTGTTTTACGTCCCACTAACTACTCTTTTACGGTTTTCGGAGACGCCGAGGTGCCAGAATTTAGTCCCGCCGGAGTTCTTTTACGTGCCAGTAAATCTACCGACACAAGGCTGACGTATTTGAGCACCTTCAAATACCACCGGACTGAGCCAGGATCAAACCTGCCAAGTTGGGGTCAGAAGGCCAGCGCCTTAACCGTCTGAGCCACTCAGCCCAGCTCATAACATCTTAATACTGTATGTCCAGTTAATGAAAGTGGATTTCAGACTGGATATCAGAGGCATCATGAGAAAGGAATTGGAATTAAAATCTCAGAAAAATTAAAATGAAATGCATTATCTTAACTTAGGACTTACTTCTTTTCCTCACTGTATGCTTTTTCTTTGGCTAGTAACCTTCTAAGGTCATCAATTTCTGACCTGAGGTGGTCAAGACCTTGAGGGTCTTTCAATTGGGTTCCTTTCCACTGGCTGACATTATCTGCAGCAACCTGCAACCAGCTATCCAAGCTTGCGTACCTATGGAATGAAGAGCATAAATTTCATTTTACTGTATCATTACAGACATGTTATTAACAACAACTTTTCTGGTTTGTTTTCTACCTACATATGCTATTTCATTCATTACATGTTTAAATTACTGACACATTTTGACATCATGTTTTAAGAACAGTTTGGAATATTTTCTACATTCACTTCAAGTAATTTGGGATCAATTAGGACCTTTGTTTGAAAATGAGTCACTGTACCTAAACTGATTTAAAAAAACATATGTGACGTTGATAAACTTATGTGTTTGCCAATATTTCCTAAAATGTATATCAGCTGATGATGACGCAAAAAAGGTGTTGAAACTAGTTCTGATAAAATATATGTTGTAATTTCATCTTAACAACATTTTAATGTATTAAATAACACGGAGCTTCACGCAAGCGGAATGCTGGCGATGCTTTGTAGCTCAGTTGGGGAATGGGGATCCGTCAACGGAGCTTCATGCACGCTGTTAGTAGGGGGTGAGGAGGCAAAGCGGAGGGTGCATGTTACAAGCTACATGCAGTGCAAATGGCTAGCTTGAAGCGACGAATCCGCTCTGCTTGATTGGTCAAGCAACGAGCTAGAATATAACAGAGAGGCAGAAGCGCTGCCTGGCTGAAGCTAATGTTCTCAGATGTCACAATCATAAGTAAGGGGGCTGGTTCTCGAATGACAAAAAATGTTGAAAATACCATCTCCATGTCATCGGAGTCATATAATGTTATTCTAGCTCGTTGAGGTCAAGCATTACGCAAGGCGCCATGGAACCCCGCTTTGGGGTGGGAGGCGTACAAATATTACCTACTATCTGGAAAATATACTGTGGGGGCAAGACAATCCTTAGGGAAGGGGGTCAAATATAACCTATATTAATAAATGGAAGTCAGTTTGGAAAGATCAATATACGTAGTACACTGTACTGTATATATAAGTTAAGGTATACAAATTAAAATTCACATGAATTAATGAGGCACTTCCAGGCATCCTAGAAACTTAAAACTTAGTACCAGAGAAGCTGATGACTTCAGGATCCCTAGAAAAATAGAACATTTTCAAAATACTCTGAGGGGCCTCGCTGGGAGTCTCAAATTTGGGGCTCATCATAAGAACGCATTCGGATATATTTATCCTAAACAATAACCTATAGGTTTCATGGGTTTAAAAGTTTCCTGAAAGTCCTAATTTTTGATTCCCCCCATATCAAGATGGCGGCATAATCTGCCAGACGAGCAAGAAAATTGAAATTTAGCTAAATTATAGCTTTTAGCTTGTAACCGACGGAAAAATTACGAGATGTTTAAAATGTTTATTTTTTACCCCCAAAAATATCGAAATATGGAGGCAATTTTAAAGACGGTGCAGACCTTCCTTTTGAGATATTTGGTGGCTAAACGGTAAGTCGTATCACAAAACGGATGGCACATTCTCTGTTCAATTTGGAGTGATCTACAACTTTGGTCCTATGACTTTTTGTCGTATCTTTATCCCTTATACGTTAAATTTGGCTCTATTTCTGGATTGTACGTATTTTTTTCAATTTTTACACGTATAATTGGTAGTTTGATTCACTTATCCGAAAGACAGGATCATCAACTTCTACGTGAACCTTGGCCCACGTAGTAGCTGTATGTGTACCAAATTCTATGTTTGTAGCTGTCATATATGTGTCCGAAAAGTAATTCACTGTGAGAAAACCTTACCAAAATTTCACCGTATTCAACCTTTTGTAACTTAATCTTACCCACAAATAGATGAGATATGAGAACATATCATAGGACCAACCATTTAGACTGTTATATATGGCGTCTTATCGTAGGCCTACAATCCTTTTGTCGATATGATGTACCTTTTAGAGCAGTTAATCTTCAAATAAAAATAAAAATGCACATATTTTCGTATGTCGATCTATATTTGTTCATTGAAGTCGATTTGTAACGATCCAGAAAAGGTGTGCGCGCCTTTGTAATTAATACTTTACAAATCGATAATGACTCTCAGCAGGAGGCGTCTGCTACTGCAATCAGTGCTCCCCACATCGACTTTAACTGGCAGTATGAATGGGGTCTTTCTCCAACTCCTGTGTACCATTATAATTATTTTCCTTCTCGATTTGACAGGCAGAAGGCTAGGGAACAGGCATTTTTTCAAAACTCCTTCACCCGATTGTGTTTGGTAAGTAGGCTAGGGTGCTCGCCACTATAAACAAATTTACCCTCTAAAATGTAGTTGACGTTAGGCATAGTTGCCTGCTATTATAATGGAAACTCACAATCTCGGTGTGAGTGGCAGTAAGCTGAATGGCATTAGGAATAGGGGCCTGTCATTATATTGATAACAGCACAACTCAATTTTGACTGGCTGTAGGGAAGGTGCCTGCCATTACAATAAAAATTCCTCGATTGTTATCTGTCTGGAAGTAGGAAATGGGGCCTGTCATTGCAACGAAAACTCCCCAAATATATTGTGACCGCACAGCAGGCAATGGGGCCCACCATTATAATGAAAATTCCCAAATCGATTGCGAATGGCAGTAGGCAAGTGGACATGCCATTATCGTCACAACTCGGCAACTCACTCTTTACATTAGAAGCAACGTATGTGGACCTGCCTATGCTGTTTCTCGGATAACGCTGTGAGACATTGAATTAAAAAAGATCTTATTCACTGCATGTACAGTAATTTACTTAGATTATTATTATTATTATTATTATTATTATTATTATTGAATATCCAAAGCAGTTTGGAACCCTATTTTACATAGTATACTAGGATTGTAGTTAAAATACATATTCACTTTTACAATGAAAATGAATTCATGTATCTAATCAACGGAAAATGAAGTGGATGAAGTTAATACAATATTTGTAACAGCACAGCTTCTTAAACAAATGATACAGAGGTTTTGATAATGCAATGTTGCAATAATTCAAATGAGAGTTCAAGTCATGCCTTCTTCTTTCAAATGCAGCACATTCAAATAGTAGGTGGTCCACTGTTTGTGAGGATCCGCAAACACGCACGTAGCCATCAGGACGATTGATTCTGAATGAATGAAAATAATAACCAAATTTGCCATGACCAGTCAAAAATCGAGTCATTTCAAAGCTTGGCTCCAACACGTTACTTTGCAGGCGGTTGAAAACCTCAGGGAAGAATATTTCTCTGGTGACTTGGCCTCTAGTGGAAGAAGTCCAAATGTTGTTCCATTGGTGGATTACATGCTTCTTTATGACTTTTTTAGCGTAGCTAGGTGACGTTTTGTCATAAGAAATTTCCAAGAAATCTCCAAATTAGATGTAGCCGCTGCTTTTGCCAGAAGATTAGCTTTCTCGTTTCCAGATATTCCATAATGGCCGTGAATCCAGTCAAAACAGATGCGCGATATTTCTGAGGATATAAATGCTCTCCAACGAATACATGACGAGCTAAAAGGGAAACCATTACTTATAACAGGAGATATTAATGCGAAACACGGGTCCTGGGGAAGCCTTTACGATGACGCACAAGGCAAACTATTCCACGATTTCTGCTGTGCCGGCAACTTAATTTTGTTAAATACAGGCGATATACCTACATATATGTGCAAAAATTCTCTGAGCTTTTTAGACATTAGTGTAACTCCTCACTCCTTCCTTATATATGCGACTGGAAAGTAAGCGACCTCCCAACTTTCTCTGACCATTCTCTAATTATCATAAGTATGAAGTCTATGGCCAGTTCACCTGTAGTGCACGCCTCTCATTATTTAACTAGAAAATACAAGGCCAAAAACATCAAATGAGCTCACTTTCAACAGGGTGCTAAAAGAAGTTTACTTAGAATATCAAAAGAAATAGAATTCTGCAATACCGCGGAAAACCTAGAAAAAGCTACAGACGAACTAACTCATGCCATAATAAAAATTTCTGAAGCAAATCTACCAAAAATCTCTCAGAAACCTCCTAAAAATTTCTGGTGGAACGAAGAGCTAACGGTCATGCGTAAACTTGTTCTTGCTTGTCACAGACGTTACAAACGAAGTCGTTGTCCTCTTCTCCGTCAGCGATACGAAGAAATATATCTGGTAGTTAAGGAAGAGTACAAGAATTTGATAATAAAAAGGAAATCGGAAAAATGGAAAGAATTCTGCTCACTGCCTACGAAATGTAATCCTTGGGGAGTTGTTTACAAATTAACAAGAAAACCTGAAAACTTGAATACTACTATTTGCTCAATTGAATCAGACACCAGTTTTACAAAATCATTCTCCGACAATGCTGATGTTCTTATCAACTCTTTCTTCTCTGAAGAAGATGACAATACAGAAACGCAAAAGGCCGTTAGATTATTTTGCTCTCTCCCTCCTAATACTGCAGATGATGTGCTTTTCACCCGCCAAGAAGTTGAACGAATAATACTCTCACAAAATGACAAGAAAGCACTAGGTTGGGATGGACTATCAGCAAACATTATCAAAAATATCCACTTGTGTTTTCTTTCCCTGTTTGTCACCCTTTTTAATATGTGCTTGGTGTTCAGCCTCTTCCCTACATCTTGAAAAATTGGAATTGTTAAAATAATTCCTAAAGGCATTATTTCAAGAATGTTTACTGCCAAATCTTTCAGGCCTATTTGCCTCCTTCCAGTTCTGGGGAAGATTTTTGAGAAGTTAATAATCGATCGGGTCATGTACCACTTATACAGCAACAATCATTTAAGTCAATGCCAGTATGGATTTACTCCACAAAAATCGACAGAAGATAGTGTTCTTAGTGTAGTAGAATGGGCTGAGACTGTTTTCTCCATGCATGAAGTAGCTATCCTAATATCACTGGATATCTCCAGTGCATTCGATAATGCCTGGTGGCCAAAAGTTCTAACTCAGTTGAAAAAGAAGCTCTGTCCCAAAAATGTATATAAATTAATATAATCTTATTTCCAAAATTGAAAAGTTAAACTTCAAGTTGGATCAGCAGTTTCTTCAAAGATCCTGAAAAGGGGTTGCCCACAAGGACCTAGTTGTAGTCCTGGTTTTTGGAACATTTTATACGATGACCTTCTAACTTTAAGTCTTCCCGTTGGTTGTAAAGTTGTGGCCTACGCTGATGGCGCCCTTCTTTTAAAGCAGATAATGTGCGGGATCTGAGAGTAAGAGCAAATTTGTCTCTTGACATTTTATTTACTTGGAGTTGTGATAATAAATTACAATTTAATCCCCAGAAAACGAAGGCCATGCTTATTACAAGGAGAAGGAAACTAAGAAAGCCTAAAATTAAAATGAATGGACAAAATATCACTATGGAAAATCATATTCTTTATCTAGGAGTTGTACTTGACAAGAAGTTAACCTTCAGGGCCCATTTCAACAAACTACAACAGAAAGGCAGTAAGTTTATGCAAGGTTTAGCTATTGAGTGCAGACCTTCTTGGGGACTAAATTCAGAGGTACTAAGAATTATTTATGATACAGCGTTTGTACCTCTGATATAGTATTGTGTTTCCTCTTTTTGAATGACACTTGAGAAGAAATGGGCTCAGCATAAATTGATGCAAATTCAGAGAGGATTTGCCCTTCGTATTTCCCGTGCTTACCGCACCACCTCTACTGATGCAGCTCTTCTTATTGCAGGCATTGAGCCACTATTTCTGATGGCGATAGCAAAAGCTAAACTCACTTTTTTGAAGAAAAACACAGTGTCACCTATGCCCATTCTGAATACCACTCTAGAGCAACCTTGTCATTTTCTACAGTCTGTTCACCCAAGTCTCTTCAAAAACTTTATTTATGAAAATTGTTCAATTACCCTTGACTGCTTTATTTACACAGATGGATCTCGCATAACAAGCACAGATGAACAGGACAGAGTTGGATGTGCCTTCGTTGTTCATGAAAACAATTCTGAGGTGTTCTCATCCCAGTACAAACTCTCTTCCACATGCTCTATTTACTTAGATATCTGTATACAATATAGAATACTGTAGCGAAGCAGGGTACATTTGCTAGTCTAGGCTATAAATCATTTTATTCACACTGAGTGAAATGGTAGTTTATGGAAGGCCTAAAATTGAATTATCAAATATTTATGTTATTAGTGGTCCTATCGATAAATACTGCATAACTAAAGTTATATAGAATTCATTTCCAATCATTTATGTCTTATACATTTTTACTGTACCGATAATTGTATTTTTGTAAATTGTAAATTTGGATTTTTGTTGCCAAGTCCATATCAACGCCGAGACACGAGAAAATGGGTAAAAAGAATTTAATGAAAGTCAGTATATAGATTCGTGGAATAAGAAACTACAGTCTAAGCTGTAAGCAATTTTATTCACCCTGGATGACATGTTAGTTTAGGGGAAGGCACCTAAAACTTATGTTAATGATCCTATCGGAAAGTACTACATAACAGAATTTATAGAGAATACAATTTCCGATCATTTATGTTTTATACAGTTTTATCGTACCGATTATGATAAAGAGTGGTATTTGAGAGTTGGAAGAAAACTAAATGTGAACGCTTACAATATCGAAAGCTCATAGAATTTATGAACAATAATATTACGTTGACCAATGTTTCTTGTGATGTTCTTTGTATCTTATGCTGCAACTCATCACCGATAGATGGGATTACTGCTGCGTACCGAGTATAACAGCCTGCCTGAATACTGACGGGAAATAGCAGGGGAGTTAGATAACTTTCTTCTCTAGCATACCATTCCTCTGGTTCATACATTTTCTAATACTGCTAGTACGTAACACGCTGGTTCATCATAGTATTCCAGCTATTCGATTCCCACTCTGACATGCTGATTGGATTGATCAGTGCGCACAATCAACAGAATAATGGCAGAGGCTCACTTATGACCTGGTCTAGAATTACAATTTCGGCCTATTCCAAATTATAACAACACAGTTCAATAAATACCGGTAACTCAAAATGCAACCCTGAAATGAGCCCTTTCTTAAGAAAAGCTTCTTCCTCTTCACTTTTATTAAATTTACATTCATTTTATTCCAAATTAGCAGCCAAACGAGTGTTTCTCCTCTGTCTTGTAGGAAAAATTTGCCTCCAAGTGAGATACATTTTCCCCCGTCAGTGTAGTTAATTGAGATTTTCCAACTCATCGGGTACTCCTAGGAAACAGGGAGTAAAGGGGCATAGTTTTTGCCCTGGGACTCTCCACTCATCGCCCTCCCCCCCCCCCCTCCCTAACCTCGCCTGCCAAAAAAAAGCATGTTTACAGCTCACGGCCGTCTGTGGCCTGGTCATTCCGGCTCTGGAACTTTGGACTGTTAGATTGGCAGTGTACTACTGTTCATTAAAAGTGAGAAAACATGTGGTTTTTCATTTGATCAAGTATTTCATATGATAGCATTGCTTTTAATCACGACATTCCTACTGGTGTCATTGTAATGACCTATGTTGATTTCAGTTGGGAAAACCACTAAGGCAGTCTTTCTGAGGATGTAAAAAGGCAGGTGGAGAGTGAGTGTCTGCCATTATAATAAAAATTCCCCAACTTGATTGTGACTGATGGTAGGCAAGATGCCTACCATTAAAATGAAAATTCCCTAACCCAGTCTTCACATAAAAAGAAAATGTTTGGTGACTTCTCCGCCGTGTTTCTAAGATAACGTTAACAGTTATGCAATTTAATACAATCTTACTCACGTGTACACTACCTAACCTAGAATTCTGTATACAATGTAGAATTCCGTAGCGAAGCACGGGTATATCAGCTACCATAAATTTATAGTGAAAATGTTATTATTCTACAGGGAGCTTGAAATACGTGGTCATAATACATGCATGGTAAACCAAGGTTAGGTAACGCATTTTGAAGTAAGAAAATGGAAATGTTTGCCACAAGCCTCTGGAGTGATTCTATTACAGTTTTTAAGAATGAAACCGAATATGCATGTTCACACTATTTGAATTAGAAAATATGTGTTAATGAGTAAGCCGCTGCTTGGAAAACATCCGCGAAAATGTTTAAACAAACTGAATGCTATTTCATACCGATGTTAATGCGTTTTTGTGCGAGTTTGGTATCTTTCCCGACTTTTATACAAAATCATGTATAACGTTATAGGAACAACCTTAAACCGAAGCGGTTTTGTATGCACTGACAAACACCTGTCAAAATGAAGCACAAACAGTAACTACAGTACAGTGTGTAGGATAGATATCTCCTTGGGTTGTCACTGTGTAAATAATGTATGATGGTACAATTTATGTTAATACAGGCAAGGTGCTTTCTACTGAAACCTCGATTTACGGTAAACCCCCTGTAAAAACATTAAATAGGGGTTCTACTGTATATGGGTAACAATCGCTATAACTCAACAATGAATAGTCATCTAAAGCCAAATTTTTTGTAACAATGTGTACAACATAACAATAAAAGTTAAAGGCACAAAATAAATTTCCAAGACTTGTTTGGAATCAGTGTATGATCCCCATCATTGTTAGGCCTATGCAACTGTTAACAGTTTCACAAGCGTATTTCCTATTGCGTTTTATGACAAAAATGAGTGATCTGTGGGAGATTGCCAGTAAAGACAACAGTCATACTGCTAGTTTTAAAGTTAATGTAATTCCGTATGTGGCAGAAAACTGGAACCAAACAGCAGAGAGAGAAGTTGGTGTTTCAGAAGCACACATTCAGTACGGTATTGGCAAAAAACAGAAAGGTCTTAATAGCAGCAAAAAGTACTTGTGCATTTTATGGGTCAAAAATGTGGGAAATTTACAGAACTGAAAAAGAACATTTATGTATAGGACTTAATCAACAATGGCAATGCCATGAATCTTGAAATGCCACATACATGATACGGGAGTTCTTCATAGCAACAGGAGCTGAACTTTGCAATTTATGCAGAGAAAAAGTTATACCACCAAAGGATGACATTATACCTAAAGCTACCAATGGATTATACTGGAAAAATGGTAGCCTTCCATTGGCACATGAACCATATGCATTGCTTCCACTTACTTGTGTCAGGTTCCTCACTTTCATCTATCCTATCCAACCTCTGTTCATCAACTCTTCTATTCTGACTCCTACGGTATTAGGCTTCAAAATTGTAGCGAATCTTTCATTTTCACGCCCATCATGGCCCTTGCCTTTCCTTGGCCGATACCTTCATTTTTCGAAGTGTCAGACCCCCTTCCATTTTCCCCTCTGATTACTATTAACAGAGGATGGTTGCCCAGTTGCACTTCTTCTTAAAACAATCGCCACCACCACCACCACCACCACTGAACCATATGCACCGGAAAAAACAATCATATAGGCAATGTCAATCAGACACCTGATGCTTCCATATGCTCAGCAACAGGACAAATGAAGTACATTAAAAGGGGCTTAAAGTGTGCCATAATAATGCTGAGAGCTCAGAAGCAGCAGTGTACTGTATTCATTGCCACTGCAGCAGATGGAAGAAGAAAAAAATTCCGAAAGGTGTAAAATTTCCATTTGGAGTACATGTTGTAACCCAAGATAAAAGGTGGATGGTAAGAAAATTAATGTTGGACTGGGTTAAAAATAACAAAAAAGGAAATAATGTCTTGGAGCATTACTCTGCACAGGATCCCTCCTTGTCTTATTCAAGACGTTAAATCTCGCCCTGAAGACACAAAATCTGATTTGGCCTTGATCATGGTGTGCTAATATCAATACTGTATCATCCTGATTAATCGATCAGTAAGCAGTTCAAGAGGGGTGACATTCACCGGTGATGTTATCAGAAGATGGCCACTTGGTGGGAAAATAAAAAGGCCGAGAGTCGATCAGTTATTAAAAACAAATTTAAAAATTGAACTTTTCACAAAAATGTAATGCTGTATTATGATTACTGAATATGTCATTAGTTTCAAATGGAAATTAATAAAACATTGATATAAGATGTTTTATAACAAAAGTTCAAATCATCATAATAATTTTCAAACTGCTGTAGGCCTACAATATTTTTTAAATGAGACTTAAATCTGAATGGTTAATCCATTCAAATAACAACTAGATAAAGGAAATCAAAGCAGTATTTCATATAGGTTGAGAAGTATCAGCATCTCCCTTATCAGCAAAAAAACAACTCCGAACTACTACATTATGTATTTTACTTACATGCTATCTTCAGGCTGTCTGGAAATATACAGAATTTCTTTACATTTTTGTCAAGTATTTCAGAAGTACAAAAATGAAAATATGCAACACCTTTCAACAACAAATAAGAGGTGGATAATGATAAAAGAAAGTAGAACTCTTCTAGAACAAGGCTGATGTTATTGTGTAAGTTTCAATCATTTTTCAACAACATCTATGGCTTTTCAGAAATACCCGTGTTCCTTGTATATATTTTGCTCTACATATAAATGCTCTTCAGAGCAAAAGTAAATCAAAATAGAAGACAAAAATGGTTATACAATCAGTATAAAATGGAGTACTTAATACCTGTATCCATTTAATGGTTATTTTATAAATAATAAATGTATGTAACAGTTCAAAGTTGTAAAATGGTTTCAGGCAACAGTCAGTTATTTGAAATAAAATCACTGAATCTACAAAATGAATCTCAAAATAATTTTGAATTTTTGTAAATTATACTCTACTGAAACTATGTACATAATTGATAAATTAAAAGGAGAAAAGAAACTTTAAAAACAACTTCACAGCTGTCAAATCACTTTATATTTTGGAAAGAGGGAAAAAGCCTGAATTATTGTTACATTACTGGGAGAATTACTAACCTTTCAGTTTGTTTCTCCAAGCTGTGATTGAATAAATGCAGCTTTTCTTCATAATTTTTCAAGTTACTGCCAAATTGTGTTGATGATCCACCCTCAGTAAGAGAAGTACTTTTGGTTGTTGTTTCCTGGTTACTGCTGGTTTGTCTTGCTATTACCTGCAGATAAGAGTAACTTTATTGACATATTTCAGTAGACTGATATGAGAGCACACAATGTAGTATGTAAATTTGTAACTCCTGTAATGAATCATGAAATTATACAATCAGCTATGTCTGAGATATAAGAAAGACATATCAACTGAAACAAAATTATAAATAACAACAAAATAAAAGTTTCTTTAAGAACTGGATTATCTCAAAAACTATGGGTTAATATATGGCCACAAAAGGAGTTCTAGGTATTTAATCAAACAAATTTCTGCCATCTTAGCCTATTTACCACTTTGCAATAATTTTTATTATTCTACAGATGCATTAATACAGAAAGTGTTTGGGTTTCTTTCTTTCTTTCCTGATCTTTAGAGAAACTGTTTGGGTTTATTTCCTTCTTTCCTGGTCTTTTCCCAATCATTTGCGGTTGGCACTAATGTGTATTAAGCCTAGTTTTATGGGTGAATGCCCTTCCTGACACCAACCCTATGTGGAGGGGTGTATTCATTACCCTGTGTTTCTGTGGTGGTTAGTAGCACGTGTTATATGTAGATGAAGATGTATATTAAAAATCACAAACACCCGGTTCCCGAATGATGGGGAATTAACTACATCAAGTTAAAATCGTCATCCTGGCTGGGGAAACAACCTTAAACCATTCTTATAACATTATACATGATTTTCTATAAAAGTAGGGAAAGATACCAAACTCGCACAAAAACACATTAATATCGGTATGAAACAGCATTCAGTTTGTTTAAAAAACGTGAAAAAAGGAGCTGCCGAACAAAATCCCCAGCAAACAGAGTTGAAATAATCAGGAAGCATATAAGGAAATTCCCATTCTACTCAAGTCATTACAGTAGAGCAAAAGCTCCAAACCGGAAGTAGTTAAATCCGGACTTACATGTGCCAATAATGTATAAAATGTATGACAAATTTTGTCAAGAAGTAAATGTGAATGTTATCTTAACAATAACGTTTCTCACATTTTCTTTTGGCTTCTTTTGCTGCCTCTGCCTTCCTTAGATGAACCTCTTTCTCAACTTCAGTTGCATGCTTTTCGTCAGGTGTACCATGTGTCATTTTAATTTGGAGCCTGTCACAAGTTATGCAGGTATCGGTATGAGGTTTGTGGAAGCTTAGATTGAATTCTGTCTTGAGTATATGTCTGTAAAAGCTTCCTTTTTCAGGTTTCACATTTACTTTTTCACAAAATGTTTCATACATTTTATACATTATTGGCACACGTAAGTCTGGATTTAAGTACTTTTGATTTGGAGCTTTTGCTCTACTGTAATGACTTGACAATCAAGTTGTGATATGCTTTGATCTTCAAAAGATGATGCCGACTCCACATGTAACAAATTCAAAAGCCTACTATTTGCGATAACTGTGGACATACAACCTCAATATTCACAACCTAATCAGTGGCACTGCCCATATGTATATGTGGCACATAGGGCAGGCAAGTAGGGGCTGCCAGGAGATAGCATCTTGTCTGTTGCAATACAACAAAACTCTTCCTTCCAGTGTAAAACACATCTCAGCCTTCACTGACAACTGTGGAGGGCAGAACATAAGCCACCTAATTGTAAAGTTTCGGTGAACACCCAAATTGAAACTGTTGATCACCACTTCCTACAAGTACTTCCTTCATACAACGAATGTGGTCAAGACTTTGGAATCACTGAACTTAAAAGAAAGAAGAACCAATGTAATTTATACGTACCAGTAGACTGGATAAATCTGGTTGCCTCAGCAAGTCGAAAATTTTTGGTTACGAAGATGATGGATGAAGGCTTCATTGATCTTCAACCACTAAATCAGTACTACAAGAAAACTGTGCAAGGGGTACAAGGAATGCAGGCACTGCATTATGAAAAGGTGAATCCAACCACTCTTTTCTTATAAGACATCGGCACAAGGTATTCTGCCTTACCAGGAAAAATGCCATTGAGAAAACAAAGAACAGGTAAACTTCCTGCACAAATTCCCACCCTTCAGCCGATTGCTGAAAAGCCAGAGCAACAAAAAGTATGAAGACCTGATGGAATTACTGCAGTTTGTGTCACCAATCCACCATCCATTTTATCAAAGCCTGTCCCACCAAATAATGATTGGTGAACTACCACACCCTGGTATTACTGCGGATAATGAAGATGACATCGCTACTAAAAGTATTGACCTCTCATATTTTGTTCTCTAAAGTGAGTAAGTAAAATTTTGATAAAACATTGTACTTTTTTATAACAATAAAAGCATATTATTCCGATGATGTACTCTGCGTATTTTCACTTTTGCAATTTTAAGTTAGAGGTAGAGTGGTCCATGTGTGGACTCTCCTCCACATTTTTCTACATATAAAAGATAAACTGGATGTCGTACCTGTTTGTTATCACTGGTAATAAAAAGCTAAGGAGCTGAACATTCATCTCATATGGTCAAAATGTTGAAATTCTCATTTTGCCTATTACCAAACATTTTCAACGTTGACTTACATTTTCTCAAAACAATGATTTTGTTACTTAGACCCCTCAACTCCTGGGGTCCTCATATGACAATGTTTCTTTATCAACACTTCAAGACACTTCAGCTCATTTTTTATTTTTTTTAAAGCTATGTTTTGATAGTAATCTTTGTCTGGCTCCATGGCTAAATTGTTAGCGTGCTGGGCTTCGGTCACAGGGGTCCCCGGTTCGATTCCCGGCAGGGTCGGGAATTTTAACCATAATTGGTTAATTCCGCTGGCAAAGGGGCTGGGCGTATGTCTTCTTCATCATCATTTCATCCTCATCATGACACACAGGTCGCCAACGGCGTCAACTCAAAAGACCTGCACCTGGCAAGCTGAACTTGTCCTCGGACACTCCCGGCACTGATCTTTAGTCCTTGTTCTGTTATTTTTCTCATTAGCTTAAGCCTGAGGGACAGAAGCGTGATCACTCTTTAGAAGCCTCATTTTTTCTTGGATCTCATTTTTTAAGAGATGAACTACAATGCCATTTTATTCAATCATCTAGGATGACTCTTTCTACCTCCCAAATAGCATTCATTCCTTGAACATTCAGTGAAGTACATGAATTAAACATGCTTGATTCACCTGAGTATGGTGATTACTCGTGCTATACAGAACAATCTCAGTTTCCAACTGCATAACTGGGGAGTCACTCTACGCATTGTTATTTCTGAATACTGGCTTTTCCTGCTGTCTTCACTGTTGTCTGAACAACTGGACACAGTACTTTCACTTCTCTTTCCATCCTTTCTTTCCAGAGCCTTCATCAGTGTGCAAGTATTTCTTCCAATTCTGAGTAAATTTTTCTCTTTCATTGATTAAATTAATCTTATTGGCAACAGCTGAACCATTCTGATTTCTTTCACAAATGAATGAGAAGCTTCAAATCAAGATACAAGAAAAGTAAAAACAAAAATATACGAGTAAAGCACTTTGTTTAAATTCTTCATGAGCTGGTCTATGACAAGAGAGGGGCATAAATGAGTGAGAGACCGAGCTTAAGTGCGGCCAGTACCCAGTATTCAGGAGATAGTGGGTTCGAACTGTCGGCAGCCCTGAAGATGGTTTTTCGTGGTTTCCGATTTTCACACCAGGCGAATGCTGGGGTTGTACCTTAATTAAGGCCACGGATGCTTCCTTCTCACTCCTAGCCCTTTCCTGTCCCATCGTCGCCTTAAGAGCTGTCTCTGTCGGTGCGACATAAAGGAACTTAAAAAAATAAAAAACGAGTGAGAGAATATCCGTCCCTATTAGGGGGATCAAACCTAACCAGCACAATAATAATAATAATAATAATAATAATAATAATAATAATAATAATAATAATCGTATGGCCTCAGCTACCATGTGCAGACATTTCAATTTGACGATATCTGGCTGTCTGCTCGTCAATTTCGACGTTCCGTTTTACTCTAGGCCACCACTAGATGGCAGACCGAGTAAACCGAAACTTTCTTGGGCGTCTATGGCCGAGATTTAATGAATTTTGTCGGGTAAACACCAAATGTGTCACCAGAGATCTTTTACATGCCGACATCGTACGACATGGAGTGTCGAATGGACTTTTTTCTGCCCTTCAAAAATCCGACTACCTCTGCCGGGTTTGAACCCGCTATCTTGGGATCCGGAGGCCGACACTCTACCGCTGATCCACAGAGGCACACCAGCACAATGAAGAGGTTCTATGATGATGATGATTAGGGGGATCAAACTGATCAGCCTCCTAATCAGTTCACACAGTTTATACTTTGTCTATGTTTTATTGTTATTTTTCTAGGAAACAGGTTCATATCTGGTATCGAGCATGAGGGTTAAATGTTGGAATTTCTGTTCTCTACTTTACAGAAATGTTTAGCATTTTACACTGTTATATCATGCAATAATGCTGATATCTGGTAACGAGTGTTTTAGCACCAACTCTGCTATATATATTTATTGAACGAATCAACGACTTTCCGCAATCACGGGTTGCCACAATGGACAAAGTAAAGCATATCAGGATAGAGAATGTTTTATCACATAGAAATATAGCGACGATACGGATTTTTAAGATTATGGAGGTCCGAACAGGTGAGATTTCAGGATGTGTACCCAAAACACAAACATTATATATCAACGAATGAGCCTTAAACTTTCAAAAAAAGATGTACATTGATCACCTAACTATTTAGGAGATTTAAAATTAGGCATATGCAGAGAGAAATGCACCCATTATACCCAACAAAACGTTTTTGTTCTAGTGTTCCAAGTCTCCCTTCAAAATATTTTTATTACAGGTATGTCATTATTAGAGCCCAGATGTTAGGCAAAATGCCTTTTTTATCTGGGTGGATATATCTAAGTGTCGCATAGAGACAAAATGTTTCCATACATTTGTGAACGGTAGTACCAGTTATTATTTTACTTTACTTGCCTATTTTAGCTTCCGTAGCGTATTTGATAGTTTAATGCCTTTTTTGCCTTTTTAAGTTGTTGTGGATATTTTCTGCTGTTATTTATGAATTAAAATTAATCA
Organism: Anabrus simplex; assembly: GCF_040414725.1. NCBI lineage: Eukaryota > Metazoa > Arthropoda > Insecta > Orthoptera > Tettigoniidae > Anabrus > Anabrus simplex. The sequence goes on from NC_090268.1 coordinate 28,768,718, forward strand.
ATAGAAAGAAAAAATATGTAATTCTAATGTACTATATTAATAATAATAATAATAATAATAATAATAATAATAATAATAACTGGACTTCAACAAGGAGACGAACTTTCACCATTGCTATTTAATTGTGCATTGGAGAAGGTTATGCGTGAAATGCAAGAAATGCCAACCAACTATCAAGATCGGTAGAAATATTAAACTCAACTGCCTTGCTTTTGCGCACGATTTAGCATTACTTGCAAATATAATAGAAGAGACCAAATTTTAAATTGAACAACTAGAAATTATAGCAAAAAAAATGGGATTACAAATAAACAGAAATGATGTCGACTTTTAAAGTTGATTTACCAGTTATTCAACTGAACAGTAATAAAGAGATTAAAATTGTTCAGAAATTCAAATATCTTGGGGAAATAATAACATGGAACACAAATGAAAAAGAAGCAATAGAACACAGAACAACTTTTTTTTTGCTAGTTGTTTTACGTCGCAACGACACAGATAGGTCTTACGGCGACGATGGGACAGGAAAGGGCTAGGAGTGGGAAGGAAGCGGCCGTGGCCTTAATTAAGGTACAGCCCCAGCATTTGCCTGGTGTGAAAATGGGAAACCACGGAAAACCATTTTCAGGGCTGCCGACAGTGGGGTTCGAACCTACTATCTCCCGAATACTGGATACTGGCCGCACTTAAGCGACTGCAGCTATCGAGCTCAGTCACAGAACAACTAAATTTAAACAAGCACAAAGACTTACCTGGTGGCCAACCTATTAAAAAAAAAAACCTCTCTTTCGATAAACGCTAAGCTGAAACACTATAATTCCATAGTTAAACCAGAGGCAACATACGGTAGTGAAACTTTATTCAAATTAAATGTAAAATCTACAACAGACAAATTACAGAAAACTGATAGAAGAATTCTTAGAACAATTATTAATAAAAAACACCTAGTTGATGAACAGTGGAGATTGTTGCCTAACAACATTGTTTATCGTGAATGTGAATCAATAATATCTACAATGCGTAAAAGAAGAATTTCCTTTTTCTGTCACATATCAAGATTACCAGACACCAGGATACTGAAACAACTATTTGATTATTTTTTGAAAAATAAAATCAATAATAATTGGTTCAAAGAAGTTCAGGATGATTTGGAAGAATTGTGTATAACTCAGCAACAAATCAAAGGCAGAAAAGAGAAGAGGATTTTGAAGAACAAAAGCATAAGTCTCAAACTAAAAACAGTTGAATGGAAACAATATACTCTATCGGACACACAAAGGGCTTCCAGGTCGGAGAGGATGAGAAAGTTCTGGGAGAAGAAAAAGAAGAAATTAACTCAAATGTATTGATTTAAGTGCTTCAATGTGGGCAAAAAATATGTAAATAAATAATAAATAATAAATAATAATAAAAATCCATTGTAACTTAATAAATAAAAAATCGCAATTACACAAACAATATTTTCATTTTACACTACTCTCTACTGGAAACTCCAAAAGCCAAATGATCCAGAGGGTTGCTAGGTCCCGTCCTTGCTACGTAAAATTAAGTGTTGGTGCTGATTATTGTTTTAAGAGGAAGAACAACTTGGTAACCATAATGAGAAGGAAAATGGAAGAGGTCCGATACTTTGAAAATGAAAATGAAAGAAAGAGAAGGACCATGAAGAGCGTGAAAATGAAAGACTCCCTAGGCTTCCCAAATCTACCACCGTCGGGGTCAGAAAAGAACAAGAGTTGACCAAGAAAGGTCAGGCAGGAAAGGCAAGATCGAGGAACCTGACACAAGTAAGTGGAAGCAACGCCTGACCCAGCTAGAGGAATCGTGGTCACCAACCCACACTCTCAAGTTGAGGGGCACTGGTCCTCCTTTTAGTCGCCTCCTCTTACGACCGACAGGGGATACCATTGACGTTATTCTATCATCCCCACCCACAGGGGGATGTAAAATTAAGTACTAAAGTAGCTTACATTAGAGCATCTTTATTATTTTACTGCCAATTTCCTAAATGTAAAGTGCTTATTTGCCTGCTATTTTAGCAAAAATAAATGCCTGAACTTCTGGGCTCCAGTCATGAGCAAGAAGAAATAATTATATTTTTTCTTAAGTTCTGTGATCCATTACTGTTCATCACACTAATGTACAACAACCTATAAACAAAAAGTTGACTGCATCTTTAGTTTTTGAGATAATGTACCTTAATGAAATTTTTTGTGGAAAACGACCATTGAAAAAATGAGCAAAGTTTATATTTTCCAGAAAAATTATATTATTACAAAAATTAAATCAGTCTTGGTGTGGATTTGTGGCATACAGTGAATTGTGATGTTTATCACCCAAACTTTAGTTATTGAAGTTCGTGCCACCTTATGTTATTTCCTATTTACAAAATCAAATGCACTGACTGGCTAAATTTATACATGGGAGGAACTGACAGAAACATTAACATGCAGTACACAGACATCATCACAGCACTCAAGCATAATAGAGAATCTTTTGTCAGTCACTTAACACACACAGAACACAAACATACCAACATCACACAAGCTGGAAATTCTCAGTTTCAGCCCTAGAGAACACATCCTCTGTGCTCTAGAGCAGCCATAGTAAAAATGTGGCTCGCAAATACATTTCGACTTGCTTCCTAAGCCTTCCAAACCCCTCCCTTCTGTGGCCGGTACTTGGCCACATTTCCATTTGTGTTTGTATGCTGCTAGTGGTGTATTGCTTTGTGTTTTTTGAAACTATCTATTGCTACAAAACAAAAAATTCAAGTAGAATGGGAGGACACACTTTTTCCTTGCAAATATAGTGATATTAAATGTATCACTTGTACACAAGAACTACATGGGAAATTGCAATACAACATAAACCACATTATAATTTTGCCAGCCATAATATGAAACAGTGAAGGGTAAGTATTACTGGTATTCTTCATCTTCCTTCTTTCTGTCTTTCCTACTTCAATCTTGGCCAGCTGTGGACCACATGAAGTAACTTCATGATTTTCTTGCACTCCTTGCCTTGTCTTCCCGTCTTTCTAGTATTTCTTTATTCTTTCACTATGTTACTTCCTCCTTTCCTCCAACAAAACAGATTTCCTTTGCTTCTTCTCTTTCTTCTGGAACCCCACAATCTGCTTACTCCTTTTTCTGAAAATGCTTCTATCCAATATAATCTCATTTCTTGTGATACCCAGCTCAGAAATATCCTGTTTAACTTCAATGAGCCATCAGATTTGTGTTTTGGGATTTTTATCACAATGATCAAATACTCTCTTCACTGGCCTTTCTGGATTCATCTCGACCAAACGGCCAAAAAAGGAAATTTTCCTTTCTGACAATGTCCAAAGATTTTCATATATATAAAATAAGAGTTTTGTCTGTACGTTGCTCAGAATGTAAAGATAATAGTATTTTTGTATCGGCCGTGTCCATAATAACAAGGAAATGCACTTTTTAATTTTCCGTAATTTCTGTATGTATGTATGTATGTACGTACGTACACGCATCACGAGAAAACGGCTGACGAGAATTTAATGAAATTCGGTAAGTAAAGTCCGGTAGTATGTCGCCACAATCTAGGCCATAAATAATCTTATTCACGCCGAGAGAAATGGTAGTTTAGGGGAAGGGCTAAAATTTAATTCTCAAATATATATGTTATCAGTAGTCCTATCTTAATGAAAATCGGTATGCAAAGTTGGAAAATAAGTTACTATAATCTAGGTTATAAATAATTTTATTCACGCTGAGTGAAATGGTAGTTTAGGGGAAGGCATAAAAATTAATTCTCAAATATTTGTGTTATTGGTGGTGCTATTGACATATACTACGTAACTAAAGTTTTATATAGTATTAAATTTCTGAGCATTTATGTTTTACGTATTTTTAACGTACCGGCTATGATAACAGAGATATTCATGAATTTTGATTTTTGTTACTAAGTCCATATCAGCGCCAAGTCATGAGAAAATGGGTAAACAGAATTTAATGAAAATCAGTATGCAAAGTCGGGGAATAAAGAACTACAGTCTACGCTATAAATAATTTTGTAAGACACCCTAATATTACAGAGTCGAAAGAAAACTAAATGTGAAGGCCTACAACACAGAAAGCTCATAACATTGATCAACAATAACATTACACTGACCATTGTTTGTGCTTTGTGTCCCTGTTGCAACTCATCTCCAATAGGTGGGATTATACTCCTGTATCCCACGGTTTTCTTTAAATTTGCTTTACGTCGCACCAACAAAGATAGGTCTATTGGCGACGATGGGATAGGAAAAGGGCTAGGAATGGAAAGAAAGCGGCCCTGGCCTTAATTATGGTACAGCCCCAGCATTTGCCTGGTGTGAAAATGGGAGACCACGGAAAACTATCTTCAGGGCTCTCGACAGTGGGATTTAAATCCACTACCTCCCGGATGCACGACCAACTCGCCTGGTCATGCCGAGTATAACAGCCAGCCTGAATATTGGCGGGAAGTAGATGAGGACTTGGACAACTTTCTTCTTTAGCATGTCATTCCCCTGGTTCATAATTTTTTTATATTACTGGTAGGCAACACACTGGTTCATCATAGCATTCCAACTATTCAATCCCTACTCTGAGGCACTGACTGGAATGAGCAGTGTGCATAGTTAACGGAATAATGGCAGAGGAATGATCACGGCTGTCTGCGACCTGGTCATTCATACTGAAAAAGTTTCAAACAAATTTATTTAAAAACCACCATTCCAATACTTTAAAATCTCTAAGTCTAAGATACAAATACTACATACAAATGTTAAAATGGGACATGTTTCGCTTAGGCTTTGTAAGCATCTTCAGCCATACTTAATCTAAAGTTAAATCAGGGCCCTGAATTAGGTTTCTCATTAAAGTATAATAATACAAGATACTGATGCTTCAAGTGCCTTTTGACCTTATTACGCAACCACTTGGAGTCAACAACTCTACTGTATTCTACGTACCTGATTCTCAGTCAACAACGCTCGAAGATATATTTTTTGACATTTTTAATTAATCCAAGCTTCATTAATGTCAAACAATCTGTACAATCCAAATGTATGTCAGATCATTATCATTATGACTGTCTCTTTCTACCAATAACTAACGTGTACTTTTTTAGATGAACACTAGTATTCATTACCATTCACTAGTTCATTACTGAATTTTATTTGCAATTAAGTATTGCTTTTTCCACAAACTAGGCCTAGATTTTATGACTGTTTTATCATCATTATGATGAAGGGACCATTTATAATGTTCAATAGCAACCAAACTTCCAGTCAAATGATAATATATTAATATTTTTGTACTTTATAACAAGCTCTCGCACACAGGGAAGAATGAGCTACTTCAATTATTGTATTAAATCAAAATGTTTCTCAGAAACATCACTAAAAATGTTATCACAGAGAGAACAATTTTAGGACAACTCAGTATCTGGCATAAGACTTTAATAAAATTTAGAAAATATAATATTCAGACAGGCAAAAGTATGCTTCTATCCCAATAACTTAAGCAAGGAAGCTGATGGTAAATCAGGCGAGCAGTAGAATTTGGAACAGTACACAGGCATATACTGTAGCTATAACCCATCAAAATTACAAAACAAATTTGTAGCACCATACTTGTTTTGTTCTAAATATACCAACAAGTAAACAACATAAAGACATGGACAACTAACTACTTAGAGACAAAATTATAAAACATAATAAAACATTCCACCTGTTCCTTTTGCACTTGCAACTCTAGGGCAGCAACTCGTGCACGTTCCTGGTCCAGGGCTTCTTTTAGTTGTTGAACTTCTTCGCTCAAAGAAGCATGACCTGCAAGCTGTTGCTGTTTCTCCACAACAACAAATTCTCGAAGCTCTTGCTCATGCTGTTTAACAAAAAAAGATGTGCAGAAAAACATAGGAGTAGTGCATATGTACAATTAAAAAGTGAAGACCAAAAGTAGGTCACAAGCACCATGAAAAGAAAAGGAGAAGTTTAGAAAATAAAAATAAAACAGGATTCAAGAAGGGTATTTTTTAAGAGTCCAAAAACCACATACACAAAGGGTGCAAAAGTGCCACTCAATAAATGAAACAACATTCATAGGCAAATATTGAAATATCCTCTCCCTTTACTCACCAAGAACTCAAACTGTTTCACTATCAAATTACAGTATTAAGGGAGAAATATGAAAGTTACACACACTACAAAAGGAGAGAGACACTACCATCAAGCTAGAGATTTTAAAAATCTTGTACCTATTCAGAAGTCCCTTATTTTTCCCACATTTTAGTTCTAAATATTGGAGAGGGAGGAATAATGTATTTGCAAGGCCTTTTACAAACACATGCAGCTACCATAAGACATGGGAGAGTATGATAACAAGGTGTAACACAGGTACAGTATGTCTATGTCGAACACATTGCCTGCAGGTCAGATGCAGCCATTACCCCTCTTCTGAATTGAATATATATTTAATATATATAAAATATATAAAATATATATTATATATATATAAATGTTGCTTGTACTATCAATTTCCTATCAGCCCAGATGACAAAGAAATTGTTAAAATATTTCATATTATACGCTTCTGAGAATAATGTAAGATGGTATCTGTATATTTGTCAAGCAGAAAAGTACTGTAAACGTTAACACATTGAAAGCTTTTAACGGTATGTCTGGGTCTTATCATCAGTCAGCCAGTGTCAGAGGGTGCCACTAACAAACATCTCTTCCTTTTCTCTTGAAGCAGTTATGAAAACCTCGGCTTGCATCCTACTGATTATTAAATTCGCGCCTCCCAGTTGGTCTACCTCTTCACCCACTAATCTGAATCACATTGTTATTAATTATACACAGTCGTATCACCACACACTTTATTAAAACATAACCGGTTTTCGGACACTAAGGTCCATCATCAGTGTTAAAATTTAAATTTAATTTCACATAAGTGTGTCGTCAAAATGAGTTTAAATGAGTTTAAAATGTAGCCCTGTTGACATCAACATAGGAAGGGCTGGCTTTTCCTCGTCCACAGCCTGAGCACTTACTCACTATTGCTCATGCTGTTTAACAAAAAAAGATGTGCAGAAAAACATAGGGGCAGTGCGTATGTACAATTAATATTGAGTTGATGACATTGCATGTAATCTGAGTGAACAATTGCTGGCAAAAGTTGAAAGTTTAATAGCCTTTCCTATTGAAGTAAGTGCAGATGTTAGTAATGAGGCACATGCAGATCTGTTTTCATCTGCACCTAAGATAAACACTTAAATATAATTGAGGAGTTACTGGGCATAATTTTGCTTCATGATGCTACAAGCTGCCTCTGTGGATCAGTGGTAGAGTGTCGGCCTCCGGATCCCAAGATAGCGGGTTCAAACCCGGCAGAGGTAGTCGGATTTTTGAAGGGCGGAAAAAAGTCCATTCGACACTCCATGTCGTACGATGTCGGCATGTAAAAGATCTCTGGTGACACATTTGGTGTTTACCCGACAAAATTCATTAAATCTCAGCCATAGTCGCCCAAGAGAGTTTCGGATTACTCGGTCTGCCATCTAGTGGGGGCCTAGAGTAACACGGAACGTCGAAATTGACGAGCAGACAGACAGATGGCGACAACTTGAAATGTCTGCACATGGTAGCTGAGGCCATACGATTATTAATTATTATGATGATGCTACAACCAGTAAGAAGTGCATTGTCTGTTGGAAAGGTTTAATCTTCCTTTATCAAAACTAGTGCATGTAGCAACAAGGGAACTTTTTCAGTGATGGAGAAGTGCAACAGATTTTTTGCCAAGCTCCTGGCCAAGTAAAATTCCATATTTACTCGCATATTAGAACCCCCCTTTTCTCCATTTTTACAGCCAAAAAAGTGAAGGGGGGGCCCAGTATGTGATAACCTCAAATATTGTGCAGTGAATACGACCTCTAGGCTATAAAGAGCTATAAATTGTACATTTAAACATTCTATACTGCTCCTTAACAAACCTAAGAATGTATTACACTGAATATTTTTGTTGAAAGGCAGTATTTCTAAATGTACAAAGTCAATAAATGGTGAACACGGATTTAGGCCTACTTATAAAGTAAATATAATCCGTTTTAGTTGCTCATATCACGTCATTCGTTTCATCTCATTAATTCCTCCGACGAGATTGATACTAGGAAGGGCATACTGTCGTAAAAACTCTCTACGAAGATTCGTCTCACTTCATTCGACTCCGTAGAGAAAAGGGATAAGGATATCCTATTATCATATTATGCCATATTTATACAAAATAACTCAATGGCCGGTCATTTGTCTCTGTCAATTGAGCAGTAGGCCTACCACACAGTAAACCTGATCACTGCTTTCATTTTAATTCTCTTGCGCCGCTAATTTCCTTGCTACCGGCGTGTCGTCATTCCAAGTGATGTTATCTTCATTGCCATCTCGTCAGCCCTGCACTGCAATCGAGACAGAGAGCATTCGAGGTCCCGCCTTTTTGAACCTTTCAAAAATGGTTTCGTTCCCAACTATAAGATAACATATAAATAATGCACAGTAGATTTTTCCACCTATTCAATACTAAGTTGTATTTACCATATTTACATTACACGGGACTAATTTCAACCCTACTCTGGGTCATCAACAGCCATATTAAAACATACACAATATTTGGCGAAATCCTAAAACATGTTTTCTAGCAGTATGAGTCTTATGAAAATATAATTTTACAATATGAAGTGTGGTTGAAATGTTGCAAATAAAAATGAAATATTACGTGTGATGTAGGTGAGTAATAATTACTGCAAGTACATTATACATGCTAATAATTCTGGAACAAAAGTACAAATAAGGTGCTCTGTGTTGTTAAAATTTATAGACTCATGGAATTCAGTAGGTCCTGGTAATACATCTTATAACTTATCATCGTAACTATCACATGTGTTTTAATTGTCTAGCCACTTTGTCAAAAATTTTAGCTGATTTTATCATCATAACTGTATATAGTAATTTTCTACTATGTTGAGTAAAGGACCCTTATTTGCTAATTCAAGGATGTCCATGTCCTGTTCAATACTGGTAAAATTATGGTTATAATCTTGCATGTGTTGGCCGATAGCTGAAAACTTATTGTATTTTATTGCGTTAGTGTGCTCATGGTATCTTACATTGAAGTTTCTTCTGGTTTGCCTGATGTAGGATTTTTCACAGGTATTGCATTCCATCATCATCATAATTTCTTCGCTCCAGCAAGCCGGGTGCAGTTGTGTACGAGCCTCCTCCAGTTTGTTCTATCCATCCAAAGATGCTGCTCATATATGCGACACTAGTTCACATCTCTAATTTCAAAGACCTTCATTATCTGTTTTTCCCAAACATCACGAGGTCTTCCTCTTGGTCTCTTCCCAGGAACATTGTGGTCAAAGTATGTTCGAAGAGTCCTGTGAGGGTTCATTCTTTTCATGTGACCATACCATTGCAATCTCTTCACTTCTAGAATCTCCAGCAAGCTTCTTTCCAATCCAAGCTGTTGTCAGATATCCACATTCCTTATTTTATCCATTTTTGTTTTTTGTAGACAAGAACAGAGGAACTTCATTTCTGTTGCCTGAAGATGACTCTTTGTTGGTCAAGTAAGTGTTGCTGCTTCCAGGCCATACATCAATATAGGTACTAGATATATTTTGTACAAGCTGATCTTGGAAACTAACGGAAATGTTTCATCCAAAGTATTTGACGTACAGCGTGATAGAATTTGGAAGCTTTCTGTATTCTGTTACTTATCTCTTGATGTATGGTATTGTCTGATGACAGAACACTACCTAAATATTGGAAGTTGTCTACAATATCCATCTCCTCATCTCCAATTCTTAAATGAACAGTTTGAGAGTTTCTACTCACAACCAAGCCAACTGTCTTTGTTTTTCATTTGATTCTATAAACTCCTGATTTTAAAAAACTGCTGGTCTTGTTGATATGTGAAGTATTGTGTAAAATGTTTATGTTTTTATTGTTGGTTTTGGAAGATATTCACACTAGAATTTGAATCAAATCAAAAAATTAACTTTCTAGATTTAACTATCACTAGAAACTCAGATTCTTTCAGTTATAAAATATTCAGAAAACCTACTCAGACAGCCTCCACCATTCGCTAAGATTCAATACACCCCCAATCCCACAAATGAGCTACATACAATAACCTAGTTCATCGAGCTTTTAGCATACCTATGTCCAAGAAAGATCTAAAGAATGAACTTAACACAATCCGCAGTATTGCAAAATTCAACAGCTTCAGCAATCATTTTATAGAAAGGATAATCAATAAACACAAACATCGCCCTAAAACTACCCTCAAAAAAAGAAATAACTAAACCTCAAACATTTTCCACCTTCACATTCAACAACGATATTCACAAGTTAACCAATATCTTCTGTGTGTGTGTGCATGCGTGCGGGTGGGTGTGCGCATGAGTGTGTGTGCGCGTGCGCGCTCGCTTGCGTGGCGGCAGCCGTAGATTTCTTTTTTTCCCCCCCATGATCTCACTAACTTACACATCATTGAAAAATCAATGAACAACGTACAATTCAACCGGATGAAACATATTCAAAGACTGGCATACAAACAGTGTATGATTCAACCTGCTAGAGTAACAGGTAATCTGCAGTACATATCTGATTGGGGCATTCTTTTGAGTACTCCTCCCTAAATTTTTGAACTACTTTTGGTTTCTTACTAGTGTCACTAGTCACGGAAACGTCACAACACATATTTTCCTGCACAAGAAATCACTTCATTGTTTATTTCAAACTTTTCGCATTTCATGACACACGATCAGTATATCCTAAATGTAAATTTGGGAACCAAAATCGCAATAAATACTTCTTCAAAAGTCACGCACACAGTATTTACAATGAAACGGAGTTTGCCATCATTTTGCCATCAAAACAAAGACAAAAGAACTCGATACTTGCATGGAAGTTTGATCATGTGGCGAACAAAGACGACAACTTTGCAAGATATACTGCTTCACATGCGGCTACTTTTCCGGTACTGGAAGCACACACTGTGTTCGGCACGTGAAAACTCAAAATATTCTTAAACGAGGGACAGGAAAGGGCAGGGGTATAAATGATTACTGAGAAATCCGTAAAGAATATTCTGAGAATTCAAGCTGTAATCCTTTTGTATCCTTTTGAACGCTTCATACTCTTACATTTAAAATCAACAAAAAATCGTAATTTGTGGTGTGTCATTTGGAAAGGGGTAATTATGATGGGTAATTCGTAATTATTATACAGACAAGAAATGTGTTCCACCTATCAATACCTGTTTATTATAAATGGATTTACATTAGTACCGGTTTCTTGTCTGTATAGTGCATCCAATCAATACGGAAAATGAAACTCATAAATAATCATTCGTAATTATTATGATTGAACTGTAATAGTAGGCATCTCTGCCCTAGCGTGTTTTGTTTGGCGTCTCCAAAAATTGTTGAAAACAAATGGGGACATAAAAACAATATTATTATTATTATTATTATTTGTTAGGTACGTTAGCGAGAAAACAATTGTAATTGTAAACCAACATTCACAATATCAACAAACTTCTGAAAAGGACATCACCATGAAAATTGCACTTAGCGGCAAAACTTTCTTCTTTTTTCCAAATCCCTGTGTTGATCCTAACTAAGGGACCTGTGTATATGCTCCTGACATCTTTTGACTAATATTACAAACATGATCTAAAATATATTGTCGTCGTCATAGTCATCATCATCATCATCATCATCATTGTACAGTTCTGGTTTCCCAGGTACAGTTAATGAGCCTCTTCCATTTCTTCCTGTCCATGTACAACTTGTCATGGAGAACATCATCCACGGTCCATCCTCTGGTAACTACAGTAGATCAACCTTGATCATATCCATCCATCGGGTTTTAGGTCTTCTGTAGGTCTTTTCCCCCTCCACCTGTCTTTCTAAATTTATTTTGGCTGTGCTTGTAGGCTCCATCCTCATCACATGCCCGTACCACCGTAGTCTGGATGTGCCGATTCAGTCTAATAGGGATGTCTTTATTCTGGCTTCTTTCCTCACCTCCTTATTTCTTAACTTGTCCATCTTGGTCTTCTGGATGGTGGATCTAAGAAATTTCATCTTTGATGCTTACAGTCTTAATGAATCTCTTTTTGTGAGGGTGCACGCTTCGATCCCATAGGTCAATACTGGTATGAAATAGCTGTTAAACATCATCAGTTTGGCCGGTTTTGGAATCGTGTCATCCCATAAAAGTGTTCTTTCTTGTTGGTAGAATTCTGACCCTTTTTGCGCTCTGTTTGTAATTTCCTTTCTGACCGAATTATCTAGCTGGTGGTCTCCTAGTTTTACACTTGCTGGACGCCCTGCTCTCTTGACTGCCATCACCAGTGTCTTGGTCTTGCTGATGTTGAGGTTATATTTCTGGAACTGGGAATTCCCTATGTTAAGTCTGGTCTGTACTTCTTCTGTTTCACCCCAAATCATATCAGCAAAGGCCACTGCATTCAGTTCACCTAACTTTTCTTTGACGTTCTTCATTATATTGTCCATAACAGAGCTGAACAGTAGTGGGGACAGTGCACTTCCTTGTTGAACTCCACTCTTGGTCTCAAACCATGATGATCGACCTTCCCCAATTTGTACGCAGCTAGTAGTCTTTGTACAACATCTAAATTTTCCTTACCAGTCCTTCAGGCACATTTCTTCTCCTCAAGCACTCCCAGATCTTATCTCTTATAACACTATCATAGGCCTTTTCTACATCCAGGAATACAATGACCAGGTTCTTGCCTTTCTCCCAATACTTTTTTATCAGTATGCATGTGCTAAAAATTAGATCTGTTACTTCTAAATCCATATTGCTCCTCCTGTAACTGTGGTTCAATGAAGGTTCTCAATCTCCTTTCTACGATCTTCTCTAGAATTTTTAGCCCATGAGACAGCAGGGTTATTCCTCTATAGTTGGTGGGTTTCCATCTGCTGCCTTTCTTAAACAGGGGAATTATAACGCCCTAGGTGGTCAAAATGGTTCTTCAGGACTTCTCTCAAGTCACTTTCTGTCCTAAACAGATTTCCATTTTCATCTTCAAGTGCCTTTATGGTATTCACTGGCTTTCTTTTACCTTTGATAACACTATACAGTAGTTTCTTATCTGCAGGTATTTTGTTGTCTGTCTATATGGCATTTAGTACTCTGTGCAGCCAATGAATACTCTTGATGCCTGCTGCCTTTATCTTGTCCGCATTCACTTCATCTGCACCTGAAGATTAGGCATAGATTTTAAGGCTTTCTCAGTTTCTGTCCAGGTGATGGGAGGTTCCTCATTGTAGGCTTGGATTTCTGATTCTGTATTTTGTTCTTGAACTGGCCTATTCAGTAGGTGGTCAAAATGGTTCTTCAGGACTTCTCTCAAGTCACTTTCTGTCCTAACCAGATTTCCATTTTCATCTTCAAGTGCCTTTATGGTATTCATTGGCTTTCTTTTACCTTTGATAACACTATACAGTAGTTTCTTATTGCCTCTGCTGTCTTCCTCCAGTTTCTGAGTGAATATATTCCATGTCTTGTTCTTTTCTTCTGTCATCACTGTTCTTTTAACATCCAGTTTCGTGTTTCGGTATAATTGCTCGTGGTTTCTGATCTTTGCCTCGTCTATGGTAAGACCCGGTTTATTTTTCTCCCGATCCCTTTCTTTCCACAAGAGATTTCTTTCCCTGATTGCTGCTCTCACTCTTTCATTCCACCATGGTGTTTATTTCTCCCTTGTTTTCATACTTGTTTTTCCACAAACTTCAGCTGCTTCCTTAACCAATGTGCCTCTTAGTCTGGTCCATTCTGCCTCTCCATGTTTCCTTTCATCTCTTGGTAACAGGGTTTTTGTCTGGTTCTGATACTCAGTTCCCTTATCTGTTTTCTGGAGTTCCCATACTTAGATTTTTTGTATTTTCCTGTTCTGTACTTTTGGCGCATAGAAGTTTCTCGGGTCTGCTACTAATAGACGGTGGTCACTGTCAAGGCTCTTGCTGGGTATTACTCTGATACCTGTTACCAATCTGCTCCTTTCTTCATCTGAGATGACATAATCAATTAGTCTTTTGTAGTCCATCCCAACTGTATCGTGTTATCATTATGGCTCTGTCTCTTCTTGAACCATCCATTCATTTGGTATAGCTCCTTCTGTATGAGGAATGGGTTGGTGGTGAAAAATAGTTGGTTCTTATCCTTTCTGGTAGTATGGTTCATGGTTCTAATGAACCTCATTTCCATTGCTTGGATTTTACTGAAGTCTTTGTTTAGTAGGGTACACGTTTCTAAACCGTACGTGAGGACTGGTACAAAGTAAGTGTGGTACATGATTGTTTTCACTTTTTGTGGTATTTTGCAGTCCCAAAGAAGATTTCTGACTTGACTGTAGAAGTTTGATGCTTTCTGTGTCCTGCTGAGTATTTCCTGTCAAACAGTGTTGTCTTTTCGAGATTGTGCTTCCGAGGTACTTCAAGTGGGAAGCTGATTCAATTTTTATTCCTTCCAGAAATATATTTGAGCTTGTTCCTTCCCTGTTGATGGTCATTTCTACTGTCTTTGTTTTGCTTATCTTCAGTCCAAAATTTTTTAATGTATCGTTCCATTCGGTTTCTTTTGAACTTCAGCTTCTGTCTCTCCCCATAAAAGCACATCATCAGCAAATACCAGGGTGTTTGGTTCACTGTCCATTTTCTTGATAGATTTTATGACTTTGTCCATTACTATTACGAACAGGAGTGGTGATAGGGCACTACCTTGTTGGACACCTCTCTTTGTTTCAAACTATTTTGATTGTCCGTTGCCTATCTGGACACAGCTGTAGCACTTCTGGTATAGCATCTTGACTTTGTCAATTAAGTACTCTGGCACCTTTAGGTCTTCCAGGCATTCCCATGTCTTGTTTCGAGGAACACTATCATATGCTTTTTCAATGTCCACAAATGCAATCACAAGATTTCTTCCGTATTCCCATTACTTTTCTGTCAGCATTTTACTGCAAACATGAGATCCACGGTACTTCGACCTTTCTTGAACCCATGTTGTTCTTCCTCAAGCAAAGGTTCCACTATCTTCCTAACTCTCATTTCTATGATCTTTTCCAGCAGCTTCAGTGTGTGTGACAACAGCGTGATGCCTCTGTAATTTCCACATTTCCGTTGGTTGCCCTTTCTGAACAGTAAGACGATGACTCCTTTACTCCAATCTTCTGGGATTCTGTTACTTTCCCAAATCACTGGTAACATACTATATAGCCATTTCCAGCCTGGTATTCCAGCTGCCTTTATCATGTTTGAACTGAGATCAACGCCTGGGGCCTTCTCATTTCGCATGCTCTTTAGTGCTGTTTCTACTCAAGCCATGTTAATGGGTATTTGTTGTGTTTGGCCTCACCTATATTACAGTCATTGGTGGTGGTGGTGCCCCCATCTCCATTTAACAGCATGTTGAAGTACTTCTTCATTTCATCCCTGATCCCTTCGTCTGTTCATATTAAGCTACCATCATCTGTTTCCAGTCCAAGGGTGTTTATATATTCATTTCTTTTACTGTTTACTATTTTGTATAGTAGTTTCCTACTTCCTTGACAGACTTCCTCTATCCTTGTAGTAAAGTCATCCCAGCACTTTTCCTTTTCTTCCTGGATCAGTCTTTTTACAGCCAGTTTCTTTTTCCTGTATTCCTGTGTTAGATGTTCAATTTCTAATTTATTTTGTCTATCATCTGTTTTCTGTTTTTCAAGGTCTAATTTTCTTTTTAGTATGTTATCTTTTACTACTGTCTTCACTTGGTCAGTCCACCAAGGTGTTTCCTTCTCTTTTGTTGTGGCACTTGTTTTTCTGCAAATTTCCGTGGCTTCTTTTACCAAACGTTCTTTTCTCAAATGTTTACTCCTTAAAAATATGCATTTGTTGAGTTCACCATTTGGATTAGCAAAGCCTTGTTTACAGTACAATAATATTTTTGAGAACTGCATTATATAGGCCTATACAAGCATGTAGGCTTTCTTACCACTATGTTTCTTCCCTTTTCCTGTATATATCTGGCTTTCTTCTTCTCCTACACTTATCCCACATCAAGACTGAAGATCTGTCAATGAGTGTTGAAGCCCGCTCTCCTGATGAAGTTAGGAAGCAGAAACGAGCTTGTCACGAGTTGAGAAGAGATGGATGTAGAAGAACTGGGATTCATGAAGAGAAAGGCTATCTATTCGGAGAAGGCCGTATATGAAGCTGTAGAGATTATCCTTGTTATTTTGTGTTTCCATGTTTGTCCTCGTATGCTATTTTTGTTGTTCCCTCTTTCGACACTGAACTGCCATTGTGTTCATTCTATTGTATGCATTCCTTTCTTACCCCCTCCACTCACCTCACTCTCTCTAACTTGACTATCTTACCACTTAATACATGACAAGTACTGTATAATCATAGTATCTTAAGACTCTCAAGAGCCAGTGAATAAAAAGTATAATTGAAGAAAAAAACTGAAACTCTACAGAAAGTTGGCAAGTTTATGCTCTCATTTTGAGATAAATTTGGTAATACAGAACTGCAATAAAGATTAAATAAATCTAGAAATATATAGAATGGTCTTTTTTTATAATTGACTACACACTCTATACTAGAGCAATTTCTTTTAAAAAAAGACTTTTTGGTTTTCAACTTTCTCTCTTACCCTTGCCACTTTCCTACAAAAAGTTCTATGACCATGCAGTGAAAGAAAAATTATTCTTACATGAATAGAAGACCAGTTGAATTTAAGATATATTGTCCTGGTTCACATATTTAATACCAAAATCGTCAGTCTTTACGAAGAGAGAAAAGAAGTGTTCTGATCCCACAGAGAATGAGGGAACTTAGTTGAAAAAGAGAGGGATCATACAAAGTGAAAAAAAAAATTCAATTTGTCATAGATCACTAAAAGTACCCAGGTAGTGTTAAATGTCTAAAGAAAACAATAGTTGACCAAGAAAACGTAGATAGACCAAATGAAAGATAGAAACAAAGTAGAAGGAAAAGGTTGCAATGGCAGACTTGACTAGAGGCCCTTCAAGAATCTCTAAGCCCATACAGGAAATGGCATGCTAACAGCAAAAACATGCTAAACTCAACTATACTCATAAGAGCAGTAAACTAGAGAATCATAAGAGCATATCAGGTGTTTACCCAAATGCAACATAAGAAAATATATCATACCTGATTTACTTTTTGAAGTAACTCATCCTTCTCTTGTAGCAGTGTTCTATTCTTTTCCTTATGTTCTTCCATTTCCTCCTTAAGTGCTGTGACATCTCGTTCAAGTCTTGTCTTTTGTGCAGTGAGTCTCTCCTTATCCAGTATTAACTGACGTCTAGCACGCTCTGCAGTCTCCAGCTGTTTGTTAAGTTGTTTCACAAGATCACTTAATTCTTCTTCTTTTCTGCTGGGAGGACCAGCTGGATGATCTTTTCTTGCTACTGGAGCTGAAAGTTTCTGCTGAAGTTCAGCTATTTGGCCTTTTAATTTTGCATTTTCTGCTTTCAGCTGAAAACAAAGCAGAATAGTTGGCTGAATTCCTTATATGCATGACATCATATCACTTCAGTTCTGTTGGTCATGCAAAGAGCTACTTTACGACATTGTAAATTAAATTACACAAGAACCTCTTTTATCCAGATTAAGTGGGACCGGAACTGATCCGGATTATCGAATATCCAGATAATCCGGAAAGAAAAAAAAAAAAAAAAAAAAAATACAGTACATATTATATAATATATTAACATAAGTTGTACAGTACCTTTCTTCAATTATACAATAAATATAAGAACACTTTTCTTACATTTACGACTCTGTTTTATTCACTAAAATAATGTCCGAGCCTTTTCTGTTTTACATTTGTATAGCATTTGTGTGCACCAGGTTTACGAAGTTTGTAACATCAGTTCTGCCGGTGTGGTTTCAGTCTGGGATTCTAAATAGGCCATCGTTTGTCCAGCAGCATTTTTGCATCTTCTGATAGAGCGTCAGTTTCATCTTCCAATTCAACATCACTCTCGTCATTACATGCCGAGGAACAAGAGGCAATAATTTATTCATCTGTCATTATGCCGTAGCCTGAATTACAGTTGTTTTTCAACCAGTCATTTAAGTCGTTCACATCTACTTCCGAGTATCCGGGAATGTGTGCAAATGTGTCAAGGAACTCAGAAGAGTCCACGGTTTCCCATTCTCAATTCCAGATGAATGCCAGGACGGTACCTTTGAAAGACCGCGGCCTACTTACTTCCAATTCCTGTCCTTAACTATCCTTGGCGGAAAGACATTCAAGAACAATCGGCCCCATAAAAGAAATACTGTACAAGTGAAAACAAAGTTTTATTATTTTCGATCTGGATAAACCGGAGATCCGGATTAATGAGGGCTGGATAAACGAGGTTCTTGTGCATTTTGGAATGTGCTGGTGGTAATTATACTTTTATAAAGGGAAGTACAACTAGATACTTACACCTCTGTAACTATTTTGAAGGAAAAGATTAAGATTTCCTCCGACTCTTTGAAGAACGAAGACAATGATGAAAGACAGGCAAGGGTCAAAACAGACTCCCTCAGCTTCACGAATATCGACGGTGCACAAGCAATACCTCGTATCCTGCAATGCTGTTCCAATCTAATATCCTCCGTAAGACTGGTCACACCTCCCAGTCACACATGGATATGCAGTCCATCAGAATAACGTTCGTTTTGTTCATTTTCCTGTGCTAATGTGTAAAGGAAAATGAACCTTAAATTAATTATACTGTAGGAATGCATAAATACACATTCCTACAGTACAGTACAGTAAGGTTCATTTTCCTTTAAATAATGACATTGGAAAATGAACGCAACAAACATTACTCCGATCGACTGGATATCCATGTGTGGATGGGATGTGTGACCAGTCTTCAGGAAAATAATGGATAGGAAGAGTATTGTGGGATATGAGGCTTGCACACCGTCGATATATCATCGTAGCGATTGAAAGAGAACCAGAGCTGAGCAGGAGAGATTATATACAAAAGATGAACGTGAGAAGCCTGGTGTTTGGTACTTATACAAATACTCATCGTCATCAGCTGTACAACTCGTATCCGAGTAAACATATTCTTCAGCACAAGCTTTCTTCGCCAGCATCTTGAACATAGAAGAAATTATTTTCTGGACTTCTGTAGGTCATGGACGAACTGGAAACTGTGCCCACATTTTCAAGGGGTCTGTTCTTCCTGAAGGCCAGTACAAGACTGTGGCTATGCACTCCCAATATACATGGTGCAGGCACCCTGTTCTCTGCATGGTCCACGCTTCTAGTGTGCTGAGGATATCGCTGCTGGTTGGTTGACGATTGCCAGTTGGCTGTACTTTCCCCCTAGCTGTTCCCTGCTCCTCTGTCCACTTAGCTTCCTTATCTTAGCTGTTTTGAATATGCTATCCAGACTGTTACCTTCTGGTAGCGCCGATCGCATCCCTCCGGACTTCAAATTGTGGTCAGTGCTCGACAGAATGGTCTACAAAAAGAGACACCCTGCGCTTGAAAGTCTGAAGTGCTCCTTGGTGGTAGCAGTGGAGGATTTCCTGACTGATACTGTCCGTTCTGCGACAGATGACAGGCTAAAGAGACTCCAAGCCTTTGAGCGTGTTAAGAGCGGATTTTTTGAAGACTGATTGGTGCAAATAGTGTGTAATATGTGTGTGTCTATAACATAGTAAAAGAATTGAAAAATCTCAAACCATATTCTAGTTATAAAAAAATAAAGAGTTTGTGACAGTATTTATGGCTAGACCATGCACATTTTACCAATCTATACAGCCACTGCAGACCAACAGATCAAACTGCCTTTATCATCACCACCACGCTTATTTCATCTATTCCAGCCCTTTTCCCCCCTCTCATTCTTCTGACTGCTAGTTCCATCTCTAGCATTGTAATGTCAATCTTTTCTTATTCCAAGTCCACACCCTGTTCTTTCAGCATTTTTTCTGTAAAAATTTTCCACATTTAATAATTTGTCAAAATACTCTTTCCATCTTTTCTGTATCTCTTCTGTCTCTGTTTAAAATTCTCAACCCTCTTCTTTCACTAACTTGGTATATGCTCTTTCTTTCCTCTTATAAGTCCACACAGCATCTTTTTACCCCCACCCTCTTCCATCTTTCATGTGAACCACACCTGACCAAATTAGTATACATCCTTTTACTTGCCTGATATTTCATATTGATTTATTCCTTTTTGTCTCTTTTCCAATCTTGCCATGCTTTCTTCACCTTCTCATTCCACCAGGGTGTCCACTTTTCTTTCACCCTTGTGGATGTTCTGCCACAGATCTTTTATGCACAACTTACAAATGCCCTTTTAAATGTGGACCAATCCTTTTCCACACTCAATATTCTGTGAGTGTGATGCAAGTGTGATAAACAGATATAACTTCTCTCACCCATGGGTAAATAATGCTAGTGTCGAGCTCGAATTATTATTTTACGATTATGATGATTATTATTACTTGTAATGTATAACTATGAAGTGTTTACATCCATTTATTATTATTATTATTATTACTATTATTATTATTATTACATCATATGTACATACGATAGATTGCGTCGTTTGTGAGGTTATGTCATGAAACATGCACTGGATATAGACATTTATATCAGTTCAATTAATGTAAGAACCTGTATATAATTTATTCTTACCGGTATTTATAATTTGTAATCCACTATAAAATTGTGAATCACACTGTAACTTCCAGAATGGTACTGGGTAGACGAGAACGATGGAGAATATTCTGTACAATATATCTATGTATTAACTCTCTTGGTGCCAGGCGGTAGTGCGAGCATCCGCCCTTTAAATTGCCAGAGCCGATCTGGTCGGCCGTTAACAATCCAGTCGGAAGTTGCCAGAGCCGATTACATCGGCCGGCTTAAAATTCTGTGATATACGTAATTTTGAGGCAACCTATAGTGACGTGCATACTTTTGTTACAACCTGTAGTAAAGGGGCTGCACGTTATTGTGTGTCTGGCCTTGCTTTGGCAGTTCTAAGAGGGTGTTATACCTTTCACAAGAGTCGTTTCCTGTGTTTACAAATACCGCTAACCGGTCAATAAGAGTTTGCTCCTTGCAGTGAGTGGATTTGTGACAGGAAAATGGCATGTTGTTCAAGTGATAATTTTTCAGCAGGTATTGATGACAATAAATTAATGCAGTATTTAGAACAGTGCGAAGTTAACGCTGATGATTTATCGGATAGTGATAGGGAATTTAGTTCAGAGAGTAGCGACGAAATCATACCGGACACGTCCGCGGAATCACCGCAGCTAAAGAAGAGACGTTTAATTGTGTCTAACAGCACTAAAGCTACTCTGAATATGGTGATAGATGAAACTAGTGACAACGAATATGATGATGATGTTTCTGGAGAACATTTTGTGGAAATGTGTCCCAATGAACCCGACAACATTCCTCAATCTCCTGTCTCCTTGAAGGACCAAAATATGCCCTACCGTCTGATTCTCCGCCCATATCACACTTCAATTTACTTTTCACTTACTCTCTGCTAAGCCTTATAGTCACATATAGTCCTCTATCATTACCTAAATGCCGGTCTCCGCGGGATAAGTGTAGCGTGCCTGCCTCTCACCCGGAGGTCATGGGTTCGATTCCCGCCTGGTCCTGAGGGTTGGTTCGAGGTTCACTCAATCTACGTGACCCTAAGTGATTGCAATTGAGGAGATATCTAAGGGTGAGAGGGCGACTCCGGTCTGGAAAACCAAGAATAATTACTGAGAGGATCCATCTCACTGACCATGATTCACCTCGTAAACTGCAGGTACCGAACTGAGCAGCGGTCGCTTAGTAGGTCAAAGCAAATCACGGGTTTAGTGCCATACATTTCTTAATTTCGTAAATTCTGTTGTATTGTCAAATTATTTTTCTAATATATACTACAACCGAAAACGAGAAACTATTTTTTCTGAAAACAAAAACTACAATATCAACAACTAATTTTTTACTTATTTAATAATTCAGAATTATTCGAATACTGTGTTGTCCGCACATAGAAAATTTGTTGTCAGTATTTGCCAAACATCGATACATACACGCGAATTTTATCGGTGAGTAAAATTGTCTTGTTTTTACTAGTGGCATATGTTTGAATTTTTACTTTTTATGTTTTTATTTTTCTCGTTCAAATTAGTTATTCTATAGAATTGTATTTAGAAATACATTATACATAATTACGTATATTCTTTTGTATGTTAAATTATTTTTTCAAAGTAGATATTGAGAGAGAAATTGCGAAAATATTTTTCTCTTCCTAAAAATAAACGCTATCGACAACTATAAATCAACAATAAAAAGGTTTTTGACTCTTTATATCACTCCAAACCAGTTTCTTATTCTACGTAGTCGACATGTAGAAAATTTCATGCCGGTATTTGCTATACACCGGTAGATATACGCGAATTTTAAAATACATGTATTTCCACTGAAAACGGCCTGGCACTTTGCAGCAGTAGAGTGGAGGCGGAGCTCTGGCCTCTTCCAGCTGATGGGGAGCGGCCGACCAGATCGGCTCTTGGCTCCAAGAGGGTTAAACACTCTAGAATTTTCGAGAAGGTATTTTGTCAATGTATCTATCTAGAAGCCTGGCCAGGCACATATATAAGGAAATGGTCTTGATGGTAACGACGAGTTACTGTTCAGTAAAGTTATGAGTTAACAGGTTATACTTGTGACCATGTGTTGTGACATGCTTTTAAGCAGTCATCTGTTTCAACTGTGTTTTAAGGTTCTCAATGTGCAGTGATAGGCAATTGTCAAAATGGCAGTTTGTGATGTGTTTTGTTTGTGACAGCAGTGATTAAGGTTATGAGTGTGTTTAATTTGTACATAGATGTGAATAAATAACTGTACCAACTGACAGCAATTCGTGTGCGTCTTTGTGGATACATTAACTGGCGACCGTGCGACAGAATATAAAAATTTATGAATAAAGAAGAGTGTAAGTGCAAAATTATCAAAATGAAAGTGATACTAGAGAATTTGTTGCTGAAACAGCTCAAAGACGAACTTACCAAGAGGAATCTCCCGATGAATAGGAAGAAAAAATCGCTATAGGCGCGGCTACAGGAAGATCTCATGGAATAAGGAGAAGATCCTGAAAAGTTTTTCATCAAAGTCAGAAGATTCCAACGAAACATCGGAATATGAGGTAAATATTCCCAAAATGTGTTCTAACTTAATGACCATGTGATGCAGGCACTCATTGATAAAATCTCAGACATTGATTCACGAGTTAATTCCGCCTTAATGGAACAGAATGACAAACTTGCTGATCAAATTTCAAAAGTAAATGACAAAATTTCAGATGTCAATTCCTGCTTAACAGGAAAAAATTCAGATGTAAATGACATACTTTCAGGCAAAATTTCACACGAAATTTCTCAAGCTAACTCAGTTTTAACTGGAAAAAATATCACAAGAGTACACGCAGGTTTACAAAGTTGAACAGGGCCTAGAATCGAAAATTTCAACTGTAAATGACAAAATTTAATCGCAAATTAGCGACGTCACCAATCAATTAACGCAGCAGATATCAGACGTCAGGTCAAAACTGGGACAGGTTGACCAGATCGATAGCAGAGAAAGCCAGCTGGAAGGGGATATCTCGAACCTCAAGGACAAGGTGGAAATTCAGGTTTAAGGCATAAAGCAACAGATTGAGGGGAGAATCTCTACCATTGAGGGAAATTTTGAAAGCCGTATCTCTGCCGTCGAGGGAAATTTCGGGGGCCATATTTCTGCTGTTGAAGGAAGGACAGAAAACCGGATTTTAACCATCAAGGGAGGTAGGTAGGTAGTTAAAGTATCTGTAATTTATATTTTGCTCCCTCGATCTTTCAGTTTTGTTAACTTTCTGGAGAACAAGGCAACGGGAAACCACTGCATTAAAGATCCTGAGAGATATTCCAATAAATTCACATGGTATGGCTGCAACGTCAAGATCAGAGCTGGCCGTGTGGATCGTCTACCTCCGTTTGGAGACGACGTCTTAAGAAGAAGAAGAATCTACAACTCTTCATTACATTCCATAAGCATACTAATTTTACTTTTAAGATCTTTACAGTACCTATCAAATTATTTGCATAATTTACATAAAATAAAGGCTATTTTGCTACATAAACCATGAGTATACCGTGTATACCATGAACAACAAAAATATTTTCTTGCAAATAACAAAATGTGACCAATTAAACAAATTGAAGTTACCTGATTATCAGAAACACTTCCTGTTTTTGACTGCTCCAAGTATTTCTTCAATTCAGCATTTTCAGCCCTCAACTGAAAAGTTAAATATTAAAATATTACTCTCTTAATATCAGAATACATCCATATGAATAGAAATTCTCATTATCATACACTGAATTTAACCAAAGAGAACACTCAAATGCAGGAGGAGATACTGATGATGAGGATGATTGTTGTTTAAAGGGGCCTAACAGATAGGTCATCAGCCTCTA
Organism: Anabrus simplex; assembly: GCF_040414725.1. Classification (NCBI taxonomy): domain Eukaryota; kingdom Metazoa; phylum Arthropoda; class Insecta; order Orthoptera; family Tettigoniidae; genus Anabrus; species Anabrus simplex. Next base: position 28,793,323 of record NC_090268.1, read on the forward strand.
CAGAGGAGATATTGTAGGTGATGATCAGGGAATAGATTTTTATGCACATACATATTTTCAAACCACTCATACAGTACCAGTACATAAGTGAAATGATTGGTGATATAATGCCGAAAATAAAGGCAAATGTTCATAATCGTTTGCAGCAGTATGTTCTGCTATAGATAGATATTTTCAATCATTCTGCTATAAATACATAAACTGTTACTTTTTCTTTATTCTATTTTTTTTCAATTTAATCTGAAAACTCACTTCAAATATCATACATATTACTGAAAACACAATGCGAATGAACTTCTCTCTTGAATGTATTGCATCGTGATCATTACTACATGTGCTGGCTCACTCTCACTACGAAGGGGAATCCCATATCTATGAAATTAAACAATGCATTTGATTTGCATGTTGTTGTTGTTGTTTTTTTGCTATTGTTTTACTTAGCACCGACACAGGTAGGTTTTATGGCAACGATGGAATAAGAAAGGCCTAGGAATGGGAAGGAAGCAGTCGTGGCCTTAATTAAGGTACAGCCTGGTGTGAAAATGGGAAACCACAGAAAACCATCTTCAGGGCTGCCGACAGTGGGGTTCGAACCCACTATCTCCCGGATGCTAGCTCACAGCTGCGCGCCCCTAACCGCTGCATGTTCTTCAGTCATCGACATTGCCTTGATTAACTCAGACCACTCATATAGTACCAATATATAAGTGAAGTGATTGGTGTTAAAATGCTAAAAGTAAAGGCAAGTATTCGTTCTCATTTGTAGCAATATGTTCCTGAATTTAGTGGACATTTTACAAGTGACAGAAAATGTGTATTATGTTAAAACTGGTGGAAATCAGCGACTGAAGTCTTGCAGCACTAAACGGGTATTAAACACTGAATCGCATCACGTGCACCCTCTAGATTTCTTATATGGTGCAGATTTATGCAAAGCTTTTCTTACATCTGATACTCCTTTATAACAATTGAAAAGTACAGAACTTAGAAAGTTTTTTACATAATACATACATTTTGAAATATCAGAAGAAGCAACGTTACAAAAAATGTACGTCCCTGCACCACGAAAAATCAGGCTGAAATGTGAAAATAAAACAAATATATGGGTAAGCATGGACAAATCATCAGATTCATGCTGCAGTTGAGAGAGCCGGAAGTCGGTGAGCAGCAGAATGATACAAATTTTCCTCATAAAATAAGAGCACTGACCTTGCCAATGTATCTCAACCAATTTCATCCATTTTCAGTATACATGAGAATTTTCACTGGTTCAAACTGCAAGGTGCAACTCCTAGCTTATTCCAAGAATACAGATTTTGAATATTTTGAGAGTGCTTCTCAAGACCAGCATGCGGCACATTCCCACAACGAAAGTGCACTGCAATGAGCAAGACCTCTGCTTCACAAGCTCATGATCCACAAACTGAATCTCACCTCCATAGAGTCTTTGTTTGTTACTATGCAAAACAGAATAAACTATCTGAAACAATTTTGTAATATGCTACGATATCAATGTTTTATAATGACAGAACTATTCATGAATGTGAACCAAGTGTACCAGGCTGAGTGGCTCAAATGGCTGAGGCACTAGCCTTCTGACCCCAATTTGGCAGGTTCAATCCTGGCTCAATCCGGTGGTATTTGAAAGTGCTCATGTTGGTAGATTTACTGGCATGTAAAAGAAGTCCTGCAGGACAAATTCCGGCGGCACCATCAAAAAGTAGTTAGCGGCACTTAAAAACGATATTACTATTATTATTATTATTATTATTATTGAACCAAGTGGGTTCATGTAGCAACCCACAGTCTCAACACTACTCTAACAACAATATAATCTAAACGGTATAAATGATGCAACAAATATATCGACGAAGTGAGGGATAAGATTTGGAAATGAGTACGAAAAAGGAGGGTCAAAAATGAAGATAGTAGATGTGAAAGAGAGATGAAAGAAAGGAGGAAAGGGGAGTGGACTCCTCACTGTATTTCATAAACTCGTTCACCCTTTACAAAGTGAAATTTCATTTTATTTTTTCTCACCCCTTTTTACTCCTATCCACCTCAAACTGATTTTTACTTTCTATAAGTATCTCTATCTCCACACTGAACTGGGAATTATTCTCAAATATGGTTCAGAATGACTTGACCATTAGATTGACCACTTCGCCGCCTTAAGAACTCTTTGAGCATTCATTTTAATGATACCTTCGTTTGTCATCTGTGATAATTGTTCCAATACTGCACTTATTTCTCTTCACACTGGTGCTTAACTTCAAATTTTCTGTGTAAAAACAATAACAACCTGCTATTTGTTTCTTAATCTATAAAACACGTGACTACAAGATCCAACATCGAGAATTATTTATCTCCACACCAAGATTTAAAAGACTTTTGAATACCCAGTGCATCTTGCTTATGTGATATTGAACTTTCGTCATATGAAAAGGTTTATGTTTTCTACGTCCTTTATTTGCTAGTGAATTTTTTACCTTGTACCTTTTGATAAGGGGGCTGCCTAGCCGAGACAGTAAAGGCATGCTCGGTTCGCCCGGAGGGACTGGGTTCATATCTCCGTAAGGAAGTTGTAAAATTTAAGGAACGGTATTTCCACTTCCGGTGGTGCACATGGCCCTGAGGTTCACTTAGCCTACACCAACAATGAGTACTACGTTAATTTCTGGGGGCAAAGGCGGCCGGGCGTAGAGCTAACCACTCGACCTCATCAAGTGCCGAGGTTACGGATAGTGGAAGCCTTGAACTTCCACCCCTCCAAGGGCCTTCATGGCCTGTACGGAGATGACTTTGCTTTGCTTTGGACCTTTTGATAAATTTAAAAGAATTTTGAATATCCAGTGCATCTTTCTAATATGATATTGAACTTTCGTCATGTGAAAAACGTTTATGTTTTCTACGTTCTCTTGTTATTTGCCAGTGAATTTTCACCTTGCACCTTTTGAACGACAGGCTGAAGATGACCCTGGCTAAAGGTCGAAACCGGTCCCAACTGTGACTGGCTTATAATGTAACCTTGCATTAATAAGTTTTCTTGTATTGAATAGGTGGAACTAAGATATATTATTAATTTAATTGTAATTACATATTTTGTACTGTGCATATATTTAATGTGTTTGTAATCGAAATAATGTACTAATTGAACATAAAAACAAACCCATGAAAACACTACAGAGGCAAGATTAGATCTGTGGATCACAAGCTTGATAAACAGAGAATTTGCTTGTTGTGATAAACGTTTGTTATGAGAATGCGTCACGTGCTGCTCTTTTAAAGCACTCTCAAAATACTGAAATTCCATTTTCTCTGAAATGGGTGAGAGTTGCGCCTTGCAATCTGAACTGGTTAAAGTTCCTGCCATAGCCTGCATGTACGTATACTGAAGAATGGATCAAATCAGTGGGGACAGGTTAACGCAATGCCCATCGAATTCAAAGTTCCCCTAATGCATATCCTCCAATGTCACTTGCTCCCACTTCCCAACACAAGATTTTAGCTTCAGTATTGACAATTCTACTTTTCTGACTGTAAATAGTTCCAAGTTTCAATTTTTTTTTTTTTTTTTTAATATGCTTGATGATATAATTAATACATACCTTCAATATGAGATCTTTTGTTTCAGCAAATTTTTCTTTGTGGCTTTGGTGAACCTTAAAAACTTCATCTTGCCACATAACAAGTGTGTTAAATTGCTGCTTCATGGCTAGGTTATTCTGATGTAGAGTTTCTGAAAATGAAAAGAATATTTCAGAAGTTAATCTCATTAATAATAAGTCAATCCTTCAATTTTATGTCAGCAATTTGAGCATGCACACACAAAATAGTACACATTATATCAGGCACACCAACTTCAGGACATAATGGGGGGGGCATGATTAACATGAACACAGGCATGTGAAATGAAGAACTATTAATGTGAACATTCCTATATAATAACAATATTCACAAATAGAAAAAACAGAACAATAACAGAGCTTGTTTCTCAAGTACATTTTTGAACAAGTCTTATGTACGGAGGTTTCAATAACATTCACAAGTAAACAGAAAAATACAAATTGATTCATAAATATTTTGAAGGAATCTATGTGCAAAGCTAACAAAAACAATCACAAGTAAAAAAAAGAATGTAAAAAAAAAAAAACCTTACTTCATAAATATATTTCCTTAATAAATGACCTATTACCGTGATACGAAATGTGAAAAGCTCTACCACCAAATGTACCGCCTGAACAGTCTCCACTGGGAAATGTAGTTCTCTGAAGGAATATCTGCTTTCTAATCTCATTTCTTGATATAAAACCATATACCACCTTCTTGAAATTTAACATCTTAGCAGCCTCTGAAGCCTACCAAACTCCATGTTTTAAGGGAACGTAACATCTAGAAGGAGAATTTTGCAGGAGGGCAAAATGGCACTCTGCCCCTCTAAGATCATTTGAGGGTGGGGATGCCTTGCCCCCCAAAGTTGGCGCCAGTACATTATATTAGAAAACAGATAGAAAACTTTGCAGAGACTTTGCTCCGTGTCTTCAGAAGAGAAAATACGTCTGTCCACTACGAAGACTTCTCTAACGATGATGGTTTCATCTTCATCTCTTTCTATTCTTTTGTCCTTGTCAGTCTTTCCTTGTACTTTATTTGATTTATTCCTTCTGTCATATTCCTCCCCCATTGGCTTTCATTAGACTGATGAACTTGCTGTCTATTTTGCAACACATAGACATATTGAACAGGAAACATCTTACTTTGAGCTAAGATGACATCATCACTTCCCACTCGGAAGGACAGTGTCCAGTGAGCCACCGGTGAAGAACGAGAGTATCACTACAATAGACCAACGGTCAAGTTCTTTCAAGTTCAACTTGTCATTGTCAGAGAAGTCTTCATTATGGACAGACATATTTTAGTATCAATATAAATATTGAAACTGTGGTTAGTTGGCAAGTGGTATTAGAATTGATATGTTATGGAGTTATCGGACAAATATCGTAACCATGTTCTTTTTTATGAATATGTCCGATTACAAAAAACAACTTTCCCTCACTAGATCTAAGATTTGGTAACTGGTCAATTCTGTGATACCAAGGTAATACATTTCTTTTTTTGGAAAAATATACATGTAAAATGTTCACTACCGGAAGGTGAAGTCTGCATTATAAGTCCCACTTGCCAACTCTGCTAACACTTGAATCTGTTGTCCCCAAGGTTTAAAAAAAGAAGAAATCCTTAATGAAGCACATATTTTCTGAGTTTGACAATCATGCTGATAGGATGATAAGACGTAGCTTGAAACAGATACTAGGTAAACCATTAATCAGGGTCAAACTCTCACTGAAATCTTGCTTCAATACATATAAATATAAAAAATGACAAAACAAATTACAGATTACAACTGAAAGAAAATGAACCAAAGTGGTCCAAGATTACAAATGATAGGCCCAGTTAAAAACACTATAAAACAACATGGTTATGAAATTGGTCCAACAACTCCACAACATTTCAATCCTAATATCATATGTCAACTAACCACAATTTCAAACTGTCAAAGCAAGTGTACTTTGAAAAAGTGACAAACAGAAATTCATAAAACAGTATCAACAGCTGTACCAACTGCACATTTTCATTGTATTTCAATTCAATTTTAACTAAGGGCATGCTGGTGACCCTGTTTATGCTGCAAATACATAAAAACTGCAGTTGCTGAGAACTAATGCATGTGATCGCATAAAAAGTTTGTTTTTCTTCCTAGTTAAATTGCTAAACAGAAGAATGGGAAGAAAAGTTGAAGCTGAGTTGGGAGAAGATCAATTTTGGCTTCAGAAGGAATGTAGGAACATGTGAAGAAATCCTGACTTTAGATATGATAATAAGCTTTGGGGTTATGCCGTGTCAAGAAAACAAGGTGAAACTCTTTACGTTCGCAAAGAACTTTGCTCCGCGCCTTCAGAAGAAAATACTGACTGTTCATGAGGAAGACTTCTCCAATACATTGTCTACAATTATGGACCGTGCAAGCATCAATCTAAAAATCCTGACTTTACGTTTGGTCTTAGAGGACCAAATTAAGAAGGAAAAGCCCATGTAAATGGCATCCATAGATCTAGAAAAGGCATACAATAATGTTGATTTGACCAAGCTATTTGAAATTCTGAAGGTGATCGGAATAAGATACCAAGAAAGAAAAATTATCTGCAATCTCTATAAAAATCAGTCTGCAGTGGCAAGAATCAAAGGCTCTGAAAAAGAAGCAGCAATCCAGAAAGGACTTAGGCAAGACTGCAGTTTGTCCCCACCCACACCCACTTCTTTTCAATTTTCATACAGAACGTCAAAAAAGGAAAAAGAGTAATTTGGAAAAGGAATCATAATCCAAGGAGAGGAAATCAAAACACTGAGATCTGCCAATGATATTGTTATTTTATCTGAGTCTGCAGATGATCTGGAGAAACTGCTGAATGGTATAAACAGAGTCTTCGTGAAGGAGTACAAGATGAAAATAAGTCCACAACAAAAGTAATGGTGCAAAGTCGTATAAAATCAGGTGATGCAGGAAAAATCAGATTAGGAAATGAATTCTTAAAAGAAGTATATGAGTATTGTTACTTCGGTAGTAAAATAACTAACGATGGCAGAAGTAAGGGGGACATCGAATGCAGACTAGCAAAAGCACCAGAAGGCCTTCCTAAAGAAAAGACATGTGCTCACTTTGAACGTTGATATAGGAATTAGAAAGATGTTTTTGAAGTCTTTCATCTGGAAGTTTGGAAGTGAAACATGCACGATAACTAGTTCAGAAAGGAAGAGAATAGATCAAATCACAAATGAAGAGCTAATGAATCAAAATGGTGAAAGGAGATTGATTTGGCTAAATTTGATGAGAAGAAGAGAGAGAATGATAGGACACATCTTAAGACACCCAGGACTTTTTCAGTTGGTTTTTGAGGGAAGTGTACATTGTAAGAACAGTAGGGTATGAATTTGACAAGTAGATTAGAGCAGATGTATGATGTAGTAATTACAAAAAATGAAAAGGTAAGCAAAGGATAGCGTGGCACTGAGAGTTGCATTAACCCAGTCTATGGACTGAAAACTCAACAACAACAACAACAACAACAACGACAACGACCTAACTGTAACACAATTAAATTGAAATAATAAATAAGGTAGTTCAACCTGTTCAATACAAATAAATATGAAATGTAGTGTTACATTCCTATTTAAATATAAGCGGAAGCGGTACTGGTTTCGACCCCAATCCCGGTCATCATCAGCCGAATAAAATGCAAAAAACAATGCATAGGTAAGAAAGAAATTAAAGATGAAGTCCCCACAAAAACAGTTGAAGAGGCAATATAAAACAACGGGGATAGGCACTGTAAAATTCATAAGAAGTAGAAGGTAAGTCATTTAAAAGAAGCAAGGCGCAATCTTCTGAACAGCAGCATAGCACACACAAAGTTCGGCATTGTCTCATAATGTTTACGAGAAGCGGAGAACAGTTAAATGAGCCAGCTTCTATACACTATCAGGCGTGAAGTCACAACACAATCCAACAAATATTAGATCCAAAATCGTGCAGAAGCCGAAGACGAGTAGCTCAATTGAAGTAAATTGCCAGCTCCCGAAGATCAGCGCGACATATTCAACGTCGGGCACTGTGCTTTCAAACGCCGACGGAACTCAACGAATAGCTTAATGATCCAGTATTTGCTTCGGTCGCGAAAATGTACATACAGCAGAGTCTCGTTAATCTGAACTAACTGGGACCGGAGTCTGTTCGGATTATGAAATTTTCAGATTAACCGGAAAATATTTTCTAATAATGTTATTGTTTTTACGTCCCGCTAACTACTTTTACAATTCCGGAGATGCCTATGTGCCAGAATTTTCTCCCGTAGGAGTTCTTTTATGTGCCAGTAAATCTACTTACACGAGGCTGTCGTATTTGAGCACCTTCAAATACCACCGGACTGAGCCAGGATTGAACCTGCCAAGTTGGGGTCAGAAGGCCAGCACCTCAACCGTCTGAGGAAAATAGTTTCTACAATACAGTACATACTGTAGTTTGAAATGTCCATTCTTTAGCAGTTACATTAATAAAATACTGTATAAAATTACAGTAGGGTAGTTAAGAACCCATAGAGGAGAAAACGACAATGAAAATCACATTAGCGAGTGAATGGAAGCTGACTGTCATCAATTACAAACAGACCAAGAAATTGTAGCTATGGTGGAGAAAGAATCTGGAGTTGATGAGGAACAGAGTGACGACGAAGAAGACCACAATGAACAACCAGTGTCACATTCAGATGCCACGGCCGCCTTAGAACTTGCCGTACGCTACGTTGAGTAACACTCCGCTGCTACGCCCACTGATGGGATGTTTATGATACGCTGGTTTAACACTGCATCTTCGAGTAGGTTCCAATCACTACGGCAAAAAAACTAACAGACTTTGTAAAGATAAACGACCAGTGATTGATCGTTTATGATGTGTAATTATGTTTACATTAAGTTATTCTAGTAAAATATGACTAATACAATGCAAGTAAATCTTCATTGTATAATATGTTCTTTCATTTCAATAAGGAGATTTTTTTAAAAATTGAATATTTCAGTTCAGATTAACCGGACTTTCGGATTAACGGGACTCCAGTGCATGCCTTGCACCGACTTGACTACTTCAAATACGACCTGAATTTTTATCTTCAAGAAATAGCGCACTGTGCATATACGTTTTTCATTTGTTTCTGGTATTGCGCTTTTTACCATTTTTCTCTTCACAATTGTTTTTCACGTCAACTGTTCTAAAAAATCTACAAGATCCTACTTACATATTTCAATTATATTGAATTGTATTATATATACTGTATGTACATTTTCGCTACTGAAGCGAATACTGGACATTAAGCTATTCATCGAGTTCCGTCGGCGTTTGAAAGCACAGTGCCCAACGTTTAATATGTCGCGCTGATCTTCGGGAGCTGGCAATTTACTTCAACTGAGCTACTCGTCTTCGGCTTCTGCACAATTTTGGATCTTCATATTTGTTGGATTGTGTTGTGACTTCGCGCCTGATAGTGTATGCAAGCTGGCTCATTTAACTGCTCTCCGCTTCTCGTAAACATTATGAGACAATGCCGAACTTTGTGTGTGCTATGCTGCTGTTCAGAAGATTGCGCCTTGCTTCTTTTAAGTGACTTACCTTCTACTTCTTCTGAATTTTACAGTGCTTATCCCCGTTGTTTTATATTGCCTCTTCAACTGTTTTTGTGGGGACTTGATCTTTAATTTCTTTCTTACATATGCATTGTTTTTTGCATTTTATTCGGCTGATGATGACCGGGATTGGGGTCGAAACTGGTACCGCTTCCCCTTATAATTAAATAGGAATGTAACACTACATTTCGTATTTATTTGTATTGAATAGGTTGAACTACCTTATTTATTATTTCAATTTAATTGTGATACGGAACATTATGAAATGTTTATCTTTAAATCCTAACTGTAGTGGCCTTTCCCATAGCTACTAAGTTATACTGGAAAATGTTGCAAACCAAACGTTCCCTTCCAAGTACCTGGGAGTTAAAAGATTAATTATAATAATAGATAATAATAAGTAATTATAGTAATAAAAAGATAACACAATAACTTGAGACCAGTGACACAGTTTTAAGAACAAACCGAGAGCATATCAAGATTCAATGACAGATCATTAGACTACTGACCTTTAAGTTCCACATTTTCTTGCAGCAACTCTCTCAATTTCCTTTGTATTTCTTCTGGACTTAAATCAGATGGCATTGATCCAGGTAAAAAGCTAGAACTCTAGAAAAGAGGGAAAAAAGTAATAGTTTACATAAAGTAGCATTAGTCTAAAACTAGACAACTTTTTATTTATTCTTTATTTACCTAAATAAGACAACAAATTAAATATTTATTTTAAGAATTATTAAAAATAATGCCAGTATATGTAATAAATTATTTATTAAATATCATTAGTAAAGCCTTTATTCTTTAGAACAATAATGATAAAAAAATTGAAACACTCAAATGCAAAACGTAAGGAGTGTTCAACCCATGACTCTTAACACAATATCAAAGAATGATTAAGTACTAGGTAGTGTCAAACTCAAGCCTGCACAGAGGAGAATGATAAATATCTGGTAGCAATTGAGCAATGTACAATGATGCTGAACAGATACCATTACTAAAACTAGGAACAGGCTTAAAGTTTAGGTGAGGTAGGGCCATAACCACTCTATATCCTACTGAACTGGGATGAATGAAAACCAGTACTTGACATCTTAAACTTCATGGGAAATCACATCGGTCAAGCATAGGGTCATCCAGGTCAGAGATTTTCTTTAGAAGATGGTATGTAATTATACCCATATGACCTCCAATTTAATGTGCAATCTGAACCACAAGTACACCCTCTGAAACAACATGAGGACATTTTGCCACAAGATGTACAGATAAAACTTCTCCAAACCTTGATACTACCTTTCTTGACTACTGACGTCCTTGTTGAGGCAACTCGTGAACAAACTAAAAAGCTGCAATGAACACTGAACTCTGTTCTTCAATTTGCTTTTAACTTGAATTATGATGCTCAAGTAACCCCTAGATCTTTCCTGGCTGAAACCCAACAGGCAATGGAAGTTTCCTACACTTACATTGGTATATCAAACTCTGAATGAAAATCTCCCTGAATACATTTCTTCAAACTTTCATTTCTTGTCCTCATTCCATAACTGTAACACTTAGATCTGACACGTCCCTTGATATTCCCATCAACTACTCTTCTATGTACACTAGATCCTTCACTGTGGCTGGGTCTAGAGATACTTAGTTCACTACAGATCAGATAGTGGTCTGCATCATCGAAAAATCCCCGGAAAACTTGTACATTCCTAACGGATTTCCTGAATTCGAAGTCGGTTAAGATATAGTCTATTATGGATCTGGTACCCCTAGCCTCCCATGTGTAGCGGTGAATAGCCTTATGCTTGAAGAATGTATTCGTAACTGCTAAACCCATACTAGCATAGAAGTCCAGCAAACGCTTCCCATTCCCATTAGCTTCCATATCTTCCCCACATTTACCAATCACCCTTTCGTATCTTTCAGTTCTATTCCCAACTCTCGCATTGAAATCGCCCATTAGCACTATTCTATCCTTGCTGTTGACCCTGACCACGATGTCACTCAATGCTTCATAAAACTTGTCAACTTCATCCTCGTCTGCACCCTCACATGGTGAATACACGGAGACAATTCTAGTCCTAATTCCTCCAACTGACAAATCTACTCACATCATTCGCTCATTTACGTGCCTAACAGAAACTATGTTGCGTGCAATGGTATTCCTGATAAAAAGCCCTACCCCAGACTCTGCCCTTCCCTTTCTAACACCCGTCAAGTACACCTTATAATCTCCTACCTCTTCCTCATTATCTCCCGTTACCCGAATATCACTTACTCCTAGCACATCCAGGTGCAACCTCTTTGCTGACTCAGCCAGTTCTACTTTCTTTCTTCCATAAGCCCCATTAATATTGATAGCTCCCCATCAAATTCCAATTCGTTCGCCATGTTGTTTCCAAGGGGTCCCTCGCCTGTCGAATGGGAGTGGGACTCCGTTACTCCCACAGGTCCGAGGCTTGCTTAAAATGTTCTGAGCTCGGTAAATTCATGAAGCAGGATGCTACTCTACTTGCACATAGTCCAAGTGAGGATCTCTCCTCTAACGGGTTATGGACCACCGGTAAATTGTATAGTCCTAGCCGCCTGAGCACAAGGAGGGCCATGACTCAGAATATGTCCAAGATGCCCACTCCCATTCCATAGCAACTGGTATCCCGACTCTCAGGACCACTAACTAGGCCACTCAGCCCTTGCCTATTGTTCACGAACTAGGACGTGACTACAGTAACCCACACCATGAACCATTAATTAATCTAAAAGCATTTTAAAATTGTAGTAGATAAATTTGGTACTCCCTTGCAAGCACCAAACCAAGTAACAGTCCTGTGACTTCCCAGCTTTTTACTTTGTATTATTCTTCCAGATATTCGAAACAAGGTGCCTTTTCTTTTCAATGTCAATCTCTTTGTCTTGTGAGTTGTCTCTTCTAAATGTTACTGTTAGGTCTATTATTATTCAACTGCTTCCGTTTATTATCGACAGTTCAATGTATCCACACATTTTCCAGAGCTTTCATATGACAAACTGCATTACACACTTCAAATCTGCAGGTTTCCATTTCTTCAGACACTCAGCAGTATTACTCCTGACCTATGGTTCCTAAGCATTTTCCTTAATGACAGAAACCCAGAAGGAGAGGGAAGGTTTCATTCTCATTGTACTGAAGGCAAAAGATACCTTGACTCCAGCCAGACTGTGATGAATAGGGCTTGGAAGTTAAAGACCTATAAATGGCCTAAGAAAGACTTTTAAAGAGACCTAAGAATATAAAAAAAAGAACCTAAAATTGGCAAAAAGGTGTAAAAATGTGATCCATATTCATTCATAATTTCAGTTTTAATGAAGGGAAAAAATGCATTTTTCTCGTGGTATGCAATATTCAGTGCAAAAATATATAAGTGAAATAAGTCTTTCTGACAATGTACGCTTTTAGATTAACATACAGTAATTTAAAAAAGAAATTCCATGGTTTCTTTTTTAACAAAGTACTTGCAGAATTTAGAATGAAATATTTTGTTCAACCTAGAATGAATTCAGCAAACCCGCAATGGACATCCTGGATAAAGAAATTTGAAATTAATATAATTGGAGTCACATTTGGCGTAACCACACTAGAGTAACTGAAACTGGAATTCGGAAACCTTACCTCAGTTTGCTTTGCAGTATATCGCAATAGTCATCTCCAGGTTTTTAGATGTAAAGGATCATCGGTTTTCAGACCGCACGATGCAAAACATCAGGAAACTTCTCTCCACATCAGCTGATGTTAAGGGTTCAAACTTGAATCAAGTGAGATCTTCCTCGTCAAAACTAAACACATCAACGTTTTCTCCTTTCAATATTTTACTTATCTTGCACATAATTTGATACCCGTTTTTTTTGTTTTTTCAGGCACAAGTTTAATTATCTCTCTTGTCAGATATGGTCCAAATATATGTATTTTAGTGATGGATAAACTGACGATTCAAAATGAGAATAGGCAGTAAAAATGTAGTTGAAAGGAGGTGAAGTTGCACAAAAGCCGTTAAGACCTAAAAAAAAGGCTAAACAAAGACCAATAAGCCATAGGGACTTTTCCTTAACTTCTGAGCCCTGGTGATGAAATAGCAGTTCATTTTTATAGCACCAGTCCTTTGTGATGGAAATCTAGAAATATGATTTTGGCCAGTAGAAAAAATGCGATATACACCTCCACCACAGTGTCAAACCACAGAAACTTGACGCCATAACTATCATAGTCCACCGGCAGGTAGTCAAACTAAGAAAAAGTTGGTTAATTCAGAAGTCAGGTATGATGTAAGAAAGACAATAAATATATAAATAAACAAACAAATAAATTACCATTCAAAAACTTCACCAACAAAACTCACTCTGCATGCATTGCATTACATAAGTGGGCAACATTAGCACTGCTTTGAGACATTATCATACTTGCTACATATTGTATAATGCAAGGAAAATTAGCATTGATTTGAAGTACTAGTTAGGCCAAGCAAGTTTATTTTTGTTACTATATAAAAGATTCAAGTGATATGGACAGTCAGATTCATCCCTTTTATCATATGGAAACCTCAATTATTTTATTAGATAAACATGCATGCATCACAGTATGTGTTACAGCTTGAATATGTATAATACAAATTAAGTTCATATTTTCCCAATTGTTTGTATGTGGACAAAAGAGATCTGGTAAAGTATGGGTATATTCTGTGCAATAGTGCATGTGCTTCCTTAACCAACATGATTTCACTTTTATAGGCTTCATCTTTATGTTTAAATTCTGCATGAAGTGCATCATTCTATCATATTCTTTCATAATCAAGTAACTTCTCCCCCACCCCCACCTTTTTTTTTTTTTTTTTTAATGGCTTTCAAGAACATTTATTAGATTCATTATATTCCGTGTTTCAACATTGTACCCACAACCAACTTACAGCTTCACATAGTGAATTCACCTAAACAATCTTAGCCCTTTTCTACTTTTGATATCCAACAGACAGACCTTTCTTTCCTAACCTCAGTCAAACATCAAAAGCAATTCAAAACATCTGATCCTTTCTTACATGCTGATTGAACTACTTTCTTCTTTCAGCGAGTTGCTTCGATATTGACAGCTCTTCAATCAATGTTCAGTGTGGTTATTATTTATTCAAAATACGACTGCACTTGAGTGAGACGGCACTAGTGTTCATCACAGTGGGTAGAGGACAGTCGAGCCAGCAGTGAGCACATCAGTGGACCTAACAGAGTTATGCGAATCTTCCCTTACTGACATGACAAGATGGATTTTAGGAAAACATTGTAGGGCCTAAGTGTTACAAATGCAAAAACAATAGAATGAATTTAGAAAGGAATGGCTGCTGATAGTTCAGGGGCTAACAATGTTAGAGCAAAAGAAACCATAATATCACCAAGGACTGACCAACTAAATGAACAGTCATAGATTGTGTGCTACTGTCTACTCTGCAATGACAGAGCAAGAAAGAGGGGAGGGGGTGTGGCAGCGATAATCAAAACCAGTTTAAAGCCTAGGATAATCACATGTTCAGAAAGGGAATACAATAGATGACCCAAGTTCATGTTTTTGGAAGTAATCGTAGCCCATCATAAATGTGCTGTTTGTGTGGTGTACAAGGCACCTTGTGCGTCCCCAGGTGGCAGATAGGGGGCCCCTTCAGTACACAGGGCTGGTTGAAATACCCAATAAAACCAGCGGAACAATCAGGTAGCCCAATTCCTAAGGGCTTTAAAATACTGGGACACCCTCTCTCCAGGGGTCATAAATATGGAGGGCCCTTGCCATGGGTTATGGGTGAAGACCTCAACGGCATCTACGGCGGAGAAGATGGACTTTGGTGCAGTGGAGATGGCGGAAGGGGCAAACCCGTAGCATCTGTACTCCAGAGGAGTAGTTACAAAAGGCGTCTGACTCCATGTAAGGGGCAGCCTAATTTGAACCTGGTAGAAGGTAATAAAATGCCTTTGGGAGTGGCAAACGCATCGTACAACCAGCCTATAAAATGAGTGCAAGTGAATCGAGGCCTCGGAAAATGCTAGGGCATCACCCTGACGTGACACGCAGTTCCTGGTGCTCTGGGGGAACTGTGAGAAGTGGGCTACCAGACATCACAAGAATCGGTATCATCAATGTTATGACAAGGTAGAAGAACTGATAAGAGTATATGGAGAAGAAAGACATAGTAATGATGGGAATAAGTGAGACAAAATGGAAGGGGAAATGTCAAAAAAAAATTGAAGGAAGGGTATAGATTATATTGGAGTGGAGGAAAAATGGCAACAAATGGTGCTGGTGTTATATTGAGAGAAGACCTAGTGCAATATGTGGACAAAATTGACCAGATCAGTGACAGGATAATTGAAGTTAGACTTGGACTTGAGAGTGGAATCAAGGATTTCATACAGGTTTATGCACCCCAATCAGGGAATGCAAATGGATGTTTAGAAAAGTTTCTAGAAGAACTGGAAAGTTGTATTGAAGAAAAAGAGGTTATAATAATGGGAGACATGAATGCACATGTTGGAACAGACAGACAGGGAAAAGAAGAGATAATTGGCCCCTATAGTTATGGAAACCAAGAATAAGGAGGAGATTTGGTAATAGATTTTTGTAGAAGGAATGGATTAATTGTTAGCAATACATGGTTTGGGAAAAAGAACTCTCAAAAAATAACTAGATATGGTTGAGGAAATAGGAAGACAAAGACAAGGATTGATCTTATTCTGGTGGAGAAGGAGAAACGTAGACAACCCGAAGATGTGACAGCAATGCCAACAGCAGATTTCAAAGGAGACCATAAAGTGGTGGTAGCCAAATGAAGACTGTAAAATAACAAACAGAAAAATGGGAAAGAAAAATAAAGGGATGGAAGTTAAAAGAGAAAGAAATAAGGGAAAAGTTTCAAGAGGATCTGAAGAAAGAAATTCTCAAAGATGGCTTGAACAGTGTGGAAGAGGAATGGACATGTTTCAGAAATTGATCTGTAAAGTGTGCAGTAAACACCTGTGGAAGACTATCAGGGAGGAAAAAGGAAAAGGAGACTCCTTGGTGGAACAGCAGGGTAAAAGAAGCAGTTAAAGAGAAACAAATGGCTTGGAGGAAGTGGATAGGCAGCAATAGTACAGAGAATTGGCAGAAATATAAAGAAGCCAAAAAGCTATGTAAGAAAATAGTACAAGAAGAGAAATGGAAGAGCTGGGAAAGTTTCACAGAAACTTTACTGGAGGATATAAAGGGAAGTAAAAAGGTTTTGTATGGTTTGGTGAAGAACAGTTTACGAAATAGGGAAGATACAAAATTTGTAAAAACTGAAACAGGGCAGACATTGATCCAAAGAGATGACATACTAAAAAGATGGGAAGAATCCCTCTCAGAATTGCTAAATATTAAATACAGTGAACTGGTAGATGAGAAGGAGCAAGAAGAAACAATGGGGAAAGAAGAACAAGAAAAGGAGACATCAATGTTAGAAAGAGGAAGCCACACAAAAGATGAAGAGCGGTAAAGCAGCAGGAGAGGACGAGGTAACTATGGAAATGATAAAAGCAGCACGACTAATAGGGCTACGGTGGCTGTATAGATTATTTACAATAATCTGGAGGAAGAAAGAAATCCCAGAGGAGTGGGGAAGGGGTTTAATTATCCCGATATTTAAAAAAGGTGATAAAAAGGGATGCAATAACTACAGAGGAATCACCCTTATTGCCCATTGAGCGAGTGGACGTGTGCTAGTACGACTCCGCATTTTGTGAAAGTTTAACAGTAAAGAAAGCGCTACGGTGGAGGGTGACTCGTCTCAACCTTATAAATAAGTTTCAAAGACAAGGTATGTAATTACAAAAGTGTGTTACTTGTCTGCAGGGCGCGTGGCCAACAGTCAGGAGAGAGACCAAGAGGAAGACCGCGAAAAAGGTGGACAGATTCAGTGTGGGATTGCATAGAGAAGAGGGGAGGAAAACCAGAAGATGTACTTAAAAAAAGGAGAAGAGTGGTGGAGAGATAGGCGGCGATGGAGGTCCTTGATTCACAACCCGATCCGAGAAGCTGGAAACGGGAAATGAACATGATGATGAGGACGTAGAGAACAGATTATTACGAGTACTTCCACAATACAAACACGTAACTGTCATGGGCGACTTCAACGCAGACACCGGAAACAACAGTGCCGAATGTCGGCAGCTTATAAACATTACAAGTATTGTTTGTGATATAAGCTTATAAACATGACTACGTCATGCGATATGAGGATTTTACCAACTATCCCTACGTACAGCACCCCCACATCACACATGACAATTGACTTAATGATCGTAAAAAGTGCAAACAAAGTACTACGACACGGACAGACATTTGTACCAGGAATTTCAGCTTATGTCTTAATATACATTTCCTACTGCTTAAAGATCTGAAAGGCTAAATCAAGGACTATCACATTCAGAAAACTCTCTAAAACTGACTACAGTATGTTTACTGAAGATGCACTAGATGTTCCATGGCTCCATGTACTGACAGTTAATGGCATTGAAGTAAACAAATTTAACGAATATCTGACCTTGCTCTACGATACACACACCCCGCTGAAAACAGCAGGGACAACATGAGCCCCAGCACCAAGACTAAACCAGGAGCAAAAAGAGCTAATGGCAAGAAAAGATGCCGCACATAGGAAATCTAAGCGACAACCAACACAAGACAATTTTGATGCATTTAAATGCCCACTAGAATCAGACATGCACATACCCTGTTAAAAAAAATATACTACACCTGCTATAGCATGGAAAGAACTAAGAAATAATAGCATAGATATACAAAGAGACTATCATCCTACTGAGATAATCCTGAACTCGTTCAATTAACTGACAGAAAACATAGAAACATAGAACACTATACAGCAATTACAACTCCCCTGCACCTGACAGAGAAAAATTCTACTTTTCTCATGTGATCTCCTCGCAAGTTAAACAAGCCATATTTAGAATAAAATCAAAATCCAAAGGGTATGACAACACAGAAATAGAACTTATTAAGACAATAACTGACATAATTTTACCTACTAGCCTATAACTCACATACTTAAACATTCACTAATGACTGGCACTTCTGGAAAGCTGCTATTGTCGTCCCGCTCGCTAAAAACCACCACCTAAATACATAACCAACTAGCGATCGGTGAGTATATTATAGATGTTTTCAAAAGCCCTAGAATACGAGGCATGTTTTTTAAGTGAGGACCGTTTGAAAATAATTACACAACGAAAGAAGATTTTCAAACACCACATTTATTTGCAGATTCACATACTTTACTCCATTTTTCAACATAGCCACCAAGTTTGTTTACACTTATCATACCTGACAACTTTTGAATATCCTCTTCATAGAAAGTTGCCGCCTGCTCCAATAACCAAGAGTTCACGGCCGTTTTCACTTCGTCATCATCACTGTAGTGGTTGCCGTTGAGATAATGTTTGAGGTGGCAGAACAGATGATAATCGCTCGGCACAAGGTCAGGGCTATAGGGTGAGTGGTCTAAAACTTCCCAGCCAAAACTGTCTAATAAACCTCGGGTCTGAGCTGCATTGTTGTGGAGAAGGACAATTCCATTTGTCAGCATGCCATGTCTTTTGTTTTGTATTGCTCGGCGTAACTTTCTCAAGGTTTGGCAGTAGGCTTCCGCACTGATAGTGGTTCCTTGCCGAACAACAAAACACCATGCCTATCCCAAAACACGGACGCCATGATCTTGCGCTAGGACAGAGTCTGTTTGGCCTTCACCTTTACAGGTGAATGTGTGTGTCTCCATTCCATGCTCTGTTGCTTCCATTCGGGCGTGATATGAGAAACCCATGTATCGTCTCCCGTTACGATTTGACTCAACATGTCGTCACCTTCTTTGGCATAACGAGTCAAAAACATAATCAAATGCTCAAGTATTTTGTTTTTGTGGTCCTCCGTTAGGAGTTTAGGGACCCAACGGGAGCACAGTTTCCTAAAATTTAGGTTTTCAGAGACAATTTTGTAAAGCACTGACCTAGACACGTCAGGAAAGGCGTTTGAGAGAGCTGTTATTGTGTAGCGTCTGTACTCACAAATCTTTGCTTCAAATGAAGCCACCAAATCGTCTGTGATCAGAGATGGGAGACCGGAGCAGGCCTCATCACGGACGTTGAAGTCTTGTACCCACTTACGTACTTTGCCTTCACTCATAGTATTAGCATCGTACACTTCGCAAATCTGTCGGTGAATGTCTGAAGCAGACAGGTTCCTTGCCGACAAACACCATATCACTGACCGAACCTTGCACAGTGCAGGCGAGTCGATAATCTTGAATATTTGAGCAAGCATAGAACAGAACCATACAGGCTAACAACAGAGCTGCAACTGAGCTCGTTTCAACGCGTGCGAACTACTAGCATCTACAACAAAACGGCCCTTACTTAAAAAACATGCCTCGTACATTGTACTCCAAAAGTTTTCAACTACTTGCAAACAAACAAATACCAGTCTGGTTTCCGATGTAACCATAGCACTCTACCTACAAACTTCACCTACTGATTTCAGTGAATCAGTCAAAGATCTCGATGTTATAATAGACTAACATTTTTTTTGGGAGCAACAGATTACCAACATCTCCACAAAAGTATCTGCAACACTTCCGACATTCGCAACGCGATAGACAAAAGACAAATTACAGTCCTAGCTCTTCTTGACTTCTCTATGGCTTTTGACTCAGCTGACATAGACATACTACTTTTGAAACTATTTACACTCCATTTTTTGACAGTCTTCAATGGATGAACTCATAACTCCATGGTTGTCAGCAGTGTGTAAGAAATAACAATAATGAATATGCATCCTGGTGATATAGAGGTTGGCATCCCACAGGGTTCTGTCCTAGGACCACTTCTGTTTTCTGTTTATATTAACAATATTATATTGTTGGTAAACAGCTACAGACACCATATGGATGCTGCCAGGTGGTGGTGATTATTGTTTTAAGAGGAAGTAAAACTAGGCAACCATCCTCTATATAACACTAATCCGAGGGATAAAATGGAAGGGAACACTTCGAAAAATGAAGGTAAGGGCCATGAAGGGCATGAAAATGAGACTCCTTAGCCCTTGCAAACCTAATAGCATCGGGTTCGGAAAAGAACAAGAGTTGGCCAAGAGAGGTTGGATAGGATAGATGAAAGTGAGGAGCCTGGCACAAGTAGGTGGAAGCAATGTCAGAACTCAGCTAAGGGTCCCGTGGTCGCTAACCCATGCTCCACATTTCAGAGACCCTGGGGCCCCTTTTAGTCACCTCTTATGACAGGCAGGGGATACCGTGAGTGTTATTCTACTGCCCCCACCCACAGGGGGATATACAATTGTACCTGCACACTGAACCGGAAAGACTAACTGATGAAATTTAAAATTTCATTACAGACTTGCAAGAAATTTGCAACACGGATGGTCTCAGATTAAATAACAAAATCTCAAGCTATAATAATTTCTCGCCCTCAACTTCATTAAAAAATCATAAGCAACCTAACTTTAGCAACATTCTACCTACAAAATTCACTGACTGATTTCAGGGAATCAGTCAAAGATCTCAATGTTATACTAGACTAACATCTTTCTTGGAAGGAACACATTATCAACATCTCCACGAAAGTACAGTATTTGCAACACTTAACTCACTTAGAAGATTTCACAATATATTTTCTCGAATATTATAGGAAAGTCTCATTTGCACTCTGGTATTACCTCATTTTGACTACTGTGACACTGTGTACAACAAGCGCAAAACACCTGCGTTCAATAGATATATATACACATATAGGCCTATATGATCTACGTTACTATGAAGATGTTACACCTGGCTAAGATAAACTCATTTGGCTAAAACTCAAGCAGCGCCGAAATCTTCATGCTTTATCGAATATTCTCTTCATGCTCATCTCCCTACTTGAACTTGCAATTACACCACCTCTCATCTAATCACATTTTTGGAACGTGGTCAAAATCTGATATACTCTTATCTATTTCCCATCATCACACCACAAGATACACAAACTAATTTGTTATCTCTAAAACATGACAATGGAATACATTACCTGTCCCTGTCAGAGGGGCCTCGCCTGCTAGTTTCAGGCAACTTTGTCACCGATATTTTAATATTGTACATTAGCCTTTCTTCAAATGACAGACTTTATATAATCAAACTGTTATTATTAAGGACAATAGAAATAGCTAAGTTAAGATTTTATGAGTTCTACAGTCATTGTAATCATTATAAAATATCAAAGCCATTTTGACAGTGCTGATATAATTATTTTATTATTATTATTGATATATACAGTCGTATCAGCACACACGTTTTTAAAACATAACCGGTTTTCGGACACTAAGGTCCATCATCAGTGTTAATATTTAAATTTAATTTCACATAAGTGTGTCGTCAAAATGAGTTAAAAATGAGTTTAAATTTGTAGCCCTGTTGACATCAACATGTTAAGGCTGGCTTTCCTTCACCAACAGCCTGAGCACGAAGGAAAGCCAGCCTTAACATGTTGATGTCAACAGGGCTACAAATTTAAACTCATTTTTAACTCATTTTGACGACACACTTATGTGAAATTAAATTAAGTATTAACACTGATGATGGACCTTAGTGTCCGAAAACCGGTTATGTTTTAAAAACGTGTGTACTGATACGACTGTATATATCAATAATAATAATAAAAAATAAAAAAATAAAAAAAATTCTACAGTCATGTCATAAATGTATAAATCATCATCGTATTAATTTATTTCTTATTTTTTACTTTTCTTTATTAAAACATTGTATTTTTTAGTAGCTGCAAGATGTTTCAACTGTAGTCTATTTACTTTAATTCTGCACATGTAAATGTTGTATTTTATGGTTAGATGGAAGAAAGGGCCTAAGGCAGACAAAATAAATTCACTGTAATATATATATCTGATGACAGATGACAAAACATAAACAAGCAGTAGTTCCTGGCATGGCTGAGCACAGATGTATTTTGAAAACGTAATATATATATCACAGAATGAGAATTGACTAGGAAACATCACAATTTTTTTTTTGCTTTACGTCGCACCGACACAAATAGGTCTTACGGCAACGATGGGACAGAAAAGGGCTAGGAGTAGGATGGAAGCGGCCGTGGCCTTAATTAAGGAACAACTCTGGCATTTGCCTGGTGTGAAAATGGGAAACCACAGAAAACCATATTCAGGACTGCCGACAGTGGGGTTCAAACCTACTATCTCCCGAATACTGGATACTGGCCGCACTTAAGCGACTGCAGCTATCGAGCTCAGTCATCACAGTTTTGGTCAACCTCCATACTGATATAAGAAGAGACTTAAAAGCTTTACACTGGCAATATACAGAGAGAGCATTTGAACTAAGAAACAGGCGCACAGTGTTTTTCTGGAATACATTCTAGTGAATCAGGTAAAAAAAACCTTACTAGGAAAAGCCCACATCTGTAAAAGAAACTATACATCCCTCGTTCTTGTGTAAAGTTGTCAATTTCGTACCAGGTATCTTGTTTCAGTACTTCTAGGATGTGTGGATTAGTCTTCTACTGTATATGCGATAATACACTGCGATTCAATAATAATAATAATAATAATAATAATAATAATAATAATAATAATAATAATAATAATAATTGCATTGATGGGAGTGAAAGTTCCTTATGAGGTATCACTTTAAGTACCTTTAAGTACGAGAAGACTGGGGTAATAATATAAACGGGATTGTAAATAAAGGGTACAGATACAGATCTCTGCACATGATTATGAGGGTATTTAGGGGTTGTACTAAGGGTGTAAAAGAGAGGGCATATAAGTCTCTGGTAAGACACCAACTAGAGTATGGTTCCATTGCACAGGACCCTCACCAGGATTACTTGATTTGAGAACTGGAATAGATGTAAAGAAAAGCAGCTTAACTTGTTCTGGGTGATTTCCGACAAAAGAATAGCATGTAATAGACAAGAAAAATGTTCCACCGATCAATACATTTATTGTGAATGAATTATTGCACTAGTACCGGTCTAGTACTAGTCTCAAATTTTAATAGACGTTTTTAAAATATACCATGTTTTAATGTGTTTAATGTGCTATATTTTTTAGTGTCTTATGATTTGGCATATATATTTTAATGTGTTTATGTACTCATGTCCATGCTCAATCAATAGGTTTTAGTTTATTATAACCATCACCACTTTTAATCAGAGATATTTTAACGCAACATACTGCAATATATTTTACTTCCATTTTTCATTAGACATCCGGATGCCCTAACGTAACATCTTAGTAATTTTGTCTAATGACTGTAAATTTGTGTGCTAGCTGATGATGGCCAAGATAGGCCGAAACCGGTACTAGTGCAATAATTGATTCACAATAAATGTATTGATCGGTGGAACATTTTTCTTGTCTATTACATTGAATCCAATCAATACGGAATATGAAACTTATAAATAATAAAAAGAATAGCATTACGAAAATGTTGGAAAGTTCAGGCTGAGAAGATTTGGGAGAAAAGAGACGAGCTGCTCGATTAAGTGTTAAGTATTATCATTAAAATCACACATACATAAAACACTGACCTAGTCAATACTTAAAATTATACCATATGTTATGTACATCCCGTTCATATTCCGAAAGCATCAATTCTCTCTTCTTCAGCGGTTATACAAATTGCCTAAAAATCTTACACCTATTATCTATACCATTGTAATACACACCGTCATATGGGTACATATCTACTTAGGCTAAAACCTGTAAAGCAACTCATTCTAACACTTATTCTAAATTTTATTTTGGACAACTGACCGTGTGAGTATGAGTTAGCGATTTAGGAATCTTCCCTTCATAATACCGCATTAGGAAATGAAGAGGATATTATTGTGTTTTGGTGTTTCAGTATTAGAAGATGAATACACGTACAACCAAATTTACCATTGGAGGAATGAGACGAGGGTTTGGGGGTTGTTCAACCAGCTTGCATGTTGCCCTATGACAATAACACAAAGCAAGATCGATTGTGTTGATGTGTGTGCAGCTGACAGACATGTTTTTTTTTTTTTTTTTGCGTCGCACCGATACAGATAGGTCTTATAGCGACGATGGGACAGGAAAGGCCTAGGAGTAGGAAGGAGGCTATTTTTTTTTCTATTTGTTTTACGTCGCACCAACACAGATAGGTCTTATGGCGATGATGGGATAGGAAAGGCCTAGGAATTGGAAGGAATCGGCCGTGGCCTTAATTAAGGTACAGCCCCGGCATTTGCCTGGTGTGAAAATGGGAAACCACGGAAAACCATCTTCAGGGCTGCCGACAGTGGGGTTCGAACCTACTATCTCCCGAATGCAAGCTCACAGCTGCGCGGCCCTAACCACATGGCCAACTCACCCGGTGACTGACATGTAAGTCATTTATATACATATTTTCAACGTTTGGAACATCAATGATGGGATTTAAGAGAGACTTTATGTTGTTATTGTTTAATGGTGAGAGGATAGACTCACATCTAGTTTGTGTTGGCTCCAGGACATTTGATAGCAGAGGAAGAAGCTGCATTTCGTAGAAGATGCAAACAGAGTGGAAGGTTTTAATAAGTTTGGGTGAAATAGACATTTATTTTAGCACAATGAGCAGAAGTTGTTATTTTGACAAGGCTGGATTATAAGTAGAAGAAACTGTATTGTTTGATTATTAACACAGATTGTAGTTTAAATACGAGATGTTAGAATGAGTTGCCTTACAGATAGCAAGTAGATTTGTAACCATATTACGGTGTATTTTATAATGTTACAGATAATAGGTCTACGAATTTTGGGCAATTTGTATAACCATTGAAGAAGAGAGAACTGATGCTCTCAAAACATTATTTAATTTAATTTCCGGGTTGAACCGTGTTGTACGCATATCACGCACAGTTTGCCGACGTTTCGAATACATTGCAGTATTCTTTGTCAAGGCGACTGAAATACTCCTACTCGATCCGAGGTAATCAGTCTCGCAGGCAGAAATTACACTACTAGAGTGGCCTTGATCTTGGCCTTTTATATCCTAGCCTTTCTGGCTGACGTAAGCCCTGGCTGTCTCGCGAGACTTCTGGAAAGTGTATGTCACAGCCAGGTAGTGGGGGCTTGCCCGCGCTGTTATGTAATGGGGTTGCGGCCCGTGTGTTTATGTTGTGGTCTGTATGTCTTAAACTATGAATGATAGGCATCCAAGAATGACTGATTTTGTATCCTCCTTCTAAATTTATGTTGTTCGGATGTTTCTTGATTTTGATAGCCTCGCGGATTTTCCTTTCCAGATTCCAAGGGATAGCTGCTACGATCTTGGTCTTCTTCACACCGTGGAAGCTTCACTTCTAAGAGACGAAACCTTTACGGGGAGGATGCTCTCAAAACATATTCGGGATGTTATGTGGTAATAAACATTAAGAGAGAACTGATGCTCTCAAAACATGTTCGGGATGTAATGTGGTAATAAACATTAAAATATAATTTTAAGTATTGACTAGGCCGATAGTACATGTATGTGTGATTTTAATGATAAGATTGTAGTCAATACAGACCAATTATAAATATTTAACCAATATGGTTCAGTTAATAAACTCTTAAGTGGTAAGTATGTTCTGAGTTGTCAGTGGAAAATGGCATGAAATGACATTAGTAGACGAATAAGTTTGAGTGGTGTTTTTAAAAGTAGAAAATATCAAAATATGAAGATAAGCTGAAATTTAAGAGAACAAATTGGGGCAAATATTAATTTATAGAAAGGGGAGTTATGGATCAGAATAATTTCCTATGAGAGATTTTTTTTTTTACGTCGCACCGACACAGATAGGTCTTATGGTGACGATGGGATAGGAAAGGGCTAGGAGTGGAAAGGAAGTGGCCGTGGCCTTAATTAAGCTACAGCTCCTGCATTTGCCTGGTGTGAAAATGGGAAACCAAGGAAAACCAGGGCTGCCGACAGAGGGGTTCGAACCTACTATCTCCCGGATGCAAACTCACAGCTGCGCAACCCTAACCGCATGGCCAACTCGCCCAGTAAGGGAGATGTTCAATAAATTTCCAAATTCTCTGCAATTATTTAAGAAAAGACTAGGTAAACAACAGTTACAGAATCTGCCATCTGGACGACTGCCCTAAATATAGATCAGTGGTGAATGATTGAATTATTTAATAGAACAGGTATAAGAGTATCTGTAGAAAAAACAAATTTACAACAAATGTAAAAAATGCTCCAAAATTTCTAACAACAGAAATTGGTCTAATATAGAATGTAAAGAAATTCAAATATTTAGGAGAAACAATTCAAGAAATGGTTTGGAAAAATCCACTGTAGAAGAAAGAATACACAAGATGGAAAGAGCATTTGGTAGGCCTATAACTAGGAATATCTACAACAAAAAGTGTTTATCTAAAAACCTCAAAGTACAACACTACAACACAGTAGTCAAACCGAAATGCCTATACGTGAATGAATGTCTAGTACTGAATTACAAACTAAATAAATTAGAAGTACTGGAAAGAAAAATTATACGAAAAATACTCTGTTCGTTAAGAACTACAAAACTCTGGAGATCAAGAAGTAATGATGAGATAACCAGTGCAGACCAATAGTGTTTGCTCAGATAACTAGAGGCCTAAGGCCACTTTGCAGCTTGTCCTCATATCACTGGTTTTGTCCAGACCCTACCCTACCCTAACCTATCCAGACCAATGGTCTTGTCCAGTTCCTACCCTAACCAATCCAGACCAATGGCCTTATTCAGGCCCTACCCTAACCAGTGCAGACCAATGGTGTTTCCTCAGGTGACTAGAGGCCTAAGGCCACTTTGCAGCTCTAACCTGGAGGCTTACACCTCCAGACCCCCTTTGCTCACTGGTGGTCCAGTTCTTAAGTAAGAGTGTTTGGTAGTGTTTTGCTTCGCTCAATCACGTTGTCTGCGAGAAATAAACATAGGACAGTAATACCCCGTGTAGATATTGGTGATGCAAGCGGCAACCATGGTATTAATGTTGCGTGAACACCACTGAAGTTTTAATATTACTTTTACTTAATTACTTCCCAACTCTGCTTATGTGTGAAAATTAAGCACATGAGAATATCTGTTTCAAAATGTGAACAGTATGACCAATATCTTCAAACAGAAATCTTCTCCAATTTTCAAGCTTCTGGCCCAAACTTCCAGAAGTGCATTTCTGAATGTTCAAGATTCCAACAATGCATGACAGTTTCAGAACAATTACACTGACGATATATTTTACTTTCTGGTTGTGGTCCATTGACATTACTTGAACTTTGAGGGTATATGGGAGAAACCTTTAGTGGTGGTGCACAGTTAGAAAACTGACTTGCATCAGGTTCTTGACCAGAAGAACGTTCCAAAAACACAAATGATCCTTCACTGGTTATAGATGATTCAGATCCAAATCTGCTTTCATTATCACAATTTGTTGGGATTAAGAATGTTAATTGCATTAGGCCTACTGTACTTCATTATCGTCATGTCGCCGCTGAATAGTAACGGGCTACCATAAAAACTATGTTTGCTTGCTTTTGATGAATATGCATAAGCCTCAATACAATAATGTTCCTAAGTTTCAAGTTTCCTTAAAAATAAATAAAAGTGAATATTTCAATAGAAAATTCTATTTTACTGAAAAAAGCTTTAAGAGCTTGAACGATTTTCTGATCTATGAATTAAATATTTGAAAGAATGTTTTAAATCTCCAAAAATATAAATATTTCTTCCTTATTAAACTGACTTGATAAAAACATTGTTTTTAATAACTTGTAGTCTATCTTAGTATAATTAGAAAAGGATGTGCAGCCTTCATTGAACAGTTCCAGTACAATATCTGTACAATACCTAAACACTGTGCGTACTACAAAACCAAACCTAAGAGTTTCACCCACAGATAAAAAACATCCTGCTATCAATTGAACAATTCTTTAAATTTTAATGTAAAGACAGGAAGTGCTTAATAATAAGTAAACAATATTGATTAGCAGCATATCCATAATAATTATGTGAATCAACTAACCTGACTTTCTGGTTGTGGTCCACTGACATTACTTGAACTTTGAGGGTATATGGGAGAAACCATTAGTGGTGGTGCACAGTTAGAAAACCGACTTGCATCAGGTTCTTGAACAGAAGAACGTTCCAAAACCACAAATGATCCTTCACTGGTTATGGATGATTCAGGTCCAAATCCATGATTCTGAATGTCGTGTTTATCAGTTACTTTCATCATTTTTTCAGCTGTAAATTCGTATCAATGTTTAATTGAAACATGCATTTTTTTCTCGGGAACACTACAGGATCTAAAATGCAGTTCAGCCACTTTTTACGAAATGCAAATAAAGCACATTGCAGGAATCTTAAAATGCGCTGAATGCAAAAGTATATTACTAATCATTACTCTTGCCATGCAGTAAGCTGACAAACCTATTTACATTAGATCACACTTGCAAACAATATACTGGGAAGATATATAATATTTACCTTTGAAAATCACAATTTAAGGTTAAGTATATGGTGGACAAATGAGGGAGCACTGCCAAGTGTACTGCAACAATTCCTGTAAGGCATTCAAACTGTTGCTGGTCCTAGATTCTGAAAATCGCTGTCAAATGGACCTGACAACACGCATGAAACCTTCCACCGATAACGAAGTACTTGTCTCTGTCTGCTAATTACATAGCTTTGGCATTCCAATGATGGCTCATTGGAGCGAGAGATAGCAGTACTGTCTAATCACGTGCGTATGTTTATGTTTCCTCTTTTCTTTCTTGCAGAAGGCGGTGACTTTAATTCCGGAGAACGGAAGCCAGGTACTCAGAATTCGTCGGATGGTTAAATGCAAGAAGTGCAGATACGTGTTACGAATCAAGGAAAAGCCTGTGATATTGTCCCTGGGCTTTGGCTGTAGAGATCCATAAGGTTAATGGCTAAACCGATATATTCACCGAGCAGTTACCGTTTGAAACAGGGCTCTGCCTTCGGGAGCCGGTGGGCTTTTCATTCTCCTCGCTAAGAGAAATACCCCACTTCCCGAAATGTTTGAGATTATATTAGACACTAGTACTAAAATCAAACTTGCTCAGATAAATAATAAATTTTGCCCAAAGAAATGTTAAGAATTTTATGATTTTAGAAAGTAGGGAATAATATGAATTACGAATGAGTAATTTAGTTCAAAATATTGAAGTGTTTGTCTTTATCGTAGTATCTTTGAAAAGAAAAAAATTACGACATTGGAGCAATTGGACCTTTTTGGATTACAATACTTATGTTGGAGTTTTCCTATTATTTCCTATGCCATTGTTCTTGAGTATGCAGTGGCCCAAAAATGCGTTTCAGTAATTCGTAAGCAACATTCTATATTTAATGGTGGTCTCTTTTCTTGCGAGGAAACGTAGTATACCATGCAAATACATACACGTCAAAAATGGTTTTGCTCCTCCTCGAGCCAAAGAGTTTCATTTCGTCAGTCGCTTTACAAAAAATAAGTAGAAGAAGAACGAAGGAGAGATATACAGAGGTACCGTTTCCGCTTCTTTATTGTTCAATAAAACAACAAGTGAGAGAACAATACACCTTTGCTTTCTCAGTTTTAGTTACTGAATACAGCACACATTAGCACCTTTAATACAGGGTAACACGTTCCCTTACCTTGATATTGGTACCGTACATGCCTGAATTCATCTTTGTTTACTGTCCACTAATTTATCACTGTAATGTTGGTCCAAATTCTCCCACCGCTCTATGATGGCTCGAAGTAGACCTCGCAGAGTGGTTGGTGAGTCGTGACATCCACAAACGGCTTTCTTTAACTTATCCCTGCTCAATAGGGTCATATCCAGGAACATGGCGTCACTCTAGTCGAGCGATATATGAAATCATTAACGAGAACCGCACGTGGGATGCATGCATTATCATCCGTTAAGAAAAATTATCCTCCAAAATGCCGGTGATACAATGACTCTATGGATCGGAGGACGTCGTCCCTGTATTGTAGGCCGTGATATTGCCCTGCGTGACTAGGATGGTGTAAGGGTGGCCCCGCAATGCCACCCTAAAATATCACGGAACCATCGCCTTGTGTACTTGTGAATGGTATGTTCAAGACGTGAAGACTGACCAGACTGCCTCCGAACACTTTGCCGATGAAAATGAAATGGCAATTAGCTTTTAGTGCTGGGAGTGTCCGGGGACATGTTCGGCTCGCCAGGTGCAGGCCTTTTGATTTGACGCTCGAAAGTTATGGCGACAGAAACGATCGCCGTTTCTCCTACATAAATATTTTGGACTAGGTATATACCATTGAAATTCGTATCTCTCGGCTTCTTGCCAATGAACTATGTTTTTGCCATTTAAAGTGGTCTGTCTTGCCACGTTCGCTTCGACTTAAAGTGTATTCTGGTGCGGTATCTGTACGGTGCAGCGCCTAGTGAATAAAGCCTCATTCACAATGAAAACGTAACCGTAAACTTAACGACGTAACGTAACCGTAAAATGAACGTAAAATTTGTGGTATTCACAATGAAGGAACGTAACATTAACGTAGAGTACACAGCAGCCAATCAAAACACTGTCATGTTATTTAGCACGGAAGTCAGGTTTTAGGCTATCTCGCAGTTTTATATTTCAATACCTCAATGGAATCAAACAACGTGGTAGCGGAATTCATATTACTTCAAACATCTATTGCTTTGCTCCTGGGAGCTGTGTAGGCCTACGGTACCTGAAAAGGCGATCAAAACAACGGTGCAGAAAATGGGTTCATCCCTTGAATCAAAGAAGGTTATCTCAGGGCAATTTCGGTAATCTACTGTAAGAAATGATCCTCATCAGTTCGTTTTGGACATGCGGATGAAGCCTTAACTGTTTGCCTTTCTTACGATTCGATTCCCCTTTTCTAATAAAAAGAAATGTAAGGTCTCCTTTACCGACATCTATGACCCTATCTATCACACCCCGATGAGATGTGTGGATCTATTTGTTTGGATGATATCGTTTTCGTAAACTAGTAGTCCGTCATAATGTTAAGAAATATACAGGGACACTGTTTTATTTATGACAGGGATTGTCTCGTCCGTTCGCCAGAGCTGCGAGCTTGTCTCCCCCCATTTACCGTCAGATTTCATTGCTACAAGATATTTATGTCCACCTATTATTTTTCGGTACAGCGTATTTGTAATTCTTTTTCCTTCTATCATACATACGCACAAAGATTATTTTGAAAGAGAAGTACAAGTGTTTCGTCGAAAGAAGTCATTATATCGTGCACAACACACAATATTTACCTCTGCTCTGACTGGCTGGTTCTTAAAGTTAACGTAAAATTAACCGCAAGAGCTTGGAGTTTGCAATCCCTTAATTTTACGGACTCGCAGTTAAGTTTACGTCGGCGCATTGTGAATGGTTCCATTAGATAAGATGGCCGCTAACTTCTAAGTTAACGTTAATTTTAATTGTGAATGGGGCTTAACTCTTGAATTTCTGATAACTGCGCGCTTATGTCTCAACCAATCAACGCGCGGCTCGTAAGCCGCCTGGAGCATGCTCACTTACCCGCTTGGTGAAGCCATTTCATTTCGAGTGAAGCTGCTATGGAAGGCAGACTTGTGGAATAATTTCGCAGCGCGATGGCGTGGGCCTTTGATATAGATCTAGGTTGAAAATCACCTTCCACGGGCATTGTGGCCCACTGAGTTTGTGGAGTTGTCCTTCTAATTATTTGTTTTACGAGGGGTGATTTACCTGCAATTTTCTTCAATTTTCGTCGAGTGGAAAGTAGCGTCCTTCGGAGCTGTGTGGTTTGCCTGGAAATCCTGCAACATTGTAAGTTGATCTGTTCTTTTCCATAGGAAATCGGTCAAGAACTGGATTTTAGAAAGAGAAAAAATGGATTGATTTTGAACGAAATCCAAACTTGAACCTCTAATACATCGAGTCTCGACCATACTAATTATAATAATAAGTTTAGAATCCGCATTAGTGTCTATTCGGCTAAAACCTTCAACGGTTTGATCTACTAAATTTTATTTAGATTTTAGGAATATGCTCGGTACCTACTATTTTTCAAGATTTTAGCTTCAATTATTATTATTATTATTATTATTATTATTATTATTATTATTATTATTATTATTATGCAAACTGGTTGTTAAGATTTGACTTGTGAATCAAGGTTGGCCCACGCAAGGTCCCCTCTTTTACCTGCCTGACTCTTTTCTGAGTTTTTATTTGCCACTGGGCTTTAAAGTTTAGTTCCTATCTTATTATTTTCAGTTTTTCTTGCGTGTTTTATTTTGGGCCGAATCTGTTTCGTTTTACTTGGGCGGAAATGTTTGTTGTCGTTGTCCTAGCAATGTGTTGTTGATGTGATTGTTGTGGAAGCTTGCGATTGCTTGGGTCCGGGTATTCTGATTTTACCTCCTAGCCCGTGAATTATTAACCCCTCAGCGCCGACCTCTATACGTGGTAAAGACCCATACATGGTTTCGCATTTGCGGCTATAGTACAAAGAGTTTCTGAGTTATGGATATGCTGTTTTGCAAGGATAAGTATTTGTCAAGTAAGTCTCAGTACTAATATCTGTTTTTTAAGTATGTATGCTTCATTCTTTCCCACAGAATAAAATAAAGAAATTATGATCTGAGAATTTTGTCTTTTCGCGTGATGTTTTCTCTGTTTGTGCAACGAGAGTGCGGTTTATTTATTATATTTGTCTTTATTTCTCGGTTTGTAATATTTTCGTAACTCTCCACGAGCGCTCTGAGTAGGCATCAGTTAGTGCTGCTTTCTGTCATACAGTACGACAACCTGTTGTGCATGGTATATATCTCGTTTGGAAGACGATGTCTCGGCCTTTCATCTGAAATATGTATCGAGTTGGTTTGTTTCGTCATAAATGTTATTCCCCTCATTGAGTTTCCTCCTACTGCTTTCGGTCTCCCTGCAGCTTCATCAGGCCGTGTGACGCGCCGCGCTCAATGGATATCTCCTGCCGAGGTTTGACTGACAGTAACGTGCTTGAAATATTGTGTAATTCAGATGAAATTTTAGTCGGAAGTAGTAGTGACGATATAAGTAGCAGTGATAATGAAATAGATGATGTGGCTGTGGCAGATGCAGTGGTAAATGATCAGAATAACGATGAGGAGGAACCAGTACTTGGAAACTTTCGTGTGGGAGGCTATGGATAATTACACCTATGGATAATTATACTGGTCAAAGGGAAGTTTCAACAGTGGATTCGGATTCCTGAATTCTCCAATAATATTCCGACAAGTCACAGGGACAAACATTGAGCAGTTATCTTATCGGGTTCAGCTGGTGGAAGGTTGGTTTACAAAATACGCTCACTCGGGCGGGGAACGAAATATTCAATGCCGGCGCGCAACAGATAGTACATTCCAAGGTTGCAGGAAAGACATTTCATCAGGAAATAAGCACCCAAGAGTGAGAAATACAAACCTCAGAGACGTTGTGTCATGTGTTCAAAACACGGCAAAAAGAAGATATTGGTGTACTGCTGCCAGGAGTGTGACGTGGGTCTCTGTCTCGAAAAGTGCTTCGAACTCTATCTCACGAAACTAAATTACTAAGGTAATGTGAAACAATTATGTAATTATCTGCATGTAGATAGTGCTATCACAAGGAATTCCAAATTTCGTGAATATCGGGCTACTCTTATACTTGTAGTAACGCTTTAAGTGAATCAATGTATTTCAGTCGCGGTAATCTCATCCGGCCATGCGGTAGGAAACTCTTTAAATGGCCGCGACGCTGAGGGGTTAGTTGGATTTCCGGTTTTTCCGTCAAGTATTAGTTCTAATATTTTCCGTTTGCCCCCTATTTATCTTCTGTGTTGGTTATTTGGGGGCGTCTCAGTTCTTGTCTGATAATTTATTTTACGTCCTTGCGTTGACCCCTTGGTGGGAGATAGGTGCCTAGCCATATTAAGGTTTAAAGAAACTGAATGGAGAGTTACTTTCACCGAAGTGTACATATTGTAACTACTGCTAGTTAATAGTAAGGTTTTAATTTAAAGCTTTCATGCTAGGTGATCGGTCACATTTATGAGTTTGACTTAGTTTGAATTTTATTAAGTACTTTTGTTAATTTGTCGGAAGACAACTCATCTGTTAATTTATTTTCTACCTTTTGAGTTATCTTAATCAATTTAACAATACATTTTTTAACTTATTTTCAACCCTTTGGGTTACCGGTATACTAAATTTGACAACTCAGTTATTAATTTCTTTTCTACATTTTAAGTTATGCTAATCAATTTCTCGTTTTTGAATTAAAGTCACCTTGTGTTCCAAGAAAGATGTTGATTTTCAATTCTTAGAATCAATTCAGCACTGCCACTGGTTTATCTTTTCTTTTGCTTCGGCCCCTGTTGCCCATTGCACGCATTCTTCAAGGTAAGTATCTTGTTTTCTCTCATTCCTTGGTCGTTGTGATGTATTTTTGTGTTTTCCCTTGCTTTCTTGTGTATCTCATTCATGCTAGTTTTAACTCCCCTCAGGGGCTAGCACGTTATCAACCTTCTTACCCAATGGGATTCCATTAGGTCTGTAAGGTTATTGCTCATCTTCCGAGGGGTTACGGGGTTTGGCCTGAGGACGGTGTCAGAGAAGAGAACAAATTATAGAAAGGGGAGTTATGGATCAGAATAATTTTTTTTTTACGTCGCACCGACACAGATAGGTCTTATGGTGACGATGGGATAGGAAAGGGCTAGGAGTGGAAAGGAAGTGGCCGTGGCCTTAATTAAGCTACAGCTCCTGCATTTGCCTGGTGTGAAAATGGGAAACCAAGGAAAACCAGGGCTGCCGACAGAGGGGTTCGAACCTACTATCTCCCGGATGCAAACTCACAGCTGCGCAACCCTAACCGCATGGCCAACTCGCCCAGTAAGGGAGATGTTCAATAAATTTCCAAATTCTCTGCAATTATTTAAGAAAAGACTAGGTAAACAACAGTTACAGAATCTGCCATCTGGACGACTGCCCTAAATATAGATCAGTGGTGAATGATTGAATTATTTAATAGAACAGGTATAAGAGTATCTGTAGAAAAAACAAATTTACAACAAATGTAAAAAATGCTCCAAAATTTCTAACAACAGAAATTGGTCTAATATAGAATGTAAAGAAATTCAAATATTTAGGAGAAACAATTCAAGAAATGGTTTGGAAAAATCCACTGTAGAAGAAAGAATACACAAGATGGAAAGAGCATTTGGTAGGCCTATAACTAGGAATATCTACAACAAAAAGTGTTTATCTAAAAACCTCAAAGTACAACACTACAACACAGTAGTCAAACCGAAATGCCTATACGTGAATGAATGTCTAGTACTGAATTACAAACTAAATAAATTAGAAGTACTGGAAAGAAAAATTATACGAAAAATACTCTGTTCGTTAAGAACTACAAAACTCTGGAGATCAAGAAGTAATGATGAGATAACCAGTGCAGACCAATAGTGTTTGCTCAGATAACTAGAGGCCTAAGGCCACTTTGCAGCTTGTCCTCATATCACTGGTTTTGTCCAGACCCTACCCTACCCTAACCTATCCAGACCAATGGTCTTGTCCAGTTCCTACCCTAACCAATCCAGACCAATGGCCTTATTCAGGCCCTACCCTAACCAGTGCAGACCAATGGTGTTTCCTCAGGTGACTAGAGGCCTAAGGCCACTTTGCAGCTCTAACCTGGAGGCTTACACCTCCAGACCCCCTTTGCTCACTGGTGGTCCAGTTCTTAAGTAAGAGTGTTTGGTAGTGTTTTGCTTCGCTCAATCACGTTGTCTGCGAGAAATAAACATAGGACAGTAATACCCCGTGTAGATATTGGTGATGCAAGCGGCAACCATGGTATTAATGTTGCGTGAACACCACTGAAGTTTTAATATTACTTTTACTTAATTACTTCCCAACTCTGCTTATGTGTGAAAATTAAGCACATGAGAATATCTGTTTCAAAATGTGAACAGTATGACCAATATCTTCAAACAGAAATCTTCTCCAATTTTCAAGCTTCTGGCCCAAACTTCCAGAAGTGCATTTCTGAATGTTCAAGATTCCAACAATGCATGACAGTTTCAGAACAATTACACTGACGATATATTTTACTTTCTGGTTGTGGTCCATTGACATTACTTGAACTTTGAGGGTATATGGGAGAAACCTTTAGTGGTGGTGCACAGTTAGAAAACTGACTTGCATCAGGTTCTTGACCAGAAGAACGTTCCAAAAACACAAATGATCCTTCACTGGTTATAGATGATTCAGATCCAAATCTGCTTTCATTATCACAATTTGTTGGGATTAAGAATGTTAATTGCATTAGGCCTACTGTACTTCATTATCGTCATGTCGCCGCTGAATAGTAACGGGCTACCATAAAAACTATGTTTGCTTGCTTTTGATGAATATGCATAAGCCTCAATACAATAATGTTCCTAAGTTTCAAGTTTCCTTAAAAATAAATAAAAGTGAATATTTCAATAGAAAATTCTATTTTACTGAAAAAAGCTTTAAGAGCTTGAACGATTTTCTGATCTATGAATTAAATATTTGAAAGAATGTTTTAAATCTCCAAAAATATAAATATTTCTTCCTTATTAAACTGACTTGATAAAAACATTGTTTTTAATAACTTGTAGTCTATCTTAGTATAATTAGAAAAGGATGTGCAGCCTTCATTGAACAGTTCCAGTACAATATCTGTACAATACCTAAACACTGTGCGTACTACAAAACCAAACCTAAGAGTTTCACCCACAGATAAAAAACATCCTGCTATCAATTGAACAATTCTTTAAATTTTAATGTAAAGACAGGAAGTGCTTAATAATAAGTAAACAATATTGATTAGCAGCATATCCATAATAATTATGTGAATCAACTAACCTGACTTTCTGGTTGTGGTCCACTGACATTACTTGAACTTTGAGGGTATATGGGAGAAACCATTAGTGGTGGTGCACAGTTAGAAAACCGACTTGCATCAGGTTCTTGAACAGAAGAACGTTCCAAAACCACAAATGATCCTTCACTGGTTATGGATGATTCAGGTCCAAATCCATGATTCTGAATGTCGTGTTTATCAGTTACTTTCATCATTTTTTCAGCTGTAAATTCGTATCAATGTTTAATTGAAACATGCATTTTTTTCTCGGGAACACTACAGGATCTAAAATGCAGTTCAGCCACTTTTTACGAAATGCAAATAAAGCACATTGCAGGAATCTTAAAATGCGCTGAATGCAAAAGTATATTACTAATCATTACTCTTGCCATGCAGCAAGCTGACAAACCTATTTACATTAGATCACACTTGCAAACAATATACTGGGAAGATATATAATATTTACCTTTGAAAATCACAATTTAAGGTTAAGTATATGGTGGACAAATGAGGGAGCACTGCCAAGTGTACTGCAACAATTCCTGTAAGGCATTCAAACTGTTGCTGGTCCTAGATTCTGAAAATCGCTGTCAAATGGACCTGACAACACGCATGAAACCTTCCACCGATAACGAAGTACTTGTCTCTGTCTGCTAATTACATAGCTTTGGCATTCCAATGATGGCTCATTGGAGCGAGAGATAGCAGTACTGTCTAATCACGTGCGTATGTTTATGTTTCCTCTTTTCTTTCTTGCAGAAGGCGGTGACTTTAATTCCGGAGAACGGAAGCCAGGTACTCAGAATTCGTCGGATGGTTAAATGCAAGAAGTGCAGATACGTGTTACGAATCAAGGAAAAGCCTGTGATATTGTCCCTGGGCTTTGGCTGTAGAGATCCATAAGGTTAATGGCTAAACCGATATATTCACCGAGCAGTTACCGTTTGAAACAGGGCTCTGCCTTCGGGAGCCGGTGGGCTTTTCATTCTCCTCGCTAAGAGAAATACCCCACTTCCCGAAATGTTTGAGATTATATTAGACACTAGTACTAAAATCAAACTTGCTCAGATAAATAATAAATTTTGCCCAAAGAAATGTTAAGAATTTTATGATTTTAGAAAGTAGGGAATAATATGAATTACGAATGAGTAATTTAGTTCAAAATATTGAAGTGTTTGTCTTTATCGTAGTATCTTTGAAAAGAAAAAAATTACGACATTGGAGCAATTGGACCTTTTTGGATTACAATACTTATGTTGGAGTTTTCCTATTATTTCCTATGCCATTGTTCTTGAGTATGCAGTGGCCCAAAAATGCGTTTCAGTAATTCGTAAGCAACATTCTATATTTAATGGTGGTCTCTTTTCTTGCGAGGAAACGTAGTATACCATGCAAATACATACACGTCAAAAATGGTTTTGCTCCTCCTCGAGCCAAAGAGTTTCATTTCGTCAGTCGCTTTACAAAAAATAAGTAGAAGAAGAACGAAGGAGAGATATACAGAGGTACCGTTTCCGCTTCTTTATTGTTCAATAAAACAACAAGTGAGAGAACAATACACCTTTGCTTTCTCAGTTTTAGTTACTGAATACAGCACACATTAGCACCTTTAATACAGGGTAACACGTTCCCTTACCTTGATATTGGTACCGTACATGCCTGAATTCATCTTTGTTTACTGTCCACTAATTTATCACTGTAATGTTGGTCCAAATTCTCCCACCGCTCTATGATGGCTCGAAGTAGACCTCGCAGAGTGGTTGGTGAGTCGTGACATCCACAAACGGCTTTCTTTAACTTATCCCTGCTCAATAGGGTCATATCCAGGAACATGGCGTCACTCTAGTCGAGCGATATATGAAATCATTAACGAGAACCGCACGTGGGATGCATGCATTATCATCCGTTAAGAAAAATTATCCTCCAAAATGCCGGTGATACAATGACTCTATGGATCGGAGGACGTCGTCCCTGTATTGTAGGCCGTGATATTGCCCTGCGTGACTAGGATGGTGTAAGGGTGGCCCCGCAATGCCACCCTAAAATATCACGGAACCATCGCCTTGTGTACTTGTGAATGGTATGTTCAAGACGTGAAGACTGACCAGACTGCCTCCGAACACTTTGCCGATGAAAATGAAATGGCAATTAGCTTTTAGTGCTGGGAGTGTCCGGGGACATGTTCGGCTCGCCAGGTGCAGGCCTTTTGATTTGACGCTCGAAAGTTATGGCGACAGAAACGATCGCCGTTTCTCCTACATAAATATTTTGGACTAGGTATATACCATTGAAATTCGTATCTCTCGGCTTCTTGCCAATGAACTATGTTTTTGCCATTTAAAGTGGTCTGTCTTGCCACGTTCGCTTCGACTTAAAGTGTATTCTGGTGCGGTATCTGTACGGTGCAGCGCCTAGTGAATAAAGCCTCATTCACAATGAAAACGTAACCGTAAACTTAACGACGTAACGTAACCGTAAAATGAACGTAAAATTTGTGGTATTCACAATGAAGGAACGTAACATTAACGTAGAGTACACAGCAGCCAATCAAAACACTGTCATGTTATTTAGCACGGAAGTCAGGTTTTAGGCTATCTCGCAGTTTTATATTTCAATACCTCAATGGAATCAAACAACGTGGTAGCGGAATTCATATTACTTCAAACATCTATTGCTTTGCTCCTGGGAGCTGTGTAGGCCTACGGTACCTGAAAAGGCGATCAAAACAACGGTGCAGAAAATGGGTTCATCCCTTGAATCAAAGAAGGTTATCTCAGGGCAATTTCGGTAATCTACTGTAAGAAATGATCCTCATCAGTTCGTTTTGGACATGCGGATGAAGCCTTAACTGTTTGCCTTTCTTACGATTCGATTCCCCTTTTCTAATAAAAAGAAATGTAAGGTCTCCTTTACCGACATCTATGACCCTATCTATCACACCCCGATGAGATGTGTGGATCTATTTGTTTGGATGATATCGTTTTCGTAAACTAGTAGTCCGTCATAATGTTAAGAAATATACAGGGACACTGTTTTATTTATGACAGGGATTGTCTCGTCCGTTCGCCAGAGCTGCGAGCTTGTCTCCCCCCATTTACCGTCAGATTTCATTGCTACAAGATATTTATGTCCACCTATTATTTTTCGGTACAGCGTATTTGTAATTCTTTTTCCTTCTATCATACATACGCACAAAGATTATTTTGAAAGAGAAGTACAAGTGTTTCGTCGAAAGAAGTCATTATATCGTGCACAACACACAATATTTACCTCTGCTCTGACTGGCTGGTTCTTAAAGTTAACGTAAAATTAACCGCAAGAGCTTGGAGTTTGCAATCCCTTAATTTTACGGACTCGCAGTTAAGTTTACGTCGGCGCATTGTGAATGGTTCCATTAGATAAGATGGCCGCTAACTTCTAAGTTAACGTTAATTTTAATTGTGAATGGGGCTTAACTCTTGAATTTCTGATAACTGCGCGCTTATGTCTCAACCAATCAACGCGCGGCTCGTAAGCCGCCTGGAGCATGCTCACTTACCCGCTTGGTGAAGCCATTTCATTTCGAGTGAAGCTGCTATGGAAGGCAGACTTGTGGAATAATTTCGCAGCGCGATGGCGTGGGCCTTTGATATAGATCTAGGTTGAAAATCACCTTCCACGGGCATTGTGGCCCACTGAGTTTGTGGAGTTGTCCTTCTAATTATTTGTTTTACGAGGGGTGATTTACCTGCAATTTTCTTCAATTTTCGTCGAGTGGAAAGTAGCGTCCTTCGGAGCTGTGTGGTTTGCCTGGAAATCCTGCAACATTGTAAGTTGATCTGTTCTTTTCCATAGGAAATCGGTCAAGAACTGGATTTTAGAAAGAGAAAAAATGGATTGATTTTGAACGAAATCCAAACTTGAACCTCTAATACATCGAGTCTCGACCATACTAATTATAATAATAAGTTTAGAATCCGCATTAGTGTCTATTCGGCTAAAACCTTCAACGGTTTGATCTACTAAATTTTATTTAGATTTTAGGAATATGCTCGGTACCTACTATTTTTCAAGATTTTAGCTTCAATTATTATTATTATTATTATTATTATTATTATTATTATTATTATTATTATTATTATGCAAACTGGTTGTTAAGATTTGACTTGTGAATCAAGGTTGGCCCACGCAAGGTCCCCTCTTTTACCTGCCTGACTCTTTTCTGAGTTTTTATTTGCCACTGGGCTTTAAAGTTTAGTTCCTATCTTATTATTTTCAGTTTTTCTTGCGTGTTTTATTTTGGGCCGAATCTGTTTCGTTTTACTTGGGCGGAAATGTTTGTTGTCGTTGTCCTAGCAATGTGTTGTTGATGTGATTGTTGTGGAAGCTTGCGATTGCTTGGGTCCGGGTATTCTGATTTTACCTCCTAGCCCGTGAATTATTAACCCCTCAG
The DNA here is from genome assembly GCF_040414725.1 of Anabrus simplex. Taxonomy (NCBI): domain Eukaryota; kingdom Metazoa; phylum Arthropoda; class Insecta; order Orthoptera; family Tettigoniidae; genus Anabrus; species Anabrus simplex. The sequence continues at coordinate 28,834,985 of NC_090268.1, forward strand.
CGCCGACCTCTATACGTGGTAAAGACCCATACATGGTTTCGCATTTGCGGCTATAGTACAAAGAGTTTCTGAGTTATGGATATGCTGTTTTGCAAGGATAAGTATTTGTCAAGTAAGTCTCAGTACTAATATCTGTTTTTTAAGTATGTATGCTTCATTCTTTCCCACAGAATAAAATAAAGAAATTATGATCTGAGAATTTTGTCTTTTCGCGTGATGTTTTCTCTGTTTGTGCAACGAGAGTGCGGTTTATTTATTATATTTGTCTTTATTTCTCGGTTTGTAATATTTTCGTAACTCTCCACGAGCGCTCTGAGTAGGCATCAGTTAGTGCTGCTTTCTGTCATACAGTACGACAACCTGTTGTGCATGGTATATATCTCGTTTGGAAGACGATGTCTCGGCCTTTCATCTGAAATATGTATCGAGTTGGTTTGTTTCGTCATAAATGTTATTCCCCTCATTGAGTTTCCTCCTACTGCTTTCGGTCTCCCTGCAGCTTCATCAGGCCGTGTGACGCGCCGCGCTCAATGGATATCTCCTGCCGAGGTTTGACTGACAGTAACGTGCTTGAAATATTGTGTAATTCAGATGAAATTTTAGTCGGAAGTAGTAGTGACGATATAAGTAGCAGTGATAATGAAATAGATGATGTGGCTGTGGCAGATGCAGTGGTAAATGATCAGAATAACGATGAGGAGGAACCAGTACTTGGAAACTTTCGTGTGGGAGGCTATGGATAATTACACCTATGGATAATTATACTGGTCAAAGGGAAGTTTCAACAGTGGATTCGGATTCCTGAATTCTCCAATAATATTCCGACAAGTCACAGGGACAAACATTGAGCAGTTATCTTATCGGGTTCAGCTGGTGGAAGGTTGGTTTACAAAATACGCTCACTCGGGCGGGGAACGAAATATTCAATGCCGGCGCGCAACAGATAGTACATTCCAAGGTTGCAGGAAAGACATTTCATCAGGAAATAAGCACCCAAGAGTGAGAAATACAAACCTCAGAGACGTTGTGTCATGTGTTCAAAACACGGCAAAAAGAAGATATTGGTGTACTGCTGCCAGGAGTGTGACGTGGGTCTCTGTCTCGAAAAGTGCTTCGAACTCTATCTCACGAAACTAAATTACTAAGGTAATGTGAAACAATTATGTAATTATCTGCATGTAGATAGTGCTATCACAAGGAATTCCAAATTTCGTGAATATCGGGCTACTCTTATACTTGTAGTAACGCTTTAAGTGAATCAATGTATTTCAGTCGCGGTAATCTCATCCGGCCATGCGGTAGGAAACTCTTTAAATGGCCGCGACGCTGAGGGGTTAGTTGGATTTCCGGTTTTTCCGTCAAGTATTAGTTCTAATATTTTCCGTTTGCCCCCTATTTATCTTCTGTGTTGGTTATTTGGGGGCGTCTCAGTTCTTGTCTGATAATTTATTTTACGTCCTTGCGTTGACCCCTTGGTGGGAGATAGGTGCCTAGCCATATTAAGGTTTAAAGAAACTGAATGGAGAGTTACTTTCACCGAAGTGTACATATTGTAACTACTGCTAGTTAATAGTAAGGTTTTAATTTAAAGCTTTCATGCTAGGTGATCGGTCACATTTATGAGTTTGACTTAGTTTGAATTTTATTAAGTACTTTTGTTAATTTGTCGGAAGACAACTCATCTGTTAATTTATTTTCTACCTTTTGAGTTATCTTAATCAATTTAACAATACATTTTTTAACTTATTTTCAACCCTTTGGGTTACCGGTATACTAAATTTGACAACTCAGTTATTAATTTCTTTTCTACATTTTAAGTTATGCTAATCAATTTCTCGTTTTTGAATTAAAGTCACCTTGTGTTCCAAGAAAGATGTTGATTTTCAATTCTTAGAATCAATTCAGCACTGCCACTGGTTTATCTTTTCTTTTGCTTCGGCCCCTGTTGCCCATTGCACGCATTCTTCAAGGTAAGTATCTTGTTTTCTCTCATTCCTTGGTCGTTGTGATGTATTTTTGTGTTTTCCCTTGCTTTCTTGTGTATCTCATTCATGCTAGTTTTAACTCCCCTCAGGGGCTAGCACGTTATCAACCTTCTTACCCAATGGGATTCCATTAGGTCTGTAAGGTTATTGCTCATCTTCCGAGGGGTTACGGGGTTTGGCCTGAGGACGGTGTCAGAGAAGAGAACAAATTATAGAAAGGGGAGTTATGGATCAGAATAATTTTTTTTTTACGTCGCACCGACACAGATAGGTCTTATGGTGACGATGGGATAGGAAAGGGCTAGGAGTGGAAAGGAAGTGGCCGTGGCCTTAATTAAGCTACAGCTCCTGCATTTGCCTGGTGTGAAAATGGGAAACCAAGGAAAACCAGGGCTGCCGACAGAGGGGTTCGAACCTACTATCTCCCGGATGCAAACTCACAGCTGCGCAACCCTAACCGCATGGCCAACTCGCCCAGTAAGGGAGATGTTCAATAAATTTCCAAATTCTCTGCAATTATTTAAGAAAAGACTAGGTAAACAACAGTTACAGAATCTGCCATCTGGACGACTGCCCTAAATATAGATCAGTGGTGAATGATTGAATTATTTAATAGAACAGGTATAAGAGTATCTGTAGAAAAAACAAATTTACAACAAATGTAAAAAATGCTCCAAAATTTCTAACAACAGAAATTGGTCTAATATAGAATGTAAAGAAATTCAAATATTTAGGAGAAACAATTCAAGAAATGGTTTGGAAAAATCCACTGTAGAAGAAAGAATACACAAGATGGAAAGAGCATTTGGTAGGCCTATAACTAGGAATATCTACAACAAAAAGTGTTTATCTAAAAACCTCAAAGTACAACACTACAACACAGTAGTCAAACCGAAATGCCTATACGTGAATGAATGTCTAGTACTGAATTACAAACTAAATAAATTAGAAGTACTGGAAAGAAAAATTATACGAAAAATACTCTGTTCGTTAAGAACTACAAAACTCTGGAGATCAAGAAGTAATGATGAGATAACCAGTGCAGACCAATAGTGTTTGCTCAGATAACTAGAGGCCTAAGGCCACTTTGCAGCTTGTCCTCATATCACTGGTTTTGTCCAGACCCTACCCTACCCTAACCTATCCAGATCAATGGTCTTGTCCAGTTCCTACCCTAACCAATCCAGACCAATGGCCTTATTCAGGCCCTACCCTAACCAGTGCAGACCAATGGTGTTTCCTCAGGTGACTAGAGGCCTAAGGCCACTTTGCAGCTCTAACCTGGAGGCTTACACCTCCAGACCCCCTTTGCTCACTGGTGGTCCAGTTCTTAAGTAAGAGTGTTTGGTAGTGTTTTGCTTCGCTCAATCACGTTGTCTGCGAGAAATAAACATAGGACAGTAATACCCCGTGTAGATATTGGTGATGCAAGCGGCAACCATGGTATTAATGTTGCGTGAACACCACTGAAGTTTTAATATTACTTTTACTTAATTACTTCCCAACTCTGCTTATGTGTGAAAATTAAGCACATGAGAATATCTGTTTCAAAATGTGAACAGTATGACCAATATCTTCAAACAGAAATCTTCTCCAATTTTCAAGCTTCTGGCCCAAACTTCCAGAAGTGCATTTCTGAATGTTCAAGATTCCAACAATGCATGACAGTTTCAGAACAATTACACTGACGATATATTTTACTTTCTGGTTGTGGTCCATTGACATTACTTGAACTTTGAGGGTATATGGGAGAAACCTTTAGTGGTGGTGCACAGTTAGAAAACTGACTTGCATCAGGTTCTTGACCAGAAGAACGTTCCAAAAACACAAATGATCCTTCACTGGTTATAGATGATTCAGATCCAAATCTGCTTTCATTATCACAATTTGTTGGGATTAAGAATGTTAATTGCATTAGGCCTACTGTACTTCATTATCGTCATGTCGCCGCTGAATAGTAACGGGCTACCATAAAAACTATGTTTGCTTGCTTTTGATGAATATGCATAAGCCTCAATACAATAATGTTCCTAAGTTTCAAGTTTCCTTAAAAATAAATAAAAGTGAATATTTCAATAGAAAATTCTATTTTACTGAAAAAAGCTTTAAGAGCTTGAACGATTTTCTGATCTATGAATTAAATATTTGAAAGAATGTTTTAAATCTCCAAAAATATAAATATTTCTTCCTTATTAAACTGACTTGATAAAAACATTGTTTTTAATAACTTGTAGTCTATCTTAGTATAATTAGAAAAGGATGTGCAGCCTTCATTGAACAGTTCCAGTACAATATCTGTACAATACCTAAACACTGTGCGTACTACAAAACCAAACCTAAGAGTTTCACCCACAGATAAAAAACATCCTGCTATCAATTGAACAATTCTTTAAATTTTAATGTAAAGACAGGAAGTGCTTAATAATAAGTAAACAATATTGATTAGCAGCATATCCATAATAATTATGTGAATCAACTAACCTGACTTTCTGGTTGTGGTCCACTGACATTACTTGAACTTTGAGGGTATATGGGAGAAACCATTAGTGGTGGTGCACAGTTAGAAAACCGACTTGCATCAGGTTCTTGAACAGAAGAACGTTCCAAAACCACAAATGATCCTTCACTGGTTATGGATGATTCAGGTCCAAATCCATGATTCTGAATGTCGTGTTTATCAGTTACTTTCATCATTTTTTCAGCTGTAAATTCGTATCAATGTTTAATTGAAACATGCATTTTTTTCTCGGGAACACTACAGGATCTAAAATGCAGTTCAGCCACTTTTTACGAAATGCAAATAAAGCACATTGCAGGAATCTTAAAATGCGCTGAATGCAAAAGTATATTACTAATCATTACTCTTGCCATGCAGCAAGCTGACAAACCTATTTACATTAGATCACACTTGCAAACAATATACTGGGAAGATATATAATATTTACCTTTGAAAATCACAATTTAAGGTTAAGTATATGGTGGACAAATGAGGGAGCACTGCCAAGTGTACTGCAACAATTCCTGTAAGGCATTCAAACTGTTGCTGGTCCTAGATTCTGAAAATCGCTGTCAAATGGACCTGACAACACGCATGAAACCTTCCACCGATAACGAAGTACTTGTCTCTGTCTGCTAATTACATAGCTTTGGCATTCCAATGATGGCTCATTGGAGCGAGAGATAGCAGTACTGTCTAATCACGTGCGTATGTTTATGTTTCCTCTTTTCTTTCTTGCAGAAGGCGGTGACTTTAATTCCGGAGAACGGAAGCCAGGTACTCAGAATTCGTCGGATGGTTAAATGCAAGAAGTGCAGATACGTGTTACGAATCAAGGAAAAGCCTGTGATATTGTCCCTGGGCTTTGGCTGTAGAGATCCATAAGGTTAATGGCTAAACCGATATATTCACCGAGCAGTTACCGTTTGAAACAGGGCTCTGCCTTCGGGAGCCGGTGGGCTTTTCATTCTCCTCGCTAAGAGAAATACCCCACTTCCCGAAATGTTTGAGATTATATTAGACACTAGTACTAAAATCAAACTTGCTCAGATAAATAATAAATTTTGCCCAAAGAAATGTTAAGAATTTTATGATTTTAGAAAGTAGGGAATAATATGAATTACGAATGAGTAATTTAGTTCAAAATATTGAAGTGTTTGTCTTTATCGTAGTATCTTTGAAAAGAAAAAAATTACGACATTGGAGCAATTGGACCTTTTTGGATTACAATACTTATGTTGGAGTTTTCCTATTATTTCCTATGCCATTGTTCTTGAGTATGCAGTGGCCCAAAAATGCGTTTCAGTAATTCGTAAGCAACATTCTATATTTAATGGTGGTCTCTTTTCTTGCGAGGAAACGTAGTATACCATGCAAATACATACACGTCAAAAATGGTTTTGCTCCTCCTCGAGCCAAAGAGTTTCATTTCGTCAGTCGCTTTACAAAAAATAAGTAGAAGAAGAACGAAGGAGAGATATACAGAGGTACCGTTTCCGCTTCTTTATTGTTCAATAAAACAACAAGTGAGAGAACAATACACCTTTGCTTTCTCAGTTTTAGTTACTGAATACAGCACACATTAGCACCTTTAATACAGGGTAACACGTTCCCTTACCTTGATATTGGTACCGTACATGCCTGAATTCATCTTTGTTTACTGTCCACTAATTTATCACTGTAATGTTGGTCCAAATTCTCCCACCGCTCTATGATGGCTCGAAGTAGACCTCGCAGAGTGGTTGGTGAGTCGTGACATCCACAAACGGCTTTCTTTAACTTATCCCTGCTCAATAGGGTCATATCCAGGAACATGGCGTCACTCTAGTCGAGCGATATATGAAATCATTAACGAGAACCGCACGTGGGATGCATGCATAATCATCCGTTAAGAAAAATTATCCTCCAAAATGCCGGTGATACAATGACTCTATGGATCGGAGGACGTCGTCCCTGTATTGTAGGCCGTGATATTGCCCTGCGTGACTAGGATGGTGTAAGGGTGGCCCCGCAATGCCACCCTAAAATATCACGGAACCATCGCCTTGTGTACTTGTGAATGGTATGTTCAAGACGTGAAGACTGACCAGACTGCCTCCGAACACTTTGCCGATGAAAATGAAATGGCAATTAGCTTTTAGTGCTGGGAGTGTCCGGGGACATGTTCGGCTCGCCAGGTGCAGGCCTTTTGATTTGACGCTCGAAAGTTATGGCGACAGAAACGATCGCCGTTTCTCCTACATAAATATTTTGGACTAGGTATATACCATTGAAATTCGTATCTCTCGGCTTCTTGCCAATGAACTATGTTTTTGCCATTTAAAGTGGTCTGTCTTGCCACGTTCGCTTCGACTTAAAGTGTATTCCGGTGCGGTATCTGTACGGTGCAGCGCCTAGTGAATAAAGCCTCATTCACAATGAAAACGTAACCGTAAACTTAACGACGTAACGTAACCGTAAAATGAACGTAAAATTTGTGGTATTCACAATGAAGGAACGTAACATTAACGTAGAGTACACAGCAGCCAATCAAAACACTGTCATGTTATTTAGCACGGAAGTCAGGTTTTAGGCTATCTCGCAGTTTTATATTTCAATACCTCAATGGAATCAAACAACGTGGTAGCGGAATTCATATTACTTCAAACATCTATTGCTTTGCTCCTGGGAGCTGTGTAGGCCTACGGTACCTGAAAAGGCGATCAAAACAACGGTGCAGAAAATGGGTTCATCCCTTGAATCAAAGAAGGTTATCTCAGGGCAATTTCGGTAATCTACTGTAAGAAATGATCCTCATCAGTTCGTTTTGGACATGCGGATGAAGCCTTAACTGTTTGCCTTTCTTACGATTCGATTCCCCTTTTCTAATAAAAAGAAATGTAAGGTCTCCTTTACCGACATCTATGACCCTATCTATCACACCCCGATGAGATGTGTGGATCTATTTGTTTGGATGATATCGTTTTCGTAAACTAGTAGTCCGTCATAATGTTAAGAAATATACAGGGACACTGTTTTATTTATGACAGGGATTGTCTCGTCCGTTCGCCAGAGCTGCGAGCTTGTCTCCCCCCATTTACCGTCAGATTTCATTGCTACAAGATATTTATGTCCACCTATTATTTTTCGGTACAGCGTATTTGTAATTCTTTTTCCTTCTATCATACATACGCACAAAGATTATTTTGAAAGAGAAGTACAAGTGTTTCGTCGAAAGAAGTCATTATATCGTGCACAACACACAATATTTACCTCTGCTCTGACTGGCTGGTTCTTAAAGTTAACGTAAAATTAACCGCAAGAGCTTGGAGTTTGCAATCCCTTAATTTTACGGACTCGCAGTTAAGTTTACGTCGGCGCATTGTGAATGGTTCCATTAGATAAGATGGCCGCTAACTTCTAAGTTAACGTTAATTTTAATTGTGAATGGGGCTTAACTCTTGAATTTCTGATAACTGCGCGCTTATGTCTCAACCAATCAACGCGCGGCTCGTAAGCCGCCTGGAGCATGCTCACTTACCCGCTTGGTGAAGCCATTTCATTTCGAGTGAAGCTGCTATGGAAGGCAGACTTGTGGAATAATTTCGCAGCGCGATGGCGTGGGCCTTTGATATAGATCTAGGTTGAAAATCACCTTCCACGGGCATTGTGGCCCACTGAGTTTGTGGAGTTGTCCTTCTAATTATTTGTTTTACGAGGGGTGATTTACCTGCAATTTTCTTCAATTTTCGTCGAGTGGAAAGTAGCGTCCTTCGGAGCTGTGTGGTTTGCCTGGAAATCCTGCAACATTGTAAGTTGATCTGTTCTTTTCCATAGGAAATCGGTCAAGAACTGGATTTTAGAAAGAGAAAAAATGGATTGATTTTGAACGAAATCCAAACTTGAACCTCTAATACATCGAGTCTCGACCATACTAATTATAATAATAAGTTTAGAATCCGCATTAGTGTCTATTCGGCTAAAACCTTCAACGGTTTGATCTACTAAATTTTATTTAGATTTTAGGAATATGCTCGGTACCTACTATTTTTCAAGATTTTAGCTTCAATTATTATTATTATTATTATTATTATTATTATTATTATTATTATTATTATTATTATTATTATTATTATTATTATTATTATGCAAACTGGTTGTTAAGATTTGACTTGTGAATCAAGGTTGGCCCACGCAAGGTCCCCTCTTTTACCTGCCTGACTCTTTTCTGAGTTTTTATTTGCCACTGGGCTTTAAAGTTTAGTTCCTATCTTATTATTTTCAGTTTTTCTTGCGTGTTTTATTTTGGGCCGAATCTGTTTCGTTTTACTTGGGCGGAAATGTTTGTTGTCGTTGTCCTAGCAATGTGTTGTTGATGTGATTGTTGTGGAAGCTTGCGATTGCTTGGGTCCGGGTATTCTGATTTTACCTCCTAGCCCGTGAATTATTAACCCCTCAGCGCCGACCTCTATACGTGGTAAAGACCCATACATGGTTTCGCATTTGCGGCTATAGTACAAAGAGTTTCTGAATTATGGATATGCTGTTTTGCAAGGATAAGTATTTGTCAAGTAAGTCTCAGTACTAATATCTGTTTTTTAAGTATGTATGCTTCATTCTTTCCCACAGAATAAAATAAAGAAATTATGATCTGAGAATTTTGTCTTTTCGCGTGATGTTTTCTCTGTTTGTGCAACGAGAGTGCGGTTTATTTATTATATTTGTCTTTATTTCTCGGTTTGTAATATTTTCGTAACTCTCCACGAGCGCTCTGAGTAGGCATCAGTTAGTGCTGCTTTCTGTCATACAGTACGACAACCTGTTGTGCATGGTATATATCTCGTTTGGAAGACGATGTCTCGGCCTTTCATCTGAAATATGTATCGAGTTGGTTTGTTTCGTCATAAATGTTATTCCCCTCATTGAGTTTCCTCCTACTGCTTTCGGTCTCCCTGCAGCTTCATCAGGCCGTGTGACGCGCCGCGCTCAATGGATATCTCCTGCCGAGGTTTGACTGACAGTAACGTGCTTGAAATATTGTGTAATTCAGATGAAATTTTAGTCGGAAGTAGTAGTGACGATATAAGTAGCAGTGATAATGAAATAGATGATGTGGCTGTGGCAGATGCAGTGGTAAATGATCAGAATAACGATGAGGAGGAACCAGTACTTGGAAACTTTCGTGTGGGAGGCTATGGATAATTACACCTATGGATAATTATACTGGTCAAAGGGAAGTTTCAACAGTGGATTCGGATTCCTGAATTCTCCAATAATATTCCGACAAGTCACAGGGACAAACATTGAGCAGTTATCTTATCGGGTTCAGCTGGTGGAAGGTTGGTTTACAAAATACGCTCACTCGGGCGGGGAACGAAATATTCAATGCCGGCGCGCAACAGATAGTACATTCCAAGGTTGCAGGAAAGACATTTCATCAGGAAATAAGCACCCAAGAGTGAGAAATACAAACCTCAGAGACGTTGTGTCATGTGTTCAAAACACGGCAAAAAGAAGATATTGGTGTACTGCTGCCAGGAGTGTGACGTGGGTCTCTGTCTCGAAAAGTGCTTCGAACTCTATCTCACGAAACTAAATTACTAAGGTAATGTGAAACAATTATGTAATTATCTGCATGTAGATAGTGCTATCACAAGGAATTCCAAATTTCGTGAATATCGGGCTACTCTTATACTTGTAGTAACGCTTTAAGTGAATCAATGTATTTCAGTCGCGGTAATCTCATCCGGCCATGCGGTAGGAAACTCTTTAAATGGCCGCGACGCTGAGGGGTTAGTTGGATTTCCGGTTTTTCCGTCAAGTATTAGTTCTAATATTTTCCGTTTGCCCCCTATTTATCTTCTGTGTTGGTTATTTGGGGGCGTCTCAGTTCTTGTCTGATAATTTATTTTACGTCCTTGCGTTGACCCCTTGGTGGGAGATAGGTGCCTAGCCATATTAAGGTTTAAAGAAACTGAATGGAGAGTTACTTTCACCGAAGTGTACATATTGTAACTACTGCTAGTTAATAGTAAGGTTTTAATTTAAAGCTTTCATGCTAGGTGATCGGTCACATTTATGAGTTTGACTTAGTTTGAATTTTATTAAGTACTTTTGTTAATTTGTCGGAAGACAACTCATCTGTTAATTTATTTTCTACCTTTTGAGTTATCTTAATCAATTTAACAATACATTTTTTAACTTATTTTCAACCCTTTGGGTTACCGGTATACTAAATTTGACAACTCAGTTATTAATTTCTTTTCTACATTTTAAGTTATGCTAATCAATTTCTCGTTTTTGAATTAAAGTCACCTTGTGTTCCAAGAAAGATGTTGATTTTCAATTCTTAGAATCAATTCAGCACTGCCACTGGTTTATCTTTTCTTTTGCTTCGGCCCCTGTTGCCCATTGCACGCATTCTTCAAGGTAAGTATCTTGTTTTCTCTCATTCCTTGGTCGTTGTGATGTATTTTTGTGTTTTCCCTTGCTTTCTTGTGTATCTCATTCATGCTAGTTTTAACTCCCCTCAGGGGCTAGCACGTTATCAACCTTCTTACCCAATGGGATTCCATTAGGTCTGTAAGGTTATTGCTCATCTTCCGAGGGGTTACGGGGTTTGGCCTGAGGACGGTGTCAGAGAAGAGAACAAATTATAGAAAGGGGAGTTATGGATCAGAATAATTTTTTTTTACGTCGCACCGACACAGATAGGTCTTATGGTGACGATGGGATAGGAAAGGGCTAGGAGTGGAAAGGAAGTGGCCGTGGCCTTAATTAAGCTACAGCTCCTGCATTTGCCTGGTGTGAAAATGGGAAACCAAGGAAAACCAGGGCTGCCGACAGAGGGGTTCGAACCTACTATCTCCCGGATGCAAACTCACAGCTGCGCAACCCTAACCGCATGGCCAACTCGCCCAGTAAGGGAGATGTTCAATAAATTTCCAAATTCTCTGCAATTATTTAAGAAAAGACTAGGTAAACAACAGTTACAGAATCTGCCATCTGGGCGACTGCCCTAAATATAGATCAGTGGTGAATGATTGAATTATTTAATAGAACAGGTATAAGAGTATCTGTAGAAAAAACAAATTTACAACAAATGTAAAAAATGCTCCAAAATTTCTAACAACAGAAATTGGTCTAATATAGAATGTAAAGAAATTCAAATATTTAGGAGAAACAATTCAAGAAATGGTTTGGAAAAATCCACTGTAGAAGAAAGAATACACAAGATGGAAAGAGCATTTGGTAGGCCTATAACTAGGAATATCTACAACAAAAAGTGTTTATCTAAAAACCTCAAAGTACAACACTACAACACAGTAGTCAAACCGAAATGCCTATACGTGAATGAATGTCTAGTACTGAATTACAAACTAAATAAATTAGAAGTACTGGAAAGAAAAATTATACGAAAAATACTCTGTTCGTTAAGAACTACAAAACTCTGGAGATCAAGAAGTAATGATGAGATAACCAGTGCAGACCAATAGTGTTTGCTCAGATAACTAGAGGCCTAAGGCCACTTTGCAGCTTGTCCTCATATCACTGGTTTTGTCCAGACCCTACCCTACCCTAACCTATCCAGACCAATGGTCTTGTCCAGTTCCTACCCTAACCAATCCAGACCAATGGCCTTATTCAGGCCCTACCCTAACCAGTGCAGACCAATGGTGTTTCCTCAGGTGACTAGAGGCCTAAGGCCACTTTGCAGCTCTAACCTGGAGGCTTACACCTCCAGACCCCCTTTGCTCACTGGTGGTCCAGTTCTTAAGTAAGAGTGTTTGGTAGTGTTTTGCTTCGCTCAATCACGTTGTCTGCGAGAAATAAACATAGGACAGTAATACCCCGTGTAGATATTGGTGATGCAAGCGGCAACCATGGTATTAATGTTGCGTGAACACCACTGAAGTTTTAATATTACTTTTACTTAATTACTTCCCAACTCTGCTTATGTGTGAAAATTAAGCACATGAGAATATCTGTTTCAAAATGTGAACAGTATGACCAATATCTTCAAACAGAAATCTTCTCCAATTTTCAAGCTTCTGGCCCAAACTTCCAGAAGTGCATTTCTGAATGTTCAAGATTCCAACAATGCATGACAGTTTCAGAACAATTACACTGACGATATATTTTACTTTCTGGTTGTGGTCCATTGACATTACTTGAACTTTGAGGGTATATGGGAGAAACCTTTAGTGGTGGTGCACAGTTAGAAAACTGACTTGCATCAGGTTCTTGACCAGAAGAACGTTCCAAAAACACAAATGATCCTTCACTGGTTATAGATGATTCAGATCCAAATCTGCTTTCATTATCACAATTTGTTGGGATTAAGAATGTTAATTGCATTAGGCCTACTGTACTTCATTATCGTCATGTCGCCGCTGAATAGTAACGGGCTACCATAAAAACTATGTTTGCTTGCTTTTGATGAATATGCATAAGCCTCAATACAATAATGTTCCTAAGTTTCAAGTTTCCTTAAAAATAAATAAAAGTGAATATTTCAATAGAAAATTCTATTTTACTGAAAAAAGCTTTAAGAGCTTGAACGATTTTCTGATCTATGAATTAAATATTTGAAAGAATGTTTTAAATCTCCAAAAATATAAATATTTCTTCCTTATTAAACTGACTTGATAAAAACATTGTTTTTAATAACTTGTAGTCTATCTTAGTATAATTAGAAAAGGATGTGCAGCCTTCATTGAACAGTTCCAGTACAATATCTGTACAATACCTAAACACTGTGCGTACTACAAAACCAAACCTAAGAGTTTCACCCACAGATAAAAAACATCCTGCTATCAATTGAACAATTCTTTAAATTTTAATGTAAAGACAGGAAGTGCTTAATAATAAGTAAACAATATTGATTAGCAGCATATCCATAATAATTATGTGAATCAACTAACCTGACTTTCTGGTTGTGGTCCACTGACATTACTTGAACTTTGAGGGTATATGGGAGAAACCATTAGTGGTGGTGCACAGTTAGAAAACCGACTTGCATCAGGTTCTTGAACAGAAGAACGTTCCAAAACCACAAATGATCCTTCACTGGTTATGGATGATTCAGGTCCAAATCCATGATTCTGAATGTCGTGTTTATCAGTTACTTTCATCATTTTTTCAGCTGTAAATTCGTATCAATGTTTAATTGAAACATGCATTTTTTTCTCGGGAACACTACAGGATCTAAAATGCAGTTCAGCCACTTTTTACGAAATGCAAATAAAGCACATTGCAGGAATCTTAAAATGCGCTGAATGCAAAAGTATATTACTAATCATTACTCTTGCCATGCAGCAAGCTGACAAACCTATTTACATTAGATCACACTTGCAAACAATATACTGGGAAGATATATAATATTTACCTTTGAAAATCACAATTTAAGGTTAAGTATATGGTGGACAAATGAGGGAGCACTGCCAAGTGTACTGCAACAATTCCTGTAAGGCATTCAAACTGTTGCTGGTCCTAGATTCTGAAAATCGCTGTCAAATGGACCTGACAACACGCATGAAACCTTCCACCGATAACGAAGTACTTGTCTCTGTCTGCTAATTACATAGCTTTGGCATTCCAATGATGGCTCATTGGAGCGAGAGATAGCAGTACTGTCTAATCACGTGCGTATGTTTATGTTTCCTCTTTTCTTTCTTGCAGAAGGCGGTGACTTTAATTCCGGAGAACGGAAGCCAGGTACTCAGAATTCGTCGGATGGTTAAATGCAAGAAGTGCAGATACGTGTTACGAATCAAGGAAAAGCCTGTGATATTGTCCCTGGGCTTTGGCTGTAGAGATCCATAAGGTTAATGGCTAAACCGATATATTCACCGAGCAGTTACCGTTTGAAACAGGGCTCTGCCTTCGGGAGCCGGTGGGCTTTTCATTCTCCTCGCTAAGAGAAATACCCCACTTCCCGAAATGTTTGAGATTATATTAGACACTAGTACTAAAATCAAACTTGCTCAGATAAATAATAAATTTTGCCCAAAGAAATGTTAAGAATTTTATGATTTTAGAAAGTAGGGAATAATATGAATTACGAATGAGTAATTTAGTTCAAAATATTGAAGTGTTTGTCTTTATCGTAGTATCTTTGAAAAGAAAAAAATTACGACATTGGAGCAATTGGACCTTTTTGGATTACAATACTTATGTTGGAGTTTTCCTATTATTTCCTATGCCATTGTTCTTGAGTATGCAGTGGCCCAAAAATGCGTTTCAGTAATTCGTAAGCAACATTCTATATTTAATGGTGGTCTCTTTTCTTGCGAGGAAACGTAGTATACCATGCAAATACATACACGTCAAAAATGGTTTTGCTCCTCCTCGAGCCAAAGAGTTTCATTTCGTCAGTCGCTTTACAAAAAATAAGTAGAAGAAGAACGAAGGAGAGATATACAGAGGTACCGTTTCCGCTTCTTTATTGTTCAATAAAACAACAAGTGAGAGAACAATACACCTTTGCTTTCTCAGTTTTAGTTACTGAATACAGCACACATTAGCACCTTTAATACAGGGTAACACGTTCCCTTACCTTGATATTGGTACCGTACATGCCTGAATTCATCTTTGTTTACTGTCCACTAATTTATCACTGTAATGTTGGTCCAAATTCTCCCACCGCTCTATGATGGCTCGAAGTAGACCTCGCAGAGTGGTTGGTGAGTCGTGACATCCACAAACGGCTTTCTTTAACTTATCCCTGCTCAATAGGGTCATATCCAGGAACATGGCGTCACTCTAGTCGAGCGATATATGAAATCATTAACGAGAACCGCACGTGGGATGCATGCATTATCATCCGTTAAGAAAAATTATCCTCCAAAATGCCGGTGATACAATGACTCTATGGATCGGAGGACGTCGTCCCTGTATTGTAGGCCGTGATATTGCCCTGCGTGACTAGGATGGTGTAAGGGTGGCCCCGCAATGCCACCCTAAAATATCACGGAACCATCGCCTTGTGTACTTGTGAATGGTATGTTCAAGACGTGAAGACTGACCAGACTGCCTCCGAACACTTTGCCGATGAAAATGAAATGGCAATTAGCTTTTAGTGCTGGGAGTGTCCGGGGACATGTTCGGCTCGCCAGGTGCAGGCCTTTTGATTTGACGCTCGAAAGTTATGGCGACAGAAACGATCGCCGTTTCTCCTACATAAATATTTTGGACTAGGTATATACCATTGAAATTCGTATCTCTCGGCTTCTTGCCAATGAACTATGTTTTTGCCATTTAAAGTGGTCTGTCTTGCCACGTTCGCTTCGACTTAAAGTGTATTCTGGTGCGGTATCTGTACGGTGCAGCGCCTAGTGAATAAAGCCTCATTCACAATGAAAACGTAACCGTAAACTTAACGACGTAACGTAACCGTAAAATGAACGTAAAATTTGTGGTATTCACAATGAAGGAACGTAACATTAACGTAGAGTACACAGCAGCCAATCAAAACACTGTCATGTTATTTAGCACGGAAGTCAGGTTTTAGGCTATCTCGCAGTTTTATATTTCAATACCTCAATGGAATCAAACAACGTGGTAGCGGAATTCATATTACTTCAAACATCTATTGCTTTGCTCCTGGGAGCTGTGTAGGCCTACGGTACCTGAAAAGGCGATCAAAACAACGGTGCAGAAAATGGGTTCATCCCTTGAATCAAAGAAGGTTATCTCAGGGCAATTTCGGTAATCTACTGTAAGAAATGATCCTCATCAGTTCGTTTTGGACATGCGGATGAAGCCTTAACTGTTTGCCTTTCTTACGATTCGATTCCCCTTTTCTAATAAAAAGAAATGTAAGGTCTCCTTTACCGACATCTATGACCCTATCTATCACACCCCGATGAGATGTGTGGATCTATTTGTTTGGATGATATCGTTTTCGTAAACTAGTAGTCCGTCATAATGTTAAGAAATATACAGGGACACTGTTTTATTTATGACAGGGATTGTCTCGTCCGTTCGCCAGAGCTGCGAGCTTGTCTCCCCCCATTTACCGTCAGATTTCATTGCTACAAGATATTTATGTCCACCTATTATTTTTCGGTACAGCGTATTTGTAATTCTTTTTCCTTCTATCATACATACGCACAAAGATTATTTTGAAAGAGAAGTACAAGTGTTTCGTCGAAAGAAGTCATTATATCGTGCACAACACACAATATTTACCTCTGCTCTGACTGGCTGGTTCTTAAAGTTAACGTAAAATTAACCGCAAGAGCTTGGAGTTTGCAATCCCTTAATTTTACGGACTCGCAGTTAAGTTTACGTCGGCGCATTGTGAATGGTTCCATTAGATAAGATGGCCGCTAACTTCTAAGTTAACGTTAATTTTAATTGTGAATGGGGCTTAACTCTTGAATTTCTGATAACTGCGCGCTTATGTCTCAACCAATCAACGCGCGGCTCGTAAGCCGCCTGGAGCATGCTCACTTACCCGCTTGGTGAAGCCATTTCATTTCGAGTGAAGCTGCTATGGAAGGCAGACTTGTGGAATAATTTCGCAGCGCGATGGCGTGGGCCTTTGATATAGATCTAGGTTGAAAATCACCTTCCACGGACATTGTGGCCCACTGAGTTTGTGGAGTTGTCCTTCTAATTATTTGTTTTACGAGGGGTGATTTACCTGCAATTTTCTTCAATTTTCGTCGAGTGGAAAGTAGCGTCCTTCGGAGCTGTGTGGTTTGCCTGGAAATCCTGCAACATTGTAAGTTGATCTGTTCTTTTCCATAGGAAATCGGTCAAGAACTGGATTTTAGAAAGAGAAAAAATGGATTGATTTTGAACGAAATCCAAACTTGAACCTCTAATACATCGAGTCTCGACCATACTAATTATAATAATAAGTTTAGAATCCGCATTAGTGTCTATTCGGCTAAAACCTTCAACGGTTTGATCTACTAAATTTTATTTAGATTTTAGGAATATGCTCGGTACCTACTATTTTTCAAGATTTTAGCTTCAATTATTATTATTATTATTATTATTATTATTATTATTATTATTATTATTATTATGCAAACTGGTTGTTAAGATTTGACTTGTGAATCAAGGTTGGCCCACGCAAGGTCCCCTCTTTTACCTGCCTGACTCTTTTCTGAGTTTTTATTTGCCACTGGGCTTTAAAGTTTAGTTCCTATCTTATTATTTTCAGTTTTTCTTGCGTGTTTTATTTTGGGCCGAATCTGTTTCGTTTTACTTGGGCGGAAATGTTTGTTGTCGTTGTCCTAGCAATGTGTTGTTGATGTGATTGTTGTGGAAGCTTGCGATTGCTTGGGTCCGGGTATTCTGATTTTACCTCCTAGCCCGTGAATTATTAACCCCTCAGCGCCGACCTCTATACGTGGTAAAGACCCATACATGGTTTCGCATTTGCGGCTATAGTACAAAGAGTTTCTGAGTTATGGATATGCTGTTTTGCAAGGATAAGTATTTGTCAAGTAAGTCTCAGTACTAATATCTGTTTTTTAAGTATGTATGCTTCATTCTTTCCCACAGAATAAAATAAAGAAATTATGATCTGAGAATTTTGTCTTTTCGCGTGATGTTTTCTCTGTTTGTGCAACGAGAGTGCGGTTTATTTATTATATTTGTCTTTATTTCTCGGTTTGTAATATTTTCGTAACTCTCCACGAGCGCTCTGAGTAGGCATCAGTTAGTGCTGCTTTCTGTCATACAGTACGACAACCTGTTGTGCATGGTATATATCTCGTTTGGAAGACGATGTCTCGGCCTTTCATCTGAAATATGTATCGAGTTGGTTTGTTTCGTCATAAATGTTATTCCCCTCATTGAGTTTCCTCCTACTGCTTTCGGTCTCCCTGCAGCTTCATCAGGCCGTGTGACGCGCCGCGCTCAATGGATATCTCCTGCCGAGGTTTGACTGACAGTAACGTGCTTGAAATATTGTGTAATTCAGATGAAATTTTAGTCGGAAGTAGTAGTGACGATATAAGTAGCAGTGATAATGAAATAGATGATGTGGCTGTGGCAGATGCAGTGGTAAATGATCAGAATAACGATGAGGAGGAACCAGTACTTGGAAACTTTCGTGTGGGAGGCTATGGATAATTACACCTATGGATAATTATACTGGTCAAAGGGAAGTTTCAACAGTGGATTCGGATTCCTGAATTCTCCAATAATATTCCGACAAGTCACAGGGACAAACATTGAGCAGTTATCTTATCGGGTTCAGCTGGTGGAAGGTTGGTTTACAAAATACGCTCACTCGGGCGGGGAACGAAATATTCAATGCCGGCGCGCAACAGATAGTACATTCCAAGGTTGCAGGAAAGACATTTCATCAGGAAATAAGCACCCAAGAGTGAGAAATACAAACCTCAGAGACGTTGTGTCATGTGTTCAAAACACGGCAAAAAGAAGATATTGGTGTACTGCTGCCAGGAGTGTGACGTGGGTCTCTGTCTCGAAAAGTGCTTCGAACTCTATCTCACGAAACTAAATTACTAAGGTAATGTGAAACAATTATGTAATTATCTGCATGTAGATAGTGCTATCACAAGGAATTCCAAATTTCGTGAATATCGGGCTACTCTTATACTTGTAGTAACGCTTTAAGTGAATCAATGTATTTCAGTCGCGGTAATCTCATCCGGCCATGCGGTAGGAAACTCTTTAAATGGCCGCGACGCTGAGGGGT
Source organism: Anabrus simplex (assembly GCF_040414725.1). Lineage (NCBI taxonomy): Eukaryota > Metazoa > Arthropoda > Insecta > Orthoptera > Tettigoniidae > Anabrus > Anabrus simplex. The sequence continues at coordinate 28,854,132 of NC_090268.1, forward strand.
TAGTTGGATTTCCGGTTTTTCCGTCAAGTATTAGTTCTAATATTTTCCGTTTGCCCCCTATTTATCTTCTGTGTTGGTTATTTGGGGGCGTCTCAGTTCTTGTCTGATAATTTATTTTACGTCCTTGCGTTGACCCCTTGGTGGGAGATAGGTGCCTAGCCATATTAAGGTTTAAAGAAACTGAATGGAGAGTTACTTTCACCGAAGTGTACATATTGTAACTACTGCTAGTTAATAGTAAGGTTTTAATTTAAAGCTTTCATGCTAGGTGATCGGTCACATTTATGAGTTTGACTTAGTTTGAATTTTATTAAGTACTTTTGTTAATTTGTCGGAAGACAACTCATCTGTTAATTTATTTTCTACCTTTTGAGTTATCTTAATCAATTTAACAATACATTTTTTAACTTATTTTCAACCCTTTGGGTTACCGGTATACTAAATTTGACAACTCAGTTATTAATTTCTTTTCTACATTTTAAGTTATGCTAATCAATTTCTCGTTTTTGAATTAAAGTCACCTTGTGTTCCAAGAAAGATGTTGATTTTCAATTCTTAGAATCAATTCAGCACTGCCACTGGTTTATCTTTTCTTTTGCTTCGGCCCCTGTTGCCCATTGCACGCATTCTTCAAGGTAAGTATCTTGTTTTCTCTCATTCCTTGGTCGTTGTGATGTATTTTTGTGTTTTCCCTTGCTTTCTTGTGTATCTCATTCATGCTAGTTTTAACTCCCCTCAGGGGCTAGCACGTTATCAACCTTCTTACCCAATGGGATTCCATTAGGTCTGTAAGGTTATTGCTCATCTTCCGAGGGGTTACGGGGTTTGGCCTGAGGACGGTGTCAGTGAGTGGTAGCAGAGCGTGTTTTCTTTTTTATTCACTATTGCCCTGTGCTTCGTGTATGTTGTTCCTTCTGACAACATTGAGTTAGTAAAGTGTAACACGGGAGACTATTGGCCAAAAGTGAGTGCAATTGGACTAGACAAAATATTGACTGAATGGGTTGCTATGTTTCTAGAAAATAGATCTCAGAGAATTAGAGTAACCGAAGCTGTATCCGACCCTGTAATAATTAAGAGGGTAATTCCTCAAGGCAGTATTATTGGAGCTTTATGTTTTCCTACATATATATATATATATATATATATATATATATATATTACATGAGTAAAGAAGTGGAATCAGACATAAGGCGTTTTGCAGATGATGCTATTCTGTATAGAGTAATAAATAAGCTACGAGATTGTGAACAACTGCAAAATGACCTCGATAATGTGAGATGGACAGCAGGCAATGGTATGATGATAAACGGGGTTAAAAGTCAGGTTGTGAGTTTCACAAATAGTAAAAGTCCTCTCAGTTATAATTACTGCGTTGTTGGGAAGAACAATATTTAAGGGGATCACTGTGAGTACCTAGGTGTTAATATAAGGAAAGATCTTCATTGGGGTAATCACATAAATGGGATTGTAAATAAAGGGTACAATGGGTGCTGCGTGAACATTTTCCAAAGCGGTAATTGACCCCTAGAAGTGTACCTATGCGAGTTGTGACTCGAGGACATAACCCCTAAGTATAGTAGTAGTGTAATGCCGATTCGCGGATTAAGCATAAGAGAGCAAGTCTAACCTCACAGAAGCCATCTTGGAGGGCCTAACCTCAGTTCTACGGCCAGTTGCCCTTCCCGACGCGGATTTTGCATAAGAGAGCAAGCCTAACCTAAAGGTCACCACCTTAGAAGGGCCTAACCTCAGTTTTACGACCAGTTGCACTTCCCGATGCCGACAGTCACCATCTTAGAGGGGCAAAACCTCACTTTTACACCTAGATGCCCTTCCCAACGCCATCTTGAGTAGTAGGTCAATGGGGATTCTCTCGACGCCATACTGAGTAGTTGGGCAGTGTGTATTCGAGCAAGCCTAACCTCATGGAGGAGCCTAAACTCCCTTTTACGGGAAGATGCCCTGCACGACGCTATCTTCAGTAGTAGGGCAATGGGGATTCTCGCGAAGCCATCTTAAGTAGTTGGGCAATGTGGATTCCCGTAAGAGAGTAAGCCTAACTACATGGGGGGCTAACTGCACATTTACGGCCAGATGCCCTTCCCGACGCCATCGTGAGTAGTAGTGCAATGGGGATTCCCACGGCGCCATCTTGTGTAGATTCGCGTAAGAGAGGAAGCATCTCCACATGGAAGGGCCTAAACTCACTTTTACGGTTAGATGCCCTTCCCGACGCTATCTTGAGTTGTAGGGCAATGTGGATTCGCATAAGAGAACACACCTAAACTCATGGAGGGGCATAACTACACAGGACCTACTTTTACGTTAAGATGCCCTTTCCGACGTCGTTTGGAGGTGCCTAACTACACAAGGCACAGTTTTACTATTAGATGATATTCCCGTCACCGTTTTGATTCTCCCAGAAGAGTGCACATATGGCATGACATACCATTTCCGCCGCCATTTTAGTGGAGCCTAACTACACAGTGTCTATATTGGGCCCGGGTTTACGTTCAGATGCCCCTCCCGTTGCTGTTTTGGAGGGGTCTAACTACACAGTCGCCATCAGCGATTTTAAAAGGGGTCGGCTTAAGGCTTTGTGTCTCCATACGATAGACTACTTAGTTGTGCACCAGTGGTCTGCTTCCGGCATTACGTCAAATAGCTTCATTCCTCGCGAACTCTCCACTGACAGCTAGAAACACACCACATAATTGAGCATCTCGTCTCCTTACTTCCAAGTCTTCCCAGCTCGAAGTATGTGACATTTTCGTAACACTACTCCTTTGTCGGAAAACACCCAGAACAAATCAGAACTCTCTTCACTTAGCACGCAGAGCAGCGGCGACAGCACGTAGTGCTGCCATCTAGCGGCTCGCAGGGAGCACTAACATAACGCGCTATTCAAACACTACACATTTCGACTTCCAACCCAACGAAATACAGACTTTAAGACGTTTGCGTCGTTCTTATAACATAATATAGGGAAGGAAAAAGGTTGATGTTGATCTGAATGAACCAGTAATAATAAAACAAATGTAAGAATGTAAAACTGAGACACTATAATGCAGTAGTCAGACCATCAGTCCTCTATGCAGCAGAATGCCTATCCCTAACTAAGAAAACCCCACTGAGGGCCCTGGAAGTGCAAGAACGGAAATTCCTGAGAAGAATAATAGGGCCAAGGATCCTACCAGATGGAAGGCGATGGTACAAACCCAACAATGAGCTCTACCAGCATCAAGAAAACCTCATAGATGCCATCAGGAGAAAACGTCTGACTTTCTATGGACACCTATACAGAATGGATCCTAATAGATTATCCCATAAGATCTTCAAGGTTGCTAACAAAGGCAAAGCTACTGGATTCCCCTGGACCAAACAAGTGGACAAAGATCTTGCAGAGCTTAATATTAATCAAGCCGCCATTACTGACAGAAATGCATACCGTTTAATGGTCAAAACTAAACCTTTCCTAACATCCCTTACATCAGCTAGCCACAAAGGAGCCGGGAATTGGTCAGAGGAGCGCAGGAAAGAATTCAGCGAGAAAATGAAGGAATACTGGGCCAACAGGAAGGCTCAAGAGGCCACTAAGAACACAATCCAGTATGCTAAAAGGGGCAGACGAAGACAAAAACACAGCTAGAACACAAGCACCGTGGTCCACAGATGGCCTAAACGCAAAGAAAAAAACAAATGTATTATCAAATTAAACATTAGGTCGTCATGTTATGATTAGGGCCTACAGTCTTCAAGAGCAAATCACACATGCAATATCTTTTTAAACTTGGTATTTTTACAGGCAATATTTTTCACTGTTGAGTCATTGGTTCTAATCACATATGCCTTTATAAGGACTTTGAAATACTTGTCAGTCAGTAATTTTGCACAGCTGTTACATATACCTACACTACATTCATTCAGCCCTCCAGCTGATCCTTCTGAGGATCATATTATGACAGTGATGTCTTGATGGAAATTTCATCGAATAACAGTGAAATAACCTTCTTCTCCATTCTCATTTTTTAGTTTTTATTTCCAGCAAGCTTAGAACCATTTTATTTACTTCAGGTTCCCCTTGAGCATTTTGTAACCAGCTTGTTAATGACCTGATACTTGGCAAAGAAAAGCGGTTTTGCATGAACTTTTATGACTTTGGTGAACAATACTGTAAAGCTAAGGCAAAACGTTTGTCAGTACTCGAATATCTTCGACCCTGAGCTTTACGGTTCCCTTGATTTAGTTGAAAATTTATAAACTTCTGAGCAACACTGTTATCCACAACACTTTTCTCAGTTATCTTTGACTGATTTTTCTGCAGCACACACAATTTTCTTCTCAAACTTTTATTCACTGATCTGTACTTGGATAGCAACTTCTGAGAATTCCTATATTTCAACATTAAGTTTGAACAGCATTTACTCAGTCTCTCTTCTGCGGGCATTTTATCATCTTCCTGGACTGCACTTTCAGCCGGCCCCGTGGTGTAGGGGTAGGGGAGGGCCCGAGCTCGATTCCCGGTCAGGTCAGAGATTTTTACCTGCACCTGAGGGCTGGTTCGAGGTCCCCTCAGCCTACGTGATTAGAATTGAGGAGCTATCTGACGGTGAGATAGCGGCCCCGGTCTAGAAAGCCAAGAATAACGGCCGAAAGGATTCGTCATGCTGACCACACGATACCTCGTAATCTGCAGGGCTTCGGGCTGAGCAACGGTCGCTTGGTAGGCCAAGGCCCTTGAAGGGCTGTAGTGCCATGGGGTTTGGTTTGGTTGGACTGCACTTTCTGTTGGTACGGGTAACTCATCTGAAATTTCAGGCATTCACTAGTGATAAAGGTTATAATGATGGAAAAATGCAATGTTTGTACTTCAAGAAAGTTCATAAGCAAAACCAGAAGAAAATATAATATTATACACCTACCCTTGGTTTAAGAGATTTTTGTTTCTGAAATCCTTTTCTGAGAAGTGGTCCGAGCACTACATAGCTTTTATTTAAATACTCTGGTCTTTTGGTCCTCAGAATTTCATCTAAATCTGCCCTTCTGTTCTTCACAACCCACTGAGTACACCTAAAAATAGATTAAATGCATAGGTTTAATCATAACAATATTTTAAAGAAAGTATATTCTCATAAATAGAAAAAAATACAGGCACAGGTAGGCCTATTCTCACAGGACTTTGTTGTTAGGAAATCTGTAAAATGACTTGCGATCACATTGCCTTCTGTAATTAAAACACCCATACATAGCACAAATAACTTCTCTTCTTGCCATTTCCAAAATCGTGATACATAACAAGCACAAAAATATCTGAAGTACAAATAAGACACTTCTGGCATACACAGCTGACAGCAGTAGCAAGAGTAGTTAGCCTCTCGAACCGCTAGATGGCACGCAGAAGCGGTGTCGCCAGTTTCTCGCAGGAGTTTCCACTATTATCATATTAAGCTATTTGATTACGTCTCAATTCGACGGACAAGTAACTTGACGTCACAGTCATATCCTTGCGTACGACGGGAAGCCTAACCACACAGACGCCGCTTTAAAATGGCTTCTCCTCACAGACACGATTTTGGTGGGGTCTTGCCCTGTTTTACTTTGCTTAATACTTTATATCTCCATCCGACTGACAAATAACGTGACGTTTCAGCGTGAGTGATTTTAAAAGAGGTCAGCTTTTGGCTTTATGTCTCCATCCGTCAGTAACGAACAAGTCTAAACATGCGTAACTATGACGACGTGATCTTATGTTCAAGGCTTTAGGCCCCCATTCGACGGACTGACTCCGACGGGGCTGAGCACGTGGACGTTGACATGGTTATGTATGTTTAGACTTGTTCGTTATCAAGGTTACTCCCTTGTAAACTCAAGCCTTAATAGATGGTATAAGTGTGAATTTTTGTTTAGTCTCTGAGATACTGTGATAGAGAGTAGAGCGGTTTATTTCATCATGACAAGAACATTAACAGTTGATGCACAAGGCTTTAAAGTAAACGGCAGCAAATTTGTATTCAAAGAGGTGGCTGTGTTGGATTGCACTGCGTTGTGGGCTCCGAAATTCGTTAGTTCAGTATTTAGCCCACCATTCCCGTTCTGTTTCAAACATATGAAGACAAAAGGCAGACAAAATTGATTGAAACAAATTAGGTCTGCAGTGGGAAGGAAAAGGAATACCTCATCGCTTTCTATCTTTGATCATGAACGCTCATTTGTCAAGAACAGATCTTTTTTAAAGGGTTGTGAAAAAAAAGGAATTGTTGAGTGAGTATCTACCATCAACGTGTGAAATTATCGACATGCATGAATTTGGATGTCCATCATTTAAAAATCTTCACAAGGAGCATAGTGAAGAAACAATTAAACAGTATTTACGACATGTGTGCATTCTCTCCGATTGGTTGTGTTGCAGTACATGCCGGGAAGCGAACATGTGTAAATTGCATTATCGAAATGACGTCAGTGTGAAAGAAACATTTGTAGAGCAAAGACATGATATCATTCCTATCTGATACTATGTGTAACGCAGCTGAAAAGGCATTCGTAAAGTTTTATGCTTGCAAAAAACTAAACACTTTCACTGAAGAAGAGTTGAATGCATTAACAAAGGCATTTTTGGCTAATGTAGCTTCGAATGCTGTAAAGAAGAACTGAGATAAGGTGGCTCGTGAGTGGACTCAAGATCTTGTTTTGACAGAGCTCCAAACGTGTAGTTTACATCATGAACATGTGAGTTTACCTGGGAAACCTTTAGTGAGACAGTGCCGTACATGTCGAATCGTTAAAATGTATCACGGACCTAAAACTAACAAGTTGCCATCGCTTATAAACACTTATCATGGCTGCGAAAAGAGTAAGCAAGTTGTCGCAGAAAAATGTGAAGAAACATGCTGAGAGAAAGGCGACGTAGCATGCTAGCAGCACGGTGTTCTGTAGTTTAAAGATGGTTGCTTGTCAAAAAAGATTTTTTTCAAATTATCCGCTACCACATTTCAACTAAAGAGTGCAGCACTGAGGTTTGCGATGCACGATGGCGGGTGACAGCTTGTCAAATAGATTTTTTTTTCAAATAGTCCGCCTCAAAGGTAAGTAGCTAAAGAGGGCAGCACTAAGGTTAGCAATGCAAGATGGTGGATGACAGCTGTGACGTAAAAATTACCCGCAAGATAGCAGCACGATGCTCTTTTCATTAAAGATGGCAGCTTGTCAAATAGAATTTTTCAAATTAACCGCCTCAAAGGTAAGTAGCTAGAGAGGGCAGCACTGTTCTCTCTGGATTAAAGATGGCTGCTTGTCAAAAATAATTTTTTAAATTATCCGCCACAACAAAGAGGGCAGCACGGTGCTCTCTTGATTAAAGATGGTGGATGACAGCTGAAGAGCACGTAGAATTTGTTTCCAAACAAGAGCACGTGGAATTTGCCGCCACCACATTTCAACTAAAGAGTGCAGCACTGTTCTCTCTGGATTAAAGATGACAGCTGTCAGAAAAGCACATGGGTTTGTAAAGCACGTAGAATTTGCCGCCACCACATTTCAAAGGTAAGTAGCTAAAGAGGGCAGCACGGTGCTCTCTGGGTTAAAGATGGCGGATGATAGCTGTCAAAAAAGCGCATAGGTCTGTTTCCAAACTAGAGAATGTAGAATTTTTCAAATTGCCGCCACCACATTTCAAAGGTATCTAGCTAAAAAGTGCAGCACTGAGGTTTGTGATGCAAGATGGCGGATGACAGCTGTCAGAAAAAAGCACGTGAATTTGTTTCCAAACAATAGCACGTGGAATTTCCCGCCACCACAAAGAGGGCAGCACTGTGCTCAAAGATGGCTGCTGTCACGTAGAATTGTCTGCCACCACAGGTATCTAGCTAAAGAGCACGTGGATTTGTTTACCGATTCAAATCTCGCGCTAGTTAGGTTAAGTTGGTACCTCTAATGTTTAGACCCGCCAAGATGGCAGCACTGCCGATGACAGGTGACTAATTTGCACCTACTGTGGTAAAGAGGGCAGCACGGTGCTCTGTAGTTTAAAGATGGCGGATGACAGCTCTCAAAAAGCACGTGGATTTGTTTACCGATTCAAATCTCGCGCTAGTGAGGTTAAGTTGGTAGCATTAAGGTTTAGGCCCGTCAAGATGGCTGCACTGAGGTTTGCGATACGTTGTTGTCTGTCAAAAGGCACGTGGCTTTGTTTATCTCGCGCTAGTTAGGTTAAGTTGGTACCACTGAGGTTTAGGCCCGTCAAGATGGCAGTACTGAGGTTAGCGATGCGTTGTTGTCTGTCAAAAAGCACGTGGCTGTCAAAAACACGTGCATTTGTTTACCGATTCAAATCTCGCGCTAGTTAGGTTAAGTTGTACCACTGAGGTTTAGGCCCGTCAAGATGGCAGCAGTGAGGTTAGCGATGCGTTGTTGTCGATGACAGCTGTCAAAAAGCACGTGGCTTTGTTTACAAATTCAAATCTCGCGCCAAAATTCAAATTTCCCGCCAAAATTCAAATTTCCCGCGGGAGGTGGAGGGGCCCCTGGGAGCCCGGAGGAGGAGGTGGCGCCCGAATCCGCATATTATACTACTGTTGCCGTATGCTTAAATGCAAACTTTTATCCCTATGAAAAGGCTGTAGCTAAATTTAACAATGGCGACTGCACTGAATTGTATGATATGTTCATCAAGTTTCGTAATGCGTACTATCAGCTTGATGATAATCGTTCCGAACCGAATATATCACGAAGTGAATTTCAATCGCATTGTCCTATTGTTGTTATTAATTGCATGGATAAAATCTTCCTCCGTAGATGTTCGCGTTGAAATTGAAACAAAAGAACCTATTCCAGCCAACACTACTCCGCATTGCATTATTATTCATGATCGCATAATAAATTATAAACCTCTAACGAATGAATTATTTTTCTTCCAATAATCTTGCTCGAGTTTTTCTTCCTTTTTTCCTAATGGTGTATATAAACGATAGAGAGAGGATTTTCTGCTTCTGTTCTTCGATATCGAGCACACCATGAGTGCAAAACACAGAGGAGTGATAGTTGACATTCAGAAGTTACCTACTGGATGTTACAAGATAGCCTGTTGTAATATAGATTCGTCTACAAATGTGTTATCTACAGCTCTATTAGGTATGAGTGTACCTAATTTAGATTTCATGCTTACGTCGTTCTTCAATCTTCTCAGTGATCAACAATACCAATATCTGGTTGTGTGCAACTGTGTTAATGAATTACGTCTATTAGCACTGCGAGAGTACCCTCGTACATGCTATATCGACTTGAACACTATAGAAGGTGTACCCGATTTAAGAACAATGCGTAACGAGTGTTTCCCTGTTGACTGTCCGCGTCATTTACCACATGTTGCAAGACATTCAGGCAGCTGTGCTATGTACAACGTTCACGCAGTTCATAGTTGGTTAAAATCATCAGATGGTGTGATGAGAATTGTGTGTTCAGTAATAAACAAATTTAAGAAAGAAGGTGTGAGCAGATTCAATAAATTTGAGTGGACTTTCTTCCCTTTAAACATATTATCTATTTACGAACAACATCAGTTAAGTGCGCTCTGGCAGTATCTACCAGATCATCTGAAGGCGAACTTACACCATGCTTGTCAGGATTCAGGAGCTAACAACGACAACAACGTCCGAGATTGATATCAGCTACTAATTCAACAATTATTAAGGTGAAAAAATAGATATAATGGTATCCTTTTTTTCTTGCTTGCTTTTCCGGTTTTATTCTGCTACCAACTAATTTATTTTTTTCTCCTCTGCAGGTCTCTCCTCATGGATGCAACAACAACAACAACAAGAACAACGTGCGAGCTCGATATCAGTTACTAATTCAACAGTTATTAAGGTGACGAAAAAATAGATATTAGTTTCCTTTTTCTTGCTTGCGTCTTCTATTTTATTCTGCTATCAACTAATTTTTCTTTCTTCTTTCCCTCTGCAGGTCTCTCCTCGCGGTGGCAGTCAAAGATTCAGTCTCTGCAGGTCTCTCCTCGTGGTGGCAGTCAAATATTCAATCAAAATTTTATGTCAAAAACTCTGTAGTTTCTCATTCAATAAATTAGAATGTAAAAAGAAAGGTTTTTTTCATTCTCCTACTCCTACTTTAGTTAGAATACAAGGAATAAAAGGAGAGGCAGCGCAGGATAGTTGAAAGAAAAACTGTTTAACAATTTCTTGATCATCTAGTTTGGATTTTATTTTTTCGAAAAAGAAAAAGATTAAATAAAGTTTTACAATGCACTTATATATATATAAAATGAAAGTTGACTTACAGTACAATAGTATACAGTGAACTTTAAAAGAGAAAGTATAAATACAGTACCATACATTGAATAAAAGAAACAGCGAGTGAAATGTTTATCAAGTTAGAAATTCTATAAGATCACAATTTTTTCTAAAATAAGACAAGTTTCTAAAATAAAATGATTAAAGTAAACACAGAAGAAACAAGAGCATCTCATCCTATTACTTAACAATCACCTACAGAGTAAATTACATTATTTTTACATACGGAAGGGTAAACCGATGAGTAAGTGGAGGAGGTGCTCACAAAAAAACGCCAACCTACTACGCAAGATAGCTATACATTGGTTATACTTTTCTCTGCAAGACTGTAATGTCAAAATGGCAATGTATTAATTTTTTGTCTGTGATGTACCTTTTGTCATCATTAGCTGTGAGTGCTAGTTTATACTGACGAACCGTGAACACAGAATGAGAAGTGGAAGTGATGCACACTTGTAGTTTGGTCACTCGCTCACCTTCATACAGACAACGTCTATACTGATCAATTGTAAGGTGATCAACAACATTTTTGACACCCTTAGCTTTACATGTAGGTTTCTCTTTTTCACACAACTTAATAGCATACATCTTTAGTCGCAAACCTACAAATTCTTCAACAATACGTCCACCATTTTCATCCTTCATTAAACCTATTTCACCTGAATTTTTTCTTTCAATTTGGAAAGGATTATTTTCATCATAATTTCCTGTGTCAAACAAAACTGAATTTTCATTCACAAACTCGTATATATCAAATGAAAAATTGTATATCAAACTGTCTGTGTCTGTATAGTAGCTGTGAGTTTGAATCAGTGTTTCTCAAAATAACGTTGTAGTGAAAATCGTTCATTTTCATTTTTAACAAATCTAAAATTGTAGCACCGAGGTAAACCGGTTGATTGTGAAGAATTTGAAGTTTCTTCATTTCGATAATCATACACTTATCGTCCACTCTAATACGACGTTTGATGTTTGCTCTTGAGATCAACGTATGTGCACCACAACGACCCTCCCACTGTGTGACCCATCTGACGTCGCGCAGCTTCCTTACGTTCATTAATGAAGGACCAAAAATTGCGTTATTCATTAATTTATAGAAACTTTTCTCGAACTAACTTTTTGCTGACTTTCGTTTCTCTGTGTTCAAATCAATGTAGCATTTTAACCATGAGCTCTGATTAAACTGAATCGCTCTGTATATGCGAGCTACTTTCATACCTAATTCTACACACTGTTTTAATAGCCTATAATGAAGAACATACCGTTCCTTGTTGTAAAGAGTGCTCATTAGTTTCGTAGATTTTTCAGGGCACAATGGATAATCGGCATGTTTATCATGAAGTTCGGGGATAGATTAAATCAACCTCTACCATAAACCCAACATCTGCTTCATCTCCTACATTCATAATGTCTAAATTCTCGACGTTCTTTACCCATTGAAATCCGCCCGTTGGAAGAAACTGTTGCATAGCGAATCCATAAAAATTGTTCACGTCAAAGTACGTTATGTATGATTCCGGTTTGGACTCATCGTATGTTAACATGTACTTCTTATTTGCTATTGCATGCCGCGTAACGCATTGCACATTACCACCGCGTATGGAGCGTTTGAAGAACTGCAGCATGTCAACATCTTGAAGTAATTCTAGCTGGACAGCTGTTTTTTTTTCATAGCACACCATGCCATAGACGGTACCGTGTAGAAATGAGCGGCATCAATACCATATGTCTCTTTTCCACTCAATCTAACGTTTTCAAATACATCGGCCAAGAGTAAAGTATCGATTTTCAAGTAAAGATCAGAATATTCACCCAACGATTTACAGTTAAACTTATTCCAGATAAGGTGAGCAAACGCGTAGTTTTCTTCCGACACAGTTTCACCCTTTATAGAGCTAAAGAATGAACTCCTTGGCAGTAAACTAGTGTCGTCTAACACCTCCATACTAGCGATATATTCGTATAGAAATATCCCTTTCCGAGAAGCAAGTTTAAACTGTAAATAATCGGTGAAATACCGTCTCGTTACAAGCTTTGACTCCTCACAAAGTAATAGTGCCATTTTGTCCAGCGAAAAAGGAATGAAGTTGTAAGTGTCTATAAATCTTAGTTCAACACGTTGTCTTTGGTTATAACGTATGAAGTTTGAAAATACTTTGTATCGCTCCATGTTCATTGGTAATAGTTTAATGTACGCTCTGTGATTTGTCACAACATCCCCTCCCTTCCTATTCAGTTCTCTAATTATAAAATGCCCATCATAGGCTGTCAAATTATGGAATGCTACCGGCAAGGTAGAAATTTTACGATACTGTAAGTTACACGATTGATGTGCTGATCCCCTGTAGACACCCGTTGAATGACAATGAGCGCGAACTTTAATTTCATTATCTGAGATTTCCTTCTCACATATGTGACATAATGTAGACGAGAGAAATTTAATTTCTTGCTCAACAGTCAATGGTAACATCGGTTTCGTTTCAAAATAATAGGGCGCAAGCGTGTCCACTAAGTTATACATCTCATCTACGAACCATTTAACACCATCACTACCTCGATAGAGTTTGAAAGAGCACAAATCTCTGTCAAGACTACAGTGTAAATAATATGCTACGCTGTATGGCACATGTTCGTGAATTGGAGTTGAATGCGACGTGTTATCATTTGGAAAACAAGTAGACACAGGTTTCAGTATGCATCCTGTGTCAGCATACACAATAAAAGGCACTGTCTCTTTAACCTTATACTCTGCAAAGTACACTAGCCGTTCCCTATCCGAAGGCATTATACTTTTGCCCACCGGAAATTGTATACAGTCATTACTGTGCAAAGCTAATTATTCCTCATTTTGGAAGTAGGACAAACACCGTCTGCAAATATAAATTCTATTCCGGCTCTTCTTAAGAGATGAGCGCACAAGACGTGGAAGATTCTTAATTAAACAGAAGTGATACTTCTCACTGTCGCCAATCTGAAGCATTAGAAGATATACTTTCTTTTCACACGTTTTATGTGAAACGTACAAAGGTACAGACATAAACTCTTTTTTGTCATCTTTCTGTCCTATGCACACCCAGTTGTTCTCGTTATACTGCGCTCCGAATACATTCACGGAGATTTCGTTTTGTTCTTCAAATTTTCACATGTATCTCATTTCCAACGGGACTGGTATGTCTTTTAAATTTAGAATTAAATTATAATGTGGATAAGAAGAAATGCGATCAACATGATGTTTAGCTGGAACTAAGCCAGCAACTACACTCCACGCAAAGCAAGCATCCCGTGTGTTCTGCAGATTAATAACTGCTTTCTTGTTTCTAACTGCTGTAGGCAACGTTAGACTAGTTGGCGACTTACTCACGTGAAAACCGACATTTTTATTAATGTTTACCCGCAATTCGCGAATTCGTAGCAGAGACAAACCCGAATCACGAGCCTCGAACTCTGTTGATTTTTCAGAATCGGTTTAGTTACATGCTCGTTGTACCATTCTCCTAAATTAGTACCTTCGGAAATTTCAGCATTCCGAGAATGAAAATATTTGTTATCGATTTTATCGTGAAGAACATGTTGTGCGCAGAGAACAGTATTTACTTTTAATGCTTGTGTGTTAAGTGCTTTCTTCACATATTTATTAAATCACACGTAAGATTAATCTAGGAACTCTTCGGGAAGTAAGAAATCATTTTTAACATGTACCACCGATAGAGTGTACACTCTGCGCCGAAAAGCTTCCTCGATTTGCTTACAATGAAAAGCAGACAGATCTTCTATCTGTAAAGTTAGCCCATTAACAGTGCGAGCGTGTAAATAAATTTCTAACATCCGATTATGCATTTCCTCTACCTCGTTAAGATTTTTAATCAGCTCGAACTGAGCTTCTTCTTCTCGCTTCTCGCTAGGTTCGAACTGAAATGGAATTAGTATTGATCCATTTACCTCCCTCATAAACTCACGAATGCGTTCAAACGCTCAGAATGAGCTTGCATTCTTCCCTCATCTTCATCTGTCGGTATATTAATGTCTCATTTTCTACGTTTGCTCGAAGGAAACTCCATGACTAAAAAAGTGGCAAAAAATTACGTTCTGGTGCTAATTTTTTCTGCGTTCTCAAGACAAGTCCAGCAGTTGCAGTACCAACGACTTATCAAGAATGTACAATCCGTCATCACACAGTACAACCATCGAGCTAGCTCACTCCCTACTACATCTAGTGAACAGTGAACAGCTTCGATTGGAAACTCGTCCTGAAGCTTCCCTAACAATGTATTCAGGTAATAGGAAATTTTATTCGATTCTTGTGAAGAAAAGGAAAATTCAATCTTGTAAATTTCTTCGAATGTGTTGTACCCAACAAATAATAAAAAATTTCATTACTTGAAAATTCAGTCAAGAGAAATCGCACTACAGCAGTTGTCACCTCCTGCTGGCTTTCATATGCTTTACTCAGGTTCGTCACATATACTGCAAAATTAAAGAGCGCACACCTTCTGTTCCATAGTTCAATACAATTACCACTCAGTTCTTGTTGTAGTTGTTGTGCGGTCAGTTGTCCCGCTTCATCTTGAACAGGCTGTGCACTGGCGACGACTTTCTCCTCTCGATGTACTTGCAAGCGTCGACACTGTATGCTTGATTTACGGATCCTGGTTTAATCTCCACTTTCTTCCACTTCATCATAGCAACACCACGGACCTGAAAAGAAACAGCATATACTATTTTCAATTAACAAAACAATTATACAAATACGGTGAAAAGAAGTTACATATAAGAACGAAGAGACTATCTGCATACTTACTTAGTTAAAATAAGTGTCGTAACTGTCGGCATTCTACTGTAGGAAGCACACTTGATGGTAGCCCCTCTCCAAGCCCCTGTACATCATTTTCAAGTTGTTTTTTAATAAATTTATTTCTTTTATTTCTGCTGCAGAAAGTTTCGCGAATTGCGCCGACAGGAAAACACTCACGGTCTCCTCATCTTTCCCTTCTATACTAGCTATTATTTTCCTTCCGAAACATGTTTCTACTGCTCTCAGCTCTTTAATCTTAAATGGATGGTTAATTTGCAACTCGCTTAGTTTTCTATTATGAAATTGTGGTGCCTTCGCTATCTTAATTTCATTAGCATATCCATTCTGTTGAAGCTGGATGTCTTTTACAATTAAACAAACTAAATAAACTTACACTTACTGAAAGAAAGAAAAGAAGTAAAGGAAAGAAAAGTAGAAATAGTAGAGAAGTTCTCTTCCAACTAGATGATAGTTTTCATGTCATCCTCTGCTCCTTAAATACTCCCTACCACCACCTTCACTCCTCACCAGTGGGCTGGACTTGTCCCTGGTTCACCTTCACTTAAATTACAACCTGCCATAAACATCATGTTCACCTTTCATGATAGAGATAACCTTCAACAAGCTGCAAGGCAGATCTTGCCTAGCAACAGCTGCACTGCACCACTCCTTAGTGTTTTCCCCTCACCCACAGTATGGGGAGGGGGAGAGGGGGTTCATTTTACATAAACTAACATCCTGTTCACCTTTCGCCAGCAAGTGACCTTTTAAAGCAAATCCAGTTGCCACATAGTCACTGTACCTTGCCCAACAACACTAAGCTTCAAGAAATAATTACCTCTTACATAAAGACCCCTAAGTGTGTAGTTATCATTCCACATGTGGCTGACCCCCTTAGCCAGTGAGAGGCACTCCAGCAAGTGACCTTTCAAAACAAATCCTGTCATTGCCCCATGGTCACTGCACCTCGCCCGCACCAGTCACCTTTAGAGAAATAATTTCCCCCTACATAAAGTCCTCCGGGTATGTGTAGATAACATTCCACACGCGCTCTGGTGAGTGAGAGGCGCGCGCAGGGGGGAGCCCCCGCCCTTGCGCAGAGGCTGCGCTGGTCCAGAGTCCCCGTGGTCTAGAATCCCTGTGGTCCAGAATCCCTTTTCCCCTTATACTTAAACCAGAGCCACTTTCGCCACCACATTTCAGAGTTCCTGATATGCCTTCACAGCTACCGTAGCGATCCCAGGGCCCTCGAAGTCCCCACTGTACTTCACCCCTACAGGCAGTCCCCTACTTCGCCTGTCCAAACTCCACAGACCAGATGATGGAATTAATTTAATCACACAATATTTTTATTTACAATAATCTGCACTGGTCGAATGCCCACTAACATTTCATTTATTTTCTCTGTTGCTGTTTATCCTCTTCTTGAATATCTGTACACATTTTGGAAAAGGAACAAACACTACCCCCTGGTAAACTGTTCCACTCCTTCACGCCCTTCCCAATGAATGAAAATTTACCCCAATCGCTTCTGCTAAAATTCATTCTAATTTTATATTTGTTGTCAGTTCTGCCGATGTAATTATTTTTCAGCAGAAGCCTCTCCCATGCTTCTTATCCTGTATAGGCTCTATATAATCTTATAAGTCTAGTTTTTCCCTTCTCTTACTTAAAGTTTCTCACCCAAGTTCCTCTAATTATTTCTGTTGCACTACTTTTTCTGCGAAATCCCCTGTTACAAATCTTGCTGCTTTCCTCTGCACACTATCTATTTCTTTTATTAGGTATTCTTGGTGAGGATCCCAAACACTGTTTGCATATTCCAAAAATGGACGAACCACACTTAAGTAACTTTTTTCTTTTAATTCTTTGTTGCATCCTTTAAGTAGTCTCTTTATGACATGTAACGATCTGTATGCCTTCCCAACAATGTCATCAACATGACCCTTCCAGTGCAAATTACTTTCAAATCTCACACCTAAGTATTTGCACTTGCCATCCTTTTGGGATAACTACCTCATCCAAAGTATATTCAAATTCAGTTTTTAAGCTCCTGTTTGTAAATACTGTAACAGTTGATTTGCCTTCATTAACCTTCATATTATTTTCTTCAACCCATTGTTGCGTACTCTCAAGGTCTCTTTGTAATTCTGAACAATCCCCAATGTTATTTATTTCCCGATAAGTAATCTGCATACAATCTTATTTCTGATGTTATATTGTTCCCTGAATCATTTGCGTATATTAAGAAAAGTAACGGACAGGTTATACTACCCTGTACAATTCCCTTCCAAACTTTCTCTTCCTGTGATATATTATTTCCTACTTTGAATTTCTGAACCCTTGAATTTAGAAATGTTCTTATCCAACGTATAACCCTTACGTCCAATCCTATTCCCTCCAATTACTTTAATAATATTCCATGCTCCACTTTATCAAAGGCTTTGGAAAGATCTATGGCTATGCAATCTAACTGGCCTCCTGAATCCAACTGATCTGATATGTCCTGCTGAAATCCCACGAGTTGTGCCTCACACGAAAATTTATTTCTAAATCCATACCGGCCCCTCGTGAACCAATTTTTATCATCACATATACCTCTGATGTACTTTGCTATTAAACTCTCCAGTATTTTACAAACTATACTGACTATACAAACTAGGCTGAATGGTGTGTAGTTCTCTGGTTTCCTTTTATCACCCTTTCCTTTATAAAATGATATTATTATAGATTCCTTCCATTCCTTTGGCATTACGCTATTATTTATGACATAGACAAAGAGAAATTTTAAATAAGGCACTATGTATCACGCCATTGTCGTTGATACCTCCCCAGTAATTTGATCACTTCCTGCTGCTTTTCCTTGCTGAAGCAGTTGGATTTCTCTGAAAATATCTTCATTTGTGAATGAGAAGCTTCTTGTTTCCCTATGTGTCTCTCCCTCTCTATCTTCTGTTACTGTTTCTAACTCCCGACAATATTCTACTGAATCTTTGAATTCCCTACTAAATAGATTTGCTTTCTCAGTATCTGTTAAATAGTGTTCACCTCCTTCTCCCAACATTGTAGGAATTTGCATTCCTTTTCCTTTTTGATTCCTGTTATATGAATACAGCTTTTTTCCATTTCCCTTTGTGGGCATTGCCCTCTTGAAATATGCCATTCATATAATTCTCTTTTGCTTCCTTTTTCACTCTATTCAGTTCCCTCATTAGCTGTTTTATAGTTTCTCTATTCTCCCTACCCTCTTTGATTTTCCTGTTTACTATTCTACATTTTCTTTTTAATATTTTTATTCCCCTTGTATAATAAGCAGGATCTGGGTCATTTTACCCTTCTTAACAGGTACAAATCTCTTCTCTCCTTCCCAAATGATTCCTTTAAATTTAGCCCAAAGTGTATCCACATTAGTCCCTTCACTTATCCAACAACTGAATTGTGATTTAAGGTAATTCCCAACTTTAGTTTTCCGTATAATTTCGTCTCGTGTGACCCTCATATTAAGAATTTTTGGTACGAGTCCTACATCAATTATTACAGTCTTATGGTCACCTATTCCTCCAATTACCTCAGTTTTATCAACAATTTCCCATGGTTGAACCCAGAATACATCTAGCAAGTTATTGATACGAGTCGGTTCTTGTATTAATTGTGTAAATCCTCCCTCCCAAATTAACTTATTTGCCAGTTTCTGTTCATGGGCTTCACGTGCAGCTCCATTCCATTGAACTTCAGGCAAGTTTAGATCTCCCGCAATTATTACCATATCGTTATTATTGTTTTATGAGTATAATCTCTTATTTTCTCAAATATTTCCATGTCCCTTTCCTCTCTTCCAGGCCTATATGTTTCTATAATTCCCACCTCCTTCATATCATCACAAACTAATTTCTTCCCTATTATTTCATCCCTTTCATAGGTAAACCATTCATGTGAACAATAAGTTTCCTTCACCAGAATAAACAACACCCCCATTTTGTCTCCTCGGTCTCTACGATAGACTGTATACCCTTCTGGAAATACTTCTCTATTACCCACCCGTTCTCTCAACGACGATTCCACTCCTATTACCACATCATCTCATAAGATTCCATCAATTAACCGAATTTTAATTGTTTATTTTCTACACTCTGACAGTTTACTAAGAGGAGTCTAAGACCCCTTCGTCCCTAAAACTTGACTGCTGCAATTGGGTAACATTTGGCTCATGAGTTGAGAACTTCCCTCGAACTCAGGTCCTTGTACATAGATCTTGATTTAAGGATTTGGGTTTTCTGGCAAGTTTCACTGTATGTGCCAGTTTGGTGGTATCGGTTTTCTTAAGTGCAGATTAGTTTGCAAATCTCTGTTGATAATTGTAGCCTTTCCATTACTATTCAGATGTAAACCATGCCTACTGAACATTTGTCTGCCAAGACATAAAGTATCTACTAAATACACATTTCTAAAACTCTTACATAATCTCTTGATTTTTATATTTATATCATGTACACCTTTGTTCACACACGAGTCCTCTAAAATTTTATACCTGGGTGGCACATTAACTACAATTACGTTTGAGTCAGTTAGTTTGGAAATCTTACCTCAGAGGGTCGTAATAAGTTCCTCACCTTCATTTGCAGCAATGTCATTTGTACCACTCACAATCACCACATAATTTTCCTTCTCTAACACAGAATCACAACTTGAAAGGACGTATTCAGTTTTGGCACGTGGTTTTATAAGTCCTAAAACCTCAGTTTCTGGATTCTGCAGCTCATCCTTGATGCATTCTGCCATACCCCGCCCTTGACTGTCTTAGGGATGAATTTTTGGCGATCTTGAATTTTGGTTGGTTTTCTTCTTCTGTAAGTTACCTCGACTGGATTTAAAACTATTCTGTAAACTTGGCGTGTCTTCTTCTGGAACTTGTTGCAATGACTGAAATCTATTTTGATACTGCAAAGAGCTTTTTCTCGGTTATAAGTTGTACGTAGTTTCTCCCATATGTTTAACATTAGGCCTAAAATGGCTACGCTTCTCTTCCGTCCACGGCGATCTTTCTTCTCCAATGTCTTCCAGTTCCTTTATTCTGTCCTTTAACCCCTTATGCGGAAAGCTCGGTACACACTAGCTCACTCTCAGGTAGGCAGCGATTTCCCTGATTGAAGAAAATATTTAATTACTTGATTAAAACATTCTTAGACTAAAATGAACTATTGAAGTGCCAAAAGAGAAATATTTACTTGAATATAATGTATTTAATTGTAGAAAAATTCGGTTATTTTAATTTTTTCAATATTTTGTGCTAAAACGTACTAAGAGCTTTCACACTGCGGAATCGAGATTCCTTCTTCCTAACACCAAAGCTATGGTTTTTAATCCAGTAACTTTCACCTGAATATTTTAGGCAGTTTACTATCAATCTCTGTCTGGAAATAAATGTTGCTGTATATGTAATTTGTAGATTTACAGTGTTTACATGTACTTAAAAGATGTGCAATGGAATAAATTATAATACTTACGAAATTTTCTGTTATGTTGATTAGCGCTTTCGAAGGATCAAGTTTATATACCCTCCCTATAATTCATAAGTGAAATAAACGAACTATATTCAACTACAATACAGGTAATATTTACACTATTTACAGTCTTCACAGTGCTATGTCTTTGACAGCTGTTCATTATGATACACACGGAAGCAGGCCATTTTATATAACCTGTCTCGCCTTCGCATAATGTATATAACTCCATTCCGAAACGCGATCGTTTCCTTGTAATGTAAACTTTCCACCCTAGCTACCCTTTTCATATTTCATAGCAAGAGGGTTCTCATCAATTGACATTTTGCCATCAGGGGTATATGATACCGAAATTTTTGCTAACAGGTGGCCAAATACTGGATTTATCTCGTATATTTTGGGAGGAAGTTGTGCATTATTCACCTCATTGTCAGAGGTATGTAAAAAGCAGTGGAGGGAAATAATAATAATAATAATAATAATAATAATAATAATAATAATAATAATAATAATAATGTTATTGGCTTCACGTCCCACTAACTACTTTTACGGCTTCCGGAAACACTGAGGTGCCGGAATTTAGTCCCGCAGGAGATTTTTTGCATGCCAGTAAATCTACTGACGAGAGGCCGACGTCTTTGAGCACCTTCAAATACCACCAGTCTGAGCCAGAATCGAACTTGCCAAGTTGGGGTCAGATATCTTTTGTATGTTCAGCTATGTTCTGACATATCTCGTAATAAAAAAGTAATTAAAATATTTCGCTCAATTTTGTTTTCCCTAAAAACTCTCTCTTTACATCACGATGGAAATTTGGATCAAAGCGGGAATTTCTTTGTCCATTTTCAGTATACGTTGAAGAAGAATTTGCAATGGTAGGATTGTAATCAGTATTATCGTCACAACTGTCACTGTCATGATCGTTACTTGAAATGGAATCGAACACGTGTTGTCTTTTTTGCGACTGCTGAACATTCGCATCAGCTACGCTCAAACCCAATATGTTCGAACCTGCAGTACTTATTCCAGGTAATTTCCTGTCACTTATGAATTCCCCTTCGGGAGAACTTACTTCCCTAATATCACAATTCTCCTCGCTAAATTCCAACGTTTCATTTATCATGACCCGTAAATCACCTTCCGCTAACAGTGGGGGGGGGGGGGTAATTCGTTATAGATATTTCAGCGGAAAAAATGTAAGAAAAATGATCGAATAGAACCCTGATCTCAGCAGTTTGTACGGAAATCATGAAATATGACTGTATTACGGATGCGTACGACAATAAAATACTGTGTAACTCGCGATAAACACACACTCCAGTCGTGAAGGAAGAACTCAAGACTGGGGATAATAAATCATTTCACAGTTCTAAAATATCATCAGAGAGGTCTGTTCAGTGTCATAATCTCTAGAAATCCCTTCTACGGCGATATTACTACATCCAAGGGACGATTGGGCGATGAGCTAAAGCTTCAGCTCGGAGCTATTTCGCCTTAGGTCGTTCTTGCCCGGAAGCAGCTGCGATCTTTTTGTTGCAACTCATGGATGACACATCGGTATTGGGAGAATATAGTTGAAAAATTCACATCAGAGGGAAGACTCATCCAGAATACGCTGCTGAAAAGGAAATAAAGCTCTGCAGGCAGGCAACTGAGAAAAAATTTGAATCGGTTGATATATACGCGTTCCCCACCGAGCAAGCGACTTGTAGCCGCGGATCTCGCCGCATCGCCCACCGAAAGGGTTAAGCTTTCATTTTCATGTTTCAGAGCACATAAGTCTTCTTGTAGCACTCCTAAAATCTTAAGTATAGTTTCGTAAGTCTCCCTTTCTTGTTTTTCTGCCTCACTATCAGTTTCTTTACACTCGGGACACAGCCACACACTTTCTTCAATATCAGTCCTATTTACAATAATTGCACTAGAAAAATGGTACCATTCATAACACTTACTACACAGAATCCCATTTTAACTACTCTTCTGCATTTTCCACATTTTTCACTACTTCTTACATCATTATCCTATACGTATATCACAGACACACACAGTAGTCGCCATTTTCAATAACTTCCTAGTTACCAGTACTCCGGCCCTGGAACTCGACTTGACGTGCTCTTGGCACGTGGAGATCCTGGTATATGTTAGAGGTAATGAGTGACATCATAGACTGGTTACACGTGAAGGTGTCAGGCATCATGTATGTACATAATAATATGTTTATGGATGCCTATGAATTATTATTAGATTTAATTGAATAAGCGTCAGTAAGGGAGAATATAATTTAAATATTTACGTGTAAATATTATTTTCAGTCGAAAATGAGAAAGTTTTAAGTAAAACGTTATTAAATTATACCTACAAAAGAAGTGAGGTTAGATAAAACAAGAAATGTAGACAACCCACGGACACTCGAAAATCGCTTATCACGTTCAGTTCGATACGAAACCTGATCGGCGTTATCTACAATGACAGAAATGGGTTACCAAACCAGATGTGGGACGTGTGAGAAGGTAATGAAAGAAGAAGAGGAGATCACACGTACCTGCGACGGATTTGGCAAGAGAAAAGATTGCATAGGCCTAACTCAAGGAGAATTTGAAATCCTTAAAAGAAGAGACAGAAAACTATATTGGTTATTTGACAACTGTAAGAAAAATATCACAAAGGTAGAGGAAATCGATAATAAAATCTCAGGAAATTAAAAACTTAAGAATTTGGGTGAAAAGGTAGAAAGTATAGGAGACCAATTAACAAACAAATTACACGCTGTAGTTGAAAGAAAAGTAAACGCAGCGTTCTCACAGAAAACCTAACAACCTTTAGCCAATAGAACAGATAGTCAAAGATTCCACCAATGAGCAGTCAAATTAGCCAAAATCTCTATCCAACTGCGGATGAGGTAGAGGGAAGTGCCGAGCAAGGCGATACTACACTGGAGAACGTAAACCAAATACCGATGGATTACGCATGGAGTACTATCCTCCCAAGTACGAAAATACTGAAATACTGAATCACGGTAAAGGTATCATCGGAACGAAACAGGACGATAACGACCTACAGGCAGCTGAAAAATGGCTCTGCTGCATGTAGGACGACTAATGAACAATACAACAACATATACGTTACGAAACAATCTTAAGAAAAATGGAATCGAAGATAATGTTCACAGTGAAGAAATTCGACTGCCAGGTAACAACAACGCCTTCAAGATAGGCTTCCCTTTTAAACACATTAACAAAACGGAACAAGCAATTTCTGGCGAAAGAGAATAGTAGTCAGGAAATTTCGCTTTCGGAGAAATCGAGATGACGGTGTGGAACTAATCTAATTGCGTCCCCATGCTATTATGGAACATAGAAGGCTTACAACAAGCAATGGCGTATATCCCACAGAATCTACAACAATATTTTATATCATAATCACCTCAAAACCATACCTCGCCAAATAATATTGCCCCCATTTTTCCCGAGCTAAGCCTAGCCAGCGAGCGAGAGATCCCGAGGTGGACCGTTCGATCGTGGGCTATCACTTTCTAGAGGCATTTAAGGGATGTACCGGGCGGTACACCTCCACTCCGCTAATTTAAAATGTGCGCCAGTTGAAACTCCTCTGCTGGAGGAAGTCTGAACTTTATCTACGCTATTAATTCTCTACTTTCTCAGAAGATGTCACCACGTGGAAAATTTTGAGTTTTTGAACTGTGTCATTTTTGATGTGGTTTTGTTTCACTTGAAGTAAGAAGTGTGAACTTTCTCTTCTAGAGGACACTACTGAAGATCAACAATAGTGCAACCTAGTGCGGAGTCAAAGAACTATTTTGTTGAAGAAATTTTTATTTCAAATGTTTGTTCTTTGCTAAAAATTTTTTCAGTCTTTGGTTAAGTTGGCAATATTAACCCCTTCTTTCCCCTTGTTTTAAATCTAGCCTATCCCGAATTTCTTAAATTAATTTTCAACCAATTATGTGTTTCTTCTTAGTATTGTGTAGGGGGTTTATTGATCTACCAATAAAATCATCGCGGGAGGGTGTTTTCATTCCCCTAACGCCTAGAACCTTCTGCGAGAGTATTTAAACTGCTGATTTTAGGGTCTCCGGGCCACTTCTGTTCCATCTTTCAGTGTATAAAGTACATAGCAGGAGGCGGGAAGCGCCTCTTTCCTCGGCAGCGGTCATCAATAAGGTAATGGCCGATTAATAAATTCTTTCTTTGCTAGCTCAGCAGTTTAACTCTCGGGGCGGGTGTGAAGCGTTCCTCCATGTAACCTTTTCCTAAAATGTAACGATCTTTTCTTCTATTCTCTTTTAAGCTGCATATTGGGATAGAGAGTGCTAACCCTCTCGAGCTCCCACTCACATTGTCTTGAGGTGAACTTATTTTCTCAACCTATTCTTCGTTAATTGCTCTTTTCTAAAGTCACCTCGGTAGTATGGGATTAGCCCTTGCATTAGTGGCCTAGAGCCAGATTAGGTTTTTAAAAACAAGTGTATTAGGAGTGCAAGATCGCCTCCTCTCAAATTGTTATTTTAGAGGTCATGTAATTGCCCATTTTTATTTAATAGACCTCAGTAGGTTGGGTATTTTACCCCTGTGTCTATGTCCAATGAGGACAACTTGAAGGTGGAGTTTGGTGTGGCCTGGGAGAGGCTTAAATTTTGAGAGCGACTGGCTCTTTTGAAAATTGAGTGTTGTATGCCTCGTGGAGGCTTTTCTGTGTAATTTGGAGCAAGGGCTCCTAGGTATGAATGGGGTTTTCTGCCCCTCTGTTAAAACTCGTGTTTGGGGTAAAACTGAGCTGATTGCCCAAGCAGTGTAAAATCAGGGCGCGAAGCCCAATTCCTGTAAATATTGTAACTACCCTTTTTGATTTGCTACTTTGTACCTGCCATGCTTGTTATTTCTTTGTTTTTGAAAAGAAAATATAACCTTGTTAAATTTTAAATTAATTTTGCTTTCGTAGCTGGAGAGCTATTCACACCCGCACCTTCTTTCACCTCTACCTACCACGGAAAACTCCGTAACAAGTGGTAGCAGAGCGTGGTTGAATGGGTCTCAATTTAGCCCCTTTTGACGGCTAAACATTGTTTGTTCCGAACTCTAACTATTTTCCCAGTTGCTGGAATTTTTTGAGTTTTTCAAAATTGTTCTGTCACCATGCCCGGCCCTCGCGATGTTCTCCATCTTAACTATTTGCGCAAGGAGGAGTTGATCTATGAATTGACTATTAGAAATGTACAATCTGGAGGCACGGTTGCAGTAGACACAAACAAGCTTAGAGAGTCCCTAGATTTGCCCATTTCCATCCCCAATTTGGGAGAGAAAGAAATTGACGACTCTCTTTCCACGATCACGGAGAATATTACTGGGCTAGCTTCTGTAGTTAGTTTTTTGATGAAAATGATCCTTCTCCTAATCAAATTAAGCGTGTGCAAGCTAGGCTATATCATTTTTCGAATAGGGTTAACGATCTGTTGTCTCTAAAGTTGAATGACGTTCAGAAGAAGGAAGCTAGTACGCTGCTTGAAAATATGTCTGAATTATCTAGCAAGGTCACTCAATTGTTAACCGGGGAGGTTCCTCCCAAAAGCGATCTACCCACCACAGTGAATGCAGGTAGTGAGGAAGCGCCTCCCAAGGGAGAAGTTAATAGGATAACCGTTGCTACTCAAACTATCCCTGCCCCATTGGACAACGAATCTGAACGTCGTGCATCATTGAGTAACATCCGTTCTGAATTAACTTCCTTGCCATTGAAACCTTTACCTACTATGTCACCCGGGTTTAGCAGCTTGCCTCATCCATTGGCAATGTTGCTCAGAGGTATCTCTAAGTTTTCCGTTAATACCACCAGTGATGTAATTTCTTTTTTAAGATTTCTAGTTGAATTTCAGGATCATGCCCTTGTGTTTTCTCTTTCTCCATGTCAAATTTTTAAATTATCTATCCGTATGCTATTGGTATTCTCTCAGATAAAATCGTAAGAGCCATTGCCGAGCAATCATCTATTGAGGATTTCCATGCCCATTTGCTAGCTAACTTCATCCCGGCTAGGGCCAGGTCCTCCCTTATTCAGAAGTACTATTACCGTGTACAACGCTTGGATGAAAACTTGGCTGATTTCATACAGGACATTAAGTTTTATACTAGGGTGTTTGCTCTTCATTTCCCTGAGGATCAGATTGTACAAGCTATTGTGGAAGGGATTTCACCACCCTACAGGTCATATTTGTGTTTCGCGGCGTGCCCGCAAACTTTCTCTGAACTTGAAGCATTGGCCGTCTCAGCGGAAGGAGTTAGATACGCCGATTCTTTGCGTGTCGCGAAAGAACCCCCGCCTTCCTTTAGTAATACTCGGCCTCCACCTCGCCGACCAGTCAATCCCCGTAAATGTTATGCTTGCGGGTCGCCTGACCATCTGCGCAACAAGTGTCCACTGATCAAGTCAAGTGGGACAAGGAATGGAGCCGGGTCATCACAAGGCTGTTTTAAATGTGGGGCTTTCTCACATATCGCCAAGAATTGTCCCAATTCGAATAGCACCCCCTCCTGCTCAACTTCTGGTGCAAATTCCACCTATGCCAATAATAAAAAGTGACTAGTGGCTTCGGCTGAGTCGACTAATCCATCTTCCCGAGACTCAGCCCCGGGTAAACAGGTTGTAAATTCAGGGAACGAGCAATTTTCAAATTCATCTTTTGAAGGTCCCAAAGAGTGTCTTAGGATTGCGGCGGATTCCCCCGCACCGGTCCCCTTTCTCAAAATTGAGTTAAATAACGAGCCTATAACAGCTCTCTTAGATTCAGGTAGTGTTTGTTCTATTATTTCGGCTGATTGGTATTCAAAATTGAAATCTGTTTGTAAGCTTCCTAACTATTGTTTGTCGGCGATCCAATACGTTTCGGCTAATTCCTCTCCATTAGAAATTCTCGGTTCCTTATATGTCAAAATTCGTATTTTTCAATTCACATGGAAAGTTAAATTGTTTGTGGCCAAGCATTTGTCTTGCCCCATTATATTGGGAGCGGACTTTATTTCTCACACTGGTCTTGTGCTCGATCTTCAGAGTAGGTCTTGCACTTTCAAATTTGCCTCTAATTGTAATATCCCTCTATTAAAGTGTAATTCTGCATCATGTTCTTCTATTTCGCCTACCCAGGATGAGATGTTGTTAGACCTTAGACATCTACCTGAGGAGCAGGCTGATAGTATTCGCAAATTGTGTCAGTCGTTTCCCGAGGTGTTCTCTGATACTCTTGGTGTTACTGACCTTATTGAATACAAAATTGAGGTCACGGATTCGATTCCTGTCCGTTTTCCACCTTATAGGCTATCTCCACCTAAAATGAAGGCTCTAAAAGAAATCATCGATCAGATGTTGAAGGACGGTATTATTAGGCCCTCTAAGTCAGCGTATTCTTCGCCTATTTTTTTTTGTCCCGAAACCCCAAGGAGGCTTCAGGCCTGTCATTGATTACAGGGCTCTCAATCGGAAGGTGGTGTTACAATCTGTGCCCCTTCCCGACCTTCATTCTTGTTTTTCATGGTTTCGTAAGGCCAAGTTCTTTACTATCTTGTACTTGAATCAGGCCTATAATCAAATTCCCCTTGCCGAAGAGTCTAAACACCTTACAGCGTTTGCCACGGACTGGAATTTATACGAATACAACCGCGTGCCTTTCGTGCTCCCCACGGGAGCAGCTGTACTTACTAGGCTACTAGATAGGGTCTTCTCCGACATCAAATTTGAGTACTTATATCACTACTTGGACGATGTCGTCGTATTTTCAGAGACTTTTGAAGAACATCTAGATCATCTGCGAGAAGTTCTCGATCGCCTTCGTAAGGCTGGGTTAACTGTTAAGTTGTCCAAGGTTGCCTTTGCTAAGCCCTCTATGTCTTTCCTAGGGCATATTGTGTCACCGGATGGTGTAGCAGTCGATCATTCTAGAACACAGGCCATCCGTGATTTCAAACCTCCCAAGGACATTAAAGGTATCGCCAGGTTCATTGGTATGGTGAATTTCTTCAGGAAGTTTATTCCTAACTTCGCTAATAGAGCGGCGCCCTTAAACCTTCTTCGTAGGAAAGGGATCAAATTCGAGTGGGGACCTTCTCAACAAGCCGCTTTTGAAGACCTTAAATTAGCTCTTTGTAATGCCCCTGTACTTGCTATGCGTGATTTCTCGAAGAAATTCATTGTCCAAACCGACGCATCGTCGTCAGCGGTAGCTGCAGTCCTTCTTCAAGAGACTGAACTAGGGAGGCGCCCCATCGCCTATGCGTCTAGGATATTGTCGGCTCAAGAAGCCAAGTATTCCATCTATGAGCTCGAAGGTTTGGCAGTCTTATTCGCCTTAGAGAAGTTCCGTCTCTATCTGGAACATGTCAAATTCGACCTGGAGACATATAATCAAGCCTTAAGCTGGGTCTTAGGTAGGCCGCGTCGTACTGGTCGTATAGCCCGCTGGGCCATCCGTATTTCTGCCTTCCAGTTTGATGTTAGACATATCAGAGGTACCGAAAATGTTGTTGCTGATGGACTCAGCCGTATGTTTTCTAACGACGTCGAGACCCACGAACCGGTCGACAGTTCATCACCTTCCGAGTCCATACTATCTAAGGTTAATGCCATCCTAACTGATGCTCCCATGCTCTTTAGGGATATCGAGAAATACCAACGTGAAGATCCGACGCTGGCTCCGATAATGGAAACCCTTTCTTCTGGGGAACATGTTGTCCCTTATGTTCTGAGGAATGGTGTTCTATGTTGCCCTTCGAGGCATGATAAGATGATGAAAGTTGTTGTTCCAGCGGTTCTTGTACCTATGATCTTCAAGTATTAGCATGAGACCCCATTAGGAGGGCATCTTAGTATCTTTAAAACTCGTGAAAAGATTCGTGAAATGTTCATCTGGAAAGGTATGGATGGTGAAATCCGTGAACTAGTAAAGGCTTGTAAATCCTGTTTGCTTAGTAAACCGACCATGTCCACCAAGGTAGGCCTCTTGTCTTCTCAGCAAGCGTCGCGCCCCATGGAACGCCTGTATATTGATTATGTAGGACCATTCCCCCAGTCAAAGGGTAATGCCAACAAGTTCATCCTTGTGTGTGTAGATGGGTTTACCAGATTTTCTTGGTTATTTCCGACTAAGCTGGCTACCGCTCAGTCTACCATTACTTGCTTAAATTCTATTTTTGCTTCTTTTGGTCCGTGCCAATATATTGTATCTGATAATGCTAAGGCTTTTACATCTAACTTATTTCGTAAATTCTGTTTTGACTTATCCATCTCTCATGTAACTACTTCTGCTTATTACCCTCAACCATCTCTGGCTGAACGGGTTAATCGTAATCTCAGGTCCGCACTTATTGCCTATCATCATGAAGATCATTCCAGGTGGGACACGTCCCTGCATTGGTTAGCTTTTGCTTTGAATTCGGCGGTTCATGAATCTCATAAGTTCACTCCAGCTTCCTTGATGTTCAAGTTTGTTCCCAACACGCCGCTCTCTAACCTTTGGTCTCTGAGTGACATTCTACCCGAGACAATAGATCCGGATAATATTAAAGATCTTGGAAGAAGGCTAAAGCCAATCTTAAGGTATCTCATGAAAAGGTTAGGGAAAAGTATGATCGTGGACGGAGACCCACCACTTTGAAGGTAGGTGACCAGGTGATGGTCAAGAATTTTGTTCCCGCGGGCAAGCTTGCCCCCAGATTTCATGGGCCATGCATCATTCTCGATTTTCTTACTCCGGTTACATTGTTAGTAAGCAATCCAGCCACCGAGAGGATATTTAGGGTTCACCTGTCCCAGGTGAAACCGGTGTAAATTTTGTGTCAACTTGCTTCATATAATTTGATAGGAATATGAAGGTTATATTTTTTTTGAGTTCCACTCTTTAGGCATTCTGCTCCTTCTATTTTATTTTATATGTAAGCATTTCTGTGAAACCTCCCCCGATTTGTTAAACTGCCATCCTGTCCTTGCCACGGCCATTACCACGCTCCCGTCTCCTGCTCCACTACACACAGTGGCTGGCTTAGATGAAATGCCATGGATATCTGCACGCCGCTGGCCCCTCAATCTCTCTACATGCCTGTGCCCTCAAAAGAAACATGATGGTCCAACACAATTCTGCCGCCTAGCTTTAATGTTTCAGTGCCCCCGCAACCGCGCGGCGCCGCGCCGCAACTGGGTTTGAGGAAGGGCCCCCTCGGCCCCAGCGAGGACGACATGTGCACGGCGAGCCGGAGCTCTCCTCCCGGCCAAGGCTGATGTGCGGCGCACGACCTGCTACTTGCCGCAGCCTGTATATGTTCATCGCGGGCGCGGCGTGTTTCAACACCTCTGCTCCCCTCATAGTGCGGGCGAGCGGTATCTCAGGGTACTTGAGGGGTCCGAGCGGCCTCCTTTGGACGCAAGCTGCAACGACCGGTCTGGCCATCCAACTTCATCAAGCTCAACTACATGGACAGTTACGATAAGCAATGACTACACTCGGGAATTCAACAGCAATATTTGGTGGACATTGCAAAAATTTTCATCACTTTTAAGTATTAAAAGTTTATCCTCAGAATTCTACTTCTACAAACTTAAAAACTATTCTTCATCTGCAACAACAAATTTTGAAACTAAATCAAACCAAATTAAGAAAATCTTATAAATTTTTTGGCAATTAATCTCCATATCTACATCAAAACTTGGACCTTGTTTTCAAACAATTTCATGTGTCACCCCGGGAGGAACTTTTGGGGGGGGGAGGTCTGTACCGGGCGGTACACCTCCACTCCGCTAATTTAAAATGTGCGCCAGTTGAAACTCCTCTGCTGGAGGAAGTCTGAACTTTATCTACGCTATTAATTCTCTACTTTCTCAGAAGATGTCACCACGTGGAAAATTTTGAGTTTTTGAACTGTGTCATTTTTGATGTGGTTTTGTTTCACTTGAAGTAAGAAGTGTGAACTTTCTCTTCTAGAGGACACTACTGAAGATCAACAATAGTGCAACCTAGTGCGGAGTCAAAGAACTATTTTGTTGAAGAAATTTTTATTTCAAATGTTTGTTCTTTGCTAAAAAAATTTTCAGTCTTTGGTTAAGTTGGCAATATTAACCCCTTCTTTCCCCTTGTTTTAAATCTAGCCTATCCCGAATTTCTTGAATTAATTTTCAACCAATTATGTGTTTCTTCTTAGTATTGTGTAGGGGGTTTATTGATCTACCAATAAAATCATCGCGGGAGGGTGTTTTCATTCCCCTAACGCCTAGAACCTTCTGCGAGAGTATTTAAACTGCTGATTTTAGGGTCTCCGGGCCACTTCTGTTCCATCTTTCAGTGTATAAAGTACATAGCAGGAGGCGGGAAGCGCCTCTTTCCTCGGCAGCGGTCATCAATAAGGTAATGGCCGATTAATAAATTCTTTCTTTGCTAGCTCAGCAGTTTAACTCTCGGGGCGGGTGCGAAGCGTTCCTCCATGTAACCTTTTCCTAAAATGTAACGATCTTTTCTTCTATTCTCTTTTAAGCTGCATATTGGGATAGAGAGTGCTAACCCTCTCGAGCTCCCACTCACATTGTCTTGAGGTGAACTTATTTTCTCAACCTATTCTTCGTTAATTGCTCTTTTCTAAAGTCACCTCGGTAGTATGGGATTAGCCCTTGCATTAGTGGCCTAGAGCCAGATTAGGTTTTTAAAAACAAGTGTATTAGGAGTGCAAGATCGCCTCCTCTCAAATTGTTATTTTAGAGGTCATGTAATTGCCCATTTTTATTTAATAGACCTCAGTAGGTTGGGTATTTTACCCCTGTGTCTATGTCCAGTGAGGACAACTTGAAGGTGGAGTTTGGTGTGGCCTGGGAGAGGCTTAAATTTTGAGAGCGACTGGCTCTTTTGAAAATTGAGTGTTGTATGCCTCATGGAGGCTTTTCTGTGTAATTTGGAGCAAGGGCTCCTAGGTATGAATGGGGTTTTCTGCCCCTCTGTTAAAACTCGTGTTTGGGGTAAAACTGAGCTGATTGCCCAAGCAGTGTAAAATCAGGGCGCGAAGCCCAATTCCTGTAAATATTGTAACTACCCTTTTTGATTTGCTACTTTGTACCTGCCATGCTTGTTATTTCTTTGTTTTTGAAAAGAAAATATAACCTTGTTAAATTTTAAATTAATTTTGCTTTCGTAGCTGGAGAGCTATTCACACCCGCACCTTCTTTCACCTCTACCTACCACGGAAAACTCCGTAACAAGGGAAATTAAGGGTTGATGACCAAGCAGGATAAAAAGAAATGTTACCGTAAAACAACAATCTAACATTTATTCACATAAGCAAATAATAAATGAAAGTATTCTTAATGATATTCCTTTTTACATAGAACTTCCATAATATTGTATTTCTTCCTCGATTTTGAGTGACACGTGTTCTTAATCTCCAGCCTTACTGTGCTGTAATGAAAACCAAAGAAAAATTAGGCCTCTTGCCTTTCCAAATCAAAATATTTGATTGAAAGAGTTAAAAAAATTAACATAGAGTTTCATAAAATAATTAAACAACTGTCTTGCTAACAAGGGTTTTACAATAAATGTGTTCAAAGCTTTACAAATTCAGAGTAGTCTCAACACGTGGTTTTAAGATGAACTCAACTAAATTTATCATTTACAGTATTTGATATTAGTCAATGACACCAACATGAACTTCAGTAGAAAATGAAAATTGATTTCAAAATTCTCAAAATTAATTAATTATTATTTTGATTATTATTATTATTATTATTATTATTATTATTATTATTATTATTATTAATCTCTCATCATTTAATTAAACTATGCTTCACTGTCACACGATCATGTTCTCATTAATTTTCCACTGCATCATTTACCTAACGATCGTCATTAGCATTCCAGGATAACTATTTTCCAATTAATTATTAATGACTTGGTTTCACCATAACTCAAAGTAATCATGCGGCTAACGAACTTCTACTTCTGATCTTTGTATTGCATTTACATTCAAATTAATCTTAAAATATTTCAAAGTTCAACTATAAATGTGTCAGAAATTTACGTTATCCACGTGTGAGCTAGTTAAATAAATTTTATTTACAAATCGAGTGCATTCGTAAGATAACGAGATGATCTTTCCTTTTAAATCTCGCTAATGAAGAAAATAAATCCTTTTCTAGTCTTCCTCGACTTAAGTTGATCAAATTTTCCCTTAAGGGCATGAAAATTACTTCTTAAGGCAGCACACAACATGAATGTAATCTGCGTCGCAGCAAGTGCACGACCAGATCAAATTAAATGGGACCAACATGATACAAGAGAAATATACGTATTTACATATACACACACATTCACACTAGGAAACACGTAATTTATGTACATTATTTATATCGAATCCTGTTTTGGCAAGTTTATTCATGATTTTTACGAGTGGTCAGGTCACGTAATATCTAGCAGAAATAATCTGTGTACTGAAATTATTCTTCATTAATGGTGACTAGTGATCGAAGTCATGGGTATCACTTGGTAGAAACACATTTCACATATCGATGTGAGTTCATCTAACTCTTGAAATTATAATGGAAGATTCTAGTAAAATCAATAAGCACTACCATCGCTTGGGCTACAGGTTGAAACTATCGCGAGCGTGAGCCTTAATCGTATTATTTTTATTCCCTACCTGTGAAATACACTCGCAACACGTACTCCAATAATTATAATCTATCTTGCGCTCCCAATACACAAGAATAAGTCAAATATCATCATTAAATCATCAATCGCTCAATTATACAACAAATATCCCTCAGGATTGGTCATATTCCAGACCCTTCATGAACAGAGCACATTCAGTCTCACATATAAGGACTCTACTGTAAATTTATGGCTCACGAGCGTTTAATTCTGTTTTATCCGATCTTTAGTTAATATTATTATTATTTAAGTGATTATTACATCCACTGATCCTCGTGGAATATCATAAAATTAGATGAGTTCATCATAAATACAACAAGTGATCTTGAAAGACACTAGGTTCGACCCTATTCACTCAAAATGTACACGCAAATTTCAGTCCAATATCTTTCAACATTACAAGGGAAGTAGATTTATCGTGTGGTCAGTGATTTTTAAATATTAAGCTCCTAAGCATGGGAAATCATTCAAAGACAACATACATGTCTACTCTAACAGATTCAAAATTTCATTCACACGTACCTAGTCTACCACGACACCTTAAGAAGTGGAAAAATGACATGTTTCTATCTACAACAAACTAATAGATCTACGACTTAAGGAAGAAAGACCTCTAGTTGTACAAAAGGTGAGACAGATAAATTAAATTAAAAGGTACTCAAGTTTTAGATGGAGTTCGATCCCCGTCGACAGTCAATTATTCCAGCATTTTCCTCCGGTCAGTCTCCTTCCAATTACCAGATACGCCTCACATTTTACAGCTCCATGGAGGCTTTATAGCAGGTGTCCCTCGATGAAGTTGTGTTATAGGTGGTTGTGGAGTTGTCCATCTTGAGGTGTTTAGCTTCTAAGACGACTTCTGTAGAATTCCGGTCACAAGCTGTAACTGAGAAGACAAGATTAGGTATTTGCACAAGCACACGTCGAACGTTAATAACTCGTCTACACAGTCACACTTAACTTGGATCTTAAGGTGTGTTTTACTCCATAGGAATTCGCTAATTATCTCGCTAAATTCTGGCAGAACGGGCGTCGACTTGAACTGGAAATAATTTCTCCATGTGGTCGGATAACGTAGCGTCGCACATCCAAGTGTAGAGTTCAGAATAGCAGCACAGCGAAGAATATTCAGAGAAAGAGAGCAATACAGCGAAGGATATTCAGAGAGAGCAATTTACTCGTAACAAGGCCTTTTTATCTTATCGGCCTGGGAGGTGTGATCTTCAACGAGAACGATAATTGGCTGATGGTCTCATTTAATTGGCTCAGACTATTCCAGATTCAGAATGTGAGTTGCGCGCGTGCGGCGGTAGTCACGTGATTTGCTTCAACCTTGGCACGGTCCGGGCCATGTATCACCCCTCTGAATGACGAAAAAACTCGTTCTTAGCTCGCCACTACTTCCCCAATGACACATTGCAGTTCCAAGCAGACAATAAAACTTTTAATTTCCAATTGTTGAAAATATACACAATATCGCCAATTTTAACGGGGACATTATAGTATACAGGGATACTACGCTTTCCAATCTTTCGTCCAGCTCACAGCAGGAAGTCCTTCAGAGGGAACCTCCATTTTCATCAAGCCTCATCTTGGTCCAGTTAAGAAAATACGAGTAATTAAGGTAGAAAATATGGTGATTGTCAAGGCAAAAGAAGTCACCATCGTAGGGTTAAACATCAACCCACAAACAGATAACGAAAAAGCTAAGGAAAAATTAATGGAAACAATCGTAGTAACGAGAAGTGACGTTAGGGTCATCTTAGATGGTAATTTAAATACAAGGATCGACAAGCCAAACATTAAAACAATACTACTGATGGAAATACTCTCATAAGTAAACTACATCTGAAAACCTACCTTGCGCCTAACGGAAATAGCTTAATAGACCATGTTTTCGTACGAGGAGAAGGTAAGAACATAATAAGTCAATAAGGTGTATGGTCTTCATAAATGGCTCCTATCAGAAAACATATTCCAACAGTGACAAAAATTGAAATTGTGCAATTACAACCTAAAATTACTTCACATCTCAGCATCAAGGAAACTAAACCAGGTTGAAATAGCTCAGAGCAAAAACAAAATAACCGAAGCAATATCATTAATCGAACAAAACCAATTAAATCAATCGATGGCCCTTTTCACAAAACTCTCCAAGGCTGTAGAATATCCGTCAGGAGTAGGAAAGTACAGCCTTGGTTCGACAAGGAATGCTATATAAACTGGAAAAAGACGCTCGCAGCACTAAACAGAGCAAGAGCCTCAATGCAAAAATCGGCTCTTTTACAATATGAAAAACAGAGCATCTCGTATAAACAATTATTAAAAAAGAAGAGAACAAAATTCATAGAGGAAGACGCAACGTGACAAGCTGAAATCGTAAAAGAAAAACCCTTCATAGTTCTTAGAAAGATATATTCCTCATTCACGAGGGAAATCCAAATGGATACATGAGAAAACCACTTTGAAGACATTCTCACTCTACAACATAAGGACTATGCTTATGATCCTCCTCCAACATAAACTTCTAAATCCAAATACTAGAGAAGAAATAGAACAGGCCATAACATCAGCTAAAAATGGAAACGCCCCAGGACCAGACGGCGTTTATGGTAAACACATTAAGGAATCCTTTTCTCTAACGAATGAGTTCTGGTTAATGTAGATGGACACCTGCATGACACCTGGGAAAATTCCCGAGGCATGGAGAACCTCAACATTAAAAGTGCTCTTTAAAGGTAAATGTGAAGTTAATAGCCCTGACTCATTTCGAGACATTGCTCTAGAAAATGTAAGCCTCAAAATGTTTTCAAATATCTTAACAAAACGGCTTCTGGAGAAAATAGATGAACAAATTCCAGAAAACCATTTCGGGTTTAGAAAAGGAAGAATTACCTTCCACGCCATTTCCTATCTGATAGAAAAGGCTCAAGATACTCTGCGACACCTTGGGAAAAATACCATGTAGTCTTCATAGACTACAAGTAAGTTTTTTTATTACGTAGACCGAGAAAAGCTCCACCATAAGCTCAGTCAGATGACTGGAGATACAGACCCCATTACAGGAGATATTATGGATACAATGCGTCATAACTACATACAAATAGACGATGGAGTTACATCATCAAACAAACTGACCCAGACCAACGGAATACTCCAAGGAGATCCAATGAGCCCGACAATCTTCATTGTCATGACAGCTGATATTACAAAAATCACCGAAAACACCACAGTTACTCCGATAATGTATGCAGATGATATGGCAATAGGATTAGCGGATATAAAAGAGATACAAGAAGTACTACAGAATTTAGAAATGTGGGCAGAAGTAAATGGGTTACGGTACAAATAAATCTCAAGAAAACGAAACAGATGACCTTCAGGAAAGGTGGGAGGATAACACCAAAGGACAACCTGACACTACATGATAAACCAATAGATATCGTTCCAAAATTCAAGTACCTTGGGGTAACACTCCAAACAACTTTAACCACATTCACAATTCACAAGCAAAAAACCAGCCACTGCAGTAAGAGCAATATATAACACAAAACATCTCCCACTACGTTCAACACAAACTGCAATGACAATTTTCCGAACTATAATAATGCCCATAGCTACCTACGGTATTACTGTGACTTTTGATACTCTTACAGTTGGAGATTTATCAAATGAGGCGTCCATTTCCAAAGGGTTCCTTGTCCAAGAAGTGAAATTGTTGGGAAAACGCGAAAAATGTTTATCAGACATACTGCTTATTGTAAGCACATAATATTTTGCACACCCTTTACTGTTGATCAAAGTTTACCACCAGGATTTTTATCTACGTACGCTGCTCTTTTCGTCGATGCTTTCTGGTAAATCCTTCTTCTCCACAGCAAGATGTCAATCGACATAGCTTTATGCAGACCCTGTCGACGTCATTACAAGCATCGAGGTAAAAAAGTTCAGATGATTGGGATGGACCTAATCCGGAGATTGAAAACTGTACACTTATAGGAAGAGAGTTAGGGACTTGAAAAACTTACAAAGGGAGATGTTCGATAATTTTCCAATTTCTTTGAAATCATTTAAGGAAAGGCTAGGAAAACAACAGATAGGGAATCTGCCACCTGGGCAACTGCCCTAAATGCAGATCAGTGTTGATTGATTGATTGATTGATTGATTGATTGATTGATTGATTGATTGATTGATTGATTGATTGATTGATTGATTGATTGATTGATTGATTGATTGATTGATTGATTGATTGATTGATTGCCCAACTACTCTAGATGGCGTCGCGAAGATCTCCATTGCCCTACTACTCAAGATGGCGTCGGGAAGGGCATCCAGCTGTAAACGTGAGGTTATGCCCCTCCAAGATTGTGACTGTTGGCGTTCAGAAGACAGCTGGCCGTAAACCTGAGGTTAGGACCCTCCAAGATGGCAACTGTATGGTTAGGCTTGCTCTCTTATACAAAATCCGCGTCGGGAGGCAACTGGCCGTGAAACTAAAGTTAGGCCCCTCCAAGATGGCGTCTGTGATGTTAGGCTTGCTCTCTTAGGCAAAATTCGCGAATCGGCATTGTACTACTACTATACTAGGGGTCAATTACCTTGAGTCACAACCCGCCTAGGTACACTACGAAGGGTTGATGAACTCGTGGGAAAATGCTGACGCCGCGCTCATTGTCTTAGAATCCGTATTCTTCTATGCCAAGCAGAGAACCTTTTAAAGATACATGGTATTCACTCTTTCTAGTGTAGCTATAGGTTATCCTTCGATAGGTGTTCCCAGATAATGTCTAATGTCATGGTTCGGTCTGTTTGTACGTAGATTTTTCTCTTAGCAGCACGTAAGTTATTACGAACGCTCTGCCATCTGTTGAATATATTTGGAAGCTTGGATAGGTTGGAGAATCAAGTAGTATCTAGCAGGGAAAGTATTATTCTAGTAATCAGAGGAAGTTTATACCCTCTGGCTTGACAGGTAGTAATCAAACATGGCTGCATGCAGTGATATTACTAAGGAGAGAAATCACATAATTAGGTCAGAATTTAATGAAATTGTTAGTCGCTTGGCACTGCTAAGTACAGAATGTATTGCGGGCTAGAGTAAGCCTTCGTCTGCCATTACAGGAGTGTTATTTTAATGACTTGATTTCATGATTACTCAAAGTTGGCTGAACTTAAAGACCTATCAATGTCGCATGATCCACCAGCAGGTAACTGGAGAGAATAAAACCAAAAAGGGAAGCAAATGGGTCCGGTAGAATGGACGGGCCGGGCTGAGTGGCTCAGACGGTTAAGGCGCTGGCCTTCTAACCCCAACTTGGCAGGTTCGATCCTGGCTCAGTCCGGTGGTATTTGAAGGTGCTCAAATACGACAGCCCCGTGTCGGTAGATTTACTGGCACGTAAAAGAACTCCTGCGGGACTAAATTCCGGCACCTCGGCGTCTCCGAAGACCTTAAAAAGTAGTTAGTGGGACGTAAATCAAATAACATTATTATTAGAATGGACGGATGGATTTGCCAAAACTGTTTTTGGTGAACTCTTTTAATACATATATTAGAAATGGATCATGATGTCTAAGATCATGTTTCTAAATTTGTCGTGTTCATATAAAATCTACACTGTAATTTAATAATTCCTCAGTTATTGTGTTGCACTAACTTGGTATGGCGTAAAATGTGTCCTTCTTACAGCGGAAACACACTTGTCCAGATCACGTATTTATGTCAGTAGATCTAGTAAGCAGTAAAATAAGCTATTGTCAATACGTCCCCAACTGAAGACTGATAAGTTATGAATTATCCCGCCAGGTTGAAAAAACAATGTGATTGCAACAGGTAAAGTGCAGCGAGCGGGGCTCCCCGCGTGAGTAGGGGAGCTGTGACAGTTCTAAATCACTGGCGTCAGCATATTTCCACTGAGTCAGAGCCCGACGTTATTGACCACGGAGCTGTCATCTTGACGGACCCTAGCCTCACATTTAAGGACAACAGAACATCGCTAAACTCACTGCTACCATCTTGACTGGGCTAAACCTCATTACTGCCACCTTATGCACGTAGTGTGCGGAATTTAAAATCCACGTGTTTTTGACAGCTGTCAAGGATGACAGTTGTCATCTTGACGGACCCTAACATCACATTTGAGGAAAATTGAACATGACTAACCTCACTGCTGCCATCTTGACGGGGCTATACATCATTGCTGCCACCTTATGCACGTCGGGGCGTGCGGAAATTAAAATGCACGTGCTTTTTAACAGCTGCCATCTTGAAAGCTGCCATCTTGACAGGTCGTAACCACGTGCACTTGTTGAGCAAGTGAACGCAGCCAACCACAGCGGTGCCATCTTGACAGCGCTTAACCTCACTGCTGCCATCTTAATCACGTAGAGGGACGCAGAATTTAAAATCCACGCGCATTTTACAGCCGTCAAGATGATAGCTGCTATCTTGACGGGTCCTTTGAGCAAATTGGCGCGGATTTTAAACAAGTGAACTTCGCTAACCTGACCTCTGCAATCTTGAAGGGCCAAACCTTACTGCTGCTACCTACGGGCATGGAATTTAAAATCCGCATGATTTTTGACAGGTTTCAGTTCCTAACCATGAGCTCTTGTTAAACAAGTAAACATGGCTAACCTCACTGCTACCATCTTAATAGAACCAAAACTTACTGCTGTATCTAGGGGCGCGGAAGTTAAAATCCACATGCTTTCCGACACCTGTTATGTCCTTGGTGTACGTAGACGCGGAATTTGAACAAATAAACGTCGCTAATCTCAGTGCTACCATATTGACAGCAGCAAACGTCACTGAGGGCGCGGAATTTAAATGATATTGATGGGACTTAGCCACGCTACATAATTTTTTGAACGATCATAAAGCCAGGAGCACTAACTATATTGGAGCAGCCCTTCTCGATACAATTATGGAGGAGGCCTAAGGAATATAGTTTAAGGCAAGCTGCCCTTCTCGACAGGACTATACCGTTATAGTTTTCATGCAAGCTGCCCTTCTCAAGAAGACCCTCCCCGAGCTGCTCGACAAGAATCTTCCCCGACATAATTTTCTTGCAAGATACCCTTCTCAACAAGACCATTTCCGACATAGTTTTCATGCAAGCTCCCCTTCTCGATAAAACCCTTCCCGACATAGTTTTCATGCAAGCAGCCCGCGGAATTTAAACAAGGTAACCTTACTGCTGCTATCTTAACTACGTTGGAGCGCGAAATTTAAAAACAAAAAGTAATAGCTGACAATTCCTAACCACATGGACATAGAATTTTGAACGATCCCTATAACCTCACTTGACTGGGAGAATTAGCCATGTGCAGACGCGGATTTTTGTTAAATGATACGATCCTAACCTTTCTGCTATTATCTTGACAGATCATAGACAGGGGGTCTTGCTAGAAATCATAAATTTGTTATTAATACAATTAAAGAGCAAGCTGGTGTCTATCTCGCAGTCTTGTATACGCAGACTAACGGATAAGAGGATTAGACAAATATTACCGTTGAGTAGATATACTTACGTTACTAAACTGGAAAGCATTATGCACCGCTGCCCTCTTGTTCTTGTAACGCATAAGTTTTTTAATACCTTTTTGTTTGATAAAAGAGGAGGGAGCGGTAGGAGGAGGATGCAGTAAGGAGATAGTAATACTTTTTACCTCTATTCATATATTTTCTTTTCGTTTGATAAACACGCCTGAGCGGTAGGAGGAGGATGCGGTAAAGAAAAGGTAATAATTGTTATATATTCATAAATAGGTGGACAGAGGAAAAGGAATAATGTGTGATGATGATCTATTTCAGCGATATGAAACAATTTACTCTTTGTTGTATTATCTATTATCATCATCATTATTGACATTATTACTGATTTTTTGAATAGCAACAGTGAGGATAGCAGTGCCCACGTAATTAACAACTGTCATCTTAACAGCTGCCAAAATAGCACGTGGATTTTAAATTCCGTGACCCCACGTGCATAAGGTTGCAGCAATTGAGGTTTGGCCCCTTCGAGATGACAGCAGTGAGGTTAGCAGCGCCCATGTTAGGACCTGTCATCTTGATAGCTGTCAAAAAGCACGTGGATTTTAAATTCCGCGATCTTACATCGTTAAGATGGTAGCAGTGAGGTTTATCCCCATCAAGATGGCAGCAATGAGATTAGCAGCACCCACGTGATTAGGACCTATCATCTTGAGAGCTGTCAAAAAGCACATGCATTTTAAATTTGGCGCCCCTACATTGTTAAGATGGTAGCAGTGAGGTTTAGCCCCGTCAAGATGGCAGCCGTGACGTTAGCAGCGCCCACATGGTTAGGACCTGTCATCTTGACAGCTGCCAAAAAGCACGTGGATTTTAAATTCCACGCCCCTACATCGTCAAGATGGCAGCAGTAAAGTTAGGCGCTGTTAAGATGGTGGCACTGTAGCGATGTTCTGTTGTCCTCAAAAGTGAGGTTAGGGTCCGTCAAGATGACAGCTGTCATCTTTGACAGTTGTCAAAAAGCACGTGGATTTCAAGTTCCGCGTCCTCACGTGCATAAGGTGGCAGCAATTGAGGTTTTGTTCGTCAAGATGGCAGCAGTGAGGTTAGCGATGTTCTGTTGTCCTCAAAAGTGAGGTTAGGGTACATCAAGCTGACAGCTGTCACCTTGAGAACTGTCAGAATGTCACGTGCTATTATTTACAAAGCGGCCACGTGGATGTGACGTTACGGTCACGTGGTCATAATGTTATGGGGTCAATTACCTTGGCCAGGGTCAATGACCTCGGTGCTGACTCAGCAGAAAAATGCTGACGCCAGTGATTTAGAACTGTCACAGCTCCCCTACTTGCGTGGAAATAAGAATTTTATTTTACCAACAAGTCCTCCTCCAATTCTTATAACATAGTAAGATTAGATCATAGCTAAGTTATTAGGTTAATTAAAACATTTAATTACCGAGCTCGTTAGCTGCAGTCGTTCAAGTGCGGCCAGTATCTAGTATTCGGGATATAGTGGGATCGAACCCCACTGTCGGCAGCCCTGAAGATGGTTTTCCGTGGTTTCCCATTTTCACACCAGGCAAATGCTGAGGCTGTACCTTAATTAAGGCCACGGCCGCTTCCTTCCCAGTCCTAGCCCTTTCGTGTCCCATCGTCGCCGTAAGACCTATCTGTGTCGGTGCGACGTAAAGTCAATAGCAAAAAAACATTTAATTAATACCTTAAGATATTAAACTGTAGATGATTTAGTGTACATTTAACTCTTCATGTAGGTGTATGCAAAGACTTTAATATTACTTATCTAGACTCACAGAGCGCGCTGATGCTATGCGGAATATTGAACACTTTCGCGCATCGCCATGTTGCGGGCGCTTCAGCTTCGAATGCATGGGTAGCACGTGATAATGTTTACAGTCCCGTGCATGTTTTCGATTTTAATCATGTGTGTTAGTGGATCTGTTGTAGTATTATATGCGACGGAGTGATAATATATTGTCAAATATTTTCAAGAAATGTGGGAGCTGATACATTACGGTAGTTAAATTGATCCGCAATATTAGGCATTAAGTTAGGCCTTACGTGAAATAGAAAGGTATTCACGAATGTGAATTCGTGTGGAGCCTTCATTTGTACAGATTGTTATCAGAAGGGATCTGGTATTTCTTTTCACATACGAGTAGAAATTGAACTGTTATAAAATAACTTTTAATTGCCATAATCAAGAACTGAACAGGTTATAGGGTGGATGATTCAGAGAGCAGAAGGACATGAAATTTAGAATTTTTAGACTTTTTCTTTTTCTTGTTTGCCCTTTTCCAATTCATCAGGGATAATTGTTTGGAACCAAACAGCTGTTCTGGAAAAGATCACGTGATTTTCATACAGACTGTGTAGACCTACCGTTATTACAAATTTGATAAACCTGGGCCTAGAATCCGTAAGACATGATTGATAAAGCTTGATATAACGCTTTTAATATTAGGGTAAATTACTGCTTCAAATTGATATCAATTATCTGAAAAATGATTTATTATTATCGTATGTCTTAAGTTCTCAATTTTTTTACACTTGCTTTATAATAAAAGAATACAATTGTTAATACGGTGTTCCATAAAAATTTGACAATGAAAATAAACATGAAAATCGACAGGCTGTTTCCAGTCATTCGACCGGTTCAGGAATGGAATGACAATATAAAGTCTAAATAAGGCTCATTATAAGCTTGTCAATCCTAGTCTGTATTAGAAAACGCTAATCAGAATAACTGTTTAACTATGATATTAATCTTCTTGCAAGTGTTTAACATTCAATTTCAATTTTTTCTGGTGTAAATCATGGTGCCCATATTCGAGAAAAATTAGAATGCACTTTCAATTTTTATTTGTGCTCAGATAATATTGATTCAGATTGAGTTTGTAAAAGCAGTAATACCGGTATTTAAAAATATAATATTATGAGGAGGGTTTCACATCTTAAATTATAACTTTCTTACTTAAGCCTAAACGACTCAGAGAAACTCAGACTAACCCCAGACATTTATTTAATTTTAAGAAATACACAATAGAGGCAGACTAGCGCCAGTGTGATTAATGTCAGGCAGCATTTACCTAAGTCCAAATCACATAGAAATGACAATTTAACTTCTACTAA
This sequence comes from Anabrus simplex, assembly GCF_040414725.1. Lineage (NCBI taxonomy): Eukaryota > Metazoa > Arthropoda > Insecta > Orthoptera > Tettigoniidae > Anabrus > Anabrus simplex. The sequence continues at coordinate 28,899,061 of NC_090268.1, forward strand.
TCCAATTACGTTATTTCATATCCGAACCAAACCAAACCCCATGGCCTACGAAGCAACCGCTGCTCAGCCTGAAGGCCTGCACGAGGTGTCATGTGGTCATCACGACTAATCCTCTCGGCCGTTATCTTACCGTCAGATAGTACCGCACCAGCTCGATAGCTGCAGTCGCCTAAGTGCGGCCAGTATTCGGGAGATAGTAGGTTCGAACCCCACTGTCGACAGCCCTGAAGATGGTTTTCCGTGGTTTCCCATTTTCACACCAGGCAAATGTTGGGGCTGTACCTTAATTAAGGCCACGGCCGCTTCCTTCCCATTACTAGCCCTTTCCTGTCCCATCGTCGCCATAAGACATATCTGTGTCGGTGCGACGTAAAGCCTATAGCAAAAAAAAAGTACCGCAATTGTAATCACGTAGGCTGAGTGGAATTCGAACCAGCTCTCAGATCCAGGTAAAACTATCTGACCTGACCGGTGATTGAATCCCGGGCCACAGGGTAAGAGGTAGACACGCTACCCCTACACAGCGGAGCCGACATTTCATATTGAGAAAATGACAAAAAAATGTATCCGATCGTTTTAGAAAGATTTCTGCAGTCGTGTACGTTTTAAACAATATGTTCAGAGAATTGAGTAAAACTTGCTGTAATGACTTATAAAAGAGGAATCATAAGCTATGTACCTTTCATAGAAAGATTTTATTTCACAAGTTTCCTTTTTGTTGATATTGAAGATTATTGCTATCGGTAGAGGAGTTTGTAAATATTTAATGTGCCCTCCAGTCCGCTAAGAGACAGGCAATTTTTATCTCACGGTATGTAATCGTACTTTAGTTGTAGACTGCTGTCATTTGAACATGTCTTCATATTTTCAATAAATCAAAAGTGTAGAGTCTGGATTTCAATTACATGTATCTGTTCCGAATGTTCAAACAAAACAGTTACAACATGACCCTTATATTAAAATGAGCGACATTATCATTTATGAGGTACCCGTAGGCCTGTATACTGTTCTTTCTGTTTCGGGGACTGAAATTCAAATAGATATGTGTTTATTTATATATATTTATTTTTGTAGTAGTGTACTTTTTAGTCTTCTTATTCAGTCTCGAAAGGTTTTTTTTTAAGTTTTATGTGCGCCACGTATGGGCTATCTAAAGGATTTGTATAGATTGTTCAGTTTTTTATACAGAAGTACCTTTTAATATTACCACTGCCTTGACATTACGTATATTTATTGCGTGTGTACACGGTAGTCGGTATAGGCTGTCATTAATTTACTAAGGCGGGTGTTTTCATACATGCGAAATGTAACTTCATGCATGAATTCCATACGATCTCCTCGTCAAGCTGAAGAGCGCCCGCAACATGGCGGTACGCGCATGGACATGACTTCCCCCGTCACACGCTTCTGCGCAGCCAGCGGTGTGGGGCCTTGATGGTCGGACAGAGTAGCAGGCTTCATAGCCTGAGTCCCGCCATATAAAACAAGAAAATAAATAAATAAATAAATAAATAAATAAATAAATAAATAAATAAATAAATAAATAAATGGTGTAGTGGTTAGCTTGATTAGCAGCCACCCCCGGAGGCCCGAGTTCGATTCCCGGCTCTGCCAACCTGAAAGTGTTTTTCCGTGGTTTCCCACTTCTCCTAATTTACGGCCACGGCCTCTTTCTTCCCTCTTCCTTGTCTATCCCTTCCCATCCCCCACAAGAGCCCTGTTCAGTATAGGAGGTGAGGCCGCCTGGATCATGTACTGGTCCTCCTCCCCTGTTTAATCCCCAGACTCTAAGTCTCAGGTCACAGCCCTTTATGTGGTAGAGGTAAGATCCCTCGCTAAGTCCGAGAGAAAAACCAGCGCTGGAGCGTAAAATGATTAAGAAAGAAAGAAGATAGAACTTACAAAAAAAATTAATTCAAACAGAGAAAACAGGGAAACGCAGTTATCTGAAGGAATGCCCGCTTTCCAAGCTCACTTCTTGATATAAAATCATTTGCCACCTTCTCCATTTTTAACGCATTAGCAGTCTCCTTGTGTAGACTTATAGATTATATGCAGAAGGTTGAATGAATTCAATCTCTGCTGTCCTATAATTGTACGAAATAAACCTTAAGTCTTTTGAGGCCTGAGGAAAGTCTCTCAGCTGTTGAAGTTGTCACTTGAATTGTCATCACTCTTTTTAAAACCTCGAAGAGTCCTGAGAGTAAATCCTTAATATGATAACCTTCTCTTCTTCTTTTTCTACCGCTTTTCCCACACATGCGGGGTCGTGGGCGTGAACTGTGTCGCACATGTGGATTTGGCTCTGTTTTACGACCTGATGCCCTTCCTGAGGCCAACCGAATATGGAGGGATGCAATCACTACTTTGCGTATTTCTGTGGTGGTTGGTAGTGCAGTGTATTGTTTGAATATGAAGAGGAATTTGGGGACAAACACAAACGCCCGGGTCAGAAGGATTAATCAAAGGCGATTGAAATTCCCGACCCGGCCGGGAATCGAACCCGGGACCTCCTGATCCGAAGGCCTCAACGCTGACCATTCAGCCGATCAGCCGGGCCTTAAGATGATGATGATGATAATAATAATAGTACGGTAATAATGGTGTATGACATCCGGAGAAGCCTGGTGTAGGTCCTTTTCTAGTAGACGGCCTATAGGCGTTCTGGATATCTGTGAAGAGGAGGCCCTACCTAAGACGATTCCTAATGATGAAAATGGCACGCATACCTAGCCCCGAGCTAGACGGAATAACCAGTTAAGGTTAACATCCCCGAACCGGCAGAGAATCAAACCTGGACCCTTTGGACCAAAGACCAGAACGCTAACCATTAGCCAATGACCCGGCATCCTTACGATCAACTGCTTTCTTGAAGTGGTTTAGTTATCAATTATTTCTCCTTCATTTAGCAACGACTCATGAAACATTCCTCTGTGAAGAAAAAGGCGATCAGAGTTTACATCATCTTCATGGAGTTATATAATTTTGTCTGTGTTTCCATCACTCCTACTAGAAACTGTTCGAATTCAAGTAAGAATTTGTGAGATGATGTGTCAAAATGGGAAGCCAAACAGCTAGCATTGGTACCGGTATCTATGATTGCAACGAATGGACACCTGTGCCTTTGTTCAGTTGGATCAAACTGCTCTGCTGATTTATCTTCAGAATAGTCACACCGTTTGGAAATCTTTCTCCTTCTAGGCAGAGTGGCTGAATAAACTTATGCAACTTCAATGGCAGTTTACATATCTCGTCACACACCTTTCTTTATACACTGTTCGAAATGAATTCTCGTACCAGTACGACGGTTCGTGACTGTGAGACCCATAGAGTTAGTATATAATACACTAGAGGTAGCATTGGCGCTGCAGTCGCGTGCGAAGTTGAACTAACACGCTGTTTGGCAAAAGCTGGATTGTTTGGCACTATCACTACTGGAGCTTCCCGATAAATTGAAGTATATACTTCTCTGAAGGAAAATGCCAGTCTCCTGTGCAGCTTATGACTGCATAGAGAGGTTTATAAAGGGCAGTGGCGTGTCATTTCATAGGTATGTTTCCTTGAAATTCATTTCCGTGCGTATAAAATAATACTTTGCGTGACACTTGTCATATGAATTGGCCTACTTGGGCTGACTTCGCGACTGATTCCGCTGTCGGCGTGAATGCGATTCTTTGGATCCTACCTTGAAGACTGAAATTAAAGTTTTAGGAAATATAAGGGATGACATTTTACTTTCACTGAATGGCCATGCCCTTGAAAGCGAATATCCAGAAAAATCATGTGCATGATACCGAGCGAGTGGCTGTAGGCTTTAAGTCACGTAGCTGTCAGCTTGAACCCCACTGTCGGCAGTCTTGAAGATGGTTTCCAATTTTACACCTTAATTAAGGCCACAGTCGTTTCCTTCCTACTCCTAGCCCTTTCCTGTCCCATAGTCGCCGTAAGACCTCTGTGTGTCGGTGCGACGTAAAGCAAATTGGTACAAGAAAGAAAATAAGAAAAGTTGTGCATGATAGCCTGGAACTGTGCTCTGTTTTATCACTTTTTCTGTATATTTATAGTATTAAAAGCTATTGAATATATTTTCTGTATATACAGTTTGTTGCCTTCCCTTCGTGCAATACGTGTAGCAGTCCCCATTCATACCTTACCAGTTTTTTAGAGCCTAAATGTGCAACTCCGTGTGAACATCTGAGTCCTTTACTTTCGTCAATATTATTCCCTTAAATGGCATATAGGACTATACACAAGCATAATATGTAAATAATTGACCGAGCGAGTTGGCAATGCGGTTAGGGTCGCGCAGCTGTAAGCTTGCTTCCGAGAAATAGTGGGTTAAAACCCCACTGTCGGCAGCACTGAACATGGTTTTCCGTGGTTTCCCATTTCTTTTTTTTTTTGCAAGTTGCTTTACGTCGCACTGACAGATAGGTCTTGTGGCGACGATGGGACAGGAAAGGGCTAGGAATGGGAAGGAAGCGTCCGTGGCCTTAATTAAGGTACAACCCCAGCATTTGCTTTGTGTGAAAATGGGAAACCACATAACCATCTTCAGGGCTGCCGACAGTGGGGTTCGAACACAGTATCTCCCGAATACTGGATACTGGCCGCACTTAAGCGACTGCAGCTGTCGAGCTCGGTGGTTTCCCATTTCCACACCAGGCAAATGCTGGGGATGTACCTCATTGAAGCCCATGTGCGCTTCCTTCCCACTCCTAGCCATTTCCTCTCCCATCGTCGCCATAAGGCCCATCTGTGTCGGTGCGATGTAAAGCAAATTGTAAAAATTATTTTAAGTATTTTTTCAGTTCTCTTCAATCATATAATTTACCACATTCCCTTTCCATTACACAAATCATTTTACAAGTTAAAATCTTAAAGCAAATGATACATTTCAGGAAAAGCTAAATAAAAACTCCATAATAGGCTGAAACCACAAGCGAGTGTCATATTTCCACTTGTAATCGCATTTAGAAAACATCGACAATAATAATAATAATAATAATAATAATAATAATAATAATAATAATAATAATAATAATAATGGCATGAGACTAATTAATCTCTGTAAATCCTTTCACCTAAAATTAATGTCGACCTTCTTTAAGAAACTTCCAAGAAAGGCTAAAACATGGGTGTCCCCAAATCCGATGCTAGGTGAGTTTCAGTTGGACCATGTAGCTATTTCTCAAGAAAGTATTAAGGAAATTATGAATGTTAAAGTAATAAGAAGTGAGGAGTTTGACTCCGATCATTACCTCTCTAAAATTAAGCTAAAGCTTCTACCTCGCAGGAATCAAAGAAGGCCGAGAAAATTAATGAAATACAACATAGATAGGCTCAACATTACACAAGCAACTATAAAAAACTTTCAGGAAGAAATTAAAATAACTCATCATGGCAAATGGCCAGAATTATCTAAACAGATTAATAGTGCAGCGAAGAAAGTATTTGGATCAGTTAAAACTAAAAAGAAAGTATGGTGGAATAACGTATGTGAGGAAGCACTTATGGAAAGAGTGAAAAAGTGGAAAAAATGTAAATATTCCGGAAAGAATGAACACTATGAGCTATTTAAACAACAAAGAAAGGAAACAACAAGAATAATAAGGCAGGTTAAAAGATATTTTGAAAAATCGCAGCTAGTAGAAATTGAGAATAATTTTGTAAGAAATAACTCCCGAAATGGAGATAGTGGGTTCGAATCCCACTGTCGGCAGCCCTGAAGATGGTTTTCCGTGGTTTCCCATTGTCACACCTTAAATAAGGCCACGGCCGTTTCCTTCCAACTCCTAGGCCTGTCCTATCCCATCGTCACCATAAGGCCTATCTGTGTCGGTGCAACGTAAAGCCACCAGCAAGAAAAGTAATAATATTGGCTTTGCGTCCCACTAACTACTTACACGGTTTTCAGAGAAGCTGAGGTGTCGGAATTTTTCCTACGGGAGTTTTTTCATGTGCCAGTAAATTTATCTACAAGAGGCTGACATATTTGAGCATAACCGTACTGAGCCAGGCTCGAACCTGCCAACTTGGGCTCAGAAGGCCAGCGTCTAAACCGGCGATGATAATATTTTGTCTACTTTACCCCAAAATTTCGCCAACGCTTTTAGGCCTAAAAACTCTCTCATCCGCTTCGTACGAGAGAGGACATTTTCGGTCATTGGGCAGAATTACAGCAAAGTCCTGGTCACTTACACTAAAGATAGCGAAATACACGTTCCCTCCTTCTAAACGTATGTTGTTAGAAGACTTAATATGAACAGTTAATCGATTTTGTGTTACATAACTGCAGCTGAATACCGTCCCCTTTTATCACGCATTTCTCCTGTAATTATGCTTTTAGGGCTTTCTTTTTTACTGGAGAGAAGGATCGCAAGTATACTGTAGTATCTGAGAATGTTTACATGTAAGAAATTTAAACCGTATCTATATCCACACAGTTTTAAAAGTCCCCTATTTACATTGATGAGTATAGCGGAGTGAGCTTTTTGCCAAACAGCTGCGATTTCAACATGCTCCGCTCGCTACAGTGATTCTGTCGTAGACGGTGGCGCCAATGCTACCTCTAGTGTATTATTTACTAACTCTATGGTGAGACCCATGTAACAGAAAGTTATTAGGTACCATTGAACATGCCTTGCTCGAATACATTCACTTCTAACCACATTGTGCTAACTCACACATACAAAAGTATTTTCCTATAGTTCGTAATTCTGCACGTCTTTTGACTGTACATGTGTAACTTGTTAATTACACTGATTACTTCAAAGGAAAAGCGTCCGTGGCTCAGGCGGCAGGGCGCCAGCCTCTCACCGCCGAGTTCCGTGGTTCAAATCCCGGTCACTTCATGTGAGACAAAGCGTAGGCGGGACAGGTTTTCCTGTGGGTACTCCTGTTTTCCCTGTCGCCTTTCATTCCAGCAACACTCTGCAATATAATTTCACTTTATCTGCCAGTCATTAATCATTGCCCCAAAGTAGTGCGACAGGCCTCGCCGTTAGATAGGGGCTTCATTAATTACATTCCTGACCCGGTCGAATGACTGGAAACAGGCTGTAGATTTACATTTTACTTCTACGGAAACTCCAAAGAGTCCAGGTAGGTTTCGTAGCTGTCGGTCAACTTCAGTTTCCCGTCAACTCACCGCTCAACCAACGTTTCAACGGAACTACCCTACTCTTTTCCCAAACCCATTTGCGAGAGCTCACCGGACTGTCGACTCTGAGTGTAACCCCATCAGCGTAGCTCAACCCAGAAGGCCTGAGAGAACTAGACTTGGAATTTGTTTTGAAATATGGTTACGGTACCCAGTAATTCTGGATTCGGTGCTCCGAAGGCTACCGAACTCTAATTTTAAAGGAAACTTACTCTAACATCTTGGAAGATAATTTACGGAGGGGCGAAATGGCTCTCTGCCAAACTAAGATCATTTTGGGAGGGGGCGGGGGCAGAAAACGCATTGTCCCCCCAAAGTCGGCGCCACTGGTCTTGGATAATAATATTGTAGTTCGTCTTTTACTTCAGTAACTTCCATCAAAATTGACTCTGAAATGGCGCGTTTGTTGAGAAGAGAGATTATCCTCCTCCCATTTATTAAATTCATAAACTATCCTTTTCAAATTTAATCAGCGAAGAGGGGGGTTTGAGCTCTGACCTTTTCCTTCTTTATAATTTAATGGGCTTCGCTTAATAGCGGTTTACCCAGTCACTGACCCTATAATGAACATCAAAGTATGGAGGAGACTAAAACACAAGTGATAAAGTTAAGACTAGAGGATAATGATTCTACAATAAATATACAACACGCAGGGATGACACAAGGACACAAGGTGCAAAGCTTCGCGCCAGAGCGATCCTTCTTGGCCACTTGCTACCACACGAACATGATCGGATCAACATACAAGGGAGATACAAGGAGAAAGGATTAAGGAAAGTGTTGGTTTCGGAAAGGAAATTAGATAGATCTGCCACCGTAATGGGCGTGGTATTTATTATCCAACAAGTTTTTTTTTTTACTTGCTTTACGTCGCTCCGACACAGATAGGTCTTGTGGCGACGATGGGACAGGGAAGGGCTAGGAGTGGGAAAGAAGCGGCCGTGGCCTTAATTAAGGTACAGCCCCAGCATTTGCCTGGTGTGAAAATGGGAAACCACGGTAAACCATTTTCAGGGCTGCCGACAGTGGGGTTCGAACCTACTATCTCCGGAATACTGGATACTCGCCGCACTTAAGCGACTACAGCTATCGAGCTCGGTTATCCAACAAGATAGTTGAGTGGGTAACGCGAATTGATGCCTAAAAAAAGCGACTAACCATTTGATTCTACTAACTTCGAGCATCGGACATTGAAACAAAATATGGTTAATTGTACCAACCGAAGTATGATATTTACAGAGGCTAGACTCGACCAATTTCATACGATATAACTGATCAGGAGTGCACATGTGATTGAGACGCAAACGAATAATATTAGTGATATGACGTCTAGAATAATAATGTTGTTTAAACCACGAAGATAATCGGAAGGAACGTAAACAAACTTCGACCCTTTCTACGCGATAGGTGACTCCCATCATCTTGCCACAATTGTCTGATCGTATCTCTACATCTGCTCCAAAAATCAGCAAAGGGTAATGCCAAATGGTATGGTACGCTCTGCCCTTGAGCCGCCACATTAGCCAAGGCATCAGCCTGTCATTTCCTTTAATATTAGAATGACCAGGAATCCAAGGTAATGTAACCATTATTCCTAATTGATGTATATCAAAGCAAAGTTTTCGAAGCTTTTGAATTTACCATTTTTCCGGAAGCGTGGATTGTTTAAAGCTTGGAGGACACTCAGGGAATCAGACGCAATGCAGGCACTGGCGAGTTGAGAATACTTTATGCATAATAAGGCTCGAAGGATCGCAAAAGTCTCCGCCGTAGAAATAGATGTCTCCGACGGGAGTGTATTATGTTTTGAAATGTGTAGATCTTGTGAAAAAACAGCAGCCCCTACACCTGGAGTGTTATTATGTTTGGACCCATCGGTATATAAGATTGGGGAAAGGTAATTGAGCTCTGACATGTAGGACAATACCACCTTCAGGAAAGGTAGTTTTCTCCCCCGCAGTAAGTGCAGTTAAATAGAGATTTTCCTACGCATCGGGTAATCCTAGGAAAATGATGAATAAGAGGGCATAGTTTTCGCCCTGGGACTCTCAATTTTTGCCCCGCTGCCACCTCTCAAAGAAAAAATCTTGCACGAGTGAATTCTGATCTATTCAATCACGCTCGACCATGCTTGACACGCCACTTCATGACGTTGCTACTCGAGGTGGGCCGACACAAGTTTGCACTTGACAGTTGTAATTCATGTTGGCACCACAAAAAAAAATTAAAAATGAAGAACATCAACCGTCAATCAGAATCACCAATCTTCTACTTTTTTATGTCAGATACAGTTACGCATTTTATTCATGTTAATTCGTGTTTCATTCCGTATAGTGCTTATAATCTTTGCATTTATTTACACTACTACATACATCAATACTGATCTGCATTTAGGGCCATCGCCCAGGTGGCAGATTCCCTATCTGTTGTTTTCCTAGCCCTTTCCTAAATGATTTCATAGAAATTGGAAATTTATTGAACGTCTCCCTTGGTAAGTTATTTCAATCCCTAACTCCCCTTCCTATAAATGAATATTTGCCCCAATTTGTCCTCTTGAATTCCAACTTTATCTTCATATTGTGATCTTTCGTACTTTTATAAACGCCACTTAAACTTATTCGTCTACTAATGTCATTCCACGCCATCTCTCCGTTGACAGCTCGGAACATACCACTTAGTCGAGCAGCTCTTCTTCTTTCTCTCAATTCCTCCCAACCCAAACTTTGCAACATTTTTGTAACGCTACTCTTTTGTCGGAAATCACCCAGAACAAATCGAGCTGCTTTTCTTTGGATTTTTCCAGTTCTTGAATCAGGTAATCCTGGTGAGGGTCCCATACACTGGAACCATACTCTAGTTGGGGTCTTACCAGAGACTTCTATGCCCTCTCCTTTACATTCTTACTACAACCCCTGAACACCCTCATAACCACGTGCAGAGATTTGTACCCTTTATTTACAATCCCATTTATGTGATTACCCCAATGAAGATCTTTCCTTATATCAACACCTAGATACTTACAATGATCTCCAAAAGGAACTTCCACCCCATCAACGCAGTAATTAAAACTGAGAGGACTTTTCCTATTTGTGAAACTCAAACCTGACTTTTAACCCCGTTTATCAACATACCATTGCCTGCTGTCCATCTCACAACATTTTCGAGGTCACGCTGCAGTTGCTCACAATCTTGTAACTTATTTATTACTCTATAGAGAATAACATCACCCGCAAAAAGCCTTACCTCCGATTCCCCTCCTTTACTCATATAATTTATATATATAAGAAAACATAAAGGTCCGGTAATACTGCCTTGAGGAATTCCCCTCTTAAGTATTACAGGGTCAGATAAAGCTGGACCTACTCTAATTCTCTGAAATCTATTTTCTAGAAATATAGCAACCCATTCAGTCACTCTTTTGTCTAGTCCAATTGCACTCATTTGCACTCATTTATTTTTATTTATTTTCGTACACAAATATGAGCATTTTAAAAAATATTGTAAGGTTTAAGCGAGCCACAAAAAAAAAAAACACGAACTATTTTCAGTTGATTGTTGTTGCCTGTTTGGGTAGTACAGGTCAAGGTTTGTCTAGGGAGGTCAAGTCACGAATGCTTCTTATGGAGCCGCCATATTGGGTCTTTAAGCGAGCGTAACCAAAGGCAATTTAGAGGATTTCGGTGCCGTACATTGAAATAATAACAGAACATCAACTATTTTTCGTAAAGAATTTAACTGGGCATGTACTGTTCATGTATATATAACTGTATAACACTTAAATGATATGAATACATTCACAGCTATTTGAATAGGAAGATAATTAGCAGAGCCTGATTTTTTTTTTTTTTTTTTTTTTTTTAAACAAGAATCAACAGGAAAGCTCATGCCCTACTCTTTTACTTCCTTACAACTTGGTCTTACTGTGTTTCCTATTAATATAATCTGTCAAATACGTAATCTTATTGACAGAAACATAGAAATCTGTACAGTACATGTGTCATATTATATTAACGGTACATGAAATACTGAACTTGAAGTACTATACTTAAAGTACTAAGAGACAGTTGTAATAAATTACCTTCAGCGTTTTCCTTATTAAGAAAGTAATTACCGATACTGCGTTTCTAAGGGCTTACCCCAGTGTGTTGACGAACACTGAATGCCTCTTGAGTTGAGTGCATTAAATGATGTATGGTAAACTTAACTGTTATTATCTATAAACACTAATCAGAAGAAAACAAATGGAAGGGGTCCAACACTTCGAAAAATGAAGGTATCGGCAAAAGTAAGATGAAGGCCACAAAGTGCATGGAAATGAAAAACTTCCTAGGCCTCGAATGCGCTAATGCCGTCGCGGTCGGAAAAGAACAAGTGTTGACCAGGGGAAGTCGGATAGGATAGAATAGGTGAGAGCCAAACACAAGTGAAAGCAATGTCAAGACTCAGCTAAGGCCCTCGTAGTCACAACCCAAATTGATTTCCCCCTGTGGGCGGGGGCAATAGAATAACACCCACGGTATCCCCTGCCCGTCATAAGAGGTGACTGAAAGGGGCGTCAGGAGCTCCTAACTAGGGAGCGTGGGTTGGCGACCACGGGGCTCTCAACTGAGTCCTAACGTTCATGCATATAATAATAATAATAATAATAATAATAATAATAATAATAATAATAATAATAATAATAATAATAATAATAATAAATAGAAATTCAGTCACTATTAAGTTGAGTTAACCTAGGTTAGGCTATTTTAGGGATTACATTAGGATATTATGTTAGGCTACGGTACGTTAAATTACAGTAGTTGGTTAGTGCGAGTGTTGTGATCTTTAAGTATTTGTCCAGCCAGATAATGTACTCCACAGAGCATTTACGGTGAATGAAATATAGCTGTAAATAATAACTACAGTACCGTAAAAGACTGCTATTAACAATTATTGTTGTAATGATGACAAGCTGGACACAAATTGTTGGTTTGAAGAGATAGGCCAGCGAAATTAACCAATTACGGTTAAAATTCCAGACCTTGCCGGGAATCGAACCCGGGACCGCTATGACCAAAAGACAAGCACGCTAATAATTTAGCCATGGAGCCGAACGCATGAAAATGAAATTTTCATAAACAACAATACTACTATTACACATTTCCAGTTACTTTCCTTGCTTGTTTTGAAAGACAGTTCCCTTTCTTTGGGAGGTTTCCTATCACATATCAAAGACTTGGGTGGATTAGGGACGTTGAAAATTGTTGGGATGGAATTCCACTTGAGTAGTTTCCGTGCATCTGCCCTCTTTAGTTCAAATAGCGATTCTTCAAAATTTTGCTAGATGAAAATACATAATAAGACCTATTAATATAAAACATCGTTCATACAAAGATATTACTGTATTATTCAGGAATAATACGAGTGTATAAGTTCACAAAACCGCGCACAAGACGGAATTATCTGTAGATTACCATTTGTCATGCCTACGGTTTTGTACCCACTGAGCATGGGCGCCCGCAGGATCTTTTCCAGGGGGGGGGGCACATTAACAATTTTCTTGAATATAAAAACCAATATAACGTCAGCAACATTAAATTGTTTACAGAAACTTCCAGTTATAACATATGCTAGATGACTGTCAGTAATTTCAGTTTATGAAATAATCTGGTATGATATTAAACAATTGAACATCAACATCTTTAGAATTCCAGGGAGGGCAAATGCCCCCCCTTGCCCCCCCTTGCGGGCGCCCATGCCACTGAGCTCTCCTTTGCTTAACTTTCGGGAAGCGAAACACTCTAATTCCGTTAGTTGTCTTATTTTGACAATTTGGAGCGGCACAGTATCCCATTTTATTTCAAAATACAAGTAATAACTCACATCATTACATCGTGCACGCCCACATAACAACGATATTTGAGACCCAGTATGGCCGCCACCGCAAAGGATTGTGGTAGCGTGACCAGACCTCCCTAGACAGACCTTGGTACAGGTATAGTAGTGCCATGCCATCTATATCTAGCTTGACTACCGTATTGAAGTGTTGCCGTTTCGTCTGTCGTCGCTAACACGTGGTCAGGTGTGAGTTCCGCGTTTGTGAAAGTTTTGTTTTCATTGTGAGATAATTGTGAAATTTTGTTTTAACGAATGCAGTGCGATGTCACGAAAACGACGACATAGTTATGAACCGCGAAGTAATAATCCTTTGCGCCGTGGAGTGGGCCACGATATCTAGAAGAGAAGTGGGCCTTGATAGTCAGGTATTTACGAGAGGGAGAGGAAATTCGTACGCTTGTATAGCCGCCTCTCTGTTCCTGCAGATCAAGTTGTGGAACGCATATGTCAAACATTACGGCTTTCAAAGCGTGTGGCTCGCCTCCAAGAACCGAAGGAGAAAGGGACTGGGGAACATAGCAGTAGCGGAAACGGGGTTGATAGTAGGGACTTGTTTTACAGCACTCCCAGAAAGAAACGAATTAAGCTATCTCCTGTAACATGAATTAATTCTCTCCAGGCTGGTGCAATACGAAGACACGTGTACGATTATTACAGCTCAAAGTTCCGGTGGCGCTTCTGCAAGCGGGCCGGCATTGGTAATCATTAGTAAAGATTGAAAAGGAACATTTTACAATACCTGGAGTACCAGAGAGGAGAGATCTTTCCTCTACGCTTGCTATAATCCCACTATCCCGCCCCAAAAAATATTCTTTCTTTTATAGGAAAACTGAAAGCAAGACAGCATGAAGGAAGAAATTGCCACCATTATCTTTACTCCCATTGGCCAGTTCTGATCAGCTGTGAAGAAGCCTATGTAACTTTTTCCCCGCTAGAGGTCGCATGATCTGTCGCCACATGGACACCACACCGCGCAAAATAAAAACACACGATCGTCAAGAAAAAAATGTAATTTAGTACCTGTAACCTATCTTTTTAAATCCAGGCCAAGCTCTGTCATGAGAACATTGGCCCCCTTCGGGGGCCTCACTCCCTTCGAGAGGCTCTTAACTATCGCCGCGGCGCATACTGCCCGCACGGCAAGAAAAATGTTAATTCAGTGGTTGTAACCTGTCGTCACATTTTCTCAACTCTTTTTAAATCCAGGCCAAGCTACGTAATGAGAACAGTGGCCCCCTTTGGGGGCCACACTCCCTTCGAGAGGCTCTTGACTATCGCCGCGGCGCATACTGCCCGCATGGCAAGAAAAAAGTTAATTTAGTGGTTGTAACCTACCGTCACATTTCCTCAACAGTTCGTAACAGCATCACCCGCCGCCAAGCCTCCGTGCATACAGCGAGCGGAGTGCGAGGCGCGTCATACCCGGCCCGCTTGCGGAAGTTTTACCCAGTGCTTTCCTAACCTCCATCTCGTAGGCCTCCCTAATGAAATGAACAGCATTGTTAGTTTTAATGACAAATAACTGTATGCCATAAGTACTACAGATAAATTTTCTTTATCACAATATTCTAATTCATTGTTTCAGGAAAAGGTTGTGTCAAAATATGACGAATTCTGAGGGCAGGGTATCGAACTTGGAGAGATAACATCCCCCCCCCCCCCAGGTTCTTCTGTACAGAAAACAAAACATGGGTCTACTTCACTGGCTCAACTTTCTGGAACACTTCATTGCTGGAAAGAGGTACAATTCTGTAATATTTATTTTTAAAAGTAGGCCTACACTACAGACCTGTGTTCTAGTTGTGAAAGAGTGAGCGGAAAATTCAGTCTATATGCATAAGTTCTAACCATCTGTTCATTAATGTAACAGATATGACTGAAAGTAATAGAATCTAACCTAACAATCATCTTACTAAAATAATTATTGAAACTAATAATTTCTTAAACAGAAGGTTTGTGTGCAGACTAAAATGTAGGCTAGCTCCAATTTAGAATTGCATTAATACAGTATATAGTTCATTTTTTCAGTTCTATAACAAACACACTTATGGATGTGGCACCTGGTGTAGGAGAACCTTCTCACTAAGCTGAAATGGAGGAGGAGGCAGAAATAATTTGTGTTGGAGGGGTCTAAATCCTGCAGTTCAGTAATTATTTAAGGGACTTCAACTTCCAGTCCAGTGAGTTCTACTTCCACAAACAGCTCTGCCAGCAGTTAAAAAAAAAGAAAGAAATAGAAATGTGAAAGTGACAGTGATGTGTTAAGTAAATATTTAGAAAAGATACAGAAAATAATACATAATCAGTGTTATTTTTAGTGTCTTCATGATGACATGGAAAGTCTGAGTGAACTAGGTCGAAATGTTTTCAGAGTTAAAATTCAGGAACTGTTGTATACATTGCTAGATAAAGAAAGAATCTAATAAAATGTATGTCCTTGAGAAATGTTCTACTTTTTAAATTAAATCAGTTTTCCTTCTACTTATCTATCAATATTTATTGGAATCCTCAGTGAGTTATGTGTATTAGCACCTAATGGGAAAATAACCTTAACTCCAATTTTTATGAATTATTAGCATTACTACAACTTAATTTCTATATTTTATGTGGTAGAACATGTATGGTTTACAAAAAAAGAAGTAGCCTATTTTGAAATACTGGTAGTAGGTCCTTTCTGTGTGTATGTAGTAAGCAATTGTACAGCACAGGTGGTCTGAAACCAGACCAGTGTATTGATAGTTCTGTCCAAGAGCTGACTTCCTTCTAACGGTATACTGTTGATTGCAAATGCAAGCTCATTGCACTAGGTTTGTACAGCACAGGTGGTCTGAAACCATACCGGTGCATAGATACAAGTAGTTTTGTCCAGGAGCTGACTGCCTTCTTACAGATTACTGTTGATTGCCTATGCAAGCTCATTGCATTAGGTTTACTGCACCCATATTCAATGTTGTTTACTATAATACCATCCTGGGAGAATACACACCCTAAATAACTATTTGAAATTATCTACCTGTTCCATTTTTGTTTTCGCAACCTGACATTCAGTTCCCTTTTAGGTGCCTTCCCTACTGCAATTAGGGTACTTTCGTCTTGAAAAGACTAATTTTATTATTGTTATTATTATTATTATTATTATTATTATTATTATTATTATTATTATTATTATTATTATTATTATTATTATTATTAGAAAATCACACGAATGTGCATTACATAGATTATTAATTTTCATGTCATAATCATTACAGCTTTTATAAAAGTTGCAAGATATTCAATTGCACGGTTTCAGTAGACCAAGTCGTTCGCATAGGACAAACTTCTTACTACAGTTATACCTAAGTGAATCCCTCCCTGCCACCTTATACCTTTGTAACTTAGCCTTTATCTCCTCATTACAAGTACTCTCCTGCCATTGATACCTGTTTACACCAGAAATCATTCTCACTACTTTAATGACCGTTACTTATAACTTATTAATAACTTAAAGGCCTACCGAGGGCATCAAGGTAGACCCATTCTTTTATTTCTTGTGCTGTAGATCCATGTGAACAATGAAAAACAAAGGTGGAAAATTCATTTGTAACTGTTTTGACAGGTGTTTCTACCAAAGTTTTGTAGATGTTAATCTACAAAATAAAAATCTGCATTTTGTGTGATGTGTTATTAAGGGGATATGATGACAGAAAATGTACGTATTTATAAACAAATATATTCATATGACAGTTACATGCTTTTAATAAAAGGTTGAGTAGATTAATTACCCTGTAAGTTAATCCGAGATCTTTCAAGAGCCAAGCACCCTACTCTGTCAAACATTATTTTATATAATCAGTATTTACAAATAATTTTGACAGGCAATGCAAGATATAGCAAAATGAAACCATTTACCACCTGAGCAACAGCCCTAAGTAACATTCTTCTTTAAACAGCCATGGTACTTAGTTGTTAGAAAGGCTTATTTTTCACTTCTAAAAATAGAAGGCAAGGTGCTTGTTATTAGCACCTATTATTGTTTGCAGTGTTTGGTTCTCATTTTTGGTGAAATTGAAGGCAAAGTTTTAATTTTCCTTCGACTGATTCATAAGGAAAGTATTTCAGGATGGATAGATAGGCTTGGTCGTGTTCACATCAGTAAAGTAGATGCACATGAAAAATATACAGAAAGGCAAAATCAACATTGAGGTAAGAAACAGAGTCCTACCAGACCTTTGTGGAAAAAGTTATCACTCTGTACCAAGGAGTTTACCAGTAACTTGGATGGAAGGGCAGGACTTAGATTAATATGTTTATTATTGCCAAGTGAGCAATTAGATCAGCTTGCCAGTGCAAAGTTTGGGGAGACAGTACTTTATGCATAGTGATGAGGGTAATAAACAAGACCTTGTATGTAATTTACATGTAGTTGTGACAAGTATCAGTCTATCAAAAATCAAATCAAAATCTCTTTATTTGTAAATGAGGTGTCTACCTCGGTGGCAAATGGTACACTAAAATACATTATTGTCAAGAAATAAATTTTAAATTAACAAGAGAAGAAGAAAATTTTCCTAGAATACAATATTATACAATTTACGCTAACAAGTTTTTCTATTAAACACACAGCTCATCCTTAATAAATTTATATTGTTTACAAAATTCTACTTATAATATCTCCTGTACTTACAAACATAGTCAACTCATATACAGTATTTGAAATTACTTCTAATAATTCTATACAACTGGTATGAGATTAAAATTAACATTGCATTTATTTACTTATTTATTCTTTACCCATTCTGGAACCTAAGTAGCATAACGACCTGCTGCGTCTTAACCAGAGTCCCTTTTGCCACCACTTTTCAGAGTTCTTGAAGGGCCTTCACAGCTACTGTAGCAGTCCCAGGGCCCTCGAAGTCCCCAGTGTACTTCACCCCTACAGGCAGTCCCCTACTTGGGCTGTCCAAACTCCATAGACCAGGGGATGGAATTAATTTAATCACACACATATTTTATTTACAATATCCTGCACTGGTCGAATGCTCTCTAACATATCATTTATTTTCTTTGTTGCTGTTTATTCTCTTCTTGAATATTACACTGCCAACTTACTCATTAGAACAATATTCCAGGTGCTCTTCCCATAATTATTAATCTAGTGTACAGAGCACTAGCCTCACCTGAACTCCTCAAGAAATGCACATATATGTGAATACACAGAACCCCAATGAGAATTTAAATTTTTTACTTTGGAAGAGACGTCCATAGACAACCTTTCTTCACAGCAATTTGGTAAAATTAGCTGCTTTTCAAGATGCTGTAGTCTTCAATGATATAAATTATGACAGGATTGTCATTCTTGCACAAATTTTGACTTTAGACCTGGATTCTTTGCATAAAAGACAGTACAGAAATTCAGCAACATGCTTGTCATGAAAGCAATATGCTACAATTCTGAACATGGCACAATAACAAAGAAGAGGAGAGGCAAGAAGAGATTTGCAGAGGATCATGAGGGAGAGAAACAGTGTATGGAACTCACATTACTTTTCCTTGTTTCTCCCATTTTCGCAATATTCAGAACATATGTACATTTTTCTTTCTTTTAAAATTATTTACGGGATTTTAATGAAAATTGAAACACTATTTCTACATTACATAATGTAAATTTTGACTGGAAGCATTTCTTGATATATCTATTATTTTGGTAGGTGGGGTCTCACCAAGTGGTATGAAAAATATAAAAAGCTGTTAACCTCCATCTAATGAACAGTTCAGAATATCATTTGAAAAGACAGTAATTATGTCCCAAGAACCAGCATCATTTAAATAATAATAAATGGTATTGGTCTTGTATTTGAAGTACAATGAGCCACTGTTGTGAGGCTTTTGTTGGAATTTTCACCCTGTCAAGAATTCTGGCTGTAGTGCTCTATGAATGGCATCACATATAATAGGAACAAATCCACTGAAGTGAGTCACCAATGTCCAGAAACCTGTAGGCCAAAATATCTCCGGTTGATGAAACTTTGGGTCACTCCTCGGTCTTTGTTTAACAATCCAAATTGCCACTTTCCACTGTTAATTGTGGTATCTTCAAATTATGAATTCAAATTGATGTACATAAATGCATCCATTGTTTTCAGTCTTTTTTTATCAATTCTTTATTATAAACTTGTAGGATGCAAAGAAATGTACCTGCCACTAATCTTTTATTTGATATATTTTGTCACGGACATAGTTGTTACGGAGGTGAACATCGCTTCTGACTTTAAACCTTAAAAAAACGTTTTGAATATTGAATTTAACGATAGTGTCAGCCTTTCCTCAGAACTTATACTTTTCCTGTAATTTGTTTGCCTGATGTCTATTAGTGACTTCATTTTTTCCACTAATTCCTTATAATTACTGATGGGCATTCGGTACTAGTTCCTGAATTTTTCTTCATTCCACAACGAAGGCACACATTGGTGGAATTCTCCATGGCTCTTTACCTTGCGCACTGCGATTGTATGGTTCTTTCCTTTCTCCTAATATATTCATACGTTAGAATTGTATCTTCACCCGAATTATCGCTTTCACAACACATTCTTTACGCTCGTGAATATGAATACGTCTGTAGCCGTACGGTACTGGGCGGGAGTATCAGCTGTTCCCGTGCAGTCGATCCCTCTCGATCGATGACTAGTGTGACAAGGTAAATTTATTTATTTATTTTTATTTATTTATTATGGCTTCTTTCATGTGGCGAAGTTAGGGCACACGGCCCTCTCTTACACTTAACCACAATACAATAAATAATATTAAGGTTACCTATTACTGATTATACTAATTACACTACTTATACTATTTCCTAAATTAAGCTTAAGTTACACATCCACACAATATGCAGCTTATTATCTTATTAGCTCGTTACTTCAGTCCTCTTTTCTATCTCACACAGACACTTGCACATACACTTACAATGTACACACTTATCAACTACCCTTACGTTTATATTATATAAAACTAACAGAAACAATTTTTAATTTTACAATTACCAATCACACGCACACAATACACACCAATACACACTTCAATCGGTATCTCTCAACAGGAAGTCTCGGCAAGATATTTTAAATTTGAGGAAGGAGTCAATGCTCCTGACACTTACTGGCAGGGAATTCCAAAGCCTGGATCCGGTTACAATGAAAGATTTATTATACACAGAAGAGTGGTGAAGAGGAATAGCTAAAGTGGAGCCCGAGCGAGTGTTACGATTATGGAAGGAAGAGAGGAAGTGAAGTTTAGATGAAATATACCGGGGGGAGTTACTATGCAGGAGTTTGTGTATTAAGACAAGTATATGATATTCACGTCTCTTATCAGGTTTTAACCAGTGCAGTGCCTGATAATAAGGAGTAATATGCACATCATACCTTAGGTTGAAAATGAATCTAAGGCAACAATTCATAATACGCTGCAGTTTCCTAGTTTGTTCTTTAGTAGCGTCTACCAAGATAACATCACAGTAGTCAAGGATAGGAAGAATTAGGGTCTGTGTTAATCTTTGCCGCATGTTTAGTGGTATAATATCTTTGTTTAATTTCAGTGGGTGTAGAGTAGCAAACACCTTATGACTTATGTTTTTGATATGTTCTGTCCAATTTAGAGTTTCAGTCATAGTCACCCCAAGATTTCTCACTGTTTTACTGTACGGAATTGTGCTATTATTTATTTGTAAAGGAGGAATGATCGAATCATTGATCTTGTGTAGGAGCTTCTGGGAACCGACAATGATAGCTTGCGATTTTGATGGATTTATGAGAAGTCTGTTTGCGAGAGCATATTCACTGAGTTTTTTCATGTCATCATTTATGCATTTTACTGCGTTTGGTAATTCGCTTAAGCTGCAATGGTAGTAAATTTGGAGATCATCAGCATATAGGTGATAATTACACGTTTTTAGAGAAGATGAAATGTCATTGATATACAATGTAAAAAGCAACGGTCCTAAAATACTACCTTGTGGCGTGCCAACTTTCCTTGTACGCCATTCTGAATTTCTTTCGCGAGTTATCACCCGCTGCCTCCGATCTTTCAAATATGACGTAAAAAACTTCAGTACTAAAGGGTCAAACAAGTAAGATTCCATTTTCTTAATTAGTAGCTGTACGTCTATTGTATCAAATGCACCACTGAAATCCAGTAGCGTTAGTACTGTAAGTTGTCGTTGTTCCATAGCTAGTCTGATGTCTTCTGTCACTTTAAGGAGAGCCGTGGCAGTGCTGTACCCTTTCTTAAAGCCCGATTGTAATGGGTCAAGGAGAGAATAGTTATTTAAATATTTCAATACTTGCTCGTACACCAGTCTTTCCAAAGCCTTAGAAAGCGCTGGAAGAATAGAAACTGGGCGATAGTCAGAGGTCAGTTTAGGATCGTTTATCTTGGGCACTGGGATGACATTAGCTTGTTTCCAGAGTGCAGGGAAAGTTCCATTTCTAAGACAGTAATTGAATATATGTGTGATAATCGGGAGGATAGCGCCTATTATATTATGTATGAAATGTATAGGGATGTCATCTACTCCTACTGCCTTAGATTTAATAGAGTACAGTACTTTTTTAATTTGGTTGCTAGTGACCTCTTGGAACGAAAATTGAGGACGGTTAAGTGGAGGGACGGCTGGTTGATTCGTATTTAATTCTGCCTGATTGATTGGTTTAAACGTGATTCGTTCTTCAGAGAAATATGTAATAAGCTCATCTAGGGGAACAGTTGGTTCACGTTGCTGTTGTTGGCCCTTTACAATACCAAGAGAGCGTAGTTCTTTCCAGGAATTCCTGGCATTCAGTTTACCTGAAAGACAGTTTAAGTACTTAAATTTCTGATTTCTGATTTCTTGCTTAATTCTGTTCCTAAGTACCCGATAGTTTTCAAAATAGGATTCGTTACGGGTACGTTTGTACCGTCGGAACCATGAATCACGGCGAGCCATCAAATTCTTAATTTCGTCATTCAGCCATGGGCAGGGGGGGCGACTCACTTTCACTTGTCGTTTGGGAGCGTGTTTGTCGTATAGACTAGTAATGAGGGAATTTAGTTTGTCTATTTTTGCGTCAATATCGTCTAGTAGTAGAATATCGTTCCATGGTAGGTTGCAGGCGTCATACTTCAGTTGATCTAAATTAATATCTCTTATATTCCTACAAGTGGTGAACTTAGGTTTGTATTTGGGTATGCGAAGAGAATAGGATAAATAAACTAGGTCGTGTGTTGAGATCGATGGAACAGGAATTTGGCCGTGATTTAAGGCTTTCTGGGGATTGTTTGTTATGATTAGATCGATTAGTGAGTGTGAAGTGTGATTATTGCTATATATATGGTTGGTAGGATTTAATGGGAGAATCGTAAGGTTACAGGAAAATAGCATATCAAGTAGTTTGTCCTTCTGAGCTGATTCTTTCAGTAAGTTTATATTTAAGTCTCCTAATAGTATGATATGCTCGTAAGTTGGTACTAGGTTGAATAAACAAGCTTCCAACTCCGTCATGTTCACTATATCTGGAGGTTTATAAACTACGGCGAAGAGGACTTTCGTCCCTTTAACGGTGATCTCCACGACCATGAACTCTGGTCCCGGTTGAGTGGCATTTTGTGATGTGCATATTACTCTACCTCTCAAGTCATTTCTGAAATATAGGGCTACACCGCCACCTTTCCTACCATCCGTTCTATCCCAGCGGACGAGTTCGTAATTATTAATATTTACCATAGCGGAAGGGATAGTAGGCCTTAGCCAAGTTTCACTAATACAAAAAACATGTACGTCATTGTCGTTAACAATTGTACGTATTTCATCTATGTGAGCAGGGAGAGAGAGAGCGTTCACATGGCAACATTGCAAACCATGTGGCGTAGAGGAGAGAGCCTGTCTCAACAACACACTTGTTGCAACAGGGGGTTGCGGACCGGAGCCAGGCTCAGGTAGCGGGCGTTGAGCTAACATTACAAGGGGATTATGTTTAACTTAGATTGACAGAAACAATGGGTACTCACCTCTGCCTCCCGTTGAATGAGACCGTTGACTGTTGCACACACACATTCACACTCACATTTCAAAAAAATAACATAACTAACACTATTTGAGGAAAATTTGAAACTCATGGTAAACAAGAGTACATATTTTAAAACTAGCCCTAATATAACACATTCACTCATTGTCACTGATTCTGTGCTCCGTTACGCTGCCTGATGAGAACGTTTAGGTCCCTAGGAGTGATCAGAGTGGTTTTCTTGCCGTCTGGTGTAATTACAGTCACACGTCCATCCTGAGTATACACATTTCGCAGTCCAAATGCGTCGCGTGCCTTATTCAAAATCCCTTTTCTTGTTGCCGTGAGGGATTCCGTGACCATGATGTTTGTGCCCTTCAGTAGTCGCTTCGCCCGCCAGACTTGGTCCCGCTGATGGTATCGCAGAAACTTCACAATTATTGGCCTGTTCCCAGTGGCCACTACGTTGGCAGTCGTCCTGCGCTGGCCACCCAATCTGTGACATCTATCGATACTGTCCATGCCAATATCTACCTTGAGTCTGTTCTTAATGACGTCTATAACGGCCCCATAGGTGTCCTCTTCAGGTGATTCCTTAACTCCATGTATCAGTAGGCAATTTCGCCTACTGTACTGGGCTGCTTCATCAGCCATCTCCTCTTGTTTATCCATCCTTTGATGGATCTCCGCAATGGCCTGCTTCATGTCAGCTATCTCAGCACCCATGGAATCTCTGAAGTTCTTAAAGTCAGAGCTTAGGCTGGTGAGCAGCTCCTGGGGGTTGGCGGCACTGCTGTCTGCACTGCGGTCGGAAGCCGTCATGGCTTCCTCCAAGCGAGCTTGAAATTCAGCCATGCGGTTCTCGTACTGTGACAACCTCTTCTCGACGTCCTTGAGAGTCATTTTGACCGTTTTAAATCAAAACGTGCACTTAGTGATGACGACTGAACACACACAAGGAATCCCAGCTGCTAGTTATCTTGATAATTAGGCAGGTAAGTGCGGAGCAAGTTTACACGTGACTGGTCGTAGTCGCCATCTTACTGTCGTTAGTACTCGAGGTCCAAAACTAACCAAGAAGAAGGAGAAGGAGAAAAAGAAGAAGAAGAAGAAGAAGAAGAAGAAGTTAGTACTCGATGGCAGTTGGTCGCTCTTGATCGTTCGATGCTCTGTGTGACAGCGGGCTTACTCAGCAGCAACCAGCCCGTCGACCTGAGGCTCCCTCTCGTCCCGCCCCCATCTTATCTGTCGTTGCTTATGGGGTCGAACGGGACTACACGGAGGACGAAGTGGCGGCCCAGCTCCAACAAGACGGCCACCAAATATATCGCGTCCTCCGCATCAGGAACGCCGAGAGACCAACTACTCTGGTACGCATTCTCTGTGACCGCTGTCAGCGGTAGGACCACCTGCCGCGTGAACCATGCAAACAAGATCAGGTATGTGCCACATGTGCGCAGGATCATCCTACATTTTCTTACCCTAATCGTCAGAATCCGAAGTGCATTAATTGTAACGAAACTCACCCTGCCTATAGTTATAAATGTGAAGTTAAACCCGCTCCTGAACCTTCTCACCCCGAATCTGTTGTACCCGTCATTTCCCAGGATCTTCCAACCCCCGCCTCTTCCTCTTCTCTCCCCTCCCCTAGTGTGGAGAACATCGTCCGCTTTATGACGATGGTCCTCCAAAACACCCTTCCTTTCCTGCGTCCCCACATCCTTACCCAGATCCAATTAGCGGCACGGTTAGTTCTGAATACGCATGTCGATGTTGGTTATACGGGGAATAAAATGCATTTTGCATTTCCCCCCCCCCCCCTAAATACCGTCCCATTCGATAGTTCTTTGAAGGTTTATTATGATAACATAAGATCACTTCAGTCTAACCGTGCCATGTTCACCACTTCCCTTTCAATTTAAACCCCGGATATGTTTGTGCTTAATGAGACCTTCCTGACACAGCGCGAACGACCTAACGTTTGTATAAAAACATTGCGCCGGCCGGTCGTGTTTCTCCTCAAGCTGTTGAGAATTTTCAGAAATATAATAGTTTAATGGAAAGTAGTGAGTGCATAGAATTTAACGACAGGAAAAAGAATGTGTCAAATACCAGTGGAAGTGTGGATCAGGTCATAGGCCAAAGGGAAAATAATTCTCGAAATGTTTGTGTATGTGACGCACGCATCGTGCATGCGGAAGCGGGAAAGTGTGTTGACTGTGTTAATTTATTATCCGAATTGGTCTCAAGGGATGAAATTATTCGAATGTTAAGGGAAGACATTGAAAGTATTAAACGTAATAGACTTAGTTTAAATGGTGTGACTGAAGTGCAAACTGAGACATGGTCGGAAGTAAGTACGAGGAGTTGCAACAGTAGGCCTAAAACTGATCATGATCGGGGCGTAGGCCTAGGTATTGAATTAAGGAATAAGTTCCAGGTCCTTGAATCAATTACCTCTAGTGAAGAAGAATGTGTAAAGATTAATAATGTTCCAGCCATTACAAGGAAGCCTGCACTGGGGTTGAAGAATAAAGAATGTAAGGTAGTTGTGTACGGGGATAGCCATGGTCGGCGTATTGCTGTCCAACTTGGTGATATACTACCGGAGACTGAAGTTGTAGGTTTTGTCAAGCCAGGTGCTCTGTTCACAGAGGTTCTTCAGTCAGATATGGAAGAGATGGGAACACTTAATGAGAATGACTATGTGGTTATTATGGCAAGGACGAATGATATTTCTAGAAATGAAGCATCAAATGTGATTTCTGGGGTGAAGAAAGCACTTTGCAAATTAAAGACCACAAATGTAATATTATGTAATATTCCACATCGACATGATTTAATTGAATTGTCTTGTGTAAATAAGTTAGTTGATGATACAAACAGGCGGCCACAGAAAATTGTCAAATGCTTTCAAAATACAGAAATAATTGATATGAGCAATATGGATCGAGGATATTTCACAAATCATGGCATGCATCTTAGCAGAAGAGGGAAAAAGCAGCTATGTAATATGATAAGAAAGAAAATACAACAGACTCCAGGAACAACTATCATGAATAATGCCATACCACTGCTGTTCGATAAAGATGAGGAAGTCGCAGAACATTTGCAGGTAATGAAAGTAAGAAGATTTGAGGAAGTAGTTGGGATGAGTGCTACCACTAAAGAAGGATGCCTAGGAGAATAAAATCAGGTGAAAGGGATTAATGTGATTCTACCACAATCATCAGAGACAGCAATACCAGAAAGCACCGAGTACTCAGGGAAAACTTGTGAGGAAACCATTGAGATCGTCAGTAGCAGTCAGTTGGATGAACGAGGAGAGGAGTTACTGGAGAAGTTGGATGTTGGAGCACCATCAGGACGAACTGAAGGAGTGAAAGCTAAACAACCAGAAATAAGAACGTCAAGTAGGACAAGGAAACGACCAGTATTACTAGAGCAGGATTTTTTAAGGTAAAAGGTAGCAATAGTTATAATCTAAAGGGAGAGCTAAATTTGTTCCACTAGAATGTTCAATCTTTAAGAAATAAAATTCTAAGTATGGAGGTTCTGTTGGCAGATAACCTACAAGGGTATGATGTTTTATGCTTAACTGAACATTGGTTGATAGAGGATGAGATTTCCAACTTTGTATTAGAAGGATATGCTCTTGCAAGTAAGTTTTGTAGAAAGAAAATGAAGTGTGGAGGTTCATGTATATATGTGAATAATAATATCAATGTAAGCAGTTGGATAAATTTGAATATCTGAATGTAGAGGAGCATTTCGAGGCTAGCTTTGTTGAACTAGTGGATTATAAGTTAATACTTATATGCATTTATAGAAATCCTTCTAGTAATGTTGAAACTTTTTATAATAATATTGAAATTATTTTAGATGACCTACAGAATAAGAACAAAAAATTAATAATCATGGGCGACTTCAATGTAGATTTTTTAGGGAATAATGGTGGGCGAGATAAGCAAAGGCTAGAAATGTTGTTTTCCTTGTACGGTCTAAAGGCAGTTGTAAATCAACCAACTAGAATATCTGGGGATACAAAGTCAGCAGTAGATCAAGTTGTATTGAATGAGGAAATGTGGAACTATGAAATAGAAATTTATGATACAGGTTTTTCAGATCATTTTGCTCAAATTGTGCATCCAAATTTTAGGATAATAGGAAAGCATAATTTAAAAAATAACAATGTAATTTACAGGGAAACTAGAATGTGTAACAAGGAAAATATTTCATATTTTAACCAGTTATTGGCCAAGGAAACTTGGGAGAGTGTATATAGAAATAACTCAACTAATGAGGCCTTCAGTGAGTTTTTGGGTTTGTTTGATTATTATTATCAAGTGGCAATACCAGTCAAAAGGGAAATTGTAAAGAATTATAGGAATGGGTGGATTACAACAGGAATTAGAAATTCAAGTAGACGATTAAGGTTTTTAAGCAAATGTGTGAAAAGGATTAACACCTCATCTGAATTGAAAGATTATTATAAGAAATATAAGAACATATATCAAGAAGTTTTGAAGGCTGCCAAAAGATTGCATAATGGGAATGAGCTAAATAATTCGAAAAACAGGTCTAAATATATGTGGAACATTATAAAAAGGGAGAAAGGTACTCCAGTTCCATTAAAAAATAGTATTACTCTTACAAATGCAGGGAAAGAAGTCAGTGATCCAGAAGAAGTTGCAGAAATATTTAGTAACTATTTTCTAGAAGCAGTTTTGAGGTTAACGGAAAATTTTCAAACATCAGTGACGAGAACAGGCTTGAATACAGTTCACAGGAATGTATCATCCATGTTTCTTACTCCTGTGACTGAGCAAGAGATAGATAAGATAATAAAACTGATAGGTAAAAATAAGTCTTCTGGTTTATATGGTTATTCATACTACCTTACTGAATGCTGTTACCAATACATAATCAAGCCTCTCTGTTATTTGATAAATTTGTCACTAACCACTGGTAAATTTCCAGACAAATTCAAGGTAGCCAAAGTTGTTCCGATACATAAAAAGGGTAGTGAAGAAGATGCTGGTAACTATAGGCCTGTCTGCCTCTCCTCTGTATTCTCCAAAATACTGGAAAGAATTATGTACGGTAGACTGTTATCGTTCTTAGAGAAACATAATATATTAGCTGGTTGCCAAAATGGCTTTCGTAAAAATAGATCAACTACCACAGCATTCATCAACTTTATTGAACGGATATATGACACACTATGTGGGAAGGGTGCATGTTTAGGTATTTTCTTGAACTTAACAAAAGCTTTTGATATAATTGACCACAGCTTGCTGTTAGAAAAGTTATACATGTATGGAGTTCGTAGAATGGCCTATGACTGGTTCAAATCATTTTTAGGGGATAGAAGACAGATTGTTGAAATATCATATACCGGTACTGATTTGAGCAAAAATGTAATTAAGAATGTGTATTCCTGTGCCAGAAACATAGATCATGGTGTTACACAGGGGTCAGTTTTAGGACCATTATTATTTTTAGTATGTATTAATGATATCGTCCAAATTGTCGATGATATTCAAGAAGTGCAATTAACTTTGTTTGCAGATGATATTACTGTTTTTGTAGCTGATGAAAGTTCTGAAGGGTTAGAATTGAAGGCGGGCAATATAGTGAGTAATATCCTGAGCTGGCTTGAAGATAATAAATTAATTTTAAGTAAACAGAAAACGTCTGTGATTAGATTTCACCATAAGATTAATTTAAATATGGAAATTAGTCCAATATCATTTGGAGAGACCATAATTGAGTACTCATCATCAACAAAGTTTCTTGGCTTGTGGATGGATGAATCATTAACCTGGGAAAAACATACAGAGATTATTGGGAAAAAGCTTAGTAGAATTTATTTCATGATAATATCTTTGAAAAATAGTTTTAATTTAAAGGCTTGCCAAATGACGTATTTTGCACATGTCCATCCCATACTAACCTATGGAATCATTTGCTGGGGAAATTCACGATATAGCGAAGTCATCTATAAGTTACAAAAGAAAATAATTAGAGGAATGGCCGGTGTCGGCAGGAGGACAAGCTGCAAGAAATACTTTAAACTTTATTTTATTTTACCATTGCCTGGCCTTTATATCTTCCATACATTTGTATATATGAAGGAGAATGTAAACAGCTACACCATAAACTCTGATGTACATAGGTATAATACTAGAAATAGACAGTCTGCACATAGAACCACACAAAACTAAGCTATATGAATCAAGTTTGAGTTATGCAGGAGAACATTTATTTAATAAATTACCAGACTACATGAAGCAGATAAAACCATGTTCAAAATTTAAGAAAGAATTATTCAAATTTGTTTCTAACCATTGTGTTTTCTATTGAAGAATACTTAGCTCTTGAAAATTAACTTATGCATCACTTTTTTTTAAATCTGTGCCTCTTTACTACATTGTATATTTCTCTTTATTTATCTTCGCATTATATTACTGTTTTATCCTTTGTTACTGCAAATATGATTATTGACGTGTCCCATATCACTGTATGATCAGTTGGACGAAATAAAATATAATACAATACAATACAATACATACACTTTGTATCGCACCGACCGGCCACGTAAGGCTCGTGGAGGCGTAGCTACTGGTGTCAGGCGGGATCTCACTATTAAATGTCACTTTCTTCCTCCCTCTATTACTCTCCATGAATATCTGATTATTGAAATGTTTTCGTCTACTCGCACTTTTGCTGTCGCTACTACTCATTTATAGGGGCTGCCTGGCCGAGGCGGTAAAGGCGTGCTCGGTTCGTCAGGAAGGACGTGGGTTCGAATCCCCGTCAGGAAGTCGTAAAATTTAAGAAACGAGATTTCCACTTCCGGAGGTGCATATGGCCCTGAGGTTCACTCAGCCTACACCAAAAATGAATAGGTACCAGGTTAATTCCTGGACGCAAAGTACCTTCCACTCCTCCAAAGGCCTTCATGGCCTGTACGGAGGTGACTTTGCTTTGCTTACTACTTATTTAACTGCCGGTAACCCCCTCCTTCTGATTTTATTCGGTATATTGATAATCATTTGCACGATTATATTATAGTCTGTGATATTAATATCACCTGATATACCCTTACGGCTCTTACTAACTTTAATACTCTTTGCGCAAATATCCGGGGTAATCGCATTCCTTTCCCCTTCCCTACCCTACCACGATCCAACACCACACCAGACGCTCTTACCTATCTCCTTCTTTTTCTCTATCTCTGATTATTGCTAAATGTTTAGAAATCGGTAGTGATAATACACCTGCACTCATTACCATTCCCGGTGTCCTCTCCCACCCTCATTATTTCCTACCCCCCCCCCCCCTCCTACTAGACGCTACAATCGGACTAACTGGACAGCATATCGACAGACTATTACAGACCTGCTTCAGAACTTCCCCTCCCCTACATCCTCCCAGAATCTTCTCTGTCTCATAACGCTTCTAGAACATGCACTAACTACAGCTGATCACTTGCACATTCCCTGCCGTTCCTATCATTCTAACAAGCCCCCTATTCCTCAAAAAGGACTACATTTACTGCATTTAGCACATGACCTGTATCATCACTATCTTCGAACTCGTTACCCTACCACTTTGACTCAACATCGCCGAACCTTACGACATGCCCGTTCCTGTATCAAAGCTATTAAGCGAAAGCAATGGACTACAGCTTGTACTGAACTCTCCGACGAACAGAACTCTCGACGTTTTTGGCAGACATTCAAACGTTTGACACAGCACACAAAATCCTACCCCACCTATCCCATTCATCACCTTCCGCACTACCTACTACTGATAAGGAAAAAGCTGATTTGTTTGCTGACCATTTCTCCAAAGTCTCCTCTACACCCTACCATCCTTATGAGTCCATAATTAACCATTATAGTCATCCAGATCGTCCTGAACTTCAACCCTCCTTTCATCACTATCCTAATACTGATTATACTCACCCACTCAATTCCCCTATTACGCCTCATGAAATCCTTACTTTCCTTAAACATCGGAGAAATACTGCTCCCGGATCTGATTCCATAACCTACCGTCACATCCGTGAAGCTTCACCCATTCTCTTCGATCTCCTCAGTTCAATCTGTACTACTATGTTCTATACTGGTATTTATCCCTCTCATTGGGGTCGAGCTAATGTACTTCTCTTCCTCAAGCCTGGCAAACCTCCTTCCGATATTTCTTCCTATAGGCCTATTAGCCTTTTACCCCTCTTATCTAAGATTATAGAAGCTCTCTTATCACGTCGTATATCTCGCTATCTAACTTCCCTCAACCTCCTCCCTATCTCCCAAGCCGGATTCCGATCAAATTTCTCAATCCAGGATAATTTATTTCATATTACGTCATCTCTAAATTCATTTCTACGCCCCCGGAAAACTGCTGCACTGGTGTGCCTTGATGTCCATAGAGCTTTTGATACTGTGTGCCACTCCGGCTTACTGTTTAAATTGCGCTATTTACCGCTTCCTCTTACTCTTATTCGTTTTATATATCACTATCTTCGCTCCCGTACAGCTCGTATCTTAATTCATGGCACCTCCTCTTATATTTTCCCTATGACTTCCGGAGTTCAATAAGGGTCTCCACTTTCACCTTTGCTGTATATCCTTTTCACTCATGATATTCCCCATCCTGATCCTCCCCTCCGCCTGTATCAATATGCAGACGATCTATGCTTCTCTTGCTCTTTCCACCACGACTAACACATTAACTACTCAACTCCAAGCCTACCTCACTACCCTCGAAACCTGGCTTCAATCCTGTCATTTGTCTGTTAATCCTGTTAAAATTCAATTTATTGTTTTCCGTAAAAAAATCCCGTCTTTGCCGCCCCCGTCATCGAGTTCTACTAACTATGTATAATACACCCCTTACGGAGACTAATTTATTAAAATATTTAGGCATTACCTTTCAAAATAACCTCCAATGGAACCATCACCTTGATAATATCTATAAAAAGGCATTTTCCCGCTTCTGTGCCCTTCGTTCGCTCACTGGGCATACCTGGGGTCTTCGCCCCTCCCATACTATCCACATATACACATCCTTTATCCGTCCTGTCGTCACCTATGCCTCCCTGACTTGGTTGACTGCTCATGTTCGACAGTATATTCAACTCTTGAAACTTGGCAGACATGCTCTACGAATCGCACATCGCCTCCCCCTTGACACTCCCTCTGCTAACTTTCAAAAACTTTATTCTTTCCCCACTATCCTTGGTCACCTTCACTCTCTACGCCTCAACTATCTCACCAAAGGTACCTGTAATCACAATCCTACCATCACCGAAGCCCTGCCCTTATCCCCTTTAGCTGATGCCATTCTTAACGACCGTCGCACTACCCAGATTTCTCATCTCTTTCCTTCCCCCATCACTTAGCTTCCCGCCACTCTCTCTCCACCACTGTCCTCTTACATACTAAAACTGTACTTTTTTCCAACTCTATGATGCTCCTGCGCACAGTGGTGCAGCCTATATTTCTGCAGGACGACCAGTGTCCGTCTATTGTTTTATTTTTTATTATTTATTATTCTATTTGATATTATTATTATCATTATTATTTTTATCACCACAATATTTTCTCCGTTTCTACTCTGGCACAAGCAAACGGACTTACCGTCCCATTAGTTCTTATCTTGTGTTTTTTATTATTATTATTATTATTATTATTATTATTATTATTATTATTATTATTATTATTATTATTATTATTATTATTATTATTTATATTTTCGTCCGAAGTGAGGACATATTGTATTATGTGACAGTGTTTCCGTTTTGTTTTTCTCAGTGCATTTATTCGTGCCGATTAACATTCTACCTGCGGCACATTTACGTTATGTAGACTTGCTTAAGCTAGCAATTGGTGTTCTTGAACGTTATTCAACAGACCTTTATTCCATATTCTTTATATTCAGTGTTTTTTTATTAGGGTTGTTTATAGTCGCTTTAACTCCAAGGTCTTATCGCGACTCTTACATATGATTACAGAATAATAATATTGTAATTATAAAAATGTAAAGGAACAAATAAATAAGTATCATATAATTAGATTTTGGAGTGCAAGCCAGTGTCCTTGAGGAAGTTGATGACTTGATGACTCAGTGCTGGAGAAGCCAGTGTCAGTTCCATTTCCTTAGGTATGTTGTGGTGTTGGCGCCAATGGTCATACAGTTGACATTCTGAGATGATATGCTTGACAGTGAGAGAGCAGTTACATTTACTGCAGGAGGGAGGTTGTTTCTTTTCTAGGAGATAGTTGTGGGTGATCTTCGTGTGTCCTATCCTTAGTCGGGAGATTAAGACTTGTTCATGTCTGGTGAGGTTTTGGAGAGGATATGTTCTCGTAGATATCATTTTAATTTTTTGGAGGTTGCTAGTGGAAGTTTTAAGCCAGTTCATTTTCCATTGTTCGTGTAGTTTGATTGTGATATAAGCGATGATATCAGAATGTGGTGTGGCAATTTGACAGTCGTTGATTGGAAGGCTAGTAGCCTCTTTTGCTGCTTGATCAGTTGATTCGTTGCCTGGTATTCCTCTGTGAGATGGTATCCACATAAAAATAACATTTTTTCCTGCAATCTTGATCTTGTGGTACAGCATTTGAATTTCTTTAACAAGGAGGTGTGTTGTTGATGGATTTTGTATTGAAGTTAATGCACTTTTGGAATCAGAGAATATTACGAAAGTGTTATTGTAGCTTGCTTTAGAAATATGAATCATGGCCTGTTTAAGAGCATATAGTTCACTTGTAAAAACTGTAAAAAGATCTGGTAATCTGTATAGCTTACTATAGTCTTTATATTTCACTGCACAACCATTTCTCTCATCGAATTTTGATCCATCAGTATAAATTGCACTATATGATGAGTATCTATTACAAATTTCATTAAATAACTGTTGGGATTTCGCTGTGTCAGTTTGAGCTTTAAGATTGTCGTTCATTTCCCAGTTGACTGGAGGCAAATGAGATTTCCATGGAGGGGTATCTAGTGAGTTGTGTGGAAATAAAATGGGTGGAAGGCTGAGGTTTAGTTCTTTGAGAAGATTGTATATTCTGATGTTAAAGGGTTGGGGTTGACATCCAGTTAGTTTTCCTTTATGTTTCTTTGAAAGTAGGTTGTTTTTTCAAGTATTGGTTACTTGAGCCAGCTACCTTGAGTGCGTATGTCAAACTCAGCTGTTTACGTCTGATTTCAAGTGGTGGTCGTTGGCTTAAATCTCTATACTAGCTATGGGGCTGGTGCGATGGGCTCCTAGGGCAATTCGAAGAGCTGAAGAGTGGATGGTATCAAGGATCTTAAGAGTAGATGGTCTGGCATAACAATATACTATACTGCCATAATCCAGTTTGGCTCTGATTGTGGCTCTGCATGTGTTCATTAGGACATGGTAGTCTGCTCCTCAGTTTTTTGCTGAGAGAAGTTTCATGATATTCATTCTTCTTTGACACTCGTCTTTAAGATTTTTAAGGTATGCGGTCCAGGTGAACTTGTTATCAAATAAAAGTCCTTAGTTTTAACTGATTCAATTTTATGGTCTTCCATATATAATTCAGGGTTAGGGATGATATGTTTATTTTTGGAGAAGAGAATACATTTCATTTTAGTTTTAGAAAATTTGAACCCTGTGGTTTTACAATTGATTCTTGTAATAGGAGTTGAGTCGTCGTAATGTTTCTCCCTGGGCAGAAGATTATCAAATCGTCAGCAAAAAGGCAACACTTAACTGGAGAGTGGATGTTAGAGACTATACCATTAATTGCCACAAGAAACAGTGTTACACTGATAACTGATCCTTGTGGGACTCCATTGTTGATTACTACTTCCTTTGACAGCATTCCATTTACTCTAACTTGAATTCGGCGCAAGAAAATGATAAATGAAATGTAGGATATTTCCAGATATATTATATGTCATTAGTACTTTGATTACATAGTCTTTCCATACCATGTCATATGCCTTATTAATATCTAAACTGACTGCTATTAGGTGTTGGTTATTGAGGAACGCTTCCTGTATTTCAGATTCCAGACTTATCAAAGTGTCTGTTGTGGGGTGTGCTTTACGGAACCCGTTTTGCACATTACTGAACAAAATGTATGTGCTCGAGCTACCAGGTAATCTTTTGTTGACTATATTCTCCGTGAGTTTACACATCGCATTAGTTAAAGCAATAGGGCGATAATTTTCTGCAATTGAGTTGTCTTTCCCTGGTTTGGGTATTGGAACTACAATGGCATTTCGCCATTGATCAGGAAAAGTCATAGAGCTCCATATGTGGTTGAAAATGGCCAGAAGATAATTTATTGCATTTAGTGGAAGCTGTTTTAGAAATTCATAAGGGACCGTATCTGGGCCAGGACTAGATTTGCCACATTTGTCAAGTTCAATAATTATTTCCTGTAGTTGAAAAGCATCGTTTAGATTATAGTTGGGGTCAGATATGGCTTTCCTTAGATCAACGGATTCACTGGATTTCTTTGCATGGAGAAATTCGGGGTCATAATTTTTGTCACTTGAGATCCCGGCAAATGTGTCAGCTAATTTATCAGCGATGTTTTGAGGTTTGTTTATGAAGGTTCCATCAACCGAGTTTCTGAGGGAGGTAATGTAGAAGTGATCATATTTGCCATTTATTCTTTGAAGTTTATTCCACATTTCCTTTTGTGGGGTTTGGGAACTTAGCGAGGAGACAAATGTTAGCCATGAATTATTTTTGCTGAGTTTAATTTCTTT
Source organism: Anabrus simplex (assembly GCF_040414725.1). Classification (NCBI taxonomy): domain Eukaryota; kingdom Metazoa; phylum Arthropoda; class Insecta; order Orthoptera; family Tettigoniidae; genus Anabrus; species Anabrus simplex. The sequence continues at coordinate 28,934,887 of NC_090268.1, forward strand.
TCGAGCGATTGCTCTACATTTCTGAAATTGGGCTTTATTTTCAGGTGTGGGTTTTCTTTTGTAGAGGTGGAAAGCGTGATTCTTATTCTTAATAGCCTCCTTACAACTGTCGTTCCACCAAGGGACTGTTTCCTTAAAGGAATTTGAGGTTACTTTTGGAACACTCATGTCCGCAGATTTAACAAGAACTGTGACATCTAGAACAATGGTATTTATGTCTTAGAAGGGAAATCATTTGGAGGGTGTTGGTGACGCGATCTGAGACTGATACATGTTCTTTGGATTGTTATTTATTCTATTTGCATCTTGTTATTCTTATGTTTTTATGTGAAAATAAACACAGCTCTGCACAAAACATTTTTTGGTCCTCGAAAGGCCGGATTGTTCCGGAATTTGGTTAGAACTTGGAGTTCGGAGATAATTTTGTACGGTATGTGGGTAGTATTATTTGCTATAGACCGTAAGCATCAATATTTGCGAGTGCTTATTGATAAACCACTAATTCTTTCGTGATGCGTGTGTGCAATGCATCTTCGAGAGACTGAATCATTGTGTGACGTCAGCCTGTGATACAATCATTCATCTCAATATATTCTCTGGATACAATCAATGACCTCTAGTGCGGAGTGGACCCATTAACCAAAGAGTACTATAGAACTATACGAGAAAACTTCTGAACGAGCCTACGCAGAGCCATCTGTGTCGGACATCCAAAGCTGTTGTATTAGCACTAAATACCTACGTGAGTTAATCTGGTTTATTCCTTGTTTCTCAGTACTCCTTCCTTTCTACTATTGAAGAATTTGTTAAAAATGAAGCCATGTTTTCCAGTGTTGACTTAGTTAAATGTAGCAAAGGCTTTTCAGTCTGTCAAACACATAACATGTGTTTGACAGACTGAAAAGCCTTTGCTACATTTAACTATGGAAGAAGCTCAGAAGAGAGCTCTTATAAAAAGACGAGCTACCATCAAAGCCCGCGTAACTAGAATAGCTACATTTGTTAATAATTTCTCTGTGGGCTCTAATCTTAACGATATAAAAGTAAGACAGAAACACTTACAGACTAGTATAGAGGAATACAACGAGATTCAGACACAATTAGAAGTTAATGACCCCAATGAACCTCATGATTTAGATAGAGAGGGATTTGAAGAATTCTATTTCCAGTTGCAGTCAAAGATGGAAACGTTATTAGAGGTTAAACCGTTGTCATCTATTAGTGAAAGTAGTGATATAAGCCATAGCAATAATAGTGATCTGAAACTGCCTGCCATTTCACTTCCTAAATTTAATGGGCCACTGTCAGAATTCATGCATTTCCATGATACGTTTAAAAGTTTAGTAATTGATAACGATGCCCTGACAGATATTCAGAGGTACCACTATTTACTGTCGTGCTTATCAGATGAGCCACATAAGTTGATAGAGAATTTACCAGTTGCACAGAATAACTTCAAATTAGCATGGGAATTGATCTGTAACCGATACAACAATCCTAGGTTGATTCTGGATATGCATGTTAGAGAGTTGCTATCGTTGCCCTCTGCCAAGAGTGATCATCCAAAGGAGCTGAGGGCATTAATAAATCAAACGTGCAGTAATTTAAGTGCCATTGAAGTAATGAAAGTGCAAACCCCTTTACATGAAATTATAATGTCGCATTACATTTTAGAACTAAACAGTATTAGTCTTAGAAAACAATGGGAGGTCAAAACCTCAGGCCAACCATATCCTAGCTTGAAAGAACTAATATCATTCCTTGAAAGTAGTTGTCAAACTTTAGAGCTAGTCAGCACTAATAAACTAATGAATGAAAGACAATCCCAAGGAACCAGATACAGCAGTAGTAAGAAGGAAAGTGTAGGGCAAGCCTTTGTGACCACATCATCAACGTGTAACCTCTGTGACGCTCCTCATGTCTTATTCCAGTGCTTAAAATTTAGGGTTATGGGAATTAATGACAAATTAGAGTATGTAAAACGGCATAAGCTTTGTTACAATTGCTTGAAGAGTGGTCATCAAACCAGCCACTGTTCCTCCCGAAACTGCAAACTGTGCAACAAAAAGCATCATACATTACTACACAACGATACCGGTAACATTTCCCAACAACAATCATATTGTTCTTTAAAGGGAAAATACCACACCTGTGAAGTGTTGCTATCAACTGCAATCATTAGGGTTACCGACAGCCAAGGTCACACTCATGACTGTCGCACTCTTCTGGATAGTGCCTCACAGATGAACTTCATGTCGAAAAAGCTTGCTGATAAATTAAGATTAGCTCTCAGTCAACTCCACGTTCCTATTCAAGGAATTAGCAACTCCAGAGCTATAGAGTCATCACACATTTGCCAAATTCACATTTCATCTAGGATATATGATTACAGCCGTCATATTGTTTGTACAGTTTTGCCCACAATTACTGGACAGCTTCCTTCTTCTCACATCGACTGTACAGATTGGCATTTACCTTCTGAAATTAGCTTGGCAGATCCAAGATTCTACGAACCAGGAGAAATAGACCTACTGCTAGGAGCGAGCGTATTTCTTGAAGTTTTGCGTCCAGGCCAATTCACCCAAGAAGGACATCCTACCATCCAGAATACTGTATTTGGTTGGGTGCTGGCAGGTTGCATACCTACAACAAACATGAGTCAGAAAAAGTCTGCTGCCATAAGTTGTGTAGCAACTCATGACTCTCTTCATACTAAGGTGGAACGTTTCTGGCAACAAGAAGAGTTCCAAGGCCCTCCACTCTCTCAGGACGAGAAACTTTGTGAAGAACATTTTATGAAACACACAACTCGAGATGAAACGGGAAGACATACGGTTAAATTGCCTTTTCGAAGCCAGCCAGAGCAACTTGGAGATTCCTTCAACAATGCCATGCGTTGTTTCAAAAATATGGAAAGGAGACTGAAGCCCCAATCATCCATGAGGAAATCCTATGTTGAGTTCATGGATGAATATGCTGCATTAGGTCACATGGAACCCAGTGAAGAAATTTGGCCGAGTCAATCATCCTACTACATGCCACATCACGCTGTTATCAAGGAAGATAGTACCACCACAAAACTTCGTGTAGTATTCAATGCGTCAGCTAAATCTACTAATTCCCTCTCATTAAATGATATTCTGATGGTGGGCCCAACAGTACAAGAAGACCTGTTTTCCATTATTTTAAGATTTAGAATACATAGATATGCTCTCACTGCAGACATTGAAAAAATGTACAGAGGAATAAAGGTGAATCCAGAAGATCAAGATCTGCAAAGAATAATTTGGAGAAGCTCATATCAAGAACCTATCAAAATCTATAAATTGAACACCGTGACATACGGTACTGCAGCAGCACCTTTTCTGGCAACCAGGTGTCTTGTGCAGCTGGCTCGTGACGAACAAGAAGTATATCCTCGGGCTGCAGAAATCCTGAAGAGAGACTTTTACGTGGACGACCTACTTACAGGAGTGGACACAATTCAAAAAGCAATTGAGCTGCAAAAGGAATTGGTGAGATTGCTTCACAGCGGGGGTTTCACACTTAGAAAATGGTGTGCCAACCACCCCAAGATCATTGAAGCCATCCCTAAGGAATTTCAAGAAACTAGACTTCCATGGAGTCTTGGCCGTAAAGAAGAACCCATAAAAGCCCTTGGTTTGTTATGGCACCCATCGAGTGATCAAATCCAATTTGTCGCCTCTTAGCACACAAAAAAACAACAACTTGGACAAAACGGAAAATACTGGCCAGTATAGCCGCAATATATGACCCACTTGGCTTACTAGGTCCTATCATAGTCAGATGCAAGATAATTCTTCAACATTTGTGGGAATTACGAGTAAATTGGGATGAAACATTATGCGATGAGCTCCAAGAACAGTGGCAGCAAATACACAACACACTTTCATCTCTTAATGATATACACATTCCTCGTTATGTTCTCGGAAGTAGTAATAGCACCCGTACAGAGCTTCATGGATTTTCAGATGCTTGAGAGCAAGCCTATGGTGCTTGCATTTACTTGCGATGTGTGTACACCAAAGGAAACGCAATTGTTTCATTGTTAACTGCAAAATCTCGAATAGCACCACTGAGAAAAGTATCCTTGCCACGTCTTGAGCTTTGTGGTACCTTACTCCTAGCTAGGCTAATGAAGAAAGTGAGAACTGCTATCAAAGACAGAGCAGAACGTGAATTTTATTGGACTGATTCTAACATAGTCTTAGCTTGGATAGTTGGACCACCTAACTCATGGAAGACATATGTGGGAAATCGTGTTTCTGAAATACAAGAGCTGTCTGATACAAAGAATTGGAGATGTTCCTACTCAAGATAACCCTGCCGACATCATTTCAAGAGGAGTTGATCCTCAAAATTTGAAGCTAACTCGGCTATGGTGGGCGGGACCTTTATGGCTTAAGGAACCTCAATCCACTTGGCCAGAATTACAAAAAAAATGAAGCAAAGGAAGTACCAGAAAGAAAACATGCTAGTATCAGTCTACTTTCCGTGCATTTGCCATGGGAACACCTTCTGAATTATTTCTCCTTATGGTCAAGGTTATTGCGAACCTTGGCATATGTTCTAAGATTTATATACAATCTCAAATGCAGTGATACGAGATAACGCCTGACTGGAAGTCTGACAACCACAGAGCTTAATAAATCTACGAACGTCATTGTCCATAATGTTCAGCTAAGTACTTGTCATAAGGAAATCAAAACGCTGAAACAAGGTCGGTCAGTCCCCGTTGATAGCAAGTTAAAATCTCTGCATCCTTTCCTAGATGGCAATAATGTGCTCAGGGTGGGCGGTAGGTTAGAGAACTCATCAGCACCCTATGATCAAAGACATCCACTGATAATGCCTCCAAAGCATCATGTAACAAAACTGTTGATATTGTACGAACATCAAAGGTTATTACATGCCGGCCCTCAATTGCTCCTTGCATCTCTAAGACAACGCTTTTGGATACCCAACGGGCGATCTGTCATCCGAAAGACCATCCATAAATGTCTTCGCTGTTTCAGACTGAAGGCTACTACAACAGAACAGCTCATGGGTCAGTTGCCTCCTGCAAGAGTTGAACCAAGTAAGCCATTTTTTAATTGTGGTGTAGACTATGGTGGACCATTGTACATCAAGCAAGGCACCGTACGCAGCAAGGTGAAGATAAAATGTTATATTGCCTTATTTGTATGCTTGGCTATTAAAGCAATTCACCTTGAGTTGGTGAGCAGTCTTACTACAGAGGCTTTCATAGCTGCACTACGAAGATTTTTAGCACGGAGAGGTAGATGTAGTAACATTTACAGTGACAATGCCACCTGCTTCGTGGGTGCAAAAAATGAACTCAAGGAATTGCATCTTCTATTTAAGTCACGGAGTTATCAAAGTGAAGTACTGGCCTTTGCCTCTCAAGAAGGAATTGAGTGGCATTTTGTCCCCCCTCAAGCACCACACTTTGGTGGATTGTGGGAAGCCGGGATAAAATCTGTGAAGTACCATTTAAAGAGAGTAGTGGGGAACACAGTTCTGACATTTGAAGAAATGTACACACTCCTCACACAGATTGAAGCTTGCCTCAATTCCAGACCCATCACTCCTTTACCTAACAGCACTGATGAATTTTCCTTCTTAACACCTGGCCACTTCTTAGTAGGTGAACCACTTATTTCCATGCCGGAGCGAGATTTGCTTCCAGGTCCAGTGTCACGTTTGTCAAGATGGGAACTCATTCAGCGATGCAGACAACAGGTGTGGAAAAGATGGTCTAGCGACTATCTGTCTCAACTTCAGCAACGCAGTAAATGGTCTACAAGACTACCCAGTCTATAACCTGGTACATTGGTAATCGTGAAGGAGGACAATTTACCCCCACTTGTGTGGCAGACTGGGGTAATTGAGGCGGTTCATCCTGGGGCTGATGGGCAAGTCCGTGTTGTATCAGTGCGCACTCCAAAGGGCGTGTACAAACGCCCTATTACAAAACTTTGTGTGTTTCCTCAAGAATAATTTGTTCAATAACTTTTTTATATCCTGAACCATTTCTTGCTCGTGTACGTTACTTCCTTGTTATTTATTTGAAGTTTTATTGATTCTAGTTAAGTAATTTGTTCCTCAAATTAGGTGGGCGGCATGTTGGTGACGCGATCTGAGACTGATACATGTTCTTTGGATTGTTATTTATTCTATTTGCATCTTGTTATTCTTATGTTTTTTATGTGAAAATAAACACAGCTCTGCACAAAACAGAGGGGTTAAGTCTTTTAGGTGATTATTGACTGTCTGCCTAAATTTCGTCCAATCTGCCTTATTTAAGTTCCATTTAGAGTTGGTAATAAATGAGGCGTTGACAGAAGAATTTTCATTATTGATTAGTATCGGTAAGTGGTCACTATTTCCTTGGAGTGTTGAATAAACAGACCAGTTGAAAAGGGTTGCTACGTCCGGTGTGCAGATGGTTAGGTCTATAATACTACAGGTGCCGTGGGCTATATCAAAGCGAGTTGGAGCAGTAGAGTTCAATAGAATTAAATCAAATTCATCAAGTATCTTTTCTATCTCTTTTCCTCTTGCATCAGAACTATGGCTACCCCATAACGTGTTGTGGCTGTTGAAGTCACCTACTAGGATGAATGGTTTACGTAGTTGGTGGATAAGGTTTCGTAGATCGTCACCTTGAAACAAATAACTGTTTGGAATATAAACATTGCAGATACATAAAGAAGGTGGTAGATGGACTGAAATTGCTACAGCTTTCAAATTAGTGTTAACAGTAATTTCTTTGGCATAGATATTGTTTATGATATAAGTAGCTACTCGTCCACTCGCATGATTCACATTAGTTCTATTTTTGTGTTAGACACAGTAGAGTCTGTTTCTTGGAGATAGATAAGAGATGGTTGGACGTTTATTTATTAGGAGTTATAGATATTCTAACTGTGATCGATAACTGTTAAGATTCCATTGGAGTAATGTTGTCATAATAATGATCAAAAGCAGAACGAGGTTTATCTCCATTGTTATACTGGGAAGGAATTGTCGTCACTGGAATAGTCTGGCGTTACATTGATATGCGTTGGGTCTTCACTTTGACTGGCGGATTTCAGTAGTTTTTTTACTATTCGAGTGCTTTTGTTTTTTATGCTTTTATCGGTATAGTAAGGATAGAGTTTTGAAGGGCTTTAGCAAGACCTTCTATGTCTTGTGTGTAGTTTGAAGCAATTGCTGATATGTCCTTGGCACCAACTGTATTTTCAAGGAAGGATTGGAGCTGTAGGTAGCTGAGGGGGAATATTGATGGGTCGGCTTCCAGAAATTGTTTTACTGGCAGGAGCATATCACTAATTGATTTTTGCGTGTCTGTCTTGGGTTTCTTGGATGTGTGATTTGTCTTGCGGTTTTCGATTTGTTCAGCAGAGGCCAGTATGGATTTGTTGCTATCAGGAGGATTTGGATTAGTTGTTTCACTACTAGCTAGTGAAATTGGCCTTTTACATCCAGGAAAATTCACTGTTGTAGGGGTGGCATGTGTTTCCATAGGTGCAGCAATTTCTCTCTCAATTTGAATTCTGGAGGGGGGGAGGATCATTACAGACTTGGCTAAGTGCTAAGTCAGGGTTGGTCAGTGAAGTGGCTTCTTGAATACGCCTATCTTTTGGGAGAGAGCTAGAAGTACCTAAGTCTGTTTAGGGGTTTTCGACCTCTGACTTCTTTTGGAAGTGATACGTTGTTAGGACAATCTTTGGCCAGATGTCCTTCGGTATGGCAAAGAAAACAAGTGGGTGAGTCAGATGATAGGTAAATCCAGTCGTTTGTACCATCGAATTCAAGATGAAGGGATTCGGGGAGTTTATCAAAGTCTTCATTTTGAATGTACATTTGTCTTCGAAAGCTTAAAATGTGGGAGAATCCTGAAATCGACAAACCTGCTCTGATTGGGGTAATCCTTGACATGATTTTCACACCAAGTTTTAACAATTCCTCTTCAATAACATAATTTGGGATCATAGGACAGACGTTGGATAATATAATACGCTTGCTTTTTGTTAGAAGGGGTCGTATTTCCAGTGATACATTGTTTATTAAGGTCTTAGGTTTTGTCAATATCAGATCTTCAACATTTTTCTTACTAGAGAGAAAGATGCATATCCTTCCTTTCGATATACGTGAAACAAACCGAATGTTGTTAGGGGTTGTAAGTTTACCTATAGCTAGCACATAATCCTTGACACTGATCCCATCATGAGATTCGATAACAATAGCTTGTTCTTTGGAGGGGTGCGACTGTATTGCAGCCGCATAGCTTAAGTTTGAATTACGTTCGTTACTAGGCCTACTTGTGACGGTTGTCATTTGGTTACCTAATGCACGTTAGGATGTGGAGGGTTAATTACGGTGTTGTTATTATTTGTTGGCTTACTTGGTGTCTGTTGAGGAAAAGTATCATTGATTTTTTCATTCATTGAATTCGATAGATGCCGACCCCTATCAACAGAGGTGGCCATTTTGAGTGGGTCAACAAAAGGTTTTAGGTTATCTGTATAGTTCTTCACTTCTCACAAAAACCGCGGATATAATGTCAGGTATCTTACTTACGAGAATGTAGTAGGTGATCTAAATATTTACTTCTGATCACTCTTACACGAATGTAACGATTACGAACCTCTATTATATAGCAGAACTTGAGCAAGAGAATTACTCGCGAACATCATAAGTCACTGCCTTCTCCTATTCAGTGTTGTCTTTCCTCTATTTCTGCAATTTCGTCTGTTATATGTAGCAATTGTCAGTGCACGTTCTGTTCATTTCCTACTCAGTATGTTGTGAACTTGACTAGTGCAGTGCTTATGTTGTCAGTGCATTGACGCCCAATGGACTATATGAACTCTTGCTCCAATACGCTACAATGCAAACATGTTCTCTTCGTTGTATATTCATCATTTTGTTATCCTATTCTGTAAATATCTGTATAACTGTGTATCCTAACTCGTTATCCTCCTATTTTTCCGTTACGTATGTCTATACATACCACTAAACATTCGATTTTCTTATACATATATACATATTGTACACGGCCTAAGAGCTACTTTGTATAGCTGACGGCCGCCTACCGATAGGGTAGGAATGAAATAACCTTTCTGTCTTAGGTAGAAATGCGATGGGCATATTTAGTGACACTAAACTTCAACAGATGAAACTCGTCAAACTGACGGTCAATGGTGTAAATATTTACAGAAGGATTTCCGTATTTAAACTAGTGATGGGCTAGCGACGGAATCGAGTAGAATCGAGTAATGTGCTCTTAGAATCGGTATACTTGACTCCAGACTCGTGTCCAAGCATACTAGTATCGCTATCTGTGGACATGTCTTAGAACTATGATCTATTGTACTGGATTGCATTGCACGGCATTCAGGGTCACCCACATAATATTGTTGTGATGTGGATTACAGTATGTTTGCTGCTGATCATTGGTTTTATTGAGTCATCGGTAGTCAATAATTTGATTGTTACGATAATTATTATCATCATAGGCAAAATATTTATGACTTACTAACAAACCGTCAACTTGAAGGATAGACACGTAGGACTGAAAATGAGCGTGAGATGGGGACAATTTCCACACTGTGTACCCCACCTTTTCTAATGTCGATAACGGCAGCGGTCTGTTATATTGATATTATTATTATTATTATTATTATTATTATTATTATTATTATTATTATTATTATTATTATTATTATTATTATTATTATTATTATTATTATTATTATTACTGTACAGCCTGGAAGTAGCCACCAGGGATTTGTTGATAGCTATGAAATATTATTCCCGCGACGTCCTTGTACGAAAACGTGTATTAATATTGTGCGAAATAATGACAATATTACTGCCAGATAATTTATTGCAAAGATACATGTGTGGGGGGCGTTCATAAACGTACATGAAACATACATACCCTGCTTATTGTTATTGTCCGACTCGTTGGCTGAATATTCAGAGTACTGGCCTTCGGATCAGAGGGTCCCGGGTTCGAATCCCGGTCGATTCGGGGATTTTAATCGCTTCTGATTAATTCTCCTCAACGCATAACTTGTAAAATACAACTTACAATAAAATAAAATAAAATATGCATGCATTCACGCACTATCATATCGCAAAATATGCATGCATTCATGCACTATCATATTGCAAAATATGCTAGCATTCACATATCGCAAAATATCCAAGCATTCATGCACTATCATATCGCATAATATGCATGCATTCTTGCACTATCATATCGCAAAATATGCATACATTCATGCGCTATCATATCGCAAAATATGCATGCATTCACGCGCTATCATATCGCAAAATATGCATGCATTCACGCACTATCATATCGCAAAATATGCATGCTTCACGCAATATCATATCACAAAATATGCGTACATTCATGCACTATCATATCGGAAAATATGCACACATTCACGCACTATCATATCGCAAAATAAGCATGCATTCATACACTATCATATCGCAAAATATGCATGCATTCATGCAATATCAAATCGCAAAATGTGCATGCAATCACGCACTATCATATCGCAAAATATGCATGCATTCACGCACTATAATATCGCAAAATATGCATGCATTCATGCACTATCATATCGCAAAATATGCTTGCATTAATGCACTATCATATCGCAGAATATGCATGTATTCACGCACTTTCATATCGCAAAACATGCACAATAAAGTGGAAAATATGCACTATCAAAATTAGCTCCTTTTGAAACATTGTGAAACTACTAATTTATCCAAATTGTCTTAATTTAAGCTCATCCGCTTAACAGTCAGCAACTTTTTAAGCACAGAGAAGTATCTTTCTTCGTCACAAGAATTGACAAGTGCATACTTAAATTAAGACATTTGGGCAATAAGGGAGGTCAAATTGCACGTCTTTTATAAGCTTGACGAATTCAAAATCAGGATTTGAACGGATCACTTTTCCGTGCGATGACTGCAGACAGATTTGAATGTCCTCAATAACTGGTAACGACTGCCTTCTGCGATAACAGAGACGTGTGACGAGTGAGAGTTCCGGGTAGGAATTTTTTTTTCTAGTTGCTTTACTTCGCACCAACACAGATAGGTCTTACGGCGACGATGGGACAGGAAAAGGCTAGGAGTAGGAAGGAAGCGGCCGTGGCCTTAATTAAGGTACAGCCCCAGCATTTGCCTGGTGTGAAAATGGGAAACAACGGAAAACCATTTTCAGGACTGCCGACAGTAGAGTTCGAACCTACTATCTCCCGAATACTGGATACTGGCCGCACTTAAACGACTGCAGCTATCGAGCTCGGTGGGTAGGAAATTACAGGATAACAACGGAAGAGGGTTCAATGCAAAACCAAGGTTTGTAAGCTGCTATCTTAGTGACGCGACGCCACAGAAGTGCGATACAAATTTTCTTTTGTTCGTCTAACATAGACGAAAATATGAGCCGTCAATGAGTAATGCAAAATTTACGGTTCAAATTATAGCTATTTACAAGTGTAAAACTAAGAATTAGAGATCAACGTGGGGCCTTCCCGCTTGCATCAATGTTTACTCAAGCAACAGATAAGAAATTGTTTGGTTAATTGGATTATAGTGTGACCGTTCATGACCTCGTCATATGTATATAGAGACATCCTGTGTAGAGAATATGCCGTTTTCCGCGCAGTTCTACGTTAAATAGCCGGCAAACGGGGATATTCTTGACGGTTCCGGGACTCGGGCCGCTTCCCGTAGAGTCGCGCGCCCCTCCTCTCGTTGCGCGCAATTGGGAAAACAGGGAGTACAAGCGCCCATAAGTGGAGTTCGTTCTCTCTCTGAGCGAGAGGGCTGGAGCAAGCGAGATGTCACATGACTGAGAAGTGAGGCCACGAAACAGCCTCAAAGAAGTCGTCTCAACATACGAGACGATATCACCCCATGTATTCCCCTAAATATCTAGTGGCACCAATGCGTAGTTGTCAACTGTTTCTAGGGTATTAACATTAATAACTCAGAAATACTTGATAGATAATTTCGAATAATGGGAAGTGCGCAGGTAGTTGATGTCTTGAAATGAGTAAAACCAGATGCCCGGCTCTGACAGGACCAGGAAAACTAAAAAATCCCCGGAGTCAGGCTCCACCTACTGAGAATTGATACTGACGCTTTAGTGATTACAGACAAACCCGTGAAGGATTCCAAACGAAAATTGATCAGTGGAAAGTGGGATGTACAGGCTTTAATTTGACATTAAATTCGACGTGTAAATATATCTGCTAGCGGACCGATGTTTGACAAGGGGGCGTGGACTGACTCCCCCTCCAGAAAATAAGGCACTCCACTATATATGCGAGCGGCAAGAAGGCAGTATATCCAGTATATCCAGTGCCTTCGGTCTAATCAGCAGACCTATTCGTTAGTGAACAGTCAGTTTAATATTCAGTGTTTTTACAGTGTGAAGATTCCTTATAGAACAGTGTTTTGTAGTGTAAATGACAACACTAAGTGAGCGATGGTGCGCTGCGTGCTAAATATTTATTAATTCCTTAATGCAGTTTGCTATGATCTGGATTTGAAAATAATTTTACTGTGTTTATGTGTCAGAGACGCGCAGGATGGTAAAAAGAGGTGATCGGTTGAAGTAAATTATAACGTGCACAGTTATGAAACTGATCTAAGTGAATATAGTGAACTGTGTCGCATTATACGAGATATATATAAATATGGTTAAATTAAGGAAGTAATCCAATAAAGGGATAATTCGATCACAGTGTTACAGTAAGGCATGAACCAATGCTAACAGTGAGCGGTTTATCAGACATCATTTTTGTAGACCGGGCAACGTCCTCCGTATTCTCTCTAACGCAGTGAGTTGTACATCGTATCAATGATTAGTGAAATGGAGTGGGTCAATTGATGACCGATAAAAAATAATTAATACATAATATTCATATCCTGTGAGTGCGACCGGTTAGTGTGTGGTACTTCGAGATTAAACTAATTGAACTACTGTATGCAAATGAAGGTATCGATATTGGCTGCAGGACAAACGCCGATATGGTGCTAAGGTGCTTAAATTTATGAGTATTCTTAGTCATATCAAAGTTATAGTGCATGACACAATTAGTGCATTTATAACAAATTAGCTATTCCTCATTTGCATATTTGACCTCCGAGAACTTCAGGTTTGAAGAGAGCTGGTTAGCGGTCCGCTGTACAGTCACTCCAACGCATCAGGGATACTCTGGACCTTCTGACGCCAGCCGAGGATTCAACCAGCATGCAGGGGAACCGACATAGGACGACTCTGGAAGCCTTCGCAAGTGAAAACGCCCCGATGACAGCCTAAGCTGATGGTTGTACTCCCAGATGAAAGCTGATTGCAGACATCTAAGTGCTGAGTACATTTTTACCCTTTTACCTTGATAGCTATTCACATGTAGGGAAGTAAAATCATTTGCATGCTAAACAACCAGAAACAAGAACGTCAAGTAGGACAAGGAAACGACCAGTATTACTAGAGCAGGATTTTTTAAGGTAAAAGGTAGCAATAGTTATAATCTAAAGGGAGAGCTAAATTTGTTCCACCAGATTATTCAATCTTTAAGAAATAAAATTCTAAGTATGGAGGTTCTGTTGGCAGATAACCTACAAGGGTATGATGTTTTATGCTTAACTGAACATTGGTTGATAGAGGATGAGATTTCCAACTTTGTATTAGAAGGTTATGCTCTTGCAAGTAAGTTTTGTAGAAAGAAAATGAAGTGTGGAGGTTCATGTATATATGTGAATAATAATATCAATGTAAGCAGTTGGATAAATTTGAATATCTGAATGTAGAGGAGCATTTCGAGGCTAGCTTTGTTGAACTAGTGGATTATAAGTTAATACTTATATGCATTTATAGAAATCCTTCTAGTAATGTTGAAACTTTTTATAATAATATTGAAATTATTTTAGATGACCTACAGAATAAGAACAAAAAATTAATAATCATGGGCGACTTCAATGTAGATTTTTTAGGGAATAATGGTGGGCGAGATAAGCAAAGGCTAGAAATGTTGTTTTCCTTGTACGGTCTAAAGGCAGTTGTAAATCAACCAACTAGAATATCTGGGGATACAAAGTCAGCAGTAGATCAAGTTGTATTGAATGAGGAAATGTGGAACTATGTAATAGAAGTTTATGATACAGGTTTTTCAGATCATTTTGCTCAAATTGTGCATCTAAATTTTAGGGTAATAGGAAAGCATAATTTAAAAAAAACAATGTAATTTACAGGGAAACTAGAATGTGTAACAAGGAAAATATTTCATATTTTAACCAGTTATTGGCCAAGGAAACTTGGGAGAGTGTATATAGAAATAACTCAACTAATGAGGCCTTCAGTGAGTTTTGGGGTTTGTTCGATTATTATTATCAAGTGCAATACCAGTCAAAAGGGTAATTGTAAAGAATTATAGGAATGGGTTGATTACAACAGGAATTAGAAATTCAAGTAGACGATTAAGGTTTTTAAGCAAATGTGTGAAAAGGAGTAACACCTCATCTGAATTGAAGGATTATTATAAGAAATATAAGAACATATTTCATGAAGTTTTGAAGGCTGCCAAAAGATTGCGTAATGAGAATGAGCTAAATAATTCGAAAAACAGGTCTAAATGTATGTGGAACATTATAAAAAGGGAGAAAGGTACCCCAGTTCCATTAAAAAATAGTATTACTCTTACAAATGCAGGGAAAGAAGTCAGTGATCCAGAAGAAATTGCAGAAATATTTAGTAACTATTTTCTAGAAGCAGTTTTGAGGTTAACGGAAAATTTTCAAACATCAGTGACGAGAACAGGCTTGAATACAGTTCACAGGAATGTATCATCCATGTTTCTTACTCCTGTGACTGAGCAAGAGATAGATAAGATAATAAAACTGATAGGTAAAAAGAAGTCTTCTGGTTTATATGGTTATTCATACTACCTTACTGAATGCTGTTACCAATACATAATCAAGCCTCTCTGTTATTTGATAAATTTGTCACTAAACACTGGTAAATTTCCAGACAAATTCAAGGTAGCCAAAGTTGTTCCGATACATAAAAAGGGTAGTGAAGAAGATGCTGGTAACTATAGGCCTGTTGGCCTCCCCTCTGTATTCTCCAAAATACTGGAAAGAATTATGTACGATAAACTGTTATCATTCTTAGAGAAGCATAATATATTAGCTGGTTGCCAGAATGGCTTTCGTAACAATAGATCAACTACCACAGCATTCATCAACTTTATTGAACGGATATATGACACACCAGATGGGAAGGGTGCATGTTTAGGTATTTTCTTGGACTTAACAAAAGATTTTGATATAATTGACCACAGCTTGCTGTTAGAAAAGTTATACATGTATGGAGTTCGGGGAATGGCCTATGACTGGTTCAAATCATTTTTAGGGGATAGAAGACAGATTGTTGAAATATCATATACCGGTACTGATTTGAGCAAAAATGTAATTAAGAATGTGTATTCCTGTGCCAGAAACATAGATCATGGTGTTACACAGGGGTCAGTTTTAGGACCATTATTCTTTTTAGTATTTATTAATGATATCGTCCAAATTGCCGATGATATTCAAGGAGTGCAATTAACTTTGTTTGCAGATGATATTACTGTTTTTGTAGCTGATGAAAGTTCTGAAGGGTTAGAATTGTAGGCAGGCAATATAGTGAGTAATATCCTGAGCTGGCTTGAAGATAATAAATTAATTTTAAGTAAACAGAAAACGTCTGTGATTAGATTTCACCATAAGATTAATTTAAATATGGAAGTTAGTCCAATATCATTTGGAGAAACCATAATTGAGTACTCATCATCAACAAAGTTTCTTGGCTTGTGGATGGATGAATCATTAACCTGGGAAAAACATACAGAGTTTATAGGGAAAAAGCTTAGTAGAATTTATTTCATGATAATATCTTTGAAAAATAGTTTTAATTTAAAGGCTTGCCAAATTATGTATTTTGCATATTTCCATCCCATACTAACCTATGGAATCATTTACTGGGGGAATTCACGATATAGCGAAGTCATCTTTAAGTTACAAAAAAAAAAAAAATTAGAGGAATGGCCGGTGTCGGCAGGAGGACAAGCTGCAAGAAATACTTTAAACTTTATTTTATTTTACCATTGCCTAGCCTTTATATCTTCCATACACTTGTATATATGAAGGAGAATGTAAACAGCTACACCATAAACTCTGATGTACATAGGTATAATACTAGAAATAAACACAGTCTGCACATAGAACCACACAAAACTAAGCTATATGAATCAAGTTTGAGTTATGCAGGAGTACATTTATTTAATAAATTACCAGACTGCATTAAGCAGATAAAACCATGTTCAAAATTTAAGAAAGAATTATTCAAATTTGTTTCTAATCATTGTTTTTATTCTATTGAAGAATACTTAGTTCTTCAAAATTAACTTATGTATCACTTTTTTTTAAAATCTGTGCCTCTTTACCACATTGTATATTTCTCTTTATTTATCATAGCATGTATATTACTGTTTTATCCTTTGTTACTGTAAATATGATTATTGACGTGTCCCATATCACTGTATGATCAGTTGGACGAAATAAAATACAATACAATACAATACAATACAATACAAATAGTTTAAATATTATTTGAGTATAACACAAGTTTCAGGGGATTATAGTTTTGTAAGATTTTCCTGTGAGATTTTCTTCGTGGCTTGAGCCACTCACTTCATTAATTAGGGGAAGTAGTGCACGGTAGTTACTAAGGCCCTACTATAATTTACAGGTGACGTGACGTAAATGAAAGGGAATGAAGTTTCGTAATATGATCTGATTGCCCAAGGCTAGTTTAAATGCTATGATTCATCACAAGAATTCCCGATTAGTTATTCTAGATGGCACGTCACAAAAATGGTAGCAATTCCTCCTGTACTCCAAGACGACAAAGAGCCAATTGTGGGGTGTAGCTCACTGACATAGATCACGATTGTGAATTTTCTTTATCCTGAAGGTTAGTGTCCTCTCTTTCAATATGCATGTCTTCGGGATATGAGGATTGAGAAGACAATATTTGATTGGTAGGCCGGTAAATTTGAATATCCAGTGGTGATTAAATATGTAAATTCCCCTGTTGAATATATATGGCGATGTACACTGACTGACAGAGCAAATGCAACACCAAGAAGGAGTGGTCAGAACTTTATGCCAATTGCAGGGTAGACTGACGTCACTGAGGTATGCTCATGATGTGAATTGCGCCGCTGTGCTGCGCACGTAGCGAACGATAAATGGGACACGGCGTTGGCGAATGGCCCACTTCGTACCGTGATTTCTCAGCCGACAGTCATTGTAGAACGTGTTGTCGTGTGCCACAGGACACGTGTATAGCTAAGAATGCCAGGCCGCCGTCAACGGAGGCATTTCCAGCAGACAGACGACTTTACGAAGGGTATGGTGATCGGGCTGAGAAGGGCAGGTTGGTCGCTTCGTCAAATCGTAGCCGATACCCATAGGGATGTGTCCACGGTGCAGCGCCTGTGGCGAAGATGGTTGGCGCAGGGACATGTGGCACGTGCGAGGGGTCCAGGCGCAGCCCGAGTGACGTCAACACGCGAGGATCGGCGCATCCGCCGCCAAGCGGTGGCAGCCCCGCACGCCACGTCAACCGCCATTCTTCAGCATGTGCAAGACACCCTGGCTGTTCCAATATCGACCAGAACAATTTCCTGTCGATTGGTTGAAGGAGGCCTGCACTCCCGGCGTCCGCTCAGAAGACTACCATTGACTCCACAGCATAGACGTGCACGCCTGGCATGGTGCCGGGCTAGAGCAACTTGGATGAGGGAATGGCGGAACGTCGTGTTCTCCGATGAGTCACGCTTCTGTTCTGTCAGTGATAGTCACCGCAGACGAGTGTGGCGTCGGCGTGGAGAAAGGTCAAATCCGGCAGTAACTGTGGAGCGCCCTACCGCTAGACAACGCGGCATCATGGTTTGGGGCGCTATTGCGTATGATTCCACGTCACCTCTAGTGCGTATTCAAGGCACGTTAAATGCCCACCGCTACGTGCAGCATGTGCTGCGGCCGGTGGCACTCCCGTACCTTCAGGGGCTGCCCAATGCTCTGTTTCAGCAGGATAATGCCCGCCCACACACTGCTCGCATCTCCCAACAGGCTCTACGAGGTGTACAGATGCTTCCGTGGCCAGCGTACTCTCCGGATCTCTCACCAATCGAACACGTGTGGGATCTCATTGGACGCCGTTTGCAAACTCTGCCCCAGCCTCGTACGGACGACCAACTGTGGCAAATGGTTGACAGAGAATGGAGAACCATCCCTCAGGACACCATCCGCACTCTTATTGACTGTGTACCTCGACGTGTTTCTGCGTGCATCGCCGCTCGCGGTGCTCCTACATCCTACTGAGTCGATGCCGTGCGCATTGTGTAACCTGCATATCGGTTTGAAATAAACATCAATTATTCTTCCGTGACGACTCTGTTTTTTCCCCAACTTTCATCCCTTTCGAACCACTCCTCCTTGGCGTTGCATTTGCTCTGTCAGTCAGTGTATAATGCCGCCTCGTGAGTGAAATAATTGAAGCCAAATGTAGGCTAATATTGTTGAAGAGAAAGAATGTCTTTGCGATGATACGAATATTTAAGAAATGGCAGGTGAAGGCTGGAGCCTCGCTCTGCCAGAAAAAAAAGAGAGCAAGCAAATGTCCGCGGTCGACTCGCTTGACAGTTTTATGAGGGGGATGGGGGAAGCTAGACCCCGAACGAGGTTCGTTCACCACTTTGAGAAGGGAGGCACATTTAGTTTGTTATTCTCTTCTCCTCGTATAACGGAGACATGCGTAAATTAAGCAAATTACACCGTCGATAGGTTCCAGATAGTATAGATGAGTGAAACCCTCCCATCTTTCTATTATTTGAGTTTAATTAAAGTAAAAACCGTTATAGGGTTTTCAGGTTATTACACCCCACAAGTGTAAGTCCTCGGTTCCAGACCCCAGGTTCAGACGAAGACTGTTGCCCATCTGTGGCAACTGAGATGGGGCGTGCCAAGATCCTGTCTTTTTTGGCATGGAGAAGCAAGGCAGGGTGTTGTGTTATTTCTTCCAGTGAGTGAATTATATGTTTTATGATGTAATCTATTGGTTGTCGATTGGTATGCCTGTTATTTTAAGGACACCGTTGAATTCGAAAGATCGTGTGTCATATTAGTGTATAGGTAATCCCTATGAAGCAGGTGTTATGAGGAGTTAATACTCCGTATGATAAATTAGAGGAGGTGATTAACATAGAGAATGTGACATAGCTATCATGTGGTTTAAATGCGCTCAAGAAATTTCGTAGTGAACCTCAGCTAACATGATATATAAATTGAAAGATAAAATTGAATGAAATGATTCATGCCATAAGGGAGATATGTCTTGGTGAAATATGTATAAAATGTTTTAATGTGTTAGCTGATAAGGTCTTCTTGTGTTAAATGGTTCTGGAAAGGGGCACCCTTTCGATGTATTTTCAATAATTTTTGAAGGTTATGAGGTGTTAAATGCTAATCTGAAAGGACGGAAACGGACATTCAAAACTCAAACCTAATTTAAGAATTAATGTTATGGCATACATAAATATCCCGGCATATCTTTGTGTAGCGTACTATACAAGTGTTTCCTTAGATAATAAAAAAATGTTTTTTGCAAAAACATATCATCTCCCTTCTTATTTGATATATTCGTATTCCTATGATGTCCGAGACTCTTTCCCCCTACTTAGAATTAATAGTTTAAGTCCCTTTCCGGACATACCACGTACCCAAGCTCTTGGGCAAGCCGAGGAAAGACTCAAGTAGGGGTGATGGTCTTCGATTCCAGGGAATGTCCGAGAGTCTCGTCGAATAAATCTTTTCAGCCACTTCATAAGCCAATTAATATAAATTGTCATGCACTGGAACCCTGGAAAGTTGCAATAGGACCTCTACCGTATGTACACGCGAGCACAGAAATGGAGTCCCGGTATAAACAAAGCATGGTATACCCCCACCTCCACGCTTAACGCATTGCTGCAGGTAGACAGCCCGCTACAAGACTGTTGTGAATGAAATGGGCACCCTGGTGGATGTATAGCAATACACACACTGTGCCTTCAGCACTACCCGTTCACTCCCTTCCCCTCCTTTTCTGTACCGGAGCGGGGCAGTGTTGATTGTTTACGTCGGGACACCATTTCTGTGCTTGCATGTACTAACTTTGGGTGTCAGATAGGATGCCAGGAATACATTCTCTCCGTTTCTCAGGAACAGACATGCTGTATAACGTGGAAAATGGTCCACAATTCTGCAAACTAACATTCAGAACAGGCACTATCATGCAAGTTAACATTATACAGTATATGCGCAATAGTCAGAGGAAAAGTCATAAAAAAAACCAAACCAAACCCCATGGCACTACAGCCCTTGAAGGGCCTTGGCCTACCAAGCGACCGCTGCTCAGCCCGAAGGCCTGCAGATTACGAGGTGTCGTGTGGTCAGCACGACGATTCCGCTCGGCCGTTATTCTTGGCTTTCTAGACCGGGGCCGCCATCTCACCGTCAGATAGCTCCTCAATTCTAATCACGTAGGCTGAGTGGACCTCGAACCAGCCCTCAGGTCCAGGTAAAAATCCCTGACCTGGCCGGGAATCGAACCCGGGGCCTCCGGGTAAGAGGCAGGTACGCTACCCCTACACCACGGGGCCGGCGAGGAAAAGTCATATTATGCAATATTAAACGTTCAAATACTCGCTATTAAATCCAAAATCTTAAAAATATGCATTATGCATGAATTTTCTCCTAAAAAGGCCAAAACATAACACGCGCCGAAAAAGAACGGTTATTTGAAATTGTTAATCCATAAAACGAATATTTCCAAAGCTTGATTTAAAAACATGCATTTGCATGGAAATCCGGGCTCTACTGATTATATAGTGAAATTAAGCAGTATCATAGACATTATAATTTGTTTACTTTCTAGTTCATTAATTGAAAAGTTTTCTTAAGTAATTAGGTGCATATTGTAAGCAGAGTGTTAGATATAGCCTAGTCGGTTACAGTTCATTTAGGTTAGGCCTAGTTCTATCGCATGCCACATGACGAAGAGGGTTCATTTAACTGATGCTATCACTGAATATCTTGACAATTATTCAAGTGATGATGTTTCTTTGTCCGAATCAGAAAGTGTAGATTATGATAATAATCCACCACCTCCAGTAAGAAATGTGCATTTTATACAAATGGCCGACTTTTTTTCAGTGATACATCACTTTACACAATTTAATCTATCCTTTGATCTAATTCACATAGAATCGTGATATTTTCCATGCTAGTAAACAATAATATGACCTCTCTACTAACATCAATCACAACTTTGTGCATTGAACACCACTTCCCAGAATTACTTCTAAACTTTCAAAATATGAAACTTGTAACTTTGTTTCCACATTTGTTATTTTTTAATTAAACCCTTCTGGTTTAGGGACATAACTTACATGCAGTGATAATAAGCGATATATACCCTACAAGTTAAAAAACTTGAATGTATATGTCTTTATTGGTGTGCCTTCCATGTAATTTTAAAAGAAATGCGTGCATGGTGGGGTAAATATGGCTGAGAGTTTTCACACATTCATCTAGGTACCATCCCGGCATTTGCCTGGAGGAGAATTGCAAAACCACGGAAAACCACTTCCAAGATAGCTGAGGTGGCAATCGAACCCATCTCTACTCATTTGACCTCCCGAGCTGTTCCAGTCCTCGTACCACTTTTCAAATTTCGAGACAGAGCTTGGAATCGAATCCGGACCTCCAGGAGTGGCAGCTAATCACGCTAACCACTACACCAAAGAGGCGGACAACGATACTATACACTAGTATAATTATTAATGCAACAATTACTATGTTGTATTATATACACTGACTGAGCAAATGTCATGGGATAGCGGAGCACTGATGCGCAGGTGTGTTGTCTGCGCACCACACGCCCCCTCTGCCTGCGACAGTTGTATAGGAGACCTTGTGAGCAGTGGCTGTGCATGTGACAGGTGTAACCTGGAACGTCGTCGTGAGCTGACACCGCACGAACGGGGTATGGTGGTCGGTGCCCGACGGATGGGAAGTGCGATTTCGGAAGTGGTGCGGGAATTCGGCTTCACACGATCAACCGTGTCCAGGGTGTATCATGAATGGTTGAATGCAGGTGTCACCGTCCACAAGAGACGAACGACCGGCCGTCCAGCCACCCTCGATGACCGTGACCGGCGACATCTGAGACGGGTTGTCAGTAGTTACAGACGAGCAACCGTGCAACAAATCACGGCTCAATTCAATACAGGCAGTGCTAGACACGTCTCCCAGTGGACAATCCGTAAGAACATGGGTTCTATGGGGGTATGGGAGCCGGCGCCGCACACGGGTGCCACTGTTAACCAAACGTCATCGGCCACAAAGACGCGCATTCGTTGCCAGTTACCAGGGATGGACACTGGAACAATGGCGTAACGTGATATGGTCGGACGAATCACGATTTCAACTGCACCATGCCGATGGGAGGCACCGTGTATGGCCCAGACCACATGAAGCGATGGATCCCGCCTGCCTCGAAGGTGTGGTCCAGGGCGCTGGTGTCTCTGTTATGGTCTGGGGTGCATTTTCTTGGTATGTACTGGGCCCCCTAGCTGTTCTGGAAGATAGTTTGAAAGGTACGCGGTGTGTTGAGCTGCTCGGAGACCATCTCCACTCATTTTTGGCCTTTCAGCGCCCAGACGGTTCTGCGGTGTTTCAAGATGACAACGCGCCGCTACGTCGCTCCCACGTCGCGTCGCCCGAGAATGGTTCCAGGAACATGCAGCGGAGGCCCAACGACTGCCATGGCCACCCAGGAGCCCCGACATGAACCCTATCGAGCATGTCTGGGATGTCCTGGAACGCAGGCTCCGTGCCATGGATCCCACCCACGAACAGACCAACATTGGCGGCCGCTCTGCAAACGTTTTGGTGTCAGTTGCGTCCAGAGGAATACCAGGGACTTGTCGACTCACTTCCACAGCGTCTCACTGCAGTTCGCAGAACCACATGAGGCCCCAAACGCTATTAGGTGACTATCCCATGACATTTGCTAAGTCAGTGTATACTACTATTGAAACAATTGAATTAAATGAGTGGATTTTGAAGAAAATGATAAAGTGCTCTCCACGATGAGTAGGCCTTTTTATTACTGAATTTCCCATACAGAAAATAACCCTTTTTTTTTTTTTTTTTTTTTGCTAGTTGTTTTACGTCGCACCGACACAGATAGGTCGTATGGCGACGATGGGACAGGGAAGGGCTAGGAGTGGGAAGGAAGCGGCCGTGGCCTTAATTAAGGTACAGCCCCAGCATTGCCTGGTGTGAAAATGGGAAACCACGGAAAACCATTTTCAGGGCTGCCGACAGTGGGGTTCGAACCTACTATCTCCCGAATACTGGATACTGGCCGCACTTAAGCGACTGCAGCTATCGAGCTCGGTAAACCCTATTTTAAATGGTATATTAGGGTTATAAGCCTTTTTTACACACCTAGTCATCGGGGGGGGGGGTATTAACTGACACGTTTACAATGAATACTTCGGAAAGGGGACTCGGTGTACTGGTAGATAAAAACACTAATTTTACACAAGATTTTATGGAAAGTCTTTTATAAACGCCGGGCTGAGCGGCTCAAACGGTTGAGGCGCTGGCCTTCTGGCCCCAATTTGGCAGGTTCGATCCTGGCTCAGTCCAGTGGTATTTGAAGGTGCCTCGTGGCGGTAGATTTACTGGCACGTTAAAGAACTCCTGCGGGACTAAATTCTGGCATCTTGGCGTCTCGGAAAACCGTAAAAGTAGTTAGTGGGACGTACAGTAAAGTAATTTTTCTTCCTAGTGGCTTTACGTTGCACCGACACAAATAGGTCTTATGGTGACGATGGGATAGGAAAGGCGTAGGAGTTTGAAAGAAGTGGCCGTGGCCTTAATTGAGGTACAGTCCCAGCATGTGCCTGGTGTGAAAATGGGAAACCACGTAAAACTATCTTCAGGGCTGGCGACGGTGGGATTCGAACCCACTACCTCCCGGATGCAAGCTCACAGTCGCGCGATCCTAACCGCACGGCCAACTCGCCCGGTTAAAGTAATTTATTATTATTATTATTATTATTATTATTATTATTATTATTATTATTATTATTATTATTATTATTATTATTATTATTATTGTTCCGAGGTATCTGTGGAACAGCAGAGGTGAAAGAAGGTGCGGAGGTGAACAGGTCTCAGGCTACGAAATTAAAGTTAATTTAAAATTTAACAAGGTTATATTTTCTTTGCAAAATCAAGAAATAACAAGCATGGCAGGTACAGAGTAGCAAGGCAACACAGTACAATTACAGTATTTACAGGATTTGGGCTTCGAGCCCCGAACTCACAATTCTTGAGCAATTAGCCCAGCTTTACCCCAAAACAAGTTTCAACAGAGGGGCAGAAAACCCCATTCATGCCCAGGAGCACTTGCTCCAAATTACACAGTAAAGCCTCCCTGAGGCGCGCAGAAAACAAAATTTTCAAGGAAGAGCAACTCGCTCTCAAAATTTAAGCCTGTCAAAGGCCACACCAGATTCCACCTTCAAGCTGTCCTCTAAGGACATAAACACAGGGGTAAAATACCCAACCTACTGAGGCCTATTAAGTGATAAAAGGTTAATTACATGGCCTCTAAAATACCAATTTGAGAGGAGGCGATCTGCACTCCTAATACACTTGTTTAAAACCTATTTTGCACTAGGCCGTTACTGCAAGGGCTAATCCCATACTAAAGAGGTGACTTTAGAAATAAAGAATTTACATTACGTTAAGGAAGAAACGGTTGTGAAAATAAGTTTACCTCAAAGCAATATGAGTGGGAGCTCGAGAGGGTAAAGCACTCTCTATCCCAATATGTAGTTAAAACAGAAGGAATTGACACCGAGTGTCTACATTTTTAAAGGAAAGTTACATGGAAAAGGCTTCGGACCTGCCCCGAGAGTTAAACTGCTGAGCTAGCAAGAAAAGAAGTTATTAAACGGCCATTACCTTGTTGTTGAACTGCTGCCCGAAGAAAGAGGCGCTTCCCGCCCCCTGCTATGTACTTTACACACCAAAAGATGTTACTAGAGTGGCGCGGAGACCCGAAAATCAGCAGTTTATATACTCTCGCAGAAAGTTCGAGGCGTTTCAGGAATGAGAACACCCTCCCACAAAAACTTTATTGGCTAGGGTTAAGCAAGATATTCAAGTTGGAGAAGATACACCTGATTGGTCATAAATTAATTAAAGAAATTCGGGACTGGCTAAATTCAAAACAAGGGGAAAGAAAGGGTTATACAGCCAACTTAAACAATAACAGAAATAAATTTAACAAGGAACAAACTTTTGAAATAAAAATTTCTCCAAAAAACAGTTCTTTCACTTCGCACTAGGGTGCACCATTGTAGTTCTTCAGTAGTGTCCTCTAGAAGAGAAAGTTCACACTTCTTACTACAGGTAAAACAAAAATACATCGAAAACGACCCAGTTCAGAAACTTCAAAATTTCCAAGTAGTGACATCTTCTGAGAAACTTGAAAATTAGCACATTAGATAAAGTTCAGACTTCCTCCAGTAGGGGAGTTTCAACTGGCGCAAAGTTTGAATTAGCGGCGTGGATGTGTACCGCCCGGTACAGACATCCCCCCCCCCAAAAAAGTCCCTCCAGGGGTGACACATGAAATTTGTTTGAAAAAAGGTCCAAGTTATGATGTTGATATGGAAGTAGATAGCAGAAGTATTTACCAACAAATTTTCTTCAAATGATTGGATCCAGTTTCACAATTCTTGTAGTAACTGTTGAAGTAATGTCTTCATGTTTGTAGAAGTTGAATTAGGAAGGAAACTTTTAGTTTTTAAAGTTGAGGAAAAATTTTCTAAGTCCACCAGATATTGCAGTAAAATCCAAATAGGTAATAATGTTCAACTGGAATGTCCATGTAACTGACTAAATATATCAGTTGCCGATTACTTTGACGGCCAGGCCAGCCGCGTCTACTTGAGTCCAGAGGAGGCCGCTCGGACCCCTCAAGTACCCTGAGATACCGCTCGCCCGCACTATGAGAGGAGTAATGGAGTTGAAGCACGCCGCGCCCGCGGCGAGCATGCCGGTCGCGGGCCAGTGACAGGTTGTGCGCCGCACATCAGCCTTGGCCGGGAGGAGGACTCCGGCTCGCCGTACACAGGTTGGCCTCACTGGAGAAGGGCGAGCCCGTACCCTGCCTCAGGAGCGGTACGGCGCCGCGCTGCTGCGGGGGCACTGAAACATTAAAGCTCGGCGGCAGAATTTTGTTTGAGCACAATGATTTTTTTTGAGGGCACAGGCTTTGTGGAGAGGTTGAGGGGCCAGCGGCGTGAAGATATTCATGGCATATATAAGCCACTGGGTGTTATGTTAGCAGGAGACGGGAGCGTGGTAATGGCCGTGGTAAGGGCAGGATGGCAGTTCAACTGATCGGGGGAGGTTTACAAAAAATAATAACACACAAAGGAAACAGATTCCAAGGGCAGAAGGCCGTACGAGTGAAACCCCACAAACAAAATATAACCTTCATATTTCTTACAAAATTATATGAAGCAAGTTAACACAGAAATTACACCGGTTTCACCTGTGACAGGTGAACCCTAAATATCCTCTCAGTGGCTGGATTACTTAATAATAAGGTAACGGGCGTAAGGAAATCTAGAATGATACACGGCCCATGAAATCTGGGGGCAAGCTTGCCCGCGGGAACAAAATTCTTGACCATCACCTGGTCGCCTACCTTCAAATTGGTGGGTCTCCGTCCACGATCATATCTTTCCCTAACCTTTTCATGAGACACTTTAAGATTGGCTTTAGCCTTATTCCAAAGATCATTAATGTTATCTGGGTCTATTGTCTCAGGGAGAATGTCACTCAGAGACCAGAGGTTAGAGAGCGGCGTGTTGGGAACGAACTTGAACATCAAAGAAGCTGGAGTAAACTTATGAGATTCATGAACCGCCGAATTCAAAGCAAAAGCTAACCAATGCAGGGACGTGTCCCACCTAGAATGATCTTCATGATGATATTCAATAAGCGCGGACCTGAGATTACGAATAACCCGTTCAGCCAAAGATGGTTGAGGGTAATAAGCAGAAGTTGTCACATGAGAGATGGACAGGTCAAAGCAGAAATTACGAAATAAATTAGATGTGAAAGCCTTAGCATTATCAGACACAATATATTGACACGGACCAAAAGAAGCAAAGATAGAATTTAGACAAGTAATGGTGGACTGAGCGGTAGCCAGCTTAGTCGGAAATAACCAGGAAATTCTTGTAAAACCATCTACACATACAAAGATGAACTTGTTGGCATTTCCCTTCGACTGGGGGAAGGGTCCTACATAATCAATATACAGGCGTTCCATAGGGCGCGACGCTTGATGAGAAGACAAAAGGCCTACCTTGGTGGACATGGTGGGTTTACTAAGCAAGCAGGATTTACAAGCCTTTACTAGTTCACGGATTTCACCGTCCATACCCTTCCAGATGAACCTTTCACGAATCTTCTCACGAGTTTTAAAGATGCCTAGATGCCCCCCTAATGGGGTCTCATGATAGTACTTGAAGATCATAGGTACAAGAACAGCTGGAACGACAACTTTCATCATCTTATCATGCCTCGAAGGGCAACATAACACACCATTCCTCACTACATAAGGGAGAACATGTTCCCCAGAAGAAAGGGTTTCCATTATCGGAGCCAGCGTCGGATCTTCACGTTGATATTTCTCAATGTCCCTAAAGAGCATGGGAGCATCTGTTAAGATGGCATTAACCTCAGATAGTATGGACTCGGGAGGTGATGCACTATCGACCGTTTCATGGGTCTCGACGTCGCTGGAAAACATACGGCTGAGTCCGTCTGCAACGACATTTTCAGTACCTCTGGTATGCCTGACATCGAATTGGAAGGCAGAAATACGGATGGCCCAACGGGCTATGCGACCAGTACGACGCGGCCTACCTAAGACCCAGCTTAAGGCTTGATTATCTGTCTCCAGGTCGAATTTGACACGTTCCAGATAGAGACGGAACTTTTCTACGGCAAATAAGACTGCCAAACCTTCGAGCTCATAAATAGAATACTTGGCTTCTTGAGCCGATAGAGTCCTAGATGCATAGGCGATGGGTCGCCTCCCCAGTTCAGTCTCTTGAAGGAGGACTGCAGCTACCGCCGACGACGACGCGTCGGTTTGGACGATGAATTTCTTTGAGAAATCAGGCATAGCAAGGACAGGGGCATTACAGAGAGCTAATTTAAGATCTTCAAGAGCGGCTTGTTGAGAAGGTCCCCACTCAAATTTGATGCCTTTCCTACGAAGAAGGTTTAAGGGCGCCGCTCTATTAGCGAAGTTAGGAATAAACTTCCTGAAGAAATTCACCATACCAATGAACCTGGCGAAACCTTTGATGTCCTTGGGAGGTTTAAATTCACCGATGGCCTGTGTTCTAGAATGATCGACTGCGCAACATCAGGTGACACAATATGCCCTAGGAATGACATGGAGGGCTTAGCAAAGGCAACCTTGGACAACTTCACCGTTAACCCAGCCTTACGAAGGCGATTGAGAACTTCTCGCAGATGATCTAGATGTTCTTCAAAGGTCTCCGAAAATACGACGACATCATCCAGATAGTGATACAAGTACTCAAATTTGATGTCGGAGAAGACCCTATCTAGCAGTCTAGTGAGTACGGCTGCTCCCATGGGGAGCACGAAACGCACGCGGTTGTATTCGTATAAATTCCAATCCGTGGCAAACGCTGTAAGATGTTTAGACTCTTCGGCAAGGGGAATTTGATTATAGGCCTGATTCAAGTCCAAGATAGTAAAGAACTTGGCCTTACGAAACCATGAAAAACAAGAATGAAGGTCAGGAAGGGGCACAGATTGTAACACCACCTTCCGATTGAGAGCCCTATAATCAATGACAGGCCTGAAGCCACCTTGGGGTTTCGGGACTAGAAAAATAGGCGAAGAATACGCCGACTTAGAGGGCCTAATAATACCATTCTCCAACATTTGATCGATGATTTCTTTCAGAGCCTTCATTTTAGGTGGAGACAGCCTATATGGTGGAAAACGGACAGGAATCGAATCCGTGACCTCAATTTTGTATTCAATAAGGTCAGTAACACCAAGAGTATCAGAGAACACCTCTGGAAACGACTGACACAACTTACGAATACTATCAGCCTGCTCCTCAGGTAGATGTCTAAGGTCTAACAACATCTCATCCTGGGTAGGCGAAATAGATGAACATGATGCAGAATTACATTTTAACAAGGGGATTTTACAATTGGAAGCAAATTTGAATGTGCACGACTTACTCTGAAGATCGAGCACAAGACCAGTGTGAGAAATGAAGTCAGCTCCCAATATAACGGGGCAAGACAAGTGCTTGGCCACAAACAATTTGATTTTCCATGTAAATTTAAAAATACGAATTTTGACATGTAAAAAACCTAGAATTTCTAATGGAGATGAATTAGCCGAAACATATTGGATCGCAGACAAACAATAGTCAGGAAGCTTACAAACAGATTTCAATTTTGAATACCGTTCAGCCGAAATAATAGAACAAACACTGCCTGAATCTAATAGAGCTGTTATAGGCTCATTATTTAACTCAATTTTGAGAAAAGGTACGGGTGCGGGGGTATCCGCTGCAATCCTAAGGCATTCTTTGGGGCATTCAAAAGGTAACTCTGAAGATTGAGTTTTCCCTGAATTTTCGACCTGTTTACCAGGGGCTGAGCCTTGGGAAGCAGAATTAGTCGACTCAGCCGAAGCCGCTAGTCACTTATTATTAGTGACATTGGTGGAAGTTGCACCAGAAGTTGAGCAGGAGGGGGTGCTATTTGAATTTGGGCAATACTTGGCGATATGTGAGAAAGCCCCACATTTAAAACAACCTTGTGATGAACCAGCTCCATTATTTGCCCTACTAGATTTGATCAATGGGCACTTGTTCCGAAGATGGTCCGGCGACCCGCAAGCATAACATTTACGAGATGTGACAGGTCGGCGAGGTGGAGGCCGAGGATTACTAAAAGAAGGAGGGGGTTCTTTCGCGACCCGCAAGGAATCGGCGTATCTAACTCCTTCCGCTGAGACGGCCAATGCTTCAAGTTCAGAGAAGGTTTGTGGGCACTCCGCGAAACACAAATATGACCTATAGGATGGTGAGATACCTTCCACAATAGCTTGTACAATCTGATCCTCAGGAAAGTGAAGAACAAACACCCTAGTATAGAATTTAATATCTTGGATGAAATCTGCCAAGTTTTCATCCAAGCGCTGTACCCGATAATAGTACTTCTGAATAAGGGAGGACCTTGCCCTAGCCGGGATGAAGTTAGCTAGCAAGTGGGCGTGGAAGTCTTCAATAGATGATTGCTCGGCAATGGCTCTTACTATTTTGTCTGAGAGAATACCAATTGCATAGGGATAGATGATTTGCAAAATCTGACATGGAGAAAGAGAAAAAACAAGGGCATGATCCTGAAATTCAACTAAAAACCTTAAGAAGGAAATAACTTCACTGGTAGTGTTAACAGAAAACTTAGAGATACCTCTGAGCAACATTGCTAATGGATGAGGCAAGCTGCTGAACCCAGGTGACATAGTAGGTAAAGGTTTAAGCGGGGAAGAAGTTAATTCAGAACGTACATTATTCAACGAGGTACGGTGTTCAGACTCGTTGTCCAATGGGGCAGAGGTTGTTTGAGCTGCAACAGTTTTCCTATTGACGTCTCCCTTAGGAGGCTCTTCCTCGCTACCTACTTTCACCGTGGTGGGTTGATCCGTTTTGGGAGGAAATTCCCCAGTTAACAATTGGGTAACTTTACTGGACAATTCAGAAAGATTTTCAAGAACCATACTAGCTTCCTTCCTCTGAACGTCATTCAACTTCAGAGACAACAGATCGTTAACTCTATTTGAAAAATGAAATAGCCTGGCTTGCACACGCTTAATTTGATTAGCAGAAGGATCATTTTGTTCAAAAAATCTAACGGCAGATGCTAGCTCAGTAGAATTGTCAGTGATCGTGGAAAGAGAGTCGTCAATTTCTTTCTCTCCCAAAGTGGGGATGGAAATGGGCAAATCAAGGGACTCTCTAAGCTTATTTGTGTCTACCGCAACCGTGCCTCCAGATTGCACATTTCTAATAGTTAGCTCATAAATCAACTCCTCCTTGCGCAAATAGTTAAGATGGAGAACATCGCGAGGGCCGGGCATGATGACAGAACAATTTTGAAAAAGGAAAAATCAAAAAAATTCCAGCAACTGAGAAAATTGTTAGAGTTCGGATCAGAGCAATGTTTAGCCGTCAAAAGGGGCTAAATTGAGACCCATTCAACCACGCTCTGCTACCACTTGTTCCGAGGTATCTGTGGAACAGCAGAGGTGAAAGAAGGTGCGGGG
The DNA here is from genome assembly GCF_040414725.1 of Anabrus simplex. Taxonomy (NCBI): domain Eukaryota; kingdom Metazoa; phylum Arthropoda; class Insecta; order Orthoptera; family Tettigoniidae; genus Anabrus; species Anabrus simplex. The sequence goes on from NC_090268.1 coordinate 28,966,534, forward strand.
GTGAACAGGTCTCAGGCTACGAAATTAAAGTTAATTTAAAATTTAACAAGGTTATATTTTCTTTGCAAAATCAAGAAATAACAAGCATGGCAGGTACAGAGTAGCAAGGCAACACAGTACAATTACAGTATTTACAGGATTTGGGCTTCGAGCCCCATACTCACAATTCTTGAGCAATTAGCCCAGCTTTACCCCAAAACAAGTTTCAACAGAGGGGCAGAAAACCCCATTCATGCCCAGGAGCACTTGCTCCAAATTACACAGTAAAGCCTCCCTGAGGCGCGCAGAAAACAAAATTTTCAAGGAAGAGCAACTCGCTCTCAAAATTTAAGCCTGTCAAAGGCCACACCAAATTCCACCTTCAAGCTGTCCTCTAAGGACATAAACACAGGGGTAAAATACCCAACCTACTGAGGCCTATTAAGTGATAAAAGGTTAATTACATGGCCTCTAAAATATCAACTTGAGAGGAGGCGTTCTTGCACTCCTAACACATTTGTTTAAAACCTACTTGGCACTAGGCCGTAACTGCAAGGGCTAATCCCATACTAAAGAGGTGTCTTTAGAAATAAAGAATTTACATTACGTTAAGGAAGAAACGGTTGTGAAAAATAGGTTCACCTCAAAGCAATATGAGTGGGAGCTCGAGAGGGTTAAGCACTCTCTATCCCAATATGTAGTTAAAACAGAAGGAATTGACACCGAGTGTCTACATTTTTAAAGGAAAGTTACATGGAAAAGGCTTCGGACCTGCCCCGAGAGTTAAACTGCTGAGCTAGCAAGAAAAGAAGTTATTAAACGGCCATTACCTTGTTGTTGAACTGCTGCCCGAAGAAAGAGGCGCTTCCCGCCCCCTGCTATGTACTTTACACACCAAAAGATGTTACTGGAGTGGCGCGGAGACCCGAAAATCAGCAGTTTATATACTCTCGCAGAAAGTTTGAGGTGTTTCAGGAATGAGAACACCCTCCCACAAAAACTTTATTGGCTAGGGTTAAGCAAGATATTCAAGTTGGAGAAGATACACCTGATTGGTCATAAATTAATTAAAGAAATTCGGGACTGGCTAAATTCAAAACAAGGGGAAAGAAAGGGTTATACAGCCAACTTAAACAATAACAGAAATAAATTTAACAAGGAACAAACTTTTGAAATAAAAATTTCTCCAAAAAACAGTTCTTTCACTTCGCACTAGGGTGCACCATTGTAATTCTTCAGTAGTGTCCTCTAGAAGAGAAAATTCACACTTCTTACTACAGGCAAAACAAAAATACATCGAAAACGACCCAGTTCAGAAACTTCAAAATTTCCAAGTAGTGACATCTTCTGAGAAACTTGAAAATTAATACATTAGATAAAGTTCAGACTTCCTCCAGTAGGGGAGTTTCAACTGGCGCAAAGTTTGAATTGGCGGCGTGGATGTGTACCGCCCGGTACAATTATTATTATTATTATTATTATTATTATTATTATTATGATTATTATTATTATTATTTCTTCTGAAAACAGCCAGAAGCTACGATAAATTTGCCTACCCCTAGTGGTAGCATTTACTCGCATTTTATCCGTGCCAACGTCAGCACTGCCAGCCCTACTATTCGAGACTGTGTGAAGACTCCTCAAGTTTCCCTCTCTTATCACACCCCGGCCGCCCGTACGCATCTCGACTGCCATTCTGGCGCCCACCCTTTCACAACTGGGCCACTCAATTTTTACAACCCTCTCTTCTCGGAAGACAGAGATGAGTTCTTTCCGCGAATTACTCCCTCCATCGGAATGTGGTCCAGACGGAAAAGAAATCGTGACTAATGCCTTACTGTGAAGGTCACAACTGATCATTGATGCCGACAGAGTAGACAGCGACGAAAAACAATTCAGGAGAAAACGATCAAGAAGTTGTGGTTACAAACTTAATGAGACAGAAGAGGAGGAGTAGCTTCTAAAATGTTCATTATAAATCACCGTAGATAAGCAGTTCCTTTCATTCATTAGCTGGGCCAAATCAATACCGCCTTGGCCCCAGGCATGGAGAGAACGCTCGTGTAACACTCATTCCTGATGTTGAGTCCGGCTCCATGGCTAAATGGTTAGCGTGCTGGCTTTTGGTCACAGGGGTCCCGGGTTCGATTCCCGGCAGGGTCGGGAATTTTAACCTTCATTGGTTAATTTCGCTCGCACCGGGGTTGGTGTATGCCCTGTCTTAATCATAATTTCATCCTCAGCACGACGCGCAGGTCGCCTACGAGCGTCAAATCAGAAGACCTGCACCTGACGTGCCGAACATGTCCTCGGACACTCCAGGCACTAAAAGCCATACGCCATTTTATTTTCCTGATGTTGAATAATAATAATAATAATAATAATAATAATAATAATAATAATAATAATAATAATAATAATAATAATAATAATAATAATAATAATAATAATAATAATCATAATAATTGTACCGGGCGGTACACCTCCACGCCGCTAATTCAAACATTGCGCCAGTTGAAAATCCTCTGCTGGAGGAAGTCCGAACTTTATCTAATGTATTAATTTTCAAGTTACCCAGAAGATGTCACTACTTGGAAATTTTGAAGTTTCTGAACTGGGTCGTTTTCGACGTATTTTTGTTTTGCTTGTAGTAAGAAGTGTGAACTTTCTTTTCTAGAGGACACTACTGAAGAACTACTATAGTGCACCCTAGTGCAAGGTGAAAGAACTTTTTTTTTTTTTGGAGAAATTTTTATTTCAAAAGTTTGCTTCTTGTTAAATTTCTTTCTGGTATTGTTTAAGTTGGCTGTATACCCCTTTCTTTCCCCTTGTTTTCAATTTAGCCAATCCCAAATTTCTTTAATTAATTTATGACCAATAAGGTGTTTCTTCTTCAAATTGGATATGCTGCTTAACCCTAACCAATAAATGATTGTGGGCGGGTGTTTTCTTTCCTGAAACGCCTCGAACTTTCCGCGAGAGTATATAAACTGCTGATTTTAGGGTCTCTGCGCCACTTCTGTACCATCTTTCAGTGTGTAAAGTACATAGCAGGGGGCGGGAAGCGCCTCTTTCTTCGGACAGCAGTTCAACAACCAGGTAATGGCCGTATAATAACTTCTTTTCTTGCTAGCTCAGCAGTTTAACTCTCGGGGTGGGTCCGAAGATTTTTCCACCATGTAACTTTTCCCTAAAATGTAAAGACTCTTAGTATCTATTCTCTTTATGCTACATATTGGGATAGAGAGTGCTTAACCCTCTCGAGCTCCCACTCATATTGTTTTAAGGTGAACTTACCTTTTCACAACCAATTCTTCTTTAACGTAATGTAAATTGTTTCCTTCTTAAGTCACCTCGTTAGTATGGGATTAGCCCTTGCATTTGTGGCCTAGAGCCAGATTAGGTTTTAAAACAAAATGTATTAGGAGTGCAGTTCGCCTCCTCTCGCATTGGTATTTTAGAGGCCATGTAATTATCCTTTTCTCGCTTAATAGGCCTCAGTTGGTTGGGTATTTTACCCCTGTGTTTACGTCCTTAGAGGACAGCTTGAAGGTCGAGTTAGGTGCGGCCTTTTGATAGGCTTAAAACTTTGAGAGCGGATCGCTCTTTTGAAATTTGTTTCTGCGTGCCTCTAGGAGGTCTTACTGTGTAATTTGGAGCAAGTGCTCCTGGGCATGATTGGGGTTTTCTGCCCCTTTGTTAAACCTTATGTACATGTAAGCTTGGGCTAACTGCTCAAGAATTGTGAGTTCGGGGCTCGAAGCCCAAAGCCTGTAAATACTGTTGTTGCTCTTTTGTTGCCTTGCTACTCTGTACCTTCCATTCTTGTTATTTCTTGATTTTGAAAAGAGAATATAACCTTGTTAAATTTTACATTAACTTTAATTTCGTAGTTTGAGACCCGTTCACCCCCGCACCTTCTTTCACCTCATCCCCCTGTGGGTGGGGGCGGTAGAATAACACCCACGGTATCCTCTGCCTGTCGTAAGAGGCGACTAAAAGGGGCCCCAGGGGCTCTTAACTTTGGAGCGTGGGTTGGCGACCACGGGGCCCTTAGCTGAGTCCTGGCATTGCTTCCACTTACTTGTGCCAGGCTCCTCACTTTCATCTATCCTATCCGACCTCCCTTGGTCAACTCTTGTTCTTTTCCGACCCCGACGCTATTAGGTTTGCGAGGGCTAGGGAGTCTTTCATTTTCACGCCCTTCGTGGCCCTTGTCTTTCTTTGACCGATATCTTCATTTTTCGAAGTGTCGGATCCCTTCTCTTTTTTCCTCTGATTAGTGTTATATAGAGGATGGTTGCCTAGTTGTACTTCCTCTTAAAACAATAATCACCACCACCACCACCACTTCTTTCACCTCTACCTACCACAAAAATACGGTAACAAGTGGTAGCAGAGCGTGGTTGAATGGGTCTCAATTTAGCCCCTTTTGACGGCTAAACATTGCTTTGATCCGAACTCTAACAATTTTCTCAGTTGCTGGAATTTTTTATTTTTCCTGTTTCAAAATTGTTTTGTCATCATGCCCGGCCCTCGCGATGTTCTCCATCTTAACTATTTGCGCAAGGAGGAGTTGATCTATGAATTGACTATTAGAAATGTGCAATCTGGAGGCACGGTTGCGGTAGACACAAACAAGCTTAGAGAGTCCCTTGATTTGCCCATTTCCATCCCCACTTTGGGAGAGAAAGAAATTGACGACTCTCTTTCCACGATCAGCGAGAATATTACTGGGCTAGCATCTGTAGTTAGTTTTTTTGACGAAAATGATCCTTCTCCTAATCAAATTAAGCGTGTGCAATCCAGACTATTTCATTTTTCAAATAGAGTTAACGATCTGTTGTCTCTGAAGTTGAATGACGTTCAGAGGAAGGAAGCTAGTACGGTGCTTGAAAATATTTCTGAATTATCTAGTAAGGTCAATCAATTGTTAACTGGGGAAGTTCCTCCCAAAACTGATCAACCCGCTACGGTGAATGTAGGTAGCGAGGAAGAGCCTCCTACGGGAGAAGTCAATAGGAAAACCGTTGGAGCTCAAACAATCTCTGCCCCATTGGACAACGCGTCTGAACGCCGTACGTCGTTGAATAATGTACGTTCTGAACTAACTTCTTTGCCACTGAAACCTTTACATACTATGTCACCTGGGTTCAGCAGCTTGCCTCATCCATTAGCAATGTTGCTCAGAGGTATCTCTAAGTTTTCTGTTAATACCACCAGTGAAGTTATTTCATTCTTAAGGTTTTTAGTTGAATTTCAGGATCATGCCCTTGTTTTTTCTCTTTCTCCGTGTCAAATTTTACAGATAATTTATCCTTATGCAATTGGTATTCTCTCAGATAAAATAGTAAGAGCCATTGCCGAACAGTCATCTATTGAAGATTTTCATGCACATCTGCTTGCAAATTTTATTCCTGCTCGCGCGAGGTCATCTCTGATCCAGAAGTACTATTATCGAGTACAGAGATTGGATGAAAATCTGGCTGATTTCATACAAGACATTAAGTTCTATACTAGGGTGTTTGCTCTTCACTTCCCTGAGGATCAGATTGTACAAGCTATTGTGGAAGGCATTTCACCATCTTATAGGTCATATTTGTGTTTCGCGGCGTGCCCGCAAACCTTCTCTGAACTTGAAGCATTGGCCGTCTCAGCGGAAGGAGTTAGATACGCCGATTCCTTGCGTGTCGCGAAAGAACCCCCTCCTTCGTTTAGTAATACTCGGCCTCCACCTCGCCGACCAGTCACACCCCGGAAATGTTATGCTTGCGGGTCGCCTGACCATCTTCGCAATAAATGTCCATTGGTCAAAACTAGTAGGGCAAATAATGGAGCTGGTTCATCACAAGGCTGTTTTAAATGTGGGGCTTTCTCCAATATCGCCAAGAATTTCCCAAATTCAAATAGCACCCCCTCCTGCTCAACCTCTGGTGCAAATTCCACCAATGCCAATAATAAAAAGTGACTAGTGGCTTCGGCTGAGTCGACTAATCCATCTTTCCGAGGCTCAGCCCCAGGTAAACAGATCGAAAATTCAGGGAACGTCCAATCTGCAAATCCATCTTTTGAATGCCCCAAAGAGTGTCTTAGGATTGCGGCGGATACCCCCGCACCGGTCCCCTTTCTCAAAATTGAGTTAAATAATGAGCCTATAACAGCTCTATTAGATTCAGGCAGTGTTTGTTCTATTATTTCGGCTGAATGGTATGCAAAATTGAAATCTGTTTGTAAACTTCCTGACTATTGTTCCTCTTCGATCCAATATGTTTCGGCTAATTCATCTCCATTTGAAATTCTAGGTTCTTTACAGGTCAAAATTCGTATTTTTAAATTTACATGGAAAATCAAATTGTTTGTGGCTAAGCACTTGTCTTGCCCCATTATATTGGGAGCTGACTTCATTTCTCACACTGGTCTTGTGCTCGATCTTCAGAGTAAGTCGTGCACATTCAAATTTGCTTCCAATTGTAAAATCCCCTTGTTAAAATGTAATTCTGCATCATGTTCATCTATTTCGCCTACCCAGGATGAGATGTTGTTAGACCTTAGACATCTACCTGAGGAGCAGGCTGATAGTATTCGTAAGTTGTGTCAGTCGTTTCCAGAGGTGTTCTCTGATACTCTTGGTGTTACTGGCCTTATTGAATACAAAATTGAGGTCACGGATTCGATTCCTGTCCGTTTTCCACCATATAGGCTGTCTCCACCTAAAATGAAGGCTCTGAAAGAAATCATCGATCAAATGTTGGAGAATGGTATTATTAGGCCCTCTAAGTCGGCGTATTCTTCGCCTATTTTTCTAGTCCCGAAACCATAAGGTGGCTTCAGGCCTGTCATTGATTATAGGGCTCTCAATCGGAAGGTGGTGTTACAATCTGTGCCCCTTCCTGACCTTCATTCTTGTTTTTCATGGTTTCGTAAGGCCAAGTTCTTTACTATCTTGGACTTGAATCAGGCCTATAATCAAATTCCCCTTGCCGAAGAGTCTAAACATCTTACAGCGTTTGCCACGGATTGGAATTTATACGAATACAACCGCGTGCCTTTCGTGCTCCCCATGGGAGCAGCTGTACTCACTAGACTGCTAGATAGGGTCTTCTCCGACATCAAATTTGAGTACTTGTATCACTATCTGGATGATGTCGTCGTATTTTCGGAGACCTTTGAAGAAAATCTAGATCATCTGCGAGAAGTTCTCAATCGCCTTCGTAAGGCTGGGTTAACTGTTAAATTGTCCAAGGTTGCCTTCGCTAAACCCTCCATGTCATTCCTAGGGCATATTGTGTCACCTGATGGTGTGGCAGTCGATCATTCTAGAACACAGGCCATCCGTGATTTTAAACCTCCCAAGGACATTAAAGGTATCGCCAGGTTCATTGGTATGGTGAATTTCTTCAGGAAGTTTATTCCTAACTTCGCTAATAGAGCGGCGCCCTTAAACCTTCTTCGTAGGAAAGGCATCAAATTCGAGTGGGGATCTTCTCAACAAGCCGCTTTTGAAGATCTTAAATTAGCTCTCTGTAATGCCCCTGTCCTTGCTATGCCTGATTTCTCAAAGAAATTCATCGTCCAAACCGACGCGTCGTCGTCGGCGGTAGCTGCAGTCCTTCTTCAATAGACTGAACTAGGGAGGCGACCCATCGCCTATGCATCTAGGACCTTGTCGGCTCAAGAAGCCAAATATTCCATCTATGAGCTCGAAGGTTTGGCAGTCTTATTTGCCTTAGAAGTGTTCCGTCTCTATCTGGAACATGTCAAATTCGACCTGGAGACAGATAATCAAGCCTTAAGCTGGGTCTTAGGTAGGCCGCGTCGTGCTGGTCGTATAGCCCGTTGGGCCATCCGAATTTCTGCCTTCCAATTCGATGTCAGGCATATCAGAATGACCGAAAATGTTGTTGCCGATGGACTCAGCCGTATGTTTTCCAACGACGTTGAGACCCATGAACCGGTCGACAGTTCATCAGCTCCCGAGTCCATACTATCTGATGTTAATGCCATCTTAACAGATGCTCCCATGCTCTTTAGGGATATCGAGAAATACCAACGTGAAGATCCGACGCTGGCTCCGATAATGGTAACCCTTTCTTCTGGGGAACATGTTGTCCCTTATGTACTGAGGAATGGTGTTCTATGTTGCCCTTCGAGGCATGATAAGATGATGAAGGTTGTCGTTCCAGCTGTTCTTGTGCCTATGATCTTCAAGTACTATCATGAGACCCCATTAGAGGGGCATCTTGGAATCTTTAAAACTCGTGAAAAGATTCGTGAAAGGTTCATCTGGAAGGGTATGGACGGTGAAATCCGTGAACTAGTAAAAGCTTGTAAATCTTGTTTGCGTAGTAAACCCACCATGTCCACCAAGGTAGGCCTCTTGTCTTCGCATCAGGCTTCGCGCCCCATGGAACGCCTGTATATTGATTATGTAGGACCCTTCCCCCAGTCAAAGGGAAATCCCAACAAGTTCATCTTCGTATGCGTAGATGGTTTTACAAGATTTTCCTGGTTATTTCCGACTAAGCTGGCTACCGCTCAGTCCACCATTACTTGCCTAAATTCTATTTTTGCTTCTTTTGGTCCGTGCCAATATATTGTGTCTGATAATGCTAAGGCGTTCACATCAAATCTTTTTCGTAAATTCTGTTTTGACTTGTCCATCTCTCATGTGACGACTTCTGCTTATTACCCTCAACCATCTCTGGCTGAACGGGTTAATCGTAATCTCAGGTCCGCGCTTATTGCCTATCATCATGAAGATCATTCTAGGTTGGACACGTCCCTGCATTGATTAGCTTTTGCTTTGAATTCGGCGGTTCATGAATCTCACAAGTTTACCCCAGCTTCGTTGATGTTCAAGTTCGTTCCCAACACGCCGCTCTCTAACCTCTGGTCTCTGAGTGACATTCTACCCGAGACAATAGATCCGGATAATATTAAAGATCTTTGGAAGAAAGCTAAAGCCAATCTTAAGGTGTCTCATGAAAAGGTTAGGGAAGATATGATCGTGGACGGAGACCCACCAATTTGAAGGTAGGTGACCAGGTGATGGTCAAGAATTCTGTTCCCGCGGGCAAGCTTGCCCCCAGATTTCATGGGCCGTGTATCATTCTCGATTTCCTTACTCCCGTTACCTTATTATTAAGTAATCCAGCCACCGAGAGGATATTTAGGGTTCACCTGTCCCAGGTGAAACCGGTGTAATTTTTGTGTTAACTTGCTTCATATAATTTGAAAGGAATACGAAGGTTATTTTTTTGAAGGTTTTCACCTTTAAGGCCTTCCGCCCTTGGAATCTGTTTACTTTGCCTTAACCATTGATTGTAAACCTTCCCCGATTAGTTAAACTGCCATCCTGTCCTTGCCACGGCCATTACCACGCTCCCGTCTCCTGCTCCCCAACACACAGTGGCTTAGAGGAATGAAATAAATATCTCCACGCCGCTGGCCACTCATCTCCTCCACTGAGACTGTACCCTAAAAATCATTCTGGTCAAACAAAATTCTGCCGCCGAGCTTTTAATGTTTCAGTGCCCCCGCAGCAGCGCGGCGCCGTACCGTTCCTGAGGCAGGGTATGGGCCCGCCCTTCCCCAGTGAGGCCAACCTGTGTACGGCGAGCCGGAGCCCTCCTCCCGGCCAAGGCTGATGTGCGGCGCACGATCTGCTACCGGCCCGCAGCCTGTATATGTTCACCGCGGGCGCGGCGGGCTTCAACACCTCTACTCCTCTCATAGTGCGGGCGAGCGGTATCTCAGGGTACTTGAGGGGTCCGAGCGGCCTCCTCTGGACACAAGCTGCAGCGGCCGGTCTGGCCATCCAATTTAATCAACTACATGGACATTTACTATCAGCAATTACTACACTTGGGAATTCTACTGCAATATTTGGTGGACTTTGAAAATTTTTCTTCACTTTCAAGTATTAAAAGTTTTTCTTCTGAATTCAATTCCTACAAACATAAAGACATTACTTCAACGGTTACTACAAGAATTTTGAAACTGGATCAAACCAAATTTAGGAAATTTTTATAAATGCTTCTGCAATTAATCTCCATATCAACATCATAACTTGGACCTTATTTTCAAACAAATCTCATGTGTCACCCCTGGAGGGACTTTTTTGGGGGGGGGGAGATATGTACCGGGCGGTACACCTCCACGCCGCTAATTCAAACTTTGCGCCAGTTGAAAATCCTCTGCTGGAGGAAGTCCGAACTTTATCTAATGTATTAATTTTCAAGTTACCCAGAAGATGTCACTACTTGGAAATTTTGAAGTTTCTGAACTGGGTCGTTTTCGACGTATTTTTGTTTTGCTTGTAGTAAGAAGTGTAAACTTTCTTTTCTAGAGGACACTACTGAAGAACTACTATAGTGCACCCTAGTGCAAGGTGAAAGAACTTTTTTTTTTTTTTTGGAGAAATTTTTATTTCAAAAGTTTGTTTCTTGTTAAATTTCTTTCTGGTATTGTTTAAGTTGGCTGTATACCCCTTTCTTTCCCCTTGTTTTGAATTTAGCCAATCCCGAATTTCTTTAATTAATTTATGACCAATAAGGTGTTTCTTCTTCAAATTGGATATGCTGCTTAACCCTAACCAATAAATGATTGTGGGCGGGTGTTTTCTTTCCTGAAACGCCTCGAACTTTCCGCGAGAGTATATAAACTGCTGATTTTAGGGTCTCTGCGCCACTTCTGTACCATCTTTCAGTGTGTAAAGTACATAGCAGGGGGCGGGAAGCGCCTCTTTCTTCGGACAGCAGTTCAACAACCAGGTAATGGCCGTATAATAACTTCTTTTCTTGCTAGCTCAGCAGTTTCACTCTCGGGGTGGGTCCGAAGATTTTTCCACCATGTAAATTTTCCCTAAAATGTAAAGACTCTTAGTATCTATTCTCTTTTATGCTACATATTGGGATAGAGAGTGCTTAACCCTCTCGAGCTCCCACTCATATTGTTTTGAGGTGAACTTACCTTTTCACAACCAATTCTTCTTTAACGTAATGTAAATTGTTTCCTTCTTAAGTCACCTCGTTAGTATGGGATTAGCCCTTGCATTTGTGGCCTAGAGCCAGATTAGGTTTTAAAACAAAATGTATTAGGAGTGCAGTTCGCCTCCTCTCACATTGGTATTTTAGAGGCCATGTAATTATCCTTTTCTCGCTTAATAGGCCTCAGTTGGTTGGGTATTTTACCCCTGTGTTTACGTCCTTAGAGGACAGCTTGAAGGTCGAGTTAGGTGCGGCCTTTTGATAGGCTTAAAACTTTGAGAGCGGATCGCTCTTTTGAAATTTGTTTCTGCGTGCCTCTAGGAGGTCCTACTGTGTAATTTGGAGCAAGTGCTCCTGGGCATGATTGGGGTTTTCTGCCCCTTTGTTAAACCTTATGTACATGTAAGCTTGGGCTAACTGCTCAAGAATTGTGAGTTCGGGGCTCGAAGCCCAAAGCCTGTAAATACTGTTGTTGCTCTTTTGTTGCCTTGCTACTCTGTACCTTCCATGCTTGTTATTTCTTGATTTTGAAAAGAGAATATAACCTTGTTAAATTTTACATTAACTTTAATTTCGTAGTTTGAGACCCGTTCACCCCCGCACCTTCTTTCACCTCTACCTACCACAAAAATACGGTAACAATAACAATAATGATAATATTAATAATAATAATAATAGTAATAATAATAATAATAATAATAATAATAATAATAATAATAATAATAATAATAATTGTACCGGGCGGTACACCTCCACGCCGCTAATTCAAACTTTGCGCCAGTTGAAAATCCTCTGCTGGAGGAAGTCTGAACTTTATCTACTGTATTAATTTTCAAGTTTCTCAGAAGATGTCACTACTTGGAAATTTTGAAGTTTCTGAACTGGGTCGTTTTCGATGTATTTTTGTTTTACCTGTAGTAAGAAGTGTGAACTTTCTCTTCTAGAGGACACTACTGAAGAACTACAATGGTGCACCCTAGTGCGAAGTGAAAGAACTGTTTTTGGAGAAATTTTTATTTCAAAAGTTTGTTCCTTGTTAAATTTATTTCTGTTATTGTTTAAGTTGGCTGTATAACCCTTTCTTTCCCCTTGTTTTGAATTTAGCCAATCCCGTATTTCTTTAATTAATTTATGACCAATCAGGTGTATCTTCTCCAAAGGGGATATATTGCTTAACCCTAGCCAATAAAGTTTTTGTGGGAGGGTGTTCTCATTCCTGAAACGCCTCGAACTTTCCGCGAGAGTATATAAACTGCTGATTTTCGGGTCTCCGCGCCACTTCTGTAACATCTTTCAGTGTGTAAATTACGTAGCAGGGGGCGGGAAGCACCTCTTTCTTCGGGCAGCTGTTCATCCGCAAGGTAATTGCCTTTTAATAACTTCTTTTCTTGCTAGCTCAGCAGTTTAACTCTCGGGGCAGGTCCGAAGCCTTTTCCATGTAACTTTCCTTTAAAAATGTAGACACTCGGTGTCAATTCCTTCTGTTTTAACTACATATTGGGATAGAGAGTGCTTAACCCTCTCGAGCTCCCACTCATATTGCATTGAGGTGAACTTATTTTCTCAACCGTTTCTTCCTTAACGTAATGTAAATTGTTTCCTTCTACAAGTCACCTCTTTAGTATGGGATTAGCCCTTGCATTAACGGCCTAGTGCCAAGTAGGTTTTAAACAAATGTGTTAGGAGTGCAAGAACGCCTCCTCTCAAGTTGATATTTTAGAGGCCATATAATTGACCTGGTTCCTTACTTAATAAGCCTGAGTAGGTTGGGTATTTTTACCCCTGTTTTCATGTCCTTCGAGGACAACTTGAAAGTGGAGTTTGGTGTGGCCTTTGACAGGCTTAAAATTTGAGAGCGAGTTGCTCTCTCTTGGAAATTTTGTTTTCTGTGCGCCTCAAGGAGGCTTTACTGTGTAATTTGGAGCAAGTGCTCCTGGGCATGAATGGGGTTTTCTGCCCCTCTGTTGAAACTTGTTTTGGGGTAAAGCTGGGCCAATTGCTCAAGAATTGTGAGTTCGGGGCTCGAAGCCCAAATCCTGTAAATACCGTAATTGTACTGTGTTGCCTTGCTACTCTGTACCTGCCATGCTTGTTATTTCTTGATTTTGAAAAGAAAATATAACCTTGTTAAATGTTATCTTAACGTTAATTTCGTATTTTGATGCCCGTTCACCCCCCGCACCTTCTTTCACCTCTGCTGTTCCACAGATACCTCGGAACAATAATAATAATATTAATAATAATAATAATAATAATAATAATAATAATAATAATAATAATAATAATAATAATAATAATAATAATAATAATAATAATAATAATAATAATAATGTCCGCTAGAAGAAAGTGAGGCGGACCTCCACAAGATGAATATCACGGACATCATAGCAGACCCTGGAGCCTTTAGTACAATAATAGCCAAGCATAAATTCTTGGAGAAACTTAAAACGAAAACTGGTAGGAAGTGTTCAATAGAACGCAAATTGCAACACAGTGCATCCATGAGATTTTGGGAGGATAAAAACCATCAGGCCAAGGAACAAGTCCAAACACGCTCTTTGAACAGACATAATGAAGAAAAAGAACATCCGCCTGTGGTGTAATGGTTAGAGGTCCGGGTTCGATTCCCAGCTCTGCCACGAAATTTGAATACTGGTACGAGGTTTAGAACGGAATCCACTCAGCGTTGGGAGGTCAACTGAATAGAAGGGGTTCCCAACTCAGGCATCCTCGAAGTGGTTTTCTGTGGTTTCCTTCTTCTCTTCCAGGCAAATGCTGGAATAGTACCGTACCTAACGTAAGGCTATGGCGCTTCCTTTCCTCTTCCTTGTGTATCCCTTACGATCTTTCCATCCTCCACAAGACCCCTGTTCAACATAGATGAGGCCATCTGGGCGAGGTGTTGGTCCTCCTACCCAGTTGTATCCCTGACCAAATGTATCACGCTGAGGGACACTGCCCTTGAGGCGGTCCGAGTCCGAAGGAAAAACCAACCCTGGAGGGTAAACGGATTAATAAAGAAAGAATTAATAATAAACATTTTCATGAACTTAACGTGCGTTAGATACGGTAAAGCATAATTTATAAGTAGCTGTTGAGTTTCCGTCGCTGACTTTAATCCATCACCAGTGATCTTCATTTAGACCTGTCGTTTACCTTCTATTTTCTTAAATGATTTCGAGGATGTTGAAAATTTATGGAACATCTATTATTCTAATCTCTAATTCGTTGTCCTCACAGCCTAAGTCCAGTCATTCCACTGGGCCGAAATGGAATGAATGAATCCCCCATCCAGCGGAGAGGATAGGAATTGTGCCAGCTGCCAAAGCCTGTTGCATTCCTCTGGGGCAATGACTAATGACCGACATATGAAATAAAAAAATATTGGAGTGTGTCGCTGGAATGAAAGATGACAGGGAAAACCGGACCACCCGGAGAAAAACCTGCCCCGCCTCCGCTTTGTCAAGCACAACTCTCACATAGAGTGACTGGGATTTGAACCATGGAATGCAGCGGTGAGAGGCAGGCTAAATTCCTCGTCCTATAAATTAATATCTGCCCTAGTTTGTGCTCTTGAATTCCAAATGTATCTTGATATTAATAGCTTGGCTACATTTTACAGCTGCACTCAAGCTTATTCATATGATAATGCCATTCTACACCATCTCTCCACTGACAGCTTGAAACAGTCTCCTTACTACCAAGTACCTCAGCCCAAAATTCGCAACGTTTTCACAACGCTACTCTTTTGTCGGGAATCACTCAGAACAAATAGTGCTGCTTTTCTGTGGATGTTTTCCAGTTCTTGTATCAAGCCATCCCATGAGAGGGGTGGGGTAGAATGTCACCCACGGTTATCCCATGCCTGTCGTAAGAGGCAACTAAAAGGACCCCAGGGGCTCTCAACTTGCGAGTGTGGGTAAGCGAACACAGTGCCCTGAGCGGAGTCCTGGCATTGCTACCACTTGCTTATGCCAAGCTCCTCACCTTCATGGATCAACTCTTGCTTTTTTTTTTTTTTTTTTTTTTTTTTTTTTTTTTTTTGACCCAGACGGTATTAGGTTGGCAAATCCTAGGGAGTCTTTCATTGTATGCCCTTCATGGCCCTTGACTTCCTTTGGCTGATCTATTCATTTTTTGAAGTGTCGGACCCCTTCCATTTTTTTTCTCTGATTAGTGTTATATAAAGGTTGCAAAGTTGTACTTCCTCTTAAAACAGTAATCACCACCACCACCTCCCATACACTAGAACTATACTCTAGTTAAGGGTCTAACCTCTCCTGTACATCCTAACGAAACCCCTAAATAACCTAATAGTCATAACAATATGAAGAGATCTGTAACGTTTATTTACAATCCCATTAATGTGATTCCCTCCATGGCTAAATAGTTTAACATGCTGGCCTTTGGTCCAGGGTGTCCCGGGTTAGATTCCCGGCCGGGATGAGGATTTTAACTTTCATTGGTTAATACCGATGGGTCGGGGGCTAGATGGGTGCAGTCTTCACCAGTAGAATTCATCATAGGTAGGGCCCCATTCACACACGCATGTCGCCCATCAGGCGTCAGCTCGAAAGCTCTTCATCAGGCCTCTCCGAAGGCCATATGCCATATTAATGTGATTACACCAATGAAGATATTGCAATGTACTTACACAGATCCCAGTTCTTTCTGTTTTGAGACAAATTTGAAATTTAAAGATGTATGTAATATTTTCCAGTGTTCGAAAAAGAAATTTAGAAGTGTCGGTATATTTTCCTAAGTTTTATTTGCACTGTAGCACCCTCGTGGTCAGCGCTCCTGGTTGATAATGCTAATGTGAAAAATTTTTGTGTACCAAAACCGATAGAACGAAAATAGAACAAAAGTTCCTTAATGGGCTACTTACCTCCAGCGCTCCTTCCTTTCTTTCCAGTTATTATCTGTTTTTTAATCTTTCTTCTCCCTCTTCATTGGGGATAGAGAGAGAAAAAAGAAAGAAGGCATACCGTCACTTCAAAAAATGAAGTAACGGACATAAAGGCGAGGGCCACAAAGGGCGTGAAAATGAAAGACTTCCCAAGCCTTGAGTGCTCTAATACCATTGGGGTTGGAAAAGAACATGAGTTGAGCAAGGGAGGTCGGACAGGATAGATGAAAGTGAGGAGCCTGGTACAAGTAAGTGGAAGCATTGCCAGGACTCAGCTAAGTGCCTCGTGGTCGACAACCCACGCCCCCAAGTCGAGAGCACCTGGGGCCCCTTTTATTCGCCTCTTACGACAGGCAGGGGATACCTTGGGTGTATTCATCTGCGCCCCCCCCCACCCACAGGGGGTTCAAATTAATTATCAGCACATCCAACCCTTTAACGGAGATATAGGCCTACCCGGTTCACGTTGTTTTCAGCCGCCCTGTATATGGTTGTCTCAGTCAAGAAATTAATTAACAGAGGACAATGGCTAGGGGAAAAGGAGAGCCGATGAATACAAGAAAATTGAGTCAAATGCTTTCATCAAAGTTATTACATTTACAACTCAATTCAAGTTTATTTCAGATAAATTATTACAGTTTCAAGTTTATTTCAGATAAATTATTACAGTTTTGGAAAAAAAAAATTACAACTGTCAAATTGTGGGGGTCTTTATTTTCAAGATTACACTGTTGAAATTTAATTATAAGGCTTCTAATATCAAAAGAATGTTAAAAATAGAATATGCACTATATAATATGTTCAAAATTTGGTAAAATATATATTTTTTAAAATAATGTGAATTCATTTTGTGGTTCTCCATGTATCAATTGCTTTAGCCATGACCTTCCTGGGACCAACCTTCCTGCAAAGAAAAACAAAAGTAAACTGAAAAGTTTCCATATTTGCTAATGGTAGTATTAGAAACAAACTAGTGTCAAATCAAGTCACAGAGAGACAGGAATACAAACTTCTCTACAACCACTCCTACTCTGTCCAAACAAGCTAAAAACTTAAAAAACAACTTAAAAACATTGCAACCAAAATTGGCCTCAAAATATCATTCAAAAAGGCAGAAATTATGTTCCAAAAACCAACATCAATGAAAGAAATTAGCATAAATAGTAATAAGGTCAAACTTGTTACCCAGTTCAAATACTCTGGAGAAGTAATAACAAACAACCAAAACTAAACACTGTTGATCGAAATAAGAACAAATAAGCTGGCTAGCCCACAAAAATTAACCTATCCATTCACACAAAAGAGAAACACAGTTTAAGAGATCCCCCGGAATAAGGATGTAACCAAGAAATTTTTGAAAGCAAGATTTCAGTGGAAATAGAGTGCATCATGACGTCTCTATGAGGTCGTGTCATCTTACGTCTTAGGCCTACATTTGAACTTCAAGCTTGTTTAGAGCCAGCAGAACTTTGTCCTCTGTGGTGTAAGAATGGAACATCAGTGCTTGTGTTGGTTCATCACCCATTGTAATAGATCATTAAAATAAAGGCCATAGATGAAATCACATTTATATTTTCTTGACATTTTTATTGTTATTATTACACTAATATTATTTGCTATCATTTGTGTTCCAAGTGCATGTACAGGATTTCCCTTGTTATGTACAGATATACGTCATACTTGCAGACTGATTTCCACTGCATCACTTCTAATTCATACATTATCTTTATAACAATAAAATATTGTTTTAAATAGATCAACTCATTTGTTCACGTGTACATGCAACTGGTTCAAGTAGTGTAGTGTAGTGTAGTAGTGGTTTCTTAGTTACATCCTTATTCTGGGGATAATAAAACCAGTAGCCACATATGCAGCAAAGATCCTCTTTCACCTGAATGAACAATCAAAGGCCAAGAGACTCCACAATATTTAAAGAATTGGAAGAAGCTGCATCAACAAAAAATACCAGAAAGACAAAACAGTGGTGGATAGTACCCAACAGAGTCGTGTACGAAGAGCTGGAACTCATTACTGATACTATGCATAAGAGGAGGCTGGGATTCTTTGGACACATGAGAATGCTGGAGTTGAGACTTCAGAAACAACTGGTACAGTATAATCTTGACTCAAAAAGTACCACAACAAGCTGAAGATAGATCAGAGAAATAAGGGACAATCTGAAGGAAATTGGCCTTACACCACACGACACCACAGACAAGATGAAATTAAACAAAACATCCAGGACACAAGCATCTCCTGCACACTCACAAGAAAAACTTGCAACAGGAATGTTTTCAACACCAGAAAGGGCACGAAGATTGGAACACATGAAAAAAGTACTGGGAAGACTGCAAAGCCTCAACAGTCCCTTTGAAGAGACATGGATAATAGACAGACTAAAGTGGTCCTATGTGGTCATAAATGAATAAGAAAAAGAAGAGGAGGAGGAGAAACGGGAACTAGAAAAGAAATGTAATGATAGGTCAGAGGAGGAGGCAGGAGCAACATAATGTTAAGACAAGAACAACCTCCATTTTGTCACACACTGCTATTTTCAAATAGATAGGCTCTCTCCCCATCAGTCCCAGTTTTCTACACCCATCTATTCTCAGTCTCAGATGAGCTCGTTTCTGCTTCTCAGCTTCATCAGGAGGGCGGGCATCAACACTCACTGAAGGGACATCTTGAGATATCTTCAGCCTTCATGTGCAACGAGTGTAGGATAGAAGAAAGCCAGATAGATATGAGAAAAGGGAATGTAAGAGAAGGATAAATATTGTACATCTGCTCCAGAGTCCTGTTTCTTCATACGGGGTCAGGGATGAGGAGAGATGAAATGTACAGCCTGTTTTTACAGCTGGATGCCCTTCATGTTGCCAGCCTCAGTTGAAGAGCTAATAGAGATGAAATAAATGATGGCAAATGAGATTGGGTAAGGAAATGGAAGGAGCTACGAATAGGAAGTGACCCGGCACTTGTCTGGAAGTGAAAATGGGAAACCACAGAACACCATTTTCAGGACAACTGATGGTCGGCTTCAAACGAACACTTCCCCCGAATGCAGATCTTGACTCCATAGGTGTGGCCACTCTGCTCATTTAAGATATAAGTAATAAACAATTAGAAAGTATTCAAAGTATTAGAATGTAGTGTTTCTATTGCTCCTTCTCCCCGCACTGACCTGGCATTGTGTTCATCTGATTGGGCGTTCCATTTCACGTTCCTATTCCTATGCAACATACATCATAATGGGATGAACTTAACATTGTCTAAACAACAAATTCCCTAACATTAGGCCATGGTTTGTAACTAGGGTTGCAAAGAGTTTAAGAGTGCAATACAGGATATGTTTAACCCCTTCCACACTCCAGATCAAGCATGTCTGGAAAAATCCCTGATCAAGACTTTAAAAATACCAGATTAAAAAACAGATTAAAAGTTAATTGAGGGGTCAACCCAATTTTACATGAGAAAAAGATTTATTAGAACTCTGTAACTAGAGGAGATACATGCATGATTTTTTTTTCTTTTTTTCCACTCTTAAACATTCTAAAATGCAGCATAACCTAACATCTACGATAAACTTTGAGCACTGACGTTATTAAAATTGCAGATACCGGGCGAGTTGGCCATGCGGTTAGGAGCGTGCAACTGTGAGCTCGCACCCGGGAGATAGTGGGTTCGAACCCCACTGTCGGCAGCCCTGAAGATGGTTTTCCGTGGTTTCCCATTTTCACACCAGGCAAATGCTGGGGCTGTACCTTAATTAAGGCCACGACCGCTTCCTTCCCATTCCTAGGCCTTTCCTATCCCATCGTCGCCGTAAGACCTGTCTGTGTCGGTGCGACGTAAAGCAAAATAGGAAAAAAAATTTGCAGATTGACAAGTTTGCAACTAACAGATCGAGATTTCCACTTCTGCATGCATATTTCTTAGGAAATTGGCATAACTGCACGTAAAATAACAGAAAATCAGGATCAAATATTTCCGTGTATATTAACGGTGCTTATTCACATAAACAGAACATCTAAACCATCAAAAACTTCCCCTCCCTCAACAACTTCTTCCTCATTCTCTGTCGCGTAATTCCCCATTGTTTTCAGCCAATTTGTGTAAAACTGGAGGCTGTCAACTGTTTTCCACTGATTGCCGTAATGTTGTAGTCAAGAATTTGTCAGCGTCTCACAGTTTCAAAGCATTCACTTTAGCACCCCTTTCCATTACACTGGGATTAATCATTCTTATACAACCTGTGACAATAAAGTTCGGTGAATAGTCCTGTACTATCAACATAGATGAACAAGGCACGCCAGTGACCTTACTGTCCTTCAAAATAGTCCCCTCCCATAACTATGCACTGCTGAGATCGGCGATGCATATCCTGGAAACTTTTCAAGAAGGCTTCCTTTGGGATGGTGTTCAAAGGCAATGTCACGTTTCGTTGGATGTCAGGAATATCGTCAAATCTCTTTCCTGCAGTTCATCCGCTATCATGCGCACAGTGAATCGCCGATCATTCATGATTAATGTCCTCACCTTCTCAATGTTTTTGTCTTTCGCTACAGGGGTTGTCAGAAACACTTTCTCCACATCCTCGAAAATGGGCAAACCACTCGTACACACACTTCAAGGACAGTGCTTGATCTTCATAAACACGTACCAGCATCGCATACGTTTCTTTCGGTGTCTTGCCAAGCTTAAAACAAAACTGTACATTGATCTTTCGGTCGTTCAGAACCAACACACTAAACACGCACTGCGTCAAACAGGTCTTACATGGCACACACACACACGATGCTCAACTGAACAATGTTGGGAGCAGGTGGTCAAAACCTGCTGCTAAGCAGGTGCAGCGTACTTGAGTCTAGGGAATGTCGAAGGAGCAGCCATCATCGGCTTTGCTCGTGACTGCTCGAGAAACCTCGGCGTTTAGTACCGCCTACCTAGCTATTGCGCGCCACGTGTGGGGCAAGGAGAAGAAGAAGCTCTGTTTTGTTTGTTGTTGAAGTGCAGCCATAAAGCATTCGCGAAGCCAGTATTGCTTGGTTTGTGATAGTTTACTGTACGAGTCATTACGCCGAGTTACTTTAAATCGTGCTGCTGTGAAGTACAGACTGTAGAAGACGCTTTATTTCTTCTGTTGTCGAAGTGCAGCCATAAAGCATTTCCACGAGGTGCAGCCGAAGCAGCTTTTCGCGAAGCCAGTATTGCTTGGTTTGTGATAGTTTACTGTACGAGTCATTACGCCGAGTTATTTTAAATCGTGCTGCTGTGTACAGACTGTATTAATAGACTTCTGCAGTATTTGGGGGTCCACTTCATGAAACAGTGAATTAGTTACGTGCATTAAGTGGTTTATTGCGCATTGCAGTGAACTTTTTGTGCGTGTACAGACTGTATTAATAGACTTCTGCAGTATTTGGGGGTCCACTTCATGAAACAGTGAATTAGTTACGTGCATTAAGGGACCTTTATTGCGCATTGCAGTGAACTTTTTGTGCTTGCACAATGGACAATTTCGTATGTAGTGAGTGTAATAAATTTTTCAATTACAGGAAAAATTTAAATCATCACGTAAGAACAAAGCACACTAACAAAAACCCTAAATTTTCGTGTGATTTGTGTAGTTTTACCTCGTAGTTTTACCTCTCACACAAAATACAATTTAGAACGACATAAAAATTCACAACATAAGACTGCGAAGTGTGAACAACCTCAAGTAAAATGTCCGCTTTGTTTAGAAGAATGTGCTACAAAATCCGATATGGTGGCACATTTTATTAATTTTCATGAGATTCGTATCGCAAAGGAAAGTTTAAAATTTGCGAATGAAGGGGATTTCCTTAAGTGGAAACGTGAAAAAGAAAGTGAGCAAGTGTGTGAATTTGTTGTATGTCGCTCCAAGTACGAATGTAAAGATGGTTCCTCTAAAATGAAATACAGGTGTCACAGGGATGGGACCTTTAACTCAAGGGGTAATCATGAGCGTCACCAGAAAGTACTTGGAAGCAACAAGATAAGTGGTCATTGTCCAGCAAATATTGATGTTACTTTTCAGTCTGGAGAAGTGCATGTTTCATTTTGTGCAACACATGTAGGCCACCAAGAAGAGTTAGGTCGCATGAGATTATCGCTGTCAGAAAGAAATGACTTAGCGAGGAAGATTGCGATGAAAATTCCTTTCGATAGAATTCTTGATGAGGTTAGAGATTCTATTGGTGAAACTGACATTGAACGCATTCATCTTCTGACCAGAAAAGATCTATTTAACATTGAGCAAGAGTAGAATTTAAAATCTGAAGCTGTGCGGCATGAGAATGATTGTACGAGTGTCGAAGCATGGATTCGTGAAATGGACGAACGTGGAGGAATAGTACGCTTTTACAAGGGTCAAGACATGTCTTCTATGCTGTACCCTCAATTAATGTGTTATGGGCCCTCCGCCAGTAGAATAAACTCTTTCTTCCGCTTTCCTCGAGACAAATCAGTGTAAGTAAATTCCAATATTGTGAAATATTAGTGGCGGTGCAGAGATTGCACTCATAGGTTTGACTTTAATTTGGCTTTTTTTATGTTTTAGGTGTGATCAATGGGTTGTCAAATTAAGGAGAAATGATCTTGAGGACATCAAGAAAAGGGACCTACCTACATACATACAAGATATGTTGAGATCACTTCCAATCCACAGATTTTAGGAATCCTCGGCACTTTAGTCAGGGGTAAGTCATGAATCAATCACTCAGTCTCTTAATCTGCATTTAGGGCAGTCGGCCAGGTGGAACATTCCCTATTGGTTTTTTTTCTAGCCTTTTCTTAAATGCAAAGAAATTGGAAATTTCTTGAACATCTCCCTTGGTAAGTTATTCCAATCACTAACTCCCCTTCCTATAAATGAATATTTGCCCCAATTTGTCCTCTTGAATTCCACCTTTATCTTCATATTGTGATCTTTCCTACTTTTAAAGACACCAGTCAAACTTATTCGTCTACTAATGTCATGCCATGCCATCTCTCCACTGACAGCTCGGAACATAACTGAGATTCAGTATGGACCCAACATGATTTTTATCACTTGTAACATACCACTTAGTCGAGCAGCTCGTCTCCTTTCTCCGAAATTTTCCCAGCCCAAACTTTGCATTATTTTTGTAACGCTACTCTTTTGTTGGAAATCGCCCAGAACAAATCGAGGTGCTTTTCTTTGGATTTTTTCCGGTTCTTGAGAATCAAGTTATCCTGGTGAGGGTCCCATACGCTGGATCCATACTCTAGTTTAGGTCTTACCAGAGACTTATAAGCCCTCTCCTTTACATCCTTACTACAACCCCTAAATACCCTCATAACCATGTGCAGAGATCTGTACCCTTTAGTTACAATCATATTTATGTGTTTATCTCAATGAAGATCTTTCCTTATATTAACACCTAGATACTTACAATGATCCCCAAAAGGAACTTTCACCCCATCAACGCAGTAATTAAAGCTGAGAGGACTTTTCCTATTTGTGAAACTGACAGCCTGACTTTTAACCCCGTTTATCATCGTACCATTGCCTACTGTCCATCTTACAACATTATCGAGGTCATTTTGCAGTTGCTCACAATCTTGTAACTTATTGATTACTCTGTACAGAATAACATCATCAGCAAACAGCCTTATCTTTGATTCCACTTCTTTACACATATCATTTATATATATAAGAAAATATAAAGGTCCAATAATACTGCCCTGAGGAATTCCCCTCTTGATTTTTACAGGGTCAGAAAAAGCTTTGCCTACTCTAATTCTCTGAGTTCTATTTTCTAGAAATATAGCCACCCATTCTTGTTTTCTTCATGGGGCCTCTAAATATTAGTTCCTAATTAGTGTCGACCTCTAAGATCTTTTGCTACCATGTTTTTCCTTCATTCCCACTTAGATATACCTGCTCCCTTCACAAAGCAGCAGGTTGTTCTTATTGGGTCTTCTTGGATTTGTCCTCTCACTTCACCTGGTAGTCCTAGAGTAGAGAGTCTGATTCTACCCAACGCCTCACATTTGAAAAGTATGTGTTCAGCTGATTCCTCTGCTTCATTGCATTTCCTACATATGTTGTCTCTTATTACTCCAATTCTATGTAGGTTTTTTTTTTCAGATGGCAGTATCCTGTCAAGAGTCCTACTACCCATCTTATATTTCCTCTGTTGAGTTTCAACAACTCTTTAGTATGCTTCTTGTTTAGTCCTTTTTCAGTTCCTTTGCAAGCCTGCATCCTGGAGTAGTTTTCCAGTTTTCCATCTGTTTCTTTTGTATGCATTTTCCTATGTAGTGTCGGGCTTGTCCATAGGAAATTCCACATACAGGTTCCGGGCCTACAAAATGTGTTTCTGCCACTTTCCTGGCCAGTTTATCTGCCTTTTCATTTCCTTCTATACATTTATGCCTGGTACTCATGTTATTTTGACAATGTTGTACTTTGAGAGCTTCAGAAGAAATGAGTGGCAATACCAGACAATTCTGGATATTATCCGGACTGCCTCTAGTGCCTTAATGGCCGCTTGGCTGTCCGTTAAAATGAAAATGTTCTTATTCCTATAGTTCATTTTCAGATGTTCTTCAAGACATGTGATTTATATGGGTTGATTTCAGAATCTTCTGGAGCCTTGCTGTTTCATTGTGTGCTTCCACTTTCTCACAGAACGGTCTCCAAGATTTTCTTTTTGCTTTCCATATCTCTAGGTTATACTCAGTGAGTTTCCTATGATATACGTCCCACATACCATTTCTAGATGATATTCTATACAACATCCTAACCTCTTTTTTTTCATTTTGGCTAGTTTGTTGTTCCACCACCTTACTTTTTGGTGTGTTTCTTTTCTTTGAGAGGACAGTTGTCATGGAATGAGTCTATTATTGGCTCTTCGAATACTTTCAGTGCCCATCCAATTCTTTCTGTCCTCTCACATTAGTTTGAATTTCTTGTACAGCCTTCCCTAGAACTTCTCTGTATCCCAGTTAGTTCTTTTTTTACTCTGTACATGTCAATCCCACATAGTCTCTCATCTATTGCAAATTGGATGTGCTGGTGGTCTGCCAACCATGGTTTCTCCAGTACCTTCCAGTCTTTAATAAAGTTTGCAATATGCGTAGTGCTGAGTGTAATGTCTATTACCTCCCGACGATTTTTATTTATAAACGTAGGCTTCTTTTTTGGTTTTAGTGTCGTCAAGAGTTCCAATAATAAACTCTAGTAAAGACTCACCTCTTGCATTGCTGCCCCATGCCGTGTGATGTGAATTTGCATCTGCTCGAAGGACTAAGTGTTCGCCTTTCCTCTTTGCGTTGCAAATTAGGTTCTCAACTTCTTCTGGTGGGGCAGATTAGTTGAGTCATATGGGAGGTATGCAGAGCCTATGGTTATATCTCTGGAAGCTTCCCAATTTCCAAGTTTTATCTTTTATCTTGGCTGCCAATAAGTCCTTGGAACAATGTTCCTGCATCAGAAGGCATTGTAGTCTTCTGCTCACAAGTAAACATGTTCTAGGCATATTCGATGTAGTATCGTACATTAACTTACCTCCAGATTCCGTGAGTCCTGCTATTCTGCCCTTAACTACCCGTTGCTTGTGTATAAAAGCCACATCGATAGCCTCGGACTTGAACTTCCTGACGAAATTGGCAACAGCTGACTTTTTATGTTGTAGGTTGGCCTGTAGAACTGTCAGTACCATCCTTGCCAACGCTAGGTTTTGTTTTTCCCTTGATTACTTGAAAGTTGATCTGCCCAAGTCCAAGCTTGGCCTTAAGGCCTCTCTTCTTGAGCTCTTCAAAAGCTCTTTCATTAAGGGCCAAAACAGTTATCCTTCCTGTGTCATCAGTAGTTGTTGCATTCAGCACTCTCCACTCTTTCGTCGGAAATTTGGTGTCATGCTCATGTATCCTGAAAGGCACATCATCAACCTTCATCTTGTCATATGGAGGAGGAAACTTGGCGATGACCTTTGTAGTATTCAGCACCTTCTTGACTTCTGCCACCTCCAAATTCTCCCCTTTCCAAGGGTAGCAATTGGCCACTGTCTGTTCCAGCCAGCTTTTAGTTTCTGGATTTACACAGATCAGTACCACTGCTCCACTTTCCAGCCTCGGAGATTCGAGGAAGCCTGAAAGGCATCCATCTGACAGCGGTTTTATTTGCGCTATCAGAGCAAATGTAAGTTCCTTCACGTCATCCTCCTTCAGTTTCCCATCTGGAAAGGTTTTAGGTATTATTGCTACCTTGATTGAAGTTAGTCTTTCCGAAAAGGACATGACTTTCTCTTCTTTCTGGTTTTTGGCGGGTGGTTTTGTAGCCGAACTTGATGGCATACTATCCCCTGGCCTCAGCCTTTTGGGCATTGTCGGAGGGATAGTCTCTCGCCGATCCCTGTTCCTTGGCTTCTTCACCGTCCAAGTTCCAGTCGCTATTTTGGCCTCCTTCCTCGCTCCCTTCCTTTCCTTGTAATATGCACTGTTGCGAGGTGGTCTGTCGATATGAAATCTGTTGATTTTCGAGGCAGAAATCTTCAGTTCTGTTTCTATGGACAATTGGGACTTCTGTCTCCATTTCTTCATCTTGGGCTTGCTCCTGGATATGCTCTATTGGAGCTTCCATGGCTTCCCTTGATATCGAAATTTTTGAAATTGGCTCTTTTTAAGCAAACATATTTCAATCAATCATAGGTTTTTTGGCCCTTCTAGGGTCCTGAGCGTCGTTCTTACCATCCGTGGTGAGCCATACAGCCATACATTGTCCTCCCACAACTTAGGCTCTCCGTAGCAGAGACCACGCCCCTCAGTCGTCCATCCAGCGGTCCGCCCCTGGCCCGAACCTAGCCAGGTTTGTTCCCCCTTCAGTAGGCCTACTCACGTGGTCTTCACTTGGCATTATCATGACTGAGTTCGGGCCAGGCTACGTAGAGCAAAGTGATGTGTTGGTTCCAGCGCCCCGCAGTGAGCCTTCACCTCAGTCACCAGCCCCACTTCACCTGAACCACCGTATCACCCAGGTGGAGGAACCAAGGATGCCTCTCTAGCATGTGTGGGCGAGGCCTCCACTCCAAGCCTTGACTTGGGCTTGTAACAAAAGCCACCCATTCAGTCACTCTTTTTTTCTAGTCCAATTGCACTCATTTTTTCCAGTAGTCTCCCATGATCTACCCTATCAAATGCTTTACATAGGTCAATCGCAATAAAGTCCATTTGACGTCCTGAATCCAGGATATCTGCTATATCTTGTTGGAATCCTACAAGTTGAGCTTCAGTAGAATAACATTTCCTAAACTCAAACTGCCTTCTATAAAACCAGTTATTAATTTTGCAGACATGTCTAATATAATCAGAAAGAATGCTTTCCCAAAGCGTATATGCAATGCATGTCAAACTGACTGGCCTGTAATATTATGCTTTATGAAGTAAAATAGTTCTTGTGTATAAAACTTAACTTCCCTTTATTGCTTGAAATAGAGAAAATGAATATTACATACATACATAGCTACAGGCAGTTATGCCCTTCAGCGTTCAGTCTGCAAGCCTCTGTGAGTTAAATAATAATAATAATAATAACTTAGTATTTTATTGCAGTCAATGGTCATAAGATTAAATTACAGTTCATAAATCCTTTAAGTTACACTAGAAAAACATGAGCATAATTTGAACATGAATATTTTGCACATTACAGCATAGTATCTTGCAATTTATTATTATTATTATTATTATATAATAAAGGCACCAAACAACATTTCACTACTCACAACGGGGAGTAAATATTAGTTGCAGCAGAAACATGTCAGCAATTATTTTCTCTGAGGACAGATAAGTGTGCGATACCTATCACAAGCTCCACCGCATGGAGCACAGATACACTGAGGACTTGGCCCGTGGTAAGTGAACGCTGAAAACTGCCTTCACTCTGTCATTCCGACAATATTTTGCTTTTCACTACCTTTAGAGAGGGTTGTTCCTAGGCATTTCCTTCCTGCTTTTACTGCCGCGTCACTGTATGCCACCCATTCTTTCTCTATTGTATGCCTGTATCCTGGACTCCGTTACTTCCATAGGTCCGAGGCTTACTTGAAATGTCCCAAGGTAGGTCGATTCTGTGAAGCAGGATGCTACCTTACTTATAGTCCTAGTGACGACCTCTCCCCTGACGGGCCCTAGCCACCTGAGCACAAAGCAGGCCATGACTTGGAATATGTTAGGGTATCTCGAGTCTGAGGACCATGTTATAGGCAACTCAGCCGTTGCCTGTGGTTCTCGAACTAGGCGGCGACTGCAGTAACCCACACCATGGACCACAAAAAATAATAATATAATAATAATACATCTTGGGCTGTTACACAACTACTATGAAATTGATTGGTATTTCATAACAGTTCATCATATTCTTGTAATTTATATGCTGTATTATTATAGCCTACCAGTTTTGCATTTCATAGTACTATAGCATGGGCTTATTCAAAAAGCAATGTGTATACTTAATATAAATATTAACTTTGTTTCAATAAACTTTTTTTAGGCTAAAACCCAATTCTGTGCCAACACAGAATCTTCCCAGCAGCAGCATGAAGGGCGCTTTGGGATCAAGAAAAAGAGGGAGTCCACACAAGAGGGAGAGAGAAGTAGAAGAAGAAGAAAAAATGGAACATCTCCACCAGTACTGCTCAGGTGCAGCCAACAATTGTACTGAAGTAGGGCCTATAACACATTTTTCTTAGTGGAGTAACAAATTTGCAGCAATTGCCTGTAGGCCAGTAGGCCTTGACAAGGAAGAAGAAGTTTTCTTATGGGACTTTTTTTTGTGGAAAATAATCGTCACTGTGTTTCACACTTTATCCCCCTTGAAGTAGAAGGTGGTGTGCTGATCATCGCTTTTGTGCTATGGGCATGTATAGTTGGGATTATTGGTTGGAGCTGTTTCTCAATTATATCTACATGTTTTGGTGATTCTATTGTTGCGAGAATGCTTTCAAATTTTTCTCGGAGCTTGGCCTTGTGCTCTTCTATGTTCTCACTTAGCCTTCTTTTCATGGGATTATGCAATTCCTTCAGAATAATGTCCTTTTCTTCATTTGAAGGTGCTTCCTGAATGACTAAATTTGTATCTGATTCTAAATAGTGTTCATTAGCAACACCAATATATTTAGCCGCTAGGTGTATATGTTTGCACATATTAAATTTAATGGAAGAGTCGTGGCATGTACAAACGTATGAATGAATGGAGGTATTGCACTCTGTACACTTCAGGTCACAGCCGCAATTCATTTCACCCGTTCTTCTGACCTCGTACAGTTCACTTTTCTTCGTGGATGGAACAGTCCATACATCCTCACTGCAAATAATTTCTCCTGGTTGTAACGATAATGAATTGGCATGCCTTAGTCTTATTTGTGAGAGTTTATTTGTAAGTTTGCCTTTATTCATGTAAATAAGGCGGTCATAAAGTTTATTTCTCACAAATCGCATGAGGATATGGATTGCGATGTCCAGTCTCTTAGGTTTCTTACCCTCCATGTATATGTGTTTAATTACTCCATGCATGCGCTCTAGATGCATGTTAGTGTTGAGGCCGGCATTGAGATGTTTACAATAAGCCCAGCTACGTGCAGAGTGTTCATAATTGGCCTCGAAATAAATACCAAAATCTCTTGTGTCAGGGTCACTTTTTAATTTATTTATTTCTTGATAGAGCATTCTTGAAAAAGCAGCCTCGTCTCTTTCCTCCAACAATACTCTGAGCTCCTTGTACACCTCCACCTGTTTCTCTCGGCCTTTAACTTTAGAAAGGTTTTTCCTCCAAGCACGGTCAACATGCCATGAACAGAACAGGCGGAATTTGGCAGGCATCATTACGCATAGCCAGGCACTGTAAAATGTTTCTGCCATGTCTGACATGAACACTTTTGGCTGTAGTGTCACTTGCAGAGCCTCTTTAATAACTCTGTAAAACACTTCCATCACAAATGCATCCGTCCTATTTGATAGCATGAACGCGCATGGAAATCCTTGGAACTTGCCATCTACGACTAGGAGGGTAGTTAGTTCAAATTCGTACTTATTTAAACCATGTGTGCTGTCAATACAAGTGAACTTGTCGCCGTATCGTAGTAACGTTTCTTGCTGCGCCTCATTCATTATAATTAGAACAAAGTCCTCTGGTTTTAATTGAGGGTACAGCATAGAAGACATGTCTTGACCCTTGTAAAAGCGTACTATTCCTCCACGTTCGTCCATTTCACGAATCCATGCTTCGACAATCGTACAATCATTCTCATGCCGCACAGCTTCAGATTTTAAATTCTACTCTTGCTCAATGTTAAATAGATCTTTTCTGGTCAGAAAATGAATGCGTTCAATGTCAGTTTCACCAATAGAATCTCTAACCTCATCAAGGATTCTATCGAAAGGAATTTTCATCGCAATCTTCCTCGCTAAGTCATTTCTTTCCGACAGCGATAATCTCATGCGACCTAACTCTTCTTGGTGGCCTACATGTGTTGCACAAAATGAAACATGCACTTCTCCAGACTGAAAAGTAACATCAATATTTGCTGGACAATGACCACTTATCTTGTTGCTTCCAAGTACTTTCTGGTGACGCTCATGATTACCCCTTGAGTTAAAGGTCCCATCCCTGTGACACCTGTATTTCATTTTAGAGGAACCATCTTTACATTCGTACTTGGAGCGACATACAACAAATTCACACACTTGCTAATTTTCTTTTTCACGTTTCCACTTAAGGAAATCCTCTTCATTCGCAAATTTTAAACTTTCCTTTGCGATACGAATCTCATGAAAATTAATAAAATGTGCCACCATATCGGATTTTGTAGCACATTCTTCTACACAAAGCGGACATTTTACTTGAGGTTGTTCACACTTCGCAGTCTTATGTTGTGAATTTTTATGTCGTTCTAAATTGTATTTTGTGTGAGAGGTAAAACTACACAAATCGCACGAAAATTTAGGATTTTTGTTAGTGTGCTTTGTTGTTACGTGATGATTTAAAGTTTTCCTATAATTGAAAAATTTATTACACTCACTACATACGAAATTGTCCATTGTGCAAGCATAAAAAGTTCACTGCAATGTGCAATAAAGCAGTTAATTCACATAACTAATTCACTATTTCATGAAGTGGACCCCCAAAACACTGCAGAAGTCTATTAAAGCCGATTATGGCTGCTCCTAGACACAAGTCCGGTATGTTTATTTTGATGATGAGGATGATGCTTGTTGTTTAAAGAGGCGTCACATCGAAAGTCATCGGCCCTGTTTATATTGTGTATTTTAAGGAGTGCTCTTGCAGTTGGTATTTTGGGGTTCATGTTAATCGATTGCAGTGTCTGCTGTTCATTTAACAAGAACTGAGGATTTTTGAGTATTTATTTGAGATTCTTTTGGATGGTATTAGTGCGATCTTTCTTGACAATATTGAATTTATCATCTCTGAAAAAAATGCTGTCTTCAGTTTTACCCACAATTACTGTACAGTAGTATTGCCTTTATGTAAGTTGTCCTTGATTTTTTGTTTTAGGTGGTTAAATTGTTTGTTAGCTACTGATTAGTTATTAATTTCCTGTTTTTTTTTGTGAAAATGAAGAAATTTATGTTTATATATTATTTGATGAAAAATTTAAAATAAAATATAGAAAACAAAAAATATTCTTCTTCTTCTCCTCTTACTGCTTTTCCCATATATGTGGATTCGGGGGTGTGACATGTCTCGCTTCATGGCACCAACTCTGTGGAGGGATGTAATCACCAGCCCTCAGATTTTAGGGAAAGACGTATTTTATTCTTGAAGAAATGACTAAAAATGAAGTTGTATATACACATTTCATGTATTTATTAAGTTAGAAACTGTACTCCTATTGTGCTTAAAAATGTCTGAATTGACGTTAAAACCTATATAATTCTTATTTTTATCCCTAAATCGATTAAAAATGCCTTTCAGTATATTTCGAGAAAATAAAATATTTGCTGGCTTATGTTCAGTCTTTACGAAAATTTTAAAATCGGGAAGTTATAAACCACTCTCTCCGAAATGCCTTAAGAACCTTCTGCAGTGAACACTCCCGTAGTTTGTCACAAGGCAGAAGATGACACAGTATCCGTTGACTTCTGGGGAAAAGAACTGCATTTCATTCTGTGAGAATATTTTGGTGTTCCCGTTTGTTCAGTGTATGAATTATGCTGAAAGTGTCAGGTTACAACTCGTCTTTAATTAAAAAGTGGTTACAGGAGTTGCTCCTGTGACGTTTGCAGCAAAGAGGTGAATAAAGTTGTTTATTTCCCCGTAACGAGTTATTAACTGCAGTTAAGAATTGTTTAATTCTTGTGCGTTATTCTGTTTGCAGTAATAACCAGCAATTTTCATCCTGTTAGGGTGTTGTAGGAATTTAAAAAATCACACAAATAAGTAGTATAGTAGTAGCCTATATTAATTAACTTATTAACGGGCGAGTTGGCCATGCGGTTGGGAGCGCGCAGCTGTGAGCTCGCATCCGGGAGATAGTGGGTTTGAACCCCACTGTCAGCAGCCGTGAATATGGTTTTCCGTAGTTTCTCATTTTCACATCAGTCAATCGACAGCTCCGCCAACTCGGCACTTTGAACGAACCAGCTCAAAGGTGGTGTTAATGCAGACATAATGAAGCTGAGGAGAGTCTGATGTCCTTGTATACCTACGCGGGGTATTAATACTCTTTAAATTATGCAAGAAAGCTTTCTAGAAGCGACCTTTTAACTCTGCCCAATTTCCCCTACCTTATAGTACAACTGAAATCCGTCTGCGAGCAAGGCTAACGTTAGCGCAGCCCGTCGCCAGCCGGGCCAACGTCAGCGGTGCCCGCAGTAGCGAGCCCGGCCCCCGTCGCCAACGGTGCCAATTTAATATATATATATATATATATATAAAACAATTGTTGAGGAATGTAAAAATAGGTTTGTACCTTTAAAGGTAGTAAGGAATGGTAAAGATCCACTATATTATCCGCTGGCTGGCTCGACTGCTGGTACGGATCTCCCAAACATACGCTCTCCAGATAGTCGCATGCAGTGTTGTGTTTTGTTATAGTTGGAGACCTTTGTCTATCCCGATTGTTTTTAAATCTTTGATTCTCAACAAACAAGTTCATCTATTTCTTCGGTTGAGTGGTTTATTTTGTGTGCGCTTCCATATACAGTATACTCATTTCAAGACTCATGCCGCCTATAAGACGCGGGCGGAGCAACTTTGGTCGAAGAACTCCACATGCTACAAGCCAAGCTAATTTTCAGTTTAATCGAACTGCACAACAACGTGAAGAGTGAAATGAAACTGAAAGGATTGGGATATTACAAACCCGTGCAGCGCGTCGTTCAGCTAATAATCTTGCAAGTTTGAATCGAGCTGCTTTCAGTTACGATGTTTCGATTGACTACAGTGCCTACCAGTGCGTTGCTATTGTATCTATGAACTCAGTGTGCCAATATTGTAAGGCAATGAAATACAAAAATGAAGCCGCTGGATTGTGTTGCGCAAATGGCAAAATGAAATTAGTGCCATTGATTCCACCACCAGATCCATTGTACTCATTAGTTTCAGGAACAAGAACAGATTCCATATATTTCCTTACAAATATCCAAAAAATATAGACCTGCTGAACAGTTCACATCTATGTTAGTCTATCAGGATAATTTCTAGGTAGTGATATGCTGTGACCTATTTCAGCATTTCCTTATTCACAATCACGATATTCATATTGCAGGTAATGAAAATACATTTTTCCAGTAGTTTGTTATTAACTTTTGGTAGCAGTAGAAAATTAACTCATTCGATGTTGATAACGTAATCATTTGCATTATTCTGATTTTTGCGTGCAGTACAGACTGAATTCGAGTTCGTTCCATTGTAATTTATTTTTGACAGAACAACATTTGTCGGGTCAGCTAGTTAAAAATAAATGTGTAAGAAAGGAAGATATAAAAATTAGGACTATTAAGCAGTACCATATGGCTGATAAAACAGGCATGAGGGAGTTTTTAATAAGTAACTATGATTGGTGGGAAACGGTAAATAAAAATGTAAACAGACTCTGGGATGGGTTTAAAGCAATTGTTGAGGAATGTGAAAATAGGTTTGTACCTTTAAAAGTGGTAAGGAATGGTAAAGATCCACTATATTACGGTATAACAAAGAAGTAAAGACTAGGAAGGAGATGCAAGTTGGAAAGAGATTGAGTTAGAAATGGCTCTGGAAGTAAGGAGAAATTGAAGGAACTTACTAGGAAATTGAATCTAGCAAAGAAGTCAGCATAATTGACAGCCATACAATTTTAGTGAAAATGGAAAAGTATGTATAGGTACTTTAAGGCAGAAACAGGTTCCAGGAATCATTAATGAACAAGGAGAGTGTGTATGCGAGGATCTTCAAAAGGCAGAAGTATTCTGTCAGCAGTATGTAAAGATTGTTGGTTCCAAGGATAATGTGCAGACAGAGGAGGTAAGTGATACTAAAGAAGTGTTAAAATTTACCTAGGACAAGAATGACATTTACAGTAAGATACAAAAGTTGTAAACTAGAAAAGCAGCTAGAATTCATAAGGTTTCAGGGGATATGCTAAAGACAATGGGTTGGATATAGTACCATGTCTGAAGTACTTATTTGATTATTGTTTGCATTTAGGAGCTATACCAAATGAATGGAGAGTCGCTATAGTAGCCCCTGTGTATAAAGGAAAGGGTGATAGACATAAAGCTAAAAATTACAGTCCATTCAGTTTGACATGCATTGCATGTAAACGTTGGAAAAGCAATGTTTCTAATTATAAAAGACATGTTTGAAAAATTAATAACTGGTTTGATAGAAGGCAGTTTGGGTTTAGGAAAGGTTGTTCCACTGAAGCTCAGCTTGTAGGATTCCAGCAAAATATAGCAGATATCCTGGATTCAGGAAGCCAGTTTTTTACATACATACATATCTTTATTACCCACCCTAGAATACACCATCGGCTTTACAGGTAATAAAGACAGACAGAGCGAAACCCAAAAACAAAATAACAAACAAACAAACACTAGGCACTACATCTCTCCTAAAACTACTTAGCTAAATTATTTACCTCTAAATCTACTCAGTGTCCTCCCACACGCACGCGGATAGCCGGCAAACGTGCAGAAAGCACCGCACTACAAATTACCCTATTTCCCTATTCCCCTATTCCTACCAACCACCTAGAAAAAAATATATATAGTAGACCGGTCTCTGCGTCAGCCCTGGTATGGAATACATGCCCACCAACCCGTTGATCGCAGGGACCAGCCTCGCCACGTGAGAACTGATCTTATTTCTCACCTACACCTGCTGACAATGTATTCCTTACCTACCATGTGTGCCAAGCCAGCTTGGCGGAAACCCGACCCATCACATGGCTTGTCACACACTTCCGCTATATACGTCACACCTTCTCTATTCATTGTCAGCTCACTACCTTCCCTCTTCTTTTTCTTTTCTTGCCGTGCAGACATGCTAAGCCTAGCTTCTTTGGGTTGGGTCAAGCCCCCAACCCCTCCCTCTTCCCTTGATACGCCACCTTCTCCTCTCTCGCACTATTCCTGCCCACTACATCTCACCTTCTTGCACTTAAGACTTAAACATCAACAATTTTTTTTTCACTTACACACAAACAGACAGTTTCCATTCCAAGTCCATCAGTTCACTCAGTCTTCACAATCTACAACACCACACTTGCCTCAAACTGTTAAACTTAATTTTTATACTTCCAACATTTTCTCCTTAACTACAGTCCCCCTTAATCTATCTAAATTACTATTACACACACCATCTTTATCCTCCCTCCTCACACAAATACTTTTTTTTACACCTCATATACACACAAACAAATAGTACTCCATTCCAAGTTCATTAGTTCGCTCAGCCATCTCACTACTTTTTTTTTTTCATTTTTTTTTTTACCTAAGCTTCATTACTACCATCCACGGTAAACTTAAACTATAGAACAGCTTCTTAAATTTACACTACCCTCAAGCCAACTCAACCTCCCCTATTCTCAACTCTTACCTAATTTTCTCAGTCTTTCCCTTGTTACCAACTCTTCTCTTATACACCTCTGCTCTCATATTCCAGAAGTCATTAATCTATCACCTCCTCCCCTCCTACTACTTCCCTATCTACTTCCCAACACCCTGCCCCAGGCGGATCACCTTTTCCACAGGGCAAGGTGCTCACCCCCTTTCCCCTAACACTACAGCCCCCTTTTCTGATATCATCCCCTTCCCGCATCTGCTCAGGGCGGATATCCATTCCTCTGAGCAGAATGCCCTCCCCCTTCCTCCCTCGGCAAGAACCACATTATCTGCACATCCCCTGTTACTCCCTCAATTTCTTTATAAATATAGCTCTGGCCACATTTAAGAATTTCGCTATATTCGTTCCTTTCTCCCACTCTCTACATAACCAAGATGTCATCTTATAACTTTCCCCTATCAAATCCAGCTCCTTCTTACTCAGTAGTTTAATCTTTATCTCCTCCAAAGCTCGGCATTGATTAAAAATATGCAGATCCTCCCACATCCCTCCACATAACACACATCTATCACTATTCTCACTGCCTACCCATCCCCTGTTCCTCGGCACCCCCAAAACCCACCAATACAGACCTCTCTTATCCCTTCTACCCTCAAACTCCGTTTTCGGGTTTATTACTTCCACCAATTTATTTAATACTGATAAAGAGACTCTCTCTCTACATTCCCCTATTAAGCTCTGTCTTTCAATATCTAGTAGTCTTCCCTTTATCCTTTCCCATACCCATTTATTCCTACCACCCCCCCAGGCCTCTCCATATTCCCCCAAACCAACCTGTTGTAACCATTTTTTGCACTTATTCACCCAGTAACCTTCATTCGTCATACCTTTCTGAAACTTAAACGTTTCTTGTACTAATGCCCCGCCCTTCCCTTCCTCCAATCTAATCCAATACTTAAACACCCTCTTAGCTATTTCAACCTCTATCGATTCTTTACAGACTAATCTGGCACCGGCATTGGCTGTACAGTTCGGTAGGTCCATCATAATCTTGCTAAATTTCGCCACCACCTGGTTTAGTTCACCCCTGCCCTCCTCCATTCCCCATACTTCGACCCCAAATAGCATTTTGCCCATTACCAGTGATTTGAACACCGTTTTCTGAATTTTGTATTTAACATTTGGGAATTTCTTCTCTAAAACCCCCACTACCGCAAGAGCTCCTCTACCTTTGAATTTTGCGTTCCTACACTGATTTTTCCAAGAACCATTCTTACTAATTATTACACCTAGATATTCTATTTTTACTCCTGGTCTAATATTTTCCTGGTCTAGCCTCCAAACTTCCTTATTCTTTCTTCCACCCCTTTTCCTACATACCATTATCTGAGTCTTCCTTGCATTTACTTTGAGAGACCACTTCCTAGTATACTCAACTACCTTGTCCAACCCTTTTTGCAATCCCCTTTCCGTCAAAGCCAAAATCAATAGGTCATCCGCAAATAACAACCCCGGAACCTCCATTTTTCCTATCCAAGGGCACTGCCAAGCCTCTCCACCATGACCCTCTAAAATATTATTTATAAATAATATAAATAATATCGGGGATAGTTTACACCCCTGTCTCACCCCACTCTTAGATTCAAAACACTTACTCAACCTTCCATCCTGCAATTTAATCATCACAAACACTTCCTCATAAATTGTCTGTATTGCCACCCTCATTTTTTTTGACATTCCAACCTCCCTTAGTCTCAAAAATAGCGCCTCCCTACTGACCGTATCGAAGGCTTTTTCTAAATCAATCGCTGCTACATATAATTTACGCCCTGCAATCCTCACATACTTTGTAATCAAAGTGTCCAGAATCCAAACATTATCGACTGTGTACCTTCCTTTCCTAAATCCATTTTGGAACTCAGATATCCTACCGTACTGTTCCGCCCATCTTGTTATCCTATTCGCTAAAACCCCTGTGTACACCTTCGACAACGAGTCTAGGAGTGTAATTCCTCTATAGTTGTTAGGATCGCTCCTAGCTCCTTTATTTTTATAAATAGGGCATAATACCCCCTTCCTCCATTCTCTAGGAAATTTCCCCTTTTCCAGCAACCTATTAAAGAACTTCACGATCCCCCTCAACATCGATTCATTTGCCCCAACCTCCTTCCATACACTATTGGGAATATCATTCACACCTCCTGCAGCCTTGGGTCTAGCATTTTTTAATACTCTAATTACCTCCTGACTTGTTATCTCCCCATCCAAAATTGTAATGCCTACCTCCAATTCACTTCCTATATATGACTTGTCTAATTCTCTACCCAATTTCCCCTCCCCTTCTAAAAGCCTTTTAAAATGCCTAAGCCATTCGTTTTCTCCTATTTTATCCCCCTTCCCCACCGGTTTCGTTCTTCTGATCTTGTTTATTACCTCCCATATCCTCTCAAATTTCTTCTCTCTACAATATCTATTTATTTTATTAGCTTCTGCCTCCTTCCATCCTCTTTTCTTCTCATTCAATATCTCCTTATATTCCCTTCTCAATTTACAATATTCCTTCCTCTTTTCTTGCTCACCTTCCTTCCTAAACTCCGCTAGGGCTCTCATTACAACCTCACGTTTCCTCCTGCATTCTTCATCAAACCATCCATTCATTTTATTCTTTTTTTCCTCTACCCTCCTCCTTACTTTCTTTCCTACCCTCCATACAGGGAGTTCTATTAATTTTACCACGCTATCCATATCGTTCTCTTCTACCGCCCTTTCAATTCCTACCCTTAATATATCTCCCTCCTCTTTCAAATGTCGTCCCAATTTCTCTTTAGTATTGTCATCCCATAGATACTTCCATCCACCATTCCTATATCTCTCCCTACTTTCCTCCATCTTTCCCTTCTCATCCGCAACCAAAGTTCTCAATTTTATTTTGATAGGCATATGTTCCGTTAACCCACATTCTAACACCTCAAAACTTATTATTCTCCTTAACGCTATCTCTGAGCTTATTCCTATATCCACTGCACTTCCTCCATTTGTTGTAATATACGTCAACTCTCCCACACTATCCCCCTTCATCCATCCATTTAAAATAAATAAATGTTCTATAGCACACAGCTGTAATAACCTTTCTCCATAACTATTTACAACATTATCCTTACTCTTCCTTTGCAGTTCCCCTTCTACTTTTACTTCTTTCCCGTACACCGGTACCCTATTGCTCACTCTCGCATTCCAATCCCCCAATAAGATCATCCCATCTTCTACATATATCCCTTTAATTGTATTTATTTCTTCAATCAATTCGTCAAAAAAATATTTATTAGCATAAACTGAATCGCTCGGATGGTTATACAGCAGTGCCAGACAAATTGCTTCCGTTGCCCCCTTCCCCATTTTTACTCTCAGCCACACTACCCCTTCTACCCCAGTCTGTAACGTCTCCACCCATTCCGCTACCTCATTTCTTATTAAAACTACTATGCCCCCTGGATTTCGGCCTTTCTTCCCTATTTTTTTTCTTAACACGTTAACTACTCTATAACCGTCCCATGTAATTTCAACCCCTTTCCCTAACCACGTCTCTACTAGCGCAATTATCTCAAAATCTTTCACTAGATCCACAATTTCCCTATTTCCTAACTTCCCCATCAATCCCTCAATATTCAACACCCCTATCGCCATCTCTAGTTATTTATTTCCTCCCCCTCCCTCTCTATCCTGCGTTTCACCACTTCCCCCCTTACTTCTCGTAATTCTTCCTTTTGGCTCCACCACGTCACTCTCCCCTTCCTTCCCTTTCTTCTCCCCCCCAATCCTCCCCTTTTCCGTGCCAGAGCCTTTTTTCCCACCCCATAGATCTTTTAAACTTAACGATCTCGCCTTATTCAACGCCTGTTTTCTCTCCAGGTTTCTTTCTGCATTTCTCTTATTCGGGGAGGTTGAGTCACTACCCTGACTGCTTTCCCTTCCCGTCACCTCTTCACTACCTGTATCCACTTCACTTCGGACTAGTGTCCTACTTGTTGATTCACTCCTTCCTGGGTTGTTCTGACTCACCAAGGACTCTGCTGTCTCCGCCACCTGACCGCTGACACCGCAGTCCCGTCTTCTCTCTTCCTTCTCCATACTGATGTCGCCCTGCTCTCGATTTCTGCAACTCATTTCCTCCTCACATTTCTCCATCCTCAGCAGTTCCTCCTGAGTCCACGATCGCGACCAATTTCTGCCTGAAGTTACCAGACACCTCCCCACAATCTTGGTTCGCAATCCCTGAGCTCTAGCCCGCCAAATATGCCGCTTATAGACATCCAACCGCAACCTGTCTTCTTTCTCTGTCTCAGCTTTCAAATAAATGTTCGAGCCTTTTAGATTTCCAGCATTCCTAAGAAGTGTATCTGCCATCAGGGTTGAAATTAGCCTTAACTTCACCGGCCTATGACCCTTGTTTCTTCCTACTCTATATATATCATCTATATCAACTTCAGAAAAGTTTATCTTCATTTTGTTCGAAACTATGTCCACCACTTTCAATACTAATTCCACTTTTGATTCTGTTCCTTCCTCAGGTACACCATACACAAACACATTTTTTCTTGCTGATTCGCTCCTCGCTAACCTCACTTCTCTCTTCATTGCTGTCAATTCCTCTTCCAGTACCACCACCTTCTTTTTCAAGCTTCCCAGCTCATCTTCTATCTCCACTACCTTACCATTTAGCCCACCAATTTCTACTTTTATAAAATTTTTTAAGTCCTTCATCTCCTGCTTTTGGTTTGCCTGGTGTTCCTGCATCATTTCCTTTATTTCATCTCCTTTACTCGCTTCCTTCACCACTCTCTTGATCTCTTCAAGTTCCTCCCATCCGAACGGTCCCTGGTTTGGCCCCGGGTTCATTTCTATACCTCCTACCACCAGCATTGTCGCAATCACCGCCGCACACAACATCATCTCCAACCGTCCTTTATAACCACTAATTTCTCTCCCTCTCTCAGGTCCACCTTCCTTCCAACTCCCTCTTGCACCATGCCATCTTCCAATTCTCATCCTGTATTGCTGTAGCGTTATTCCCATATTGCGCACCTCGTCTTACTCACACGTCTGCACTTCCCGATGTCTCGCTCGTGACTGAGGAAGCCAGTTGGACTGTATCACGATTGACCTATGGTGGGCATTTGATAGGGTGGATCATGGGAGACTACTGGCAAAAATGAGTGCAATTGGACTTGAGAAAAGAGTGACTGAATGGGTGGCTCTGTTTCTAGAAAATAGGACTCAGGGAATTACAGTAGGCGGAGCTTTATCTGTCTCTGTAATAATTAAGAGGGGAATTCCTCAAGGCAGTATTATTAGACTTTTACGGTTTCTTATATATGTGTAAAGAAGTGGAATCAAAGATGAGGCTTTTTGCAGGTGGTGTTATTCTGTACAGAGTAATAAATAAGTTACAAGATTGTGGGCAACTGCAAAATGACCTCGATAATGTTGTGAGATGGACAGTAGGCAATGGTATGATGATAAACGGGGTTAAAAGCCAGGTTGTGACTTTCAAAAATAGGAAAAGTCCTCATTTTCAATTACTGGGTTGTTGGGATGAAAGTTCCCATTGGGGATCATTGTAAATACCTAGGTCTTAAATTAAGGAAAGATCTTCATTGGGGTAATCACATAAATATGATTGTAACTAAAGGGTACCCATCTCTCCACTTGGTTATGAAGGTATTTGGGGGTTATAGTAAGGATGTAAGAGGAGAGGGCATATAAGTCTCTGTTTTTTTTTAATTTCGTGTTTGCTATTTCTAGCCGAGTGCAGCCCATGAAAGGCAGACCCTCCGATGTGCGTGGGCGGCATCTGCCATGTGTAGGTGACTGCGTGTTGTTATGGCGGAGGATAGTGTTATGTGTGATTTGCAGGGATGTTGGGGACAGCACAAACACCCAGTCCCTGGACCATTGAAATTAACCAGTGAATGTTAAAATCCCCAGCCCGGCCGGGAATCGAACCCAGGGCCCTCTGAACCAAAGGCCATTACGCTGACCATTCAGCCCACGAAGTCTCTGGTAAGGCTGCAACTAGAGTATGGTTCCAGTGTATGGGACTCTCGACAGGATTACTTGATTCAAGAACTGGCAAGAATCCAAAGAAAAGCAGCTCGATCTGTTCTGGGCAATTTCCAACAAAAGAGTAGCGTTGCAAGAATGTTGCAAAATTTGAGCTGGGAAGACTTGGGAGAAAGGAGACGGACGAGCTGCTCGACTAAATGGTATGTCCCGAGCTGTCAGGGGAGAGATGGCGTGGGAGGACATCAGTAGACGAATAAGTTCGAGTAGTGTGTTTAAAAGTAGGAAGGATCACAGTATGAAGATAAAGTTGGAATTCAAAAGGACAAATTGGGGCAAATATTCATTTATAGGAAGGGGAGTTAGGGATTGGAATAACTTACCAAGGGAGATGTTCAATAAATTTCCAATTTCTTTGCAATCCTTTAAGAAAAGGGTAATCACTATTGCATGTTTCTGTGGTGGTTGGGAGTGCAGTGTGTGTCTGAATTTAAAAAGCTACCTTCTGTTTTCCTTGACCGGATCAAGGATGAAATGAATTAAGCATATTTAGGCTATTAGTACGATGGGATCGCCACTCCCAAGGTGATTTATTAATGACTTATAGATACTATGAAATGAGAATGGAGAGTGTTGCTGGAATGAAAGATGACAGGAAAAAAGCGTAAGTACCCGGAGAAAAACCTGTCCTGCCTCTGCTTTGTCCAGCACAAATCCCTCATGGGGTGACCGGGATTTGAACCACGTTTTCCAGCGGTGAGAGGCCGACGCGCTGCCGTCTGTGACAGGGAGGCTCAGTGTGTTGTCGGAATATTAAGAGAAAAGTGGTGGAACAAACACTAACACCCAGTCTATGAGCCAGAAGTAATTAGGCGTGATTAAAAACTTCGATCCGGATGGAAAACAAATTCGGGACCTTCTGAAATGACGGTCACAGCCAAGGATTCGAACAAAGTGAAATCCTTATTGAGTTTTATTAGTATTACTATCAGTATTAACATTCAACTATTGTAATAGAAAGAAGCAAAAATCATTATTTAGTTTATCAATTTTAAACACGTACCCGTAACGTTCGTTGTTCAATCTTGCCGCCAGATTATTTTCTAGGGACTTGAAAACGCTTTAAAAATATAGTTAAGTACCGTAGTTAAAACTCTAGGCTTTAAAGTTATACAAACATGTACGGCGTCTGGAGGGACAGATTTTATTTGTACTATTGCTCAAGAATGAAAGAATTTCATACTTTAAAACGCGGGAGCGGCTCCACGCGCTGCGCTCACGAGAGAGAGTGCTGGCTTCACGAAAAGCTGCATCGGCTGTACCTCGACAAAGCCTGACAGCAAAACAAAGCTTCTTCTTCTCCTTCTTCTCCTGCTCCACACGTGGCGCGAAATCGCCATGATAGGTGGGAGGTGCTAAACGCCGAGGTTTCTCGAGCAGTCACGAGCAAAGCCGATGATGGCTGCTCCTTCGGCCTATATTACACTATCACATCTCTGTGTCACATAAGTTTGATAATGTTTATGTGATAAAATATTTTACAGTGTAATACAGCACCTTTGATTACATCTAGCTGTGACACAGTTGTGTGATAAAAGTTATACTCACGATCATACCTTTGATCAAATCTGTGACAAGGCAGAAAGAAAATGGTGGGTATTTAGTGCGAATGGTCTGTGGTAACCACAAAACTTCTTATTTCACATTATGAATCACATGAAATGTTGTACAATTCGAAGCATAAAGATTATAAAAACAGGAACAGAAGACTGAAAATTGGCATAAACATTGTCTCTCTCTCTCTCGTTCTCCTTAACCTGATGATTGGTGGGTAGCATGACTCTCCTCGTCCAACGACCTTCTACCCTGAGCCAGCTGCTTGATTAGTTGATATCGATGTCACCCTTTAATGCCATCGAGGTACCCTGCTCTTGGTCGTCCTCTTCTAGTCTTGCCTTCCAGTTTCCCTTCAAGCAGTGTGGTGCACCATGATGAATGCCGGAGTAAATGACCTGTCCAACTACATCTTCTTTTCGCGATCATTTTCTCTAGGCTGATGGTTTCTTCAGCACTCTTGAGAACTTCTTCATTTGTTAGCCAGGGTATTCGTAA
Source organism: Anabrus simplex (assembly GCF_040414725.1). Classification (NCBI taxonomy): domain Eukaryota; kingdom Metazoa; phylum Arthropoda; class Insecta; order Orthoptera; family Tettigoniidae; genus Anabrus; species Anabrus simplex. The sequence continues at coordinate 29,010,629 of NC_090268.1, forward strand.
CATTCGACGCCAGCACCACATTTCAAATGCATCTATTCTCTTCCCATTAACAGAGTCCAGGTTTCAGAGCCATAGTTCGCAATTCTCCAAATTAAGCTCATAATGAAATGTTTTCGTACTGGTAGGGATATTGCCTTGCAGGTCAACAGACTTCTTTTTTATTGAAAGCTTCTTTAGCCTGGGCTATTCGAGAAGGGACGTCCTTTTCACACCTCCGATCGGATGTAATGATGCTTCCCAAGTAACTGAACTGATTTACTTGAGTCAATTTTTCTCCTTCCAACCAAACATTGACATCCTATTTACCATCCAGAGTACATTTCATTATCTTAGTTTTTGTTTTGTTAACCTTCATATTACATTTTAGTTTTAGTAGAACATTCAATTTCTTTAGTGAGGTCTGTATCGCTTTCTCAGTTTCAGCTATGAGGGCAATATCATCCGCGAAACGTATTGTTTGGTACAGTTGGCCATTTATTTTTATTCCATTGGTGGAGGTGGCTGAAAACTCTTTCATTGCTTCTTTTAAATACACATTGAATAATAGAGATGACAGACCACATCCTTGCCGTACCCCTTTCTTATTTTCTCGTTGATATGCTCCTTTCCTATAAGAGCTGTCTGGTTCTTGTACAGCTGATAGATGATTTTCCGATCTCTGTAATCCACTTTCAGACTTCTAAGGGCTTTAAGCATAATATTCCAGTTAACATTATCAAACGCTTTCTCTATATCAATGAAAGCAATTAGGACATTCTTATTGATTCTTAGGGCTTGTTCAATAATTGTTCTAAGGCTCAGAATTGCTTCTCTTGTTCCTCTGTTTCTTCTAAACCCAAATTGATCCTCTGGGAGATTTTCTTCTATTATTTTCTCCATGCGATGGTAAACAATTCTTGTAATAATTTTGGAGGCATTTGTTACCAAGCTTAACGTGCTATAATCTTGACATCTCTTTCTATGATTACTTTTTATAACGTTGAGTTCAGTTGCACCGTTCTTCTGATATATTTATCCAGAATTTTCTCGATTGCTTTCAGCGTGAAGGACGTTAAACATAATGGTCTGTGTGCTTCGGTTTGGGCATAGTTTGCCCTTGCAGGTTTACGTATGAATACTGCTTTAGCTTCAGACCATGAAGCTAGACTAGCTCTGAAGAGGTCCGTCAGGGTATTGACGAGTATCTCCCGTCCTTCCTGTAGGAGTATCGGAGGTATCTCATCTGGCCCCGAAGCCTGGATTCATCATTACAGTACTGTGACATGACATATGATAAAAGCTTTGACATAGTGTAATATACTCAAGAAGTCTTTAATGAGCAAATTTGATCACATTCATGTGATCAAAGATTTTATCATATTCTGTGACACAGAAATGTGATAGTGTAATATAGGCCTTCGACATTCCCTAGACTCAAGTGTGCAGCGTTACATGTTGCCAGTGCTGCCGGATCGACCGTTCTGACTTCATTCACCGAACTTTATTGTCACAGGTTGTAATTTTACCAGTTTTAAAAAATAATTCTTGCCACCCGTATGTGACTTCAATAATGAGGTTCACCTCGCACTAGCACATTGTTCACTGCACTTATTTTACTCTTGTTAGAACAAAACGCTTGGTAACATTAACATTAAATTTGTCTTCAACAATCATCACGTGACATCTAGCTCACTTGTCATTGGCCAACATGGACATTGCGATTCCTGCAACTCAAGGCTACTTTACAACTAACCGCAATGTTTAACCTTATTTTTGAGGAGGATTTATTTATGCAATTCAACAATGTTGTCACATATGGCATTTACCTCGCAGAATGCTATCCTAACATGATTGAGACATGTTACAAAATACTTTCTCCTAATTATCAGAGTTCTGTGTTATGAGTATGCACAAGACTCAGGTATAAATCCTTTCCTTACCCTTTCTTAGTCACTGACACTGCTGGTCAGTTTGCTTGGCCATGAAAGATATTTCGGAAATTTGCCAATATGTAAGAAAAAATGTGTAATTTTTTAATATTGTCACTTGCAGATTTTTATCAGTCTGCCAAAAGTACACACTTAAAATTCATTACAATAATGTAAAAACTATATATTGACCTAAACCTTCTTGAAAGACAAAATAATGATCAATCATCCCAAATCTGCAAAAAATGGAAAAGAATGTAAAATAAAAACATGTTATTTTCTTTTGTTATATCTTAGAATGAATTTCTATACTACTGAGTAACATTCTAATGCAAAGTGAAAAAGGATGGCAGTTTGACAACATCTGCCCCCTAGTGATAACACATGCTGGATAATGTATTATTTATTTAATTGTGTTTCATTTATATTATATGAATGTTTGTCTCCATTTCATTTGTTCAGAGAGGATCCGCGGTGTGGATCCTGACCTCTCAGAACGGGCCATTCTCCGTCACATCCAAACTGAAGGTGTCCCAGTTCGTCGCTTCATCCGAATTAAGAAAGCATCCGGCCCAACCTATATGGTTCGTCTACACGTCCCGAGCGCCACCGATGCCCTGCACCTAATTAACAACGGAGTTTACATCTATCGTCATCACCATAAAGTGGAACCCTCCATCTCTCCACCCCAACATGTTCGCCATCCCAACAACAATTCTCATCGTTGCACCCGGCCAGCCACTTCTTTTCAACCTCGCCAATTCGTCAGTCCACCCCTTCCCCCACCTAGTTACATCCGCTATCCACCTCCAATGCTTGAAATCCTACGAGCCTTAACATCTTCCATCCTCAAAATCACAACGTCGCTGCACCTCCTAACCCTCCATTTGCATCCTGGACCCTGCTCTAAAACTTCACTCCCAAGCAAACACTCTCTTCTTCCCGTCACTGCAGTCAAGATACCCCATCCTCGCCCTCATTAAATCTGTCAAATCGCTTACCCACCATCATCATTTATCACATCACACGGTTATCTTCACCTCTCTTGGGCCGAGAGAGAGCGTCACTCTCTAGGGGAAAGCTTAAAAAAAATGTACCTCAAACCAGTTTATAAATACAAATATAAATAATTTCTGGAATATCCTTGCTTTCTTTCTTAAGTAGACATGCGATAGGCATATTTAGTGACACTAGACTTCAACATATGAAACTCGTCAAACTGACGGTCAGTGGTGTACATATTTAAAGGATTTCCGTATTAAAACATTCCTCAGCTTATCCCAGGTATATCTAGGGTTTTTGTAGCCACGCAAGGCTCATTTTGGCAACGATGTGCTTGAGCCCGGTTCGAGCTGCTCGAAAAGATGACGTCAAAGTTCGAACAAGTTCGAGCTTTTCGGCGCGCGGCCGTTACAGGAACAAACTTTTGTTACTATCCTCAACACTATTACATCCCGGCCAGAAGTCTTTTTTTCTATTGGATTTATGTCGCACCGACACAGATAGGTCTTATGGCGACGATGGGATAGGAAAGGCCTAGGAGTTGGAAGGAAGCATCTCGGTATAACACTGCGAGAATACGACCTGGCCAATCACAACGCATTCTCGCAGTGTCTGTGGCCGTGGCCACTTTTATTCCCATAATTCACTTGCTTTGGTGATGGCGACTTCGCGACTAGTTTGAGGTTCCAATCAGTCCCCAGGCATTTTGACAAAATATATGGGCCTACGTATGGAACTTACACACGCATCCGCGATCTGTCTTGCAACTGCTAGAATAAAAAATAAAAAAACTTTTTCATAACTTACCGAGGATGCACATAGTTTTGGCTTCTTAGTGACAAAACGGCCCATCTTCAAAACAAGTTACTTATATGGCACAAAATGAGGAACTAATGTGCAGCTCACAATCCTGTCACAGTCTTCCCAATGCTGCAACTTAAACACAGCACATCATTCCATCATGATACAACCTCAGGATCGCTAGGATATTGATGTTTCCTGGAATCGATGTGCAAAAGCTGACACGATGTTATAAGCTTACAACTGTTTGTGGCCGTGGCCTCCGTTATCTCGGTGGTCACGTTCCGGCCCCCTACTGAGTAATCCCTTGCTGAAATGAAATGCCCTTTTCACCATCTCTTGACATTTGTCAGCACACGGTTGTCCGGCTCCATGGCTAAATGGTTAGCGTGCTGGCCTTTGGTCACATGGGTTCCGGGTTCGATTCCCGGCAGGGTCGAGAATTTTAACCATAATTGGTTCATTTCGCTGGCACGGGGGCTGGGTGTATGTGTCGTCTTCATCATCATTTCATCCTCATCACGACGCGGAGGTTGCCTACGGGAGTCAAATCAAAAGACCTGCATCTAGCGAGCCGAACTTGACCTCGGACACTCCCGGCACTGAAAGCCATACGCCATTTCATTTCATTTCAGCACACAGTTACATCCCAATACTGAGGCCTCTACAGGGCAATATCCCCACGCATCACAATCCTAAGTGTTTTCCTTTCATTCAAGCAGTACAAATATGGAGAATTATGTATGGTGTAAGTTTTTAAGTTGTTCGTACCATACGTAAAGCAACGGCTGATTCTTGCTCTAGTTTCAGAAAACATTTTGGAGGGGGGGGGGGCCTGGGCCCCCCCCCCCACCCTTGGCTATGTCAGTGTTTACAATTATTAGGTGTATCTCAAGAAGAAAGGTTATCAGACACGTATGAGATTGGTGATATGATGTTTCGTGTGTAATTTGTGATTTCTCGCGGAGGTGAAAATGACTCTCCAATTATTTGTATTTGTGACTGGGTGATAAATTAAAGCCCATTAACCTTTCAAGTAGAAGCAGAAGAAGTAGTTATGTGATAACGCATAAGCATAAGCAAGACACTCAAGCGTTCGTTGCGAGTTTAAGAGGAGAGTGTGGCCATGCTTGATTTGTTTTCGATCTGCCTCTCAATATCATTGGATGTAAAGTCTATGTGGTAATTTTCCGACGCATATCTCTATGAGTAATGTTTCAAGCTATTGATTTTTATTTGTCTTATTTTGCTCTATGTTTGTTGATAAACCCCCATCTTTTTTGATCCCGTTCTTTCTTTGGCTGGGATGGGGTTCTGGGTTCTCTTTCCGTTCCTGTTTTCCCCCGTTTGTTCTATTTGGCACGAGTCCAGCTCCAGGCTGTTTTAGTCTGTTCCAGCCCGTCCACGGCCTATTATATGAGGTAAGTTTTTTTTTTTGTTTGTTTGTTTGTTGTTTTACGTCGCACCGACACAGATAGGTCTTACGGCGACAATGGGACAGGAAAGGGCTAGGAGTGGGAAGGAAGCGGCCGTGGCCTTAATTAAGGTACAGCCCCAGCATTTGCCTGGTGTGAAAATGGGAAACCACGGAAAAACATTTTCAGGGCTGCCGACAGTCGGGTTCGAACCTACTATCTTCCGAATACTGGATACTGGCCGCACTTAAGCGACTGCAGCTATCGAGCTGTCGGTGTATGTACGTGAGAGTGTGTGTGCGTATGTGCGTGTGTGTCTTCGGTAGCAGTGTGTGTGTGTGTGTGTGTGTGTGTGTGTGTGTGTGTGTGTGTGTGTGTGTGTGTGTGTGTGTGTGTGTGTGTGTGTGTGTGTGTGTGTGTGCGGTGGACCTGAGATGCTCAATACACGCAACATCATGACATGTGGAATACAGAAGTGAAAACAATGCGTCGCCAGTGTGGTTAAGTAGCGGAGGGAAAAGCAACGCATCTCGAATTCGTGGAATCATTCACGGATATTGCATTCTCGTTCATAACGAATATCAGACCGCTGAGGCAAACACTTTCAACGAAGTGCAGCATAAATCAGTTATCAGTACGATTCGAGGTTACGAGCATTCAAAGAAGTAAAGACAAGATTTCTTTCCACCAATCAATGCAAGAATTTCTGAGTCTCTTTGACATATACACCGTCCTTGCTATACATACTCTTTAGATCCCAGCCTCCTTCCTTTAGGAGTGGAGAAGCAACCATACGAAGAACTTTTACTGAAATGATTTAAGTAAGTTAGTGACGGTAGATGCAGAGTGGGTCTCGGCCCATAAGTGGCCACGGCTGGTCCGTGGTCCAACAGTTCTGCATTCTGACCGGCCAAACAAGCAGAGGAACCCTCACATCAACAATCATCTGAATCTCGCACTACAACAAACGTTTTGATGTTGTCTCGTATCTTAAATTTGAAGAAAGGGCATCTCAGTAACTTGGGAAGTCTTATCCAGGAAATATTAATATTAAGAAGATTGTATTTTAATGCTAGTTTATATATGAAGGGGTGTCAAAAAACAACCGGAATGATTCTTTTGTGTTCCAATAATCCCACACTGGAGTTTGCAGGTGGTAGTACAGCAAAAGGTCCAACCTTGAATGATACAGTGTGAACTACGTCACTCGCCTCAGGCTTCTCTTTTTGGTGAAATAACGAGCCCAAATCTACTTCAAATAGCCTCAGGCTTCTCAGTCGCAAGGGAGCACCTGAGGAAGGACGCCGAGTATGCTGTACCCAACATGGACAAGTTGCAGCAGCGTGCTTCAATTCGATTTTGTGTTCTCCTGGACAAAACTCCAACACAAACAATGGAAATGTTGCAGCAAGCTTACAGAGAGGAAGCCGTGGGAAAGACGTAAGTTCTCAAGTGGCACAAACGCTTTAAGGAGGGTAAAACTGATCTTGAGGATGCCCCACGCCCTGGAAGACCCTCAAAACTGACATCAATGTGAACACAATTGATGTCGTTTTTAACCATTGAATAGATTGATGGAATGATAAACATGTCCTATGGATCAGCTGAAGACATTATACGCAAAGTTTCAGCGAAGTGGGTACCACGTGTGCTGCCGCTTTACCGTGGCTCTACGCCTCTGCATTCGGGAGACGGGACAGGGCTGGACCCAACCGTCGGCTGTCCTGAGAATGGTTTTCCATGCCAGGACAGTTCCTAGTATAGGCCACGACCGCCAACCCAATCACCTTCTCATAGCATCTCTTTCACCGTAACAATTCTCCCGGGTTGAGAGACGGCGTCACTGTCTAAGAGGCCCGCCTCCCCCTTCAGGGGAGTTATGAAAACATTTTTAGTAGTGGTAGTAGCAGTAAGTTATTTTGTACTGATTTGCATTCTACTTTGGTATATTTGAGACGTGAAACACTTTTTGTTGTGAACCCCAAGAACATGTCACGAGCCGCCACTGAATGCTTCCTAGATACAGTTTTGTCCTATTTCTATATGATAAACTTTTATCGGTACCGCTAGTAATGACTCGAAACCGTCATGTGGCGTCGCTTCCGACCATTTCCACACCCAATTTAGACAGCTGCTTGCGTAGTACACTGCGCTACACGTGGCTGTGTGATCAGAGGCGCATGGCGATAGACTGCGCATGAATGATTTTCAAGAAAACCCGCTCCTTCGACAGATTGACCAAAAAATAGAGGTACAGGGTGGGGCAGAGTGGACTCCCTAGTTTCAATAAATCACTGAAGAGCGTGCACGTGAGTAAGCGGAGCGGGAGTAGTAGCATTTGGTGGGGGGAAAGACGCCATTTTAGTAGTCACCATGCCGTGGACTGGCGAGCATCGTGGTTTTGTAGTTTTGTAGTCGAAACGTTTTTTAAAAATAACGATAGTGTCGTGGCGACGCAGAGGGCATTTCGTAGGCGGTTTGGTAGCAAAATTTTCGTTACTGGGCAGCTGAAAACCCACGCAAACTTCACCAAAGACCTCTTCATTCACCAAAAGTGACTGTGTGGTGTGCTGTGTCCTCCATAGACATTATTGGCCCCTACTTTTTTGAATCGGAAGATGCAACCGTTACTGTGAACGCTGTGCGCTATTGTGAGATGTTGGAGAACTTTTTCTTCCCCAAAATGGAAGAGTATGGTGAGGAAATGGAAATGGAAGCCTTTTGGTTTCAACAGGATGGTGCCACGGCTCATACCGCCCGTCGCTCTCGCCAACTTCTGCAAGAACAGTTTCCCGGCCGCGTGATCTCATTACGAGGGGATGTTTCATGGCCCCCTCGATCCCCCGATTTAAGCCCATGCGATTATTTTCTTTGGGGTTACCTCAAATCTGAGGTTTATAAAGTTCGACCAAGAACCGTGGAAGCCCTTAAGGAAGCAATTGCTGATGTCATCGCTGGAATAACGCCAGATATGCTGCGCAGAGTTTTTGAAAACTTTATTGAACGGCTGAATATGAGCGTCGCTCGTCAAGGTCGTCACCTAAACGATATCATTTTTAGAACCAAATGAAAAAAAAATGGCATTGTATGTAGATTTCAGAAATAAAAAGCTTTTGTAATAATCGTGTACGGTTTTTTTACAGTTAACCCATCAAATCAGGGAGCCCACTCTGCCCCACCCTGTATTTGGTTTGACTCACCCATCAAAATATCTGGCACCTTAGCAAAAACTAGGGCTGGGACAGATACAACGCAACCGTTTTATCGCAACCGTTTCCGGAACACAACCGTTGTCGAATGAAACTTTTGCGAGAAAATAACAGTTGCAGTTGCGCTTTGCTGTTGCGTTCTTCGCCAGCACAGATCAAGTGGAGTTTCAAGTTTCACAACCGGTACGTATACAAAACTGCCTTCCGCAATCGTTGCGTTTTTGACACTGGGGTTTTCCAGTGTAACTCACAGGTGAGATAGGCTGTTTGGGAGGGCTGCCCTGCTTTTGAATTATGCGCCTAATTTGTCACCGAGAGCCATAATAGACAGTGCTACACCAGTTCTATGGCTCGAGTGTTGTAAGGTACAGTTAGTTGAGTATTTTTAGAGTTCATTTTGTTAGTTATTCTAATTAGCCCTCATTCAGTCATGAAATACAGAACTAATGGATCTTTAGATCCCGTGACACTTAACATTTAAAAGTAAGACGAAAACATAACATGACTTCAAATCCGACTCTGTAATGACAGGCACACTCACAACGGCGATCGTGAGTTAAGAACCAAGCTTTTACGAACAACTAAAAACATAGGTATTAATCAAGGCCTTGATAGTAGTAGGTTAGGAGAGTGTTAAAAACAAGAAAGTCATATTACTACTATCGACCAAACTATTATGCTCATTCAAATGTTGTTTATGTTATAACCAGTAAGCCTCTAAAAATCCAATTACACCATAAATTTCGTCGTTTTATTTCACGGTAGTCACGAAAGTTTTGGAATTTTAAATTTGTTCTTTAGAATTTTTATGGCAAATGGAACGCAGGAAGTGCCCGTTTTTAAACGCGTTTCAACAATACGTCAAGTTAAAAAAATTATTTCTCAAAACACGTCATCAGATCGAGTCCAAATTTTAACACAATATACAATGTAATATTTTATACATTAACTTATTTATAAATGTAAGAATTTACCGAGCTCGATAGCTGCAGTCGCTTAAGTGCGGCCAGTATCCAGTAATCGGGAGATAGTGGGTTCGAACCCCACTGTCGGCAGCCCTGAAGATGGTTTTCCATTTTCACACCAGGCAAATGATGGGGCTGTACCTTAATAGGGAACATGCATGATCCGGGGTTTTAATTAAAAATATGCTAATCTGATTCAAAATTGCATGCAGAATTCAAAAATGTGATCAGAATGTACAAATAATAACTCGAAACATGATAAAAATCTACGAAAATGTCACGTCACGCAAGTACGCGATCTCATTGGCCTGACGTCATCGTACAGGTTGACTGAATTAGCAGACGAAGTAACACACAGTGTGCTGTGAGAAGCAGGATACACATCGCGTATTTCTACTTTACGTTAGTGTCTAGTATGGTTAAATTCGAGGTCTATACATTGGATAATAATCTGAGTGGTATATTTTAGACTTAAAATGAATCCTGCGCAGACAGTGAGGCAGAAAACTTATAAATGGTGTAGAGTTCCGATGTGCAATAGCATACCAAACAAATTGTTTATAAACGTTCCAAAGACGCTAAAACTAGGGAGAAATGGATTTTGGCGAGCTGGAGAAATGCTGGTGATATATCGGAAAAGTCTACAGTTTATTTTTTTGAAGATTTTAACGTAAGATGAATTTGTTTGAATTTTCAAATCACTTTTCCATGTCAGCTGTTCTAGTGGTAATACTTTAAATTTTAATGTATGATGCTTTATTTAAATGCTTCAATTACATCTTGGAATATGAAAGTAATAAACAGTGCATTAAATAATGCTGATTATTAAAGTATTCTCCAAACCTAACCTATGTTTTGGGTGATTCATGTCAAGATAATAAATCAAAGGGGTTATGAACCATTTTGACAGCTCTAATTCTACCAATATATCTTGGCATGGGACAGTTATGTATGTCTTTATTGAAGAGCTTAATTGGTAAAGAAATTTAGGCTATATCTAAATACTCTATAATGTAACAAAGAATAGCGTGTACATCATGAAAGGAAACAACGTGAATTTAACAAATGTATAACTCTACACAAAACCAATGCTTGTCTGTTGGGGTCTTATAAGTTAATAATGCTCAATTATAATAATTATCATAATATTAATGAAATAAATAACATAATTGCACACAGATGAAAATAGTGATGTAGGTGTTTAAAATATTATCCAACTTATCCTAAGTTTTAGGTTATACAAGCCAAGTCAATAAACCGAAGGGTAAAAATACCGCGCGAGTTGCCCGTGCGGTTAGGAGCGCGCAGCTGTGAGCTCGATGCTGAGGCTGTACCTAAGGCCACGGCCGCTTTGTTCCCATTCCTAGTCCTTTCCTGTCCCATCGTCGCCATAAGACCTATATGTGACGGTGTGACGTAAAGCAAAAAAATAAAAGTCACAGCACCCAAAGACATTCCTGTATTGAGCGACTAAAATGTCACCAGGACACTTTTCTTTCCTGATATGCTCAGCTTGTTGAAAGCCAAATGTAATTAATGTTATTGGCTTCACGCCCCGCTAACTACTTCTACGATTTTCGGAGACGCCGATGTGCAGTAATTTAGTCCTGCAGGAGCTATTTTACGTGCCAGTAAATCTACCGACACGAGGCTGACGTATTTGAGCACCTTCAACTACCACCGGACTGAACCAGGATCGAACCTTCCAAGTTGGGGTCAGAAGGGCAGCACCTCAACAGTCTGAACCACTCGGCCCGACTTGTGAAAACTAGATGAAGTCATATTTATCTTTATCATGTTTAACTTTTTCCCTCCACAAAGATATTTAATTCTCTTTCATGGGCCCCGGAAGTGGGTAGGCCAGTTGTCCCAACCATAAATATATATATTTTTTTGGGAATGATAGATTATAGCCCTATAGTACTATGATCTTTCTTTCTTTCTTTCCTTCTTTCTTTCTTTCTTAATCAGTTTATCCTTCAGAGTTGGTTTTCTCTCGGACTCAGCGAGGGATTTCACCTCTACCACTTCAAGGGCAGTGTCCTGGAACGTGAGACTTTGAGTATGGTGATGAAACTGGTGAGGAGGGCCATTACCTCACCCAGGCGGCCTCACCTGTTATGCTCAACAGGGGCCTTGTTGGAGGATGGGAGGATCGGAAGGGATAGACAAGGAAGAGGGAAGGAAACGGCCGTGGCCTTAGGTGCCTGGAGGAGAAGTAGGAAAATACGAAAAACCACTTCGAGGATGGCTGAGGTGGGATTCGAAACCCTTCTACTGGGTTGACCTCCCGAGGCTGAGTAGACCCCGTTCCAGCCCTCGTACTATTTGTTTTCAACTTTCATGGCAGAACCGGGAATCGAAACCGGGCCTCCGGGAGTGGCACACATTAACCACTACACCACAGAAGCGGACTAGTACTATAATTCTACCTATATGTTTATGTTAGTGCTGAAATCCGATTTCTTGCTTTACTAATGCTGAAAGCCCGAAAATGTAATGTTATTCTTTAATAGGGGAGTCAGTCTAGAAGGAAATGTTGAAAGTGATGTGATATCTATCCAGGTTCGTTGTTATCCTAATACTATGGGTTACAGTACATTGCACGTATATAAAAGACACCACTTACAAACTTGCTTGTTATCCGTGAATTTCTGCGGCCACAAAAGTCACTATTTTTCAAGAATGATGACATTTACACATGATAGATTGTCTGACTGTGCTGTTTTGAACCTTTCTTCCGTCATTTCTAAGTTATTCGCGATCATCAATAATAAACAATCGGCTTTTAGCAACGGCTGATGCACAACGGCTGGTAGAGCTCCATGCGGTACTGGATCGTGACGTCACAGCGCGCCGCTTACGTCAGAGGCCGTTTCACTCGCCTTGCGGAAAGGCACTATTAAATATTTTTTTAGTGGTAGAAAACAAGGCAACATACCACAACGTAATACGTTTACGTACTATTTCATTGGAGTACTTTTCAAAAAAAATATTTTTGAAAATGATGCATGTTCCCAATTAAGGCCACGGCCGCTTCCTTCCCATTCCTAAGCCTTTCCTATCCCATCGTCGCCATAAGACCTACCTGTGTCGGTGCGACGTAAAGCAAATAGCAAAAAAAAAAAAAAAAAAAAAAAACGTATTTGATATTCCCAAGGAAAAAAAGCTGTTATCAATGTTGTAAGACAACTTTTTTCTTGGCTTAGGGTGGTTGGAAAACTACATTCTTGGTCGCGTTGTAATCTTTATATATCCAATGGTTATGCTATATGACTGTGAAATTCGTAAACGAATTCAATTCATTCTTATCATTTGTGTTTATATTGGATGTGTGGCGTTGCCGCGCACTACCTCATTTGTTCGGTAGAAATACGTTATTTTGCAACCGTTGTCTGAGCGCAACTGTTTTACCCAGCACTAGCAGAAACTTCGTAGGGTAACAACGTTATTTCAGTTTAGGCACATATTCATGGGATATAATAAAATTTTCCCTCCCCAACCCTCTCATTAACCAATCACCAGTATGAAAATTAGAGATTATCAAAGAGAATATCATTAGAGATTATCATTCAAATTACATTTTCAAACCCCGGGTTCTCACCCAAGGTTTCTCCAAAAATTACTCCGTATAGGAGTAGGCGAAACGCTTTTTAGCGTATTGGTAATGATTTGTCACTCAGACTGCAGACTATATCCCAAACGAAACTAATGAAGGTCGTTACACAGCAGACAGTTCATTTGCAACAGAAAATATCATACTGCTATAATGTTATGAATATTTAAATTTACACTATATTAGTACAACATAATATACTATTATTGATATATGGACGAATTTTGTTCCAATCATTCAATATGCATTCATTTTTGAGAAACCTATCTGTATAAATGTCAAATATAGACTATCAGAGCTCTCTATGGTCTCCTTCTTTTACTAACTGCCGTAGTGTCGTACACACCATTCGAGGCGCAAGCGAGTTCACTGTTCCCGCTACTGCGATCTAGTGAGTGATCTGTAAATTATCGCAAGCGGTCAAAATTGCGTCTTGCGCATGGCATCACGCCGGGAGCAGGGAGTAAAGAATACATTATTTGCTGAGCTAGTTCATTCAATACTGTATAATACACAAGCGTCTCGGTATAACCAAATACAGTAGGGGGGGGTATTTGGTATAACACTGAGATAATACGACCTGGCCAATCACAACGCATTCTCGCAGTGTCTGTGGCCGTGGCCACTTTTATTCCCATAATTCACTTGCTTTGGTGATGGCGACTTCGCGACTAGTTTGAGGTTCTAATCAGTCCCCAGGCATTTTGACAAAATATATGGGCCTACGCTCGCAAGCGCGATCTGTCTTGCAACTGTTAGAATTTTTTTTTAAAAAAAACCTTTTTCATACCTTACCGAGGATGCACATAGTTTTGGCTTCTTAGTGACAAAACGGCCCATCTTCAAAACAAGTTACTTATATGGCACAAAATGAGGAACTAATGTGCAGCTCACAATCCTGTCACAGTCTTCCCAATGCTGCAACTTAAACACAGCACATCTTTCCATCATGATACAACCTCAGGATCGCTAGGACATTGTTGTTTCCTGGAATCGATGTGCAAAAGCTGACACGATGTTGTAAGCTTGTAACTGTTTGTGGCCGTGGCCTCCGTTATCTCGATGGTCACGTTCCGGCCCCCTACTGAGTAATCCCTTGCTGAAATGAAATGCCCTTTTCACCATCACTTGACATTTGTCAGCACACGGTTGTCCGGCTCCATGGCTAAATGGTTAGCGTGCTGGCCTTTGGTCACATGGGTCCCGGGTTCGATTCCCGGCAGGGTCGAGACTTTTAACCATAATTGGTTCATTTCCCTGGCACGGGGGCTGGGTGTATGTGTCGTCTTCATCATCATTTCATCCTCATCACGACGCGCAGGTTGCCTACGGGAGTCAAATCAAAAGACCTGCATCTAGCGAGCCGAACTTGACCTCGGACACTCCCGGCACTAAAAGCCATACGCCATTTCATTTCATTTCAGCACACAGTTACATCCCAATACTGAGGCCTCTACAGGGCAATATCCCCACGCATCACAATCCTAAGTGTTTTCCTTTCATTCAAGCAGTACAAATATGGAGAATTATGTATGGTGTAAGTTTTTAAGTTGTTCGTACCATACGTAAAGCAACGGCTGATTCTTGCTCTAGTTTCAGAAAACATATTGGAGGGGGGGGGGGCCCTGGGCCCCCCCACCCTTAGCTATGTCAGTGTTTACAATTATTAGGTGTATCTCAAGAAGAAAGGTTATCAGACACGTATGAGATTGGTGATATGATGTTTCGTGTGTAATTTGTGATTTCTCGCGGAGGTGAAAATGACTCTCCAATTATTTGTATTTGTGACTGGGTGATAAATTAAAGCCCATTAACCTTTCAAGTAGAAGCAGAAGATGTAGTTATGTGATAACGCATAAGCATAAGCAAGACACTCAAGCGTTCGTTGCGAGTTTAAGAGGCGAGTGTGGCCATGCTTGATTTGTTTTCGATCTGCCTCTCAATATCATTGGATGTAAAGTCTACGTGGTAATTTTCCGACGCATATCTCTGTGAGTAATGTTTCAAGCTATTGATTTTTATTTGTCTTATTTTGCTCTATGTTTGTTAATAAACCCCCATATTTTTTGATCCCGTTCTTTCTTTGGCTGGGATGGGGTTCTGGGTTCTCTTTCCGTTCCTGTTTTCCCCCGTTTGTTCTATTTGGCACGAGTCCAGCTCCAGGCTGTTTTAGTCTGTTCCAGCCCGTCCACGGCCTATTATATGAGGTAAGTTTTTCTTTTGTTCGTTGTTTTACGTCGCACCGACACAATGGGACAGGAAAGGGCTAGGAGTGGGAAGGAAGCGGCCGTGGCCTTAATTAAGGTACAGCCCCAGCATTTGCCTGGTGTGAAAATGGGGAAACCACGGAAAACCATTTTCAGGGCTGCCGACAGTGGGGTTCGAACCTACTATCTTCCGAATACTGGATACTGGCCGCACTTAAGCGACTGCAGCTATCGAGCTCAGTATATGAGGTAAGTATCCACGGACCTGTCGGTTAGGGTTGCCAGATTTCCGGATGGCAAATAAGGAACAGTCGCTCGATTCCAGACGGCAAATAAGGAACACTTCCATTTCCTTGCCATATAGCGCTAAATTAAGACACCATAGCGATAATTAAGAGAAAATGCCAGGGATATATTAACAAGTAAATACCGTTAATAATATAACAGCGTCAACATGAAATATGTAGGTACTTATTTAAAACTAATAGTGCGTTAGTCTTTACATTGAAATTAACATTTCACAAGTACTTGTCGTTTGAAGAAGCAATTTGTAACAGTTTCTTATTCAACAAAACTTTCTTGAGAAATTCCTTACAATTTTCATCATAGTTGAAGTACACAAGAAGTTCATTTTTTATTATATCTACTGAGCATCTGTTTCTGCCATCTCTCCATTTTATTGCCATTACTGAAAATACTCTTTCAATATATGCATTCGATGGAGATTTACTTAAGACAAACGTAAGTACCATCAAAATGTTCTTCAGTTTTTCTGGGCCAATTAAACCACTGATATATATAATGGAGGAGACTACCTAACAAGCTTCCGTCTGACATTCACTCCTATAGACCAATATCACTCCTCACAGTGCTCAGTAAAATTTTTGAAGGAATATTATATAAAAGAATGTCGAGATACCTACATTCTCTCAACCTCCTTCCAACCTCCCAAGCCGGCTTCCGACCACATTTTTCCACCCAAGACCACCTCTTCCACATCACATCCTCCGTAAACACCTATATAAAGACCCGTAAACCAGCCGCCCTAATATGCCTTGATGTTAACAAAGCCTTCGACTCTGTCTGGCACGAAGGACTTATATTCAAAATTAGCCACCTCCCTCTCCCCACCACCATCATAAGACTAATATTTAATTATCTCAAAACTAGGAAAGCCGTAATTAACATAAACGGAACCCACTCGTATACCTTCCCCATAACCTCAGGTCTTGCTCAAGGCTCCCCACTCTCTCCTTTCCTTTATATACTTTACACATACGACGTACCGCACCCATCACCACCATTACGACTCTACCAATATGCTGATGACCTTGCCATCCTAGCCTTCAGCCCTACCTTCACATCCCTCAACAACAGGCTACAGAAATACTTAAACACCCTCGAAACCTGGCTAAACCACTGGCACATCTCCATCAACCCCACCAAAACCCAATTCATAGTTTTCCGAAATAAATCCCGTCTCTGCCCTGCACGCCACAAAGTCCACATAACAATGTATAATACACCCTTTGTTGAAACTAACAGACTAACGTATCTAGGAATTAAATTTCAAAATAACCTGCAATGGAACCATCACCTAGATGACATCCACAGGAAAGCTATAAACCGTTTTCGAGCACTCAGATCCCTAACAGGTTTCACATGGGGACTTAAACCCACCCAGATAATCAACTTTTATAAGACTTTCATCCGACCATTAATAACCTACGCTTCCCTGACATGGATTACTGCCCACCCAACTGAATACGTTAAACTTAACCGACTCGACCACCACCTACCTACAGACACACCCTCTGCCAATTTCACCCCCTACTATACCTTCCCAAAAATAACATCATACCTGCATAAACTACGCCTCCAATATTTGACAAGAGGCACACTCCATAACAACCCTATAATTAAAGAAGCCCTACCACTGTCACCTCTAGCCACCGCAATTCTAAACGACAACCGCACTCCAGAAAATTCCCATATTTTCCCACCTCCCATCACCTAACTTCCACCACCTTCCCACTGTCACCGCCACAAAGTCTCAACAATCGCATATCATAATTGAAAGGATGCTCCTGACCACGGTGACACATCACCAGAATAGTGTACCGGCCGACTTAGGCACCACAAGTGCTGTCACAGATAACAAGTGAAAGTGAAGTGAAGTGAAATCTCTAGTAATTCTCAACGATAGTGAAAAATTTCAGTGAATTTACCATATGAGAGTTTCTAATTATATACGTGAAAATGAATAATATCACAATCACCACTATCATTACTAAAGATTATTACTATTATCGCTTTTCAAAATATTATTATTATTATCATACTATGGCTATTAATCAAAATTATCACTACTTCCCTGGATAGCAATAATAATATCCAAACGGACAACATAAACATTTAGTTAACATAATTATCATTATCATTATTCAATTACTGTTATTATTATTATTACTATTTATTTACTAAAATATTTTATTTCCATCCTATGCAAAGATAAGAACTCAAAATATAAACCGCCACAAGACGAGACCAAACCTTCAATGGACACACAGTTACTACTACCGCATTGTTGACAACACTGACTGACCCATTAGCACAGTGACCACCACGACTATGAATGACATTCCAAACAAACATGTGACTAGTAGTACTACCACAGATGTTTATAAAGAAACAAATAACACCAAGACAAGACAGACCATACCCCGAAAGAGACGTACTAAGTAGTATAAACCACTGTATAAATAAATAGTAAATAATGTAACCTGTGAAATACAAAATGGATCGTATTACCTAACACATATGTTACAATACAAAACAAAATGGACCTAAAAACTATAGCCAAGCAAGAGGCACCACGAAACAACAAATTTACCTTTAAAAATGTGTAAAATATATAACTTGTGCTTGCTATGTAATTATTGTAAATTAATACATATGTAGTGAATACTATCAGCAAGAAGGACTTAAAGACTCTAACCAAAGAAGAAGCTCAAGGAAACAATTATCAAATGTAAATATATGTAAATACAAATGTACAAAGAAAGAATTCAATAAACGGTGTCTAGCGGGGGAAGACTATGGGGGGGTGTGGTGCGGGTCCTCTCCGTGGGTTGGTTCCCCTTGGTGGTCCGGCGATCTCTGCGCCAAATCAACAATAAATAATGACGTATGTACAACACATACAACCACGTTTAAAGCCAAAGTATCAATAAATCAAAAATCAAAGGCCAAAGAGCTACTAGTTTAGCTGACGGCCCGCCTGTCAAAGGACATGAATGAAATAACCTCAGCAGCAGCATGCCCGCTAGTACCGCTAGAACACTGCCAGAAGCGCTGTCCTCAACTGTGATGGCTGATCATTGGTCAGGTCAGAATACAGAATATTTTGATCATAACCGCGCACTTTTTTGATACTATACTATTGTCTAAACCATGATATTTAAAAAAACGGAACATTGGGCGTACGGTTTAAATAGTGCACCGTACGCGGAACAAAATGAGATAAAACCGTATTGTTCCGGGCAAAACCATACATCTGGCAACCCTACTGTCGGTGTATGTACGTGAGAGTGTGTGTGCGTATGTGCGTGTGTGTCTTCGGTAGCAGAGAGAGAGAGAGTGTGTGTGTGTGTGTGTGTGTGTGTGTGTGTGTGTGTGTGTGTGCGGTGGACCTGAGATGCTCAATACACGCAACATCATGACATGTGGAATACAGAAGTGAAAACAATGCGTCGCCAGTGTGGTTAAGTAGCGGAGGAAAAAGCAACGCATCTCGAATTCGTGGAATCATTCACGGATATTGCATTCTCGTTCATAACGAATATCAGACCGCTGAGGCAAACACTTTCAACGAAGTGCAGCATAAATCAGTTATCAGTACGATTCGAGGTTACGTGCATACAAAGAAGTAAAGACAAGATTTCTTTCCACCACTCAATGCAAGAATCTCTGAGTCTCTTTGACATATACACCGTCCTTGCTATACATACTCTTTAGATCCCAGCCTCCTTCCTTTAGGAGTGGAGAAGCAACCATACGAAGAACTTTTACTGAAATGATTTAAGTAAGTTAGTGACGGTAGATGCAGAGTGGGTCTCGGCCCATAAGTGGCCACGGCTGGTCCGTGGTCCAACAGTTCTGCATTCTGACCGGCCAACCGAGCAGAGGAACCCCTCACATCAACAATCATCTGATTCTCGCACTACAACAAACTTTTTGATGTTGTTTCGTATCTTAAATTTGAAGAAAGGGCATCTCAGTAACTTGGGAAGTCTTATCCAGAAAATATTAATATTAAGAAGATTGTATTTTAATGCCAGTTTATATATGAAGGAACTGAATGGAACTGAATACCCCGTCGTGTTATCATAGTGTTCAGTGTTGTATATAGTCTGTTAATTATAATGTGGTGATATAATTGTGCAAGAGCAGTGTAAAATTTGTGACTGGTGTATGTGATAGAGACGTACTCAATTTTCTGGAAAACATAGGGCCTATATCAATAACTTTAATGTGACTTGTGATTATCCATCGATCTGAGTGTGTGTGTTTCATCTGATAAAGTGAACATTTGGAAACCACAAGAGAATTACACCTTATTCGAGTGTTTCAGTTTTGTAGATATGAGGATAAACTAATTTAAGGCATTATTTTATTTATTCGTGATAAGTGTGTACGACTTAGTGCGAATATCCTTGCATTAAAGACTGTGTGAGCGAGCGCGATTGTTGATTTAAACAAGTATATCGATAGTGACGGTTTACTATTTGAAATCACGGCCTACCAGATATCAAAACTGATCCAGTGTATCCAGATACGGTAAAGTTTATTTTCTATAGTGAACTTCTATCTGAATAAGTGTTATCTTCGAGTCTATTTGTGTAGTGGAGTAAATATCAGCCAAACGAGCGCTTCAAAATTCTTTTAGTGTGGTAGCCATATTGCTCTGCTCTGCAACGTCTTTGAGGGTGTGTTCGTAATGCCAGGGAAGGACGATACCGAGAGCACAGGAGACAACACTCCGTGCGGAGAATGTGGAAAACAGATAACAGAGACCAGTGCTGCTGTGGGCTGTGATGGAAACTGTCGTAAGTGGTTTCACAAGGAGTGTTCCGGAGTTAATGCGGGTGACTTCGCGACTCTCAAAAAGCCTAGCACTACATCGCTATGGACGTGCAAGATATGCAAAGATGATTTAATTATGTTAAGATGGAATTGCCTTTGCTGGCAGGACATAGTGTTTACAGTGCACTATGTCTTCTGGTATAGGCTAGAGCAATTTTGTTACTTTCATTGATCTGTCTCAGCTTTATCCTTAGCTTTGACAAAATGAAAGTGACTGAGGTATGAGTGATGCTAGTAATGCCATTTCTTCTGCAGCCAGTCCCTGCTATGAATGGTGTGAAGATATTGCTCATAGGGTCGGTTGGTGCATGCATTTCAGTGGGCTTGGCAGACTGATATGTAATAGCAACTTCTGGTTCAGTGAGGAAAGCAACGGGAAACTACCTCACTCCTCATTTCCCTAGTACGCCTCTTCAGTGATGCCTAGGCCATCTATGACAGCTGATGGCGGAGCTGTTGAGGATCCAACCAGCCTTCGGGCTGATGACTAAACATACATACACAAGACATGGAAAAGAAGAATTAAAAGCAATATGGGAAGAAATATGAAGTCTTAAGGAAAGCATCAAACAAACGGTTGCGGAGGAGATAAATAAAGCGATTCCTAGACAAAATGAAGAACATAAGAACAGTTCTAAAGGAACAAGTACTTCTGTTATACTTCAGCATCCTCGAATCACTGCCAAGAAAGGATTGGCCCCGAAACCACCACAAGTGGAGTCAAATAGCCACGAACAGAACATTCCAGTAATTGAAGACAAAGGAACGTCATCTGATAACACCGAAGAGGGGACTTGGACGGAGGTATTGAAGCGAAACCGGCACCGTAGACGGGTAATCATAGGTTCGAGAAAGGCTGATGAAACCAGCAACCTAAGAGCGGCTAATAGAACAGCCTGGTTGTACATAGGCAAACTTCATCAGAACACGGAGAGGGAGGATATTATTAAATTCCTTCGAGATAACAATATATCTGATGACATTATTTGTGACCAATTAGACACAAAAGGTACAAAGAAGGCGTTCCGAATTGGTATTGGATTTGACCACCTAGAAAAAGTAAATAACCCAGAATTCTGGCCAGGGAGGATTTTGGTGAGGAGGTATAATTTTCGACCCCATAACGGCTCGGGTACAATGCTCCCAACCAAATCCTGATAAGGACGACAACGTTTTGCCTACATCAAAGATTAAGCTACTATTATGGAATATTGAAGGACTGCTGAGCATGACAAACACACTAGAAGAGATGATACAGGAATTTGATGTAATAATCCTAGTGGAAACATTTTTAACGCATGCGTGGCAAACTAGTAGACATTATTCAACATTCGTCATGGCAGAAAAACCTCCAGTAGGGAGGCCCAAAGGAGGCATTGCATGTCTGTTCACTGATCAATTCTCACCATTTAGTGTACAATACAGATCTACGAACATTTTAGTAGTTCGAACCAAGCCGTGTGTTTGTGTCTGTGGATATTTCCAGCCAGATTTCTCATCAACTGAGATTATTGAGGAAGTTAGTAAAGCTTTAACTGTGACTACTAGGGATGATGCCATTATCCTTGCCGGAGACCTAAATTGTCGCATCGATACAGAACATCGAAAATCAACAGAAGTTTTGGACTTCTTAGAAGAGGAAGGTCTTCGGTTGGTGAATGCCTCCGACATGAATACCTACATGTCTCATAATGGTGCTAGCACAATAGATCTGGTGTTTATAAACTCTAAGTTTATGCCGATCAAGCAGGAGGTTATTCTCGAGGCGCAACGGAAACACCTACCAGTTGCAACTTCCTTACAACTGGAGAATAGGCCTAGTACGCTTGATACAGTTAGAGACCGTACAAAAATAAGTAGAAAAAGTAATCCGTCTCTTATCTGTGGTGAAGATAATCAAACGATACTTAACCTATTACGAGAGGGTAATCTTAATGAGGCTGCATTATATCTAGAAGTGCTGCTCCAGAATGCTACTCTACCAACAATACCTGTGGTCAGGAAATCTCAGCCCTGATTCACCAAGGAATGCTATAAATGTCGTAGAGATGTGCTGGAAGCATTACATACAGCCCGAAGAGAGAAAACAAAAGAATTCCTTGAAATATATGCCAGTAAAAGGAGAGCACACAAACTACTACTAAAAGAAGCCAAAAATCATTATAGAGAGGAAGAAGAAAAGAAACTTATAGAACATGCCAGTCTAGATCCTTACCTGGCTCTGAAGCTTAGACAACCGAAGTTCTCCAGGAACTTACCAATGGAAATTTGGGAAAAGCACTTGAGTGCAGTGCTTCAAGAGAGAGACACACGACCTACTAATTCTTTCGTGCCAGTTTTTCAAATAATCCCTGAAATTGACGAATTTTCAATTAATGAGGTTGTATCAACTATCACAGCATCTAAAGATAACAAGGCATGTGGCCCAGATCACATTTTTAATGAACATCTTAAAGCTGCTCTCCCAAAATTGGGTGAATCCATCACTCACCTAATGAATGAATGCTTGCGCCAAGGTAGGATACCAGACAACTGGAGAAAATCTATTATTAAAATGCTATATAAAGGCAAAGGTGATAACGTAGATCCCAACTCTTATAGAGGAATAGCGCTAGAATGTACTTTACTAAAGACTTTAACTTCATTAGTATATAAACGTCTCATTAAACTGGTGGAAAATAACCTACC
Source organism: Anabrus simplex (assembly GCF_040414725.1). Classification (NCBI taxonomy): domain Eukaryota; kingdom Metazoa; phylum Arthropoda; class Insecta; order Orthoptera; family Tettigoniidae; genus Anabrus; species Anabrus simplex. The sequence goes on from NC_090268.1 coordinate 29,033,584, forward strand.
GGTGTCGCAATTCGGATTTAGAAAAGGAAAATCAACTACTTTAGCTATCCGCTGTCTCCAGAATGACATAGAAGAAGCCTTAAAGAAACCAGGGGGTAAATTGCATGCCATCTTTATAGATTATTCGAAAGCTTTTGACACCATAAGCAGAACCATACTGTTAGAAAAATTGGAGAGTATCATTGGTTGTACGAACTACCTTTTACCGCTGATTAGGAACTTACTGCTCAACAATTCAATAGAAGTAGATGATGGCATTACCAAATCTATTATTTTGGAACAAACAACCGGGGTATTACAGGGAGACCCGTTAAGTCCATTATTATTCATCATTGCGACAGCAGACATAGTAGATTTGGTAAACCAGGAAAGCGTCAAACTATTAATGTACGCTGTTGATATGGTCTTAACATCATCGTCAGAGAAGGAACTCCAGGAATCATTCAACCAAATAGTAGGCTGGATAAATAAAAATGAGCTCAAACTGAATGTAGAAAAAACCATTTCCATGACGTTTAGAAGAAGGGGGCCTCATGGAATCTTCTATTATGAAGACCAAGAACTTAAGTCCGTAAAGCATTTTAAATACTTGGGTGTAATTTTTCAAACCCAAGGTAATGTTTTCACCCTCCATCTCATGGACCGTCTAAATGCATCTATGAAAGCAATATCTGAAATTAAGCATCTGAGAAACTTGTCTTTAGAAACGGCCATAAAACTCTTTCATCTAAACATCAGCCCTATAGCAACATATGGCTTGGAAAACATTTGGGAACATTTGAGTACGAAACAGTTAGATAAACTCGAGAAGTTGAAGGCAATCTACTTGAAACGGGCTCTGCGCCTCTCCAAATATTCTCCTTCCCGGCTAGTGTATGAGCTATCCAGAGAGGGATTTTATGTGGAAGAGCTAAGGTTACAGTTGTTACTTCCAGCAACAACACCCTATATACATCTGCTTCGAGACCTACGATCGAAGAAGGCTGACATCTGGGAAGATTTCTACTCTACCGGTGCCATGCTAAATCGCGACTGGGTTCAAGGTGGATATGAACTGCGACATCTGCTGACAAGGTTCTCCGTTCATGGGTTCCATTATAAACTGTGTAATATAAAGCGTTATAATGAACCAGGCTTGAACTGTGTACGTTTAAGATGTGGTGCACACTGTACTAGGTACCATATTTTAAATTGTAAACAGCGATCAGAATCACTGGTGAAATTTTGCAACGAAGATTAATGTTTTATATAGTAATTCTTTGCACATTGTGCGCGTTAAATAAATTATTATATATGAAGGGGTGTCAAAAAACAACCGGAATGATTCTTTTGTGTTCCAATAATCCCACACTGGAGTTTGCAGGTGGTAGTACTGGAAAGGTCCAACCTTGAGTGATACAGTGTGAACTGCGTCACTCGCCTCAGGCTTCTCTTTTGGGTGAAATAACGAGCCCAAATCTACTTCAAATAGCCTCAGGCTTCTCAGTCACAAGGGAGCACCTGAGGAAGGAGGCCGAGTTCGCTGTACCCAACATGGACAAGTTGCAGCAGCGTGCTTCAATTCGATTTTGTGTTCTCCTGGACAAAACTCCAACACAAACAGTGGAAATGTTGCAGCAAGCTTACAGAGAGGAAGCCATGGGAAAGACGCAAGTTCTCAAGTGGCACAAACGCTTTAAGGAGGGTAAAACTGATCTTGTTGATGCCCCACGCCCTGGAAGACCCTCAAAACTGACATCAATGTGAACACAATTGATGTCGTTTTTAACCATTGAATAGATTGCTGAAATAATAAACATGTCCTATGGATCAGCTGAAGACATTTTACGCAATGTTCTGGAGCGTAGAAAAGTTTCAGCGAAGTGGGTGCCACGTGTGCTGCCGCTTTACCGTGGCTCTACGTCTCTGCATTCGGGAGACGGGACAGGGCTGGACCCAACCGTCGGCTGTCCTGAGAATGGTTTTCCATGCCAGGACAGTTCCTAGTATAGGCCACGACCGCCAACCCACTCACCTTCTCATAGTATCTCTTTCACCGTAACAATTCTCCCGGGTTGAGAGACGGCGTCACTATCTAAGAGGCCCGCCTCCCCCTTCAGGGGAGTTATGAAAACATTTTTAGTAGTGGTAGTAGCAGTAAGTTATTTTGTACTGATTTGCATTCTACTTTGGTATAGTTGAGACGTGAAACACATTTTGTTGTGAACCCCATGAACATGTCACGAGCCGCCACTGAATGCTTCCTAGATACAGTTTTGTCCTATTTCTGTATGATAAACTTTTATCGGTACCGCTAGTAATGACTCGAAACCGTCATGTGGCGTCGCTTCCGACCATTTCCAAACCCAATTTAGACAGCTGCCTGCGTAGTACACTGCGCTACACGTGGCTGTGTGGTCAGAGGCGCATGGCGATAGACTGCACATGAATGATTTTCAAGAAAACCCGCTCCTTCGACAGATTGACCAAAAAATAGAGGTATTTGGTTTGACTCACCCATCAAAATATCTGGCACCTTAGCAAAAACTAGGGCTGGGACAGATCGTTGCCTACGAGATATACAAGGCCGGGAAGTGGACCGATAGAAATGCGGGTCGCAAGTAGTTTTATGAACGTCCGCTAGAGGTCTCGACATCGTGCTATGCTGCTCGCGCGAAATACATTAAATTAATAGTACATGTTGGTTTTTAAAGACGTAAAAATCTACAAATAATGAAGTTAGGACCACCTAAATGTAATTTCGAGTGATTGGATGTAAAGTAAAGCACATTTATGTGGTATTTGGAATTATTGTAGGCGAAATCAATTGCAATAAATAATAAAATAACACATTAAAAATGACTTACCATGATCACTGCTCGTATCACTCACATTTTTAAGATCTTCCAACTTAAAGGCTTTGTCCTGAAGTTCGTTTCCAAGTCATGAGCATCTGTAATTGTATGAGCTTCATTGTCGAGTATTGGTTTTAAAAGTTTTGTAATGAGAGTTGCAGTCAATGCTCTCTGATTACACTTGTTACATTTGAATGCCTCAATGAACTTTGGAACAACAAAAACGTCAAGTTTTTAAAATTAAATTCATATTTCCCAGATAACGTAATGAGTGACGCGTAAAATTCAACATATTTTGCAGGGAGTAAACACATTTTTTTGAGGGGTAGCGTAATGCTCCACGATCTTTCATTCTAATGAGGCATATCAATGGACTGTCAGTAGTGGTCTAGGATATCTGTCCCAAGCATGATTCACAGTTGGAATTTTTCTTCCGCAACTCCGACAAGATAACCACATATCATGGCAAAGGAAGACAACTCCAGAGTGACAGGTTTTTCTGAAAAGGTATGGTGTCATTCTTAATATCAATAGTATCCAAGATAATATAAAACTAGCGGGCGAGTTGGCCGTGCGGTTAGGAGCGCGCAGCTGTGAGCTTGCATCCGGGAGATAGTGGGTTCGAATGTCGGCCGGCAGCCCTGAAGAAGGTTTTCCGTGGTTTCCCCATTTTCACACCAGGCAAATGCTGGGGCTGTACCTTAATTAGGGCCACGGCAGCTTCCTTCCCACTCCTAGCCTTTTCCTATCCCATCGTCGCCATAAGGCCTATCTGTGTCGGTGCGACGTAAAACCAATAGCAAAAAAAAAAAAAAAAAAAAAAAACCTTTCAGATATTTCGGGCCTATTAAAAATAGTACATCTGAAAGAAAATACAATAATCGCCAGAATTGATTAGTTACCTTACCTTCGAGCCTCTGGTCAAGTAGGCCTATTTCCAGAACTGTTGCTGATCAGGATTACGATTATAGTGTACTCTGGACTTGATAGCCATTTCATCTATGATAAGGGATCCTAACGTTTCCGCCACGCATGTCATGTACATGGCTTCGTAATGGAGGTTTTCTTTAATGAGGTGGTGGTGGTAATGATTATTGTTTTAAGAGGAAATACAACGAAGCAACCGTCCTCTATATAACACTAATCTGAGGGAGAAAAATGAACGGATCCAACAATTCGAAAAATGAATTAATCGGCCAAAGGAAGACAAGGGCCTCGTGAAAATGAAAGACTCCCTAGGCCTGGGGAACCTAATACCGTCGGAGTCGGAAAAAACAAGAGTTGACCAAGAGAAGTCGGATAGGATAGATGAAAGTGAGGAGCCAAGCACAAGTAAGTGGAAGCAATGCCAGGACTCAGCTAAGGGCCCAGTCGTCGCTAATATACGCTCCAAAGTTCAGAGCCCGTGAGGCCCCTTTTAGTCGCCTCTTACGACAGGCTGGGGATACCGTGGGTGTTATTCTACCGCCCCCACCCACAGGGGAGATCTTTAATCAGGGATGTCATTCTATGTTTTCCATTCGAAAAGTCAATATAGGCCTAATTCTTAAGTGTCTTTTGACGCGGTAATCGGAGGCAGTGAAGTGATCTAATGAATCTGTAACCCATAATCTGAAGTCTCAATATTTAAAATGTAAATTACAGACTCTGGATGATGTCCCAGGCGACCAAAGCGAACCTAATTTCCCCCCTCTCTTCCCTCCCATCCCTCTGTCCGGATGTAGCAATTACCCACTTCTCCTTTAAAACTGGATCGGCTGGAAATGATTGAAAACTCCAATTGTTCTCCTTTTTTCTTTTTGACAAAATAGACGTACAGTACGATATAGGCCTACCATATTTTATAGTGTATATGAAATTCACTTGGAGTTCATTTGAACACTAACAGTAAGTGAAATCTATAAGTAAACGTATTAAAAACACGTTTCTCCATATGTTAATGCACTACAGCACATGCAAACTATAGCATGATGTCGAGACATCTGGCAGCGGTACTGCGAACCTGGTTGGGGACGGTTTTTATGCTCAGAACTAGCGCACACTTCCCGGCCTTGTGTATCTCCAGATATCTCGTAGGCAACGGACAGATACAACGCAGCCGTTTTATCGCAACAGTTTCTGGAATACAACCGTTGTCGAATGAAACCGTTGCGAGAAAATAACAGTTGCTGTTGCGTTCTTCGCCAGCACAGATCAAGTGGAGTTTCAAGTTTCACAACCGGTACGTATACAAAACTGCCTTCCGCAATCGTTGCGTTTTTGACACTGGGGTTTTCCAGCGTAACTCACAGGTGAGATAGGCTGTTCTGGAGCGCTGCCCTGCTTTTGAATTATGCGCCTAATGTCACCGAGAGCCATAATAAACAGTGCTACACCAGTTCTATGGCTCGAGTGTTGTAAGGTACAGTTCATTTTGTTAGTTATTCTAATTAGCCCTCATTCAGTCATGAAATACAGAACTAATGGATCTTTAGATCCCGTGACATTTAACATTTAAAAGTAAGACGAAAACATAACATGACTTCAAATCCGACTCTGTAATGACAGGCACACTCACTACGGCGATCGTGAGTTGAGAACCAAGCTTTTACGAACAACTAAAAACATAGGTTAGGAGAGTGTTAAAAACAAGAAAGTTATATTACTACTATCGACCAAACTATTATGCTTATTCAAATGTTGTTTATGTTATAACCAGTAAGCCTCTAAAAATCCAATTACACCATAAATTTCGTCGTTTTATTTCACGGTAGTCACGAACGTTTGGAATTTTAAATTTGTACTTTAGTGTTTTTATGGCAAATGGAACGCAAGAAGTGCCCGTTTTTAAACGCGTTTCAACAATACGTCAAGTTAAAAAAAATATTTCTCAAAACACGTCATCAGATCGAGTCCAAATTTTAACACAATATACAATGTAATATTTTATACATTAACTTATTTATAAATGTAAGAATTTACCGAGCTCGATAGCTGCAGTCGCTTAAATGCGGCCAGTATCCAGTAATCGGGAGATAGTGGGTTCGAACTCCACTGTCGGCAGCCCTGAAGATGGTTTTCCATTTTCATACCAGGCAAATGCTGGGGCTGTACCTTAATTAAGGCCACGGCCGCTTCATTCCCATTCCTAAGCCTTTCCTATCCCATCGTCGCCATAAGACCTACCTGTGTCGGTGCGACGTAAAGCAAATAGCAAAAAATAAAAAATACGAATTTGATATTCCCAAGGAAAAAAAAAGCTGTTATCAATTTTGTAAGACAACTTTTTTCTTGGCTTAGGGTGGTTGGAAAACTACATTCTTGGTCGCGTTGTAATCTTTATACATCCAATGGTTATGCTATATGACTGTGAAATTCGTAAATGAATTCAAGGACCAAGGGGGATGTTTTCATTCCCCTCCCCGAAGGGGAGGGGCGGGCCACCTAGAAGGTAACGCCTTCTCTCTGGCCAGGAGATTCGGCGGGGTTTGGGGATTTAAAACGTTAGATGAGAGAGGGGGGGTGCTTTTAATTTAGTGATGTGGAGGATTGGCCTCTTGGCTAAGGGTGCAGTATCTGCTCTCGTGCTTTTTATTGGTTCTTATTACATTGGTTACAAAGGTTTACATATATTGGATGATTACAGTACAGATTTGCAAGTTTACAAGTTACACAGATTTTAATTAAGAGTATTGTTGTTGGATAGGAGAAGGTGGATGGTTTGTTGATAGAAGGAGGTGATGTTTACGAGGGAAGTGAGTAGTAGGACGAGAAGGTTAGAGTTAGTAGGTGGGCTGCGATGGTGGGGGAGGCGGGGTTGGTTCCGGGGTGGGTTGGTGTTGGGGCGAGTGGGTGGTTGAGGGTTAGAGCGAGAGGGTTCCACCCGGTGCTGTTTTCCGAAGAGCTGAATCCCTTGCTGTATTAGTCTTTGTGCATCTTCGGGTTGATGGAGAAGGAGCCGCACCATGTAGGTGGGCCCGGCCGTGTTGTGGATCCTGGCTGCTTTCTTCAGGTTGAGTCCCGATCGCTGAAGTTCCTGTGTGATGATTTCCTGTGGTATGGCTGGATTGATTCCTCTAATAACGCAGCTGGTAATGGACTGAGGCGCTGGTGGTGGTGTCGGCGGAGTTGCTTCGTTGGACTCGGGAGCTGGTGGTGGTGTTGCTCTTCTAGTTTCCATGGTGACGCTGGTGGCGTCTTCTTCTTCGGGCTGTAGGTTTACTGGATCAGGCTGCTTGGTGGGTTGAGGGGACGTCATTATGGGTGAGGAGTGTGTCATCACTGAGGAAGTTATGGGAGTGGTGGGGTGGAGGGGAGAGGTAGCAATGGTGGTGGTGATAGTGGTAGTTGTTGTGGTGTGCGGGTAGGTCAACGGATGGCGTGGGGGGGTGTATGGAGGTGGTGGCCGTGGTAATGGAGGATGGAGTTGTTGGGGTGGCTGGGCTCTCGGGATCGGTTCGAAGTCATTTTCCATGTAGGCTGGGCATGGTTCTGCGTAGTGTGGTCTTCCATTTATGTAGATGCCCCTTCTTATGGCATTTTGGACAGCTTCTTCCGTGGGAAGTTGGATCAGGACTCGGTCGGTGGGTATAAAATCCACCAGTATACGGCTTAGGTTTAATACTGGTACTCCTTTGTTTTTGAGGTACCCGAATAAGGCAGCGTCGGTGAAGGAGCGATCTACGCCAGGAATTATGCAGTTGGGCATGTTGGAGGGAGGCCGACTTCCAGTTTGGTGTCTTGGCCTGATTATGCTTGGTTGTCACGGCTAGGGTACGAATTGGAGACTGGAGTGTTCCCTAGCCGTAGTAAAAAGTGGCATAGATCGGTTTCCGAGATTGGAAGAGCGATGAAATGAATTCAATTCATTCATATCATTTGTGTTTATATTGGATGTGAGGCGTTGCCGCGCACTCCCTCGTTTGTTCGGTAGAAGTACGTTATTTCGCAACTGTTTTACCCAGCACTAGCAAAAACTTCGTTGGGTACCAATCTTTTTTTAGTTTTGGCACATATTAATGGAATATCATAACATTTTTCCCGCACATTGACCAATCGAAAGGATGAAGAATTATTATTCAACTGCATTACGAAACCCCAGGTTCTCACCGAAGGTTTTTCCAAAAATTACTCCGTATAGGAGTAGGCGAAACGCTTTTTAGCGTCTTGGGTAAAGATTTGCCACTCAGACTGCAGACTATATCCCAAACGAAACTAATGAAGGTCGTTACACACCAGACAGTTCATTTGCAACAGAAAATATCATACTGCTATAATGTTATGAATATTTAAATTTACACTATATTAGTACAACATAATATATTATTATTGATATATGGACGAATTTTGTTCCAATCATTTAATATGCATTCATTTTTGAGAAACCTATCTGTATAAATGTCAAATGTTGACTATCAGAGCTCTCTATGGTTTCCTTCTTTAACTAACTGCCGTAGTGTCGTACACACCATTCGAGGCGCAAGCGAGTTTCACGCTGTTCCCGCTACTGCGATCACGCTGGGAGCAGGGAGTAAAGAATACATTATTTGCTGAACTAGTTCGTTCAGTACTGTATAATACCAAATACAGTAGAGACTGTATTTGATAATACACAAGCGTCTCGGTATAACACTGCGATAATACGACCTGGCCAATCACAACGCATTCTCGCAGTGTCCGTGGCCGTTGCCTACGCTGTGGGCTGGCGTTGCCCAAGGCCAAATACTTTAATACGATAATACCGGACAGCTTGCTGTTTTCAGCGAGAAAGCCGCTAGTGCTGCTACCTACATGGCTTGGTGTGACCAACTCTTCAAAAACATATTGCCATCTGCATGATTCTTGGCGCACTGCCGTGTTGTTTATAATGTATCAGTGTTTGTCACTAAATAATCTTACATTGCAGTTATATTCCAAGAAAAGTGTTATGCGCTGAAAAAAATTACCCAACAAGATAATGGGCGTGAGAAATGATAAGGACCGCAAGTATTACAAAAAGTAATGACCTCGCATCTGTGTTGAGGTTACATTCTATGCCCCTTATATTAAGAAATTCAATCAAATACCCTACTGAAATGTTAGTAGGACGTAAAACCAATAATATTAACAAATATGCAAATCTAGTATACTCAAGCTTGAGGGTCCATATTGTTAAACAGTGCCATAAATTTCACAATCGAATACTTGTGGGTCTGTAGCGTAATGGTTATCGTGGTAGTTTTGAAATTGAAAATTCAAAGCCATGAGTTTCGAATCCAGTCACCTTTTCTTTTACTGTAAGAAAATAATAATAATTTTCTTTACGTCCCACTATGTACTTTTACGGTTTTCGGAGACGCCGAGGTGCCGGAATATAATCCCGCAGGAATTCTTTTACATGCCAGTAAATCTACCTACACGAGGCTGACGTATTTGAGCACCTTCAAATACCACCGGACTGAGCCAGGATCGAACCTGCCAAATTGGATCAGAAGGCCATCGCATCAACCGTCTGAGCCACTCAGTCCGGCGTAAGAAAATTATTTCATTGCATTATTGGCATAGGCTTGAGCACCAGTCCAATTAATTTAATACATGTGTATGGTAATTCTTCATGCATTAATTTGTGAAAGAGACTTTAGGAAATTCTGGACCCTTCATCTTTGTCAGGAACATCGTAGTTCACTCACGTAACCCCAATATGTGTTATATATTATGTATCTTTGTCTTCAGAGGTAAAACAGAAAATTCAAAGAACGGCAAAAGCGAGATAGCAGCGTGAGGTTGAGTTGCTCTGTAGAGTTCGGGAAGATCGGCCGTACCGAAGAAGAAGAAGAAAGAAGTCAACATAATGGACCAAACTACTGTTTCTTAATTACAGCTTCTTTTCTTTCCCAAAATCTTAATAAATCATGGATGGAGTGTTGGACTTCTTCCATTACCCTTCTAAAACCAAGCCCCTTGGCACTACAGCCCTTGAAGGGCCTTGGCCTACCAAGCGACCGTTGCTCAGCCCGAAAGCCTGCAGATTACGAGGTGTCGTGTGGTCAGCACGACGAATCCTCTCGGCCGTTATTCTTGGCTTTCTAGACCGGGGCCACTATCTCACCGTCAGATAGCTCCTCAGTTCTAATCACGTAGGCTGAGTGGACCTCGAACCAGCCCTCAGGTCCAGGTAAAAATCCCTGACCTGGCCGGGAATCGAACCCGGGGCCTGCGCGTAAGAGGCAGACACGCTACCCCTACACCATGGGGCCGGCCCATTTCCCTTCTGATTAGTGTTAATAGAGGATGGCTGGCCAGTTGTACTTCCTTTTAAAATAATCACCACCACGGAATGGTCAGCGTAATGACCTTCGGTTCAGAGGGCCCTGGTACGATTCCCAGCTAAGTCGGAGATTTTAATCGCGTCTGTTAATTCCTGTAGGTCGAGGGCTACGTGTTTGTGTTCGTATTCATACGCATCTTCAAGTATATACAACACATCATGCAAAAAACAACCACAAAAACACTAGTGAGTACGGTATATATCCCTCCAAATATGATTGCTGTTATGAAAGGCATCCGGCCGGAAAACTAGGCTAAGTCCATACAAAATCCTGCGCTAGGTAATTGAGAAAAGATTAGAAAGAAGAGGAAAGTGTAGTTATTAAATATTTCCCCAGAGGCTGGGTGGATCCTCAGACAAATTCTGCTTTATAATTTTTAAGACATAGCGAAAGGCACGGCTAACATAATGCTCGTTTGGAGGTTTATGGAGGAGGAATTTCATATTTTAAAATTTCATTCTTAATTACTATGGTTATTCAATTATTTTAACAAAAATATTTCCAATGAGTGTAGTGCATTCCTCTCAGCTGTAGCACAGACAGGTATGCAGTTCACACCAACACGCTAGATGTCACCACCGTCGCTGTTCGCACTCCACTCAATGCTGTTGAGATACAGCTGTCCGGTATTGGTATATTAAAGTATTTGCCAAGGCTCCCCTCTTTCTCCTCTTCTTTATATTCTATACACCCACGATATCCCTCACCCTGCTCCTCCACTCCGCCTTTATCAATACGCCGACGACCTAGCCATTTTAGCTCTAACACCCACTACTAAAACATTAACAAAACATCTCCAAAATTATTTAACCGTTCTTGAAACTTGGTTCAATTCTTGGCACATTTCTATTAACCCAACTAAAACTCAACTCATTGTTTTTCGGAAAAGATCCCGAATTACTCAACCTCGAAACCGTGTCCATCTAACCATGTATAATACTATTCTATCCGAGACAAACTTATTAACGTACCTGGGCATTAAATTTCAAAATAACCTTAAATGGAATCATCACATTAACCATGTCTACAAACGCTCCCTTCACCGTTTTTACGCTCTCTGTCTTCTCACTGGTCGTACTTGGGGTCTTAGACCACCCCAAGTACTCCGCGTCTATCACACATTCATCCGTCCCATCGTCACCTATGGCTCCTTGACCTGGCTTCCGGCAGACAGCCGTCTTTATCTTCAGTTACTTAAACTGGATAGGCATGCTCTACGTATCACCTACCGACTCCCATTTGATACTCCTTCTGTCATTTTTATTCCCCTTTATACTTTTCCTACCATCTTATCCCACCTACATGACCTCCGACTCAAATATCTTCAAACTGGTCACTCCACCCGCAATTCCTCAGTCTTCGAAGCGCTTACGCTCTCCCCTCTAGCTACCCATATTTTTAATAATAATCGGATACCCGGAACTTATCATCTCATTCCTCCCCCAATCACGTAGCTTCCCTATCCGTTCACCACTGCTATCCATCACATACGATATTTATTTAAAAATCCTTGTTTACTATGTTCCTGACTGCAGTGGTACTTACTCTCATGCTGCCTAACTGAGTGTTTTATGGCACTAACGTGCTATCTCTTGCAATTATGTTCTACGTACTGTTGCCTGTAATCCTCAGTCATTTTCTCGTGGACTGATCTCAACGTTAATATTACTTGTTTATATTCCTCAGCTATACCATGCTGTTATTACTTTTAACTTTCCTTAAGTGTATTATAATTCTACCTTTTCAAATTTTTGACCGCACTGTGTTTAATCTTTTCCTTGTTAGTATATGACTGCCTGATGGATTATACCTCCACCATGCCTTTGGTGTTCAGTTTCCCTAGTGCACACGGCCTTGCCACAAAAAAGATTTCTTTTGGCCCACGATTCCCAGTGAGTGTTTACAGTTATAACCTGAGTGTTAACTTAACTCCTTTCATTTGCTCTTCTTTATGTCATTTTCAGCATAATGAACTATACTCATGCACATATCCTTTTCATAAATTGTATTATTTCTTGTTCACTGTATACTTGTATCTATGTCTTGATCAATAAATGGGGGATAACGGGGGTTACTACGGACGGGTGTGGTGTGACCTCTCCCTGGGGTCCGCCTTGGGTGGTGTCGGTTGCCTCTGCGCCAACCCCTTTTCCTTCTCACTCCTTCATGTATGTATGACACATACCACTCACAAGCTGTTCATTTTCGCTACTCTATTCACTTTACACGGCCTAAGAGCTACTGGATTAGCTGTGGCTCGCCCATCTCACTAAGAGATGGGAATGAAAGAACTTCTTGTTGTTGTTGTTCTACGCTGTGGCAGCTACATGTTTAGCTGGTGGCCCGCCTGCCCCTTACCGGGCAGGAATGAAATAACTATTTGAATAAAGAATACACTGTGGCCTATTTGTGCCTCTATATACTGTACGTTTGTCTGATAACTTGAAACAGAAGAATGAAATTTATCAAAGTAGGCTAATAATTACAACTCGAATACGAATGGATACGATTCTTTTTTTTTTTCGTTTTCCTATGAATGATTCCAGGTTAAGTTGCTCAGAAAACCGATGCAGTGTTTTTATTGTCCACGTTAATAATTATGGAAGCTTTATCTGACCCTGTAATAATTAAGAGGGGGAATTCCTCAAGGCAGTATTATCGGACCTTTATGTTTTCTTATATATATAAACGATATGAGTAAAGGAGTGGAAATGGAGGTAAGGCTTTTTGCGGGTGATGTTATTCTCTATAGAGTGATAAATAAGTTTCAAGATTGTGAGCAACTGCAACGTGACCTCGAAAATGTTGTGAGATGGACAGCAGGAAATGGTATGTTGATAAACGGGGTTAAAAGTCAGGTTGTGAGTTTCACAAATAGGAAAAGTCCTCTTAGTTTTAATTACTGCATTGATGGGGTGAACGTTCCTTTTGGGGATCATTGTAAGTATCTAGGTGTTAATATAAGGAAAGATCTTCATTGGGGTAATCACATAAATGGGATTGTAAATAAAGGGTACAGATCTCTGCACATGGTTATGAGGGTGTTTAGGGGTTGTAGTAAGGATGTAAAGGAGAGTGCATATAAGTCTCTGGTAAGACCCCAACTAGAGTATGGTTCCAGTGTATGGGACCCTCACCAGGATTACCTGATTCAAGAACTGGAAAAAATCCAAAGAAAAGCAGCTCGATTTGTTCTGGGTGATTTCCGACAAAAGAGTAGCGTTACAAAAATGTTGCAATGTTTGGGTTGGGAAGAATTGAGAGAAAGAAGAAGAGCTGCTGAACTAAGTGGTATGTTCCGAGCTGTCAGCGGAGAGATGGCGTGGAATGACATTAGTAGACGAATAAGTTTGAATGGCGTTTATAAAAGTAGGAAAGATCACAATATGAAGATAAAGTTGGAATTCAAGAGGACAAACTGGGGCAAATATTCATTTATAGGAAGGGGAGTTAGGGATTGGAATAACTTACCAAGGGAGATGTACAATAAATTTCCAATTTCTTTGAAATCATTTCGGAAAATGCTAGGAAAGCAACAGATAGGGTATCTGCCACCTGGGCGACTGCCCTAAATGCAGATCAGTATTGATTGATTGATGGAATTATTTCAGGTTGTTACACAGAAATCCGAGTCAGTACTCTTATTTGTCCACGTTTGGAATTACGTAGCCGATAGTTTTGCATAAGGTATTGGACATTTCAAGCTATGTTAGCAGAAAAAAACGAGGATCAGGGGTGTTCTTTATAAGTTTACATGATAATATAACTGATGAATTATGAAGGATTCTATGAAATCAATCATCATTGATGTGCATTTAAGACTGTCTATACTTCGAAGAATTTGTGTCGGTGCTTTCATTATTTACATTTACAACTGCATAACCTGTAGTTTTGTACAATTTATTAGACTTTTCAAGCTTGGTTCACAGAAATAATAAGGATTCAGGATTTTTTTTAACGTGTTATAATTTAATTGATGGACTATGAAGGATTCTATTAAGTCCGTGATCAATGATCTGCATTTAGAGCTGTAGCCCAGTTGGCAGATTCCCTACCATTTTACCTAGTCTCTTCTTCAACTATTTCAAAGAACTTGGAAATCTATCAAACATTCCCCATGATAAATTGATCCAATCCCTAAGTCGTCTTCTTATAAATATTTGCCCTAATTTGTCCTCTTAAATTCCAACATTATCCTCATATTGTGACCTTTAAAAGCTCCACTCCAAGCTTATTCATCTACTAATGCCATTACACGCCAGTTACGGATCACCTAATGGGAGGGGGATGAAAGTTACAAAATTATGATAGAACATAATGAAGGTGCTTGTGAATGTGCGGTGCACGCATGCTTGAGTGTCATCATAAAGACATTAATACAAATTAATTATGTTGATATTCAGATTGCAGTACACTACAGAATGTTACATTAAAATACAGAAAAAACAATACCATTAAGCTCAGCAGTTTTACAGCAAATGGCATGTTCAGTTTACAATCTAAAATCCAATTTTCGAGGCTCCTCAGAAGACAGAGATCTGTTGGTTTTATAATTATGTCTCTATGAATGTTCAAAAGAGCCAACACATCAAGTCGACTTTCACTTGTTTATTGTCAGTTACGGTTTATTTTATAAAATTTCCATGGGATTTCTAACCCCCAGTAAACCCACCCCTCCTGGTTATGCCTGTTACATGCCATCTCTCCGCTGACAGCTCAGAGCATCCCGCTTAGTAGAGCATCTCGTCTCCTTACTCTCAGATCTTTTCTTTGCAACATATTAAAATAACTACTCCTTTATCGGAAATCACCAGAAGAAATTATGCTGCTTTCCTTTGGATCTTCTCCAGTTTCTGTATCAAGTAATTCTGGTGGGTGTCTCACACACCAAAACCATCCTCTGATTGGGGGTCTTACCAGAGACTTACTGTATATGCCCTCTGGTTTAGCTCCTGACTACAACCCTTAAATACCCTCATAACCATATGAAGAGATGTGTAAACTTCATGTACTACCTCATTCATGAATGAAGATCTTTGCTTATATTAAGACCTAGACCGGGATCCCCATGAGGTACGGTCACCTGATCAACAGAGTAATTAAATCTGAGAGGACTTTTCCTCTTTGTGAAAATTATAACCAGACTTTTCATCCCATTTACCATCATACCCTTGTCTTCTATCCATCTCACAACATTGTTGATCTCTTTTTGTAGATGCTTACAAACCTGTAGCTTATTTAATATACCGGGTGGTACAGCTGCCCCTATTCACGCAGTTTTATGCAACCCACAGATTATAGTCGAACCTAAAAATATTGACCTTTACTACTCACTACAATGTCTGCTCTTACAACGCTTTCCATAATTCGTTTATTCGTGTCAAGCAAATCAGCAATAATGATAAAATACCGATTGATGGTAAAGAATCGTGAAAATTATGTGTCGCAGAAACGTCCTGTACAGAGAATATTATTGGTGAATGACTAGAAGTAGCAGCAACACAACAGCGCTTAACAGCAACCCGTGATAGCCGAGCTTGCTAAAAGTTAGAGGAGAGTACCGGTGTTCGTTAGTAGGCGGTTCGAGTCCTGTGTACGACGAATATTTTTATTGCGTTGTTGATGTTCGTGAGAGTCGTGTTGTTGACGACAAATCGAAATCATGATCAGTTCTCATATTGCAGGACTCAGGTATGTTTGTTTTTTATAGGAGCTCTTAAAAGAGCTATGTGCAATAAAGCGAGATTGAACCGACAGCGGTGCGATGGGCTTATGCATGGCCATTCTATTAATGAAGCAAATGTTCAAAATGACCACCTGCTTCGTTAATGCACATCTGAGCACGGTGGAGAAGGGACATTCTTGCTTGCTGCAACATATGTGGTGGAATCTGCCTGCAGGCTTCCGTGATGAGCCGCCGTAAATGATTCGGGCTCTCAGGCTTCTGCTCATAGACTCTTTCCTTTAAATAACCCCAGAGGAAAAAATCGACTGGAGTAAGGTCAGGTGATCTAGCCGGCCATGTGACCGGACCCCCTCGTCCAATCCATCGTCAAGGATATGTCCTATGCAAGTGGTTCCGTACTGCCAACGACCAGTGTGGGGGAGCTCCATCCTGCTGGAACCACATCCGTAACCGTGCCATAAGGGGCACATCCTCCAATAAGAGTGGGAGGTACTCACGAAGAAACTCTACATAGCGTCGTCCCGTGAGGTTTCCTTCGAAGAAATATGGTCCAATTATCTTGTCACCTAGTATCCCGCACCACACGTTGACGCCCCATTGTACCTGAAATCTAGCTAACCTGATCCAGTGATGATTTTCAACGCTCCAGTAATGGAAGTTGTGACGATTAACAGTTCCGTTGTTGTGAAATCTGGATTCATCACTAAGGAGAATGTCCATTAAGAAATTCTCATCAGCTTCAACTCTTTGTAATATCCATTGCGAAAATTCTATCCGTTTTGGAAAGTCATCTCCGTGAAGTTCCTGGTGCAGCTGTTGATGGAAAGGGTGGAATTTATGGCGGTGCAATATTCGCAGTACAGATACATGACTGATGTTCAGTTCATTTCCTATGGCCCGTGAGCTTGTGTGCGAGTTGTATGCAATTGCATTTTGAACAGCTTCGTCGTTATTTCCAGACGTCACTGGAGCATCCCGAACGGGGGGTAATGTATGAAATGACCCCGTTGCACGCAACCGTCTTTCAACACGTCGAAGTGTATCTGCAGTTGGCAGCCTTCGTCCAGGAAATCGTTCTTGATACAAGCGTCTGGCTTCCCGTGCATTTTGCCTTGCTTCTCCATAAAGTAGTACCATATTCACATAATCATCCCGTGAATACATAATGTTTGCTTTCGTGCTAACCGTACAGTACGTGCTCACACGTTGCTGCTAGGATTACGATATGCTGTTTCATGTGCCCTACGCATGAAGTGTAGACCGCTGTTAGTTGGTCTTCGAGTCGAACGTGCGCAGTTGCTTGGTTGAATGGGTGGGTCAGAATGTTGACAACACGTGCACTGCGCTTCATTCCCTGTAGTCGTTTGCCATATGGAAGTCGCATGTTATTATTCCTTTCGTATGTATGCTTTCTTTGTAAAGGTGGCAAATTACTTTTGAGACTTAAGAACGTTAAATATTTATTACGAATGGCCTTACAAGTATAATATAAAAATAAAATTGAAAAGCTCGTAACTAGATTCGAACTCTAAATGCCTGCTAACATATCGTATGCTCGCTGCGATTGGTGCCATGTAGCCACTGCAGGCGACAAAGAATTGGTCTCGTAGCTCTATACTAATGGAATTACCTAGGCTATCGCTTCGATACTGATCGTTGATGTTAAAAGTTCTGAACTCGAATGTGCAAACACCACAGTGAACTAAAGAATCGCGTCTCTCTTACGCCCAGATAGTTGCAACCATTTTCTACGCGTTACTTGGTTGAATGAGTCCAGCGTTATGTTTCAGGTGGTATTCACAATCGGTGCGTATGTGGCGATATTTATGATACCTGTTTATTATAACTTCCGTAGAAGAATATCGGAGACTTCAGAAAGGTCTTCGTAAACGATGCCTAGGCGAATACGAAATGACATTAAAAAATGCATGACTCAAGAACGGTTGGAACCCTTCCTGCTTCAGGTAACCTATCGAGGTACGTCTTCCATACGTAATTCCGCGCAGCTATTTGCAACGTACAAGCGCCGTCCTTGTAACTCTGTATTCACGAGGAGAGCGGTAGTTCCAGCTTCGACAAGTTACTGATGAGTTACAGCCTTATGGTCCCGTTTTATGCCTTTTTTGATCGCTCTAACGGTAGTAATTACATGGCGTAAGCTATCACATCTGCTGTACAGCATTTGCGTGCCACAGATTATAAACTACAGTGCAAAACACGTTTCTATCAATTTCGATGTGATGAGACTGTACAAAATGGTGGTGCATTGACATGTCTGTAATTGGTCTTACCCTATCACGTTTTCTATGATACCACGACCGCCCTTTCTATCAAAAGAAAATGGCCTCTTGGACCAATCAGGTGCGCAATTCTCTACCGACAGCTATAGGCGTGTTTATGGTTTGTACAGTATAGTAACATTTCGTAAAAATTAGTAGAGTATTGGACACCGCTCTACATAAAATGGTACAGTGTTTTTGAGATGGGCCTCACTTACTGCCTCTTGTATCGTTTTTCCATTGTGCGGAGAAGTCTACATCGGGTTAACTGCACATAACATTGCTGTAACGTGTTGCGCAAGATGGGACTAAGAGGCATTTACGTCCTAGCTGGTTGCATATATTCGGGAAAAAATAGGGGCAGCTGTACCACCCGGTATACAGTGTAACATCACCAGCAAAAAGGCCTCATCTTTGATTTCAGATAACCATTTCAGGATCAGATAATGGTTCAACTACTCTAATTCTATGAGTTCTTTCTATAAATTGAGCCACCCATTTAACCACTCTTTTGTCCATTAGCCCTCATTTTCATCAGTAGTCTCTAATGATCTACCCTTTCAAAATCCTTGAATCGATACCTCCTGTGGGTGGGGGGAATTGAATACACCCATGGCATCCCCTGCCTGCCGTAAGAGGCACCTAAAAGGAGCCCAGGAACTCTAAACTTGCAAGCACAGGTTGATGACCGTGGGGACTTTGGCTGAGTCCTGGCATTGCTTCCCTTTACTTGCACACCAAGTTCTTCACTTTCATTCATCCTATCTGATCTCCCTTGGTCATTTCTTGTTCTTTTCTGACCCCAGTGGTATTAGGTTTTTGAGGTCTAGAGTGACTTTCACTTTACCAGTCTTCATGGCCCTCACCTTCCTTTGGCCGTTACCTTCTTTTTTCGAAGTGTCAGATCTCTTCCCTCTGATTAGTGTTAATAGAGGACGGCTGCCCAGTTCCTCTTAAAACAATAATCACCACCACCACAACCACCATGGATGGATACATATAGTCCATTCGACCTGAATCTAAATTATCTGCTATATCATGTTGGAATCCTACAAGTTGAGCCTCACTGGAATAACTTTTCCTAAACGTGAACAGGCTTCTATCAAAGCAGAGCTTATATGCAACACATGTTAAGCAGACTGGCCTGTAATTATCTGCTTTATGTTTATCACTCTTGCCTTTATACAGTGAGGCTAGAGCTCCTTCTTACAAACAGTAAACAAATAAATATTTCAGATATGACAGCATATTTCTACTGATTACCCTGAATTCTTAATGAAGCCAGCTGCCTTTTTTTTTTTTTTTAGCTTTCAGCTTTTGTACCTTTTTTTTTGTAAATGTCTTTATTATCATAGGTAAATTCCACTACTTTGCCTGTATTAGCCACCTCCTCAACCTGGAAATTAATCTTGCATCCAACTATCTTTGCATATTGCTAGCTGAATTCTTATGCTTTCTGGAAGTCCTCACATATACACTCTCCTAGTTTATTAATTTTCCCTGGAATGTCCATCCTGGAACTTGGTCTGCCTTAAAGTACCTATACATACCCGTCCATTACTCACTAAAATTCATATGGCTGTCAATTATGCTTGCCATCATGTTTTCCTTAGCTGACTTTTTTGCTAAATTAAATTTCCTAGTTAGTTTTTTCAGTCTCTCCTTACTTCCTCATATATTCCTATTTCTTTCTAACCTGCACCTCTGTTATAATACAGTGGGTCTTTACCATTACTTACCACTTTAGAAAAATACCATACCTGTTTTCAAACTCCCCAACAATTTCATTAAACCCATCCCATAGTCTGTTTATTTTTTCATTCACCATTTTTAATTACTGGTAATCATAATTCATTTTTTTAAACTCCTCTATGTCTCTCTTATCAACCTTATGATATTGCCTAATAGTCTTACAGCATTCTATTCTCTCACTTAAACTACAACAGAAAAGATCTTCATGATCACTTCAATTTTTCTATAGTTCTCATTTGGTTTTATTAGCACCATGTCTAGAATATTTTTCCCTCTATATTGTTTGTTCCATCACTTTCTGCTGTCCTTCATTTGTCGGTCATGTTTTCTGTCATTCGCATCAGTCACCACTGATCTGCATTTAGGACAGTTGCCCAGGTGGCAGATAACCTATCTGTTGATTACTCATCTTCTCTTCAAGAATTGCAAAGAATTTTTAAATGTATTCAACATCTCTCATGGTAAATTATTCCAATCACTAACTCCTCTTTTTATAAAATAATATTTGTCCCAGTTTGTCCTCTTGAATTTCAACTTTATCTTCATATTGTGATCTCAAACTTCTGCAACATTTTTGTAATGCTTCTCTTCTGTCAGAAATCACCCAGAAGAAATCGAGCTGCTTTTCTTTGGATTTCTTCCAGTTCTTGAGTTGAGTAATCCTGGTGAAGGTCCCATACACTGGAAACTTACTTTTAATTGGGATATTACCAGAGACTTATATGCCCTCTCCTTTACATCCTTACTGCAACCCCCAAATACCCTCACAACCATGTGCAGAAATCGGTACCCTTTTTTTACAATCACATTTATGTGATTACCCCAATGAAGATCTTTACTTATATCAACACATACATACTTACAATGATCCCCATGAGGAACTTTCACCCCATCTATGCAGTAATGAAAACTGAGTGGACTTTTCCTATTAGTGAAACTCACAACCTGACTTAACACCATTTATCATCATATCATTGCCTGCTGTCCATCTCGCAACATTGTTGAAGTCTTTTTGCAGTTGTTCACAATATTGTAACTTATTTATTACTCTATACAGTATGACATCATCCGCAAAAAACCTTACCTCGGATTCTAGTTCTTTACGCATATTATTTAAGCTCCAATAATACTGCCTTGAGAAATTCCCCTCTTAATGATTGCAGGATCATTATCAGCATTGAAGCACCAAGTGCATTTTGCATTTTACAGTACAGTAATATGTCGGGATTTTCAATAAATGTTAACTCATTATTTTTATGTACATTCATTTATTAAAATAGTAATACAATAGTACATGAGAAAACATGTTAAAACAATACACTCCTAATCTTGCAGCCACTAAGAACTCATTGGTACTGTTTTACATTAAAGCTAAGCAGGGTATTTTGGAAGGCAAAGAAAGGTACAATGCTATTAAATAATTATGTAGAAGACACACCGAAAAATTAAAAATAATTGCCAATGACAAATTCATTAGTTCCAAAAATAAATGCATGGCAGCTTGTACTGAAATAATCCAATCAATCAGTCACTACTGATCTGCTTTTAGGGCAGTCTCCCAGGTGGCAGACTCCCTATCTGTTGTTTTCCTAGCCTTTTCTTAAATGATTGCAAAGAAATTGGAAATTTATTGAACATCTCCCTTGGTAAGTTATTCCAATCCCTAACTCCCCTTCCTATAAACGAATATTTGCCCCAATTTGACCTCTTGAATTCCAACTTTATCTTCATATTGTGATCTTTCCTACTTTTAAAGACATCATCCAAACTTATTCGTCTACTGATGTCCTCCCACGCCATCTCTCCAATGACAGCTCGGAACATACCACTTACCATTTAATTGAGCAGCTCGTCTCCTTTCTCCCAAGTCTTCCCAGCCCAAACTTTGCAACATTTTTGTAACACTACTCTTTTGTCAGAAATTGCCCAGAACAAATCGGGCTGCTTTTCTTTGGATTTTTTCCAGTTCCTGAATCAAGTAATCCTGGTAAGGGTCCCACACACTGGAACCATACTCAAGTTGAGGTCTCACCAGAGACAAATATGCTCTCTCCTTTACATCCTTACTACAACCCCTAAATACTCTCATAACCATGTGCAGAGATCTGTACCCTTTATTTACAATCATATATATGTGATTTCCCCAATGAAGAACTTTCCTTATATTTATACCTAGGTATTTACAGTGATCCCCAAAGGGAACTTTCACCCCATCAACGCAGTAATTAAAACTAAGAGGACTTTTCCTATTTGTGAAACTCACAACCTGACTTTTATCCCCGTTTATCATCATACCATTGCCTACTGTCCATCTCACAACATTACATTTTGCAGTTGTTCACAATCTTGTAACTTATTTATTACTCTGTACAGAATAACATCATCTGTGAAAAGCCTTATCTCTGATTCCACTTCTTTACACATATCATTGATATATATAAGAAAACATAAAGGTCCAATAATACTGCCTTGAGGAATTCCCCTCTTAATTTTTACAGGGACAGATAAAGTTTCACCTACTCTAATTCTCTGAGTTCTATTTTCTAGAAACAGAGCCACTCTTTTGTCAAGTCTAATTGCACTCATTTTTGCTAGTAGTCTCCCATGATCCAACCTATCGAATGCCTTAGACAGATCAATCATGATACAGTCCAACTGACCTCCTGAATCCAGGATATCTGCTATATCTTGCTGG
Organism: Anabrus simplex; assembly: GCF_040414725.1. NCBI lineage: Eukaryota > Metazoa > Arthropoda > Insecta > Orthoptera > Tettigoniidae > Anabrus > Anabrus simplex. Next base: position 29,056,116 of record NC_090268.1, read on the forward strand.
AATCCTACAAGTTGGGCTTCAGTGGAATAATTTTCCTAAACCCAAACTGCCTTCTGTCAAACCATTTATTAATTTTGCAAACATGTCTTATATAATCAGAAAGAATGCTTTCCCAAAGCTTACATACAATGCATGTCAAACTGACTGGCCTGTAATTTTCAGCTTTATGCCTATCACCCTTTCCTTTATATACAGGGGCTACTATAGCAACTCTCCATTCATTTGGTAAAGTTCCTTCATGCAAACAAAAATCAAACAAGTACTTCAGATATGGTACTATATCCCAACCCATTGTCTTTAGTATATCCCCCGAAACCTTATCAATTCCAGCTGCTTTTCTAGTTTTCAACTTTTGTATCTTACTGTAAATGTCATTGCTGTCATAGGTAAATTTTAATACTTCTTTAGTATTAGTCACCTCCTATATCTGGACATTATCCTTGTAACCAACAATCTTTACATACTGCTGACTGAATACTTCTGCCTTTTGAAGATCCTCACATAGGCTACACACTCCCCTTGTTCATTAATTATTCCTGGAATGTCCTTCTTGGAACCTGTTTCTGCCTTAAGGTACCTATACATACTCTTCCATTTATCACTAAAATTAGTGTGGCCACCAATTATGCTTGCCATCATGTTATCCTTAGCTGACTTCTTTGCTAGATTCAATTTCCTAGTAAGTTCCGTCAATTTCTCCTTACTTCCACAGCCATTTCTAACTCTATTTCTTTCCAACCTGCACCTCCTTCTTAGTCTCTTTACTTCCCTGTTATAATATAGTGGAACTTTACCATTCCTTACCACCTTTAAAGGTACAAACCTATTTTCACATTCCTCAACAATTGCTTTAAACCCATCCCAGAGTCTGTTTACATTTTTATTTACCATTTTCCACCGATCATAGTTGCTTATTAAAAACTCCCTCATGCATGTTTTATCAGCCATATGGTACTGCCTAACAGTCCTAATTTTAATCTCTTCCTTTCTTTCACATTTATTTTTAATTACCACAAAAACAGCTTTGTGATCACTAATACCATTTATTACTTCTGTTTGTCTATAGAGCTCATATGGTTTTACCAGCACCACATCCAGAATATTCTTCCCTCTAGTTGGTTCCATCACTTTCTGAATCAGGTGCCCTTCCCATATTAACTTATTTGCCATTTGTTGGTCATGCTTCCTGTCGTTCACATTACCTTCCCAATTGACATTTGGTAAATTGAGATCACCCGCTACGATCACGTTCCTTTCCTTATCGTTTCCCACATAGCTTATTATCTTATCAAATAATTCTGAATCAGCATCTGCGCTACCCTTTCCTGGTCTGTACACTCCAAAGACATCTAGTTGCCTACTATCTTTAGAAATGAGCCTTACCCCTAGAATTTCGTGCTTGTCATCTTTAACTTTTTCGTAGCTTACAAATTCTTCTTTCACCAGAATGAATACTCTCCCTCCTACCTTTCCTACCCTATCTCTACGATACACCCCCCAGTTCCGTGAGAAAATTTCTGCATCCATTATATCATTTCTCAGCCATGATTCAACTCCTATTACAATATCTGGTAAGTATATATCTATTAAATTACTTAATTCTATTCCTTCCTTTACAATACTTCTACAGTTGAGCACTAACAGTTTTATGTCATCCCTACTTGATTTCCAGTTCCCTGTTCCCTTAGCACCGCTGTCTAGCGCACCCTATTTCCCTGAATGTACCTCCCTATAACCCTTCTAAACAAATTTCCTAACTTATATGTACCACTGCGGTTTAAGTGAAGGCCATCTGAGCGCAGCATGACACTGGTAGGAATATAACAAAGGAGCCCGTAGCCATTGTGCCAAATATACTGAATGACTTGTTTGAAAATACTGTAAAAAACATGTCTAAACTGGAAAATAATCTTGACTAACTCCAGGAGAATGAAGATACACTTACAGATATGCTGAGTAAACTATAAACTACTATGAACAAAGGAAATAAAATATACATGGCATGAATTTGCACCTAGGGAAGAACTCAGGAACTCCAGGACAGATGAGTACAATGGGCTATCCTCAAAACCAAATGAATGTGTTTGCATATTGTATAATGCAAAGAATAGTCACATCATGTACATGGTTACTCATGAATATATATTCAGAGCAAATGAATGTGCAGCAGAATGACCTGTTACACATTCTTTCCTGATGCTATGAAACTCATCTGTCCTCCTGCTTTCAACCTTACATGAAGTGGAACTTTCCACTGTCAAATCATCAATAAACATTTCTGGACTTTTTTGTGTCTCTGCCTTATATGTTGCACAGCTTTGCTCAGTTTTCCTTTATTTACTTTTAGCAACCTATCAAATGCTTTGTGCTTTACCACTGACATCACAGCATTTATGCTCTTATCCATCCTACTGACTCAGAGACCTTTCATTACCACTTGTTTTAGGACTTAGTGGAAGGCTTCTATAAATGCATACCAGTATTAATGTGCATTTCTAATCAGTAACAATAGGCCCACTGATCACACCTACTAGCATATTCCTTTTCGAAGTACACACCAAACTCTCTACATGTGTCATCATTTTCACAAGCACCTAGGAATTTGTTGAGCTCACTATGGAATTCAACTACATCTTCACACTGCAACAATATCCTTAGGTATTTGTACACAGTTACTTTGAATTCCTGGCTGCCATGAATTTTAGAGGAAATGTTCTTTCTCCAAGCCCTATCCACATGCCACATGCATACAAGTTTCTTTAAAGGGGTGCCCGTGACTTCTACCCATGCATTAGAGAATGAAGCCTAATTATCAGTTATCAGTATCTGCACAGGAAAATCAATTGCAGATATTGATTATTTGACAACATTTAAAAAAAAGAACATTTCAGCACATTTCAGTCTGTTTGATTAGAGTAACAGAATGCAACAGAGAATCTCTCATTGTATTCATCTAACATCAATAATGTTGTAAGTGAGAAGTCACAAGCATTTGTCCCATGAGTACTGTCCATACAAATGATTTCTTTCCCAAACTTCAGAAGCATTTCTTTCTGCCCATCTTTCCTCTTCTTTTGACCAATCCACTGCGATGGCAGAAATAAGTAGATACAGTTGTCGATGTACTCTTATTTCTTGGTGGGTGAGTTAGAATATATCTGGACTGAGTGTCTTTTTCTTCCTTTGATTATCATACCTTAGATTCTTGAAAAGAAGAGAAAAATTGAATTACTAGTTATTAACATTAACATAATATGGTAATAAACTCATTGCACAGCTCAACTTGTGTTATGGTAAGGGTCATTCCATAAAAACTCACAACCTTCAACAACAAATTAGACATTTACTTTTTTTTTTTAATTTACTAAACTTGTCTGTAAAGTACTTGTGCCCGCCTGGTGGCATTAATTGTTAAAGCGTTGAAGTCTACACGGTCTAACACTGTGGTTAGCCGGTTCGAGTCCTGTTGATCGAAATCATTTTGGCCATCAGAATTTATGGCTACCAGGGTAAGGGAGGTGGTGATATACAATTTCTAATCACTAGATTGCATGCCAAAAGCCTGGGTTAAATTCCAAACCTCTCTGCAGTGCTCATATGGAGTGAGAGCATATGACGCTGTTGATTGTGATGTCCATCGGATGGGGACGTTGAGCCTTGAGCATACCCCTTGGTGCTATTTGACAGGAGTAGGCTATGTGCCAGCACCGGGTTTCACCCTCTCCCTTCCTACTATCATATATCGCGTCATTCATTTCATCTCGTTAACTCCTCTGATGAGGCTGATGGCAGGAAGGGCATCTGGTCATAAAAACTGATTCATCTCACCGCATTCCCGACTCCGTAGACAAAATGAGACAAGGTTTGGACAAACAAAAACAAAAAAAACATTGTTTGTAGAGTACTGTTTTGGTGATCTAATGTTTATTGTTGTTTGTCCAACCCTTGTCCCGTTTCTCTACGGGGTCGGGTATGAGGTGAGATGAATCTGTCATGGTAGGTGTTTATGACTGGATGCCCTTCCTGACGTCTACCTCATGAGAGGAGTTAATGAGATGAAATGAATGACGTGATATATGATACTAGGAAAGGAGAGGACTCGAACTGGCTAGCCTCGGTGTCGGACAGTTTAGACTCCAATGCCTTAACAATCATGGCCACCAGGCGGGTGAATAAAGCTTGAACTTGATAATTTTAAGTGAGCTTCAGATAATTTTGATAAATACCTCTGACTATGGTCTGTCTGTTAATTTGGGTCCTCAAAAAGCACCATTAAATTCAAGTACCACTGGACTGGGCTAGGATCGAACATACCAACTTTATCTCAGAAAGCCAGTGCTCTACTGCCCTAACTACCCAGCCCAGCCTGAACAGCTGATCAGTATATCTAAGCACTGATTACTCAGAAAAAAATTTACTGGAAATCACTCCCGAGTATGAATATCCACGGCCAGTTTCCAGTCATTCAACCGAACCGAGTCAGGAATGGAACACATGAAGCCCCATCCAGTGGTGAGGCATCTAGTGCTGCCAAAGCCTGTCGCAATCCTCTGGGGAAATGATTAATAACTTACAGATGAAATGATACTGGAGAGTGTTGCCAGAATAAAAGATGACAGGGAAAAGCGGAGTACCTGGAGAAAAACCTCTCCTGCCTCCTTTTTGTCCAGCACAAATCTCCCATGGAGTGACTGGTATTTGAGACACGGAACCTAGCGGTGAGAGTCTGGCGCGCTGCCGCCTGAGCTACAGAGGCTGGAAATCTATTGACTCAATTAATCACACACCAAGACTTGTGTAACTTGCTCCAACAACAGGTTTATTTCTTTGGAAACAAGCTATTTGGAAGAAAGTAGTGGTTATAAATTATTTTCTGGAAAACTATACTTCTATTCTTCAAAATGCAATTCTTTACATCTGGAATAAACCATTCACTATTTAATTTCCTTTTCCAGAGTTTCAAGTAGGCTTACTGAATGACAAAATAGTATTTCCTTAGCAGTTACCTCAAAAGATATTAAAGTACCGTATATATTTTTTCAGAGAAAGTTAATGAATTACATGAGGAGGTAACAAATATTAGTTCATAAATTTATGTAAACACCTGGAAGGTTTTGGCAGAGAAATGAGCACATTTCTTGCCACTTCAGAAAGACAAAGATAATTTAATGGTATTGGTGGTACTGTCAATGATTTCTTTGAATCTAAAAGTTGATAAAACAGATCTGGAACTCTCACAGGAACTATATTTGTAGACAAAATAGGTTATAGAAGATGTAGCCTAAACATCCAGTTTGTCATGAACTGTGGAATGGAGCAAATAAGGACCGATTATAGACAAGATTAAAGAAAGTAGGTATTCAATCTTACTACTGTATGAAAACATCAATCAATCAATCAATAAATCAATCAATCAATCAATCAATCAATCAATCAATCAATCAATCAATCAATCAATCAATCAATACTGATCTGCATTTAGGGCAGTCGCCCAGGTGGCAGATTCCCTATCTGTTGCTTTCCTAGCCTTTTCCTAAATGATTTCAAAGAAATTGGAAATTTATTGAACATCTCCCTTGGTAAGTTATTCCAATCCCTAACTCCCCTTCCTATAAATTAATATTTGCCCCAGTTTGTCCTCTTGAATTCCAACTTTATCTTCATACTAGCAAGATACCCGTGCTTCGCTACGGTATTATACTGAAATTTATAATTGAATGCTAATTGTTTTAGATATATAATCCGCCGAAATTCGCGATCTGACTCGTTTTCTGCGAGAATCCGCCAAAATTCGCGATCTGACTCGTTTTCTAATAGATTACGGTATGTTTCCTCACATTTTTCAATCTTTCTTTCCAGCAATCGATTTCGTACTTCCCGGGCTAGGTCCAGATATTCCACCCCGTCAGTTGGGTCCCTAAATCTTTGCCATCTTTTCCTATAAGCGTTTTTAATATGGATCAAATCCTTCAGGAGATCCGGCGTGGTGTCGTCTTAGGTGCCTTGGCGGTACTGAACCCGCGGCCGGACTGCATTCTTAGTCATTACCCGTCCAGGACCATTTTCCAGGGGGGTCCGCACATTTGACAACGGTCCAGAACATTATTATTATTATTATTATTATTATTATTATTATTATTATTATTATTATTATTATTATTAAAAGATGTTCTGAACCCCACAGCAAGCTGCAAGATCGCTACTTGGCGGTAAATTACATCTGCTGCCAGTGTCATTGTTACAATGTGACCAGCACCATCGTCGCGCGTAGGCAAGTGTGCGGGATTTCTAGCGATACCAATGACATACTTCCGTGCATTGTTGACCTTATTATAGAGGTGAACAATTTGACGGTCCATCTCATTCCTATCGTTTATTTCAAATGTGTTTACATTTTTATTTACATGCCAGGAGGATCTACTGTAATCTAAGAACGTTCTCCGAAGGAAAAGATGGCTGTTGAAAACCAGCCCAGGAAAGATTAAAAATGATCGGTTTATGATCAGAATAAGTACATCGAAACTATATAGCCTGTTTCCAGTCATTCGACAGGGTCAGGAATGGAATGAATAAAGCCCCATCTAGCAGCGACAATAGGAATTGTGCCGGCTGCCGAAAGCAGACCTCTGGGGCAATGATCGTTGAATGACAAATGAAATGAAATATTGGACAGTGTTGCTGGAATGAATGATGAGAGAGAAAATCGAAGTATCCGGAGAAAAACCTGTCCCGCCTCCGTTTTGTCCAGCACGAATGTCACATGGAGTGACCGGGAATTGAACCACGGAACCCAGCTGCGAGAGGCCGGCGCGCTGCCGCCTGAGCAACGGAGGCTCCTTAAGTACATTATGAACAGTAAAATCAATTGATCTCACCTCCTTTTACACCCCACCGCCGTTAAGTTTATTTACACCCCCCCCCCCAAAAAAAATAGAAGACGTGTTTCTTTATGTTTAAAAGATATTCCAAACACCAATGTTCACATCTGTTACATTCAGTTTTGAGATATAAGTATCCCCATAAAAATAATTCACTTTATTTTCACTTCCTTTCACACTCCCCTCCCCCCCACCCCGTAAGTGAATTTTCCGGCAAAATATACTTGTTTCCTTAATAGTAAAGGATCTTCTAAATAGTAATTATCACGACTCTAACTTCTTCAGTTTTTGATTTATGTGTCTTCATGAAAGGAATTCAACTCCTTTTCACTCCCGCCCCCCAAACGCGTTTTTCTTTGTTTAAGGAGATTCAAATAACAATTTTCACGTCCGTAACAACTTTAGTTTCTATTAGATGTATGTATTCTCATACAATTAATTCAATTAATTTTTCAATTCTTCCACCCCCACCCCCCCCCCTTCATTGGATTTTCCGAGAATACGTGTTTCTTTACTTTTAAAGCAGATTCCAAAGCATATTTCACGTCTGTAATATCTTCATTTTTGAGATATCAGTAGCCTAATTAAAAGAATTCAACACCATTTTCAGTCACTTTTACCCCCCCCCCCCCCCACTTCCACCCAAGTGGTATTTCCGAAAGCTGAAAATACACGTTTCTTTATTTTTAATAGAGATAAAAATACCATTTTTCACTTCTGTAACATGTTAAGTTTTTGAGATATACTGTAGAAATTCGCTTTTTAAAATTTCACCCCTTTTTATTTCCCCTTACGTGGAGTTTCCGAAAACAAATCACCTATCTTTCTTTACATTTACAGGAGATTCCAAATACCCACTTTTTACGTCTATAACATTTTACGTTTCTCAGATATTCTGTAGATATAGTCTTTCAAAAAATTCACCCCAGTTTGTCACTCCTGTTTAACCCCCATTAATTGGATTTTCCAAAAGCAAAAAAATACGTATTTCCTTATTTTTAAAGGAGCTCCCATATACAAATTTTCAGTTCCGTAATATTTTCAGTTTCTGAGATATATGTATCCTCATTAAAGGCATTCATCCCATTATTCACCCATTTACACCCCTCCTATTGGGATTTAAAGAAAGCAAAAAATACGTGTTCTTGTATTTTTAAAGAAGATTCTAAATACCATATTTTTACATCTGTAAACTTTTAAAGTTTTAAGATGTAGACACACTCATTTTAAAAATTCACCCCCCTTTTCACCCTCCATTATTTGGATTTTCCAAAATCAAAAAAATACCTGTTCCTTTATTTTTAAAGTAAATCCCAAATACCAATTTTCAGGTCTGTAATATCTTCAGGTTCTGAAATATAAGTAGCCTCATTAAAGGCATTCAACCGCTTTTTCACCCTTTTCCACCCTTCCAATTGGGATTTTCCGAAAACAAAAAATACGTGTTTCTTTATTTTTAAAGGAGATTCTAAATGCCAATTTTTACATCTTTAAAAGTTTTGAGATATAGATAGACTCATTTTAAAAATTCACCCCCTTTTCACACCCCCCATTAATTGGATTTTCCAAAAACAAAAAATATGTATTTCTTTATTTTTAAAGGAGATCCTAAACACCAATTTTCAGGTCTGTAATATCTTCAGTTTCTGAGATATAAGTATCCTCATGAAAGTCATTCAACCACGTTTTCACCCCTCCTATTGGGATTTTCCGAAAACAAAAAAAAATACGTGTTTCTTTGTTTTTAATGAAGATTCTAAGTACCAATTTTTACATCTGTAAACTTTAAGAGTTTTGAGATATAGATGCACCCATTTTAAAAATTCACCCCCTTTTCACCCTCCCATTAATTGGATTTCCCCCAAACAAAAAAATACGTGTTTCTTTATTTTTAAAAGAGATCAAAAGTACCAATTTTCATGTCTGTAATATCTTCAGTTTCTGAGATATAAATACCGGTATCCCGATTAAAGGCATTCAACCCCTTTTTCACCCTTTTGTGCCCCTCCTATTGGGATTGTCTCAAAACAAAAAAAATACGTGTTTCGTTATTTTTAAAGACGATTCTAAATACCAATTTTCACATCTGTAAACGTTTAAAGTTTTGAGATATAGACACACTCATTTTAAAATTTCACCCCCCTTTTCACCCCCTTAGCGACGGAATATCCAAAAATCCTCTCTTAGCGAGCACCTACATCTTAATATGAATATATCTCCAAAATTTCATTTCTTTATGTCCAGTAGTTTTGGCTCGGCGATGATGAATCAGTCAGTCAGTCAGTCAGTCAGTCAGTCAGTCAGGACAAGCTACTTTATATATATAGATTGTGATCTTTCCTACTTTTATAAACGCCACTCAAACTTATTCGTCTACTAATGTCATTCCACGCCATCTCTCCGCTGACAGCTCGGAACATACCACTTAGTCGAGCAGCTCTTCTCCTTTCTCTCAATTCTTCCCAACCCAAACTTTGCAACATTTTTGTAACGCTACTCTTTTGTCGGAAATCACCCAGAACAAATCGAGCTGCTTTTCTTTGGATTTTTTCCAGTTCTTGAATCAGGTAATCCTGGTGAGGGTCCCATACACTGGAACCATACTCTAGTTGGGGTCTTACCAGAGACTTATATGCCCTCTCCTTTACATCCTTATTACAACCCCTAAACACCCTCATAACCATGTGCAGAGATCTGTACCCTTTATTTACAATCCCATTTATGTGATTACCCCAATGAAGATCTTTCCTTATATTAACACCTAGATACTTACAATGATCCCCAAAATGAACTTTCACCCCATCAATGCAGTAATTAAAACTGAGAGGACTTTTCCTATTTGTGAAACTCACAACATACCATTGCCTGCTGTCCATCTCACAACATTTTCGAGGTCACGTTGCAGTTGCTCACAATCTTGTAACTTATTTATCACTCTATAGAGAATAACATCATCCGCAAAAAGCCTTACCTCCGATTCCACTCCTTTACTCATATCGTTTATATATATAAGATAACATAATGGTCCGATAATACTGCCTTGAGGAATTCCCCTCTTAATTATTACAGGGTCAGATAAAGCTTCACCTACTCTAATTCTCTGAGATCTATTTTCTAGAAATATAGCAACCCATTCAGTCACTCTTTTGTCTAGTCCAATTGCTCTCATTTTTGCCAGTAGTCTCCCATGATCCACCCTATCAAATGCTTTAGACAGGTCAATCGCGATACAGTCCATTTGACCTCCAGAATCCAAGATATCTGCTATATCTTGCTGGAATCCTACAAGTTGAGCTTCAGTGGAATAACCTTTCCTAAAACCGAATTGCCTTCTATCGAACCAGTTATTAATTTCACAAACATGTCTAATATAATCAGAAAGAATGCCTTCCCAAAGCTTACATACAATGCATGTCAAACTTACTGGCCTGTGATTTTCAGCTTTATGTCTATCACCCTTTCCTTTATACACAGGGGCTACTATAGCAACTCTCCATTCATCTGGTATAGCTCCTCCGACCAAACAATAATCAAATAAGTACTTCAGATATGGTACTATATCCCAACCCATTGTCTTTAGTATATCCCCAGAAATCTGATCAATTCCAGCCGCTTTTCTAGTTTTCAACTTTTGTATCTTATTGTAAATGTCATTGTTATCATATGTAAATTTTATTACTTCTTTGGCCTTAGTCTCCTCCCCTATCTCGACATTATCCTTGTAACAACATTCCCGTCTCTAAGTCATTCCTGAAAATTAAAATAGTTATTTTATCTGAGAATGAAAATAATAATGAAATATTGCATAAAATGCAGGTTTGCACTAGATCAATCAGTGTGATATCAACACACTGACTTCCGATGCTAATTCCAAAATGAAAATCAGAATTCATTCTGGTCACTTCAGCCTTGCAACAATTATATTTCACAGGGGGAAGTAATCAGCCTATATTCAAAACAGACATATTTAAAATGTAGGGTTACATCATGGACTAATATGTTGGGAATTTTGTGCACATTCTTCCCATGAATATAATGCTGTAACTGCTAGATAAGTCTTAACAGAATTTCTTAAAATAATAGTTTAATGAATTTAGCAAGAACCATAGGCACCCTTCTTGAAATTTCAAAGAATGATAAAGTGCAGTTAGTACAGTAACGGTTCAAATCCCGTTACAAGGTAATATCTGTATTTTATTATTATTATTGCATCTGTGATATTATTATTATTATTATTATTATTATTATTATTATTATTATTATTATTATTATGTCCGTATTATCATTATTTTATCTGTGAGATTACTATTATTTTGTTATAATTATTATTCAGATCCATTATGCAATGCTTGTCGCTTGCGTATTTGTAATTGAGTGTATGCATATATACGTATATGTAGATTAACATTAAATACCTGTACAGTGAGAGTTTCGATATATCAGATGTGGATGTGACGTTGTTATATTTTGCACTACTGGCAATTCTGCCAAGTCATTGCTACGTCATGGCTACGTCATCGTGAGCTTTTAGCAATGCGCTCAGAGACTCAGCCGCCCCAGGGGATTTCACCATTACATGCAACGGTTTGAGACGTTGTGGGAGTATGTCATTGTTATTTTTGGAGATTACGTAGCTGTGTCAACCAACGTCTATAAAAGGTGGATGCATATTGTAGCGTCAGTCATTAGTTAAACGGAAGCTGAACAGTGAAGAAGTCTACTAGATGAAGAGGCCTCAGTCGGTCAGTCAACGAGTGTGAACGAGAGATGGAGAAGACTCAGTGAGCCATTAAACATTGGTCATTGAGAGAGTGAGGCCAAAGTTAGTTGGTCACTTAGTTGAAGACACGGACGCAAGGGCTTACCATGGAGTCAGAGAGGGCAACCCTGGACCTGCCATGAGGTAATACCATATTGACTTACAAAGAAGTCAGATGATATGGAGAAGAAGCAGTCACAAGGATGTATCACCAAGTTAGGCGTGACACATCTACAGTAAACACCAGATCAAAGAAATACGTCGTAATTGCACTCAAAGTGTTGAAGGTACAGTCGAGTGAAACAGTGAGGGATATATTCTGTATAAATTGTTAAATGTCCGGTCAAGAAGAATTCAAATTCATGCCTATTTTCTTTCAGTTGCAATGTCATAATTTCATATTCTCATCTGTTTTATCGCAACAAGACTCACTATTTTTTATATATTATTTAAAGAATATATTTTGTTCTATCAAACGAATTCATAGTTTCATTTCAATGACAGTAAAATATCTTAACCTCAAAATGAATGGGGAAACCGAACGCCAATCTCATTTTCCCAGAACTTATATGGTATTGTATGGTATGTTGTCAAAAGTAAGCTTATTACCCCCACACCCTAGAGATAGTCAAGAGTCTCATTCTATTATTGCTGCACTGAGTGGCAGCTGGCGCCCTTCAAATAACGTATGTGTAAGTAAGCAGGTAATAAGTAAGTGTGAGTACAAGGTCTGACGAGTGTGTATTTTATTTAATGAACTAGCTGATGTACCCGTGCTTCGCTACGGGATTCTCAGAAAGACTGACTTTGTGGTTTTCTTAACCTGAAATCAACATAGGTCATTACAAAAATGTAAGTATGAATGTAGCGATTAAAAGCAATGCTATCATATAAAATACTCGATCAAATGGAAAGCCGCACGTTTTATCACTTTTAACGAACAGTGCTGCGGTTAGATTGCGGTGCCAATCTAATAGTCCAAAGTTCCAGACCTGGGATGACCAGGCCGCAGATTGCCATGAACAGTCATCTGCCATTATTCCGTTAAATATGCACACTGTTCATTTTAATCAGTGCCTCAGAGTAGGGATTGAATAGCCCGAATGCTATGATGATCCAGTGTGTTACGTACCAGTAGTATCAGAAAATTTATAAACCAGGGGAATGGCATGCTAAAGAAGAAAGTTATCTAACTCCCCAGCTACTTCCCATCAATATTCAGGCAGGCTTTTACACTCTGCACGACTGGGCGAGTTGACCGTGTGGTTAGCGGTGCGCAGCTGTGAGCTTGCATCGGAGAGATAGTGGATTCGAACCCCATTGTCGGCAGTGCTGAAGATGGTATTCTGTGGTCTCCCACTTTCACACCAGTCAAATGCTGGGCCTGTACCTTAATTAAGGCCTAAGACACTCCTAGCCCTTTCCTATCCGATCGTCGCCATAAAAGCTATCTATGTTGGTGCGACGTAAATCAAATAAAAATACTCTGTACGCAGCAGTAATCCTATCTACCGGAGATGAGGGGCAACAGAAGACACAAAGCACATCACGACAAACAATGGCCAATGTAATGGTATTGTTGATCAATGTTATGAGCTTTCTATATTGTAGGCCTTCACATTTAGTTTTCTTTCAACTCTGTGATTTGTAAAATATTTTATACCCTAAACTGTAGTTTCTTATTCTCCGACTTTACACACCGATTTTCATTAAATACTGTTTACCCATTTTCTCGTTACTCGGTGCTGATATGGACTTAGTGACAAAAATCCAAATTCATGAATATCTTTGTGATCATAGCCAGTACGGTAACAATGTATAAGGCATGAATAATAGGAGATTTAATATTATATAACCTTAGTTATGTAGCATTCATCGATTACACCTCTAATAAGAAATATTTGAGAATTACATTTTAGGCCTTCCCCTAAACTACCATTTTTCTCAGCGTGAATACAATTATTGATAGCCTAGATTGTAGCAGCTTATTCCCCAACTTTGAATATCCATTTTCTTTAAAATATGACCACTAATAACATAATTGTTGAGAATTCAATTTTAGGCCTTCCCCTAAACTACCATTTCACTCAGCGTGAATAAAATAATTTACAGCCTAGATTGTAGAGGCTCATTCTCCGACTTCACATACCGATTTTCATTAGACCACTAATAACATAAATAGTTGAGAATTCAATTTTAGGCTTTCCCCTAAACTACCATTTCACTCAGCGTGAGTAAAATGATTTATAGCTTAGATTGTAGAGGCTCATCCCCCGACTTCACATTGCGATTTTCATTAAATTCTCTTTTACCGTTTTCTCGTGATGCGTGTACAGACAGACAGACAGACAGACAGACAGACAGACAGACAGACAGACAGACAGACAGACAGACAGACAGACAGACAGACAGACAGACAGACAGACAGACAGACAGACATTACGGAAAAGCAAAAAGTGCATTTTCTTGTTACTATGGACATGACCGATACAGAAATACCATTATTTTCAAATTCTGAGCAATGTACAGACAAAACTCTTACTTTATATATATAGATATTAATTTTCAGAGTTTCCATTTTAAATGCAGATATTTCATATTTTGCAAGTCAAATGCAGTTTTATAATATTTGTAAAATTAGTCAGCGACTTAGGAAAGTTTCAGTACCAATATAACAATTTTAGATGGCACATTAATGAAATCTGAAAATTCACCCTCAGGGAATCTTCTCCTCATGCAAATAATTTATTTCACATAAATACAGAATATATTAAGCAAAGTCTTTCTGAAAGCATGACTTTTGGTGGTGAGTACATTTCGAGCATCATTAGGCTTATTGGAGCTATTAATAGGAACAGTAAATTCTACTGGTTTAAATAATATTGGTATTTAATGAACAGGCCGGTAACCTTCTGTCATTGTTATGGATAATGCACCTGCCTCTCCGTAATCTATATATATAAAGTAGCTTGTCCTGACTGACTGACTGACTGACTGACTGACTGACTGATTCATCATCGCCGAGCCAAAACTACTGGACATAAAGAAATGAAATTTTGGAGATATATTCATATTAAGATGTAGGTGCTCGCTAAGAGAGGATTTTTGGATATTCCGTCGCTAAGGGGGTGAAAAGGGGGGTGAAATTTTAAAATGAGTGTGTCTATATCTCAAAACTTTAAACGTTTACAGATGTGAAAATTGGTATTTAGAATCGTCTTTAAAAATAACGAAACACGTATTTTTTTTGTTTTGAGACAATCCCAATAGGAGGGGCACAAAAGGGTGAAAAAGGGGTTGAATGCCTTTAATCGGGATACCGGTATTTATATCTCAGAAACTGAAGATATTACAGACATGAAAATTGGTACTTTTGATCTCTTTTAAAAATAAAGAAACACGTATTTTTGTTTGGGGGAAATCCAATTAATGGGAGGGTGAAAAGGGGGTGAATTTTTAAAATGGGTGCATCTATATCTCAAAACTCTTAAAGTTTACAGATGTAAAAATTGGTACTTAGAATCTTCATTAAAAACAAAGAAACACGTATTTTTTTTTGTTTTCGGAAAATCCCAATAGGAGGGGTGAAAACGTGGTTGAATGACTTTCATGAGGATACTTATATCTCAGAAACTGAAGATATTACAGACCTGAAAATTGGTGTTTAGGATCTCCTTTAAAAATAAAGAAATACATATTTTTTGTTTTTGGAAAATCCAATTAATGGGGGGTGTGAAAAGGGGGTGAATTTTTAAAATGAGTCTATCTATATCTCAAAACTTTTAAAGATGTAAAAATTGGCATTTAGAATCTCCTTTAAAAATAAAGAAACACGTATTTTTTGTTTTCGGAAAATCCCAATTGGAAGGGTGGAAAAGGGTGAAAAAGCGGTTGAATGCCTTTAATGAGGCTACTTATATTTCAGAACCTGAAGATATTACAGACCTGAAAATTGGTATTTGGGATTTACTTTAAAAATAAAGGAACAGGTATTTTTTTGATTTTGGAAAATCCAAATAATGGAGGGTGAAAAGGGGGGTGAATTTTTAAAATGAGTGTGTCTACATCTTAAAACTTTAAAAGTTTACAGATGTAAAAATATGGTATTTAGAATCTTCTTTAAAAATACAAGAACACGTATTTTTTGCTTTCTTTAAATCCCAATAGGAGGGGTGTAAATGGGTGAATAATGGGATGAATGCCTTTAATGAGGATACATATATCTCAGAAACTGAAAATATTACGGAACTGAAAATTTGTATATGGGAGCTCCTTTAAAAATAAGGAAATACGTATTTTTTTGCTTTTGGAAAATCCAATTAATGGGGGTTAAACAGGAGTGACAAACTGGGGTGAATTTTTTGAAAGACTATATCTACAGAATATCTGAGAAACGTAAAATGTTATAGACGTAAAAAGTGGGTATTTGGAATCTCCTGTAAATGTAAAGAAAGATAGGTGATTTGTTTTCGGAAACTCCACGTAAGGGGAAATAAAAAGGGGTGAAATTTTAAAAAGCGAATTTCTACAGTATATCTCAAAACCTTAACATGTTACAGAAGTGAAAAATGGTATTTTTATCTCTATTAAAAATAAAGAAACGTGTATTTTCAGCTTTCGGAAATACCACTTGGGTGGAAGTGGGGGGGGGGGGGTAAAAGTGACTGAAAATGGTGTTGAATTCTTTTAATTAGGCTACTGATATCTCAAAAATGAAGATATTACAGACGTGAAATATGCTTTGGAATCTGCTTTAAAAGTAAAGAAACACGTATTCTCGGAAAATCCAATGAAGGGGGGGGGGGTGGGGGTGGAAGAATTGAAAAATTAATTGAATTAATTGTATGAGAATACATACATCTAATAGAAACTAAAGTTGTTACGGACGTGAAAATTGTTATTTGAATCTCCTTAAACAAAGAAAAACGCGTTTGGGGGGCGGGAGTGAAAAGGAGTTGAATTCCTTTCATGAAGACACATAAATCAAAAACTGAAGAAGTTAGAGTCGTGATAATTACTATTTAGAAGATCTTTTACTATTAAGGAAACAAGTATATTTTGCCGGAAAATTCACTTACGGGGTGGGGGGGAGGGGAGTGTGAAAGGAAGTGAAAATAAAGTGAATTATTTTTATGGGGATACTTATATCTCAAAACTGAATGTAACAGATGTGAACATTGGTGTTTGGAATATCTTTTAAACATAAAGAAACACGTCTTCTATTTTTTTTTTGGGGGGGGGGGGTGTAAATAAACTTAACGGCGGTGGGGTGTAAAAGGAGGTGAGATCAATTGATTTTACTGTTCATAATGTACTTAAGGAGCCTCCGTTGCTCAGGCGGCAGCGCGCCGGCCTCTCGCAGCTGGGTTCCGTGGTTCAATTCCCGGTCACTCCATGTGACATTCGTGCTGGACAAAACGGAGGCGGGACAGGTTTTTCTCCGGATACTTCGATTTTCTCTCTCATCATTCATTCCAGCAACACTGTCCAATATTTCATTTCATTTGTCATTCAACGATCATTGCCCCAGAGGTCTGCTTTCGGCAGCCGGCACAATTCCTATTGTCGCTGCTAGATGGGGCTTTATTCATTCCATTCCTGACCCTGTCGAATGACTGGAAACAGGCTATATAGTTTCGATGTACTTATTCTGATCATAAACCGATCATTTTTAATCTTTCCTGGGCTGGTTTTCAACAGCCATCTTTTCCTTCGGAGAACGTTCTTAGATTACAGTAGATCCTCCTGGCATGTAAATAAAAATGTAAACACATTTGAAATAAACGATAGGAATGAGATGGACCGTCAAATTGTTCACCTCTATAATAAGGTCAACAATGCACGGAAGTATGTCATTGGTATCGCTAGAAATCCCGCACACTTGCCTACGCGCGACGATGGTGCTGGTCACATTGTAACAATGACACTGGCAGCAGATGTAATTTACCGCCAAGTAGCGATCTTGCAGCTTGCTGTGGGGTTCAGAACATCTTTTAATAATAATAATAATAATAATAATAATAATAATAATAATAATAATAATAATAATAATAATAATAATAATAATAATAATAATAATGTTCTGGACCGTTGTCAAATGTGCGGACCCCCCTGGAAAATGGTCCTGGACGGGTAATGACTAAGAATGCAGTCCGGCCGCGGGTTCAGTACCGCCAAGGCACCTAAGACGACACCACGCCGGATCTCCTGAAGGATTTGATCCATATTAAAAACGCTTATAGGAAAAGATGGCAAAGATTTAGGGACCCAACTGACGGGGTGGAATATCTGGACCTAGCCCGGGAAGTACGAAATCGATTGCTGGAAAGAAAGATTGAAAAATGTGAGGAAACATACCGTAATCTATTAGAAAACGAGTCAGATCGCGAATTTTGGCGGATTCTCGCAGAAAACGAGTCAGATCGCGAATTTCGGCGGATTATATATCTAAAACAATTAGCATTCAATTATAAATTTCAGTATAATACCGTAGCGAAGCACGGGTATCTTGCTAGTAATAGATAAGACCCCTACTTCGAGCGCCCGTAAAGAAATATCCCAGCTCGTATGTGTACCGGTATGACTAAATTAGTCGATGAGGTAGCGAAGGAACAAGGGCACGAGGTTATTAGGTTACCGCCGTATCACTGCCACTTCAACCTCATTAAGTTGGTACCGGTACTGTATGGGGTGAAGTAAAACATTACGTATACACTAATAACAAGTCCTTCACAATTACTGTAGTGGAAGGACTGTTACGGGAGAGTATTACTCGAATGGATGCGACTTTGTGGAGGAAGAAAGTTAGCCATGTCGCACAATAACTCGGCAATGGCAATACATGGCATCAGCAGTGACTGCCAGGAATTGATGATCTGCCTAGACGATGATGACAATGACAACGGAGGCGACGCGTCGCGACGGTGGTGATAGCAGTTATCTGGAGGGTATCGAGCGCCTCTACCTGTATGAATCAGGTATGAAAATAAGGTTTCTGAATGTTCGTAAATTTTATAGATTTTACTTGAAACTTTTTGTGTTAGCAAAAATGTATATTATTCTAACATTTATTGATGTATTTAAAGTACGATTCTTCTCGGCCGATTTCTCCCGTATTAACATCGCGATAATGTATATGTATCTCGTATCATTTTGTGTGATGAAATATTTTATTGTAAACAATCGGTGTGCTGAAAGTTCGATTTTGTCGGCCGATTTCATTTGTATTGTGTATTATCGCGATGGCATTAAAAGAATTTCTCCCATTTTTAAAAAACTCACTCACGTGTCGTGCAATCAGCTGTTGTTGCGGCGGCAAAATTGCTTCGTGCGCTATTGCAGTGTGACCAACATTGTGCTCAGCTGTCATGTGCAAACTTTATAGTCCAGCCGCGGCGCATTCCTAATCAGCTGATATTAGTAAAAGGAAAGGCTCTTGGGGTGCGTTATTTGTTGCTGATGTTATGCTTTTAAAGCAACATCGTGTGCTGTGGATATTGTCCTTTAAGTCTTATTTGAAGATTTTTTACATGGTGGATTTTAGGAGGGTCATTTGGTTCGAGAGGTAACAGGTGTACAGGAGGGAAGAGAAGTTAGTCTCTTCAAATGTATTACACCCTGCAGTTTGAAATATGCACGCACACGCCGTAGGAGAAAGGATTAATTCATATCGTATCTGAAAGTAAACAAGTTTATCACAGATGGTATCCACCTCATTTTCCTATCGTGATGAAGAGGGTATTTCATGCCATTAAAATGTCCTTACGTTCCTTGTAGTATTTCATGGCTGAGGAGGATACAGTCTGGTCGAAGGCGCCGGTATTGGCAGCCTTCGGAAACCCTATTCTGGACATGTGTGTTTTACTTGCTGATGGTCAAGTGTTAAAGAAACACTATTTGCTTCCTGACGGTCAGAAGGAAATTACTGAAAGTGAAAAGGAAACAATTTTACGAGATGTGCGGGGAAGGTTTGTTATATTTATTCACGCCTTATAATTTACGACCACAGAGCACTGAGCGATGCTAACGTTGTTTCCTATCATGAAATAATAACTACTTCATTAATACATTGTAATTTACTTTAATTTAGGTATACAATTCAGTATTGTGCTGGTGGTGTAGCTCAAAATACTCTGAGAGTATTTCAGTGGCTGTCTGGTGTCGCTCTTAGTTCAGTATTTCTTGGTGGTATTGGAACTGACGAGCATGGAAAAATGCTTGAAAATCTTGTTAAGAAGTGTGGAGTTTGACTCACCCATCAAAATATCTGGCACCTTAGCAAAAACTAGGGCTGGGACAGATACAACGCAACCGTTTCCGGAACACAACCGTTGTCGAATGAAACCGTTGCGAGAAAATAACAGTTGCAGTTGCGCTTTGCTGTTGCGTTCTTCGCCAGCACAGATCAAGTGGAGTTTCAAGTTTCACAACCGGTACGTATACAAAACTGCCTTCCGCAATCGTTGCGTTTTTGACACTGGGGTTTTCCAGTGTAACTCACAGGTGAGATAGGCTGTTCTGGAGAGCTGCCCTGCTATTGAATTATGCGCCTAATTTGTCACCGAGAGCCATAATAGACAGTGCTACACCAGTTCTATAGCTCGAGTGTTGTGAGGTACAGTTAGTTGAGTATTTTTAGAGTTCATTTTGTTAGTTATTCTAATTAGCCCTCATACAGTCATTAAATACAGAACTAATGGATCTTTAGATCCCGTGACATTTAACATTTAAAAGTAAGACGAAAACATAACATGACTTCAAATCCGACTCTGTAACGACAGGCACACTCACAAAGGCGATCGTGAGTTGAGAACCAAGCTTTTACGAACAACTAAAAACATAGGTATTAATCAAGGCCTTGATAGTAGTAGGTTAGAAGAGTGTTAAAAACAAGAAAGTTATATTACTACTATCGACCAAACTATTATGCTCATTCAAATGTTGTTTATGTTATAACCAGTACGCCTATAAAAATCCAATTACACCATTATAAATTTCGTCGTTTTATTTCACGGTAGTCACGAACGTTTGGAATTTTAAATTTGTACTTTAGTGTTTTTATGGCAAATGGAACGCAGGAAGTGCCCGTTTTTAAACGCGTTTCAACAATACGTCAAGTTAAAAAAATTATTTCTCAAAACACGTCATCAGATCGAGTCCAAATTTTAACACAATATACAACGTAATATTTTATACATTAACTTATTTATAAATTTAAGAATTTACCGAGCTCGATAGCTGCAGTCGCTTAAATGCGGCCAGTATCCAGTAATCGGGAGATAGTGGGTTCGAACCCCACTGTCGGCAGCCCTGAAGATGGTTTTCCATTTTCACACCAGGCAAATGATGGGGCTGTACCTTAATTAAGGCCACGGCCGCTTCCTTCCCATTCCTAAGCCTTTCCTATCCCATCGTCCGCTCTTCCAAACTCGGAATACGATCTATGCCAGTTTTTACTACGGCTAGTCTCCAGTCTCCACTTCGAACCCTAGCCGTGACAACAAAGCATAATCAAGGCCTAGACACCAAACTGGAAGTCGGCCTCCCACCACCATGCCCAACTGCATCCTACCTAGCGTAGATCTTGCCTACACAGACGATGTTCTTCTCAGATACCTGAAAAATGAAGGAATCCCGATTATAAACCTCCGGAGAATACATCAGAACTACATGCCTACTGACCGAGTACTCCTCCAACTTTCTTCAGAACGAGCGGTCCAGACAGCAATAAGATATGGAATTTTCATCAACGCCAAGCCACACTACGCCGAGCCCTGCCCACCCCAACTGGAAAACGAGTTCGGACCGGACCCGGGAACCAAGCCACCTTGCCGGCCACCTCCAATGAGGACCCCCCCATACATCCCACCACCCCAGCCATCAACCCATCCCCTTACTACCCTAGTCACTACTATTACCACCACCATGGCGACTATTCCTGCCCGCAGCTCTACCTACACCCCTACAACCACTACCACCATGACCCACTCCTCCCCTATCATGATGTCCCCCGTTTCCTTATCCAACACAACCCAACCGGCGACAGAAGAAGCAGCCCACAACACCACCATGGACACAGAAAGGCCACCGTCACCGCCACCAGCTCCCGAGTCCGAGTCCGAGCCCAATAGAACAACCCTGCATCCACCAGCTCCAGAACTTCACACCAGCTGTGTCATTAGAGGAGTGAACCCAGCCATCCCACCAGAACTAACAAACCAAGAACTTCAACGAGCAGGACTTCAGCCGAAGAAAGTAAGCAGAATCCACAACGCAACAGGACCCACCTACATGATAAGAGTACAACTCCAGCTCCCCGAAGAAACTCACCGCCTGACCGAAAACGGAATCCAGCTCTTCGGGAAGCACCATCGGGTGGAAGCATCACGCTCCCCTCCGCAAAAACCCACCCACCCCAATCGCAACCCTTCCCAGAACCATACCCGTCTCGCTCCCCCTACCAACTCACACAACAACTCCCAGCTCCTTCTACTACTCCTCACCTCCCTAGCAAACATCACCTCCTTCTACCATCAAATCATCCCTCTATTCCTTCCAAACAATCACAACCTCATTAGAATTTAAGTCTATATATGTAACCAGCCAATGTATGTAAACCGTAAAATAATTCCAATTAATGTATGTAACCTCAAAAGAAATCAATAAAAAGCAAAAGAACGGATACTGCACCTTAGCCAAGAGGCCAATCCCTCACCTCAACAAATCCAAAGCTCCTTCCTTTTAACATCAAACCTCTCCAAATCCCCGAACCCCGCCAAATCTCCTGGCCAGAGAGAAGGCGTAACCTTCTAGGTGGCCCGCCCCTTCCCTTCGGGAAGGGGAATGAAAACTTCCCCCTTGGTCCCATCGTCGCCATAAGACCTACCTGTGTCGGTGCGACGTAAAGCAAACAGCAAAAAAAAAAAAAAATTAATACGAATTTGATATTCCCAAGGAAAAAAAGCTGTTATCAATTTTGTAAGACAACTTTTTTCTTGGCTTAGGGTGGTTGGAAAACTACATTCTTGGTCGCGTTGTAATCTTTATACATCCAATGGTTATGCTATATGACTGTGAAATTCGTAAATGAATTCAATTCATTCATATCATTTGTGTTTATATTGGATGTGAGACGTTGCCGCGCACTCCCTCATTTGTTCGGTAGAAATACGTTATTTTGCAACCGTTGTCTGAGCGCAACTGTTTTACCCAGCACTAGCAAAAACTTCGTTGGCTACCAATGTTTTTTTAGTTTTGGCACATATTAATGGGATAACACAACATTTTTCCCGCACACTGATCAATCGAAAGGATTTAGGACTGACCTTACAGACAGCAGACGTCCTGTGGCTTTGAGTCTCCGAGTGTTGGCGGAGAAATCCGAAGGGGTACGATTTCTGAATAAGCTGTCCTGTGGCTTTGAGTCTCCGAATGTTGGCGGAGAAATCCGAAGGGGTACGATTTCTGAAGCAGCCGTAATGTGGCTTTGAGTCTCCGAATGTTGGCGGAGATATCCGGGAACGCGAGAAGCTTGGCGCACTTCAGACACGTTGTTAGCCTGCTCGTAGCGTTGTGATGAATGTTCTTTGAGAAACTAAACACGTCAGTAATCTGCTCTTAGCATAGTGGAGAATGTTTTTTAAATGTGAAGCTGAGAAGCTAGTCTTGGCGCACTTCAAACACGTTAGCAGTCTGCTCATAGCATTGTGATGAATGTTTTTTGAGAAACTAAACCCGTTGTCAGTAGCCTTCTCATAGTATGGTGGTGAATGTTTTTTTAAATGCAGTGTGGTGAATATTTTTAATGTGTACAATCACATGACTGCTCGTGCATAGTGACCAATGTTCTTCGCAATATATCGTAGTTTAATATACTTTTACCGTAGTTTAATATAGTTTTAATGTGGGCGTAGTTTAATATAGTTTACCGTAGTTTAATATAGTGTGTGACTACAAAGTGTTAAGCGAAGAATTGTTTTACAAGTGTGAGTGAATCGAAACATTTCGTGTGTTCTGAGTGCGGTAAAAGATATGATTACAATAAGAATTTAAGACAACACGTTTCCAAAGCACATCCCGAAAAGCTGAATGTTATCGCGCCTGTACTAAAAAGTAAACATTCGTACGCCTATCGGTGTGAAATTTGCAACAAGAATTTCAATTATGAGTACAACTTTAAACGTCATCAACGGGACTATCATGGTGAGGAGTCAGTTGCAAAGAGATCATTGAATTGCAGCCTGTGTAGTTATTAAGGAACCACAGAAAACTGTTTATTTGAACATTTAGAATCGGTACATGAAATACGTATAAAATCCGAGGAACTACAGTTCTCATCCTTTGATGACTTAATGACTTGGAAACGAGAAACTGAAGAGACAACACGTTCGCTCTTTGTTAAAAATCATGGGTCTCATGCGGCTTCTGATAATACTATAAGACATTATTATGAATGTCATCGTTCGGGGAATTTCGTCTCTAAAAGTAAAGGTGTTCGACATTTAAAATTGCAAGGAAGCAATAAAATCTGTGGAGTATGTCCTGCAAAGATAAAAGTTAGTGAAGCCGAAGATGGAACATGCCGAGTCAAATTTATCTCTACTCATGTCGGTCATCAACATGACTTAAGTCACTTGGGACTGACAGAAAAAGAAAGGGTCAGTATAGCAGCAGACATTGCTAATAAAATCCCTTTCCAAGCTATACTGGACAGAATTCGAGATTCAGTATCTGATTCTAAATTAGAAAGGATACATCTGCTAACGAAACAGGATTTATATAACATTGAACGGTGCTATAATTTGTGCTCCTCGTCAATCAGGCACCAAAATGATGGGACCAGCGTTGAGGCATGGGTGAGTGAAGTTAACTCTAGTGACAGTCCCTGTGTATTGTTTTATAAGCCACAAGAGACGGTCAATGAGTCACATCCAGAACTAAACAGCGCCGATTTTGTGTTAATTATAATGAATAGTGCTCAAGGTGAGATACTGAAGAAGTATGGTAATGACTGTATTTGTATTGATGGAACGCATGGGCTAAATAGCTACGGTTTTGAACTTACAACGCTAATGGTACTGGATGACATGAGGCAAGGGTTTCCATGCGCCTTTCTCATATCCAATAGGAATGACTGGCAAATCCTCTCCATATTTTTCCAGTACATAAAGTCGGAAGTTGGAACAATTTCTCCTAAGGTTTTTATGTCTGACTTAGCAGAATCGTTCTTTAATGCTTGGATTTCAACAATGGGAACTCCAGCAATGAGACTCTATTGTACCTGGCACGTAGACAGGGCATGGAGGAAAAATATAAGCAGTAAAATTAAAGGCCAGGGAAAACAGGCAAATGCTTACAAGCTTATTAGAACACTACTGGAGGAGAGAGATGCGGCAGCGTTTGATATGATGTTTCCTGTCGTATTAGAGAAGTTGAAATCTGATCCTGACACGTCTGAGTTTGCTTCATACTTCCTGGACAACTACCTAAGTAATGCAAAATGCTGGGCCTACTGTCACAGGCTGCATGCAGGCCTGAACACAAACATGCACATAGAGCGAATGCATCACACGCTTAAATACATCTATCTCCAGGGAAAGCATGTGAAACGCTTAGATAAAGCAATATATGCACTAATGTCCTTTGTTAAAGACAAGCTGTTTGACAGGCTTATTGTGCTTACAAAAGGGAAACTGACAAGCAAATTGAAGGACATTCGTCGCAGGCATAAATCAAGCTTACAAATAGACAAAAGCCTGATTATTAAGGAAGACTGTGGTTGGAAAATACCGTCGTCCTCTACAGTGGCCGAGATGTACTTTGTACAAAATAATGAGGCTCAATGTAAATGCAAATTGATCTGTAGTGAATGTAACGCGTGCATACACAGATATTCCTGCTCATGCATTGATTCCAGCATTAAATGGAATATGTGTAAGCACATACACAGTGTATGTCAAATTCAAACCGGCAATGAACACCGTGCAGAAAATCCTGTGGACGTTGATGGACTCATTATAGACTGTGAGGACGCTTGTGCTGTGAATGAAAAGGAAGAAATACTAGCCCAAGTCGGTAGAAAGGAGAGTGGTAAGAGTTCTGTTCCCTTTTCGGAACAAAAGGACGTAATCACTGCTGAATTGTTGGAATTAATTAAGGGTATTTCCACAACAAGGGAACTTGAAGTTCTTAAGAAACAAACAGCATCCTTAAGGGCGACTTTGGCAGCAGTTCGCAATCAAAATGAACAAGTACCAATGTCCGTGCCCATGACCAAAAAGAGAAAAATTATTCCACAGAGAAGGCTATTTTCTACGAAAAAGAGAAAAACGTTCCATCGCGTACCTCTTGCCAAGCCAGATGTAGCGGAAACTCACGTCATCGCCCTGTCTTTGCTGCAAGGGAGAGAACCAGCGCACTATTTAAGTGTTAATAATTTTTATGTGAGTATGTTTATCTATATGCTTGTGTGTTTATGTTAAGATTTATATTAACGTGGGTAATTTATTCTAAATGCCTCCTCGTCCATTATTCTTTGGAACTCTGCTTTCCCCGCTGCTGGATGACTGAAGCCGCAGGACGACGTCTGTCTGCGATTAATATTAATTGAAGCTCTTAAACTGATAGACGTATCGAACATGAAAGTGTGTACAGTTTTCGTGTAGTTTATTTAAATGTGTATAACATTGTTCAGTGACCGATTGGAATACGATTATATTAACAGAACGTGATTGTGATTAATAGAATATCATTAATCATAGCTCACAAACTGATAGGCGTACGATTCCAAGCGCGCTGCCTCTTTCATCATTGTCTGGATCTCGGCTTCCTCCGCTGCTGTTCGGGGACTCGAAGTCACAGGACGACATTCGGCTTTTCCCGCTGCTGTTCGGGGACCTGTAGCCAAAGGACGGCTGTTCTTTGTAAGGGTAACTGAAGAATTATCATTCAATTGCATTTTGAAACCCCAGGTTCTCACCGAAGGTCTCTCCAAAAATTACTCCGTATAGGAGTAGACGAAACGCTTTTTAGCGTCGTGGGTAAAGATTTGTCACTCAGACTGCAGACTATATCCCAAACGAAACTAATGAAGGTCGTTACACAGCAGACAGTTCATTTGCAACAGAAAATATCATACTGCTATAATGTTATGAATATTTAAATTTACACTATATTAGTACAATATAATATACTATTATTGATATATGGACGAATTTTGTTCCAATCATTTAATATGCATTCATTTTTGAGAAACCTATCTGTATAAATGTCAAATGATGACTATCAGAGCTCTCTATGGTTACCTTCTTTAACTCGTAGTGTCGTACACATCATTCGAGGCGCAAGCGAGTTTCACTGTTCCCGCTACTGCGATCTAGCGAGTGATGTGTGATTTGTAAATTACCGCAAGGGGTCAAAATTGCGTCTTGCGCATGACATCACGCTGGGAGCAGGGAGTAAAGAATACATTATTTGCTGAACTATATTTAGTTCATTCAATACTGTATAATACACAAGCGTCTCGATATAACACTGCGATAATACGACCTGGCGAATCACAACGCATTCTCGCAGTGTCTGTGGCCATAATTCCCTTGCTTTGGTGATGGCGACTTTGGACGATAACACGAGTCCAACCACATCTTTCAAGAAGAAGAAGAAGTGATGGCGTGGCGACTTCGCGACTACGACTAGTTTGTTTACGATGATCAGCTGATGAGGACATCATTGATCGAATCCAGCCTATGTATACCTCTATATACGTTTGTCTGATAAGTTGAAACAGAAGAATGAAATTTATCAAAGTAATAATTACAACTCGAATACGAATGGATACTATTCTTTTTTTTCGTTTTACTATGAATGATTTCAGGTTAAGTTGCTCAGAAAACCGATGCAGTGTTTTTATTGTCCACGTTAATAATTATGGAATTATTTCAGGTTGTTACACAGAAATCCGAGTCAGTACTCTTATTTGTCCACGTTTGGAATTACGTAGCCGATAGTTTTGCATAAGGTATTCGACATTACAAGCTATGTTAGCAGAAAAAAAAACGAGGATCAGGGGTGTACAGGAGAGAAGAGAAGTTAGTCTCTTCAAATTTATTACACCCTGCAGTTTGAAATATCCACGCACACGCCGTAGGAGAAAGGATTAATTCATATCTTATCTGAAAGTAAACAAGTTTATCACAGATGGTATCCACCTCATTTTCCTATCGTGATGAAGAAAAGTATTTCATGCCATTAAAATGTCCTTACGTTCCTTGTAGTATTTCATGGCTGAGGAGGATACAGTCTGGTCGAAGGCGCCGGTATTGGCGGCCTTCGGAAACCCTATTCTGGACATGTGTGTTTTACTTGCTGATGATCAAGTGTTAAAGAAACACCATTTGCTTCCTGACGGTCAGAAGGAAATTACTGAAAGTGAAAAGGAAGCAATTTTACGAGATGTGCGGGGAAGGTTTGTTATAATTATTCACGCCTTATAATTTACGACCACAGAGCACTGAGCAATGCTAACGTTGTTTCCTATCATGAAATAATAACTACTTCATTAATACATTGTAATTTACTTTAATTTAGGTATACAATTCAGTATTGTGCTGGTGGTGTAGCTCAAAATACTCTGAGAGTATTTCAGTGGCTGTCTGGTGTCGCTCTTAGTTCAGTATTTCTTGGTGGTATTGGAACTGACGAGCATGGAAAAATGCTTGAAAATCTTGTTAAGAAGTGTGGAGTTATTACAAGGTAAACCAAGTTTAAATAATTATTGCTTATTGAGTAGGTTATATTTTTACAGTGCATTAGGGCAATTCATTTGGTACTGTAAATTTTTGTTGTTCATAGGTTAAAAGAACTAACTACTAGTACAATTCGAAAACTATCTGCAGTACCAGAACCTTGAATGTGGAATGCATTAACAATTAATTGTTGGGGTGGTAATCTCGCCTGTTAGCAATGCCATTTTTTTTTTCATTTTATAGTTTACCATTTATCCTTCTTCATCTTTACTGGATTATAACCTAAACTGAGGCTGATAGTTGTGACTTCATAATTGATGTCAGTGCAGGGGAAGATAATGCATTTTGAAAAAAAAAAAACCATCTGAGATATTTATTACGTATCAATATTTCTTGTTGTGGATTTAATTTGACCTAATCTGTCTTTAAATCGTAATATCTAAACTTTCTTATCCCAGATATTTCTAGGGTTGCTGGAGCCACGCAGGCACGTTTTGATTTAGCTATAGCCCGGGGTAAAGCATGCCCCACCCACCGACAAGTGCATTAAATCAAACTTCTGCTAGGCTATATATATTACATAACTTACAGGGACATTATTTTATCTGTTCAGGGGATTGTCACCTGCCAAGTCGCCTGCGCTGCGAGCCTGTCTCCCGCCAAGCACTTTGCCGTAATGCGGCCAGTGCTCGCACTGCACAGAGTCATAGAGTGTTTTCACACAATATTTCCTGTATTTTATGAAGGTATTATGTATATACACTCGCTCACATAATGAAAATGGCATTAGAACAATACTCTGAGCACTAAACATGTGAACACTTGACTAAACTGAACCTTACGCTGTTGAAGCTCTCGGCAGACTGCAAAGGAGGGGAATTTATAGGGCCGAGCAGCGTATTATGTCAAAGTGCTTGACGAGAGACAGGCTCACAGTGCAGGCAGCTCGGCGAGCGACAATCCCCTGAATAGATAAAATAATGTCCCTGTGTATATATATATATAATTTTTTGTATCGTTTTGGCCACTTAGGACCTCTGGTAATGCTTGTCAGCCTTTCTAGATTTCCAGTATTCTATCTTGGTGGAAAATGCAGTTCTTTGCCTTTCAGGCTACTTCGTGCCATTCTTCAACTCAAACTTTCGGTAATTACATTTTGAGTGACATTCCCTTTTCTTCCCCTTGGCCCTTCATATGTAAAGTTCGAAGTGAAGAAGAAGAAGAAGAAGAAGAAGAGGAAGAATAACTTGTGGTCGGATTGTAGGACACTAATTTAGAGGGAGATTTCAGTACTAGTTGGCCGTGCGCGTAGAGGCGCGCGGCTGTGAGCTTGCATCCGGGAGATAGTAGGTTCGAATCCCACTATCGGCAGCCCTGAAGATGGTTTTCCGTGGTTTCCCATTTTCACACCAGGCAAATGCTGGGGCTGTACCTTAATTAAGGCCACGGCCGCTTCCTTCCAACTCCTAGGCCTTTCCTATCCCATCGTCGCCATAAGACCTATCTGTGTCGGTGCAACGTAAAGCCCCTAGCGATTTCAGTACAGAGTCAAAATTAGCACATTGTGTTACTTTTGGTGAAATTAACTGTAGAAGACAGATTTACCCCTAAAGTTTGCCTACTGCCTATTGGCGAGGGTGAGAGGCATTTCCCTGATCGGGAGTTAGCACATTTTTTTGCAATATGTCTGGTGCCTTTGCATCAAAAGCAAACAATAGAAGATTTATTGATAGACAAAGGAAGAACCCTAGGTTTAGGAAGAATATTCACGGGAGATCGAACTGCTTGAGGAAATTGAAGTATAGTTTGATACGTCACCAAGAGAATGTACAGTGTGAGCTTGAGCTAAATTATACAACTGGAGCATAGGGGTGGGTGGAGCAGCCACATTAAACAACTGACAGAAAGAGGAAGTAGCAAAAAATTGAACAACAGAAAGTAATTCCTGTGTAGAATGGGCAATATTTAAGACATCACTATGAGTAGTGATAGAATCAAGATAATCATGAGTAAGCTCATGAGGGAGTTGATGACGTCGAACAAACTCCAAACTTAGTTTATTGCATAAAATAAATTTAATTATAAGGCCCGTATTGTTGTACGTATACTTAATCAAAAAGGTATGGTCAAATGTTCCACCTTTACAATACTAAATTTGTTTTATTTATTTAAATAACATTTAAAAATAACGGAACATTTTTCATCTATCCTGTAGATGTCATCAGGCGAGAAGTTTTAAGATTAAGAACAAAGGACAAGGACAAAAACACACTAAAATAATTCGGAATACCGAATGCATGAGTTAAAATGTTGAAAAATTATGTTTGAATGTTCTGAGCACAATGTTAAGAAAGATATTGAACACGAGATAGTTCAGTAAAATTGGTCCTTCTTGAAGTGATGATGTTGTGTTGAAATACAGTTTGCCGAATGCTTCAATTGAAACTTGGTGATATGGAGCACAATATTTAGTTTAGTAGAATGAAGTTAAAAAAATTAAATGTTAAACATAAGTGATGGTTCCAGTAAAATAAAATTGAGTTCATCTTGTTGGCGTGATGATGTTAACAATTTTTGATAATAAGGTAGGTGGAATATCTGATTTCGTAGGTGGAAAAATGTGCAGTAGAATGCCGTCCCTGCCTGCCCAAGAATGGTTGGCTTAAGCATGTACTGATGTTTATGGCTGACTGGAGGTGGACTGTGGAGGCCGTGTGTGATGGAAGTTATTATCAAGAATTGTTAATATCATGCCAACAAGATGAACTCAACTTTATTTTACTGGAACCATCACTTATGTTTAATATACATTTAATATTTTTATCTTCATTCTACTAGAACAAAACATTGTGCTCCATATCACCAAGTTTCAATCGACACATTCAGCAAACTGTATTTCAACAGGTCATCATCACATCAAGAAGGACTCTATTACCAATTTTACTGAACTATCTCCTGTGTTCAGTATCTTTTTAACAGTATCAAACATTGTGCTCAGAACATTCAAACATAATTTTTCAACATTTTAACTGACACATTCCATATTCCGAATTATTTTTTAATGTGTTTTTGTCCTTGTCCTTTGTTCTTAATCTTAAAACTTTTCGGCTGATGAATGTCTACAGGATAGATGAAACATGTTCCATTATTTTTAAATGTTATTTAAATAAATTTAAAAAAATTTAGTATTGTATAGGTGGAACATTTGACCATACCTTTTTGATTAACTTAGTTTATGTTGCACTTTGTATGAGGGAAAGTAATTATGCATAGCAGTACGGAATTGAAACCAGTCAGAAAAATAGGTCATATTTTCTAATGAACAATTTAAGTATCCTTTAGTTTTAGAAGACAACGACCAATTAACTGAGGAAAGGAAGCTAAGTTAACCGTCAAAAATTTCTGAACTGAGAATAACCATATGGTTAGACTACAAGGGTCAGTATTTTGTAACTGAGGTACTTGAGACAGAGATTGCTTAACAGTCTGTATATTAAGAGAAGTATCAACAGTACTGAGTTATTGAGAAGGTAAAAAAAAAAAAAAAAAAAAAAAGAAGAGGGTGAAGTTGCATAGGGTGAAATGCATCTGGTAGGGTAGTTTCAAAAACATCGTCGGATAACAAAGTGTCATTATAAGCTGGAGGTGAAGAATAGCTTGGATTTGGTAGTGAAATATTACAGTGAAGATCCTCTAATATTGGAAAATTATCAGAGAAACACGCCGTAATGAGATAATGACAATAACTGAAGGAGAAGAAGAAATGAAATATAGTGCTGGAAAATTATAGTATTGGTAATAAAAGATCAAAATTGTCTACTAACATTTGTGGCCAAAGATACCAGATCAAAGACAGGAATCAAAACGCTCTGTGACCTAACTGTGGTGGTGGTAGTATCAGGGGTTAGCTCAGCTGATGGTTTGTGATGTAACACAAGATTCAAATATGCAGAATTTGGATATATTATTTATTTAGTACCATATTTTAGAATAGTGTGAAAGCAAACAATAATAATAATAATAATAATAATAATAATAATAATAAAAGCCAATAAGCAGAGTTCGGGCAGCATGTAAAAACCCAAAGGATTCAAAATTAGGATGTGAAAAGAATCTACAACATGATCAAGAACAATTGTATTTAGAATAAATAAATTACAAACAACAAATAAGAGGACCGATATACTAGTGTAGCAATAAGAACCTCAATTAAGACTTGAGAAAAGTATTAAATATCGGTAACTTGAACTGGCCACAAAACAATAAAGATACTTCAGATAAAAT
Source organism: Anabrus simplex (assembly GCF_040414725.1). Classification (NCBI taxonomy): domain Eukaryota; kingdom Metazoa; phylum Arthropoda; class Insecta; order Orthoptera; family Tettigoniidae; genus Anabrus; species Anabrus simplex. Next base: position 29,088,779 of record NC_090268.1, read on the forward strand.
GAAATACCCAAGTACAGTTACACAATATAAAGCACCTAGAAAGAAGAAGAACCCTATACTGGGGAAGAAAAGAGAGATCACAGGCAGGGGTGGCAAACGGGATCTCGCCGTGCAAAGTAGATAGACGGAATATTTAGGAAAGTATCACCACTGAAAGAAAGAGAGTTTACGCGTTGACGGAGAGTGTTGCACTTAATGTTCCAACAGTCAGACATCGTGATGCTTTAAATCCAGAACTAGTTATATGAACGAATCAAGCATAGCACTCGCACCAAAGCACGAAGTTACGAGAATATGTGATGGCTTGAATAGAGGCGAGAAACACCAGATTCAGAAAGGTTCTGGGAAACAAATAAAATATCTTCACTCACCAAGTGTCTCCAAATAAAAAGTCCTGGGTGCAGGATGATGATAAGGCGTTACCAGCACGGCAAGATGTTGAGCCCTCCACACACACCACTGCCAAGACTGTGGAAGGGACAGAAAGTCTCAGTATATATAGGGCATGTGGAAGGTTCTGCAGACATACGAAAATATTCAAGAAAGTCCTGCAGAAAATGGCGTATTCTTGACATGGTGATCGAAGAGGTGGAGGCATGCGGCACTCAGTAACACGTCAGGCAGCGGTGCAAGGTGTTGGTAGTATGGCTGCGATGCAGAGGTTGACAACAAAGGTAAATGTAGAAGCATGTAGACTTTTGGGGGGATGTTACATAGGGCAGGAGAAGGGTAGCAGCTAATCGACATACTGTATTGCTAAAAATAAAGGTTTGTTACCTCTTGGTGAAATACGAAAAAATGAAGAGAACACAAATTAATCCAAAATAATTACTCTGATATACTTCTCCATAGGATCTTGACACAAGCAGTAATCCTCAGCCAAAGAATTTACTTGAGATTCCTGTAAATTATTATATTCCAGGATGAGACAGAGAACAATCATGATATTTATTCTTACCCTGATCATGAACGTGCAAGACAAGTTACTTGAAATAATCATCTTTACATTGGGATTTTATTACACAAAACACTATCCAAATCTGAGTGGGGCCTTTACTAAACATCCATTCCCCTCTAGAACATAACGTAATATTGCTAATCAAAACAACACACAACACCCTGGTCCGAACATGAACCAAGGATACAAAAATAACCACAAGGCAGAACTTCTCATGAAGGAAAAAAACATTGATTTTATATGCAACAAACCACCACAAAATATTGACATGGTGAATACAGTTGTTCACGGTGACCTTCCACTAAATGTGGCCGCCGAGTTTTGAGTAGGCGATCTGAAGATAGGACTCTGAAATCCCTACTAAGAATCTTTAAAAGAATGTCTGTGTACCACCTGATCTAATACCCTATGCATGATTAAGTTGTAGTGAGGTTGGTCACTTCTTAGAAAACTTCGGGCAGCAACACCACTGCCAATTTCCAGAACTGAACTTAATCCATCTTCCATCGCACAACACATTAAAAAGAGGTCAGAAGATGTTCCGATAGATGCCTGCCAATACAAAATCATACAAGAGAGTCTGAAAGCAATCAATGATCAGCTGGATGATAACCCATTTTATTCCTCTCCTTTTACAAGTACTGAACTCAATCAAGCAATTCGATCTTTGAAATCTGGCAAAGCAGCTTGTCTGGATGGTGTATTTCCAGAATTTATAACTCACCTAGGAAGTAATGGAAGGAAGTGGCTCAGGAATTTCTTCTCGGATATCATCGCCAAAGGACAAACACCACCTGAGTTCAAAATAGCTAAAATCATCACAATCCTTAAGCCTGGAAAACCAGCAGACGACCCACTAAGCTACCGTCCAATTTCACTCCTCAGTGTTGGCTATAAAATTCTGGAATGCCTAATTTACAACAGAATATACTGCACATTAGACAGCATAATACCGCCAGAACAGGCTGGATTCAGGGATAAATGAAGCTGTTGTGAGCAAGTCTTCATCCTTCATAGAATCAGGTTTCCAAAGAGGATTGAAAACATTCGTGGCTTTCATCAACTTAACTGCTGCACATGATACTGTGTGGATTGATGGATTAATGCTGAAGATAAAACAAGCACTGCCATATAGAAGACTCACTGTCCTGTTATCTACCATGTTAAGGAATCGTTATATCAGAGTGTGTGCAGGTGACAAGATGAGCAAGTCATACACCATCAAGAATGGCCTACCTCAAGGATCTTTCTTAGCCCCATTGTTTTTCAACCTATATACACGTGATGTACCAGAAACAATGTCCCATAAGTTCTACTATGCTGATGACTGCCATAGCAATTCAAACTAACCATCTTGAAGAAGGAGAAGAAATCCTGACACAGGATATACAAAAACTAGAAAACTATTTCAAACAATGGAGGCTTTGCCCAAATCCATCAAAAACGGAGGTCACAGATTTTCACCTTAACAATAGAATCTCCAAACAAGAGCTGAACATTACATTCTGCGGAAAAAGGATGAGAAACAATCCTAACCCTAAATATCTGGGAGTTACTCTGGACTGCTCACTGACTTACAGAAAAAAACCTCGAGAATACTGCAGGAAAATTTAAGGACCAGGAATAACATCATTCGCAAACTAGCCGGCACAACATGGGGTGCTGATGCAAGTACTCTTCGTATGGCAAGCCTTACTCTGTTGCCGAATACTGTGCATCGGTATGGTATAGAAGTGCTCATGTCCACAGAGTGGATACTCACTCAATGAGACCGTAAGGATCATAACGGGCACATTAAGATCAATCCCTGTGCCATGGTTTCACGTACTGGCAAGTATACCTCCTCCACAACTGAGAATACAACAAGCTGCTGCTCAAACTTGGAAAACTTACATCTGTTCTGACTTTAAACACCTTCCCATTCACTCAGTACTGGGTAATCCATCAACCATGCATCTGAAATCCAGGAAGCCAATTTGGGATGATAATATTATTAAATACCCAGGGCCTTTCAACATCGGCAAAGTCTGGAAGGAAGGCTGGAGAGATTTCTCATCATCTCGTCAAATCCAATTATATGATCCTTCCCAGCATGTTCCAGGAACTAACCTACCAAGAGCTACGTGGTGCCAACTAAACTGTGTACGAACTGGTCATGGTAGGTGCAAAGCAACGCTGCAAAATGGGGATGGCTAGATTAACCTGCTTGCGACTGCGGAGCTCAAGAACAGACGATGAACCACATCATTCGGGAGTGTCCACAGCGTAGATTCACAGGTGTTTGGGAAGAGTTCATGAAAGCATCAGCTCCAGCGCTTTCCTGGTTGAAGAATCTTGATATTCATTTTGAACGTATTACGTACATATTTGTGTTAAATAATGTAGATTACACTAGCTAACATGATTTTGCGGTAAAATAGAAAATATGTCATTCTTATGGAAATCGCTGCCCTGATTCTGAAAATGATGCTATTTTTTTTCCTATCACATCTAGTTTTGACGCAATTTGGTGTTTTAGTATCTGCATGAATTTGTAAGATGTAATGTTGAGAGATGTTCTCGAGCAACATTTTTTAGAATACAATTATGTGATTAGATTTGTTATTGTTTGCATTTCATTATAGGTTTATTGCTGTCTAAATGTTCATTTTGTAGTTGGGGGTTTCCTGAGTAAATTCATAACAAACTCTCCCAGATATGCAATAGACCGTGAGGTATGTAGGATTGAAGATAAGACAGTTGAGCGTTTGTCTTTCATCTTAGACCACTTGAATAAACATACGTGTTAAAAGCCCCAGCCCTTATGCAATGTTTATGATGGACTGATAAAGCAGTTTCCTTTCAAAGATAACAGTGTTGCTTGAGACGGGCTCCAAGAAGTACCGGTATGTGTTTAATGCGTCTTTTAAAGTTCACATTCATTTAATTGTAGGCCTATTGTGTGTGCAAGATTTAATGTTATTTAATTTCAAATTAATCACAAAGAAGTGAAGTTCTAGTGTTTTAACACCATCATGGCTAGTGTTTCAGGGGTGCACAGAAGACAGTGTAAACAAAGTTCTCAAAAGTTTTGTTACATATTTGGAGTTTATGGGTTCAATTCCATGGTGCGTCAAATAGACTCGTTTGTAAAGAAACTTTATTTTTCTTACTTCAAATTGAAAGTTGGGGATCAAGACAAATCTTTCGCACCTCATATTGCATGCAGTACCTGTGTCGAGGGACTACATTACTGGTATGAGTGCAAACGAAACTCAATGCAGTTTGCCATACCCATGCAATGGCGAGAGCAAAAGAACCATCATGACGACTGCTATTTTTGTATGACCCATGTTGTCGGTTACAATAAGAAAAGTAAAAACAAAATTAAATATCCAAATCTCAAGTCAGCTCTTCGACCAGTTCCTCATGGACCTGACTTACCTGTACCTACTCTACCTACTCACTTGAGTGAAGAAAGTAGCAGTTCGATGCAATCTGAGAGCACCTTGAAATACCACCGGACTGAGCCAGGATCAAAGCTGCCAATTTGGGGTCAGAAGGCCAGTGCCTCAACCGTCTGAGCCACTCAAGCCCGGCTTGCGTGTTACAGGGACCTCTTAGTGCAACATGTAATTCCAGCTTTGCAAGAATGCAAGTGTGACCACACCATTATTTTAATGAAAGATAGGGAAACACTACATGTTGCTACCCAGGTTAAAGCTTTGCTGCGAGAAACCTTCAGTAACGACCACATCATCTCTGAGTATTTTCCTGATGCGTAACCTTCAATATCCCCCAACCTAAATCCATGTGACTGCTGGTTGTGGGGATAGTTGGAGGATCGTGTATATCAGGGACATGTCTGGTCTCTACCTGGTCTAAAGGCTAGCATACGACGACATGCCATTTTGATTTCACCAGATATGCTGCGGGCAACTGTCGACCATGGATGTTGCTGAGTTGGGAGGCCATATTGAACAGTGTTTGTAACCATACATCCTAATAAATGTGTCAGAAGCACTGCTGTCATGTGTTTGATCTTTCTTGCCTTTTCTGCGCCTCTGCCACTGCCTAGAGCGCCTATTTTTGACTGATGGCAAGATTTAGAAATAATAATTTTTGAGGCATAATTCGTGATGCAGATGTTGATTCCCATAGGGAACCTGAAATATTTGTTCTGAATGAGTAAATTTATATACCATTTTACAAAGTCTCTCATAGTGCATTGGCACTACCAGGGACTCCAAGTAGCCTGTGCAGTTGCCTCCACGGTATGTACCAGCCATGCGTCTTGGTAGGTGTGCTATTTACCAACTGATGAGCCCAACTTAGCACACTGGGGCGAAATGCTGGCAACCAGAAATGAGTTAACTGGTAAATTTATAATGTCCAATAACATGCCAGTATATTGGCATAATTCATGAGCACATTGCTTAGTTATCATATCTACAAAATTTCAGACTCCAATGACGTTACAGCTCGGGCTCTGCCGTGCTGAATACTGCCAGTTTAATTGTGGACACCCTATACTTAACAAACCCTCATGCATGTTACATCTAAGACCTTGAATGCCAGTCCTGTTTCCCTGTTCAGAAGCACACTCTGACATGTATTTACAAATGACTATCACTATAATGATTGTGTTTCCCTTCGGGTGTAAACATTACAGTGATGACTCTAGTAATACAGAGAACTAAATATTTCTGAAAACTACGGGCACTCGCAAATGAAAAATGATATAAATTTAACTGAAAATATATACGCTGAAACACCCAAAATGAAAACAATAAACTCGTACAAAATAAAAATGCATATTTACACAAATTTACAAATACACAAAGTTATATTTGTGACTTGAGTTAGAGGCACCTTTAATTTAAACCTTATCATCTAATTTTTAAAATTTATTAAAGTTACATCATCACGCTACATGTTCATGAATCAGAATATAATTTGTACTCAGTCTTATCCTTCACCGTATCTCCATTCGAACTCTGAGAGGTCCATAATGGTGGGTTTAGTTAGCCATCTCCTCCAAGTTGATATCCATGAAGTCCTGAGTCCAGCTCTCATTCATAGCACTGAAGTCCATTGTCCTGGTTCCTTCAGTCTGCGCACGTAAATGTCTGTGACAGTGAACACACTAAATTCATGATCGTTTCAAACGTCTCCAACCATGCATACTTTATAATCTTAGGGATTTTCACGACACACTTTTCTAAATTTGGGACTTAGCTAAGAGTCTTACAGATTCTTGCATGTTTCACTTAACTAAATTTGCAACTTGGTGTCTATACTTGATTTGTATTGCCCACAGTTCACGATTTTATCCACCTTCTTCGCAGTCAATTAATAATTAATTATAGCAATAATAGTAATGAAAGGTTTTCAGTCATTCTGAAAAGTTAGTCAAATATCCATTTCGCACACTTGACTTCTTTACCGGACACTAGTTAATGAATCTGTATCATTAAGAATGATATTTATTTCTCAAAATGTTCATAAAACAAGTTTCTCAAAGAAAAACATTTCCGAGACGCCAAAGTGCGTGTGTCACGCTCGAGGTAAAATAGCCAAGTGTTTCTGAAAGGGGTGACTATGTCCTTATATGAGAAGTGTGGGAACATGACATAGATGCAATCACTTCTCCCTCCACTAATTACGAGTGAGGTAGTGCAGTGGTCAGGTAGCCAGTATCATCGGATCCAGTTTGATACCTGTCCATAAAGAGTTTGATCATAGGTAAAGGAGTTATAAGCACAGATAGCATAATTTTTCTTACGATGTGAATCCCCTTTTTGAAGTACCTCTTGACTGGTTGCCAGATGGCCAAGTGGAAAGTTCCACTGTTATATAACATGCAAATACTTAAATCACCATTTATAGTTCAAAATGATAGATAAATGTTCCTCTTAAATTTGAATATTAATATCTTGGCCTTCTAAATTAAAGCGCTATCGTGTGGGGAAAAAAATAATTCAAATAATTGTGTGAATATCAAAGTTGGTAGTGCTGAGTTATAGTAGGGTTGGAGATTTTTGCACGAAATATACTACCCCCTCTCTGCTTTCTGAATTCTTGAAATTGGATTAAACCATTCCTCCGCTTTAGGGTATTCCCTGGTTTGTTCCATTGTTTCTTTGTCTTGCTTTGAGAATGGCTTGGGTGACACTTTCTGGCACCCCCGTGCTTCAAGCCCCAGCAAATTTCTTTCCAATACATGAATAAACCCTCCCATATATCTTGTAGCCCTTGGATAATGCCCCTGTCGGATTTAGTATTAATTGATTTGTCACTTGTTTGTACTTTTCCATTATTTAACGACTATTTTCTTGTTATTTTTGTATTCTTTGTAGATACACATACCATGAAGATTATCCAACAGCCACATGTATTGCACTCATTCAAGGTGCCAACAGATCGTTAGTCGCTCATCTGGGAGCTGCAAATGTATATGAGCCTCATCATCTGGATGCGATTGGAATTCGAGATGTTCTGAGTGCAGTTAAAATGATCTACATTGAAGGTTTCTTTATAACTCATAGTTTCTCTACTGCCTTGAAACTGATACATTATTGTCAGTCTGAGGGAATTGCTTTGGCCTTTAATCTTTGTGGAGCATATGTATGTGAAAAGTATCCATCTCAAGTTCTGGAACTTCTTAAACATGCTGATATTGTGTTTGGTAATAGCAGTGAATTTAAAAAGCTGAATGAATCTTTAAATTGGAAATGTAGAACCATACATGACATAGCAGTTCAAGCAAAAGATGTGGGAGGTTCAATAGATAACATCAGAAGAAGAAAATTGGACCTTGAATTGCTCAGGAATGGAAAAGTGGTCGTGGTCACCCAGGGAAAGGAGTCAGTTGTGCTTGTACATGGGAAAAGCATGTCAGCTTGTGAAGTAGAAGTTCCGTCAGTAGAACCTTCTTTGATTAAAGATACTACAGGGGCTGGGGATTCTTTTGTTGCTGGATTTTTGGCAGGAATGTTTTCTGGAGAGGAGATAAGTACCTGTGTAAAGTGGGGCTGTTGGACTGCACAGCAGATCATTCAGCAGATTGGTTGTGCAATTCCCAATTATTCTCCAGTTGGATTGAGAAATGTGCACAATTAGAATATACAGCCATCACCATCACATGTTATTGCAGAATTCTTCTTGTCTTTTTATTGTAACTTTAAAGTTTTCAGTCTGCATAACACTATAATATACCTGTGAAAAGAATAGATGCTATTAAATAAAGAATGCCATGTTTTGTTTTACAAGAACATCCTCAGATTCTATCAGCTCACCTTATATCATATGCTCATATGTACAATATATATACTGCTGTTTGGAGAAAGTGAAACACTCAGAAGCAATGATTTGAAACACACCAAAATCAGAGGGCGTGTAGAACAGCGGAACCATAATAAATGATTTAAATTGCAGAGAGATGGCATGCACATAGGCCCAGCAGTGCCCTCCTGTGTGTGACCGGCCATGTCAGTGTTATGCAATGCTCAGTCCACGCGGAACCATCATACAAAGTGGAAATATGTACCCATGTGCCACTATGCCTCGCTGTCATTACAGAGTGGATTATCAGCATGTGAGTGCGTTCAAATGAGGCAGAATGATTGGGCTCCAGGAGGTGGCTCTCCCGTTCCATGACATTGCGGCTTGTACAGGGCACAATGCTTCAATAGTGAGGCGTATGTGGAACAAGCAGAGAGAAGAGGGCTGCACAGCACTGACAGGGTACTGGACGACACAATGTGACTATACACAAAAAACACAATTATTACAATTTTCAAAATGTCAAAAAAAGGTAAATGGTGGGGATTATACAATACTGCTCGGGATATGGAATACTATCACCTGAATCTAAACAAGATATCCTTACACACAAAAATAACAGACAGAATGGTCCTTATCACAACCAGAACAATCCTCATGGGCCCACAGCTCACACTGCAGGCACTGAGCCCATGTTTCGCCTCTTAAGTCCTCTGAAAATCTGGCAGCACACAAGATGGACTAAACAGTCATCCTTTGGTTGACGTCAGATGCCAGCGGTTTTGCTATCACTGGAATCTGAAGGTTGTGCCTGTCTGACTCTTTTTGGCCTTACACATTAATTCCTCCCTTTTCCCCTCCCTCTACCAGACGTTGTGATCCGTTTGGCCCCTCTTCCTTTAATCAAAGTTTCTAGGCATTCTTCATATGGAGAGGTAGTGAGTATCTGCGCTGTAGCCATCTAGGATTAGGAGCACTGCTGACTCTTCAGTTGGAATTGTTTTTACAATGAAATATTCAACCAGTGAGTGAAACGGTTTGTCTGAATCCAGCCAGATGGACAACATGCAGATATCGAGCCTAGCAAAGCTTCTCTCATAAGCTATTGGATTATATTCTTCCTGGGAAAAATAATCATCGGAGGTACAAACATGCCTCCTGCAATCATGCAGAGAATTATCGTTATAAGAGAGCCTCTTTCAGCTGCAGTCAAGGCTCCTATTTGTCTATTTCCTTTACAGCCTATGATGTGTGGTATCTTGATCTGCACCACATAGAGCCCTGTTTCATGTTCATGTTGTGCTATTTTAAGATTCAAGATTGACAAGACGCTAATAAGCCACTTCACAAGATTCACAGACTTTTTATTCACTAATTTTAATGTGTCCTTACTGCGCCCTTCCCGTGTCCAGGAGGGGTCACTTAAAAGAAATCCCGACCAGTCTCTCAGGGTTCATGAATATATATATTTTTTATGTGGGATCAAAGACACACCAATACGCCAAGTAATATTTCATCTATCAGCTGAGTTGATGGACGTCTCCATCCGGCGTATCATTAGATCGCAAGAATACTAGATAATTCAACATCTTAATTCTAAGTTAGCTTACACAATTACAGGAAATTTTAAATAACACTTCATGTAAATCTAGACTATTATTTATTCAAAAATAGAAATATTGGTAAAATAGAAATATTGGTAAAGGAAAATGAAATCTTGAAGTTAAAATTTTTTAAAAATTTAAAAAATAAATTAATATTTGTTTGACCTGGTAGCTTAAAATATTTGTTAATGATCACTATTATCATTTCTCATCTTTTCACCACAACTGAAATGTGCTATTATCTTTATACAACAATCATAAAGAAAACTGGTAAAATATGCAAAATCTGCATGGGAAATCGATGGTTATGTTATTGTATTACACTTATTTTATCAGTTTCTGTTAATATTCTCAGCTGTTCTCAGGACAAGCTAATAAGATTTATTAATCTTCGATTGGATTATCTCAAGATATGGTTAGAGTATCCTACTATAAGCATCCGGAAAAGTGAAAAGTTTCTTATTAGCAAAAGTTTGCTTCTAATAAATTAAAGTTACTATATTATCCAATATCATGTCGTACTAACTTCCCTTTACAACGTAAATTAATCATAGTATAACAAGGTATTCAGGTCCTTAAGTGAGCCTAAATATCAATATGTGACCTTGTGCAAATTAATTAAAATATCTAGGGAACATCATTCTTAAAGACATTATGCGATATCAATTCAGTTACATTCTTATACAAAGCAGTCATCCATATTAACCTAAGTATGTTATAATTAATTTAAGAGAATGTGATTTGTCAGTAGAAATTCTAAGTTAAAAATGTTCGAGTGAACAAATACTCAATCTTATAGGAATACCTTTTGATGATGTAATCCTATCACAATATTCAAGGAAACTCAGATCACGTCATCGTTATCATAACATATGGATTTTTGACGAAGTATAATGTCATTAAATCATGAACATATCATCTTCTCTCAGTATTCAAATATTCCATTTCCACCTATTATTTGCCAACGGCCGTAGCCGTGTTGAAACACCGGATCCCATGAGATCTCCGAAGTTAAGCAACATTGGGCGTGGTCAGGAGTTGGATGCGTTGCCACGCGCTGTTGGTGGGGGATAAGGGAATGGAGGAGCGGAAAGGAACTGGCCACCCTACTGCACGTAAACTCTGGCTCAGGAACACCTCTGCGGAGGTTCGGACCTGCCTTCGGGCAGAATAACCCTTACCTACCTATTATTTCATCGTAGCAACACATACGGTATTCCTGCAATTCGTCTTCCATTTCTTTCCTACAACAACATTACATCTTCTTCATTGCTCATTTCAAATCATATCTCTTATTATTCCAAATATTTCACATATTTACCTTTCTTGACGCACAAATAACCTTATCCTTGTATATTCATATCATTGGATCACTATCTTAAATAATCAACATTTCTTCTGTCTGCTGTTATTTCCATATCTAGTACACTGACGACCGCCCCGGAGATCTCCGTAGTATGGCGACCAGCAGTTGACGACGGGCCCTGGAGATCTCCATTTTTACACACGGGTATCGTTTGTAGCTTGTGCTATATGTTGGCTATAATTTTAACTACTTTCAATCATGTCACGGAGTAGAGGGATCATATATTTTAGTGTCGGTGTATTGTTTTATTGTACAATCATTGTAGCCATGGAAACTTCATATATACACGGGTATTCTTACGCACCGAGAATCATTATACAAGATGGCATGCCCATGGCAACATGCCCAACATGACGACAAATATTTCAATATTTATATTAAGAAGCATTAACTGATGTGCCACATGGATGATGAGCACTGAGAATTCTTGTAGTTTCCAGCTGACAGTAGGTGACAGCCGACAGTAGGTGACGGGCTAAATAAGAATTCTTGCTCTTATGCACCTTGTATTTTCTTGATTACTGATGAAATTGCAGGCGAGATTATAAGTTGCAAATGGTGTTGTCTTAGAGTATAAATTATTGCTGCAGCTTTCTTTCTTTCAACCTTCCTGTATTTAACAAAATAATGTCGGATATGTAGAGCTATTCCCTCGAACACCCGTGCTGATGTCAACATGGCGCGGCGTATTCAGTTGCCGATGGCTACCGTTAATTGTGATTAATTATATACAGGCCTGTTATAATAGGTTCCGAGTGACAGTGAATTAGATATTTCTAATGATTAACGGTTAACACTAAACGGGGAGTAGCTGTAAAGAGAAATACTTCCATCTTGCATACTTGAAAACAATTAGTATACAAATGGCACTACACTGTGCTTAGAAAGACTATTGAAACAGTACTGCTTTGAAAAGTATCACAACATACAGACTATGAGGCAACTTAGTGAGTACATGATCCAAGTTTGAGGTCGATAGCTTGAATACATATCTCATAAATAAAATAAAATGATAAAATATATTAGGCTTTTAACTACATGTAAATATCTACCAATTTATATACATTTTATTTAAGGAACTTATCTCTTTTTCCTTTGCTTCCGGAATGATATCATTGCTCGTTCATCCTCCGCAGTCGTGGGTGATGGTCGTCTTGCATGGCTGGTCCAGCTCGGGTTTAACCAGGTAGCCTACCCCATGTCTTTTTAGAGAGCCACGGCAAGCTTGACTTGCTCAATTACAAAGATAAAATACATTGATGAAATCAGCTAAAACATATGAATGATATCAAAGTCTTCTAACATACTTTAACAATATTAGATTTCGTTTAAGATTGCTTTTCGTGATTTTAATTTCTATCAGACCTCCAAGATGTCTGCAATTATCTCAATTTATATGTCATATAGAATTGCTTTATGAATACAGTGATGATATTGAGTTATATTGACCGTTTGCTTCTCTGTTCTTGCCGTCTGTAGTATGGCCGATAACCAAGTCTTGTCACGTATTTTAGATATATATAACGTGTTTTATATGAATATTCTTATATGTTTTGAGTTATCTCATTTTGTTGACGTCTGTAACTTCTTTTTCTTAAATGATCTTCTTTCTTGATCTTTTAAAAGATTCAGCTTGCTTCTCAGTCGCAGTACGTCTGCTACCTAAGCTTGTCTTTTCATTTGTGTCTCTTGTACAGTGTTAGCTTTTTTAACAATTTGAATTTTTATTTTGTCTTTATCACTGCCATTACAATCCTATATACTTCGACATTGCATTATTCTGAACTTCCATGGCATTCTATAATATTATGTTTAATTTCATTGTCAGTAATTGCGTTCATTCCAACTCGATTGAGTTTTATTTCTGGAATAGTGGAATGGCACATTACCATTTTTTTTTTTTTTTTTTCTAGTTGCTTTACGTCGCGCCGACACAGATAGGTCTTATGGCGACGATGGGACAGGGAAGGGCTGAGAGTGGGAAGGAAGCGGCCATGGCCTTAATTAAGGTACAGCCCCAGCATTTGCCTGGTGTGAAAATGGGAAACCACAGAAAACCAATTTCTGGGCTGTCGACAGTAGGGTTCGAACCTACTATCTCCCGAATACTGGATACTGGCTGCACTTAAACGACTGCAGCTATCAAGCTCAGTTTACCATATTTCCAATGATTTTATGTGTGATTGAGGATGTCCCATAAGAGGACGAAACATGCATCACCAATATAGTTTAATGTAGTCTTATTAATAAAGATGATTACAATATTGTAAAGGTGGAATTGTAAATTGAAATTTTCAGAAGTTGATAATTTTTGACAATATGGGCTCAAATATGAAATTTATCTCGTGCAACACCAAATTAATAGCTTTTGCCATTGCCAATGGATCTCATTTCTTTTGTTGTCTGTGATTGGGCAGTAAAGGTTAACTATAACCTGGCCTTCCTTTGGCTGTGGATAGATAAAATACTACGAATTAAAATTAACAGCAATATATGTCCTTAGTCATGAAGTAATTATTTATAGCTGGTTTCTTATACTAATAGCAAAATAAGGTTTGGTATAGATGTGAGATAGACGGTTAAAATCGTTCTTACACACAAATCTTAATGGCACTGCAGTTTCCTAAACACAGGGGGGGGTTATGGAATACTTAAAACTCAAGTGGTCCATAACCCCCTCCCATATAAAGTAACGTTTTACACGTTCTTACACGTCACACCTTACCTCCCATATTAAATTCAGTTATATAATCTGAGAGCCCAGTAAGGTCTTTCTGTAGACTGGAGTTCTAGAAAAAGAATAACACAACACAGTTCTCAAAATTGTGTAATGAGTACGCACCTGTAAAAGTTTCCGCCACCTCTGTTGGAAAACAATGAATCTTACTGCAGCTGAAGGAACACTGGGGGGCAAGTTGCCATTTCGTGACGATTAAGGATATTATAGCAGACTACTTTCAATATTGATGTTTAGGGAGCAGCAGTTACCAGCGTAGATATTATGGTATTCCATAAACCCTACCTATTCCACAGCTAGAGCCCTGCACGGATGTGGATATCCGAAGTTAGTGTCTTGGCGGATTGACAGTGTAGATAATTTTTCTGTCAATTTCTAAATGATGAAGTTTATTGATTTTCAGTCAGGTATCCTCTTATTTTTGCATCCGCCTAAATGGATAGATCTGTTAACATAATACAATAGCCCTGACCTAAAACTGGCCCCTGCCTGCAATTAGTGGAACAAAGGTTCTGAAAGAGAATCGCTCAATATGTCGGTAGTGGCGAGAGAGAATTCCTAATAAACCCAGCACTGTAGGGGTCTGGTGCAAAGTATCAGGGCTATTGTATTATGTTAACAGATCTATCCATTTCAGTACTTTTGGTGTAATATAGTTCAATATTTACAATAACCGCGGGTGCGGATGAAGGAAGTGCAGATGCGGATGAAAGAAGTGCGGATGAGAAACGGATGCGGATAATACTTTGTATATCCAGGCAGGGCTCTATCCATAGCCACAAACTCTCCTCTAGTTTTCATCAACAAAGTCACGTTTTCCTGCGGAGATGCGGGGTAGATTCATGTAAACCATACACTCAACATTAAGTATGATGCTAAATAACCTGCCATCTCTCACAGAAGTGGTTGTTTTAGCATTCATTGCTGGGGTTGATTTACCTCACACAGTGCCACGATGCTGTTCAGAATTCTGGGAAATCTCAATCAAGAGATACCATGAGGCAGTATTGTGTGCGCACACGCTCAAATACGACCAAAAAAAGAGGGAAGAGCAGCTACATACATTTGAAATTCAATGTTAGCCTCCGTGTGGAGTCTTGAGGCACCACACTGTTAGGCTTCAACTACAGTGCAGGCGGCGAGTGAAGCGTTGCTATCAAAAAGTTGAGGAGCAGGGAGGAGAGAGCGTCTGTGTGGACATCTAGCGAGAGTCAGTAAGCGGTGCAGCATCTCTCCTGCACGTGGTGACTAGATAATGGCAGTTTTCACATGTTTTCTCGTTTGTCTCTGCTTTTAGAATTTTTTAAAATCTAACATAAGAATTCGACGTAGAAAGAAGAAGATGAGTAACTACCTGGCTCGAATAGCCAATATCTCTGTTGCCCTCAGCCCAGCCACTGAACCCCAACACAATAAATCTCACAATGAGTCTCACACTGACTCCACCATGGAGTCCAACACTGTCTCCGAGTCCAGCACGAATGCTGACTATAGCTCCACCATGGAGCCCAACTCTGATAGACTGTCCGCGGCTAGCCTCCCTTTTTATAGCTTGGGTTATTTGAGCAAGAATTTTTGTAAGGTGGCTGGAGGCAGAACATTCCCGTTGAATCTCCAAGAAACTCGCAGATAAGCCGGCCGATGAGAACAATACACGGTAAAGCTGGCTTCATCCCACAAGCCGGCTGGGAGATCCCCGGTCATATGAGTCACTAGCCCCTTCCTGGAAGTACCAAAAGGGGCTGGCACGTAGCAATATTGAAAGAGCATTTTGAGCATTCAACCAGGAGGGATTGTACATCGAGTGTGGTACAGCTGGGTGGATTAGGGTGAAAATTGTTATTGGTAGCCATGAGTGGTGCAATTCCAACAATCGTTACACCATTTCACTCTGTGAGAGATGCTTTGTTACGGTGTAAGTGGGGGAGGGCAATGAAAGAAACTGTGGAACAATCCAAAGGAAACATACATCTGGGACCCTTAAAAGAGAATAGGATTCCTAAGTTGTTCGAAATACAAGTAATGTTCCCTGGATATGGGACTTGAATGCTAACTGATGTAGAGGCTGAGGAGAGAGATGCCTGACAGAGCGTATGACCAGAGCTGGGAGCGGAGCGAGTAATACCACTGATCGCCTCCACTAACAACTGAAAGTACTCGTGGAGGACCAGAGCACAGTGTAGCACACAACATATGTTTAAGGGTACTGTACCTGTATTCAATCTGCTTATCAAATCTGCATCTATATTTCCTTCGCTTGTTGTGTTTTGTAGATAATGTAAAGTATATTAGATAATAATTGTGGTATTTGTTTCATATTTAATACCATTTTTAGATGGTATTAATAGTTTTAGAATATTTAAAGAAATTTATAGAAATTTTAACCGAAATTTGTACCACAAATGAATCGCTAACTGCAGAAAGGCAACAAGTCCACAAATCCTGATTTTACAGGAATGACAAAGAAACTGTTTTGACACTTTATTTTCCAACTCAAAATTTCAATTTTTTTATAGTTATTCAACAGTTAGTATGGTTCTAAAGGATATATATATAATTTGTTAAGCATTTGTTTGTAAGTGTAAATATTGTTTTTAAAACATGGACATGACCCCTTTTTGTAGTAAATGAGGTTTAAAAATGAAAAAAAAAACTTTCTAAAATCTTGATAAATGCTTTATTTATGCAACACTATTGTCATAATGCTATTTTGTTGTTTTAATATCATAATAACTGATGTACAGTACTACTTAAGAGCTTCATTTATTCAGCTGGTTGATCTTCTTGAATGGACACTGTAGTTACAGGCCATGACGTTATTTCATTCCAAAATCTGAGCTTTTCATCCGGAATATAAACCAAAGTTTTCTTTATATCCACAATTTTTGAGTGGTTGATGGGTAATACAGCTGAATAGGCTTTATTATTTGGTGGTTCCCAGCCCTTTATAATGTTTCATTAGCGAAAAATATCACTTGTCAATCCAGAAATATGCATACTGCATTCAATCTCCTCCGACATCTCAGAAGAAACTGACATCTCACGGTATTTTGAAATTGAAAATATTATTTTGTTAGGTTTTACTACATTTTTCCCTTAAGAGTCTTTGCTTAAGCATGTTCTCTTGTAAAACTTAGACCACCAAGCCCCATAGTCAATGAAATCTTCAAATAACATTTTTTTCACTGTAAACTTTCCAGGAATTTTTGAGGAAGCATTAATCAGATCAATTACTTCAACAGTTTCATAATACCTCTCTACTTTCCTTAGTTTTTGCCTTATAATTCCAAAGTCACAGTGCTTTAGAACTATTGTTTACAGCAGAAAAGGAGCAAGTCCCGGACATGTTCCCTATCTGCAGTAAAAGCAAAATCCAGACTTTTACCATACCTATAAAAATGATGGCAGCAATTCCCTTTTAGCAGTAAACGGTGTGTCTACCCATTTAGAATTGATTTCTGCTAAAAAGTGAATTTGTGAGTTTTGTGGACTTGTTGCCTTTCTGCAATTAGCGATTCAAATACAGTCTGATGCATGGCAATTCTTTGAAATTACTGATAATAAAAATTAGCAAAATGCATTTACGTGGCAGGTGGTGGCGTATCAAATTTGTGGGATCATATCAAGAGGCATCACATGGATGAAATGAGCAGGTCGGCTTCTCCAGCAGAAAACAACATTGCTATATTCAGCAAAACAGTTATGAGAAAAGGGCATTGAATAGTCAGGTAAAATACCTTTCCGTAGTCATACCAATAACGTGTTTAAACGTGCTGCTACAATACATCCACTCGGTACAACTGGGTGATAATGTCACAACTGCTCTGCTCCATCCCCACCACTAAGGTTGATCACAGGTAAGTTATTATTGGACTGTTTACCCCTGTTAACAACAGTGTTTAAATCTCACTTTTAGTCCTAATTAAGTCAGTCTTCAACACAGGCAGAGCTGCGGAAACTGCTAGTATTATGATATTCAGGACTGAATATATCGGGAAATTTCTTATGAGCCAAGCATAAAGAATAAAATTTACTTGCTTACCTCCCTTACCTTAACCAGTTCGATCTCATCACCTGTAGCAGTCACCACTGCTGCCCTCTTATTCACTTCTGACACATTTATATCCCTCTGTTTGAAAATACCGGTGCTCTGCTGATTTTGTTGGTTCAAAATCAAAAGGGATTCATGCATATGACTGCAATGACGATTTCAACTTATTTTTGAGTAGATTCATACTACTAAACTCCCTTTCACATGAAGCTGTTGACATTGGCAGTACTAAAATCATTCTGCTGAGTTTCCTCAAAAGGAAATCTTTCGTTTACAGAAACAACTTTGGCTAGTAGACCCTGTAGTGGCAGCTTCTGCCCAGTTACTGTACAATCGTACCAGTCTTCCATACGTTATGACTTTCAGCATATTTTTCTCTTCTTCACAACACCAGTTTCAACTTGGATTCAGAAGCCAGTAAATTACTAAAACTCAAAGCAAAATTCCCTTTTGGTTTTTGTCTGTCATAATGTTTAAAATGCCACCAAATTAAATGTTTATATATTATTATTCTAGAGTGGAAAGAAATCCTGAAAACATTATATTACCCTCAAACTGGAACACAGCAGTCACAATATTAGAAAATTACAGGCACCTAGGGCTTTTCCAGCAATAAATGTTTGTACTAAAACATTAATTTCTGGATAAGCTTTACTATTCGGAACACATGCCGCTTGTTTACCACTAGAATCTTTTTATTGAAAGTTTTAGCGAGGAAGTCATGTCTGTTATATCTAGTCGCCTACCTACAGTTATGGAAACTTTCCTTGGTGCTGTCACCTGGTGCACTCTTGTGGTTGTGAGATGTATCCTCAAGATGAGCTGAGTTAGCACTGTTGTGATGTCACCATATCCGTGCCCCACAGAGTCGAGGTACCCAGGACTGGAAGAAGACAAGGAGCTGCAGGCAGAATGTGGAGGCACATACAGATTAAAGAAATAGGAATTTTCACCCTGTGGCCAAGTCCCATGGAGTTGATATGGCGAAAGCTGAAAGTGGTTTGGCAATCTCACTCGTTGTCACCCTGAGGGTAGGGGCGGTAGAATAACACCCACGGTATCCCCTGCCTGTCATAAGAGCTGACTAAAAGGGTCCCCAAAGGCTCTTAGGGTGACACTCTGGAGATAAAAATCAATATTTTGGTCATTTTAGTGACTTTTTAATGACTAAAATTGAAGGGATTGAGTTTCATTTTTTCTTGTAACAAAGTTATTCTGCTGAATTAAAAAAATATCACTGTAATAATGCTTTGTTTGCCATTTTTTTTTAACATTAAGAATTTCATTCTTTAGGTTCCGTATTGAATCCAGATTCACAATAGAGAATTGGGAAAAGTTAATATCCACCTTTTCAATACAATGTATTACGTGAGGGTTTTACATTTAAAACATCACGTTTATTTACATCTGGTACCGGTTTCGACTATGTTTGATGTCATCATCAGCCAAGGACAATTGTACAAAGATATATTACATTAATCATGACTCCTACAGTAATATAACATGTAATGAATATAAACATGAATATAATTAAAAATATATACATATATAAGCTGACAGTCAATGGGATAAAAGATTGTTTTATAAGGTGTACACCTTAGTATTTTAGTTAAAAAAGGAGAAAGTATTGAAAGTGAAGTATAATAATCAGCTTTTAGTGACATATTTGTCTGTTGAACAGTAGGGTTGTGTTTTTGGAGGCTTTATAGCCATGTTTAACATTATAAAAGTAGACACATGCTTAGTTATGAGTGTTTCTAAATAAAAATATGTACATTAAAATCTAGAAAGTATTCGAATATAGCTTGAGCTTGAGCTTAGAAGATTGAATGTCACTGCACATTGATGTTGGCATATAAAATGTCCGTTGGGGGATTCTATGTATAAGTTGTTTGTACTCTAATTTATATCATATTAGATAGAGCATTTTAGATTAAAAGCAGTTCTGTTGTAATGGTATTGAAGATATTCTTGTGCTATGAGTTGCAAGTACATAGGTTGTTTGAGAAGGATCTTGAACCAAGGCGGAACCTATAAGAAAATATAATCCGCGATTTTAGAATTACGTAAGCCAGGAATGTATATTATTAATAAAAGAATAGCAGACTCACCTCAGATGCCAAGCTAGTATCAGATGTGTCATCGAGGAACCAACAGACTAACTGAAGGTAGAAGCGGGTCTGCACGAGTGCAGTGAGGGGCGGAGTTTCTAAGCAGGAGGGAGGGGAAGGGGAAGGGCGATAGAGGCGGGACTATAGTCAGGTGGGCGCGGAGAGCGGTAGGGGTAATACTTGAGCATGTTATGTATTGTTTTGATGACTGATGGATTTTTGGGTATTTTTAGATTATTTAAAATTTTAATGAACGTGTCAAACAAGATCGTAGGTTTCTCAGAGAGGTCATTGAGATTATAATTAGGGTTATAGTACTGATCAAGTGATATATAGAATTGTTCTGTTAAATCGAGAGCAGGGCCTTTATTTATTATTTCGATAATGTCTATGTCTTGGTCTAAGCCTTGAAATTTGTGTTTGTAGTCGTTTATATGCTGTCCTACTGCAGAGAATCTTCGGTATTTGATAGCGTTTACATGTTCTGTGTATCTAATTTTGAATGATCTACCGGTCTGTCCGAGATACGTACTGAGGCAGTCGTTACAATGAAATTTATATACACCTGACTTTTCAAAAGGGTTGGAAGTGTTAATTGAGTTAGAATTGTGTAGAATGTCTAAGTTTCTATTATTGGTTCTGAAGGAGATGTTGATATTCTGTTTCTTTAATATGTTTGTAATTGGATGGATGTTGTTGTTAAAGGTGAAGGCTGCAAAAGTTTTTGATTTAGTAGTTTCTTTAAGTAGGTTGGATTTTGAGCGATGTTTGAACTTGCTAATTATACTTTCTATAAAACTCTTGTTGTAACTCAATTAACACTTCCAACCCTTTTGAAAAGTCAGGTGTATATAAATTTCATTGTAACGACTGCCTCAGTACTTATCTCGGACAGACCGGTAGATCATTCAAAATTAGATATACAGAACATGTAAACGCTATCAAATACCGAATATTCTCTGCAGTAGGACAACATATAAACGACTACAAACACAAATTTCAAGGCTTAGACCAAGACATAGACATCATCGAAATAATAAATAAAGGCCCTGCTCTCGATTTAACAGAACAATTCTATATATCACTTGATCAGTACTATAACCCTAATTATAATCTCAATGACCTCTCTGAGAAACCTACGATCTTGTTTGACACGTTCATTAAAATTTTAAATAATCTAAAAATACCCAAAAATCAATCAGTCATCAAAACAATACATAACATGCTCAAGTATTACCCCTACCGCTCTCCGCGCCCACCTGACTATAGTCCCGCCTCTATCGCCCTTCCCCTTCCCATCCCTCCTGCTTAGAAACTCCGCCCCTCACTGCACTCGTGCAGACCCACTTCTACCTTCAGTTAGTCCGTTGGTTCCTCGCTGACACATCTGATACTAGCTTGGCATCTGAGGTGAGTCTGCTATTCTTTTATTAATAATATACATTCCTGGCTTACGTAATTCTAAAATCGCGGATTATATTTTCTTATAGGTTCCGCCTTGGTTCAAGATCCTTCTCGAACAACCTATGTACTTGCAACTCATAGCACAAGAATATCTTCAATACCATTACAACAGAACTGCTTTTAATCTAAAATGCTCTATCTAATATGATATAAATTAGAGTACAAACAACTTATACATAGAATCCCCCAACGGACATTTTATATGCCAACATCAATGTGCAGTGACATTCAATCTTCTAAGCTCAAGCTCAAGCCATATTCGAATACTTTCTAGATTTCACTGTGCATATTTTTATTTAGAAACACTCATAACTAAGCATGTGTCTACTTTTATAATGTTAAACATGGCTATAAAGCCTCCAAAAACACAACCCTACTGTTCAACAGACAAATATGTCACTAAAAGCTGATTATTATACTTCACTTTCAATACTTTCTCCTTTTTTAACTAAAATACTAAGGTGTACACCTTATAAAACAATCTTTTATCCCATTGACAGTCAGCTTATATATGTATATATTTTTAATTATATTCATGTTTATATTCATTACATGTTATATTACTGTAGGAGTCATGATTAATGTAATATATCTTTGTACAATTGTCCTTGGCTGATGATGACATCAAACATAGTCGAAACCGGTACCAGATGTAAATAAACGTGATGTTTTAAATGTAAAACCCTCACGTAATTCATTGTATTGAAAAGGTGGATATTAACTTTTCCCAATTCTCTATTGTTTGTTTGCCAATTGTAATTTTACATGTAAATCCCATTTTTCTCCCATAATATTCTGCCAAATGTAACAAAATTTGTATGGTATATATCACAGCTATATTAAGAAACCTGCGTATGGAATTTTTTATTGCAGAATTTTTCAAGTAGTAGGGATTTATTTTTAAGTCCAAAATTTTAGAACATAAAAAATACACAAACTAGTCTATATATGAGGCGTATAGTTTCAAACATAGCCAAGTCCGTTGAGCTGTTTTTTTTTTCAGGAGAAGCAAAAAACTTGTTTAGGATATTAACTCATATATATTCAGACACCTTATTCTTTATGTTGCTTAACAGAGGCTTCTGATTCATTACCATACAATTTTTACAGTCTAAATATATTACATGAATTAAAAAATGTATTTAAAATTTGGACTTGACCATGTTTGAAACTAACTATGGGACTTGGCCAATTGGGAACATGCATCATTTTCAAAAATATTTTTTTTGAAAAGTACACCAATGAAATAGTACGTAAACGTATTACATTGTGGTATGTTGCCTTGTTTTCTACCATTAAAAAAATATTTAATAGTGCCTTTCCGCAAGGCGAGTGAAACGGCCTCTGACGTAAGCGGCGCGCTGTGACGTCACGATCCAGTACCGCATGGAGCTCTGCCAGCCGTTGTGCATCGGCCGTTGCTAAAAGCCGATTGTTTATTATTCATGATCGCGAATAACTTCGAAATGACAGAAGAAAGGTTCAAAACAGCACAGTCAGACAATCTACCATGTGTAGATGTCATCATTCTTGAAAAATGTGACTTTTGTGGCCGCAGAAATTAGCGGATAACAAGCAAGTTTGTAAGTGGCGTTCTTTATATACGTGCAATGTACTGTAAACCATAGTATTAGGATAACAACGAACCTGGATAGATTTCACATCACTTTCAACATTTCCTTCTAGACTGATTCCCCTATTAAAGAATAACATTACATTTTCGGGCTTTCAGCATTAGTAAAGTAAGAAATCGGATTTCAGCACTAACATAAACATATAGGTAGCATGATAGTACTAGTCCGCTTCTGTGGTGTTGGGGCAACTGGCCTACCCATTTCCGGGGCCCATGAAAGATAATTAAATATCTTTGTGGAGGGAAAAAGTTAAACATGATAAAGATAAATATGACTTCATCTAGTTTTCACAAGTTGGGCTGAGTGGTTCAGACGGTTGAGGTGCTGGCCTTCTGACCCCAACTTGGCAGGTTCGATCCTGGTTCAGTCCGGTGGTAGTTGAAGGTGCTCAAATACGTCAGCCTCGTGTCGGTAGATTTACTGGCACGTAAAAGAACTCCTGCAGGACTAAATTCCTGCACATCGGCGTCTCCGAAAATCGTAGAAGTAGTTAGCGGGGCGTGAAGCCAATAACATTAATTACATTTGGCTTTTAACAAGCTGAGCATATCAGGAAAGAAAAGTGTCCTGGTGACATTTTAGTCGCTCAATACAGGAATGTCTGTGGGTGCTGTGACTTTTACTCTTTTTTTTTTTTTTTTTTGCTTTACGTCACACCGTCACATATACGTCTTATGGCGACGATGGGACAGGAAAGGCCTAGGAATGGGAACAAAGCGGCCGTGGCCTTAGGTACAGCCTCAGCATTTGCCTGGTGTGAAAATGGGAAACCACGGAAAACCATCTTCAGGGCTGCCGGCAGTGGGGTTCAAAACCTTCTATCTCCCGCATGCGAGCTCACAGCTGCGCGCTCCTAACCGCACGGCCAACTCGCGCGGTATTTTTACCCTTCGGTTTATTGACTTGGCTTGTATAACCTGAAACTTAGGCAAAGTTGGATAATATTTTAAACACCTACATCACTATTTTCACCTGTGTGCAATTATGTTATTTATTTCATTAATATTATGATAATTATTATAATTGAGCATTGTTAGCTTATAAGACCCCAACAGACAAGCATTGGTTTTGTGTAGAGTTATACATTTGTTAAATTCACGTTGTTTCCTTTCATGATGTACACGCCTATTCTTTGTTACATTATAGAGTATTTAGATATGGCCTAAATTTCTTTACCAATTAAGCTCTTCAATAAAGACATACATAACTGTCCCATGCCAAGATATATTGGTAGAATTAGAGCTGTCAAAATGGTTCATAACCCCTTTGATTTATTATCTTGACATGGATCACCCAAAACATAGGTTAGGTTTGGAGAATACTTTAATAATCAGCATTATTTAATGTACTGTTTATTACTTTCATATTCCAAGATGTAATTGAAGCATTTAAATAAAGCATCATACATTAAAATTTAAAGTTTTACCACTAGAACAGCTGACATGGAAAAGTGATTTGAAAATTCAAACAAATTCATCATACGTTAAAATCTTCAAAAAATAAACTGTAGACTTTTCCGATATATCACCAGCATTTCTCCGGCTCGCCAAAATCCATTTCTCCCTAGTTTTAGCGTCTTTGGAACATGTATAAACAATTTGTTTGGTATGGTATGCGATGTGCTATTGCACATCGGAACTCTACACCATTTACAAGTTTTCTGCCTCACTGTCTGCGCAGGATTCATTTTAAGTCTAAAATATACCACTCAGATTATTATCCAATGTATAGACCTCGAATTTAACCATACTAGACACTAACGTAAAGTAGAAATACGCGAAGTGTATCCTGCTTCTCACAGCACACTATGTGTTATTTCGTCTGCTAATTCAGTCAACCTGTACGATGACGTCAGACCAATGAGATCGCGTACTTGCGTGACGTGACATTTTCGTAGATTTTTATCATGTTTGGAGTTATTATTTGTACATTCTGATCACATTTTTGAATTCTGCATGAAATTTTGAATCAGATTAGCATATTTTTAATTAAAACCCCGGATCATGCATGTTCCCTATTTTGAAACTTACCTAAGAGGACTTGGCCATCTTTGAAACTTAGATTAGAAAATTTGGCCTAATATACATTATTTCTGCTTCACCGTCTTTTGGGTATGCTTATGCGACAGTACCTTAGAATAAAAGCATCTTGTTTAGCTTTAACGGTGTGCATAGTATGCACTATGAAAGTCTTTTATATCTTTCATTGTCAGTAGCCTATAATTTTTTGTTCCTCTGTGATTACAGGTTGGGTACTGTGGTAGTGACATTGCGGAATACATAAGGAAAAAAGAAATCTAGATTAGGCCTATTTTCCAACTGTGTTCACCTTGACTTTATTTGGAACAAATATGATTAAAAATGATATGAGATTCAGTGAAACATCTTTAAAGATTATTATTTTAAACATTATGTTTGTGTAAAATTACCCAACATTGTAACCAATGTAGAGGGTAATTAACATTTAAATACTGTATATTTTGGAAATATGTGGATTCATATAGTTACTTCAATGCATATTCTTCATATTATACCTATTCAATACCATCGTGCCTTCGAAATACATCACCAAGCCTTGATTGAATCACCACTAACAACACGTTGTTGATTGTACTCATCTCAGCTGTTTTTCCCTCATGCGCTTCCAGATGGAAGGATCACGTTGCCGCTTTCTGTAATGGCGTTTATTTATTTCCTCCATTTCATTGCACAACAAATATGAATACTATTAAAAATTACCAATTAATTATATATATTTATTATTTATAAAATGTTTATAAAAATACACGCAAACAAAACCACCACATGTGACTCGAACAAACTTCAGTCAACCGTTTTACCGGAAGACACCACGTGACTGGATAGCACAGGGTTATTGGTTCGTGCGGGTTAACAGGGACTTGGTCGACTTTGAGATGAAACGTCATTCTTTGCTGTAATTTTAAATGTGGTTTGGCCAGATTTGAAACACACTTTAGTTCTCATTGTATTCATCTTGTAAAGAGGAATCCATGGAAGTCAAAACATCAGAACATGCAAAAGATGGACTTGGTCATGTTTGAAACTATACGCCTCATATATAAAATAAGATTTTTGTCTGTACATTGCTCAGAATTTGAAAAGAATGGTATTTCTGTATCGGTCATGTCCCCAGTAACAAGGAAATGCACTTTTTTACTTTTCCATAATTTCTATCTGTCTGTCTGTATGTACACGCATCACAAAAAAAAAAAAAAAAAAAAAAAAACGGCTGAAGAGAATTTAATGCAAATCAGTATGTTAAGTTTGGGGGATGAACCACTACAATCTAGGGTATAAATAATTTTATTTACGCTGAGTTAAATGGTAGTTTAGGGGAAGGCCTAAAATTTAATTCTCAAATATTTATATTATTAGTGGTCGTATTGATGAATACTACATAACTAAGGTTATACAGAAATACATTTCCGATCATTTATGTCATACATTTTTACCGTGCCGGCTATGATAACACAGGTATTCATGAATTTCTATTTTTGTTGCTAAGTCGATATCAACGCCGAGCGACGAGAAAATGAGTGAACAGAATTTAATGAATATCGTTATATAGAGTTAGGGAATAAGAAGCTACAGTTTAAACAATAAACAATTTTATTCACCCTGGATGAAATGATAGTTTAGGGGAAGGCACCTTCAATTTTATTTTTAAATACCTATGTTATTTGTCCTATAGAAAAGTGCTACATAACAAAAGTTATAGAGAATACCATTTCCGATCATTTATGTTTTATTCAGTTTTACTGTACCGACTATGATAAGAGTGGTATTTCAGAGTTGGAAGAAAATTAAATGTGAAGGCCTACAATATTCAAAGCGCATAACATTGATCAACAATAACATTACATTGACTATTGTTTGTTGTGATGTTCTTTGTCTCTTATGCTGGCACTCAACTCCGATAGACGGGATTACGGCTGCGTACCGATTATAACAGCCTGACTGAATATTGGTGGGAAATAGCTGGGGAGTTAGATAACTTTCTTGTTTAGCATGCCATTTCTCTGGTTTATACATTTTCTGATACTGCTAGTACGTAACACACTGGTTCATCATAGTATTCCAGCTATTTGATACCTACTCTTGACACGCTGTTTTGAATTAGCAGTGTGCACACTTAAGACAGAGGCTCACTTAGTAGTAGTAGTAGTAGTAGTAGTAGTAGTAGTAGTAGTAGTAGTAGTAGTAGTAGCAGCAGTAGTAGTAGCAGGAGTATGAACTGGTCTAGAATTACAATTTAGGCCTATTCCAAATTACAGCACCACAATTCACTAAATAACTCAAAATTCAACCCTGAAAAGAGCCATTTCTTAAGAAAAGCTTCTTCCTCTTCACTTTTATAAATCTACATTCATTTTATTCCAATTTAGCAGCAAAGATGTGGTTTCTCCTGTGGCTTGGAGGAAAAATTTGCTTCCAAGTCAGATAGTTTTCCCCCCCGCCAGTGTCGTGAATTGAGATTTTCTGACTCATCAGGTACTCCTAGGAAACAGATAAGTAAACGGGCATAGCTTTTTCCCTGAGTCTATCCACTTTTCAAACCCACCACACTGATAAAACGTTAAAAATTAAATAATTGAAAAAGAGGTTAATTTTTAACATTAATACTTTCAATACGGAACAATGAAATTTTTATCTTTAAACACCGATAAAAAACAAAGAGTGTTCACGAATCATGGATGTCTGCGATGCCTCTGTCATTCCAGCTCTGGAACTTTGGACTGTTAGGTCGACAGCGTACTACTGTTGGTTAAAAGTGAGAAAATGTGTGGTTTTTCATTTGATTGAGTATTTCATATGAAAGCATTGCTTTTAATCGCGCCATTCCTACCAACGTCATTGTAATGATCTATGTTCATTTCAGTTGAGAAAACCACGAAGAGAGTCTTTCTGAGAATCTATAAAGGCACGTGGAGAGCGAGTGTTGCCATTATAATGAAAACTCCCCAAACTGATTGTGACTGATGGTAGGCAAACGGGCCTACCATTACAATGAAAATTCCCTAACCCAGTTTTCATATTAGAAAAGACGTTTGGTGACTTCCCCGTCTCGTTTCTAGGGTAACGTTAAGAGCTATGCAATTTAATGCAATTTTGCTCACAACGTGTGCACTGCCTAATCTAGAATGCTGTATACAATTTAGAAAACCGTAGCAAAGCACGGATACATCAGCTAGTACAATATATCTCCTTATATAAATTATGTTCAGAAAAATCGATACATAGTGCTTTAAAAGAAGTATTATCTACCTAATTACGAATTTACATTAACATGTTAATTAAATTTCATGAAAAATGGAATCAAAAGTTTAAAAAAAAAATAATATTTTGGAAAAACTATTAATTGTATATGAAAGGTTCGTGATATCTCTACATTTATGTAGGTGACATTCCCACAACGTTTTTTAAAATCCATGCATTAGGTAAAAATATATTTTTATCTCCAGAGTGTCGCCTTAACTTGGGGAGCGTGGGTGGGCAACCACGGGGCACTCGGCTGAATCCTGACATTGCTTCCACTTACTTGTGCCAGGCTCCTTACTTTCATGCATCCTATCCGACCTCCCTTGGCCAACCCTTTTTCTTTTTCAACCCTGACAGTATTAGAGCACCTGAGGCCTAGGGAGTCTTCGATTTTCATGGCCTTTGTCTGTCTTTGGCTGATATCTTCATTTTTTGAAGTGTCAGATCCCTTCCATTTTTTCTCTCTGATTAGTGTTATATAGAGCATGGTTGCTTAGTTGTACTACCTCTTAAAACAGTAATCACCAGCACCTCTCACTTGTCTGCCAGATCTTGTTATGACTGCTTCGTCCTGTGTAGAGTGGTCGGTTGATGTCATCATCATTTTTTTTCTTGAGCGCCAGGGTTCCATGCATGGTATCCCATTCAGAAGCAGGTACAATGTCGTTGAGAAGAAAGCAGGTTTTACCCAGTCTATGGAGACACATACTGACTTATCTTTTATTTGGATAGTTATCGTTCTATCGATGCAACTCAATACACCGGTGAGGGGCCAGAATATGGAGGTTGTAGGGTTCCACGTACTGAATTTTCTCACAGATACACATGTGTGCACGTGTCTAAATCTTTGAATACAGACCTTGAGCTTTCACTATGCCTTGTGGCTGGTGTTGGACACAGTTGGTGCATTTGTTCCCATAGTCTGTCTGTGAAGTCAGAAGCATCTTCTTGTTGGTTGGTTGTCTTGTCATACAATAGTTCACCAAGGAGACGGAATGGTTCTCCATAGACTAATTCAGTTAAGAAGGTTCCGAAGTCGTCTTTATAGGAACTTCGGATTCCAAGCAGGGCAATTGATAGAGCTTGCAACCAGGACATGCCAGGATGACTCATTACAGCTGCTTTGAATTGGCAATGTCTTTCCACCATGCCATTGGAGCATGGGTGCCAACTGGTGGGACAGGATCTTAAAGTACCAGTCAGGATCCCCAGTTTCCAAAACAGCTGAGATTTGAACTGCCTGCCTTGATCATTGGTGATGCATTAGTGGTGATCCAAGAATTTCAAAATCCAACATGCAACAAACGCTTTGGCGACATTTTCTCCAGTGATGCATTCCAGAAGCTGTCGGACAGTAGCAGTAATTCCATGCAGGTAGCAGTGGTCCGATTATATATTGATGGACTTGTTGAAACCAAGCAGATGACATTCTTAAGTTGTCCATTTGTGCATTAGTATGACGTATAACCTTACTGCACTGCCATGTTAGGCCACACGAAGCATTCTGATACCAAGCAGGCGGCAGCTCTGGCACCAGGGCAGCTAGGTCATGAAGGGAAGAGAAAGCTAATCTGTGGTAGGGCATGGTGATGAAGAGTCTGGGTTTGTCTCTGCCACCTGGGCGACTGCCCTAAATGCAGATCAGTAGTGATTGATTGATTGATTGATTGATTGATTGATTGATTGATTGATTGATTGGTTGGTTGGTTGATTAATTTAATTGCCTGTTAACTTAAGGTTATTATGTTATTAATTCATTTCTAAAGTGGATGTTTAACAATGAAGTGACATTTACTATAGGCGATGTGCATTATGCATTTATGCCTGTACATAAGGTGATTGTTGATTCATAAGACTTGGTATTGCTACAGACTGGTGTTTATTAAATTGTAAAGGAACGTATCACTGCATTGTGTTAATATAGTCTCGGTCTAATCTGTCTTCAGTATAGTTGAATACTGAAATAATATTACACTACTGTGTAGATCGCACAGCACTGTCGTTCAACATGCAAATCACACTGTTGTTGGCAGTGCAGCTTGGCTATTCTGGGCTCCCACCAGATCTTTCATGTTTGTTCTTTCAAAATAGAAACTGTCATTTAGATAACACAATAGTTCATAAAATTAAGCAATTGGTAATGGAAGAGCTTAAATCCTTACATGAAAGCTTTATAGAATATCAGATGGCGTATTTTGATTCTGTCATTATTAACTGAATGCAACTCAATCATTTAAAGATAAAAATTTCATTGTTCCGTATTGAAATTATTAACATTAAAAAATTAAATAATTGAAGTTCAACCAATTCAATACATAAAAGAAAGAAATGTAGTAATTACATTCTTATTTAAGTGGGACCGGTTTCGACCTTAGTCCAGGTCATCGTCAGCCGTAAAAACAAGTAGGCGAAATCACACAATGTTTATGAATATTGGAGAAATGGGTCAGTTTCACACTCTGTCAGGCACAAGGTCACAACACTATCAAATAATATATGAAGATTATAAATAAACTTGAAGTCGCAGACGAATAGATTTGTAGAAGCAAACCGCCAGTTCCCGGTGATCAGCACGGCACATTCAAGGTCATGCGCTGCGGTCTCGAACGCCAAAGTAGAGTGGAGAATGTCTTGAAGGTCCAATATTTATCTCGGTTGCGGGAAGTTAAGTATGTATATAAAAAATATACGACGCAAATCAGTATAATTGAATGAGAACTTGTGCTCCTGCTAAGTTCTTGGAAAACAGTTGAGTTTTCTTTTATGTATTGAATTGGTTGAACTTCAATTATTTAATTTTTTAATGCAACTCAATCACTCGATCAAACGTTCCAGATCTAAACAAAAAGGTGTCGCAGGAATAGATGGTAGTGGTTACGGAAACCTGAACTTGCTTCAAGTGAAGTTATGAATTACCGTTGATGAGGGAATGAAGTTCAACATCGTCCTTCTGCGAGTCTGCCAATGTGGAGAAATTCAAGGTGCTGTTTGAAATTCCTTCTACACAAGATTTACTTCTTCTTAACTGTGCAGTGAACGATAACTTGTTCATTTACGCAGGTGGGAGTTCATCACGGTGTTGTCGGAATGCGTAAGTGTCTTGTGGTCAGTCCATTCCAAGATATACCGGAAGTGTTAGATGGCTTCATAGATTGCAAATAACTCACAATAGTATGTTGGCCACTCGGCTTGCTTTGTTGAAGGCTTCTTAGAGA
This sequence comes from Anabrus simplex, assembly GCF_040414725.1. NCBI lineage: Eukaryota > Metazoa > Arthropoda > Insecta > Orthoptera > Tettigoniidae > Anabrus > Anabrus simplex. Next base: position 29,120,461 of record NC_090268.1, read on the forward strand.
AGAAAGCTAAAAGGGTTGCAACGTCCTGTTTACGTACTACTGCAGACTAGCTCCTGTGACTGTTTTGGAAGCATGGGTAAACAGTCCCAGAGTTGCTTTGGAGTTTGGATGAACTAGGAGCGTTGATTGGCGTAGGCTGAATTTACAGGTGTTAAATGTGGTTTCCACTTCCTGTGTCCAAGGCACAGGTTGGGATTCGCATAGATTGGATACTGCTGCATGGAGAAGTGCCTGATATTCTGATGATGAAGGTAGGAATCAATGGGAGAAATTCATCATCTCCCAAGAAGCGACTGAGGTTGCAGGCTGTTCTTGGAAGAGGGAAGTTTTGCAGAGCAAGGATCCAGTCTGGTAGCGGTCGGGTGCCTGTGGCAGAGGCTTCATATCCCAAGAAGGTAACGCACGGGGAGGCTGAGACGCTTTTGAGTAGCTTTAAGAAAAATCCCACAGTCATAACAGTCATTGGAAAAGGGATCGTAGATGGCGTTTGTGTTCTTCAGGACTCATAGAGTAAACAAATAAGTCATCTACATAAGGTGAAAGTGAATTCTAGTCCTGGCAGTACTTTGTAAATTAATCTCTGGAAGGTTTGACTGGTGTTTCATAACCCAAATGGCATGAATGGAAACTCAAGCAGTCCAAAGGATGTGTTTATTGCTGTCTTTGTAGTGTTATCCGGGTTCACAAGAGTCTAAGTGTACGCCTTGCCTAGTTCAATAACAGAAAAAATATTACATCCACGTAGTTGGTGGCTGAAGTCTTAGAGATGAAGAGGAAGATGCCCATCTGGGATTGTCTGTGAATAGTCTGGATAGTCTCCGCATGCATGCCAACCGCTATCGTCCTTTAGTACCAAGTGGAGGGGTGAAGCCCATAGTCCCTCTGAGCGCCATGCTGTGCCTTCCAGAACCATCACTTCGAATTCCTTCTTGGCTATTTGGAGACGGTCTGGAGTGACGTGATGAGCATGGCTGGAGACAGATAATCCTAGCATAGTTTGGATGAAATATACTGTAGAATTCTCAGATCTTGTAAAAGGCAGTGACGACTTTGAGTGATTTCACGCTAGGCTGTACAGGCACAGCTAATCTGGTGATGCCATCAATTAAATGCTTATTATAACAGTCTGGGTGTAGGCAAAAATATCTGATTCTTTGATCGGAACTGCAACTGACGAATCTCCAGGAGAAATCTCATAGAAGACCAAATTACAGCTTTAAAGACAAAGTTCTGTATGTGTAATTTGTATTGATCACTATCAAAGGGTAGAGAAAGGTCCACCTATTCAATACCACTAATGTGTGATTTGTGGAATTATTTGCTGCACCAAGTTCGTACTCGTTATGTGGAAATTTTAGTGGAAAATAGCATAAATCTGAGCTAGTGTTGATAAGGAATTTATGCTAACTGTTCTTGTCTGTAATAAAGAGGCGACTTCCACTTGTAGGGCAACCATTTACTGCCGCCACTGCTTGCTGTTGGAGTTTGACTGGTAGTTGCAGAAATACTCCTGGGAAATACTCCGGCACTGAAAAACACATACTATTGCTGAAGGGGAATCCTTACAGAGAACACCTCCGGCACAGCTTGCATCACAAGAAGTTATCCTGTTGACAACAAATGTGAGGTATCGAGGTAGGTGTATATCTTATCTACAGTTATTGACTAATTATGCAAGGTTATTCAGCTAAGATATCCACCTCAAGTAAGTCGTAAACAGTTTAAGATACTGGCATTTTGATTTCACTTTCTTTAATAGTATTAAGAGGTTAATATTTGCAGTACTTTTCCAGGCTTTTGACAAAATTTATCGGCACACACATCTGCATATTAGAACGTTATTTCATGCAATATCTGCTGATATACTATCAAGCTTACACTCATCGTTACTGGAACGTCGCACAGATTGCAACACAGGAGAATCAGTCTCGATATTCTCACAAGAGTCTCGAGATCTGCACACGAAAAACCCTCTTCAGGGCTGCCGACAGTGGGATTCGAACCCACTATCTTCTGGATGCAAGCTCACAGCTCCGTGCCCCTAACCACACAGCTAACTTGCCTGGTGCTGTCATAGTTGATAGAGTAGCAATAGTCTAATATTGCTAAAGAATTCTTCATAGCAGAGCTAATATATGCAAAATTTTGGCCTTCTATTTTCTTCTGGTTGAGACATTGTTTAGTATCTCTCCATAGTGATACTTCTGCTCTTAATTCAGAACTTGTTGCTGTGTAATCTGCTTTAGCAACTTTATCTACTGAAAATTTAGAAAAATTACTGGCAATAACCCCTCCTAACGGGGTCACTTTAACATTATCACAAAGGCTTAAGAGAGGGTCGGGAAATCATTAGTAACATTAGTTCCTGAAGTGCTATGAAGCTATCATGTCTTTCTACTCAGAGAGTATGTCAAAATGTTTTTAAATTGACTCGCTGATGTCTGGTTCATTAATAACACTCTTTGAAGAGCAGACATTCTTTTCGCAGAAGCAGTGACAAACGTTGTTACTGAGGAGATAATCCCTAACCTATTTTTAATTTGCCTAATATCACAGCTTTTTGTAATGCACAAGTTCAGTTCATGGCTGAAGCAGTGTGTATGTGTGTAAAATGCCAGAGGTTGCCGATTTAAAATTAGTGCTTGGGGTTCCAGTAAATTTACCTGACTCATTTGTACCAACATCAAACCCGTGAGCTTGAAAATCTTGAAAGTTTAATTGAATTTAGCTGCATGTTAAGATTGTTGCATTTATCCAAACATTTCCTAGGAACTGTTAGCTAACACGGTGTTAACTCTCACAAGAGTCACGATCAGTGAGAATCTAGAAGACAGTGGCAGAACCATGCAGTCTGTGAGTGCGCTTCAATGCACTTTTTGTTTGTTTGTTTGTTTGTTGTTGTTTTTTGTTTTTTTTTTTGCTAGGGGCTTTACGTCGCACCGACACAGATAGGTCTTATGGCGACGATGGGATGGGAAAGGCCTAGGAGTTGGAAGGAAGCGGCCGTGGCCTTAATTCAGGTACAGCCCCAGCATTTGCCTGGTGTGAAAATGGGAAACCACGGAAAACCATCTTCAGGGCTGCCGATAGTGGGATTCGAACCTACTATCTCCCGGATGCAAGCTCACAGCCGCGCGCCTCTACGCGCACGGCCAACTCGCCCGGTGTTTGTTTGTTTGAATACAGCTGTAAACCAAGACGCATTAAGTCAACATTTATTAGAATTTTTGTCTTGATCGTGAATTTTCTGTTGCTCTATTGACCAATATGAAAAAAGCCGAGAAGAGAATGTGTGGTTCAGATTTCTCTCTTTTTGGAAATTATTTCCAAGTAAATACCAAGTGTTCTCCCTAGGACCTTTTTAACAGGCGCACCACCCTGCCATTTTTACAGACCGACCAGCTTACATAACCTAGGTATGTGTTAGTTTTATAACATTAATACATATTTGAGTCAAGAAGTGCTCTAAATTAAAATGTAAATTCTGCAAAAATGTTTATTTAAATGATAAATATTCATTATTGTCAGCATAATTGCATCAGTAACATCAGAGTTCAAATGTTCAGCTTGACTGTCATGTAGTATCGTGCGCGAGCGGTGCCCGGAGTAGCATGCAAGCAATAGATTCCGCATGGCACTCCAAAGCAACTGAGCAGGAAGTGCTGATGTTACATGATGATGAACAAGCAGCAGAACACAAGAAGTTCAAAATACTCTTATGTCTTGTTTGTGATAATAACACTAAAATAGTTCAATTTTACAGTTAATGTTTACCTCTCTGCTATTATTGTTATTGCTCCGAGGGGAATAAACGGACATTTGATCATATTAATTTTTTATGCAATATTTTCCATCCAGCTGTTCATTCCTGCCACCCGGGTGGCGAAAATTTCTGGAGAGAACACTATACCTATTACAGAAAGTAAGCAAACTAATGAATCCGTGCTCAAAGCTAAAAATGAGACTTGGCAGAACATTTGTAGTGAATTCAATGTACATACTAACATTAGTATGACTCTAACAAGAAAAACCCGAGACTACAGATCAGTATTGGGACACCCTTGAGGAATCCGTAGACCACATCCCACATCATCATATGAAAATATTGCTAGGAGATTTCAACGCTCAGATTGGGAGAGAACAGAAATACCGGAAGATTGTAGGAAGATACCCTGCCCATAAGAGAACCAACAAGAATGGGGAACGGCTAATCAGTCTGTGCACTAAGTATGGATTACTCTTGAAGTCTACGGCTTTTAAACGCCTATCTAGGAAGGCGCAGCCCAAACAGCATGATGGGCGAGTTCCAAATTGACCACATAACTATAGACAAGAAGCACCACTGCGACATTATGAACGTGAAGGTTTCACGAGGAGCTAACTTAGACTCTGATCACTATCTGTCCATGGTTAAGATGAATCTGAAACCACTGTATAAAACCAAGGCTATGATTATGAAGTAAAAGAAGGTTCCTACGTTTGATATCACCAAACTTTAAGAAGACAATGCAAGTTACTAAGAGAGTCTGAACCAACACATCAATAGGATTAACACCACTACAAAATGGGGCCCACTTCAGGATGCTATAACAGACGCGGCTCAGAAGACGATCCCCAACAGACCTAAAGGAAACGAGCACCCATGGTGGTCTAACGAATGTGATGAGGCTATAGAAGGCAGGCGACTAGCATGGCTCAAATGGAGCCATCATAAAAACTAAGCCAACCTACAAGCCTTGATTACACAAAGAAAGAACGCCTCCAGCATCATAAGAGGGGCGAAAAAAAAAATACAACAAAGAACTAATTAAAGCAAGCCGAAGAGGATTTTGGAAGAAACAACTCTAGAGACTTATACAAAGGTCTAAAATAACAGACGACCCAGTTCACACCCCGAACTTTACACCTCCAGAGAACAGATGGATCAATGTGACTCGATGATGACTGCATCAAGACCCTAGCTGATTATTTCCAAGGACTTTTGAATGCTGAAGAACATGCGCAGCGCCTCCCAGTTAGAGAACCAGCTAACCCTGACACCAAAGACATGCCTCCTCCCACCTATGAAGAAGTAAAAGAGACCATTCAACTTCTCGGAACAACAAAGCCCCTGGAGAAGACGGAATAGTAGCATTAATGTTGAAACAAGCTGGTGAGCAAACATTCAGGCACATACACAAAGTAATCCTGAATGTATAGGCTAAGGAAAGGCTCCCAGATGATTGGACATCAGCCGTTATCCACCCAGTCCACAAGAAGGGAAGCAAAATAGATCCCAACAAGTATGAAATGAAATGGCGTATGACTTTTAGTGCCGGGAGTGTCCGAGGACATGTTTGGCTCGCTAGGTGCAGGTCTTTCTATTTGACGCCCATAGGTGACCTGCGTGTCGTGATGAGGATGAAATGATGATGAAGGGCCAGCAACTATAGAGGAATATCACTCCTTGCAGTATCGTATAAAGTATTTTCCAAGATTCTGGAATGGTGCATAACAAGACAATTGGATAAAGAATCAGGAGAATATCAAGCAAGTTTCAGAACTGCAAGATCTTGTGCTGAACAGATATAAAATCTGAAGACCATCCTACCATCCTTCAAGATAGCAAAAAAAAAGATGCCGACAATGGGAAGCTATCTTTGTCGACTTTCAGAATGCATATGACTCCATGGATAGAATCACACTCTTCAACACCTTAAGAGAACTGGGACTAAACGAAAACACTAATAGGTTGGTGCAAGCCACCCTGCATATCACCACTTCCAAAGTTAAGTTTAGAGGTCAATTATCAGAGAGCTTCACAATCAAAACAGGGGTGAGACAAGGAGATGGTATTTCATGCATATTATTTAACTGTGTCCTGGAGAAGATCATAAGAGAATGGACCAGGTCATTCATTACCTGAGAACACTGGATTAAGGATGGGGTTTAAATCAGACAATTTGAGAATTCTATGCCTGGCCTTCGCTGATGACCTTACTTTATTAGTAAACGACATGCATGAGGCCACTATGCAGCCACTGCACTCTATAGCAGCTAAAGCGGGTCTCTTGATCAACATTTGAAAGACCGAGTTTATCACCAATATCAAAGATGCTCCTACAACAATGGGAGTCAGTGATACAAAGCATATCAAGAGAGCTAAAAATGTGAAGTAGCTCGGAGAGTGGATATCGGAGGACCTAAGTGGAAAGGTGGCTCTTGAACAAAGGAAAATCAAATTAGACAAGGCCTACCATGCCTGCAGAAAACTGTATGCCTCAAAGCATTTATCAAAGAATGTATAACTGAGACACTATAATGCGGTAGTCAGACCATCAGTCCTCTACGCAGCAGAATGCCTATCCCTAACTAATAAGACCCCACTGAGAGCCTTGGAAGTGCAAGAACAGAAATTCCTGAGAATAATAATAATAGGGCCAAACGATCCTACCAGATGGAAGGCCATGGTAGAAGCCCAGCAATGAGCTCTACCAGCATCAAGAAAACCTCATAGATGCCATCAGAAGAAAACGTCTTACTTTCTATGGACATCTACACAGAATGGATCCTAATAGATTATCCCATAAGATCTTCAAGGTTGCTAACAAAGGCAAAGCTACTGGATTTCCATGGACCAAGCAAGTGGACAAAGATATTGCAGAGCTTAATATTAATCAAGCTGCCATAACTGACAGGAATGCACACCATTTAATGGTCAAAACTAAACCTTTCCGAACATCCCTTACATCAGCTAGCCACAAAGGAGTTGAGAATTGGTCAGAGGAGTGCAGGAAAGAATTCAGCAAGAAAACTGGGCCAACAGGAAGGCTCAAAAGGCTGCTAAGAACACAATCCAGTACGCCAAAAGGGGCAGACGATGACAAAAGCACAGCTAGAACACAAGCACCGTGGTCAGCAGATGGTCTAAACTGAAAGAAAAAAGTATATACAGTATTTATAAATGGGGTCCCATAATTATTTTAAAAATTTGATGGAGGATGTAGGATGTAGGCAGGTAAAATATTTTAATAACATTTCATTTAATAACAAAGAGCCTCCGTGGCTCAGGTGGCAGCACGCCGGTCTCTCACCGCTGGATACCGTGGTTCAAATCCCAGTCACTCCATGTGAGATTCGTGTTGGACAAAGTGGAGGCGGGACTTGTTTTTCTTCGGGTACTCCGGTTTTCCCTGTTGTCTTTCATTCCAGAAACACTATAGGTTTTAATAATGAAAAGGTATCTCATTTTTAAATTAAAATAGGTGTTTTACTATAATTATAGACACTATTGTAAAAGAATATGTCATGTGTCAAGCTCAATAAACGTCGAAGTATGTTTTACTGTTACCTGTAGGCTACATCATACATTTCCTTCCTCGTGTGACATTTCTGAAAAGGGAACTTGAAATGTTCTCTCATACAAATCCAGTTTTGTATGACTACAGATGTTCTCTATCAAAGTGATTCATCCACAATGCACACTGGTGATTGGACAAAACAGAGTTTTCTACGCCTTGTACAAGTTTCAGTTCTTCTTTAAAAATATTCAAAATAGCATGCAGTTTCAATTTCAATCCATTTAAAAAGGACAGCATGTTTAAGTGTTCATCTTGTTAAAGGTACCGTCCCTAGCAATAAGTTATTTAGAACTGTGTCAGCACTCTCACAGTCTATGTGCCAACCACAAGACACAAAATCAGGTACCGGGATTACTGCTGAAAGTAAATTTGTAGCATTTTCACTGCTTTATTTACATACGAGAACACTTCTCTAGTGAACTCTATTATGAATTTCGAGCTACTGAAAATATATTAAATTTATTCATTCGTAATCTGTTTACTCTCCAGGGTCGGTTTTTCCCTCGGACTCAGTGAGGGATCCCACCTCTACCGCCTCAAGGGCAGTGTCCTGGAGATTCAGACTTTGGGTCGGGGATACAACTGGGGAGAATGACCAGTACCTCGCCCAGGCGGCCTTGTGGAGGGATGGGAAGATTGGATGGGACAGGGAAGGAAGCGGCCGTGGCCTTTAGTTAGGTACCATCCCAGCATTTGCCGGGAGGAGAAGTGGGGAAACCACAGAAAACCACTTCTAGGATGGCTGAGGTGGGAATCGAACCCACCTCTACTCAGTTGACCTCCTGAGGCTGAGTGGACCCCATTCCAGCTCTCGTACCACTTTTCAAATTTCGTGGCAGAGCCGGGAATCGAACCCGGACCTCCGGGGGTGGCAGCTAATCACGCTAACCACTACACCACAGAGGCAGACTATTAAATTTATTACAATGCAAAATATTTTGTTGCAGTAATTTATGATGATTGTACAGTTTTTTTTCTGGATTAAATGAATAGCTCCCCAGAATAATGTTGCACAGTCCATTTCATCTACTTTACAGGCGAAGGTAAAAAACGATGTTGGTAAAAAAAAAAAAAAAAAAGGTTCATAAAAATACATTAGAAATAACTTTAAATTGTTTAATTGATACTTCTTTCATAATACATGAGGCTAACCAGTTACTTTTTCTAAGTGAATATGCCTATAATATGCTTCAAAATTATAAGAAAGTTGCATATCTGACCTACTCTTTTTGAACAAAACTAAAAAGTCAGTGCTGCATTTCAAGTATTACATTTCACCGCTGGATACCTTGGTTCAAATCCCAGTCACTCCATATGAGATTTGTGCTGGACAAAACGGAGGTGGGACAGGATTTTCTCCGGGTACTCCAGTTTTCTCTGTCATCTTTCAATCCAGCAACACTCTCCACTATCATTTTATTTCATCTGTCAGTCATTAATCATTGCCCCAGAGGAGTGCGACAGGCCTTGGCAGCCGGCACAATTCCTATCCTCGCCGCAAGTTCGGGGCTTCATTCATCTCATCCCTGTCTCGTTCATTGACTGGAAAACAGGTTGTAGGTTTTCATTCAGTGTAGGGTGAATGTGAATTATTTTTTTCTTTTGCTAGTGGCTATACAGTAAAATGAAAAATGTTAAAGGTCAACCTTTTCAATACAATGAATGTTCATTGATGTGAGTATACATCACATAACATTTAAAGAAGATTGGTACTAGTTTCGACGCTCATTGTGTGTCGTCATCAGCCAGCGAATCAATTGAGCAAAATACAACTTATCAAATATCAAATAGCAATATAGCAAATATGACAGCAAATACAAGGACTAATGTTAAAAGTTAAATTGTAACAAGTTAAAACAATGAAAGCAAGTCAGAGAAGGTAACACAATTGTTAAGGTATGATACATGAGAAAATAATCCAGCTTGAGGTTTGTAGAACATAAGGTGTATCTATATACAGCACTAATAAGGCAAATTTTAAAATGATGAGGGTACGGTGCGTATGACCATCTAAAACACATGACAGCACCTATAAAGTCACTGTTAGATTATAACCAGTTGAAATGATGAGGTGCGTCTGACCGTAAAATATAACATTTTTGAGAAGGTATCCCAGTTGTTGAGTTGATAAACAAGAGAATAGTCCAGCTTGAGGTGCATAGATCATAAGGTAATGTATGTTATCAGCGGGAAGAATAAACCTTGTTCTCTTAAGTTGCGATAATTAACAGGCTTAATTCAGGTGGTTTCATAGCCAACAATGTGGTCGTGTGAAGATCATAATGTGAATCAACGTTACAATTCCCAGTTCAGTATGGAAACGTGGAGACCTGACGAAAAGATTGAAAGCCAAATTAGGCGTGATATAAATGTAGATAGCCAAAAGAAAGATAAGGGAAAAGAGGCAAACTCACCTTGAGCAGCATGATGGCACAGCTGTTGAAAGGAGAGGAACTAGGCTAATGAAGAGAGCAATAATGGAGGCCGAGTAGCGGAGGAGAAGGGGAAAGAGGAGCAGCTAAAGCTGGGGAGTAGGGCTATGGTTGGGCAGAGGGATGAGTTAGTGGGGGTAAGTGACGGGGATGCGTATTGCACACGGCTTGAAAGATAGCGCTAGTGTTTGAAAATCTAGTATTTTTAAACAAGTTAATTAAGAAATCGAAAAGGATATTAGGCTTCTCAGAAATTTCATTTAAGTTGAAGTTAGGATTAAAGTATTGATCAAAATGGATAAAACAATTTTCAATTATATTCATGAAAGGCCCTTTATTGGCCATTTGAAGGATCTCTAAATCGTGTTCATTGTCGGTAAACTTGTGGTTGGAGTCGGAGATGTGTTGACCTATTGCTGAAAACCTATTATATCTTACAGCGTTGACGTGCTGTGAATATCTAGTTGTGAAACTGCGTCCTGTTTGCCCAATGTATGAGGAATTGCAGTCTTGGCATTTGAATCTGTAGATTCCAGACTTCAAGAAAGAGTTGGATATGTTAACTGATGGGGAATTGTGCAGAATTTCAGAATTCCTGTTATATGTTCTGAAGGAAATTGGTGATTTTGTAGACATCTTTGTTGAAAGTAAAGGTGGAAGAAGTGGCATCTTAAGATTTTTCTTTAGTAAGAGTGGTTTTAGGTCAGTGTCTGAATTTGTTGATAATCTGTTATATAAAGGGCTTATTGTAACCGTTAAATTTGGCGGTTGCACGAATAGTATTGAGTTCATTGCTCAAGTCTTTCTTTGATATGGGTATTGTGAAGGCACGGTGGACCAAACTATTATAGGTAGCCCGTTTGTGTGCTTGGGGATGTGTGGATTCTTGACGAATGGTAGTTGCAGTTTGTGTGGGTTTCCTGAAGATTTTGTAAGATAAAGAGGGAGGGTGTGTATGAATGGTCAAATCTAAAAAATTGATTAACCTGTTTGTTTCAGACTCAAGTGTAAATTTAATGTGGGGATCGATGCTGTTAAGATCGTGAAGGGTAGAGGCCGCATTCTTAATTTCTTCGTTCATAATTACAAATGTGTCATCCACGTATCTGGCCCATAGAAGAATGTTAGGAAAGTTGTTGTTGATTTTAGAGTGTTCCAGATAATCTAAATAAATCTCCGCTAAGATACCAGAGGCGGGTGATCCCATTGCTAATCCGTCTTGTTGATAAATAGTTTTGTATAAAGTGAAAAAGTTATTATTGACAACTAATTTTAGAATGGAGATGAAGTCATGTATTTCAAGTTTGCTAAGAGGACTGTATTTCTTTAAGTTGCTTTCAATAATGGCCAAAAGTTTTGCTGTTTGTATGCTTGGATACATGTTGACTATGTCAAAAGAATGAAGGGAGTGGTTAGGTTGCGAGTCGAAGGTCTTTAGTTTGTCAATTAGTTCAGTGGTGTTTCTAATAGACTTATTGGTGAGAAAATGGTAGTTTTTAGCCAAGAAACTTTGGACAAATTGAGTCTTTATACAAAGGACTAGGCCTATAGTTAAAAATAGAGCGAATAGGGATGTTGGCCTTGTGGATCTTTGGGAGGGCTTTAGCTGTAGGAAGACCCGGGTTCATATTTAAAAGCTTAGATTTTTCATGGTCCGTGAAAGGAAAGGAAGTGTTATTTAGGGTTTGTTTTAATTGTCGCTGAATTCGTTGGGTTGAGTCTTTCTTAATTATTGAAAAGGTGCTGCTGTTAAAAAAATCCTTAGTTTTAGAGATATAGTCGGTTTTGATCATTATGACTGTGGTATTACCTTTATCAGCTTTAGTGACTATTAGGTCGTTATTACTGATTTTCCTTTTAAGTTCGGTGATTTGTTTGTGTTCGGAAATCGACTTATTGTCAGCGGGATTAATGGAGGAAAATCTTTTGTTTAAATTGTCAGAGGTAAAAATTTTGTTAATTTCCTTTTTACTTCGAATCTAAGTTTGTCGTGTTGTTCTAGCAGCATTTTGTTGATGGCGGCTTCAGACTCAATAACTAAAGTAGTGGCGATGTTTATTTTGTTCAGGTTAGGGTAGTTGTGCTTTGGGCCTTTTGATAGAATAAGTTCCTTATCCATCTTCACCACAAATGAATTCCTTGGATAAGCAGTCTTAATAACACTTTTCTGTAAAAAGATACCGTCACCCGTCGAGAGTAACCTCCTGACACTTGTTATGTATGCAAGAGCAGCTACAATGCTAAAACAATCAATTACATGTTAAATTAATCATGACGTAGAATATAACTTGGTATTGTTTTTTCTCATGGATATGCAATGTTTTTATACTTACTTCATTTGGAGACTTCAGTCCAGATTTTATTAGATTCCTCCTTGTTGTATATGCCTTTCTGCTGTTCCTTAATATCTTGTTTTTCACATCCTTCCACTCATTTATATTTAGCGACCATCGTTTTCCCTTATTTATGAGATTTTATGGATCCTCCAGACACAAAAATGCTGCTTGTGGATGCCATCTTCTCAATTATCTGCAACTTTTTCTAGGGACTGCTAACTTAATGACTTCATAATGCTTTGTACGATAGATATTTTGACTTTCTACCACTGCAGCACCGTCCACTCATTTATATTTAGCGACCATCGTTTTCTTTTATTTATAAGATTTAATGCTAGTGGATATATGTCGCACCGACACAGCTAGTTCTTATGGCGATGATGGGGTAGGGAAGGTCTAGGAGTTGGAAGGAAGCGGCCGTGGTCTTAATTAAGGTACACCCCAGCATTTGCCTGGTGTGAAAATGGGAAACCACAGAAAACTATCTTCAGGGCTGCCGACAGTGGGATTCAAACCCACTATCTCCCGGATGCGAGCTCACAGCCGCGCGCCTCTAACCGCATGACCAACTCGCCCGGTGAGATTTTATGGACCCTCCAGACACACAAATGCTGCTTGTGGATGCCATCTTCTCAATTATATGCTACTTTTTCTAGTGACCGCTAACTTAATGGCTTCATAATTCTTTGTAAGTAGATATTTCGACTTTCTACCACTGCAGCACCGTCAGGTATGGAATATGCAACATTTTTCCATCATTAACTCCATTTTGACAAAAATGGATTATGCAGTGTTGTTCTGGGGGAGCTATTGAAATATTCTCTCTTGTCATAGTTTATGATTTTTATGACTTCCATCTTGATTTCCCAGTTTCAGTAGCTTAAACTTTGTTTTGGACACTTCCACCTAATCAACATTTACAAATTGTGTTATACACCTTTATTCTGTCTCATTTACAGGAGAACTAGTTCTGGTCTATTGTTTAGACCATCTTCAGCTACAATGATAAACTAAAGAACCATTCATTACAAACTATAAACATTGATACAAATGCCATGTTATAAAGTGTACATTCCTTTTCTTGGTGATGTTTTCAAGAATTAAAAACACAATTTAAATGTCCATTTTGTAACATTGTAAAATCTCTGTAGTTGTCCTGCGAATTTTTAAACTCATTAAAATACAGTTTAAAGCCTTAATCTTCACTCGATGTTTTACACAAATTTTAATAACGATTATTAGTTTTGTGCTACTCAATTGTATCTTCAAATGAAAGTGGCCTTTTGATTTACACTACAATATTGTTGATGGATAGAGGCATGATTTTTTCGCATTAATTTTTGAACGATTTCGCGAGAAGGATACTAATTTTCGCGTTATTTCGCGAAATAGATATTGCCGTATCGCTTTAATGGAATTCTAAAATTAATCATTAAAGGTTTCATTACTATCACTGATCGTTGATTGTGGAGGTTTAATTGATAGACTGTACACACCTGGTACATACTTTTGAAGCCATTTCCATCTCCAGCGGGATGTTGGCTTTGAGTAGCATCGCTGTTGTTTCGTGAATATATATATTTTTTTTACTCTTAGCTTTCTTCTGCATAATGAGAGTTCTATTGTGGCCGACCGTTTCACTGTTGGAGTGCTAAATTTACGTTCTGAATGTTCCTTATTTTTAAAACAATCTTTTGAGACAGTATCTTTTTTTCTCCCACTCGATACGAACATTACGAAATTTACACATTAAAATATTGCTTTCCGAAACTTATAAACCTTCACTCGCAAACTGTTTAGCTCTGCTGTGCACCGTGACACTTGTCGAGCGACCCATCTTTGCTACTCTCTGTGATCACTTTCTTAATTTTACCTGACCACGACGCCGAAATACACCAGTCAGTTGTACTGCTTGTAGACGCCATTAGGGATTCCAGGATTGCACAATGCCGTGAGGAGACAGGCTGGGGTTGGATTACGAGCCACCATAAGAACAACATTCCAAACATTTCGTTTGGCATGAAGCCTGGAGACAGCCCCTTTTCTGTGATGCAGTTTCTTAAAGAGATTTGCCAGAACATTAAGGATAGCATATTTCTTTCCTTTTGATCAACCTTTGTACGCTCTTCCTTTTCTTTTCATACATAATCTTGGAACAAAATGTCAAGTTCGTTATTCACTACAGATTTCGCTGTAATATCGCGCTTATTGCGAAATAATTGAATTTCGCTTTAAAATAGCCTTATTGCTTTAATTCGCGAACATAATATCCATATTTTCTAAACCAGGAACATATGATTCGTAAAGATATCACAAAATCGCTTCAAAATATTTTTTGTTGCGTTTATCGTTAATGCGAAAAATCATGCCTGTGTCGATGGATAAGTTAGTGTGAATGTGTAAAAACAACTATCTAAAATATGAAATACATGAGGCAGCAATCTCCCCTATATCCTTGTTTTAATTTGGATACATTTGTTTAAAATGAGTACAGTTGAGTGATATCGAAGGTAGAAGTCCTCAAGAAATTTCTTGTAGTTATGTTGAGTCAAGTGCACCAACATGAAGATGGGAAAACAGACCACGTTTTATCATTGGATTTCCCTAAATAAATTTTGTAAAAGGAACTCTTTCTTTCTCATGTTGACCTTCTTGCTGGTATGTTACAAGATGACTTACGGCTTTCTGCAACAGAAACCATTTAAAACAGATGTATCCAAATCCAAACAAGGATATAGGGGAGATTGTTGCCTCTTACATATTTTCTGAAAGGAAATCTTCTTGGTGGTGTCGCAAACAACTGACCTCATGGGGAGGAGGAAATTGATGTTGGTGAAATTACGCTTGAGGTAAATAAACTCCATTGTCATAAAGCAGCAGGAATAGATAAAATTAGGCCTGAAATTGTGAAGTATAGTGGGAAGGCAGGGATGGAATGGCTTCATAGAGTAATAAAATTAGCATGGAGTGTTGGTAAGGTACTTCAGATTGGACAAAAGCAGTAACTGCACCTATCTATAAGCAAGGGAACAGGAAGGATTGTAACAACTATCAAGATATCTCATTGTTTTGTATACCAGGCAAAGTATTAACTGGCATCTTGGAAGGGAGGGTGTGATTAGTGGTGGAGAGGAAGTTGGATGAAAACCAGTGTGGTTTCAGACCACAGAGGGGCTGTCAGGTTCAGATTTAAAGTATGGGCCAGGCAATTGAAAAATGCTACGAGAGGAATAGACAGTTATGTTTGTTTTGTAGATTTAGAGAAAGCATATGACAGGGTACCGAGGGAAAAGATGTTCGCCATACTAGGAGACTAAGGGATTAAAGGTAGATTATTGAAATCAATCAAAGGCATTTATGTTGACAGTTGGGCTGGAGTGAGAATTGAGGGTAGAATGAGTTCTTGGTTCAGGATACTTACAGGGGTTAGGCAAGGCTGTAATCTTTCACCTTTGTTGTTCGTAGTTTATATGGATCGTCTGCTAAAAGGTATGAAGTGGCAGGGAGGGATTCAGTTAGGTGGAAATGCAGTAAGCCATCTGGCCTATGCTAACAACTTGTTCTTAATGGTAGATTTTGCCGAAAGCCTGAAGTCTGATATCTTGGAACTTGAAAATAGGTGCAATGAGTATGGTATGAAAATTAGCCTTTCGAAGACTAAATTGATGTCAGTAGGTAAGAAATCCAAGAGAACTGAATGTCAGATTAGTGATACAAAGCTGGAACAGGTCAGTAATTTCAAGTATTTAGGATGTGTATTCTCCCAGGATGGTATTATAGTAAGTGAGATGGAATCAAGATGCAGTAAAGTTAATACAATGAGCTTGCAGTTGCGATCAACAGTATTCTGTAAGAAGGAAGTCAGCTCCCGGATGAAACTACAACCTGTGACAATAAAGTTTGGTGAATAGTCCTGTACTATCAACATAGATGAACAATGCACTACAGTGACCTTACTGTCCTTCGAAATAGTCCCCTCCCATAACTGTGCACTGCTGAGATTGGCGATACATGTCCTGGAAACTTTGCAAGAAGGCTTCCTTTGGGATGGTGTTCAAAAATCTCATCACGTTTCGTTGGATGTCAGGAATATCATCAAATCTCTTTCCTTTCAAGGCGAGTTTGAGTCACAGGAATGGGAGGAAGTCTGGAGGATTGAGATCTGGTGAGTATGGGGGATGTTCAAGTTGCATCACCCCCTCTTTTGCCAGGAACTGTTTGACGATTTTGGCTGTGTGTGGGCAAGCATTGTCATGGACAAAAAAACCATGAACCTTGTTGTGCGTACTGGGGTCGTACCCTGCGTAGACGTTTCATGAAATGGGTCAAAATTTCAATGTACCGTGCAGCATTCAATGTTGTTCCCTCAGGTAGAAATTACTTGTGGATAATGACTATCGAAAAAGGTGATGAGCATCGTTTTGATGCATGACTTTTCGGCTCTGACCTTTTTCTGACAAGGGGATCCCGGAGAATGCCATTCCATGCTTTGCCGTTTTGTTTCAGGGTCGTACCTGAGACACCAGGTTTCATCCTCAGTGACAATACAGTTCAAGAAATTTGGCGTCGCATCCACCGTTTTGACAAAATCCTGTGAAGCCTCTAAATGTGCCTGCTTCTGATCAGTCAAGTGATGTGGCACAAGACGAGAACACATTTTCCTCTTCCCTAACTTCTGGGTAATGATTTGTCATACAGATTCACGGTTAATCTGCAGTTCATCCGCTATCATGCACACAGTTAATCGCCGATCGTTTGTTATTAATGTCCTCACCTTCTCAATGTTTTCGTCACTGACGGCAGTCGCCGGTCTTCTGCTATGGGTTTGTCAGAAACACTTTTCTGGCCTCCTCGAAAATGGTCGAACCACTCATACGCACACTTCAAGGACAGTGCCTGGTCTTCATAAACACGTACCAACATCGCATGCATGTGTTTCTTTTGGTGTCTTGCCAAGCTTAAAACAAAACTGTATATTGATCTTTTGGTCATTCATGTTCCTGTTCACAGTTCAGAACCAACACACTAAACACGCACTGTGTCAAACAGGTCTTACACAACACACACACGATGCTCAACTGAACAATGTTGGGAGCAGGTGGTCAAAACCTGCTGCTACACAGATGCAGCGTTGTATGTTGCCAGTGTTGCCGGATCGACCGTTCTGACTTCATTCTCCGAACTTTATTGTCACAGGTTGTATCTTTACATCGGTCTGTTTTCAGACCAACTTTGCTTTACGGGAGTGAAAGCTGGGTGGACTCAGGATATCTTATTCATAAGTTAGGTGTAACACATATGAAAGTAGCAAGAATGATTGCTGTTACAAACAGGTGTGAACAATGGCAGAAGGGTACTCGGAATGGGGAGATAAAGACTAAGTTAGGAAGGAATTTGATGGATGACGCTGTACGCATAAACCGGCTTTGGTGGTGGGGGCAGGTGAATGGAGGAGGTTAGGTCACCTAGGAGAATAATGGACTCTGTTATGGAGGGTAAGAGAAGTAGAGAGAGACCGAGGTGACGATGGTTAGACTCAGTTTTTAACGATTTAAAGATAAGAGATATAGAACTAAATGAGGCCACAGCACTAGTTGTAATAGAGGTTTGTGGCAATGTTTAGTAAATTCAGAGAGGCTTGCAGACTGAACGCTGAAAGGCATAACGGTCTATAATGATGATGTATGTATGTATTTGTTTTTTAATTCTTGAAGACATCACCAAGAAAAGGAATGTAAACTTTATAACATAGAATTTTTATCATTGTTTACATTTTGTAACGCATGGTTCTTAAGTTTATCATTGTAGCTGAAGATGATCTAAACAATAGACCGAGACTAGTTATACAACTTTATTCTAACTCATTTTCAGTAGAACACAATTTGTAAGTGTTGATTAGGTGAAAGTGTCCAAAACAAAGTTAAAGCTACTGATCTCTCTTGCTCACTGTAATGGATTGAAACATCTAGTCAGTTGAAATATTATTTGTACTGCCACCATACTTTCTCAGAAGAAGCAAGTGCATTCTGTAAGTACTGGTATGTAGGCAATTACTCTCCACAGCATGCTTTGTATACAGAGATTGCCAAACAGGAAGTATATCTCAGAATACAGAACATTAGACTATTCATATATTGACTGTACAGTGGGTAAAATAAGTATTCATACCTATATGGTTTCAAATGGCACACAAATGGGAATTATCTGTGAGCGATTTGTATTAATTTATAATTTATAATTATACTAAGGTGCACTACAGTTTGACGTAATTTATTGTGATGTACAGTGGGTGTACACGCTATATTCCTTGATTTACAACAAAGTATTGTTTAACGGCTCACAAAGAAAGTTTTCATACAATTAGATCGTAGTCGTGTATGGTACGTAAACGCCGCCAACTGACAGCTGAAAATAAATCATTCATTGAGTATCCAGTTAAACACTACGTTCTAGAGGTTTAATGGACCAAGAGTCGCGATATGTAGTACAAGTGCACAAGAACGCGGGCGTGAACGCCTGAATGCTTGCTGAAGACGTCGCAACAGCAACAGGCAAGGAGGTAATCCCTCATACCATAACGAAGTACCTTCACGAAGCTGGCTTAAAAGTCAGATGAGAGCAAGTTCAACCTTTTTGAATCTTATGGGGGAAGGTATGCCTGGCATAAACCAACTCAGAAATTTGACCCTAAGAACATTGTACCAACTGTCAAGAATGGCAGAGGTCATGTCATGGTGTGAGGATGCATGGGCTACACTGGGGTGGGAGAACTGGTTGTTGTTGAGGATAACATGACTGCCACAGCATATGTGAACATACTCTGTGATAATCTGCTGGCCAGTGTTGCAAAATTAGATGTTGAGGACTCGTTTGCTTTTCAACAAGACAACGATTCGAAGCATTCTGCTTGTATAACATAAGAATGGCTGCTGTATAATGTTTGCGAGGAATTTCCAATGCTTCCACAGTCCGCAGACCTCAATCCCATAACAAAACCTGTGGGCATTAGTGGAATGGAGAGTAAATAAATGGAAATGCTTGTCAAAAGGAGACTTCATTGGTTATCTGAAGAAGGAATGGTCAGAAATTGATGCCGAAGCCACATCATACCTTGCAAGCTTCATGTAATGAATGCTTCAAGCAGTTATAGATGCCCAGGGAAAGCATACAAAGTACTGATTGTCAAACTGTGTGTGTTTCAGGACAGTGTTTCAGTGTGTATGAATATTAATTTTCATGAGTTATATTTTTGGGCTTATGCCGTGTAAATAATTGTAAACACACTTTCACGGCCCGTGTAACTATTCATGAGTTATAATTTCCTGTCTGCAAAAATATAGGTAATTGTTTTATTTGTTGTAAAGGCTGCATAATTTCTATCCACAGGTGATTCTTCATTAAGAAATATAATTAATATACTAGGGCAAGAAGTATTTGTGTTTTTATTAAAGATGTGTGACAAGGCACACATGCAGTGTATGAATACTCATTTTACCCACTGTAGATGAGAAAGAGCAAACAGAAATGAGAAGGGTTCAAAGAGGATTTAAGGAGCTGAATGTCAAGGTAATTCTTAATATATTCATAGAGATAATTAAAATTATTTTTCTATAATAGAAAGGAGTACAGGTAAAAATAAGGAACACATTTATGGAACTTCATGACAGTTTCTGTTCATGAGTAATAAGTTTTATTTTTGCTTACAAATCCCAATTTCTAAAAAGTGGTTACTATACAATTTGTACACAAGCAAAAACAAGGCCTGTAAATTACTATACATTAACATTCTTCACATTCATAAAGAAAAAAATCTTTAAAAAAATATCATCTTTGGAAGAGAACACTTTTCAAGGGCAAAGCATGGACAATCATCTTTCGCCATGATGCCCTACCTTTCGTGTTCCTCAGATGAGAACACTTCATATATTGTACCTTTTCAACATATTCAAATGTGTAACATACACTAGCTTAGCGTTTCATTTGGCTTTGGCGACTGCTTTCTCAAGACTGATGTTGGACAAGCATTGGTAATCTTGCTAAAGAATTCTGCCTAACTATAGAGGAGTAATAAATGGGTAAGATACATAGCCTAAATTGGAAATAAAATAAGTACATGATTAGGATACAGAGAAAAGCAACAAATGTAGGAGCTACTGTTATACATTTTACCTTCATCTTTTCAATTTGGTGATTGCATTTACTTTGAGCATTGGCATCTCTGGTTGGTTGAGGAGTGAATGGATTTGATAGAAACGAGCAGGCTTTGGATAATTATGCTTTTGCATATTTGAAGCAGTTTTATCTTAACAGTGCATATTTTGGGGTTTCCCTCCTGTTACGGCATATTTCAAAAGTATTTTTCGTCTTGAGTGTGGACATCAGATTTGTTGGACACTATTGGAAAATTTGACATGTATTTGAAATAACTGAAGTGGTTATCTTCAGGTAGGCTGTTTGACAGGTCGCCAACATGTTTAAATTTAGCAACACTTGCTCTACATCTGGCAATGGCTTTGTCTACCCGCAGTGCAATTAGGTGGGTACTGATTCTTCGAATTTCCGTTATAGCAGGGCTGTCTTTACCTCGTTTCATAAATACAGCAAACTCGCGATTATTCGGGTGCGGATTATCCGATTTGTGGCTTATCCATGCCCCACCGAGATTTAATGTACTGTATTTTTTTCCTTTATTTTTGTCACTTAAAAAATGTGTGAGCGCCCTCTCGACTGCAATTAGTGTGCTGTAGGCATGGTTTGTTCAAGAACTAAACACTACACAATGTACTGTATAGCAGTTCTTTGTTGGTGTTCCGTGATAGCAGTCATGGTTACGAAGCAAAAGAAAGTGGTTTTAATTTAAAAACAAAAGCTTGAATTAATTGAAAAGTTCAAGAAAGGAGAATCAGTAAAGAAATTAGCGAATGATTATGGGCTTGGGTTTTTGTATACTTTTGTATCGGTACTTCAAGTATTTTACCAACCATAGACGTTGCAAGTAATTTCTATATTAGCCTACTTTATGGATACAAGCGGTTATTGAATTTAATAGTTCAACATTATTTCATTTTCATACAGTATTGTATGTTTTGTATTATTAAAAGTTTCATTGTGCATTAAAATTCAGTTATCCAAGCGAATTTGTTTGGTGATTAGTCTATATAATCGAGAGTTTGCTGTAGTTACCTTTCATGCACAAATAGTTCTTGTCAATAGTGCTGACTCTGATTCAGAATTATTTGATAAGATAATCAGCTATGTGGGAAATGACTTCACTCAAGAACTGGAAAAATCCAAAGAAAAGCAGCTCAATTTGTTCTGGGTGTTTTCTGACAAAAGAGTAGTATTACAAAAAATGTTGCAAAGTTTGGGCTGGGAAGACTTAGGAGAAAGGAAACGAGCTGCTCGACTAATCGGTATGTTCCGAGCTGTCGGTGGAGAGATGGCGTGGAATGACATTAGTAGATGACTAAGTTTGAGTGGTGTCTTTAAAAGTAGGAAAGATCAGAATATGAAGATAAGCTGAAATTCAAGAGGACGAATTGGGGCAAATATTCATTTATAGGAAGGGGAGTTAGGGATTGGAATAACTTACTAAGGGAGATGTTCAATAAATTTCCAATTTCTTTGAAATAATTTAAGGAAAGGCTAAGAAAACAACAGATAGGGAATCTGCCACCTGGGTGACTGCCCAAATTGCAGATCAGTAGTTATTGATGTCTTACTGTGGTTGAGTTGGAACAGATTGTGGTTCATAGCTATGTTCTTGCTATTTAATTTATATTGCCTAAGGAGAAGAGAACTGTTAGTAAGGTATTGAAAGCATATGTACGCAAGTTTCAAGACTTTTCAACTGACGGAAGTGTGTTTTATTGTGGTATGGCATTTAATTCTTTTTTTATTTTGGTGATGTTTAAAGTGTAACATTAATTTCTTATAATATAAACCAACTGCTAATTGATTTTGGATATATGTTTGTTTTTAATGTATATTTCAAAATTTTGAGTGCATATTTTGGCATTTTTAAGTGTATAATTATCCAAAGCCTGGAAAAGAGTAAACTGATAGCAATATTGTCACCAAAAATAGAGAAGTTACATATAAATTTAAAAATATATTCTACTTATGAATACATAAAACAACTGAACATGTAAACATATACTAAAATGAGTGAACCACTATTATTGGGCAACTTTGGAAGTACTAAATGCAAATTTGAAACTGGAGGATTTCTGGCCATAGGTGGATCAACATTCATTAACAAGAAAGAACTGTTTGACCAGTCCAGAGAAGATGATGTTTGATTATTGTGTTTGGGGTGTACATGGCTGCAAAAGTTAGCAAATTCAGAATGTTGTATGTCCGGCGCTCCCTGCTCGCTCCGCCAGCCAGCTACACGCGCGCCAAGTGTCATTCTTCTAGCCTCGACGCGCAGCCCTCAGTGCGCGTGCCTGAACCATCGTGTGTGTAATATAAAGAGGAACTCCCAGCCTGTCCTGATGCCCACTTGCCCCGGTGTCCAGCTCCAGAATACACCCTACGTCGAGCACGGAGGCTACTCCTCTTGAAAATGTGCTTCGGCCAGGTGGACTGAATTTCTGGCAGTACGAGGTATCACCTCTGGTCACCGCTCCTCTTATTCCGCTGCCCATATCCAGTCATACTATTACATACCGTCATATTTCCCTAATTAATGCAAGCTCCCTTAGTTTCGCTAAGTAAGAATTCTTCCAACATTGAACTTGCTTTTATGAACTCAGCAAGGAAGGACTTTCTAAAACATATATGTCAGTGCTTCTGATAGTTTTCGACTATCGACTTTGCTATCACAAGGACTATCTTTTCGAGATAGTAGTGGATGTAAATACTGCAAACTTGTATATAGTGTACAAGAGATAGACTCTTTCTCAAGATTCCTAATTCATTTTGCTTCAAGTTAAATTTCAGTTTTATGTGTGTAAATAGTGTATTTTGCATTTGAAGCGAATAATAAAGTTGTGTTTTGTAAATCTCAACCTTGGTTACAACACAGAATAAGATACAAAGTATGAAAATAGATCAATACGGAGGAAACTGAAGTCAAATCTAGTTTTGAAAGCAGTAAAGGAATCCAAGCCCGCCTGCCGGCCATGAACGTCTTGACACCTTGTTTAACGGGTTCGAATCCCATTAGTCGAATAAATAATTTGCCATCAGAATGTTGGTTAATAACATAGAAAAAAGGAAGATAAAATTTATTAGATACCATACATGATAATGATAATCAGTAGGTGTCAAAGTGGTAAATCAGAAATATCCTTATCTAATCACCAACAGAAATGATCAATTAGACATGCTGTAAATAATTAGAAGACTAGTCCAATGTTTGAAGTACAGGTAACATAGTATGTGTAAAATAAAGACTGAATAACTTTGTATATTTCATACATTGACAACTAAAGGTATACAAGTGAGTTGGCCTTATAAATGAAAATGTAGACAATTTTTATTCCCTCTACTTTCAGGTACTGATCCAGCTTTTCTTTAACATAGGAGGTGATGAAATGGACTTCCTTTCCCACAGAATGTATATGTCATTTAATTAAGGGAATGTATTATTATGTTAATAAAAATAATGTGGTAGATTAGTCAGAACAGTAATATTAATTACAGTACATTAAATTATCTGTAAAGAATAAGATGCATGAAATATTGTCATAAACATAAAAAGCATTCCACTACTATATTAGTGATATTGACATCTTATGTCTACGATTCTTTCTTAAGGAATGTCCATTAAATTTCTCCCATCATTTTTATCATCATAAACTGAAGAAAATGCATAGTTTCTGAATAATGATCAATTTTAAAGCAAATAAATATCAGGTTTATCATTTTAAAATCTGTTTTATTACAGTAGTTGGTATTTGGAAGCAAGGATCGTGAATCTCCCAGATACTGCTCACGTGTATTCCTCTTTATACTCCAGAGATACAAATGCTCTTAGTTTGAAATGCCCATGCTTATGTCTTAAGGCTAACTTATTATTTAAAATATTTCTTAAGATAATGAAATTTTCTCCCTAAACAAGTGATTTTCAGTTTCTTTTCTTTAAGATACAACTAACCGTTGTACACCACTAGATCTATTTAATCAAGTTTCCAAATAAAGAGAGTTAAAATGTCTGATATGCTAAGAACATCTGGCAACCCAAAAATAATGATAACTGGTATCTTCACTTCTTTTTAAATTCCATTTTAGAGTTGACGTATGATTTCCAGCCTTTGACAGGAAAATGGAGAGCATTTATTGTTTATTAATTTCAATGATCTGTATTTTTTAAATTTCAATGTTGCATGGATTAAATATGTGTGTTTTAACTTGAGTATTGAATAGCAACAAGGAGCATGCAGCTTTGTGGATGACTGCATGTCTATAAGCATTGTCAAGGGTTCCCATGACAGAAGAGTGAAAGAACATATAGAAAACAGTCTTCTTATTACTTTTATGGTCCAAAAGGCACTTCCAGAATTTCAAGACATTCATAGCACAATTATAATCATTCTGGACCATTGGGAATATCTATTGCAAAATGGATTCTATACATTTTTGTTCCATTCTTTCGATTCCTGATATTTTTCATGTTACCTGTTTTTATATTTACTTGAAGGATGATGATGATTATGATGATGATATCCCAAGGATCATCATCATCATCATCATCATCATCATCATCATCACTGAATTCTTTCTTTCTTCCTTCCTTCCATAATAGGAACCAAAAATTTGTATGAATCATTGTATGGTCATATTTTGTTTAAAGATTTCTTGTCTAAGGTACACAAAGGCAACATTGTCAAGCTAGAAAGTAAATTTCTCCTGCTTTCAAGCTTGACAACATTAATGTTCATGTACACTATACACATTTCTGACGGCCTTGTTCATTTTCTCCCATGACTATATCTCAAACAAGTACAAAATTGTTTTGTTCATATATAGTACACGAATAAATTGCTACATTTTCACATTGAAGCCCCTGTGCTAACGTGATAATTTTATGTTTAGACCTTCATATGCATGCAGTGTTTTTGTTATAAATTTTGCTTCAAATGAGAGTTAAGGCAGATTAATAACTGTGAGGGTGGACAGTTTCTTTAGGGTATGCTACGGTTTGGTCTGTGTGTAGCTTGTTGGTATTTTGAGGTCTACAAAAAAAGTCAAGGTGATCATTTGAAGAATGATTTGTTGAAGAGCCCTATCAGAAAAGGCATATAAAAATCCATCATAATGAAGTATGTAGCTAATAGAAAATTTAGGAGGATTTAGACCCACCTAAAATAATTCTGAAGAAAGAATCTTATCAGGAATAAAGGATCATTTCAGAGTTGACTGTTATACCGTGATATCGGTGTTTTATCATCAGAAATTATTATTGAGAAATTTAAAGGAAGTTAAATTTAAACCATTACTTTGCTTGTTATAAAAAATCTAATGAAGTAATTTAAAAATGCAAGAAATTTTAAAGCTATTTCAAAACTTCTCATGGGGTCGTTGTTTAATATACTGCAAGCTCTTTGAAAATCCCAGACAGTTCGAAAGTTGCATGAAAAATGATGTGGCTTCAGAAAAGGCACCTAGCCTTCAATTTCTTGCCAAAACCACCACTGAATTTTTTCTCCGACTGAGCGAGCCAGGACGGGTACAATACATACATACCTTGCCAAAACCAAAAATGAGTCAGGATGGTTCTAGCAACCCAAGAAGTATCTGGAATAAGCTGAAGAAAGTGAAGTACATACTTTCTATCATTAGCCTGAAGCCTACTATAATAAGTTATGACAGCTAACATATTGTTTACAAAATTAATAACCTCCGTTACTGCCATTGGAAGCAAAATCTATTGATCATTTAGAAAATCTTTCAACCCCTGTAATTCCCTCATGTGTGACCTTAAGTGAAGTATAATCAATCTGTTTCTAGCTAGTGACCGTAGAGGTCTGTATTTCTCATGCTGAGCAATTAAATGGAAACTGTAATTAGTGCTGTAGTTTCTGTTTCTTCTTGCCTCATGTTTTGATGGTAAAAAATAAATAAATAAATAAATAAATAAATAAATAAATAAATAAATACTCTCCTTTTGCTACCTGAAGCTGGACTGTATATCATAAATTCAAAAACACCAGTTTGAAGTACAGTAGCTGTTAAAATTGCATGGAACGTTATACAGTAAGTGTGCCTCATTTTTGTGGCATAGAATCGACTGTAATTGCAAGATTTGATGGAGGGGCAGTTATAACTATTTATAGTTGATATCAGCATTGAGAAATATAACTGCAGAATATGTGTACTGTATATTTTAAATTTTAAAAATGATACAGCTACTCCATTTGATGCACATCTCTCTGCTTTTGCAAGAAGTTTTGAGTTCAAATGAAAAAAAATGCTTTTATATTTCTTCTTAAGCACAAGTATTTTGTAAGTAACACTGCTCATTTTGTCTTATATTTGACAATTACAAACTTTTTCTCCAATCTTTTTTTACATTAATTTCAAAAGCTAATTAGTAATTTTTTAACTTTATCTGTCATATAACTGACAGGCTTATGTTGTATGTAACAATGTTATTACAAGTATTTAAGTTTCAATTCTAGGTTATGTTTAAGCAGGGTACAGAACAAAAGAAATTTATTTCTTGAAAATATCAAACTATTGCAATAGAAAGCCAATTTCTTTCATGTCAAAGTGGCCTTCCAAAAATCAATAATATATAGTTTTAAATGGAATAATATGGCATCTAGAAAACCTTATGTGCATTGCTGGCTGTTGGAAGACTGCAAGGAAATATTTTGTCTTAATTTTTAGGAGATGTATTGAAATGAATGGCACACACACACACAGGTTAGGATTAAATAATGTTGAACGCATAGATTTTATCAGTTCAAGCCTGGTTGCAATTTTGTAATGAAAATTAACACTGTAAAAATCTTCTGCAAGATTTCTGCCAATTAAATTCTCCTGTTTATAAGTTCTCTTGTAGTATTCTACATAGGCCCTCACTGTTTAAACAAGGAGCGAATTCTGGATTGGAGGGAAAGGAACGCGAGATCAAACTGGGGCCAGAGAGGAGCGTCGGATCAGGAAATTATACAGTTTTTATCCTTGTCCTCTCCGGTACCAGGCTTCTTCGTGGGAGAGCGGGGACCACTCAGTCCTGCTGCAGCTGTCTGCTGTCTTCTTGCACAAGCCAGAGCATCATTTGGAACATATGAAATTCGCACTCCCCCATAAGCTCGGCGGGGTGGAAGTTCATACGCGTATTCATCACTGCTTGAACTAGAAGAGCATGTCGAACAATAACTATCAGCATCGTCTCTATCCCTATTTGGTTCACTTTCTCTGCTGCTACTGGGAACATGGCTTTCGGATGTTGTCTTTCTAGGACCTCTCATTCTGTTCCGTCTTTCTTCGTACTCCTCGTCAAATTCACGGTGTCTAGAGCGTCCAGAATAACTTTGACTGCGAGGAAATGTTCTCTGGCGCTGTGGACTACAAGTTGCTGCCGCTGCTGCTCCTTCTTCTCCTCCTCCTCCAACCATGTAGACTCCATCTTCCTCATCGCCTTCATCACCCTGAAATCTTACACTAAGCTGACCTTTTCCTTTCACTTTTCTCACAGGTGAAGTAGGAGTTGTGGGGGGCTGCTGAGATTGTTGTTGGGAGACAGTCTGGTGAACAGCTAATTCTGGCATTGAAGAGGCATGGCCGTACACACTTTCACTTTCGCTACGGATATTATTACTCACTATGGTACTGTTTGTATGTGAATGTGATGTTAGCGCAGGGGGCTGCCATGAATCTAAACTCAAGCTAAGATCAGCAAGATGTAAAGGTTCACGACTTCTGTCCCTTGCTTGTAGTAGCCTCTCCAACTCTGGACTTGCAGCCTGTATCTCTGTAGCCATCGCCACACTACCACCATGCTCGGATAGCAACCGTTCTAGATTTCGTTCCAACAATACACGATCAAGCCCTTTGCTGCACGACGGGGTGGAGATGTTATGTTGCGATGCATGCTGCGATGTCTGCTGCGAGGGACTAAGTTGCGTAGTAGGCGAAGGGGAGGGCAAGGGGGGCAAACCACGCATCACATATTCTTCTGTCTGGAGAAGAGTTACTTCGGCTTGTATGCTAGGAGGTGGTGGAGTTGATGAGCAACATGGGTCGCTTGCGAGGGGTGGTGGTGTTGGAGGTAAGGACTTAGCTCCTGCACCTCTCTGTAGAGCACGACGCCCCATCTTGGGAGAGCGAACAGGTGGTGGACTGCGCATCACATGCTGCTGAGACTGTGGTGACAAGGACTGCTGATGAGGTAAGCTGGAAAAGAAACAAAACAAATACTTCAGTCATATCTATTCTATTTGGTTCAGCAATAAACTATACAAAATACAGTGTCAGTTTATTTCAGGATAATAAGGTAATATACATCAAGAATGAAACACTACACGAAAATTGAAAAACTCTCATACTATGCAAAAAAAAAAAAAAAAAAAAAAAAAAAAAAAAAAAAAAAAAAAAAAAAAAGGATAAATTTTTATGGTCATCTTCTCAGAATGAACTCTAATAGATTAACCAAACAAATCCTTGACTACTTCTGTAACCGCAAAATTAAACAAAACCCAAGTGGTTTAAAGAAACTGAAAAAGATCTAGTAGAATTAAAAATTACAGAAAATTCACAATTCGATTGAACAGCTGAAGTAATAACTAAAGATGAAAATATATGGTTCCAAGACAAATCTACATTAAAAGCCAAACTATTATCTCGGAAGACGAGAGGAAACAAAGATCGGAAAGAACGAAGAAATACTGGGCACTAAGGAAAGACAACACACCGAGAAATGATTGATTCAATGTACCTCAAAGAGGGTAAAATGAAAGAAGAAAAGAAAAATAATCTTATAGACATGATATAGTCTTTTGGGCTCATGCCATGTCAAGAAAATAAGGTGAAATTCTTTACGTTTTGCAGAGAACTGTGCTCGACTGGACAGTCGAGATTTTCTTCTCATGACGCAGAGCACAGTTCTCTGCGAAACGTAAAGAATTTCACCTTATTTTCTTGACAAGGCACAAGACCAAAAGCCTATATCATGTCTATAAGTATGGGCCGTGAAAGCATCAATAATAATAATAATAATAATAATAATAATAATAATAATAATAATAATAATAATAATAATAATAATAATAATCTTTCCTGGCCTAGTTTTACTGCCGGACGCCCTTTCTGATGTCAACCCTACGTCGAGGGATGTACTCACTATTACATGTTTCTGTAATGATTAGTACGGTAGCGTGATATGTTGTGGGTAAATAAAAATGTGTATAAAGATGATTCCATACTTCCAAGTTACAGGCTTTCAATTGAGAGGCACTGGGCTGGAACCAGAAGGATGAAAAGAAGAAAGGGAAATTCAGATAAACATGGCTAAGAACAGTTGCCAGAATTTATGAATAATGATGAATACTTTTACTGAGTTATCGATCTTTGAATAACATTTATAATACTGATATGATATAGGCTTTTGGGCTTATGCCATATAAAAAAAATAAGGTGAAATTCTTCACGTTTCACAGAGAATTTTGCACTGTGTCTTCAGAAGAAAATCTCGACTGTTCACGAGGAAGACTTCTCCACGAATGAGGTTTGAATTTAGACGTTAATAATAGAAGTGAAAGTGGTATGTTCATTCGTTACCAGGATGGCTCACCGTACGCAGTACGGCGCTAGCATTCAAAGCGGAAGCTGACGGAACCATCAGAATCAGTCTGAGAGGGAGTCACATAACTTAACAGGTGTACGCACATATGAAAGTATGACATTGACACAAGCCTGGAATGAAACGTCTAGTGATGAGGAACATATGAATATGGAAAACACCTAAATGAAATAACAATAGGAAAGGGAACTACATATGTAAATCCTTAATGGCTGTCAACCACGTATTACTTAACCGATAGATAGTGTCCCTGTTGAAATTGTTAGGATTTCTATGTATTTCCACAGCTTCCCATATAATCTTGGACCTGTAGTGTCTAGTGTGGGTAAGACCTCAAACATCTTGGAACACAACATTATGACCCGACGATAGAGCGTGCTCAGCTATTGCTGACTTGTCTGGCTGGTTGAGACAAATATTTCATTCATGTTCCTCGTTGCAAGTCTCAGTGGACTGGCATGTTTGGCCAATGTATATCTTGCTGCAAGCACAGGGAGTTTCGTATACCCTAGGATGTAAAAGGGGGGACAATTTGTCCTTTGTTTTACATAGAATGTGAACAGTTTTAGTGATGGTGCCAAACGCGGTTTTTATATTGTGTTTGCAGAGGACCTTGGCAATTTGATCTGTAGAATTGCGAATGGAAGGCAGGTTCTCTGCAAAACGTAAAGAATTTTACTTTATTTTCTTGACATGGCATGAGCCCTAAAGCCTATATCATGTCTATAAGTACAGGCTGTGAAAGCATCAATGGTAACATTTATAATGTTGATGTAAAGATTTAAGCAATCCAGTGAAGTAACTCTCAAAATAAGCAAAACATGTTTACATCATGAATATGTAATTAATAGTACTGAATGGCTGATTGAATGCTAGATTCATCTCTTTTATTTTACTCGGTCACAATTACAAACAAACAATAAAATTACAATTACTTCAGAGAACACCAGTCTTTAGAACACCCTTAACATTTCTTTCACATGGGGTTGGAATGATACCCAAGTTTGCAAGGAAATAGATGCTACTCCATTTTCTGTCTTTTTGCTTAGAGACATAATGATAATGTTATTTGCTTTTACATCCCACTGACTACTTTTGCAGTTTTCAGAGATGCCGAGGTGTTGGAATTTAGTCCTGCAGGAGTTATTTTATGTGCCAGTAATTCTACAGACATGAGGCTGACGTATTTGAGCACCTTCAAATACCACTGGACTGAGTCAGGATTGAACCTGCCAAGTTGGGGTCAGAAGACTGGTGTCTCAACTGTCTGAGCCACTCAGCCCGGTGCTTAGAGACATATAGTGACACTAAACAAGATACTTTGAAACTCTGAAAATTGTTACTCCCAAACAAAGTTACCATTTTACTCATGTTCTCATTATTCTGAGCACCAGTTAATTCAAAATATGTACTCAAATAGGAGCAGTGCCATATTTCAGGGGAACGCATGGCAATGTCGTTCCAGTAAAAAATTATTCAATATTACTGTAAAAAAAATTGTGTTAATTAATTTGTATTTGAAACTCTTAAAAGAGGTGGACAGTTGTTTAAAATTCCCAAATTAATTTGATCACTAGAGACCAATAGCGGCTCACTCTAAAGGGCAGAAACTAACTTTTATTACTTGGTTTTACAAGTACTGACAATCTGAATGATGATACATTCAGTTTTGATATTAGATGCAGGATGCTGCTAGTGTGTCAATGTTTTCATCAGATGTATACTTTGCTTCCTCTGGTCGGTCATGCTGGGCCTGTGCCCTTCCGTGCAGACTCATTCTTAGGTAATTTTCATTCGTGTCTGCATAGAACAAAATATTTTTTCACATGCAAAAATGAGAAATAGGGTCATGTGAAGGCTTATCATGCCAAGTCGAATATCTGTTTCAAATTTGTGTTGCAAGTTTGTCATCTGAGGACTGACAAAATTGATTATTTTAACCATGTTGGTTCAATCTTGTCCGTATTGACTTGTATTCAGTTTCTATGAAACACTTTTCCGTCTTGCCAATACTTTACATTTTCATATACTCGTGATTATCTGCCAACCATTAGTCTGACAAGCGTGCTGTACTGGCTAATGAAATTGGTCATTGTGCTATTTCATAATATTTAGTGTGGTGTCATTAATATTAAATCTACCTGTGCAGTGTGCGGATGTATAGAATCCCCATGAAGAGTCGCAATAGGTATATCACATATGTACTCGTAGGTATGATTAACCTGAAGGCTACATGCAATGGATTCTGTAAGTTAGTAATAATAATATTATTCTAAGTAGACTTTTTTTTCGCAACTGTCCCTAACTGAAAAGATGGAGATAAAGACACTTGGTCGATCAACACCTCATTTACAACTAGAACAAGTCGGACAATATAAAGCGCACGAATATTGACGTAGATTCCAGCCAGGGGTGTATACAGAATACAAGTGGTTATGTGGCTGCGACTCAAGGAATGAGCTTTTCTGTTTTCTGTGCATGTTATTCAGACGTGACATGACTTGGACGAAAACCGGAATGACAGATCTCAAATGCTTGAAAGAAAAAATTAAAAAGCAGGAAAGGTCCTTCCAACATATCAATTCATGCATGGAATTAGCTGTGCTAAGGAAAGTTAATATGGTGACTCAACTGGATTCTGCTTATCGCCAATTCACTAACGAACATAACGATCGGGTTTGGAAAAATAGGTATATATTACACAGAATTATTCAGTGAATAAAAGTCTGTGGTGTATTTGAAGTTGCACTGCATAACCACGACGAGATAGAAAATTCCTTACATCATGGAATGTTCAAAGGTCTCATTCATTTTATAACTGAAAAAGATGTTGCTATTAAAGAGTAGCTGGCCAAAGCTTCAGTATTTAAAGGTACGTCAAAGTCCATTCAGAACCAGCTTCTCAACTGTATGTTGAATATGTGTAGGGAACCAATTTCTTCAGAAATTGGGGAATCCCAATTCGCTGCAATAGAAGCAGATGAAACAACAGATGTTTCAAACAAATGCTAATTGGTACTTGTTTTTCGATATGCATTATGAAAGATTTGGAGGATTCATGAATCCAACCGACAGGACAGCGGATTGATTGAGTCCATGTCTATTAGAGCAAATTAATCCCATATTAAGTGACACACCACATAAACTTATTTGTCAGAGTCATGATGGAGCCAGGGTGATGAGCGGAAAGACAGGGGGTGTGCAGGCGATATTGAAAGTACACTATCCTAATGCATTCATTCATTGTTGTGGACACAAACTGGATGTAGAAATCAAGAAGAGAATCATCGTTACTTGACTGAAATTAAAACCTTTTGTGTGCAATTGTGACTTCCCAAAGACGAGCCTGCCTGGTGGACATTATTGCTAAGATTTAAAGTCTGCCACTATAAGAATGTTAGTCAGCAGGAAAACCATCTTCGGGGCTCCCAAGGGTGGGTTTCAAACCCACCACCTCCCGAATGCAAGCTCACAGCTGCACGGCCAACTCGCTCAGTAGAGTTGTGCATGATAGTCTTTTGGATTATTGCCCTATGAAAGGAGGCGTACTGCAGATAAAATTGACCTTTAATGAGGACCTGCTTCACTTCTTCAGAGAAACCTTAAAACATGTGCTTTTTAAATAGTTTACCTGACCTCCTACACTTTTCCTTTTATTTATTCGACTCTCAAGATATTTAAAATCAGAATACCTGTAATTTCGGGAGTATTTGCCGGACTGCAGTTGACCTGGAGGGGATGATGGTGCAGAAGAGGAGGCAGGAGAAGCCGGAGGTCCCAGTGAACGTCGCATCCTGCCAGGTGACGTAGGTGGAGTACTAGAGCCAGCTTCAGAAGGTGGTCTGGCATTAGCACGCTGTCGCTGTTGACGCAGACGAGGACCAGGTCCCGAGCTATCCGATGGTGTCGGAGGTTCACCTTTACTGCATGCTATAGAGCAATATATTGCACCTCGCCGTGGTAAAAATGGCCGCCCCAGCAGTGATGAACGACAGGTGTGACAACAAAAGCACTGTTCTGTTGCATGCCAGTGTTGTCCTTCATGGCTCATTTGACCTGAAAAATAAGAATACAAACTGATAGAAAAAAAAAAAAAAAAAGAAAGAAAATATTGAAACAGGGAAGTCTTTTCGTCAAAAGGAGAAACACTGTTTATTTTATATTCATTTTGTGATATGTTCCTTTAGAGCTTGCTAATGCATTATTATTGAGGACCTCTTTTGCAAAACTCAGCAACTACAAAAGTAAAATTTTCGGGAAACACATTGTATTGATTATCTTCCAAAAGAAAAATGATATATTAAACTGAAAATTCACTTATAATAGAGCATTAAGATAAAAATTATTACTATAATGCACTTTTCAAAATAATTATTAACAACAGTAAAAAAAAAAAAAAGGATTGAAAATTGTGGGGTTTTCTTCAAAGCTCAACATCTACAGGAACAAAAGTTTACAAAACTATTTTAAAAGGTCATATTTCACATATTATGTAGAACTACACATTGAAAATTAGTAGATTGGCTCGTTTGGATACTCAGCATCATTACTGTCCTCATTTCGCTCTCAGCAACCTTGCAACACAGCAGAATAGAACAGTTTTGTCTCCTCGGAAGATGAATCAAAATATTTCAAAAGTTTCTTCTCCTCTTTTCTTAACATTGACGTGAGTTGATAGTTTGATAGGCAATGTCTTGTCCATACTTCTAAAGTTGGCTGTACCACTTTTGAACACCTAAAATCTGTCTTACGTATTGATTTCAGGACATACACATCCCAGCTCTTACCAAGAACAAGACATCGCCCGTGCTGATTCAGTATTTTGTGATATTGAGACGGGACTGTTATACTCGTAGTTTCCAGTTTTCTCAGTAAAAAAGAAAAAAATACCTTGTAAATATAAATACAATCCAGAATAGTACCGGTACTGATAAATTTTTATTCCTGTAGATGTGGAGTTTTGCTCCCCCTGTGGGTGGGGGCGGTAGAATAACACCCACGGTATCCCCTGCCTGTCGTAAGAGGCGACTAAGAGGGGCCCCAGGGGCTCTGAACTTTGGAGCGTGGGTTGGCGACCACGGGGCCCTCAGCTGAGTCCTGGCATTGTTTCCACTTACTTGTGCCAGGCTCCTCACTTTCATCTATCCTATCCGACCTCCCTTGGTCAACTCTTGTTCTTTTCCGACCCCGACGCTATTAGGTTTGCGAGGGCTAGGGAGTCTTTCATTTTCATGCCCTTCGTGGCCCTTGTCTTCCTTTGGCCGATATCTTCATTTTTCGAAGTGTTGGACCCCTTCCATATTTTCCGTCTGATTAGTGTTAAATAGAGGATGGTTGCCTAGTTGTACTTCCTCTTAAAACAATAATCACCACCACCACCACCACCTGTGGAGTTTTGCAAAATCTAACAAATGAAGATCTGTTATAGTGGTAGATGTTCAGTTTAGTTAAATTCTGATGAGTGCAATTGATTCCTCTCTTATTAAACTACATGACCTCATATATAACTCTTTTTCGGAAATTTTGTAGTTGTTGACTTTTGCAAAAACGGTCCTCAGTTACACAGAGCTTTCTCAATTTAATTTCCTTTTAATGGTGCATAATTAACTATGAATTTGCGATTGTTTAACATTTTGAGACCCTTCATTTTCGACTCTGTTTTAACCTCAATGACGTGGGTTTAGTTCATCGCCAAGGAGTCGAAAATTAAAAAAAAAAAAAAAAAAAAAAAAAAAAAAAAAAAAAAAAAAAAGATTTCCTATTCTGGAGCAGCCTACACCGAAAATGACGACCGGCTTAATTCCTGGGGTCAAAGGCAACTGGGCCCAGTGCTTATCACTATATCCCATTTAAGGCGGTAACGAGCAGTGGAAGCGTTTACTTTCCACTCCTCCACAGGCCTTCATGGCCTCTAAGGAAATGGCTCTGCTTTTTAATTCTCTTATTTTCAATTATACAGTGATATTATACAGAATTGAGCAGAATACGGTATCAGAATTCTTGCGATGACAGATGGAAAGAAAGCGATTTGTGCTCTAAATTAAGGTACATCCGCAGCATTTGCCTTGTGCGAAAATGAGAAACCACGGAACATCATCTCCTGGGATACTGATGGTGAGGTTCGAATTCCTTCGGTAGCTGCGGTAGAATTCTGCATTTCATTTGCAAATAGACCTAGATCTGAGAAGAAAGTAGATAAGGGCAATTAAAGAAAAATTGAAATCTGATTATTTCAATAGGATAGGCCAGTTCCTGACCATACAGAGACCTATAATGCAAGGCATGAGGCTCTTGCAATACCACATGTGACACAGCGAATCTTTCTGGAAGTCTGTAATTTAGAAATGTTAACATTCCACACAAAGCTCCGATCAGTTCATAAATTAATACACGACTGTTGTACCAGAGTAATTTTAAAGCAATTTATTGTAAAATGAATCTGAAATGCAAATGGACATACTATGAAATAATAATGTGAAACTAAGCTGTATGTGTATGTTTAGTCTTCAGCCCGAAGGCTGGTTGGATCCTCAACAGCTCTGCCATCAGCTGTCATAAATGGCCTAGGCATCACTGAAGAGGCGTACTAGGGAAATGAGGAGTGAGGTAGAAACTAAGATATCCTATCTTAATTCGAATACATGCTATTTTTTAATCTAGGACTCTTTCGATAAGCAGAGAACTAAATTATTTTTTAAAGTCACTTCAGTTGCTACAGATTTTAAGAGACATCGGTGTTGCCGCAAGTTTGTCCCGTGCCAGTGACACAGAGTTGTCACTTTTAATACACAACAATCGAAAAAGTTTGTTTTGTTACATGGCTCTCCTCGCATCTAACTTTTGATGTAGAATACGTCTCTCCCGGTGGTCCTATAGGAAAACGCATGTCACGATTTCATGGAAGATTTGCTAATAACTTAGTAGCTTGCACATGCAATTCGCGCACCTCTTCTTTCATCAGGACAGGCTCTCATCTGAGACCACTCCCACTCTCCTGTGACGTCAACTGGCTTTGATAGCGCGCGATCTATAAAAAAGGTCAAAATAGTCATACGCCGCACGCGGTAGATTAACACTCTGCGTCTCTATGGTCAGTTGGACCACTATACTTCGATTTACAGACGAAAATCATCGTTTTCTGGAAGTACCGACAGACTGATTTATACGTTACAGTGAACTAACCTGGGTTTGATCAGAACTTCCTAAAATTTTGTCTCTTCAACAGAAATTCAAGCAGCACTTAAAGATCATCTGTATGGTGTGGAAATTATTAATATTTAAAACAAATTAATGCGGCTTTCGGGTTTAACTTCTGTGTAAGCTAATGTTTCTAGATGGTTTTCCGTGGTTTTCCATTTTCACACCAGGCAAATGCTGGGGCTGTACCATAATTAAGGCCACGGCCGATTCCTTCCCACTCCTAGCCATTTCCTGTCCCATCATCGCCATAAGACCTATCTGAGTCGGTGCGACGTAAAGCAACTAGCAAAAAAAAAAAAAAAAAAAAATGTTTCTAGATACTAGACAGATTTTACCATAATGGCAGACTCGCGAGAGCTTGTAATTTTCAACTGCCTTGGTTGGGTACCGTAGGTTGAGTTTCATTGCATAGACGAAATCTCATTATTTCTTTGAATTCTGCCTGTGTAGTTTGCCAGCCAATGTCTGAATTCTCATGGTAAGACCACTCAGCGAAAGCTACCGTACCGTTCTAAAAACCGAGTGAGTTTCTTGTGCGATGATCGAGAATTAAGCCATTTACTATCCGCGAAGCCAACGGCCGTAGCCGTGTTGAAACACCGGATCCCGTGAGATCTCCGAAGATAAGCAACATTGGGCGTGGTCAGGAGTTGAATGGGTTGCCACGCGCTGTTGGTGGGGGGGTAAGGGAATGGAGGAGCGGAAGGGAACTGGCCACCCTACCGCACGTAAACTCCGGCTCAGGAACACCTCTGCGGAGGTTCGGACCTGCCTTCGGGCAGAATAACCCTTACCTACCTACTATCCGTGAAACTTTTAGTGAAACTTTGTTTTACGGGGATGAGGAGTAGGACGAAGCTACAACGGTTCCAGTAATACTGCCAACTGAATGGAAATGAAATCTGAATTGAATCGATAGTATGATAGATCGATATGAATTTTCTAAACCGTCGTTTCCGTGTAGACGTTCTAGGTTGTTCCTGTGATGTAGGCCTACTTTGATTTTCCTCACTCAAGTTCAAGCTTAACCTATATTTTGACTTTGCTACGTAAATAAACATAGTATTTAAAGTGTTGCAATTATACCGCCAGATGTCTAACGGTGATGTATAATCGATTCATACTTTTTGTGTCAAGAGGTTGCCAATACGAATCTCGAAGAAAACCGAGGTCTACCCATTCAGCACTATGGAGCCGAAGCATCACTAAGAGTTCCGTGGATAGTACAACTCATACGTATTTTCAGTGTTGGTAATAGTATTTGGATATGAAATAAACAATTTAACTAAATTTATAAAGAAAAAAGGAATTACATTTTCCTTTGACAAAATGATTCCAGTTACCTTGGTCAACTCCTATGGGCTCCCCACATGAATCACAGTACTCTGCAAACATGGCATCAAAACAGTGCAAACAGTATGGATGGCCATCACGCATGATGTAACGCTGTCCCCCAAGTTGTCGATCACACTCGAAGCAGGCGAAGTGTTTCATGTGCCATGCACGACCTTCAGCTTCCGTACACTCATCGGCGAGGATGATCTGAAAAGAGAAAAGTTTTCTTCTTTAATATGCTAACGAATGCACTGGTGCAACTTGAAGAGGAACAGCAAGTTGCCAATAAGAAATATTTCTTCTGCACAGTACAATAACATTTTATGAGAGTGGCTGTATCACTGCACTGAACATTATGAACAACATTATAGTATTTTGGAAATGACCTGAATGCAAAGTATTTACTGCCTATTGTACCTTTTTCACACTGAATGGAGAATACTTTATCAGATTGTACGCAAATACTCTGCCCAAAAGAATTAGCGGAACATGTTTTTGAACATCTGGTATGTTACAGTACTTTTGGCACAATTAGTACCAGTGGCCTTAGAGCATAGATTGAGACCTTGTGTACCAAAGCGGACATATCTCAGCTATACTGTCTCTCTAGTCTTAGCCTTGCAGTACAGTGCCAGAAGACACCTCAACACGAAGTGAATACCAGTACAGTATGTCGGCACGTCGTAGCGAGGTAAGCAGACTGACTTTGTTACTTCAGGAGTTCGTATACCTCCCAGCATGTACAATGAGACATATTAACGACGTACAATAACTTCATAGGAACGGTTTTCCAAACGCCCTTGCGTATCTGATAATCATAATTATTTAACACCAGAATCCAAAGCCGATATTTTAGTGATTTTCTTATTCAACCTTTTTTTAAAAATTTTTTAATCTGCTCTAGACGATAAGCATGTTCAAAAAATGTTTATACTCACCTGACTCCAATGTTTTTAATATTAATGACTCAACAAGTTCTTGATAACAGTTTCTGGTACATGAGGTACAGAACTTCTCTCCGGTTTACTGCTTTTACCCTCCTCTGTAGCAGGACTTTATAAATTACTTGGTTATCTATCAGTAATACATCCTTATTATTAGTAGTAGTAGTATTTAATCGGGCCTATATTGACGAAAATAAGGGTCATTCTTTCTTACGCTGGTTGAACGCGATGCCATTTGATAATGAAGTCATAGTCGAGACCGCTAACAGTTCAGCCAGACCTCGAACACAAGAATTACGTAGAAACTGGAGAATTTGACCCTCAGTGAATTGACATACACATTACGTCTGTTGCCTTGAAGGAGGCGTGTGGTTCCTCCCTTCATTCCCATCTCCCTTCATTGTCGAGCCAGCGGATCGTGTCGGCAGGCGGGAAAGCAAGTACCTTCTCCTCCGCGTGTGTTCGTTCATGCTCGTACTTCCGTTTTCTCCACCTCCCCTCACTCTTTAGATGTATGCATGTGTTAACGCGTCTGATGGATGTGACCAATGAGAGAGAATGTGTAAGCAGGTACTGTGTGTTTCTGAGGGCTGTACTGATTTTTTGCCTGAAATGAATATTTTTGGCCACGAGATACTAAATATTTCGATTGTACAACCAGCAAGAGCAGTCACTCTGATCGAGGGAAGGCGGACTTTTTGTCATGTTGCCCAGAACTTCAGTGTCTCCCCGTCTTTCATTTATTGTTTATGGAAAGGTTACAACGAGACAGGACAGTTCACCAGGCGGGTTGGACAAGGTAGTCGACACATCACAACTCAAAATGACGACAGATATCTGGTTATTTGTGCTCTGCGTCGTCGTACCGCCAGTAACAGAACTGCAAGTTCAACTGGAGTCACGGTATCCCCTCAGACTGCACGGAACAGGTTACGTGAAAGGAACGTATGACCCAGACGACATGGTCGAATACCTGGTTTAACGCGGCAATATCAAGCAGCTCGCCTTCCGTTCGCCCGTAACCACGTCAAGTGGCAACTTCGCCAATGGAGATCTGTGTTGTTAACAGACAAGTCGCAATTTCCCCTGACTCGAAGTGATGGCTGTGTACGTGCATGGGGAGGCCCTGGTGAGCGTCATTTGCCAGATGTAATTTTTTTTTTTGCTAGGGGCTTTACGTCGCGCCGACACAGATAGGTCTTAT
Organism: Anabrus simplex; assembly: GCF_040414725.1. Taxonomy (NCBI): domain Eukaryota; kingdom Metazoa; phylum Arthropoda; class Insecta; order Orthoptera; family Tettigoniidae; genus Anabrus; species Anabrus simplex. The sequence goes on from NC_090268.1 coordinate 29,161,007, forward strand.
GGCGACGATGGGATAGGAAAGGCCTAGGAATTGGAAGGAAGCGGCCGTGGCCTTAATTAAGGTACAGCCCCAGCATTTGCCTGGTGTGAAAATAGGAAACCACGGAAAACCATTTTCAGGGCTGCCGATAGTGGGATTCGAACCTACTATCTCCCGGATGCAAGCTCACAGCCGCGGCGCGGCCAACTCGCCCGGTGCCAGATGTTATACAGCAAGTGGACAAATCCAGACAAGGTTTTGTGATGGTGTGGGGTGGCATTAGTGTCGACAGTGTCGTCCGTGGCCACCTAATAGCCAGTCAGTATATCAACCAGAACTTGGTGGTTGATGCATACGGTGCTGGCCCTGAATTCCTTCTCATGCACGACAATACCAGGGCGCATGCAGCGGGCAACACCAGGGACGTCTTGAGAAGGCTTCACATTCGAGTGATGGAATGGCCAGCGGCGAGTTCCGACCTTAATCCCACTGAACACGTGACAGGTGTGTCCTGTTGCACCACCGACTTCCCAGGAAGTCTTACAGAGTTTTATTGAAGAATGGGAACCAATACCGTAGAGTGACCTCCGTAGACTTGTACGGATTATGCCACTTAAGTGTCAGACTGTGGTAAATGCTTACGAAAGGTATACACGATGCTAAAGCTCTCAAACTGGAAAGAAAACCAAAGTGGACGCCTGGCGGAGCAGCTAATTCCACTTCGTTTTGACTCTGTCCGGACATTGAAATTTGTTTTATCAAAATGGATGAGAATGAAATAAAAGTTTTGTTGTGCAGTTCACCTGTGAAGAATACAGGTATATCTGGTAAAATTGTTGGTTAACAATTATTGTTCTGTGTTATACGGCATACGTACAAAAACGTGCTCTACTAATTCTTTATTTTCAATCAACTTTTTTCTGCTTTCCCTATAATTGGAAGCTGCTTGGGGTAAAAAGGCTTGCATACATTTTATTCCAAACTGCACAAAAATAATGAAACATTTACAACGAAAAATAACAAGCAAAATATAATTAATTTCAATTAATCTACATATTATCGAAATTAAATTAAAACTGTAATACATTCCATAGCCGGTAATTTGTACAGCTTGATGCTTATGAATTCAACATTAGCTATATAAATGGTTCCTTGGAAACCTTTAATCAAAGCGTATCTCAGACAGAACATTTTACAGAAATTGACAAACCTGAAGATCTCTCTAGAACCAGTCATTGACTTCAGCAAATGTTAGTTTATATTCTTCTCGATGGTAGATAGCAGACTTCTCTGGTGTTTACTCATGTTTATTCCGATGGTAGTGACAACAGTGAAACAATACATTGTGGCCTCCTGGATAGCAATCACGTCATTACGTCTAGATCAGGGGTTTCCAATTTGCAAGGGCTCGAGGGCCATTTTGGAAACCTTAGTCATGTTCGCGGGCCAATTTTCGTTAAATTCTGCAAATAGTACAGAAGCACCATTATGAAATAATATGCATAGTTCAACTGAAATGAGGGTTTGATAATTTTAATTGCTTAAAACATTATTTTAAAATTGCATAACAGAGTGAAGTTCGGAGCCGGGCTGATTGGCCGAGACGGTTGAGGCGCTGGGATTCTGGCTCAGTCCGGTGGTATTTGAAGGTGCTCTAATACGTCAGACTTGTGTAGGTAGATTTACTGGAACGTCAAAGAACTCCTGCGAGACAAAATTTCGACACCTCGGCGTTCCCGAAAACCATCAATAGTAGTTAGTAGGACGCAGAAATAATAACATTATTACTTGAAATTTGTATTTTAATTTTTTAAAAATCAAATATAATTTCTTGAGAACAGGTGAATACTTGAAAAGGGGAACTAGTAGGCCTATTAAAGTATAATTAGTTCTGATTTGGGTCTATAAGGTGTATAAAAATTAATACGTTTTTGAACGAGCTATGAAATATTTTTTGTGACTTTTCTTCACATTCTTTCTTCCAGTGCTCTCACGGGCCGCAAAAATGACTTCGCGGGCCACTTGCGGCCCGCAGGCCGCCATTTGGAAACCCCTGGTCTAGATGAATCGTTCTCTCCGCCTAGTAGTTTCAATGATACAAGGCGGATGCTGTAACTGATTATTGTGTTGACAGGTGTTTCTGGATAGTTTTCCGTAATGACAGGCTCCCAGAATGTGTGCAATGATTTCTTTCTCACTGCCGCAATGTCAGCAGTGGGTTCCATTCTGAGCTCTGTCTGGAAGAGCACGCACTGGGCAAAACTTGGTAGTCATCTCTAGCAACCTGCCATTCAATACTTGTCAGGCTGTAAGTTTAGTCAGTAAGCCGCTGTAAGTCTGTGAGCAAGATTGCCCTAAGTCACATCTAACTTGAGGAAGTTCATATGAGTTGCTAAGTTCATAACTGACTTAAGCGGGATAACACATATGATGCACTGATTACCACCATCAAAAGAGGAAATGGAGTAAAAATACTCCCTAACCAATATGCATAAACGACCGCCCCGCAGTACGCTAGTCGTGAAAGCTCAATAAGGAGAATTTTTCTAACCACTGTATATGATCGAGGGTTACGGGTTGCCGGTATGATCTAATGTGGAATCCCACCTATTGGGATTGTAATTCTGTATTGAGAGCAGTTGTGGCGATAAGGACCCCGCAGACCCCGCGGGGATTGGGGGCCAATGACTGTTCTTAATTTAGTACCTGAAGAGTGATTTTACATATTGATAAAGATACAGCACACATCAGAGTATTATTTGTGTTACAGAGGGTTATTCCAAACTTTAGCCGCCGTAGTGTAGAGTTTCTTTCGTCAATAGGAGTACAATGGTTATTTCTGAAAGAATATGGGTTTCCCAACCTCATCATCATCATCATAATCGATTTTCCGTTCCATCAAGCCGGGTGCGAGTGTTTACGAACCTCCTCCAGTTCGTCCTGATGTTCTACCTTTTGCTACCAATTTACATCACGTTTGGCAAGGTCTTTGAAAATTTGCTTCGCCCGACTATCACGAGGCCTCCCTCTGGACCTCTTATCAACAACATTCCATTGCTCTTGGGGTCCTAATTGGAGTCATCCTTCTCATATGTCCTTAGCATCGTAATCTGCTTAATGAGAAGGGTTCCAACAGGCTCCTGTCCAACTGAAGTTCTTCCCGAATACTTTCATTCCTTATTTTGTCTCTCCTCATCTTTTGGAGACATGTCCGAAGGAGCTTCATTTCAGTGGCCTGTTGGCGACTTTGTGCAGATCTAGTCAACGTTGCTGCTTCCAGTCCGTATGTTCGAATTGATACAAGGTATGTTCTGTACAGCATGAGCCTGCAGGCTTGGGGAAATGAGTCATACCAAAGTAATTGACGAACAGAGTGGTAGAATTTTGATGCAGCTTGTATTCTATTGCATATTTCTTGGTTTATGGTATTGTCAGAAGAAACGAAGCTCCCTAAGTGTTTGAAGATATTGATGATGTCTACTTCTTCAGTTTGCACTCTCAGGTGGACTGCTTCAGGATTTCGACTCATCACCAAACCGACGGGTTTTAATTCGGCTGATGATCATTACCATTCTTTCAAATTCTTCTTGCCAAAGATGTAGTTTAGCTTGAACTTCTGCTTCTTTCTGACCTCATAGCATAACATCATCAGAAAATACAACTGCATTTGTTGTCCGATCCTTCATTTCTACTACTTTTATAACCTCATCCATTATAGTGATAACGAGAAGTGGCGATAGACTACTCCCTCGCTGCCACTCACAACAATCAACAAGTCCTTTGAAGTAGTTAGCCAGATCTGAGAACCCAGTAGTCAGCGAGGATGCGATAACAATGCCATCCTCCTTATCTAACACGAAATACTAAAGTTTCCAGCCTGTTTATAACTCTCTGCAGTCAGTATAGCTAAGTAGGCCTGCAATGGACGGTGACGTTGTAAATAGCAGTAAATTATTTGGTACTAGGGACGAGATTATTTTTTAATATTGTGACGGTCAGCGTGTTTTGGTTACTATAATTGGAATACGCATTTCTCCAGTGTGCGTGTCATATAAGTGTATTCGTTCGGATTTGAAAACGGAATTGTGTAACTTAGTATTATTATTAGAGCCCGGATTTACATGCATTAATAGGTTAGAATGCAAAGTTTCTGAAGCGAGCAGCAAGTATAGTCTACCTTCACAACGATCGTGCTATGGGGTTTGCATAAACATTAGGGTACAGCCCATCAGAACTCCTATAATTTATGTTACTCTTGCTACATTGTGGAAGAGCGGGTGGCCGACACTTCCTATTAACCAGATGTAGTTTGCAATCTAACCCGTTACGGCATGAAAATCCGGGCTTTGATTATTATTATTATTATTATTATTATTATTATTATTATTATTATTATTATTATTATTATTATTATTGTCGTTGCTGTTCATTGTAATGATTTACAACCTTGTACTACGAAATAATCTTCTAACTTTCCTTATCGGGAAACGAGGGACCCATTTTCAATTATTGCAGGCGGAGGGCGATCTTGTTAGTGCCGCTACTGATTGAGAGGAAACGTCAAGATAATCAGCTTCAATTCCTGCTTTATTCTACCTGAGTCTAGTCTTTCAAGAATTAGCTGTCATTTAATGTCACTGTTTCAGACTTACCTCATCACAAGCTGAACAACGTGGCTTGAGAGTTTCGGCATGATGGCGGCCGCAGTAGAGCTTGCCTTCGCGGTAGAAGTAGATGAGGTCTACAAGGAGCTCCTTACATACGCAACACGTGAAGCAAGCTGGATGCCAACAGGTGTTCGGACCGGCGCGGGACGCGAACACGCAGATGTCTCCACTGGACAACCCCTCTTCACACTGGAACATAAAAAAAAGTTTGAGTAATCATGCATGGAGGCTGTATACGAGTAAAATTAAGAGGATTATAATTGAGCCATCTTGTATATGGCACTTTTACTGACTACTAAGCTCATGGTTCCAATGGCCAATTCAGTATAAGATTACCAGGAACTTCAATCACCACCTGCCTATCGCCACCATATTACCGTTTTCGTAGTATTGCGCCTACGTGTGTATGTTTTATACCGCACATATTCATTATAACAGCACACTCAAACATATTTATAGCTTCTCTGGTCCAGTATCATGCTTCAGTTGTCTTCAATAATATATTTACGCAAGTGTATAACCCTCATGAACCCGACAGCCGATATATTGGGGGAACTGGAGCCTAAAGAGTTGAAATGCAAAAATTGAAACTGTTTATTTCCGTGTTGACTCCGTGGCCCATGTGGCAGCGCGCCGGCCTCTCACCGGTGGGTTCCGTGGTTCAAATCCCGGTCACTCCATGTGAGATTTTTGCTGGACAAAGCGGAGGCGGGACACGTTTTTCTCCGGGTACTCTGGTTTTCCAGCAACTCTCCAAGATCATGTAATTTCATCTATCAGTCACTAATAATTGTCCCCGAGGATTGCGACAGGCTTTGGCAGCCGGCATACTTCCTATCCTCGCCGCTAGATGGGAGCTTTTTTTAAATTCCATTCCTGACCCGATCGAATGACTGGAAACAGGTGTGGATTTTTTCATATTTCCGTGCTGAGAGTTTTGTTCTCTATATAGGTTATGAATACTGTGGGGTACCGATAACCGGCATTCCGTAAAACTCGAAATCTGCAGAAGTTTCCTTTTTTTCACGGCGGACAAATGAAATTAGTTTTTTTCTCTACTTATACTGGTCGAGCGGTGAGAAGGGCTAGGAATGTTTGGACCATACTGTAGTACATCACTTTCCTGGTGACAGTGACTCGTACGGGGAAATTCTTACCTACCCTCAGGTAGCAGCTATACGTAGGAGTGTTAAGGAGCAGGGTATGTACAGTAGTACTATAGGTTAGGTTGTGATTCTGAAAGCAGAAACATTTAAAAAAACATATTAGAAAGCGCTCGTGCGAGAGATCCGAGCCGGTAGATCTACTACCATACTAACAATCCTTTGCAAGGAGAATAACGGAAATTTTACCTTTTGGGTGGTGTGAAAAACATCTACCTCTGAATAGGAAGATGATCTATAAGCAGTGGCGGCTGGTGCAGAAAATCAGTTGTGTGCTGTAACCCATTCACCTCCCCCCCCCCCCCCACCAAGTTTAGAATCATATGCGGGCTTCAAGAGGCTCTCCACTGAGTTTTCCATACTGAACTAATACGTGAACAACCCCAACACATATACACATTCCCCATACAAAACTAATTAAACACACAATAACACTTGCAATGACAAAACATTCACGAACTCAGAAACATTTGTTTTGAGCGCGCAAAAAACAGAACTTCTTAGTGTTACCAAAATCACTGAAATCATAATGCAAAATTACATGTTATGTTCTAATAGTGAAATTTATAAACTAGACATTTTTAATTAAAGAAAATCACAATATCATATCCTTATTTGACAACTTAAAAATTATAATTTGTATAGTTCATCGATTTACAAATATGGGTATGGAATAGGCAAATTGGGAATATTAAAGGACCTAGCGGGAACAACTGATGGCTTCCTCTACAGTATTTCGTTTTCCCGTTCGCTTTGATCGATCCCCTCTTAATACCACCGCGAGTCAAGAAGGATGCCACCTGCCACTTTCTCATTTCGGTCGAAATGCAAGCGTGACCAGTGCTGTCTCTCTGGGGTCGCGTACAAAGAATCGCTGTGAAGTGATGTCTTGGCTGTTATTTCACAGCACATCGGAAAAGTTGGGCACGCATGCGCAAACGGCAGAGTTCCTGCTTTCTGGCAAGAAAACTTAGAAATCCTCGCTGAGCTGTGATCTGCACACCACCCGGCGTGGAGCGCACGACTAGTTACCTGGTTGTGAGGGGAGTTGAAAGATTTCCTGTTCTCTGGCTGACATCTTTCTCAATGCACTGTATTTGATTGAAGATAATATTATTAAAGTAATGTATTTTTCAAGTAGACAATGTGCTGCAGTACTTCGGCACATAAGGTACGGCCGACACTGTCTATAAGATATACGAGTTGTCATCGTAAGAGCCTTTTAACTTACACCATGAAAAATGAGTCACAAACATTCACTCGGTCTAAAGCAAAAGCGAAGTCCTTCAATGACGATCACATTAAGTACAACGTGGTGATTCAATATGCTTTCTTTACGAGTGGTTTAAGCTACGTCTGACGTCCTAAATTGTTTCCCCTATCGAAGGGGTTTGCTTTTGATTTAGGAGAAAACTTTCGTGATCAGTGCAGTAAATTGTTCTTTATTCGCAGTTCATGGTGGAAGTTAAGTTTACTGTCTGTCTCCTATAGAGCATTTTTTTTTTTCAGAAATAGATAACTTTCACATCACCCAAAAGTAACTTTTCCATCGTACTTCTAAGGAAAGGTTCTCCATTAGAAGCTAATATTGTGCATATGATTTCGACGTTCTGTGACATTTTCAAGTACATCATTGTGTCCGACTCGTTGGCTGAATGGTTAGCGTACTGGCCTTTGGTTCAGAGAGTCCCGGGTTCGATTCCGGTCAGGGTAAGGTTTTTTACCTTCATTGGTTAATTCCAATGGCTCGGAGGCTGGATGTTTGTGCTGTCCCCAACATCCCTGCAACTCACACATAACACTATCCTCCACCACAATAACACACGGTTACCTACGCTTGGCACATGCCACCCACCCTCATCGGAGGGTCTGCCTTACAAGGGCTGAACTCGGCTAGAAACAGCCACACGAAATTATTATTACTGTCCGACTCATTGGCTGAATGGTCAGAGGACACTTACTACAGTTCATGAAATGGGCTGTGGTTTGGTCTTCACGACATTCACATAGCGTGGGTGTGCCAGAAAAGCCCCACTTTACCATATTGATTCTTGATCTACCAACCCCAGTTCGAAGCCTGTTCAAAGATTTCCAAGTAGACCAATGTTTCTCATGTCCTGGAGGGAGATGTTCAATTGGTAGCATCCAACCAGCAAGTTAAGGATTTCTAGTTCACCATAATCTCAAGATTCGTTTGGATGTTCGGTTGTATTCAGGAAATTCCTCCTAGACCTCAATCGTCGGTGGGCAGGTTCATATCCCCAAAATGCTTTAGTTCTCTCATTCATGGATGAAACTTCCCTTCTAATATGTGGTGGGGCGATTCCAGCCACACAGTAGATTCTATCTCGTGGTGTTGGTCTCAAACAGCCAGTGTTAAGTAGACAAGTTTCATTTAGAGAAATGTCAACTTGTTCAGCATGACTGGATCTGTACCAAACAGGGCACGGGTCTCTACAGCGGAGTAACACAGAGCCAGGGCTGTAGTTCTCATCGTCTTTGGATGTGTACCCCAATTGGTTCCAGACAATTTGCGAAGGATGTTATTTCTAGTTGACACTTTCTGCTTGATGTTCATGCAGTGTTGTTTGTACGTGAGAGCACGATCCAATGTTACACCTAGATACTTAGGTGTTGGCTGGTGATCTAGTTGAGTATCATCCCATACTACCTGCAATTTCCTTGGAGCCTGCCTGTTCTTTAAATGGAAGGCACATACCTGAGTTTTAGATGGACAGGCTTCATTTGGTTTCCTCTGTAGTAGTAGGATAGTTCAGAAAGAGCCTCTGATAACTTTTCTTCTACAACCTCAAAGCAGTTTGTACTCTATCAGTCAGTCAATCAACCAAGTGCCATATCCAAACCTGGACATTGACGACCTAGTCATTCCCCCAGATAAGCCAAGGGCCAATGATTCGACATCGTAAGCAGAAGTTTGATTGCGGTAGGATAGTTACTTTCTTTCTGTTCCTCTTAAAGTCAACAGTACGTGGGTTACCTATACAAGTGGTGACCACGCCCATTGTTACTTAACTTCGCAGATCTCACGGGATTCGGTGTTTCAACATGGCCTGGCCGTTGAGTGTACATGTATCCATAAATCACTGCACAGTCAGGTAGTGGAGTACTTCTCCGACAGATGGCTGAGGCCTAGTTATTTGAATATATAGTTTTGCCTACATGACTTACACACAATCCCATTGACAACGTGTTCATTTAGTAATATTGCGGCTACCGATCATTGAAACCGGTTCATACATTCAGTAGATAAGCCTTGATGAATGGTATGTACAAGGAGTGATGTTTCGAAAAATTACACAGAAAGTGTAATCATACGTCTTCAGATGTTGCCATACACGTAGACGTTCATGGTTGCTCCCCAGAGATGGATGGGTCTGTACGATATAAATTATGAGAACATTTGTTAGGAAGTTTCTGCGTGGGATATAATAACCACAATAGCTTACAATACCAGTAGCTTTCCTTGAAATGGAATAAACACGTTTCGCAGCTGCTTTTAACTCGATCGCAGTTCCGGTAAATCTTCTACTTGAGGCGTGATCAAGCCATACACAATGCTATCACGTACTTTTAAATAACAGCTTCCAGTGTATCGTACTCCGTTATTGCTTTTATTCCAGCGGTTTCATTTCTCGGTATAATGAATCATGCGTTGTTGTTTGACTCATCAGTCCACAGACTGGTTAGATGCAGTTGTCCATGCCACCCTATCCTGTGTTAAACTTTTCATTTCTACGTAATTGCTGCATCCTACGTCTACTCTAATCTGCTTGTCATATTCATACCTTGGTCTACCCCTAGCGTTCTTACAGCCTACACTACCCTCAAAAACCAATTGAACAATTCCTGGGTGTCTTAAGATGTACCCTATCATTATATTTTTTCTTCTGGTCAAATTCAGACAAATCGATCTCCTTTCACGAATTCAAATCAGTATCTCTTCATTCGTGATTCGATCTGTCCATCTCACCTTCAACATTCTTCTGTAACACCACATTTCAAAAGCTTCTATTCTCTTTCTTTATGAGCTAGTTATAGTTCATGTTTGCATTTTACTAGATAGGACGAGCTTGGAGTATAGAGTTTAGTGAATATCAGTCAGGGAACAAGCGTTCGCGTCATAGGGTCCCGGGATAGATTCTTGGTTACCCTGCGGATTTTAGCCACATTTGCTTCATTCCTTTGGTTAGAAGACTGGGTAGTTGTGTTCGTCTTCATGTATACACAGTCCGGCTCCGTGGCAAGGGGTCGTGGGTTCGATTCCCGGCCGGACCGGGAATTTTTACCTTCATTGATTATTTCTCTAGGCTCGGGGACTGGATGTTTGTGCCGTCTTCAACTTTGGGTTTCAAACTAGGTGGTGCAGGTCGCCCATGGGTGTCAAATTGAAAGACCTGCTTCAAGCGTCTCCGGAGGTCACACACCATTACACTACCGACTGCCATAGAGATACTCAATATAGAATACATCCTTCCACATACGGCTATCAGGACCCCCACTGTCGGCAACTCTGAAGGTGGTTATCCGTGGTTTCCCATTTTTGCAGTAGGCAGATGCTGGGGTTGTATCTTAGTTTTTTTCAAGTTGCTTTTACGTCGCTCCGACACAAATAGGTCGTATGACGACGATGGGATAGGAAAGGGCTAAGAGCGGGAAGGAAGTGACCGTAGGCTTAACTGAGGTACAACCCCAGTATTAACTGGTGTGCAAATGGGAAACCACGGAAAATCATCTTCAGGGCTGCCGACAGTGGGGTTCAAACCCACTATCTCCCGAGTACTGGCCGCACTTAAGCGACTGCAGATATCGAGCTCGGTGTGTTTCTTAGGGCCATGGTCACTTCCTTCCCGATCATAACCCTTTCCTATCTCACCGTCGTCCTGTGTTGGTGCGACGTAAAGCAAAATCGTAAGGAAAACCCGAATATAATACCAAAGATATTTATCACAACTATAATGCGTAGGATTGATACCAAATAGTGACTGCGGTGAATGTAAAGTAACCTCTATTTTCTTTCGAAGGGTACTATTTAAAAATTCCTTTTTGCCACTCGATGTCATGAAAAATTCACATAAATATTAAAAGGTATTACTAAGATTTTCATGTTTTCCCCCACCAGACCTTACTCTTCTCGGCAGAGTCCTGGGTGCAGTGTGTGTGTCACACATGTAAGTTTTGACGCGATGCTCTTCCCGACGTCAACCCTATACAGCACATCAAACTATTACTTGTTTCTGTGGTGCTTGAAAAATTTAGTGTGTTATGTGTAAATAAAGAGATATTTATTAAAAACCCACGAACACCCAGTCCCCGAGTCAGGGAAATTAACTAAACAAGCTAAACTCTCCAGCCAGTCAGAGAATCGAAATAGGAACATTCTCAACCGGAGGTTGACCATTCAGCCAAGGGATCCGACCCGCTGGACCAATAATGTTGCATATTTAGTATATTATTATTTTTATTTTTCACATCGTTATGCCCAACTAAGGAACACGCTTGAACTTACTTAGCTGATGATTTTGATTTTTCTCTTCCCAACATCTCTTCATCCTTTCACTGAAATACGAGTACTTCTTACGTTCTTCTGTCCACGTTTTATTAGTTCTAGCTTTTGGCACCACGAAACAATGATTATTAATCAGTGTTCTGAAAGCAGATCGGTTCTTCACAGTTTCCTGGTTGATGTTGATTTCCTGAAGATCTGATTCTATTTCACTTAGCCAGTTCTTGACTTTCAATGTGAGGGCAAGATTTTGAATTCTTTTGGTCAGTCTATCATTGTTCATTCTGAGAATGTGACCATAGAATTTCAATCTCATTTTCCTGATAGTGTCTGAAATTTTTTCAGTATGGCAATAAATTTCATGAGATTTCTTTTTCATCCACACTCCCTCTGTGCAGACTGGGCCGAAAATTTTTCGTAAAATTTTTCTTTCTTGCTTTTTTATATAATGTTATGAGTGATCTACCGCCAATGATTAAGGTTTCCGATGCGTATAACGCTTCAGGTTTTATTAATGTACTAGCAAGATACCCGTGCTTCGCTACGGTATTATACTGAAATTACCGGGCGAGTTGGCCGTGCGCGTAGAGGCGCGCGGCTGTGAGCTTGCATCCGGGAGATAGTAGGTTCGAATCCCACTATCGGCAGCCCTGAAAATGGTTTTCCGTGGTTTCCCATTTTCACACCAGGCAAATGCTGGGGCTGTACCTTAATTAAGGCCACGGCCGCTTCCTTCCAACTCCTAGGCCTTTCCTATCCCATCGTCGCCATAAGACCTATCTGTGTCGGTGCGACGTAAAGCCCCTAGCAAAAAAATATACTGAAATTTATAATTGAATGCTTATTGTTTTAGATATATAATCCGCTGAAATTCGCGATCTAACTCGTTTTCTGCGAGAATCCACCAAAAGTCCCGATCTGACTCGTTTTGTATTAGATTACGGCACGTTTACTACCATTTTTTCAATCTTCCTTTCCAGCAATCGATTTCGTACTTCCCGGGCTAGGCTCAGGTATTCCTCCCGGTCAGTTGGGTCCGTAAATCTTTGCCATCTTTTCCTATAATCATTTTTAATATGGATAAAATCCTTCAGGAGATCCGGCGTGGTGTCTTATTGGGTGCCTTGGCGGCACTGAACCCGCGGTCGGACTGCATTCTTAGTGATTTACCCGTCCAGGAGCCGTTTTCAGCGCGGTCCGCACATTTGACGACGGTCGGGAACATTATTATTATTATTATTATTATTATTATTATTATTATTATTATTATTATTATTATTACTATTACTATTATATGTTGCTGGAATGGCTGATGACAGGGAAAACCGGAGTATCCGGAGAAAAACCTGTCCCGCCCCCGTTTTGTCCAGCACGAATGTCACATGGAGTGACCGGGATTTGAACCACGGAACCCAGCTGTGAGAGGCCGGCGCGCTGCCGCCTGAGCAACGAAGGATCCCTATAAGTACATTAAGGACAGTAAAATCAATTGGTCTCACCTCCTTGTACACCCCATCGCCGTTAAGTTTATTTACCCCCCCCCCCCTAAAAAAATATTAAAAGGGCTTGTTTCTTTATGCTTAAAGGAGATTCCAAACACCAATGTTCACGTCTATTACCTTCAGTTTTGAGATATAAGTATCCCCATAAAAATAATTTACTTTTTTCACTTCATTTCACACTACCCCCCCCCCAAGTGAATTTCCCTGAAAAATATACTTGTTTCTTTAATAGTAAACGATCTTCTAAATACCAATTATCACGACTCTAACTTCTTCAGTTTTTGATTTATGTGTCCTCATGAAAGGAATTCAACTCCTTTACACTCTCACTCTCCAAGATGCCCCCCCCCCAAACGCGTTTTCCTTTGTTTTAAAGGAGATCCAAATACGAATTTTCACGTCTGTAACAACTTTAGTTTTTATTAGATGTATGTATTCTCATACAATTCAGTCAATTAATTTTTCAATTCTTTCACCCCCCCCCTTCATTGGATTTTCCGAGTATACGTGTTTCTTTACTTTTAAAGCAGATTGCAAATATCAAATTTCACGTCTGTAAGTCTGTAACATCTTCATTTTTGAGATATCAGTAGCCTAATTAAAAGAATTCAACACCATTTTAAGTCACTTTTACCCCCCTCCTCCCAAGTGGTATTTCCGAAAACTAAAAATACACGTTTATTTATGTTTAATAGAGATAAAAAATACCATTTTTCACTTCTGTAACATGTTAGTTTTTTTTAGATATACTGTAAAAATTCTCATTTTAAAATTTCACCCCTTTTTAGTTCCCGTTAAGTGGAGTTTCCAAAAACAAATCACCTAAGTTTCTTTACATTTACAGGAGATTCCAAACACCCACGTTTTACGCCTGTAACATTTTACGTTTCCAAGATATTCTGTAGATATCGTCTTTCAAAAAATTCACCCCAATTTGTCACTCCTGTTTAACCGCCATTAATTGGATTTTCCAAAAACTAAAAAATACGTGTTTCTTTATTTTTAAAGGAGATCCCCTATACAAATTTTCAGTTCTGTAATATCTTTCGTTTCTGAGATATATGTATCCTCATTAAAGGCATTCAACCCATTTTTCACCCTTTTACACCCCTCCTATTTGGATTTACAGGAAACAAAAAAATACGTGTTCCTTTATTTTAAAGGAGATTCTAACTACCAATTTTTACAACTGTAAATTTTAAAGTTTTAAGATGTAGACACACTCATTTTAAAAAATTCACCCCCCCTTTCATCCCCAATATTTGGATTTTCCATAAACGAAAAAATACGTGTTTCTTTACTTTTAAATAGATCCCAAATACCAAATTTCTGGTCTGTAATATCTTCAGGTTCTGAAATATAAGTAGCCTCATTAAAGGCATTCAACCTATTATTCACACTTTTACACCCTTCCTATTGGGATTTTCCGAAAACAAAAGAATACATCTTTCTTTATTTTTAATGGAGATTCGAAATACCAATTTTTACATCTATAAACTTTAAAAGTTTTGAGATATAGATACACTCATTTTTAAAAATCACACCCTTTTCACCCCCTCCCCATTAACTGGATTTTCCAAAAACACAAAAATACGTGTTTCTTTATTTTTAAAGGAGATCCCAAACACCAATTTTCAGGTCTGTAATATCTTCAGGTTCTGAAATATAAGTAGACTCATGAAAGGCATTGGACCCCTTTTTCAAACTTTTCCACCCTTCCTATTAGGATTTTCCGAAAACAAAATATACGTGTTTCTTTAATTTAAAATAGATTCTAAATACCAATTTTCACATCTATAACCTTTAAAAGTTTTGAGTTATAGATACACTCACTTTAAAATATTACCCCTTTTCACCCCCCTTAATTGGATTTTCCAGAAACAAAAAAAATATGTGTTTCTTTATTTTTAAAGGAGATCCCAAACACCAATTTTCAGGTGTGTAATATCTTCAGTTTCTGAGATATAAGTAGCATCATTAAAGGCATTCAACCCCTTTTTCACCCCTTTTCACTCCTATTGCGATTTTCCGAAAACAAAAAAATACGTGTTTCTTTATTTTTAATGGAGATTGTAAATACCAATTTTTACATCTGCAAACTGTAAAAGTTTGGAGATATAGATTCACTCATTTTAAAAATTCACCCCCTTTTCACCCTCCCATTAATTGGATTTTCCAAAAACAATAAAATACGTGTTTCTTTATTTTTAAAAGAGATCAAAAGTACCAATTTTCAGGTCTGTAATATCTTCAGTTTCTGAGATATAAGTACCGGTATCCTGATTAAAGGCATTCAACCCATTTTTCCCCATTTTCACCCTTTTTCACCCCTCTTATTGGGATTTTCTGAAAACAAAAAAATACGTGTTTCCTTATTTTTAAAGAAGATTCTAAATACCAATTTTTACATCTGTAAACTTTTAAAGTATTGAGATATAGAAACACTCATTTTAAAATTTTATCCCCCCTTTTCACCCCCTTAGCGAAGGAATATCCAAAAATCCTCTCTTAGCGAGCACCTACATCTTAATATCAATATATCCCCAAAATTTCATTTCTTTATGTCCAGTAGTTTTGGCTCGGCGATGATGAATCAGTCAGTCAGTCAGTCAGGACAAGTTATTTTATATATATAGATTATAATGTCTTAGTTTTGTTTTCCGAGATAATTAATTTTTGTTATATCTGTTCCAAGTGATTCGATATGCTTTCTATAATTTAGTAGTTCTCTCCTTATTTGCTTCACGATTTAATCCAGAAGGTTGAATGATTTCTCGAAGGTATTTGAATTTATTTACTTGGGAAATGTGTCCAAATTTAGTCATCATAGCTTGCCCATCTAGAGACTCCTTTCATGTACTTTTTTTTTTTTTCATATTTAAAGTCCTGTTTTGGCTGCAATTTCATGTAGGTTTTCGAGGGAATGGATTTCTTCTTCTTCTTCTTCTTCTTCTTATTCTTCTTAATGATGAGAAATGTGGAATTAAACGAAGCAACGAAGCGAGTTGGAAAGAGGAGATTGTGGCGGCATTTAGTTAATTCACAGAGGCTCAGACTGGACAATGATAATAATGAGAATCATAATGAAGACGTACGTGTGATATTGTCAGTACATTTAGACATTTCTATATATGTTGCCAACATGACACGAATGCACGAAGCTATTCAGGCTTTCATTAGTGCGTGACTTTTAGCATCCACGGAATTACAGGACGAAAAAAAAGTGGGAACATGTTTATATGAACCATCCGGTAAGTCATAAAATAGTTGCTGTTTATTGTTATGCATGTAGAGCAGAGGATATAGCAGAAAATATAAAGCCCAATTAATAGTGATGATTTATATGTAGCAGCAGGCACAACAGTTCATTATGCGTAGCTGACACACAAGATATATATATAAAACTTATATTTTAAAAATTATTCGGCTTCAGGTCAGTGTCAGACCAAACAACCATCTGGATATTACAACATGCTGGTTTGAACTTTACAATTCAATGACACAGTTTGGAATGTATATACAATAAACCTTGCTCAAAACGGAATCCCAAGGGACCAACATTTTCTTCCGAATTAGACAAGTTTAATCTGAAATATTACTTAGAGCTTACCTGTATCTGTCTACGCATCACGCTTGGCCATCCAGATTGAGGTACCGGTACGTAGTTCTGTAGTACAGTCATTTGTTTATTATTATTATTATTATTATTATTATTATTATTATTATTATTATTATTATTATTATTACTGAGCTTTATTATTACAAACAGAATCATACAGCATGTCATTTTGGCACTATCACAACGCTATATTATACCATTTCAGAAAAGTGGATATACGCCCTTAAAATTATTTTTATCATAAAACTCTGTACAATACTAACCTTTCTTCCACAGATCAAACAAATACACTTGTTTCCTCTCCTTTTTAAGCGTCTTTCTGAATGTAGTCCTGAGGTCAGTACATTACTTCAAGAAGAGTGCCAAATTGCTTTACTTCACAAAAGCACTGTGGGTCTGTTCGTGGTTCGAATCTTGTTTTTATCTTCGTCTTTTTGCTCGTCTCCTTCTCTCTTCTCCTCTCTCTCGGCCTTTCTCACTACTAGAAGGACTGTAGCTGATTCGAAAATGTGTTGCGTTGTAAATTGTTCATCACTTCGAATGAAGTTTTTCCCTCGCAAGGAACGTTTCTTGCTTGACGCAAGTTGGATATTGCCGATGCATTCTTAAGCACTCCATTCGTTTCACCATCCGTATTGTCACTCTCTGCAAACATGTGCGTCAGTTTGTGCAAACAATGACGTTGATCATACCAGCACCAGAAATGCACAAATATTGTGCGTAGGACTACATCAGATCCTAATAATTTCCACATTGTAGAGGTAGATTGTAAAGAATTCCTTCATTTTTCGTTTCCGTTTCCGCGTTGAGATTCCGCTTTATACAAAAGTAAGGACATTATAACGCCGTAACCTTCGCCAGGTCCGAGAAAATATCCCGTAGTGGACAAGTTTCCGCTTTATTCAAGTTCCGCTTTGAGCACGTTTTACTGTATATATATACACACACACTGACTGAGCACATGCCATGGGATAGCGGAGCACTGATGCACAGGTGTGTTATCTGCGCACCACACGCCCCCTGTGCTAGCGGCAGTTGTATAGGAGACCTTGTGAGCAGTGGCTGTGCATGTGACAATTGTAACATGGAATGTCGTGGTGGGCTGACACCGTTCGAACCTGGTATGGTGGTCGGTGCCCGACGGATGGGAAGTGCGATTTCGGAAGTGGTGCGGGAATTCGGCTTCACACGATCAACCGTGTCCGGGGTGTATCGTGAATGGTTGAATGCGGGTGTCACCATCCACAACAGACGAACGACCGGCCGTCCAGCCACCCTCGATGACCGTGACCGGCGACGTCTGAGACGGATTGTCAGTAGTGACAGACGGGCAACCGTGCAACAAATCACGGCTCAATTCAATACAGGCAGTGCTAGACACGTATCCCAGTGGACAATCCGTAAGAACATGGGTTCTATGGGGGTATGGGAGCCGGCGCCGCACACGGGTGCCACTGTTAACCCAACGTCATCGGGCACAACGACGCGCATTCGTCACCAGTCACCAGGGATGGACACTGGAACAATGTCGTAACGTGATATGGTCGGACGAATCACGATTTCAACTGCACCATGCCGATGGGAGGCACCGTGTATGGCGCAGACCACATGAAGCGACGGCCCGCCTGCCTCGAAGGTGTGGTCCAGTGCGCTGGTGTCTCTGTTATGGTCTGGGGTGCATTTTTCTGGTATGGAATGGGCTCCCGAGTTGTTCTGGAAGAGACTTTGAATGGTACGCGGTATGTTGAGCTGCTCGGAGACCATCTCCACCCATTTTTGGCCTTCCAGCGCCCAGACGGTTCTGCGGTGTTTCAAGATGATAACGCGCCGCCACATCGCTCCCACGTCGCCCGGGAATGCTTCCAGGAACATGCAACGGAGGTCCAACGACTGCCATGACCACCCAGGAGCCCCGATATGAACCCTATCGAGCATATCTGGGATGTCCTGGAACGCAGGCTTCGTGCCATGGATCCTACAGCCACGAACAGACCAGCATTGGTGTCAGCTGCGTCCAGAGGACTACCAGGGACTTGTCGACTCACTTCCACGGCGTCTCACTGCAGTTCGCAGGGGCAGAAAAGGCCCCACACGCTATTAGGTGACTATCCCATGGCATCTGCTAAGTCAGTGTATAAAGACATACATGTTGCACATCTTCACATTATAATCACATAAATATCCATATAAAATCAGTCAAATTTGTAGGCAAGTTTGTGTTACATAGTTCCTAATAATAGTCTACTCTTTTTTGTCTTCAGTCGCCAGTAGTGTGCTGATACGGGTTGGTAACTGTTGCTTAGCGTAAATCAGAGATATAATCAACACATTTGGCTGTTCGTGGTATTGAGCACATTCAAAAAAACAGATGATTTAGGTCCTGAATCGACTGGCCATCTCATGAACAGTATGGTGTGTCCACTACGTTGATGCGATAAAGGTGACTTCTAAAACTTCCGTGACTGAATCGCATTCGAGTGATTGACGAGATGGATCGTCGTTGAGTGTTCCATTGTGCGAACCAAGGACATCGCGGGGGATTCTGTTCGAACACTGAAAGATGGCTCCTTGTTTCCTCACACCTCTTTATCCACTGAGTATAGGCTCTTTTGTATATAATCACTGTATACTGTACTCCATGAAGTTGCTGGAAGTATTAATTTTTATAAGTTTTTAGAATCTGCTTTACGTTGCAACGACACAGATAGGTCTTATGGCGACAATGGGATAGGAAAGGCCTAGGAGTTGGAAGGAAGCGGCCGTGGCCTTAATTAAGGCACAGTCCCAGAATTTGCCTGGTATGAAAATGGAAAACCACGGAAAACCATCTTCAGGGCTGCCGACAGTGGGATTCAAACCTACTATCTCCCGGATGCTAGCTCACAGCCGCGCGCCCCTAACCACACGGCCAACTCGCCCGGACCTGTTAACTCTAATCATAGGAGAAACAGGTCTTATCCCTCCGAGAATTAAGATTTGTTTGTGGATTGAAGATACATTACACCAAAATAAAAGGAGGGGGTCATAAAGGGCGTGAAAACAAAAAGACACCGTAGGCCTCACAAACCTAGTACAGTCGGTGGAAGAAGGGAATAAGAGCTGATCAAGGAAGGCCAAAGATGAAAGTAAGCAACCTGGCAAGAGTACGGAAAACACAATGATGGACTCAGCTGGAGGCTCCGTATAGACCAATACATGCAACGGGTTAAGGACACACACATGACTCACGTCTCGACAGATACTACTACTACTACTACTACTACTACTACTACTACTACTACTACTACTACTAGAAGTACTACGTTTTCATTCCTCCCTTGAAGGGGCGAGGCGGGCCTCCTAGACTGTAACGCCGTCCCTCAGGCCAGGAGATTTGTATCGGAGAAGGAGATATGTGGTGAAGGTGAGAGGGTTGGCGACCGTGTTCTATACTAGGAAGCCCAGGGGGCTCTGAACTTGGGAGCGTGGGTTCGCGACCACGCGGCCCTCAGATGAGTTCTGGCATTCCTTCTACTTCGTTGTTCCAGGCTCCTCATTTTTATCTATCCTATCCGACCTCCCTTGGCCAACTCTTGTTCTTTTCCGATCGCAACGGTATTAAAGCACTCGAGGCCTAGGGAGTTTTTCATTTTCACGCCCTTAGTGACCCTACCCTGGCCGATACCTTCATTTTTCGAAGTCTCGGATCCCTTCCATTTTTTCTTTCTGAATAGTGTTACGCAGAGGATGGTTTCCTAGCTGTACTTCCTCTAAAAAAATCACCACCACCACCAGCTATACTAAGAACTGTCCCGGCATTAGCACTAGATCAGGAGAATGGAAAACTTTGAGGGAGGCCACTTTTTAAAGCAAGTTTTCATTCCCCCGCTGAAGGGGGAGGCGGGACACCTCTCTCCGATCAGGAGATTCAGGCGGTTAAAGCTGAAGTGAGGGATTTTAGGAGTAGGGTAAGGGATGTGTGGAAACAAGGAGAAGGGTGGCATTTGACCCATTGGCTAATCGTATTTGTTCTTTTTTCTTCTCTTTTTCTGTATTTTTTATTGTTACTCAAAGTGCCGGGCTGAGTAGCTCAGACGGTTGAGGCGCTGGCCTTCTGAGCCCAACTTGGCAGGTTCGATCCTGGCTCAGTCCGGTGGTATTTGAAGGTGCTCAAATACGTCAGCCTCGTGTTGGTGATTTACTGGCACGTAAAAGAACTCCTGCGGGACTAAATTCCGGCACCTCGGCGTCTCCGAAAACCGTAAAAGTAGTTAGTCGGGCGTAAAGCCAATAACATTATTGTTATTCAAAGTACATAGTTTTATCAAGATGTTGTACATAATACATATTTGGTTTTAAGTGTCTATTCACGTTATTTATATACAAAGTTTCCAATAACAATTGTTTTGGGGATCATATTGGTTTTTGGGTGAGATATACCTTTTTTCTTTTAAATTGTTTTCGTTCCTCCCCTGAAGGGGGAGGCGGGCCTCCTAGACGGTAACACCGTCTCTCAGGCCAGGAGATTTGTATCGGAGAAGAAGATGTGCGGTGAACGTGAGAGGGTTGGCTGTAGAGATGTCTGAAAAATAACGTAGCAGTTACTTGCCTGTCACTGTTACAAATGTAACGAGGAAAAAAAAAAAAAGTGTATAGTATACTCTATGGTGTCTTTGTTTAAGTTGCTGCTGTCATCTGGTAAGTAAAGTGTAAACTGTTAGGGCATATTAAACTGCTCAGGGGTAATCGTTGACTCACACATCACGCAGGGTTACTTGCATTATACTATTATTATAAGTTTCACCCGTATTACTTTTCTTGTACCATAAATAAATTTGTATGCTAACTTTCCATATTGATATTATAGATAACATACCGTTACCTCATTTTACTTAATCGATCCTCGTGTACCGGTTTGTGTCGAGGTTTGGCAGACAGATCATCATGTTTCCTTGTCTTCCATCCTTGATTGGTGCATTGTCAAACTCACTCCTCTAGATGTCATAAAAGACGCTATGTTGTCTTCTCATTTCATCCGTTGTCTGCCTCTCATTAAGTATACAGCAAATAGAAATGCGTGTTTTGTTGCACCGACATTCGACAGTGTAGTGAGTGATGCGTGCGCGCATGGGACTTCGCAACACAGACAAGCTTGAAGCCGTGACCAATAAAAGGTGAGTACCGTTGTACGTTATTTTTAACTGTTACTTTATTGTAGCAGTGGCACGAAAATAACCGTTTATCACATTTCTAGTTGGCGGCCGTGGCCTATACTAGCAACTGTCCCGGCATTCGTCTCAGTGTTGAAGAATGGAAAACCACGGAAAACCATTCTCAGGACATGCGACGGTGCGGAGCAGCTCCTCTCCGTCTCCCGAATACAGAAGCGATAAAGGATTGGCAGGTTAACTACTAGTCTTGGAAATGTGATATATGTGAATTCTAATAGGTGAGATTTTAACATCAAAGCTGTTCCATCTCCTGGATCAATAAATCATTGATTTTTAATGAATTACTTTATCGTGCGGGAAGTTCCGGTTGTTGGCAATGGCAATCCTATTACTAGCGGAACGATGAAACATAAAACTGATTTAATCCATCTATTGGCTGTGATGCCGCTATTACTTGTGTAATTAGGTCTATAAATCAGGTGCGGCTATCTTCGTACGCAGAACACAAAGGAAGCCTCCTAAGGCCACGCCCTCGCCAGGTGACGGCTACTAAATTTGTCAGTGAGAATGACTTTTGTTACAAGACAGGTTGCACCAGCCGTGTACACGCGAACTCAGGAAATCTCCGGTAATGTCTGTATCTTCGTGCACGTTTGTCACCCGATATCCCCCTTTCTAGCAGACGT
This sequence comes from Anabrus simplex, assembly GCF_040414725.1. Classification (NCBI taxonomy): domain Eukaryota; kingdom Metazoa; phylum Arthropoda; class Insecta; order Orthoptera; family Tettigoniidae; genus Anabrus; species Anabrus simplex. The sequence continues at coordinate 29,183,297 of NC_090268.1, forward strand.
GGACAGAAGTACGAGGACGAATATGACAAGTGGAAGAGGTAACGGAGAAAGGGAAAGGAAAAACAAGGGAACATAAGGAAAGGAACACGAGAAGATAAAACTAGGGACCAAGGGGCGAGTACAAGGAAAATGAAAGGACAGATCGAGAGTGCAAAGAAGAGGAAGAATTTGAAAATTAGGGTAAGTATACCAATAACAGATGTACCAACTCCCAAAATTTAAGCGGGAAACTCTTTACTTCTGGTCCTTCCTCCCTCTCTCCTGATCGCTGAGGTTTATCTCCCGATTTTGAGAACAGATTTAGTATTCCTGTATTTTTTGAAAATCCCAGGTTTTCCTCGTTCTTTAAGTAGCTGGAGAGAACTGATGTTCGGTGGGTACTGCGAAGGCAGATGGTGCTCTTAAATATGACAGAATCTCTAACATATTGTTTTTAATTTTATAATTTCCACAAAACAATGTTGACTATGAAGCTACTTTTTAGCATATTTACAAGGACAAAAGTTCAATTCACATCAAAGCTTCCCGAAAAAGAATTCTGGAAAAAAACATTAAACCTTAAAACCCTTCAACAAGACCAATGCTTTGAACATAAATCTAGTTCAGAAATTTATGAATAGGCCTAAGGCAGTTACATTGAATGGCCGTGTGTTCTAAGGCTCACGTACATGCACTATTTCAGTACTTTTCAACTAATTAATTAATTAATTAATTAATTAATTAATTAATTAATTAATTAAGAGAAATTACATAATTGTGTAGTATAATATGTTAATATTCTTTAAAGTTTCGTCATCATGTCGTGATAAGCCGCAAAAACATCTCCCGATTTTTGATTTCTGAAAGTTGGCACATTTGCAATAATATACGACTACTTGATATTTCGATACAGTAAACTATTTACTTTCTGACTCAACATAAAGTTCTACAGACGTTTGCAAAAACATTCGCTACCCTACCCTACACTGCACTTTACAAGATTTCTCCTTCTTCCGCTTTTCGCACACCTGCGGGGTCGCGGTTGCGAACTGTATAGCACATGTGGGTTTGGCCTTGTTTTACGACCGGATGCCCTTCCTGACACAACCCTATTAAGAGGGATGTATTCACTATTGCTTTTTTTTGTGGTGGTTGGAAGTGTGGTGTGTTGTCTTAACTGCATAGTGCTGCCATGACGCAACATATTACTTTACAGATTGTGGACAGAAGTAGTTTTACGGCACACCATCAACTGTCAATCAAACACACATGCCAGTGATGCCTTGTTTTTGTTTTACAAAACATACAACAAAACAGCCTTCCAACCAAAGGTACTCCTCCTTCCGCCCTGTCAACATTAATGCGTACCAACCACTGTTTATTTTCCATTTATATCCCCACCACATTACCACAGGCTTCAGCAGTCCCTCTGGCTCAACCTCAAAGACATTACCGACCTACGGTCGTGCAAATATACTTGCGCTTTGCAAGTACCCATGGCCAGTAGGCAGTAATATTCGGTCTTTGAATGTTAAAAGCTTAATCGCGAAAAATCGTATGTATACTCCACTATGGCAAACCATATCACATACGAGTGTTAAGGTATTAGCCCCAGTTAAGAATTGTTGGCACATCTAAGACACTGAATACTAGATTAAGTTTAATGCTTGAAATGTTTGTCACCAAATGCAAACGAAAAATAATTCATGTAACAGAGGGTTAATATGAAGAGGACAGTGTTGGGACAAACACAAACAGCCAGGCTCCGAGCCGGAAGAATTAATCAACACGATTAAAATCTCTGACCCGGTCCGGAATCAAATCCGGGACCCTCTGAACCGAAGGCTTCAACGCTGACCCCATTCAACCATGGAGTCGGACGCACATTACAAGATTACTTCAAAAAATAAACCTAACAATAATACTGTATACTACAGTATTTATAAGTTTCAATTATTTCTCGAAACGTACATAACTAACAGATCAGTCACGACTCGGCTACTCACGAGAAAATGTGTGGCTAAGGCAGTACTTTAGCGGGGTTCGTTCTATCACGTTAACAGCGCCCCGGTCTTCTGCAGTCTCGTAGTCGCTGTATGGACATTGTGAGCAGTACATCGTCCAGGCGGCCTCACCTGCTATGGTGAACAGAGGCCTTGTGGAGGGATGGGAAGATTGGATGAGACAGGCAAGGAAGAGGGAAGGAAGCGGCCGTGGCCTTAAGTTAGGTACCATCCCGGCATTTGCTTGGAGGAGAAGTGGGAAACCACGGAAAACCACTTCCAGGACGGCTGTGGTGGGAATCGAACCCGCCTCTACTCAGTTGACCTCCCGAGGCTGAGTGGACCCCGTTCCAGCCCTCGTACCACTTTTCAAATTTCGTGGCAGAGCCGGGAATCGAACCCGGACCTCCGGGGGTGGCAGCTAATTACGCTAACCACTACACCACAGAGGCGGACAGTAGTTCTTTAACGTGCCGAAAGCAAACGACCCACCTCATTTTGTACTGAGGGTGCGTGGACACTTGGATCAGACATTCCCTGCAAAGTGGATGGGAAGAGGAGGTCCTTTTTCTTGGCCTGCTCATTCACCTGATCTCATCCCAATTGATTTCTTCTTGTGAGGCCACGTGAAAAGCCTTGTGTATGAGACACCTGTCGAGACTGAAGATGATCCCTTAGCAAGAATTCTCGCTGCCTGGGACGCTGTTCAAACGACACCGGGGATTTTCGAACGGGTACGACAGAACTTGGTGCGACGATGCCATGCCTGCATTGGCGCAGGGGGACGCCATTTCGAACATCTGTCGTAAATGGAGCAGCTTATGAAACTTGTGCAGGTAAACGGACTTAAATCAGCAAAATTTTGCTTAACGTTTGACTCGATCGTTTCCGGAATATGGTTCCTTATCTCCATTTGCCGTCCTCCAGAAAGTTTGTAACACCATCACGGACACACCCTGTATACACTTTATACACTCTTCCCGAAATGGGGAAACACTATTGAAAGTTATTCTCTGAAAAAAGAAAATAATTCTTCAAAGGGTATAATATACCAAGATAAATGTCTGAATCTCTGGGATTAGCGGACCGAGGAGCAGGTTTATAACGTGATGAAAAGTGAGTGTCATAGCCATTTCAGTGCCTTCTTCAGCACCTGTGACCTTCCCACCCTAATGTGCGCCGAGAGCCTTCTCATATTTTGTACTAGAGCACTTTCGTATTTCACACCCTCCTCTTTTTTTCCAGCATCGCCCCCTCTTTTTTCTCGTACCAACTTCATTATCTCAAGTTAGTTTTCCTGTTCAGTGACTAGCCGATCCGGCTCGACAACTTCTTAAATCCTTCATCTCAATCGTATCATTTCTTTTCCTACTTTTTGTGTTAACTTGCACCCCCTAGAGATGGGAGGGGTTGTTCGCACAAGAAGGCTGACGCCTTCGGATAAGAAGAAAACTGCGCTTCCACTTTTGGATTTCACTTCAAGAACGTCGCACACTTTTCTGCGGAATTCTCTTTAAAAATTACTGTCAATTTTCTTGCATAATATGTAAATTAATAAGACAAAATTACGAAGTTTTGAGTACGAAGGGCGTTCAATATACAATGCAACACATTTTATTTCTCGGCCAATTTCGGTTCAAAACAATTGGAATTTTATTTGGGACATCTTTGAATATTCCCGCTTCGTCTCGTAGAGTTTCATTAATTTCCGATAGGTGACAGCCTTAAAAATGGCGTCTGTAACGGAGTTGCCTACCAAACAGAGACTAGTTATTGAATTTCTTTTGGTGGAAAACCAGGGCATCACATGTATTCATAGGCTCTTGCAGAATGTCTACGGAGACCTGACAGTGGACAAAAGCACGGTGAGTCTTCTTCACGACAACGCAAGACCTCACACAAGTCTGCGCACCCGACAGGAGCTCACAAAACTTCAGTGGACTGTTCTTTCTCATCCACCCTACAGCACGGATCTCGAGCCTTCTGACTTCCATCTGTTTGGCCCAATGAACGATGCACTCCGCCGGAAGCACTACGTAGATGATGAGGAAGTTTTCGATGCAGCACGACGTTGGCTCCGACATCGATCAGTCGAGTGGTACCATGCAAGCCCTCACATTACGGCACGAACTGAACGGAGATCATGTTGAAATATAGGGGATTGTATCAAAAGGATGCTATATTTGAATCCTCAATCGAGATCGATAGCTGCAGTCGCTTAAGTGCGGCCAGTATACAGTAATTGGGAGATAGTGGGTTCGAATCCCTCTGTCGACAGCCCCGAAGATGATTCTCCGTTGTTTCCCATTTTCACACCAGGCAAATGCTGGGGCTGTACCTTAATTAAGGCCACGGCCGCTTACTTTCAACTCCTAGACCTTTCCTATGCCATCGTCGCCATAAGACCTATCTGTGTCTGTGGGACGTAAAACCACTAGCAAAAAAAAAAAAAAAGAATTAAATTCTCAATAAAACCAACCTGCTTTTAGAGAAAAAATGTTGTGTTATATATTGAACTCCCTTCGTATTTATGATAAAAAGATGAAACTAGGCAGTAGTAATGGATGTGTAGAAACCATATCTTTATAGTTAGCCAAAGGACAATTAACAAGATTTCTACAGATTACGAAGAAAAGTTTGAGAAAAGAAAATAGACTACTCTATAAACTACATATTTAGTCTTCACTTTATTTACTATGCCAACGGCCGTAGCCGTGTTGAAACACCGGACCCCGTGAGATCTCCGAAGTTAAGCAACGTTGGGCGTGGTCAGGAGTTGGATGGGTTGCCGCGCGCTGTTGGCGGGGGGTAAGGGAATGGAGGAGCGGAAAGGAACTGGCCACCCTACCGCACGTAAACTCCGGCTCAGGAACACCTCTGCGGAGGTTCGGACCTGCAGAATAACCCTTACCTTTACTCACTGGAAGTACAAATCTACCTTTGGTGAGATGTACTTTTTACGGTATGTCTTCCGGTATGGGTCAGAATAAATTTGTTACTTCCATTGACTTGGCTTAGTCTCATACTTGTCTGTGACAGTAACTGTGATATGTCATTCCTTACACAGCCTGTCCCTGTTATGGAATGATGTGGAAGCGTTCTTCATAGGGTCGGTTGGCGAGCGCTTTTTTTAAGTCGACTTGACATTACTGATATATAATACCATCTCCTGGCTCAGTAAGGAAATTAACGAGAAAACTACCTCACACCTCCTTTCCAGAGCACTCCTCTTCAATGACGCCTTGGCTGGGGATCCAACCAGCCTTCAGGCCGAGAAATAAATAAATAAATAAATAAATAAATAAATAAATAAATAAATAAATAAATAAATAAATAAATAAATAAATAAATAAATAAATAAATAAATAGTCTGGCTTCTTGGCCAGAGGAGGATCCCGGCTCCGATTCCCGGCCGGGCCTAGTATTTTCATTCCTCCGGCTCGGGGACTGGGTGTTTGTGTTTGTCCCAGAATACTCTTAGTACATCTAGCTCCATGGCTGAATGGTTAGCGTGCTGGCCTTTGGTCGCAGAGGTCCCGGGTTCGATTGCCGGCAGGGTAGGGAGTGTTAATCATAATTGGTTAATTCCGCTGGTACAAGGACTGGGTGTATGTGCCGTCTTCATCATCATTTCATCCTCATCACGACGCGCAGGTCGCCTATGGGAGTAAGACCTGCACCTGGCGAGCCGAACTTTTCCTTGGACACTGCCGCTGCCAGTACGCCATTTCATTTACACTCCTCATGAACACTCATTCAATGTACCACAATACAAACCATCACAAGTATACGCAGTAGTGAAAAACTATAGCGTTGGCGTCATGAAAGACATCTGTCCATATTAGTGTCGACTGAAATTATGAAAAAGGCCAGAAAGTAGAATGTATATTGGTTTCTGAATTCAAAATTCTTAGAGTGCAGCACAAACTGGAGTTTTCGACATCTTTGTTCTGTTTACACCTTCATTCTTTTTGAATGTCAGATCTCGTCCATTTTTCTCCGAAGGGAGTGCCTGTCTAGTTGTACTTCCTCACTATATCTACTTTACGAATAATTGAGTATGTGCCAAATTAATTCTGAAAACAATTCTGAGAGAAGAGTTGAGCAATATCCGCTCAGTATTCAGAACCCATCTCCACTGTTCGCAAGTGAAAGCCAGGAAGCCGAAGTTGACAGTAATATAATGAGAGAAAGTTATCCAATCAATTTCCAAAATCTCGAGTATGTTAAGGTAGGAATGCCATTACCACTCTACCCCTTATTAGCGTCCTCCGCCGCTATAACTCACGGCACACGACGCTCATCGATCGTCGTCGTCGTGTGCCATCTTTCAGCACCACTTGGTGGCGACAGATTTATTGTGACACGCGGGCGCTAGCAGCCATTTGCGAGCCCCCACCCTCATGTGGGCGTGCAGCATCTCGAGTGCCTCAGCTGTTGAGTGAGGGATGCACGTTGAGTACCCTCGCAACGCTCTGTTTCTGCCACTGTACACCTCTTGGCAGGTTAGCAACGCGGGGACAAAAACGAAACGTACATTGAATTAGACCTACGGAGTTACATAAACCTCAGCTGCAGCAAATGCCAAAAACCTTACCTTCAGTTAACATGGCACACAGGCATACGTAAATAGTAATGCATGAATAATGTAACGCCCAGGAAGCTTGAGGGGACTTGTATATGAACATGATAGAAAATCCTGCAATATTTGTTTATATTTATGGAACTCTTGCTACCGAAGTTTAGAATACACAAGCTTATAATTATTGTGATAATTTCACAATAACTTTAGAAGTATTTTAAACCCAGAAACGTTGTGCTTTTCCAAGTATTACTTTTGTTATACATTTGAAATGAGTTTTTGCAACATTCAATAAATTTTGTCACTTCATGGGTTGGTACGCATATCTCAGAAACTATTTAAGAGAGAGCTGAAGTTTTGTGAAGAACTCTTCCGCAAATATCAGATTAATTTAGACCATTTTTAGGATTCTAGATGAAATAATTTCCGTATTTAGTTAGTGCCAATGTTCAGTAGTTTTTGTTTGTAAATATAAAAATTTTCTCTGTAGGATTCTCATACACTAGAAATGCAATAATGGTCTACTTTAAAGACCAGATAATGTTGAACATCTATGAAAATTTCATTACAGTAAAGTTGCTGGTTTCTCTGATACATGGACCAATCCATGAAGTGACAAAATTTACTGAACGTTACAAAAGCTAATTCAAAAATTTATAACAAAAGTAATTTTTGGGAAAGCACAACTTTTATGGGTTTAAAATGCTTCTAAAGGTACAGTGAAATTATCCTAACAATTTTAATCTTGTGCACTCTAAACTTCAGTAGCAAATAAGGTAAGGGTTATTCTGCCCGAAGGCAGGTCCGAACCTCCGCAGAGGTGTTCCTGAGCCGGAGTTTACGTGCGGTAGGGTGGCCAGTTCCTTTCCGCTCCTCCATTCCCTTACCCCCCACCAACAGCGCATGGCAACCCATCCAACTCCTGACCTCGCCCAATGTTGCTTAACTTCGGAGATCTCAAGTGATCCGGTGTTTCAACACGGCTACGGTCGTTGGTTCAGTAGCAGGAGTACCATCAATATAAACAAATATTGGAGCATTTTCTATGTTGTTCACATACAAGTCCCGTCAAGGAATCCAGCGATGCTTCCGAAGACCTTAAGATAGGGGGCCTGTATTTTATCCCCTTAGCAGATTTGGACTTGTAGAAATTCAGGAATATTATGGGCAAGCCTAGAAATTGGTATACATATTACTGAATAATATATTCTCCACTTACGGGCAAGTTACAACGAAACTGTTATTACGTAAGGCAGTCAATATTTGACAAAAACAGTACAAAAACTAAACTACCAAATATCTGTTCGTAATTTAATTTAATTTTAAAAAATCGTTTTTAATCCCTACCAAACACTTTCCCTAGAATGAATTACTGGAAGGCCATTTATGAAAAATGTTTTCTTGGTATTCTTTTTAACATAATCCTTTAGTGTTGCTCGTTGGATGTTAAACGCTTTACTTGCACGTTTCTAACTCATTATCTTGTGCCTCACTGCCTTAATAGCCTTTTTCATAGCCTCCTTATCCCGCGGCTTGCGTTTTCCCATCTCAAAATAATAATAAACTTCATAAATAACAAATAATATGAAGGGGGACGAAATTACGAACATTCACTGATTTATTATAATGACCGCTACAGTAACTCACGCCAACCACCTTACTGTAGCGATTACACTCCAGGAACTATACCACGCGACTGAAATGCAGTCTAGTATTTCATACACATATCAGTGCTCACTCTAGGAATAACAGGCTCTTAATCTGAATGCAGCACTAACTCAGCTCAGTATGAAAAATGAATCCTCCTTGTACACGGAAACTAAACATGGTGCACACAACCAACTCTCACAAGACAACGGGATGAGGCTACATTAGGTACCAACCGTGTAAACTGGAAATCCTTAGGGGGACGAAATTAACTGCGTGGACGGAATTTGGCTCTCCTACACTATATTCTCATAAAAATATAATGAAATGAGTTTTGAACAAACTGTCTTCAGGCTAATCAATTGCAATTGCACACGTTTGTACGGGTACTAGTTATATAGATTCTTCTTTCTGGCCTTTACTGGGGTCACGATTGATATGGATTTGGCAACACTTTTACGGCCGGATGCTCTTCTCGACACCAACCCTATATGTGCTTACAACTGCATGTCGCTGTACTAGTTGGTTGTAGCGTGCGTTGTGTGTAAATGAAGAGAAGTGTATTCAAATTAACACAAACCGCCCAATACCCGAGCTGTAGGATTTAGCCATATACTGTTAAAATCCTCGTTATACCCGGGAATCGAATCTTTGGACCTCTGGAACGAAGGCCAGTACGCTGATCATACAGCCAAGCAGCCCGACTAGTTAAGCACATGATAATAATAATAATAATAATAATAATAATAATAATAATAATAATAATAATAATAATAATATCCTTCTCAACCAGCCAGACAAGTCATCAGTAGCTGAGCACTCTCTATCGTTGGGTTATGATATCGTGTGCCAAGATGTTCGAGCTCTTACCCGCACTAAACATTACAGGTCTAGGGTTATACGGGAAGCTGTGGAAATACGTAATATACGAATATACACTTCCAAGTTATGGTCATTTATGAAACCGCCTACACACAGGCAACACGGCTATGACAACCTACAATGTAAGTTTACTTTTCCACATAGTCCCCAAGAGACTGTAAACTTTTCTCGGAACGGTCAACCAACTTTTCGATTCCAGGTGCGTAGAAATCGCCTCCGGCGCAATGTAACCACCTGGAGACAGTTTCTTTTACCTCCTCATCGTTTCGGAATCGTCGTCCACCGAGATCCTTTTTCAGTTTAGCGAACACACGATAATCGCATGGTGCTAAGTCTGGAACGTATGGAGGATGTTGCAATATCTCACAATTGAATCGCTACAGCAGCTCACAGGTTTGGCGGGCCTTGTGAGGTGTTGTGTCATCGTGCAACAAAATCACGTTGGTGGACGACGATTTAGAAACTATGAGGAGGTGAATGCAGCTGTCACCAGGTGGTTACGTAGCGCTGGAGGTGATTTCTACGCATCCGGAATCGAAAAGTTGGTTGACCGTTCCGAGAAAAGTTTACAGTCTCTTGGGGACTATGTGGAAAAGTAAACTTACATTGTAGGTTGTCATAGCGTTATTGCCTATATACAGGCGGTTTCATAAATGGCCATAACTTGGAGGTGTAACGTACTCTTTGATTCGCCCTCGTATTATTAAGAAAATATTGAAGACTTCTGCTTGTTACTCTTAAGGGAGGGACTAGAGAGTGAGCGACAGGCGTTTTAAGCCCTGGCACCATCTGACACGGCCTTGCCTTTCAGATATTATGCTATAACGATATAAACACCAATAAATCCTCACACCCTTCTCATAAGACGACCCGCGAACTCTTTATGGCTGAAAGGCGGAGTAGTCCATAGTTGTAAAGACAGTGTGCCCTTACAGTACAATTGACTAAAACACTTTTCCCATTCTCCCGAAAGAGGGAAAGATAAACGTCCATTAACAGCCTACATAAAGCAAAAGGAGAAACCTCTAAGAGATTTATTACTACGTGAAGCGGGGAGGAGGGCTACAGAGCGCCAGATCCCTTATCGATTACAAGCGAGGCGCTCGATAATAGAGACGAAAGTATTGAAAGACTTCCTCATAACTTAGATTTGAAACCAAGTCGAATAGGTAGCGTAACTCTGATTGATATTTAGAGTTCATGAAAAACGTGGATAATTGGCCTGGTTGTCACAAGAAATCACAATTAATTAAATTAACTTATGATTTTTATATGCATGAGGAAATTTACGTTTTGATTGTTATTTAGAACACAGAACTACTATAAACACTCTTCCTCACAAAATACTGGGATGACTATCTCTCTCTCACACTCTGCTTTTACGCAATGGTTAGTTCCCAAGACAGCTGCTTTGATCTGGGCTAAGGGGCTCAGACGCAAGACTGTTGGCTTTCTGAGCTCACGCTGACAGGTTCGATATTGACTCAGTCCCGTGGTACTTGAAGGTGCTCAAATACACCAGCTTCGTATTGGTAAATTTGCCGGCACTTAACAGTGATCCTGTGGGAAAATATTCTGGACTCTAGGAGTCTCCGAAAACCGTAAACACAGTTGGTGGGACGTAAACAAAGTAACATTCTGGCATGTCATTTTCAAGTGTTTAAATACCGCACTTACTCGCGTAGTATATCTCGAACTTTTTCTCCCAAAAACTTGAGTTTAAAAATGAGAGTGTGAGATATATGCAGGGACTTAGAAATTAGACCTTTATTAACTCATAAAACTAATAAAGCATCACACTTTCATATAATACAGCATATTGCATTTTATTACGTTCCGCAGCAATATTTTCATCCAACAAGGGGACTGCTAGACTTTGAACTACGCATGGATATGCATGCTTGTCGCTTTTACATTAGCGATGTATGCCAGAATTACTTTTCCCTTAATTCCATAACAAAAATTAGAGTGCGTGAAATATCATCATCATCATCATCATCATCTGTTTACCCTCCAGGTTCGGCTTTTCCCTCGGATTCAGCGAGGGATCCCACCTCTACCGCCTCAAGGGCAGTGTCCTGGAGCTTCAGACTCTTGGTCGGGGGATACAACTGGGGAGAATGACCAGTACCTCGCCCAGGAGGCCTCACCTGCTATGCTGAACAGGGGCCTTGTGGAGGGATGGGAAGATTGGAAGGGATAGACAAGGAAGAGGGAAGGAAGCGGCCGTGGCCTTAAGTTAGGTACCATCCCGGCATTCGCATGGAGGAGAAGTGGGGAAACCACGGAAAACCACTTCCAGGATGGCTGAGGTGGAAATCGAACCCACCTCTACTCAGTTGACCTCCCGAGGCTGAGTGGATCCCGTTCCAGCCCTCGTACCACTTTTTAAATTTTCGTGGCAGAGCCGGGAATCGAACCCGGACCTCCGGGGTTGGCAGCTAATCACGCTAACCACTACACCACAGAGGCAGACGCGTGAAATATACGGTGCCGAAATAAACACGGTGGTTACTGATATATCGTGATGAGTGAGTGAATGGTATTCCATAAACTCCTGAGAGATAACATTCCAGCATCCTGCCGTCTAATAAAATCTTAAGCAGTTGAAGGGACGCTGTAAAAATGACTCTCTCCTTCCCCTCAATATTAACTCATAGCTCTTGCCAAACGGCATAATTCCAGCATGGTAAATTTACCTCCTGGGATGATGCATTGCTCCAAGGGTATGCAGTATATAGAAGCCATATTTTTATATTGAAATTCAATCCTTACTAAAATAACACTGTTCTACAAAAAAGTCCTCTTTATGGAGGAAAAATGTTATTCTTATAGACATTCTAACGCTGAATTCAAATCTGTTTTTAGTTTTCATAGATTAGGGATAGTTTAAGGGTAATCCGATTTTTAATTTCCTTAAATATTTTCATATATACGGTATATCGTAGTTGCCGGGACAAAACCTCCCATGTGAAATATTTTAGCTTAGAAATTTGGCCGGTAAGGTTCTGTCATCTATTGAATATTGACAAGGCATTCTCGCTCTTCATAATGTACGTGCTGCGGGTCAGTATATCTCCAAAAATATTATCACATAGGAGGTTTTGTCCCGGCAGCGACGATATATAGCTTTAATTTAGTCATAGACATACTGACTGACGTTCAATTAAGGGGCCCTATAAACATTAGGAGAGTAACAGAAGGTGATAGTTGAAGTGCTCACGTAACGTTCTCACTTCTCAACAGTCATTCACAGAAAAGTTTATAAAAAATGGAAAATATGGACAGAAATGTGCCTCCGCAAAGTTTCATGTCTTATTTTTTCCTTTTGTATTGAGCATTCTTCTTGTTACGAATTAAACTCTAGCAATAATCGGCTAATATTATGGACATTAATTTCCCTTTATACCGTTTCTCCGTGGTAGCTTACATCTTTGTGAAATCCTTCTCCATGCTCATCTGATACTTCACTATAACTCTCTGGAAAGAAGTCTAGATGCGAGTCCATGAAACGTACTTCCAAGGACAAACTACATCCCAAATATTTATAAGTTTTGTTCAATTCATTTCACAAACTCTCTATATTTTGGGTGTCTTCTTCTTCCAAGGAAGTTTTGTGTTACTTTCTTGAAACATACCTAGGCTCGTTTATCTTTGTCAGGCATACAGACATATCGAATAGAAATACAAAAGAAGAGAATTTTCACCGAAATACTCTGTTGGAAATAAATAAATAAATAAATAAATAAATAAATAAATAAATAAATAAATAAATAAATAAATAAATAAATAAATAAATAAATTGGTAGAAATCGTCGCATTCTCACTGTGATTTTGAGGTTAACATGTCACTCTATCTGAACAATAACATCAATGTCTGAAAGAGAATCAGAAATAGTAAAGTTAATGTTGCCAACAATTTAATTTTCATTTCAGAAACGTGCCATATTTGCCTCAAACAACGATACCACATATGATATATATGTTGAGATTAATGGAAAACTGTCGCTGATAGCGCAATTATGATTGCAGATTTGAATTTAGCAATGTGAATTCCTTTATAATTACACATTTTCATCCCAGAAATGGAATCTTTGTAGAACAGTGCTATTATTTATTCATCTCAGTACACTTGCTATGATACAATACCTTTTGTAGTTTGCAATTTGCGTGAATTATTTAGGAGTTATAGTAGTTTTAGTGAAAGCACAAACAGTTTAGCTGGGCTGAGTGGCTCAGGCGATTAAGTCGCTGGCCTTCTAACCCCATCTTGGCAGGTTCGATCCTGGCTCAGTCCGGTGGTATTTGAAGGTGCTTAAATCCGACGGCCTCGTGTCGGTAGATTTACTGGCACGCAAAAGAACTCCTGCGGGACTACATTCCGGCACCTCGGCGTCTCCGGAGACCGTAAAAGTAGTTAGTGGGGCGTAAAGCAAATAACATTATTATTTAACAAACAGTTTAAATATGGCACAGAGAGAAAGAACTATAAGGTGGCAGGAAGAGCCTTGGGAAAACGTCGCGCTGAGCTACGCGAATGAGCGCATCATATTGTTTAATTTTTTCTCAGGAAAGAAAATATTATAAAGCTTATCACCATAAATTCAAAATTGCTAATACCGTATACAAAAATGGCGTGCATCTCTAGTGTATTATGAACCATATTCCAGAACAACCGAGGAGGTGAAATGCAATTCTTGAATGCAGGAGGTGTACAGAAGTGCAGGAACCAGAAGTCTTATCTGTTTATATTACCATTGAAATTGCTTGTCTTTCCAGTGGTGGGTGGAGTATTGAGTGATTGTTCTTTCCATCGGGGCGTGTAAAGGTAATTATCCAGAGCAAACGTTCGTCACCCCGCCAGCTGCCGGTTCTGCAACCCGCAAGACATTCGCACTATGCAGGACAGCTTACCACATAGGGGCTCGTAGGTAGTTGCTAAATGAAAGCGCTCTGATTGAGGACAATGACTCTCCAACAGCTTTCTTTCATCGTAATCTAAAAATCCATCGGTCTCGACAATGCAGTCGCATATCTTCAGGAATGTATTTTATGCAGTGCTTGGCTAGTGAGTCTGAATTACCTCAGCACTTAAGACGGCGGGTGATGTTGCGGCGAATATTATTTTAAAGAGCGTAATAACACGGTCATCAGCAACTACATATGCTGCAAACATTATTATTATTATTATTATTATTATTATTATTATTATTATTATTATTATTATACTCTAAGTGTGTATTATATTACTAGATGGAGGTCTTAAAACAACAGTGTCCCAAACCATGATAAAATGTTCCCTGTTACAACTAGAGCCTTGAGCGGATATACAACGTAACATCCGCATCCGCAAATGCTTATCCGCGGGTATTATAAATATTTACATGCATTATATTACCAAAGATATTGAAACAGATAGATCTGTTAACAAAATACAATAGGCCTGACACCTGGTATCAGAACCCCTACAGTCACAGGTTTATGTGATGCGACAACTACCGACATACTGACCTTTGTTCGTTTCTTCCACTAACTGCAGACAGAATCCAGATAGGCATAGGTCAGATTCACGGCTTTATGATCTCAAGGTTCTAAATATCATCATCCTCCCATACCAATGTCAAGGGTCGCCTAACTACAAGCAAAAGTAAGAGTAACTTATACCTGAGTGAAGATCAATAAACGTCATTATTTAGAAATTATCCGCACTAGCATACAGTTTGTATCCGCCGAGACACTAACTTCGCGGGTATCCGCAATCGTGCAGGGCTCTAGTTAGAACTCCTCTCCTTGGCGACAAAAAGCAACTGACGTTGGCATCACTGGTAAAAGTAGAAACCTTCGTTAGAAGATATTTAACTCACAACAGCAACAACTGCAGTGGCATGAAAAGGATACCATCGCTGACAAAGAAAGACTTTTCCAACCTCTCCGGAAGATAGGGATTTCTGGTCGTTTAACATGGACTTTCCATCCTCCCTTCTTTGGCACGGCGAGTGCGCGTTTGGGGCGAGGAACACGCCGTTAACTTGAAGCCAGACCGTACTTCCATTTTTGACTAAAAGTAGCGTCTTTCAGCAGAACTTCATACGAGCGAAACTTTTAATTCGGCAGTGATCACTGTCATTTGCTAAGCAAACGCAGCGATTATATTTGAACATAATTTCATACCATCGAGCAGTATATTTCAGCAGTTACCTCTATCACATACTCATTTATCATGCAATTATAGTAAGATCTACCATCAGGATAAAATAGAAATTACCGAGCTCGATAGCTGCAGTCGCTTAAGTGCGGCCAGTATCCAGTAATCGGGAGATAGTGTGTTCGAGCCCCACTGTTGGCAGCCCTGAAGATGGTTTTCCGTGATTTCCCATTATCACACCAGGCAAATGCCGGGCTGTACCTTAATTAAGGCCACGGCCGCTTCCTGCCACTTCCTAGGGGTTTCCTATCCCATCGTCGCCATAAGACATATCTGTGTCGGTGCGACGAAAAGGAAATAGCAAAAAAAAAAAAAACAAAAAAAAAAAAAACCCCTTTCACATCGAAATATGCTTTGTTTGTTATCTGACAATACGTATTTATAGACATGATATGGGCTTTTGGGCGTATGCCTTGTCAAGAAAGCAAGGTGAAACTCTTTACGTTCCTCAGAGAACTTTGCTCCGAAAATCTCGATTGTTCACGAGGAAGCCTTTACAATAATGAGGGTTTGAATTTAAGAACGCTTTACCGTTGGAGCTGTAGTGGTACGCTCGTTCGTCACCAGGTGGCTCGCTGAATGCTGTCACAGCGCTCCAAGCGGGAGCTGACGACAACATGCCAAGCCATGGAACATCTCGGTGAAAGAGCGAGAAAGGAAGTCAAAGACTTAGGAGTACTGACGAGAGTGCAACGAAAGTGGAATTAGCCTGCGTCACGGAACGGCAGGGAGACTGTGTAAACCTGGCCCACGGATGGCCGTAGAAATGAATAATAAGAATAAGAATATGAATTTCACGTCCCACTTTACAGTTATCGGAGACGCCGAAGTGCTAGAAATTTTCTTTCGCAAGAGTTCTTCCACATGCCGGTAAATCTAACGACACGAAGATGGCATGTTTGAGCATCTTCAAAGTACTATATGCCTGAGCTGAGTTTGAACCCAGCATCATGGTATTAGATCTATCATCAGGGTCACTCAGCCATGCAGCATAGTTCAAATATGACTTCACCACCTGGTTTTTAATGGTGAAAACATTTCTTAGCAGACAAAGTACGGGTCCCCATATCACAGAAAACGTAATATTAAGCAATTTCCTCAATTGTGCCGAAAGTTGAAGGGCTAAAAGGGCCCGGAAAGGTTTCAAATTGTGAGTCTTGGATAGCTCCATTAAACTTAAAGAAACGAATTTCGAAAATCATTTCCGGCCTAAATGCAGTTCCGAAAAAACACCCTAAAATCGCGTGTTTTTTACTCGTTTTATTTTTTATTCAAATTTTAGCCAAATCAACTTATTTACATAATTCTCCGTATAATATGTTCCTTGGTTCAATACCCTGATTTCTTGAAAAATGTCCACACCGAATATAGCATAAGTGAAACTCTGCATTCCCTCACATTAGCGCTCGTAGTGGTAGAAAAAGGCAAACTGTTAATCTAATCACGCCTGACTGGATCCCTCGAGCTAGAGCGATGCATCAAGTCGGCCGTGATCTAATCAACCGGATAACGATGATTAAGAAAAGGATTGTAATTTTTAGGAATAAAGAATATATTCTCATAATTTATTATATTTTATTTACCTAAAATTCCTAGCTCATTTCCATAATATGTTTTCAACATTGGATAGCTTACCTGAAGGGCTAGAACTGTGGATTTTTCTGCCATTTTCAGAGCGCATTTGTACTTCTGTAAGGCTGGGAGTGTATACAAATCTTATTCTTCTACCCCTGCAGCCACATGGGAAAAGGGAGAGATGCCCAATTTTCTTTATAGCTTTTAAATGAAACGCTGCTGCGGTAATTAAGCTTCTAGTACCCCCTCTGAAGCTTTAGAAATGAAACAGTCTTGTGGAAGAAACTTTTAAAGGGGAAATTAAGACAGGAGGAATTCTTACCGTTTGCTGTAATGTGAATACTCTCCGGAGGATATTTCCCTGTCTTCAAGGACGATTCACCGAGTGAACTAACATGGTTCGATTGTCAAATGTTAATGAAGTTGAGAAGACGACGTTAAACTTTTATGCAGTCTAATGACAAAGTGCTTCTCCTGGGACGGAGAAGAACGCTGTAGCCATTACCGAAAGTGGTAGATGGTAACCAAACAAAGCCGTGTCTTTACTAATGACCCATGTTAGGCATGGGTTCTCAGATTCTTTATGGTCCCCTCTGGCAACAAAAAAATCTACCGCTCTATGTTCAATATTCAGTATCTGGACACTGCTTTACCATGTAACTCTGTCTATATTTTCTTATGATGCGTTCTTCAATAAAAGAACTTTTGCTCGGCACTTTGTCCATTAAAAATGGATTTTCTCGAACACTTATGTCTCGTTTTCGTGTCCTTATAAAACAATCCCTGATAGCGCAATTCTGATTTCAGATTTGAATTTAGCAATGTAAATTCCTTTACAATGAGATATTTTCACCCCACAAATGGAACCTTTGTAGAACAGTGTTATTTATTCACCTCCGTACACTTACTATGGTAAAATACCCTTTTTATTTTGCAATATGCACGAATATTTAGGAGTTATAGTAGTTTTAGTGAAAGGACAAATGGTTTAAATATCGCGCGGAGAGAAAGGAGCGAACTAACTGGGAGGTGGTGTAGTGGTTAGTCTGATTAGCTGCCATCCCCGGAGCCCCGACTTCGATTCCGGGCTCTGCCACGAAATTTGAAAAGTGGTACGAGGGCTGGAACCGGGACCATTCAGCCTCGGGAGGTCAACTGAGTAGAGGGGGTTCAATGCCCACCTCAGCCATCCTCGAAGTAGTTTTCCGTGGTTTCCCACTTCCCCTCCAGGCAAATGACGAGATGATACCTAACTTAATACCACGGCCGCTTCCTTCCCTCTTCCTTGTCTATCCCTTCCAATGTTTGTGTCCCCTCATAAGGCTCCTGTTCAGCACATCAGGTGAGGCCGGCTGAGCGAGGTTCTGGTCGTCCTCTCCAGTTGTATCCCACGACCTAAAGTCTTACGCTCCAGGATACTGCCCTTGAGACCATAGATGTGGGATCCCTCACTGAGTTCGAGGGGAAAACTAACCCTGGAGGGTAAATGGATTAAGAAAGAAAGAAAGAAAGAAAGAAAGAAAGAAAGAAAGAAAGAAAGAAAGATGTAACAACATTGTGGAATGTGTTCCCTGTAATTATCTTTGAATAGGCATTTAATGTAAAAGGTGAAATGTGTTTATCAGCGAGAAGCACCACTGGGAACGCCAATGTCAATTGACGGCAGTCGAGCGTTAACTAATCCCTTCCATCCTTAATCATAAACATTACAGTAGGAGTTTCTAATCTTAATTATATCAGGGTGTGCCCTTTCTGTGTGACCAAACTAAACTACCTCGTCACAGTTGACAGGAATCTTGAGGAAAGAATAAGGGAAAATTACTGTGTGTGGGTATGATGGTAATTGCAGTCGAAAAGGGCATAAGCATCCTCCAAGGGATGGAACGTAATTCCTGAGAACCAATAATTTTTAGATGTTGTAATAAGGGATTATTTTATAAAAATTAACATTTTCAATTTTTAAGTGATGTTCAAACAGAAACCTGAAAAGACTGAATGATAGGCAGTGAACTGGAGACTGGAACCAATTGAACCTTTCGAGTACTTGCGGTCAACGGTATTTATAAGGAGTTCACAGACAGTCTGCTGGTATATAGCTCTGTTTTGGGGTAATCTTGATTACGGGAAGTAGGTTAAATGCAGAGCTCCAGCGGAATCCGCAAATGCGGATAGCTCGGCTAAGTTAAACTAAGCTAACCTCGACCTCACATTATTGATTGACTGATTATTGAATGATTGATTATCGGTTGATTGATTTATCGGTCTATGACGTCACCTACAAGGGTCATTCAAAAAGTACTTAACCTAATTTAACGTTAGCTATGAGTGCGTAGTTAACCTCAGTGGCTTCCATTCCTAGCCGATATTTTTACGCCTGGCTGCCCTACCTGACGTCACCTACGAAGTTTATTCGAAAAGTACCTGTTTAACGCTAATAATAGTGCGAGCTTAACGTCACCGGCTGCCCTTCATTACGCCTGGCTGTCCTTCCTGATTAACCGTTGATCGATTTATCGGCCTATGACGTCACTTACGAGGGTCATTCAAAAAAGTACTTAACCTAACGCTAGCTGAGTGTGTGAGCTTAACCTCACGCTAACCTCGCTGATGCCCTTTCAGACGCCTGGTTGCCCTTCCTGACGTCACCTACGAGGGTCATTCAAAAGGTACTTAACGTTAACTAAGACTGCGTAGTTAACCTCACTGGCTGCCCTTCCTTACGTCAACCGGCAACAGGACTTAAGAAACGGCAGCCAGTGAGGCTAGCGTAAGGTTAAGCTCACACTCTTAGTTAAAGTTAGGTTAGGTTAAGTACTGTTTAAATGACCTCCTCGTAGGTGACATCATAGGCCGATAAACCATTCATCGATAACCAGGAAGGGCAGCTGGTGAGGTTAAGCTCGCACTCTCAGCTAGCGTTAGGTAGGTACTTTTCGAATAACCCTCGTAGGAGACGTCAGGAAGGGCAGCCATGCGTAAAGAACAGCAGCAAGGAAGGGCAGCCAGTGAGGTTAACTATGCACTCCTAGTTAACGTTAAATTAGGTTCAATACTTTTTGATTCACCCTCGTAGTTGACATCAATCAATCAATCAATCAATCAATCAATCAATCAATCAATCAATCAATCAATCAATCAATCAATCAATCAATCAAAATGAATAACTTAGCCGAACAATCCGCAATTGCGGATTCCGCCGGAGCCCTGCGTTTACCCTGCTGCGGGAGTTACAGTAGGGTGGGCTCAGGGTATTTATTGATAACCTAGAAGAAAAAGGCATTAAAGTAGCGAGAATGGTTGCTGGTGCAAACAGGCAGGAACCAAACGAAGGATAAAACATTCGGCAATGATAAGAAGGATATGATAGAAATGAACGCGCTCAATGGAGGGATGAATATAGAAGGAATTTTCCAGGCTCGTAAGTCGTTGTCGAATTGGGTTTCTAGCTAAGTTTCTAGTCATTTTAAAACATTTATTCATTATTCAGTGTTTCTAACAATATTTTGACACGAAATAATTTCCAACTTATAAATCTCATTTTTGTTTCGTATTGGCATCAACTCAACTCAACTAAGGTTAGGTTAGGTTAGGCTAGGTTAGGTTAGAGTGAAGGCGGAATCCCATCTTCCAATACTTACTTGTTTTATTTACTGCATAGTCTAGTTACATTATTTTTAAAAAGTACATGTTTCGTTCCTAATGCGGAACATCTTCAGCTATGAAAGGGGGTACAAAAATCGGCACAAACGAAATAAAAGCACTTATGATGATGGTAATAATGATAATAATAATGATGATAGCTGACGAGGTAAGGGAAGAAGTAAACGTAGCTGGACCGGCCGGGAGACACTTCAACATCTTAAAACTTCACAACAAAACTTCAATTTCGGTTATTCTACAGGAGTTTCTCCCGGTCATCGTATTTTCAATTTTACATTTAAAAAATTAAGTCTATCTTCAAGATACTGTATTTAAAGTACATATTTCTCCTGCATTTTCAAGAAAGAAGATCCCTTACATAGGGATTTTGTCTCAACCTTGAACATTGACTTGTTGTGTGGTTTGGCTCAATATGAAGGGACAGTTTATCTCATCATTATCATTATCATCATCATCACCATCATCATAAGCGTTTTTATTTCGTTTGTGTTGATTTTTATACCCTGTTTTTTAGCTGAACATGTATCGCATTAGGAACGAAACATTTACTATTCTTTAAAATAATGCAACAAGATTTTAAGCTGGAATACGTTTTATAATTACACAGACTAGCAGTAAAAAAACAAAACAAATAAGTATTCGAAGGTGGGACTCCTCCTTCAACCTAACCTTTGTTACGTATGAATTTTGAGTGAAATGTAATACGCAGACGTTACAAGCCCCATTTTTCAAATTGTTAGTTCATCCGGAAGTATATTTCTTGTTTCATTTGTGTGCGTGGGTGATCGTGTAAAGTTTGCCTAATGGCGTGTAAGAGTGAAGTGTGTGTATAACTGGGGCTAGAGTCCAGAGAGAGTCGGGATATAGCCTAGGATGTAATTGTCTCCCTTGAAATGCTGGAGACCGTGTAAGCAAAGAGACTTGCAGTATTTTATTTCCACACAAATGATGGAACGAGGTGGCCCTAGGGCGCTGAACCTATGAACTCTGCAGTGGAATAATGGCTTTTTAATTTCTCATTCAACGCATGCTGGGTGGTTGAGAATTGATTGTCCACGGGCTGTCTCCATGGCCATTGTTACCTAAACCAGCCAGATCCCTTTCAATTTTCTTCAGCCGGTCACACATTTGAGAGCCAATGATTGTCGTGTCCACGAGAAGGTGAAATCACGCAGATTTATCGTTCAATTCTCTGTTCTGTCCAGTACTAGCCGAGAAGAGAGCAGACTGAAGGCGCTCGCAATGCGGGACGGAATTACTGCATTAATGGGGTGAAAGTTCCTTATGGCGATCATTGTAAGTATCTAGGTGCTAATATAAGGAAAGATCTTCATTGGGGTAATCACATAAATGGGATTGTAAATAAAGGGTACAGATCTCTGCGCATGGTAATGAGGGTGTTTAGGGGTTGTAGTAAGGATGTAAAAGAGAGGTCATATAAGTCTCTGGTAAGACGCCAATTAGAGTATGGTTCCAGTGTATGGGGACCTCACCAGGATTACTTGCTCCAAGAACTGGAAAAAAATCCAAAGAAAAGCAGCTCGATTTGTTCTGGGTGATTTTCGACAAAGGAGTAGCGTTACAAAAATGTTGCAAAGTTTGGGCTGAGAAGACTTGGGAGAAAGGAGACGAGCTGCTCGACTAAGTGGTATGTTCCGAGATGTCAGTGGAGAGATGGCGTGGAATAAGACGAATAAGTTTGAGTGGTGTCTACAAAAGTAGGAAAGATCACAACATGAAGATAAAGTTGGAATTCAAGATGACAAATTGGGGCAAATATTCGTTTATAAGAAGGGCGGGTTAGGAATTGGAGTAACTTACCAAAGGAGATGTTCAATAAATTTCCAATTTCTTCGCGATCCTTTAAGAAAAGGCTAGGAAAATAACCGATAGGGAATCTGCCACTTGGGTGACTGCCCTCAATGCAAGTCAGTAGTGACTGTATTTTATATAATGTCTTGAACACAATCAACGACAAGCACAATGTCAATCCAATAGAGTCTACTATAAGATCTATAGCTCAGCAGTGCCGCCACGTCTGTCTTTCTAGGATTCGAGGACACGCCGGTTTTCCTGGAAAAGAAAAGACAGACATCCTCGCAAAAGCAGCTTCCTCATCCAACATAAAAATCACCTACAACAAATCGCCCCCAAGTTATGCAAAAGCCCAAATTAAAACACATCTAATAAGACAGTAGAACAACCTCTGAACATCAAGTACAAAAGGGTCTGTCACAAGAAAATTATTTTCCCCCGACAATTTAGCCCACTCAGTTTCTCTCCGGTCATGGAGAGTGTAAGTGCTACTTTGAACGCTTCAAGATTAACATTGCAGGGCGATTGCTTGTGCTATTGTGGATCTTCACACACAGTGGACCATTTACTGTTCGACTCTGCCATGTTTCGAGAGACAGGACTCGAACTTGAGTGTCACCTAAGCAGTCGTAATGTGGAACTTTCAAAGCCATTATACCATCTGTTTAGGAAATTCTGCTGCTACAAACAGTTCCTTACGTTCATTCACCACATCTTCAATAATTTAGTTTCCTAATTTTGTGTCAAGTACCAATAATGAAAAACAATGGATCAAAACTATAACCCTAATATACTCATGTACAATAAGGTTCAAACTGTTAGGATATTTAATAAATAAATACAATTTTATTTTTAAATTATGATTCATGGATCACATTAAAGTGAGTTAATTTTATTAAATTCACACTTCTTTCCCTTTAATAATAAGCTCTGAGGCTGGCTCCATGGCTAAATGGTTAGCGTGCTGGCCGGAGTCCCGGGTTCGATTCCCGCCAGGGTCGGGAATTTTAACCATAATTGGTTAATTTTTCTGGCACGGAGGCTGGGTGTGTGTGTCGTCTTCATCATCATTTCATCCTCATTACGAAGCGCAGGTCGCCTACGAGTGTCATATCAAAAGACCTGCATCTGGCGAACTGAACTTGTCCTCGGAGACTCCCGGCACTAAAAGACATACGCCATTTAATTTCATAAGTCCTGATGAAAAGAGAGCAAATAATTTGAAAAATCTCCACAATTCGCCTTGTTTATGTACGCGTCTGTGCGTTTCCAAGTACACCTACACAGGAGTGATGACAATATGGGTGACTACCAGTCGGCGACAATTTGATTTTTGTACTGGAAGACAGTTTGGTTGAAAAAAAACTGTGTTGCAGTCTGTAAATTAGTTCTTATGTTAACAGTGATGTTTCATGGCATGACATGGGCTTATGTCGCGTGAAGAAAACAAGGTGAAACTCTTTAAGTTTCGCAGAGAACTTTGCTTCGCGTCTTCAGAAGGAAATCTCGACTCTTCCCGAGGAAGACTTCTACAATAATTAGGGTTGGGATTCACCTCCGTTCTATTCTATGCTGGTGTCTTTCGTTGCATTTTATTTTATTTTATTAGTTTCTATTTACTTCCTCTACCACTTTCGTCCCTGATTCGTCTGATATACTATCTGTTATTCCTCTCTCTCTCTCTCTCTCTCTCTCTCTCTCTCTCTCTCTCTCACACACACACACACACACACACACACACACACACACACACACAGAGAGAGAGAGAGAAAAAGAGAGAGAGAGAGATATAGAACGTCTTAACTGGAGTTTACTGTTGTCGTCAGCTCCCCCTTGGAGCGCTGTGCCAGCAATCTTAGAGCCATCTGGTGACGGATGAAACGTACCACTATAGCCACGAATCTCCGCTGAAGCTGAATTTTATTTTGAGTAATCAAAAATCAAATCAAATCAAAATCTCTTTATTTGCAAATGAGGTGTCTACCTCGGTGGCAAATGGTACACTAAAGCACTAAATTTTAAATTAACAAGAGAATAATTTTTTTTTTTCTAGAATACAATAATATACAATTTATGCTAACATTTTTTTTCTATTAAACAAACAGGTCATCCTTAATAAATTTATATTGTTTACAAAATTCTACTTATAATATCTCCTATACTTACAAACATAGTCAACTCATATACAGTACGTGGAATTACTTCAGATAATACTATGCACTGGTATAAGATTAAAATTTACATTGCATTTATTTACTTCTTTTTTTTACCCATTTTGGAACCTAAGTAGCATAACGACCTGCTGCGTCTTAACCAGAGCCCCCTTTTGCCACCACTTTTCAGAGTTCCTGAAGGGCCTTCGAGGTATAGGAAATTCCCGCCTTTGAGGAGTGCAGGTAGTCGAATCACGTGGAACTACAACTTGATACTGTCATAAGTGTTATTTTAATCATATAAAAACAAACTCGAAGTATTTTGACATTTTAATTACAGCACTTATTATAACAAGTCGTTGAAGACAGAATACATACAATATAGGAACATAAACTTGGAAAAATTCCTTTCGTTTCTTCTGTTTTTTAATCTCAAGCTTTTTCTTCCAGATATATTTCAACAAAAGTTATTGCTGTAAAAATTTATATTGGACTGACTCTGTATAAAATATACAAGACTATGTATAAAGAACAGGTCTTCACTGGTTACAGACATTCGAAATAATCACTCAAGGTTTCTACTGTGCTTTGTCATTATCCGTACATCTTTGTCTATGGACTGTGGACGGCCTGGGCGAGGCAAATCTTCAGTTGATACTCTACCCCGTTCTATATGGCATCTAAGTATAGTCGGTGCACTTAACTCCTGGCCTAGTGACGATTCAGGAGAAGGTTCAAACAGCTCCAACTGCTAATGGCCAAACGCACTAGGGGTGGACAGACAAATAGCTATGTGAAGATACTTAAGTGTGACGGGAAGATATAACTTACTGTAGTACGTTAAGGAGCAATAACACATAAACCTTAAATACTATATTGCACAGTTAATGTCGTACACAATATTTTTAGCTTGTATGGAGAAAATGTTTGCTTCGAGAAATGGATAAATTCATGTAATATAATTTCGAGTAATAGAGAAGTAAATATACATAAGAATAGAACGGACGTTAGGGAAATTGAAGTTATTTCAAGGCACTGAAAATTCGAATAATGGAGGTTTGACTGAATATAAAGAGAAGACTCCCTACAACTTTATTTATATACTGTGGATTTATTGGATTATTTAATTTAGTTAATGGTTTATTAAATGAAGAAGGAAAAATAAAAACAATTCCAACAATAAAATCCAAACTAGCAAGAGAATGAGAGAAACCAAATTATTTTGTTCATATGGACGAAGCTGAGATAAAAGGTGAGTTTACTTACGGCGTCGCAGGACATAGGCGCTTGGAGTTGTCGAACAGAGCCGCGTCCGAGAGCTTCCCGTTTCCTCTGCGCAGAGAAGAGCCGCAGTTCCTTACGCTCTTCATCCGTGAGGCTATGACAGTAGCGCACCTCATTGTCGTGGGGCGGCAGCTGATGGAGCAGTTGGCGTACTCGATATCGCTCGCCGACAGAGTTTACGTACGGCACTTTGTCCTCGGGTAGCGTCGAGAAGTACACGTGAACCTGAAAAGATAAACACGGGACGTGAGAAAATGACATAGCTTGCAGCTAAATTTTACAACAACAACAACAACAACAACAACAACAACAACAACAACAACAACAACAACAACAATAATAATAATAATAATAATAATAATAATAATAATAATAATAATAATAATAATAATAATAATAATAATAATAATAATACCGAGCTCGATAGCTGCAGTCGCTTAAGTGCGGCCAGTATCCAGTATTCGGGAGATACAGTACCGGTTAGAAGTTTAGGACCACGTAAAGAAATTACGAAATGTCATCTAGAACCTAAAATTGTGCCACGAGGTATCTGTACTTTCCTTTCTGAGCTCTCACATCTAATAGGATATATGTCGCCTGATTTCATTGAGTTAGTCCAAATAATGTGGAAGTTATGAATTTTTAACTCTTGGACGGTCACAACAAAAGATCAAAAATTTTGGTTATATAATGTACTGTACACTCTAATTGGTTGCAAGTATCACCGCCAAGATTTTTTTTTGTAGACTTAGAGATAGGTGAGGGCCATTTTAGTACAAATATAAAACTTCCGAAAATATGCGGCACCTTTTTTTTTTTGCGTGTTTAATTTTTTTCGAACCAGGGCCAAAATGGTTGATTTTTCTTTGCCTTTGTCATGTATGGCCCAAGGTCTCAGGATGAGCTATCGGCATGAAACTTATCTGCCCTGATAGTTCCATTTGCACTTTGTGGATGGCAACCAAGAACACATTTCTGATGACGATAGCTCACACTGAGACCTATGACAAGAACAAGGAAAAAACTGACCATTTTAAAGCTGATTTGAAACAAAAAATAAAAGCACAAAAGTCGGTGCCGCATTTTTTCGGATTTTTTCTATTTATACCAAAATGACCTCCAACTACTGCTAAGTCTATAAAAAAATCTTGTTGGTGTTGCTTGAAGCCGATTAGAGTATATAGTACATAATATTTCCAAAAATGTTGACTTTCTGACGTGACCTTCCAACAGTTAAAAATGTATAACTTATACACTACTTGGCGTAAATCACTGAAATCAGGCGATGCATATCATATTAGATGCGAGAGCTCAGGAAAAAAAATACAGAGGTCTAGTAGCAAAATTTTAGGTTGTAGATGGAACTTCATGATTTTTTAATGTGGTCCTAAACTTTTGACCGGTACTGTAGTAGGTTCGAACCCCACTGTCGGCAGCCCTGAAAATGGTTTTCCGTGGTTTCCCATTTTCACACCAGGCAAATGCTGGGGCTGTACCTTAACTAAGGCCACGGCCGCTTCCTTCCCACTCCTAGCCCTTTCCTATCCCATCATCGCCGTAAGATATATCTGTGTCGGTGCGACGTAAAACAACTAGCAATAATAATAATAATAATAATAATAATAATAATAATAATAATAATAATAATAATAATAATAATAATAATAATAATAATAATAATAAAATATGGAAAAATTAAACGAGTATTACAATTTAAGTATCTTGGTGAAACAATTCAGGAAAATGGACTCGAAACAAAAGCTAATGAAATTAGACACCGAAAGATGGAAACTGCATATCGACTAACCCAACATATCTATAACAAAAAAGAATCTCCAAGCACACAAAACTAGGGCATTGCAATACAGTCATTAAACGAGAACTTCTTCATGGATCAGAGGCGCTAATTTTGAACAGGAAAGCAGACACTGAAAACACTGAGAAAAAGGAACACGAAATCATTAGAAAAATCTAGGCCCAAAACTCACCGACGGACAATACCAACTTGGAGCCAGACAGGAAATCAAACAATACACAGATATTCACAGTGCCATTAGAAAACGAAGATCAAGATTCTATGGACACATTAAAAGAATTCACCCAGACAGATATACCAAACAAATAGTCGTGTTCTATGAAAACAGGAGTAAAGCTGAAAAATGAAATAGCGCATGGCTTTTAGCGCCGGGAGTATCTGGGGACAAGTTCGGTTCGGCTCCTTAAGTGAAGGTCTTTTGATATGATACCCGTAGGCGACCTGCACATCGTGATGAAAATGAAATGATGATGAAGACGACACATACACCCACCTCACGTGCCAGCGAAATTAACCAATGATGGTTAAAATTCGAGATCCGGCCGGGAATCGAACTCGGGACCCCTGTGACCAAAGGCCAGCACGCTAACCATTTAGCCACGGAGCCGGGAAGGAGTAAAGCTAAAACTGGCACAATGAAATGGATTTCGAAATCAAAACCGATTTGAAACAGGCAGGAATTATACTAGCAGATGTCCAAAACAGGGTAATCCTCAGATCCAAATTTCACAAATGGCAAGTTGACTAAGAGGAAATACCAAAGAAGAAGACTGGAACAACCTGGTCTGAAGACAGAAAAGAAGCCCAGAGTAAGAGAATGAAAGAAATATGGGCACAAAGGAAGGCAAGTGCACGCCTTTAAGTACTTTGCGTACTGTTAAGGGGGTTAATCGCATATAATAATAATAATAATAATAATAATAATAATAATAATAATAATAATAATAATAATAATAGTTTTACGTCCCACTAACTACTTTTACGGTTTTCGGAGACGCCGAGGTGCCCGAATTTCGTCCCACAGCAGTTCTTCTACGTGTCACTAAATCTAGCGACACGAGGCTAACGTATTTGAGTAACTTCAAATACCACCGGACTGAGCCAGGAGTGAACCTGCCAAGTTGGGGTCAGAAGGCCAGCGCCTTAACCGTCGGAGCCACTGAGCCCGGCCGTGGTACAGCGCGACGCACTCGAGAAACTGTCGGCAGAGGGCGGTGAATCAGTCTCTTCCCTCCCAACCAACACATCAGAGTGCGACGATCCCTGAGTCCAGTTAGTAGGGGGCAGTGGATAGCTTGGTCGCGACTTCCACGTTCCTCACAAGAATTTCTTTGCCCACTGTCGAAGGCAGACCTTCACATGCCTTGATGAAGGCCAATGTGATTGGAGGAGAGCTCGACTTTGTTAAATATATATAAGTGGCTTTAATTCAGTTAGCACATTTATTTCTGTATGGTTTGTTTGCACACTGAATTGGAGTAGAACAACTCATATTTTGCTCGAAATGTTGTTGCGGCGAACTGTGACCCAAAACCACGATACAATGTTCTGATATTTTCGATATGTATGACTCTACAACCAGACACAATTTGTCATCTGTATCAAATTACATGCAGTCGCGTTAGTATACCTAATGCAGTAATATTGCAATTCAATCCCACAATATTGATAATCAATAACATAATATAGATGGTATAATTATTAATTTAAACTCTGGACTACATTATATTTGTTCAATGTATCTGATTGTTAATAGAATTACATTCGCCAAGCGTTGGCAATTACCTCGAGAGAACCAAAAATGTGGGCTTCCTTTCTATTACAGTTCCATCACTAATGTAAACTGGTTAATGCAGTGAGTACTGCAGTTACCTGCGAACTCACAATGAGACTCGCGTGTATATTCAATGGAAGTTTTGCACTGCATGAAATGCGCTGCAATTTACAGTTCATACTTATATACTGATAATAACCAACTGCTGAAACTTGAAGGTTAGGTAATGAACTAGTGCTTTGCCATGTTTGCAGCTGCCTTTCTTTCATAGTTCAAAATTATAGCAGTGATAACTATTATTTTGAAGGAATCCAGGCCGATTGAACTCTCTTCTCATCCTGCAAACTGTTATTTGAATTCAAATACATTTGATTGTGTCAAGAGTAATTTAAACATGTGTAAGGTAGGGGGGGCAAATATCATTCCCGCACCTAATTTCGTCCCCCTAGAGATTTTCAGTTTGCACGGTTGGTATCTAATGTTTAGCCGCGCACACGAGTAGCCTCATCCCGTTGTCTTGTTGTGAGAGTTGGTTGTGTGCACCACGTTTAGTTTCCGTGTACAAGGAGGATTCAGTTTTCATGCAGAGCTGAGTTACTGCAGCATTCAAATTAAGAGCCTGTTACTCCTAGAGTGAGCACTGATATGTGTATGAAATACAGGACTGCATTTCAGTTCTGCCGTGGGTTACAGTAACGGCCATTATCACAATAAATCAGGGAATGTTCGTAATTTCGTCCCCTTCATTTTATTTGATATTTATGAACTTTATTCTTACTTTCATATGAAAAAACGAAAGCAGTGGGATAAGGAGGCTAAGAAAAAGCTATTAAGGCAGTAAGGGACAAGATAATCGGTTACAAACATGCAAGTAAAGCGTTTAACAACCCACGAGCAACGCTGAAAGACTATGTTTAAAAGAATACAGAGACAATATTTTTCATAAATGGCCTTCAAGTAATTCATTATAGGGAAAGTGTTTGGTAAGATTAGAAAGGAAAACGTATATTAAACTTAGTTCTACTTTTCATAAATTTGGTAGGGGACGATATTACGAACACATTTTTGGTAGTTTAATTTTGGTAGTATTTATGTCAAATATTGACTACCTTACGTTATAACAGTTTGATTGTAACTTGCCCGTAATATATTCAGTAATATATACAGGGTGTTAGGTGTATACCTGCAGATATTTCTTCTAGCAATAGAGAACGATGTGACGAACCACTATATATCAAACTTTTAGAAATTCTCGGAAGTTATTTTCGAGAGCAAAGAGACACGATGTTTTTAGAATAGGTAGTATGCCTTGTTCTTGTGAATGAATAGCTTCCCTTTGAGAACAGGCGAGTCACGCGCCATGCGTGCCAAACTGGTTTCTGTTTATGTTTACGTACAACAGCTGAACGCTTCCTATGCAGTGCACGAGATGTTACGTAACATACTTGTCAAACTGGTTTTATGTTTAAGAGCAACTGAGCTACGGTAACAGCTGAAGGTGGCTACTACAGTAGCGTATGCCTTGTTGCGTTACATTCTCGCCAGAGTGGTTTCGTAGTTGTCAGTATTCAGTTTCCGTCTTAGGGGCTTCAGACAACCCTGGTCATCGGTTTCGGACCCTGGATGTTCCGAATTCTCAGCGTTAATACTGGTTCATTTGCTGTTATGTCCTTTACGGGATTGGGATATGTGTGGTCATCAGCCCCGTGGTCTAGCGAGTATGGAAATGACCTGAAAACCTGAATCCGTGCGGGACCTTTACGAGCGTGTGATATAATTATTGGTTGGTATAGGCGCGCCGGGACGTGAAATACAGTAGATCCCCGTTGTGCATTGCGTAAAGGTACAAGAAAGATGGCAGGTCCTTACGCCAACGAAAGCAGTTATGGGATGCCCAAGTGAGTAGCATCGGAATTGAATTATCGAAACACATCGAACGTTTAGTTTCAAAGGAATATTGGACATGTTATACAACTAAATAAATTAAACGTACCTACATTTCATGCCTCCTTCCGGGCTGAGTTGCTCAGACGGTTGAGGTGCAGGCCTTTTGATTCCAACTTTACAGGTTCGAACCTGGCCCAGTCCGGTGGTATTTGAAGGTGCTCAAATACTGTAGGTCAGCCTCGTGTCGGCAGATTTACTGGTACATAAAAAGAACTGTGCGGGACTAAATTCGGGCGCCTCAGCGTCTCAGAAAACCGTAGAAGTAGTTAGTGGGACGTAAAGCACTTAACGTTATTATTATTATTATTATTATTATTATTATTATTATTATTATTATTATTATTATTATTATTAGGTCATTAAAAGCTGAAATACGTGGAAGAAAATAGTAAAATATGCGTGGTTTAAGAGGAAACAAGATGAAATGTATGTCACGTGAGTTAGCATCGGTCGCAGTAGTTACCTACAGATTACTATGCGTAAAGCGAGAACCAGGTCAAGCTCGTGGGGATGAGTCAGCTGTAATCTCGTATTGTGTATAAACATCAAACATACACATCAACAAATATAAGAAACATAAACAAGGTTACACGTTAGAGACATGTAGTTATTAACCTGAACGCCAGGCCGACGGTCGCTTTCATGAGTACAGATGAGTTATCAAATTATACACAATCCACAGATGTCGAACTTATCTAAGAAGATTCCGCCACAACTATATTACATTTTACTATGATGGTGCTAATAACAAATCGCAGCAGCAATTGGCTTTACGTCGCACCTACACAGATAGGCATTATGGCGACGATGGGACTGGAACGGGCTAGGACAGGGAAGGAAGCGGCCGTGGCCTTAATGGTACAGCACCAGCATTTGTCTGATGTGAGAATGGGAAACCACGGAAAACCATCTTCTGGGCTGCCGAGAGTGGGGTTCGAACCCACTATCTCCCGAATAATGGATACTGGCCACACTGAACTGAAATGTCGTATGGCCTTTAGTGCCGGGAGTGTCCGAGGATAAGTTCGGCTCGCCAGATGCAGGTCTTTTGATTTGACTCCCGTAGGCGACCTGCGCGTCGTGATGAGGATGAAATGATGATGAAGATGGCACATACACCCAGTTCCCGTGCCAGCAAATTTAACCAATTAAGGTTAAATTTCCGACCCTCCCGGGAATCGAACACGGTACCCCTGTGACCAAAGGCCAGCACGCTAACCATTTAGCCATGGAGCCGGACTTAAGCGACTGCAGCTATCGAGCTCGGTAAATCGCAGCAGATTACGCTACTGCGTGTTGAGATGATGTCGGTAGAATACAGTATACCTGTTAAGACATAAGGCTGCAGTAGAAGAAGAGGAAGAAGAAGGTAACGAGAGCCACATAGTCAAGCAGCACACAGCTGAACAAAGTGCACATTAGTGACACAGACATAAGAGTGGCGTGGTCGCGGGTACTACAGTCGCATTCGTAACACTCTGTTGTAGAAAAATAATGAACTAACATACAGTACGGGCTCCGTAATTCCAGGTGGACGGTAACAAGACTATCTCGAATAGAAAAGTACGGATTTACGAACGTACACGAAAACGCCTGTGAACAACATAATATACCTATGTTAAACATTACAGTACAACAGTTTAGAAAACAAAACATACAGATTGCATTAAAAGAAATGTTAAACTTTCCTTTATAAATTAACAAAACACTCTAGGCAATCTTCTTAAGTTAAATGTTAACTTATAGTTCCTATTTCAGTAATGATGAATATAAAACGATTATTTTATTGAATATTTATTCGCGACGACGACGACGACGACGACGACGACGACGACGATGATGATGATGATGATAATTGCTGTCTTAATGTCATCGGCCCTTAAAACGCAAAGCACGGACGATAATTCGCATCTCTGACAGCTGTTATTCAGGTCAAGGTCAGACAGACCGGTTTCATGTAGGGGTGGGGAACCCGTCCAGCGACATCCCCGTCGCTAAGAACAGCAGACAACCAGCATGTGACAGGTCTAGTGCTTTTGTCGAACTGCTTACGTGGAATATTCTCCCACAGTGCGATTTCAATATCATGGTCTTTTGGGAGTCCTACTCGCCGTATGCAGAAACAACCCGTGTTGACGTGTACGTAAATAAAGTTTATTACGTCAACGAAAGAATGCATGGGATAGAATTTCAAAGTGAGTAGTATCGGAATTGAAATGTCAAAACACATCGAACGTTTTACTTCATACCAGTAAGGGACATGTTATAAACATAAATTAATTAAACGTACCTTCCTTTCGTGTTTCCAACCGAAGAGAACATGTTTAAATGTAAATGAGAACCTTCTAGCTTACTGCTGATTTTGCAGTGCCTATTCAACGTATCAAAATAAACGTTGCCAGGCTGAGTGGCTCAGACGGTTCAAGCACTGGTTTCATGAACTTAGCAGGCTCGATCCTGGCTCAGTCCGCTGGTATTTGAAGGTGCTCAAATACGACCGCTTCTGATCGGTAGATTTACGGGCACGTTAAGGAATACCAGTGGGCTAAATTCCGACACCGCGCGTCTCCATTGGCACGTGAAGATTTATTATTATTATTATTATTATTATTATTATTATTATTATTATTATTATTATTATTATTATTATTATTATTATTATTGGGCGAGTTGGCCGTGCGATTAGCTTGCATCCGTCGAAAAGCCACTAACAATATTATTATAAAAACTGTGTTAGTCTATTATTACTGACTATTATGAAAATAAAAGTTAATCGCCCCACTCAAACTTCGTAGCTCGTAATCTGTCAGAAAACACTAAAGAAAATAGTGAACTTTTAACATGTCCGAATTATTATTAATAATATAATTGCAGACATGTCTCCGAAATTACCGAAGCATGTACTTACAAATTGTTTTACGTCGCACCGACACAAATAGGTCTTACGGCGACAGTGGGAGAGAAAACGGATACAAGTGGGAAGGAAGCGTTCGAAGTCTAATAAAGGTACAGTTCCAGCATTTCCCTGATGTGAAAATGGGAAACTACGGAAAACCATCTTCCCGGCTACCGACAGTGGAGTTCGAACCCACTATCACCAGAATACAAGCTCACAGCTGCGCGCCCCTAACCGCACGATCAACTTACTCTAAGCCCCAATGCCGGTCTGCGTAGCTCGGACGATAGAGCGCTGGTCTTCTGATCCCACCTTGGCAGGTTCGATGGCGGCTGAGTTCGGTGGTATTTGAAGGTGCTGAAATACGCCAGTCTCGTGTCTGTGGATTTACTTGCATTTAAAAACGTACTGCTTTACAAAATTCTGGCACTTCAGTGTCTTCGAAAACCGTGAAAATTAGTTAGTGGAACGTAAAGATAGTAGTAGTAGTAGTAGTAGTAATAGTAGTAGTAGTAGTAGTAACATTATTATTACGGACGTTTTAATTAAACGGGTCCATTACATTACCTATCGGCACTTACTGCCCGGTAATTAGCCTTCTGTCCACCTCTGTGGTATAGTGGTTAGTGTGATTAGCTGCCAACCCCCGGAGGCCCGTGTTCCATTCCCAGCTTCGCCACGAAATTTGAAAAGTGGTACGAGGGCTGGAACGGAGTCCACTAAGCCTCGGGAGGTCAAGTGGGTAGAGGTGGTTCGATTCCCACCTCAGCCATCCTGAAAGTGGTTTCCCGTAGTTTCGCACTTCTCCAGGCAAATGCCGGGATGGTACCTAACTTAAGAACGCGGCCGCTTCCTTCCCTCTTCCTTGTCTATCCCTTCCAATCTCCCCATTCCGCCGCAAGGCCTACACAAGACCCCTGTTCAGCATAGAAGGTGAGGCCGCCTGGGCGAGGTACTGGTCATTCTCCCCAGTTGTATCCCCGACCCAATGTCTCACGCTCCAGGACACTGCCCTTCAGGCGGTAGAGGTGGGATCTCTCGCTGAGTCCGAGGGAAAACCAACCCTGGAATGTAAACAGATTAGGAAAAAGAAGAATAAGCCTTCTATTAGAAATGCCCGGTGGCAATTCCATAGTAGACCGAGCTCGATAGCTGCAGTTGCTTAACTGCGGCCAGTATCCAGTATTCGGGAGATAGCAGGTTCGAACCCCACTGTCGGCGGCCGTGAAGATGATTTTCCGTGGTTTCCCATTTTCACACCAGGCAAATGCTGGGGCTGTACCTTAATTAAGGCCACGGCCGCTTCCTTCCCACTCCTAGCCCTTTCCTGTCCCATCGTCGCCATAAGACCTATTTGTGTCGGTGCGACGTAAAGCATCTAGCAAAAGAAATCCACAGTAGCTATTGTTCCTTCGAGCAATGTTCACGCATGGCTGCAACTACGGTTTTTGAAATCTGTCTCATTAATAACTATATGACTGAATGCTTACAGCCTTTTCTTTCAGTGTCCACCGTTCTTTCATTGACCTGAAAAGTTTATGAATAAGCATAGACAACTCGCATTGTTTATTGTCAGAAATTCATCGTAGACTGTCGCAATAACAGCACAGAAATGTTGCGCTCATTTTTCATTTACTTATTAACTATTTCCTTTCATTTTGTCAGGTTGGATCACTGAGTAATGCCATTGACGTCTTATAAATCACACACAACTACACAATACTTTATTCGCACGTATGTGCTGGTGCGTATCTTCGAGGTCACTGTAAGGATCCTTATACATTTCACACAGAGTACCCTAGACCGGTTTACGAGTACAGCAAGTGGCCTGGCACGTGAGTCATCCTCTGCTACTTGCCAAGCCTTTAGGGGAAGTGCACAACAACATGTGTTGGCCTGCGATAAGAAACAGGTTCAACAAGCCCTAGACTCTGCCACTGTACTTCCACTACGCGTGGACAGAATGACGTAACCGGCATATCCTGCTACAGCCGTTCAAAACACATTAGGTCCTGAAATATTTGGCTCAGTTATGGGCAAACTAATAGGACAAGATAAAAAGTACATAGCATATATTGTGAGATGTCTTTTTCTTTGCCGACTAGCTTAATATCTGCACGTATACACCTAACACCCTGTATATACCATGTCCATATATATATTGAACGAATCAACGACTTTCCGCAATTACGGGTTGCCACAATGGACAAAGTAAAGCTTATCAGGATACCTTATTATTCGATATAAAATCTACACTGAACAAGTATTTACTTAAAATGATAAAAGAGACTGTTTGGTAGAAAAACGAATCAATGTTTAATCTCAACCATCCCCATCTCTCCTTCGTGTTAAAATAGTACTGGATGACAAACAGGCATATTGATATTTAGTTGTCAAGTCAATCGCCGAGTCCTTTTTTTAACAAAGATGGAAAATCACCAATTCTTTCTCCAAAATGATTTAATTTTGAGACCAGTTCTTGGACATCGTAAGAAGTTTTAGTTTTTTATAGAAAGATACTTTACGGCCAACCGAGTTAATTTAAATAATGAGTACGATCTCAAGAAAAATCCATACTTTCACGGATATTTTACGTTCTGCAAGGTTACATAGCTTGGATGCTGCTAAACTCCGGTCGTTAATATTTCAGTGTTTGGTAGGGCGCGTTGTTCTTCACGGCATGAATATGGAGCAGCTACGAGACGATCATAGGGAGAAGTGAGGGGGCACTGCGAGGCATGTAATTAAATATCATTAAGCTGAGTGGGGCAACGCACGAAGTGAACCGTTTCTGCGAATCACGGACGCGTAAGAAGACGACCAAGAAATGCCACATGCGGAAGACTAGAAGATATTATTATTTAGTACGTTCTAACGAATTACATAATGACCGTGATTTCGTCCATGCTAAACTCTAACGCAATTATTTTAATGACACTTTATCAATCGCTAATGACTTCCATCCCGTGAATTCTTCATGAACTACTTCCATCTAATAGAAGCTTTAGGACAGGAGGTAAGTACAATCGCTGCCATTTACTCTAGTACACTCAACTAAATTGAGAGATTACCGACTTTGATAAAAAGAATAATCAAGGTGATATTTCGTAAGCTGGAATATGACACTACTTCCAAACGACAGTGATAGTTGTACACCTGAAACAAGTCTTCGCCTTTTGGTAGTGTTTCAGCGTTGTATTAACTGAGATGGTTTTTCGGATCGGATAGGAAAGGGTCAGGATTAGGAAGAAAGCGACCGTTTCTTAGTTAAATTCCAGCTCCAGGATTTGCCTGATGTGAACATGTGAAACTAGTGATGGGATAATCGAATACAAAATAATCGCTTATTCGATTATTTAATTTTATTCGATTATTCGAGTATATTTCCCTTCTATTATTTTTCGATTATTCATTCGAGTTAATGAGGTAATTGAACAGTGAATAGTTTTGATGAAAAGTGGTGTTATTAAGACAGTTAATTCACTCATTTAGTTTCAACATTTCGAGATACGTTTGGAAAAAAGCATATTTATTTTTCATGAGAGTTCATCTCTTCCCTTATTTCAGTCGATTATCCATTCAACACACTTGAACGAAAAAAAAATAATTCATGACGCTTCCGAATATTGTATGCCATACAACTGAATGATATTTGAAACTCATTTGATTATTTTATTCGATTATTTAAATAATCGGATGGAGGTTATTCCATTAATAAAAGTAATCGATCATCACTATGTGAAACCACAAAAAAAAATCTTCAGGGCTAAGGATAGTGGGGGTCACTCACTGTCTCCGGAATGCAAGCTGCCAGCTACGCGACTGGTACAGCGTTACCAGTTCGGTCCATAAACACACTGCATGGAACATTCTACACTGATATCCACTTTTGGGATAAGAGAAGGGCACTTACGTTTCGTACGTACGCTTTCACGGTCGGTATCTAATAATGTAGTATGTGTTCGAGTTTTTAACGAATGTCGAAGTTTCTTCTACTACATACCAGACCTTAGTAAGACAGTCTGGCAGCCAAAGAGAATCGGCCTCTTGTAATGTTGGTGGAAGCGGGAGATACAGCAGTGCACAGGTCCAGGTACTAAACAATTATCATCGCTTAAGAAGGAAAACTATGTAACTGCATTTTTTCCGAAATATTACTTTATTATTTCGTTGTAGATATATGAAGTCTCCATATAATTCTGTGCAGATCACATAACCAAATATCCCATAGAATTACTTGGAATGAGCCAACCCCATTATCTAGTATATGGCACTTACCTACACTTTTCTACAGATACCGTGTAAGTGATAAATGAAAATCTTAAAAAAGAACAAAATTTATATTTGACAAATTGTATTGGCATAATTCTGTTTCCCATTTTCAATCTTAGGAGACTTTTTTCATTCTCTTCCAAAATCAGGTTTTTGTTACATGCGAGGTCTTCATTCTCAAGCAATGAAATGCCTACAAGTTGTCCTGCTCCATGGCTAAATGGTTAGCGTGCTGGGCATTGGTCAAAGGAGTCCCGGCAGGGTCGGGATTTTTAACCATCACCGGTTGATTTCCCTGGCCCGGGGACTGAGTGCATGTGTCGTCGTCATCATTTCATCCTCATCACGACGCGCAGGTCGCCTATGGGGATCAAACAAAAGACCTGCACCTGGCGAGCCGAACATGTCCTCGGACAATGCCGCAATAAAAGCCATACGCCATGTCATTTTATTTTATTTTTTGCCTACAAAATGTCATGACTAGAGTTCAGAATTTTGGACAGTATTAGGTTAGAATGTATCTTCGCCGCTAGATGGCGCTTCATTCATTCGTTTCCTTGACCCCGTCTAATGACTGGACACAGGGTGTGGATTTTCAGTAGGTTAGAATGCAATCTTACCGAGACGAATAACAAGTGTACTCCAACAGGACTACGATTCTGTTAAGAGATTTGCCTAAACATTAGGGGTACTGCCTATTAGAACCCCTATAATTTATGTTACTCTTGGTACACTTCGAAACAATGAGCTGGCAGAGGCTTCCCACTAGCCAAGTAAGTTTGCATTCTGATGTTGATGTTTGTTGTTTAAAGGTGACTGACAGCTAGGTCATCAGCCCCTAACGGTATGAGGTACAACGAAATGAAACGATAATTAAAACTTCAAAATGTATCCACTGACTAGAATCTAAAACGAATGATGATGAAAAAATGACCATGAATCCAAAACAATCAGTGGATCCAATTCACAATGTCTTCTTTTCTGAGATGATCCTGCTTATAAAATGGGTTCAAAATTCCAGGTCACCGGCTCCTGGTAAATCAGGACCATGGTGTTCCTCCTACAGAGGTCTTAATCACGGATAACGTAGACTTATGGTGTTCCTCACATGGTAGTACTAATCACAGGCAATGCAGACCAATGGTATGCCACACATAATGGTACCACTAGCACGAAACACAGACCCATGGTGTTCCTCACGGACAAGAGCCAAACCCTTGGTGTTCCTGACATAGTGGGACTAATCGCAGGGCAAGTATACTCTTGGTGCCATTCACCTAGTGGTACATAAGCAATGCAAACCTGCAAACCCACGGTGTATCGCACATTATGGTACCACCCACAGGCAACACAGATCCATGGTGTTCCTCGCATAATGGTACTACTCTCAGGCAACGGAGAGCCATGGTGTTCCACGCATAGTGCTACTAATCATAGGTAACAGCCAAACCCCTGTTGTTCCTCACATACTGGTACTACTCTCAGGCAACGGAGACCCATGGTGTTCCTCACATACTGGTACTACTCTCAGGCAACGGAGACCCATGGTGTTCCTCACATGGTGGTACTAATCACAAGTGGTCTCATGGTTCTAATTTCATCATCCCTAAGTCGCTCTTTTGTCGCCTCTTGCTACAAGTAGGGGTCCGGCTCCATGGCTAGATGGTTAGCGTGCTGGCCTTAGGTTACAGGGGTCCTGGGTTCGATTCCCGGCGGGGTCGGGAATTTTAACCATAATTGGTTAATTTCGCTGGCACTGGGGCTGGGTGTATGTGTCGTCTTCATCATCATTTCATCCTCATCATGACGCGCAGGTCACCTACGGGTGTCAAATCGAAAGACCTGCACCTGGCGAGCCGAACATGTCCTCGGACACTCCCGGCACTAAAAGCCATACGCCATTTCATTTTTTACGACAAGTAGGGGATAACGTGTGTCTATTCTTAGTCTGCGTCCACGAGCCACTGTCTAAAATTGCGAGCTCTACTCATCACAGTAACATGTTTGTTAGAAATAATCTACATGGTGGATATACTACAAGTCAAAATCTAAGGTGTTCATTTCAGTGAAACCTCAACAATAAGAATCCTTTAGAGCGAACTATACATTCAGAATGTTGCCGAGATGTAGGGTTAGTATTCTATCATTTGCATAAAGCTGGTATAAAAGACCAAGGAAAATCATTTCATGGATTTGCAATGTCCATTCTGGAGTTCACTAGTCACTCGCGTATATAGAGACTACAATGGCCAGCGTTACTTTCACGCCAATTGGTCAGGCTCAATCTAGAAATTACGTTTGTAAAATAACGACTGTCTGGCGTTTAAGGAATGTGGGTAAGGTAGGTAAGGAATTCTATAACTGGCCGAGTAATATTAGTGGAAAATTAATTCTTAACACTGACATTATCTTACAATACGCCACGAGCATTAATAAATTAATAAATAATCATTGCAGTGACTTTAGCACCGTAACGACATTAATTTAATATTACTTAGTCTACAGGGAGAGTACAAGTGGTCATAAAACGAGTCTGGTCGTAAAAGCGTTAGGTAGTGGCTAACGTAGCGCCACCTGTTGCGTTTTAAGCGTCGCGGGGCGTCACAAGGTTGAATGTATGTGGCGACCTCACTAACCCGTAATATATTATGTACGTGAAGCTTCAGAGGTGTCGTAAACCGGAAAGAAGAATGTCTTAAATCAAACCCTATCTTTTCATTCAATAATACCTTAAAACTGGCGATTATTTCACTACAAGGTAACTTACAAAATTAAACGTGGTGGCAAGATAAGTATTTCCAGTGCTTAACATTATGGCTTAACATACTATAGGTTGAGCTTTCTACTAGATTCACATTGCAAGTGATAATAAAGTAAAATTAAAACATAGTTAACAACAACAAGATTACAACAAGCAATTCCATGGAAAGAAAATGTCTGGATGAGTTTTCTTCAAGAATTTCAACCTACCCAATCTCAGACGAGTGGCTGTTACTACACCTTCACTAATGAACATTTCACGAACATTTTCTTGTAGCAGTTGAAGATCTGAACACCGTTTATTGTATTTCTTCCTGGATGCTTCTGTCTTCTCTGACAACTGCTTGTCTCCTTTCTCCTTTAACTCCTTGGTCTGACTGACAACTGTGTTCTCTTTGTCTTCTTTAGAGACCTGTCCATATTTTTACTCAGATAAAGTGTCAGTAAGCTTTGAATACGATTCCTCATCTCATTCAATCATAGCTCTAGCTCCTTTCCGTTTGTCAGTTCTGATAACATTTTCTTGATCGTCTTCATCTTGCTCATCTTCACTGTCTGAAACAGTTCCTTGCTCTTGTTAGCTCGTTTCTCTTTTTTTTTTGTTTTATCATCAGAATCATCGCTTTATTCACCATCATCAGAATCCAAAGCCAATAGTTTAGTGATTTTCTTATTCAACTTTCTGTCTTTTGATTTCTTTTTGATATGTCCTAGACGATGAATATATTCAAAAAATGTCTTATACTCATCTGACTCCAATATTTTTAATATTGATGACTCAACAAGTTCTTGATAATAGTTTTTGGTATATGAGGTACAGAACTTTCCTCCGGTGTACCCTCCTCTGTAGCGGAACTTTCTAAATTACTTGGTTCATCTATCAGTACTGCAGTACATCCTTATTCTTATCTTCATTTTTTTTAGTGTTCTTCATATGAACTACCTGGGGGTATAATAATAATAATAATAA
Source organism: Anabrus simplex (assembly GCF_040414725.1). NCBI lineage: Eukaryota > Metazoa > Arthropoda > Insecta > Orthoptera > Tettigoniidae > Anabrus > Anabrus simplex. Next base: position 29,225,517 of record NC_090268.1, read on the forward strand.
TAATAATAATAATAATAATAATAATAATAATAATAATAATAATAATAATAATAATAATAACATTGGTGATATCATTTGTATATTTCAAGAAAGCTTCACGATTGCATCCATAGAGAATCCCTGTTTAAAATTTTAAGACACCTTGGACTACACCCCAAATTAATACACATGATAAAATTGATTCTCACTAACACCAAAACAAAAGTGAAGTTTAGGGGTGAAATATCAGTCATTTGAAATTAAAACTGGACTATGGCAGGGAAATGGGCACTCACCACTATTATTTAATTATGCTCTAGAAATGGTAATGGTAAACCATAGGAAATGTTACCCAAAAATAAAGATTGGCTTTGAACTTGCCGACGATTTAGCATTACTAGCAGTTGACATAAAAGAAGCAAAAACCCAGATATCAGAACTTCAAAACATTGCAAATAAAAGTGGCCTCAAAATACCATTTGAAAAAAAAAACCAGTAATTTTGCCCTAAAACCAACGCAGTTAAAAGAAGTTACCGTAAATGGTAATAAAATCAAAATAGTAACTCATTTTAAATATCTAGGAGAAGTAGTAACAGAACCGAAATGAAAAATCTCAATCCAACCAAGAACAAATAGATTGGCTAAAGCACAAAATTTAACATGGGACATCTACACAAAGAAATGTTTATAAATAAATGCAAACATAAAACACTACAACACAGTTATGAAACCGGAAGCTACATATGCAGCAGAAACACTTTTTCACCCTAATAAACAATCAAAGACTGGCAGACTCCAGAAAACTGGAAGGAGGATTGGAAGAACCTGCATCAACAAAAAATAACAGAAAGATGGACAATGGCGGATAATACCTAACGAAGTCGTGTGCAAAGAGTAGAACCCGTTACAGATACTACGCGAAATAGGAGACTGGGATTCTTTGGAGATATCATGGGGATGCAGGATTCGAGACTTCTGAAACAACGAGTATAACACAACTCCGTCTCAAAAAATACCACAACAGGATGTAAATGGATGAGAGAAGTAAGAGTGGATCTGAAGGAAACAGGCCTTACAACATAAGACACCATCGATAAGATAAAATTGAATACAAAACTCAAGAATACAAACCTCCGCTTTACCCACACGCGAAACAAACCAACAACACGCACATTTTCAACCGAGAAAAGGACACGAAGATCGGAGCGTCTGAAAAAGTACTGGGAGGACCGCAAAGCCCGAACAATCCCTTCAAACGATGGACTGACTAAAGTGATCCTATACGGACATATAATAATAATAATAATAATAATAATAATAATAATAATAATAATAAACAGAACGCTTGAAGCAGGATAAGGGTGGCATTCAAAAACACCCTCATACAGCGGATCTGAAACATATCAATACTTTAATTACCAACTAGAAGACCCGTGTTGCTCCGCAGGACTTGTATAAATAGATCGGATTACGTGCGTTGATATGAAACTACTCCATGCGCGCCGGGGACTATTTTGAATGTTTACTTTTAGGATTTATGTGTCAAGTTAATTTTTTAGATTTTTTATTGAGATATTGATTGATATTTTACGAACTATTTTGTAGTTTTAGAGTTATTGTTTTGCGTTTAATTTAAAGTTTTACTCTTACATTCTTTTTTCGCGTAGATCTTTGTCCTTGTTGCAGTTGATTCTTTCAAATAAATAATACGTTATAAAAGCCCGGATTTTTATGCATTAATAGGTTAGAATGCCAAATTCCTGAAGCGAGCAGCAAGTATAGTCTACCTTCACAACGAGTGTGTTATGGGGTTTGCATTGATATTAGGGGTACGGCCCATCAGAACTCCTATAATTTATGTTACTCTTGCTACATTATGGAAGAGCGGGTGGCCGACACTTCCTATTAACCAAATTTAGTTTGCAATCTAACCTGTTACGGCATGAAAATCCTGGCTTTGGTTATAACTGGTCTCCCCTTTATAAATCCTATCAAAACCATGTGGAGAAAGTTCAAAAACGTTTCTGACGTTATCTTTACTTTAAACAATATAACAGGTTTGTCCCTAGTGGCATAATTCACTATAAAGATCTCCTGAAAGAATTTAACTTCATTATTAAATAGACACATAATTAATGATCAAAAATACCTCCATGGATTTATCAATAATGTGGTAGATAACAGTTACTTTCTACAACAATTCTCGTTCAATACCCGGAAAGGCAGTTTAAGACACAGACATCTCTTGTTTCTTTCGATTTCTAAAACAGTATTTTATAGAAGCTCACCGCTGTTCAGAATGTGCACTACATATAACGTCACAGTTCATAAATTTCCTGATCTTGATTTAGACTTTACTGTTAGATACAATTATTATGTAAAATTATTGAAGAAGGTACACAGTTAAAGTAATGATCGCACTATGCTGGGAACTTTGAGTTGAGTTAAAGCACTATTTCTGAAGGTATGACCTATAGGTGTATATATATATGTACTATATTTATAGTTAATTCTTGGTTAGTTTGTGTTTCATTTGAGTGTTTTATTTTATTTGAATTTATATAGTATAAATGTAGATAAACAAAATGCATGGAAAACTGCAAACAAATTGTTAATACTAGTGTCTATTTGTACTTAAGATTTAGTGTGCTATTCATACTGATTACCACAACTCATCTCTTACCAAACACATATATATTTCATGCCTTACTTTCCATGATTTTCTTTTTATGTCAGTTGCTTTAACTTGTGTCAGTTTAAAATTAGAGTTATTTATTTTGTAGATACTAATTCTTAGTTTATTTTATGTTTCTGTATTTCTACTTTTATTTTATTCATTTTTAGATATTAAGTATTTTAGGTCATAAGTCCACTTCGAACTTGAAAAATATTAATGTGCTGTAAATTCCGTTTGCTACTTATTAATAATGTTGTATACTTTTGTTTTTAGATATTAAATTCTTTCTGACATTTGTTATTTTTAACAATTAATGTATAGTGACTAAGCCGCCTGTAATTGGAGAAACATCTCTGTTGGTGGTATGAAATAAATAAACTGTATGTATTTACGCACAGCGCCTAAGATATGATACAAGATTACACGTGTCACTGGAACTGTCAACAAATCAGCCTAGCGATCCCGGAAAATGTGGATTCAACACTATTTTCAGTCATTATTGACATTTTACTTTTCTCCTCTTCTCAATCCCCAAGCCGATGTAGGCCGAACTTGGAAGTCACACAATTCATCTCAGGGATCCCGAAAACTATGGATTCGACAATAATATTGGTCGTTTTAAATAATTTTTACTAGTAACTCCCGCCCAACCTCAACCACAACTGTAGGGGTGCTCGGAGTGTCTTACCCCCAGAGTATTTTTCTCCATATAGTAAGTCATATGTTTGGTTGAAATTTCAGGTTGGCGGTATCTTTAGTAGAATATTGCTCCTTAACTATATATAACCCGCTAAGTACAGAATGTTTTCCGATATAGGGCAAGCCTTCGCCTGCAATTATTAGTGTGATCAATTTTGATTTTAACTTAGAGACTTATCTTTGCCTGATGATTCACCGGTAAGTAATTCCGGAGACAACAAAAAAAAATAATGAAGCAGCTCCAGTAGAACAGCCGAACAAACTGGAAATAGCTGTTTTTGGTATTTAAAAAAAATATATATATAGATGTTTGGCTCAGGGGCCCCGGGTTCGATTTCTTATGGGCCGTGGAATTTAGCAACATTTGGTTATCTCATCTTACTCGGAGGCTGGATGTCTGAGAGGATAACCATCCGTAAAACTGGACTTAACCGACATTGGCGCCAACCCCAGATAACTGGTAAAAAGTCCAGGAAAGGGAAAAGAAGAAGAAGAAGAAGAATAATAATAAAACAGTTTGATATAGACTGGTAACACACTGTATAATGAGCTTCAAGATATGAAATTTGCGTTAACTATTACGTCTATTACATTCTATTTTGTAAATTTTGCGTTTCTCTTGTTAGGAGAAATGAAGATACTACTATATTCATTTGCATAGCTAAAACGCGATGGTAGATCCGGGAAAGAAGTACTGTAATTCCAAAAATAGCAGGAAAATCTTGAATTCGAATGTCAGCTAATAAGGTGTCATACAAAACAACCTCCTTATCCTCCAAATCAGCGATGGCCTAACTTCAGTGACATCATGATTAATTAGATAAATTATAATCCAATTTCGATACTGATTCTACAACTCCATGACAATTTACAGGGTTCTCCGACTGTATAATCAACCAAACACTCATTAACATGAACTTTGAAATCAATTATTCTCTGAAATTTAATAATAAAAACAACCTTGTATTTACTTGTTATCAAAAAAAAAAGTATTCAAGTGTGTGTAGTTAGCAACTCAGAACATTCGTCTCTTCCCTCTACATCTTTATTTAAATTACAGTAATCATTACATGGCCTTAATAGCATCTCACGGCTGAAAATCACCACCTGACATTTCAAAACTAAATAATTACTTGATAAGATTTTACTGCCATTAATTAATTCTTTCTTTATCACAAATTCAATCTTCTTCAAAAATTCCACATACGGACAAAACATAAAATGATACATCAGTTGTACGCACAACCTTCAATGTAGACTGTTATGCCTCTCTGCGTTAAATAAATAAATAAATAAATAAATATCGTCTACTCAGGGCTACTCTGCTTCATACATTGAATAATTAGTAGAAATTTGTTGTAGAAGTGCATGAATAAAGTACAACTTCGTGGTGCAACTACAAAGGAGTTACTTTCTGAAACTCTGTAGGCCACGCTTTAAAGAGCTTTAATTCTGTTCAATTACGTCTATATTTTACTGAGATTATTCCCAGAGGACAGCAGAGCGGGGTAACAAAAAATGGTGGGTCAGCCGACCCGTCCCTTGGGGAGCATTAGATTCCTGCGGCTTTAAGAGGAAGGCCCCAATTCTTTTTACTACTAGGCGGCAATTCATTCCATTCTCAAAGAACAGAGTTACGATGCCTTGGAGAAAAATGAAACGAACTTCATGAGACAACGATTTAATTAAGGAAAATAACGACGTTTGTAAACTGTTACAGAGTTGAAACTTAATTATGCTATTGGTTTTACGTCCCGTTGGATACTTATAAGTTATAACATAGTATATTTTCGGAGACTCCGGGGAGCCAGAATTTTGCACCTCAGGAGTTCTTCAAATACTACTGAACTGAGGCGGGACTGAACCTGCCACTCTGAGCCACTCAGTCCACCTGAAACTGTAGAGAGTATAACTTATTTTTGTTTCGGAATTTTATCCAGTAAGAATTCTTTAACGTAACAGAATCCAACGACACGGAGCTGCAGCATCCAAATACCCATAAATGCCAATGATTTCGACAGGGATCGAAATCACTATCTTGGAAACATAAGTCCAAATACTCTCAGACTGTCAGTAAGGTCGACATTTTTTAAAGTCTTATTTATTCAATTTACTTTACGTCGCACCGACACAGATAGCTCTTATGGCGACGATGGTACACGAAAGGCATAGGAGTGAGAAGGAAGCGGCCGGGGCCTTAATTAGGTACAGGTGTGAAAATGGGAAACCACAGAAAACCATCTTCAGTGCTGCCGACAGTGGGGTACGAACGCACTATCTCTCGGATGCAAGCTCACATCTGCGCGCCACTAGCAGCATGGCCAACTCCGCTGGTAATCTTAAATTAAATTAAGATGAGGGATGATTCATATGTCCACGTTTTGCATTTAAACGAACAGGAAGTTAATCTTGTCGAAGTTCAAGGGTGAAATTAAAATTTTGTATCAGGATTTCAAGAACTGTAATCGCGAATCCTTGTGTGTAAGTGTTTGATTACATTCTCGGTATTCCCTGCTCACCGCGAGGTGTGACTAAAGAGGCAGGTTGCTGTAGTCCCAGTTAGAGAAGTGCATTTCCAAGAGTTCACGATATATCTGCTTAGGATATATTGCACTCTGTAGTGACTCTGAGGCAGATTTTCTAGTCTCCCTAGTTCTTCTTGTCTAGCAGGCGTGATCGCTGAGGAACGCCATCGTAGTTTCCTAACATGGCGGCTTTGGGTCGAATTCAGACCTGTACAAGTGATACTTCGAAATCGTACGTCACACCCCAATAAAGCTGGAAGGTAGCTTCTGTGTATTTTCTCTTAAATTCCTACGTCCTTACCCTCTTTCATGCTGAGACAGTACTTATTTCTCGAATATAGGGACAATATCCCCATTCCTTTCGTTGTCTCTGAACGATACAGCCTCAATATTTCCACAAACTGGAGGGTGAGGTTAACCTAATAGTACCCTTAATAATAATAATAATAATAATAATAATAATAATAATAATAATAATAATAATAATAATAATAATAATAATAATAATAATAATAATAATAATAATTTTTGAACAGTTTTCACGCACAGAGTAAGTTTTTGTAGCAATGAAACGACAAAAATGCAAATGAAAGAAACCACAATGAATTGAATTTACTCTCTTCTTTTTAGAGGAACTCTTTCTTGTTCAAAATATCAGCTAGGAAGGAATTAACCTCGGACGTTGTTTTATTAGAATTACATATATTACTACATTACTATTTTACAGTAATAGACTGCCCTCAGTGCTTAGAAACCGAGCTTGATAGCTGCAGTCGCTTAAGTGCGGCCAGAATATAGTATTCGGGAGATAGTGGGTTCAAACCCCACTGTCGACAGCCCTGAAGATGGTGTTCTGTAGTTTCCCATTTTCACACCAGGCAAATTCCTAGCCCTTTCCTATTCAATCGTCGCTGCAAGACCTATCTGTGTCGGAGCAACGTAAAGCAACTTCCAAATTCATTGTACCCTAATTATGACCACGCCAGTCTACACACATACGCTAGAAGGCTGTTGATAATACGTGTCGAGTTTGATCAAGTAGATCTGAAAACCAGTATTCTACAATAATAATAATAATAATAATAATAATAATAATAATAATAATAATAATAATAATAATAATAATAATAATAATAATAATAACCGAGCTCGACAGCTGGAGTCGCTTAAGTGCGGCCAGTATCCAGCAATCGGGAGATAGTGGGTTCGAGCCCCATTGTCGGCAGCCCTGAAGATGGTTTTCCGTGGTTTCCCATTTTCAGACCAGGCAAATGCCGAGGCTGTAGCCTACCTTAACTAAGGCCACGGCCGCTTTTTTCCACTTCCTAGGCATTTCCTATCCCATCGTCGCCATAAGACATATCTGTGTCGGTGGGACGTAAAGCAAAAAGCAATAATAATAGTAATAATAATAATAATAATAATAATAATAATAATAATAATAATAATAATGGTTTTACATCAAACTAACTATTTTTACGGTTTTCGGAGGCGCCAGAGGTACCGAAAATTTTATTCTGCTGGAATTTTTTAACGTGATACTAAATGTAGCGACACAAGGCCTGCGTATTTGAGCATTTTCAAATACCGCGGAACTGGGCCAGGATCACACTTGGGACTTTGGGCTCAGGAAGCCGGCTATATACCATCTGAGCCACCCATCCTGGTTATAATAACTTGGTAAGTTTCACACACTTATTCAGTAGAAGAGCTGATGACTTCATCACACCTAGTTAAGCAACGCCTCATATTTGGCAGTTTTCGGAGGAGAAGGACAAGGCAGAAAGGTTCCTAAAAATGCTTCACTAAGAACTATGCAGAGGTACTCAGACATTCCCTTGGCCTTTTAATTGAATATTTTCCGACATCAGATATAGAATTACCGAATGAGTTGGTCGTGCAGTTAGGGGCGCGCAGCTGTGAGCTTGCATTCAGGAGATAGTGGATTCGAACTCCTATATCGGAAGCCCTGAAGGTGGTTTTACGTGGTTTCCCATTTTCACACCAGGTAAATGCTGGGGCTGTATTTTAGTTAAGGCCGCTTCCTTCCCAATCCTAGCCGTTTCCTATCCCATTTCCTATTGTCGACATAAGACCTATCTGTGCGACGTAAAGCAAGTTATTAAAAAAAAAGATATAGAACTCCAACTGTAACTGAATGAGCTCAGCAATACAGAACCCGTATCGGTTGTTTCGTGTAGGAGAACTGAACTCTGCCAGAGGAGTTAATGAAGTTAAGAGTAAAGTAGATCACGACCCTCGAAGGAAGCCATTCAAGAACATTCTGAAATGTATGACAACTCCTGAACTTTCGCTAGAAATGTCATTATGGCGCTTTCCCCTTCCTTTCTTCATTTCATTATATCTGCCTTTGTCTTTCTGCGGGAGAATGAATGCACTGCTTCTTTGTCTTGGAAGGCAACAGCGCGGAGTCATCTGAATGCAAATTCCTCTAAGGACAAGTGACAAGCGAAGTTGTGTCTAATATCCGTGAGTCTGGAGATCGATTACCGTTACAGCACGAAGAACAAAACATTGTAATGCCATTAATCGTATGTTGGGAAATATACATCAAAATGTCACTATTCTTGGATTTTTTTACTATTCACGAAAATATTGCAAGTTAAACATTAATTTATAGTTTTGCCAGAAATTTTAGGGACACACTATAATTTCAACACAAACGACCCTGTCGCTATATAATTACGTTAAATAATAATGTTCTCAACTCTTAATTGGCAATGTGAAGCGAGTATTCGTTTGGCCGAAACTAGGTGTTTCTACGATGGCGGTTATTCCTTCTAGAAAATATTATCGATGCTCCGCAGCATTCGTTATAAACAGGTCAGATAACTCGTTTTCATATGCCTGTCGTAGCCATATAGTTTTGCTTGCTCTTTTCAATGATTTTATGAACATTTAATAAGAAGCTCGTTATGGTACGCCGCAGTCAAATCTATCCATATATTCGCTTTTTTATCCTGCAGTTTTTGGTGTCATACAAGGCAATGGTATTTTTAATCGCAGTTCTTCTATATAGAACTGATGTCTTGTGAGCTCATAGGTTAGTCTCGAAAGAGCGTTTGTTTTGCCAGAGAGAGAACTTTTATAACATACATGGCATTCACTCCTTATAGTGTAGCTAAGTTATCCTTCGACAGGTGTTCCCAGATAATGACTAAGGCGTATGTCATGATGAGTCTGTTTGTACGTAGACTTTTTTCTCTTAGCAGCATATAAGTTATGAGGAACGCCCTGCCATTTGTTGCTGGGTGAGATTAGAGAATCAAAGAGTATCTAGCAGGGAATAGAATTCTTCCGTGATCAGAGGAAGTGTATACTCTCTGGTTTGACAGATAGTAATGAAACATGGCTGCATGCAATGACATTACTAAGAAAGAAAATCATATATTAGAACAGGGCCTCTCAGGGTGCATGCACTGTGCACGGTGCAAAAGACGACTTGGCTTGGTTGACCAGAGTGCAGACCTCTCACTCCTCGATGTGTAGCAGTAGCACTTACTCACTCTTTCCTCACGTCTGTCTCGCTCGCTCCGCCTGTCTCCCCCTGGACCACTTGCGCCGTAGCGCTCCAAATCCGGGCTGTGTTGAGCCGAGTATAGCCGAGTAGAGCCGAGCTTAGCCGAGTAGCCCAGAGACGAAGCGTTGATCCGGGCCATGCCAAGCGTCACCGTTGCACAATGCACGGAGCTCTTGCGCCTCGATCTGCAGGCGTGAGATTTTGGGCGTTTGAGTGGCCCTGTATTAGAATATTAACGAAACTGTTAGTCGCTTAGCAACCTGATAAGTAGAGAATGTATTGCCGGTTAGGGTAAGCCTTCACCTGCAATTTTCATTACTCAAAGTTGTCTGAGCTTAGAGACCTATCAATGTCTTATGATTCACCGCCTGGTAATTCCAGAGAGAATAAAACAAAAAATGAAGCAAATAAGTCCAGTAGAACGGACGGACAGATTTGCAAAAGCTGTTTTTAGCAAACTTTTAATATATAAATTTTTGACTTTTTGACAATAAATTGCAAAATAACTGAATAACTGTGGTGCAATTTTGATTTATTTCTGTATTATTTCCAACGCACTATATTTTAAATTAGCAAGGAATAAATGTTTCTTGAAGAATTAATTCGCAAGCGGCCAAGCATTTTGTGAGTTTTTTCTAACCAAGGGTGGGGGAAATCTTGGTGTTTGAAATAACTCTTTTAATGTAAGCACCTAGCACACGCGGAACTTGTTTCGCTTACCGAACGTGTCCTAAGGAACGCTGCTGTGCCAATCACGGCGCGCTAGATGCTTCTATTAAAAGATTATATCAAATTGAATATACCATGATTTCCCCCAGAAAATGTTTGTCCGTTTGCGAAATAATTTCTCAAGGCACATTCAACCTTGGTAATTTAAAATATAACTTGAAAACAATCCAGCAACAGATAAAAATTGCATCACAGTTAGTTATTCAGTAATTTTAGATTTTATTGCAAAAACGTCAAAAGAACCGTTTGCTTAAATTTTTAGAATATTTTCTAGAAGTGGTAACCCACGCCACAGAAATGCCTTGTTTGGGCAAAACAAATACTCGCTTCCCATTGTTAAGTAACAGTTAAAAACATTGTTATTTAACCTAATAATATAGCGACAATGTCGCCTGTGTTAAAATGGCAGTGTGTCCCTATACTTTCTGGCAAAATTATTATTATTATTATTATTATTATTATTATTATTTTTTGCTAGTTGCTTTACGTCGCACCGACACAGATAGGTCTTATGGCGACGATGGGACAATGAAGGGCTAGGAGTGGGAAGGAAGCGGCCGTGGCATTAATTAAGGTACAGTCCCAGCATTTGCCTGGTGTGAAAATGGGAAACCGCGGAAAACCATTTTCAGGGCTGCCGACAGTGAGGTTCGAACCTTCTATCTCCAGAATACTGGATACTGGCCGCACTTAAGCGACTGCAGCTATCGAGCTCGGTATTATTATTATTATTATTATTATTATTATTATTATTATTATTATTATTATTATTATTATATCGCGTAATGCAGAACTACGACATTACAAGACAGTTGTTTTGCCGCAAGCTTTATACACCTCAGAAACCATATCCCTTGGAGGTCACTCTAAAATTATAGAAATTGGAAAGCAAGAAAGGAAAATTTTCCGGAGCTTTTGTGGTACCACGAGAGAAAATTGAATGTGGATTAAAAGGAGAAATGCCTTTGCTGGCAGGACCTAGTGTTTACAGTGAACTATGTCTTCTGGTATAGGCTAGAGCAATTTTGTTACTTTCATTGATCTGTCTCTGTCTTATCCTTGTCTTTGCCAATATGAAAGTGACTGAGGTATGAGCGATGCTAGTAATGCCAATCCTTATGCAGCCAGTCCCTGCTATGAATGGTGTGAAAATGTTGCTCATAGGGTCGGTTGGTGTATGCATTTCAGTGGGCTTGGCAGACTGATAAGTAATAGCAACTCTGCCTCGGTGAGGAAAGTAACGGGAAACTACCTCACTCCTCATTTCCCTAGTACGCCTCTTCAGTGATGCCTAGGCCATCTATGACAGCTGATGGCAGAGCTGACGGACTGAACATACATACAAAAGGAGAACAGCGTACCTCTACTCATTAACTGACAGGTTCCACAACAGACCGGATATAGTGGTTCTAGAGAAGGGAATAAAACATGCCGCTCTGATCGACACTGCTATCTCGAGCACCAGGAACCTCCATGAAAAGTATTCTGAGAAAATCAACAAGTATACACTACTGGCAGAACATATTCAAAGATTATCGCACTGCGAAGGGGTGATGATTGTACCAATCATCCTTTCGAGTACAGCTGCTATACCTAAAACTCTGGTGGAAGGACTGAAGAAGTTGGGTGTCAACACCAAAATCTACAAGACCATGCAGAAGATGGTGCTCATTGCCACGACTGGAATTGTACGGAAATTTATGGGTTCAAATTGTACGTAAATTTTTTTTTGCTAGGGGCTTTACGTCGCACCGACACAGATAGGTCTTATGGCGACGATGGGATAGGAAAGGCCTAGGAGTTGGAAGGAAGCGGCCGTGGCCATAATTAAGGTACAGCCCCAGCATTTGCCTGGTGTGAAAATGGGAAACCACGGAAAACCATTTTCAGGGCTGCCGATAGTGGGATTCGAACCTACTATCTCCCGGATGCAAGCTCACAGCCGCACGCCTCTACGCGCACGGCCAACTCGCCCGGTACGTAAAAATTTAGCGTAAACTAAGGTTTATTGTGCTCTGATTTCCTAAAATCTGTACAACTGCTTGAATATCATTACGAAAGTGTGCAAAATAAATGAATAAATAAATAAATAAATAAATACATAAATAAATAAATAAATAAATAAATAAATAAATAAATAAATAAATAAATAAATAAATAAATAAATAAATAAATAAATAAATAAATAATAATTATTATAATCTATAATGATCTACAATCATTACTGAAACAAGAGATGAAACCAGATACACCGCACAGAGATTGTACAATATAGCAGAAAGGCAGGCCTCCAGATATCGTACGAAGAAAGCATAGCAAAAATACTCAGCTAGAGATGGAAAACGGCACAATTTCACAGGTGTCCTCCTTCAAATACCTTGGAGAAATCATACTACCATCGGGACTAGACAGTAGAGCCAACATAGAAACAGCCACTAAACTCCATAAGGCGTACAGACTAACGTGGAATTACTACAACAAAAGTCATATCGTGTAATGTAAAATTACGACATTACAAGACAGAAACCATATGCCTTGGAGGTCACTCTAAAATTATAGAAACTGAAAAGCAAGAAATGAAAATTCTCCGGAAAATGGTCCAACGAGAGAAAAATGGAATGTGGATAAAGAGGAGAATAGCGGACGTCTACTCATTAACTGACAGGTTCACTGATGTCGTACGCAAGAGACGCCTGGAATTCTATGGCCATATCTATAGAATGGACAGTAGCAGGCTCACCAAAAGATTATTTAAAGTAATAAATCCAGAGGAGGTCAAACTAAACTGGCTAGAAGAAACTAAGGAGGGCCTCCAAGAAATGAATATCACGTACTTCATAGAAGATCGTGGAGCTTTTAGCATAATAGCAGCCAAGCACAAATTCGTGGAGAAACCTAAAAAGAAAACTCATAGGAAGTGGTCCACAGAACGCAGGATGCAACACTGTGCATTCATGAAGAGATTTAGGGAGGATAAGAAGGCGAAAACCATGAGGCCAACGAACAAGTTCAAACGCGCTCTTTGAATGGGTATAACGAAATAATAATAATAATAATAATAATAATAATAATAATAATAATAATAATAATAATAATAATAATAATAATAATAATTGTACCGGGCGGTACACCTCCGCGCCGCTAATTCGAACATTGCGCCAGTTGAAACTCCTCTACTGGACGAAGCCTGAACTTTAACAACCATGTTAATTCTAAAGTTTCGCAGAAGATGTCTCTACTGTAAATTTTGAAGTGTTCTGAACTATGTCAATTTCGATTCGTGTTTGTCTGCTCCATAGCAAGAACTTTGAACATTCTCTAACAGAAGTCTCTAGCAAAACTAATAACGCTCTCTGGTGTAACGGAATGAACTGTCCGGAAGAAATTTAACATTCATAAGTTTTGTTTTGCTAAATTTTGTTCTGTGGTTCGAGAGTTGGCAATATAATCCTCTCTTTCCGCCTGTTTTGAATGTAGCCAATGAGGAATTTCTGTAATTAATTTTCCACCAATAAGGTGTTTCTTCTTCGTCTGGTGTATTAGTTTTTGCTGTTATCCAATAAAATTTTGTGGGCGGGTTGTAATCATTCATGAAACGTCACGAATTTTCCGCGAGGGTATATAAACTGCTGATTTTCTGGTCTCCTGGCCACTTCAGTAACATCTTTCCTTGTGTGATTATATAGCAGGGGGCGGGAAGCGCCTCTTTCTTCAGGCGCCAGTTCATCCATCAGGTAATGGCCTTTTAATAACTTCTTTGCTTGCTAGCTCAGCAGTTTAACCCTCGGGGCAGGTTCGAAACTTTTATCATGTAACCTTCCTTTAAAATGTAAAAGACACTTGGTATAAAGTTCCGTCTCTTTTACCACAAATCGGGATAGAGAGTGCCTAACCCTCTCGAGCTCCCTCTCATATTATTTTTGAGGTGACTACGTTTTCATAACTGTTTTTCTTCGCTTCATAATGTAATTAATTTTCCTATCGTGTCACCTCCGTAGTATGGGATTAGCCCTTGCATAAGCGGCCTAGTGCCAAATAGGTTTTAAAATGGTTTATTAGGAGTGCAAGTTACGCCTCCACTCAAGTTGGTATTTTGGGGCCATGTAATTGACCTGTTTCTTTACTTAATAGGCCACAGTAGATTGGGTATTATTACCCCTGTTCTTATGTGCCTCGAGGGCAGCTTAAAGTTGGAGTTTGGTGTGGCCTTTGAATAGGCTTGAACTTTGAGAGCGGGCTGCTCTTTCTTAAATTTGGTTTTTGTGTGCCTCGAGCAGGCTTAACTGATAATTGGGAGCTAGTGCTCCTTGGCATGATTGGGGTTTTCTGCCCCTTTGTTGAACCTTGTTTATAAGTAAAGTTGAGCTCATTGCTCAGGGATTGTGAATCTGGGGCTCGAAGCCCAAAATCCATTAATAAACTATAATTGTACATCCTTAACTTGTTGATATGCTACTGAGTACCTGATATTCTTGTTATTTCTTGATCTTGAAAAGAAAATATAACCTTTGTTAAAGTTTTAAATTAACTTTAATTTCGTAAGTTGAGATCTATTCATCCCAGCACTTTCTTTCACCTCTAACTACCACGGATAACTCCGTAACAATAATAATAATAATAATAATAATAATAATAATAATAATAATAATAATAATAATAATAATAATAATAATAATTGTACGGGGTCCGATGACCTAGATGTTAGGCCCCTTTAAACAACAAGTGTCAATAATTGTACGTGCCACTAACTACCTGTATATCACGATTTCTGGGGAAGCTAAGGTGCCCGAATTTTGTCTCGCACAAGTTCTCTGAAGTAGAAGTAAATTTACCGGCACGAGGCTGACTAAGTTGGAATTGTATCCGCTATTTGAGCTAGAAAGCTCAAAAGATAGAAATACGTACGCGGGGATGATAAATCCCTTAAAAGGAAACCGTTACCAAGTTACAAGTGTTAAAACTCACCACAAACAACGTAATAAAGTTGAATATTACGTAAGTTATATTGTTGCAGACTCTGACTCACGTCTTTAAGTGTGTGGACATGGATTGTGAAATTTGTATCACGTCTTAATACGAAACCCTTTTCCATCGTGTTTGTAGAATGAAAGTGAAAATCGTGGGAGCAATTCAAAATCATGTTAGGTGACGCAGAAGTTTGTCGTCTAAAATTGAAATACTCCTTTGTAATTATGCAACTTACAATGCACGACTACGAAAGCAGTTCCAAAGAAAACAGGAAGGGGGGTGGGGGGAAGGATCTCATGTAGGTTGGCTTTAATTTCATCGTACGTAGAATGCAATTTAATACGGCACCTTGTTCTTGGGATATAGGATTCCCGGTTATAGGTTATGACGTCTTGAGTATTATATAACTATAGTAATAGTTCTCATACATCTATAAATTATGCACCTTGTCGGACACTAATGCAAGGACTTAATAAGGAAGACAACCGGGAAAATTGAACTCAGAAGTACCAATGTTACATCATTATGATGTCGCAAGTGACCCAAAACGGTGGTTGGAACATTAAAAAGACAACATATTTCTCAAGTCCTCTGTGTGACAGGTTTTCCTAAGATTACGACTAGACAGATAATCGCGTCATAGCCATGTATTAGATTTTGTGTTAGAATGATGTCCAACTGCAGACATTTACGAAACTTGATAATTTGTCTTAACCTCTTAAAACGAGAACAATCACGGTTGAACTATAACTTAACCCACTAATGCCCAAAGAAGTAACTAGGCAACTTCAAAATTGTAATACGGGCTTAGAGGAACACAGTCTAGTTCAAGTGGAAATTTATTTTCTTGTGATTTCATATCATCTTATAAGACGATTTTATTGACGCAGCTGACTTCATATTCTTTTCAATTTGCTTTACGTCGCACCGACGCAGACAGGTCTTACGGCGACAATGGGATAGCAAAGGCCTAGGAGTGGGGAGGATGCGGCCGTGGCCTTAATTGAGGTACAGCCCCAGCATTTGCATGACGTGAAAATGGAAAACGACGGAAAACCACCTTCAGGGCTGCCGAGAGTGGCGTTCAAACCAATCTCTCGGATGCAAGCTCACTGCTGCGCCCCCCTAACAGCACAGCTGACAGTAGAAAACAAGTTAGAATAAGTGGACGAAATAAAAGCGTACAAGAGACTTCGCCAAGTCTGGAGTATCTCGAAAAAAGTTAAGTGATTTTTTTAAGTATAAATTCAAATACTCTGACAATTAGACAATAAATTTTCAATGAATTAGAAGCTAATCAGTGGACACATTTACGAAATAATTCCTGTAAGGAAAGTTTAGCTGCAGACCTGATAAACATCATTCAAATTTACTTGCTGACTTCAAAAATAAACATATAAAAACAATGGAAAGGAAATTTTACATAATTCAAAGTGTTGAATTAATATTTCTAGTATATGAAAGTCGAGGTTAATAAGTAACAGTTTGTTGTAAAAGAACACTATCACACGCGTCAACAGTGATAAGTACCATTTCACCTTTTTAAATTCACGTAATTCTCTTCGTAGAGAGAGTGAAAAGAATACATCATTTCAAATACAGGGTGACCCAAAAGACCGTTAACATTTGACAAGGCAATACTTCTCGGAATATTGGAGGTAGACAGGTAAAAATTGACACACATGACTGACATGACATGGGGTTTCATTGACCCAATAGTGAGTACACAAAATGACCAACATACATACAAGCAATAATTAGCATAAGAATCGAGGTTTAGCACAAACGATGTTCTTTATGTCGGCCGTCATTCATCAACAATACCTTTAGACGAGGAACAACACTGTACGGTATATCCTTAGGTATGGTGAGAAATTGCCGTCGGATTTGTCTTTTAGCATCCCTAATGAGGTTGGATGATCGCGGTAGACTTGCGACTTCACGTAATCCCACAAGCAATAATCACACGGATTGAGGTCCGGGACCTGGGGAGGCCAAGCATCACATGCCGCGATTGCAGTCGCATCTGACATCCTCTCTCATGACAGCTCCTTTTATACCGTACACAGGTGTTGCTGTCCATCGCCATCTGTTGGCCTGTTTGTGCACTCGTTTTTGGTGTAAATGAAACCCCATGTCATGTCAGGAATGTGCCGCCATCTGTACCTTACGTGTTGCTCTTCAACGCCATCTGTTGGCCATTTTGTGTACTTTATTTTAATGTCAATAAAACTTGTGTGTCTTTCATGTTTGGATGGAAATAAGAACTGAATCATAGGAAATACCACGAGTTGATTGGCTTCTCCTTGATCCATTAAATGAAATGCTGAAGCTCTATGAAGTGGAATTCGATAGGAGCAGACACTGGAAGGAAATGAATTGGACCGCGCGAGAATAAACCCTTTCAATCGTAGCTGAAGGGTATTTAGGCTGCCAGACGTCGAAAAGCTTTAAAAGGATGATTTCTGAAAGGAAATCGATAGATAAAGTAACACATCATGAGGAAGATAGTAGAGGTCATAGCTGAAGAATATAGGGCCTCTTTTCATCCGTTGTTCTCATTATAAAGACTTGTACAGATGATAAACAAGAAATCGCAGTCATGCTGTATTTATAGCTGATTGTTGTTATTCATTGTTTAAAGAATACAATCTGTCCAATACATACTTTTTTTGCTAGTGGCTTTACGTCGCACCGACACAGATAGGTCTTATGGCGACGATGGGGTAGGAAAGGGTTAGGAGGTGGAAGTAACCAGCCGTGGCCTTAATTAAGGTACAGCCCGAGCATATGCCTGGTGTGAAAATGCGAAACCACGGAAAACCATCTTCAAGGCTGCCGACAGTGGGATTTCAACCCACTATCTCCCGGATGCAAGCGCGCCCCTAACCGCACGGCTAACTCGCCCGGTCGTCCAATATTTGAGCTCTATACCGTCCAATGAACTTAAATCAAACCACGCACATTATTCGAACAAATATTATGGTCCTCCACTTTGGTCTAGGGTTTAACATAGTAGCTTCCTTGTTTGGTCCGGATTGGAATTCCAGTCTGACATCAATTAATGGAACTGGGACGGACTAAAGTATTTTTTTTTGTTTTTTTTTACAGTTCACTTTACGTCGCGCCGATACAGATAGGTCTAGGAGTGGAAAGGAATCGGCCGTGGACTTAACTAAGGTACAACCCCAGTATTTACCTGGTGTGAAAATGGGAAACCACAGAAAACCACCTTCAGGGCTGCCGACAGTGGGATTCGAACCCACTATCTCCAGGTTGCAACTCCATATCAACAAAGGATGTCAGAAATAACTTCATGCATACCAAGTACAGTACGCAACAATCTAGATTATGATGTCCTGTGCCTCTATATAAAACAGCATCAATTTTAATAATAACAGATGCATTTTCTCCTAAATGAAGTCCATCTATTTGGCTGAGTGATAGCGCGTCAGCGTTTAGTTCGAGGAGTCCCAGGTTTGATTCCTAGCTGGGCTGTGGATTTTAACCTTGGATGGTAATTCTAATGGCTTGTGGACGAGGTGTTTGTAATGTATCTACTCTTCTCCATGCTCACAATCAACACTTTACTACACTAAACGCGGTACCTCACAAGAGAGGCCGCCCACCCTCCACGGAAGGTCTGTCTAAGAAGAACTACGGGCTCTACCCAGGCTACAATAGCCACACGAATCTATTATTATTATTATTATTATTATTATTATTATTATTATTATTATTATTATTATTATTATTCACAACATTAATAAGGTTTCTACATTTACTTTCTTTGTTTGTTTCTTTCTTAATCTATTTATCCTCCAGGGTTGATTTTCCCTCGGACTCAGCGAGAGATCCGACCTCTACCGCCTCAAGGACAGTATTCTGGAGCGTGAGACTTTGGGCCGGGGGATACAGCTGGGGAGGAGGACCAGTACCTCGCCCAGGCAGCCTCACCTCCTATGCTGAGCAGGGGCCTTGTGGGGATGGGAAGATTGGAAGGGATAGACAGGGAAGAGGGAAGGAATCGGCCGTGGCTTTATGTTTCGTACCATCCCGGCATTTGCCTGAAGGAGAAGTGGGAAACCACAGAAAACCACTTTGAGAATGGCTGAGGGGGGGGGGGAATCGAACCCCCATCTACTTCGCTGACCTCCAGAAGCTGAGTGGACCCCGTTCCAGCCCTCGTACCACTTTTCAAATTTCGTGGCAGAGCCCGGAATCGAAGCCAGGCCTCAGGGGGTGGCAGCTAATCTCGCTAAGCCCTTCACCATAGAGGCGGATTTGTACATTTACACTGGCATAATGAGTATGGTATTTCGTCCTGTGGTGTGGGTTTTTATCAATCCCTGAAAGTATAGTTCAAAATAGATAATTCTGTGATATATTTTTCATTCATGAGCAAATATTTAAACTGTAATTTTATTTTCTATGATCCAGAGTTTCACATGTTCTTGTAGTTGATATTTTGTTCTCAAGTGCATCATTTCTAAGGGGAACTTTTTCAAAAATTTATGAACTACAGCTTGTAGTGTTCTGGATCCATATTTGTTGTTCTACATGATGATCTGAAAATAACTAATACTCAGTCTTGTTCCATGTGTATGTTCATTTACAATTCTATATTGTGGGTTTCAGTAATTTTTTTTGAATTATGTTGTAGATATAAAGCTGTTTAACTCTCTATTTTTGTACCAAAAGAATGTCTTGACAATACGATTTCGTAACATTTGTTCCATATTTACGTCTGTAACAGAAGCCAATCCCCATACACTTACACCATATCATATAAGCGACTCCAGAAGCTATCATGAGGTATTATATACTTAACCATTTCCATTTTGAACAGCTTACTAATTTGTTGTTTCCATAAAGACTATCTATTATTATACCTAGATATTTCATGTTATCAACAAATAATAATTTATCGTTGTCTCCTAATCACTCCTATTGTTTATGTGTGCCAGTGTTCATGCTTAGGGAGGCAAGCATTAGTACATACTAGTGATGGAATAATCGAATACATAATCAAATGCGTTTCAAATATTGTATCATTCAGTTGTATAGCATAGAATATTCGGATGCGTCATGAATCAATTTTTCGGTTTAAGTGTGTCGGATGGATAATCGTATGAAATAAGCAAATAGATAAACTATTATGAAAAACAGAAATACGCCTTTTTTCAATCGTATCTCCAAATGTTGAAAGTAATGAGTGAATTAACTATCTTAATAACATCGCTCTTTATTCGATTACTCGATTATTCACCATTCAGTCGAATGCAGTTCTGAATGGATAATCGAAAAAATAATCGGATGGAAAAATATTCACCCTTCGATATAATCGAATAATCAAATAAAATAAAATAATCGAATAAGCAATTATTTTGTCTTCGATTATTCTATCACTAGTACATACTCTTTACCATTCACCTGCGGAATATTAATAATTATTGGTATCGTGTTATGACGGAGCTCGACATGCAGACGTTGTGTGTGCTGTCTTGAACTGTTTTAGAATGCGCGATAAATTGTCTCTGCTTCACAACGTGTGTCGTAAGACGAGTCAAGGGTGCCTCTCAAGTTACTTTCAACAGCCCTTCTACCAAGAAGTTTCATAATAAAGTTACGTATGACTTTATGGGGTTATCATTCTCTGAGAACACAGCTACCTTCAACCTTGTAAGTGAATTACTAAAATATATCTTACGGCCCGTTTGTACCAGGTGGTGGAACGAGGAGAGAAGGGACATAAAATACACGTTATATACTAGAGAGATTCAAGAGGAATTGGCGGTGCTGAGGAAATGAGTCGGTTGATGTTAGAGATACACTCTAAGTCATAACGGTGCCGGCCCCTACAGAAACTTTCCCATCTACTTTTATAGAATGTTACTGTACCACTGTACTTATGTGCCGTATCTGTATTTATCTTACAGTACCTAACTATAAGTTCCTCTCCTCATTTTACTTCCATTCTTTAATTTTCCTTATTCGTTTCATTTGCTTTTATGTTTAGTTATTGTTTCCCTACACTTATCTTATTGGTTTTTTTATTTTCTTCCTCTACTTTTGTCGTTAGACAATTTTTCTTCGTTGCGCTTCATTTATTTTTTAAAGTTTGCAATGTGCTGCTAGTCCACTGTAAATATATCATTGCGGAACTCTGTAATTCGGCATCATCTTCTCATTTAATAAATAAATAAATAAATAAATAAATAAATAAATAAATAAATAAATAAATAAATAAATAAATAAATAAACTATCATTTTAATGAACAAATATATGAGCGATATATTCACATGGTAAGTTACGAATATCAGAAAGCTGACCAGCGCGTCCACTGGATCGAGTATCGACTGTGAAAGGAGTCTTGCTTAGAGAAGTATAGCCCTGAGCCGTCTACACGCTGCAAGTATACAAACCCACAGCTAGCGACCTATTCTAACATAGGTGCAAATAGACTGCATGTTACGTTAGTCAAGAAGTGGAGATTGCGGATACAAAATTGCGAGAAATTAACAGAGTAGTACAGTACAGTACGTTTTATCTATGTCGGTTTCACATAGTTATCGGAAAGATTTCAGTCGCAAAACATAATAAATCACAGTGGCAAAGTAGCTTTACAGATGAAAATTTAACTGCGAGTGACTCCGCGACTCGATCATTAGAAGCTCAGTAACTGTTTTCTAGGTTACTGTTCGACTTTCTTCCTATATAAAATCTTAAAATGTTTTAATCTCATGTATTTCGTTCTACACAGTTCATTGAAAACTGTTGCACTGAAAATAGCTGCAAACCAGTGTTTAGAAAATTTCAGAATTGTAGTTAACTTCAATTATCACGTCTTGCTGTTGTTGCATTCGTGTTTCTCGTTTCAGTGCATTGTCATCAATAGTCTGTGATTCGTTCAAATACTAACTAACCCGCAAAACATTTTCCTCGTGAAATGAAAATTGGTAGGTTCGGAGCTTCATAATGTTATATTCGTTTTATTTTGCTAGTGTTTTAAGGTCGTACTAACACAAGGAAGATCTTCAGTGACGCAGGGATGGGAAAGCAGCCTCAGTCAGTGGGATTGTGGCGTGAGAATGTGAAACCGCGGAAAACCATCTTCAAGATTTCCGACCGTATGATTGTATTAATTCAGGAAAAAAAACCACAAATTTTTATATGTTATTTTACGTATCAAAGCTATTATGTCACTAAAACGGAAGTTAAGACTGCTTATGTGGTACCACTGCGTACTCAAACAAAGCACTATGGAACTGGTGAAATCAGTCGTAGAATGTGGAGTAGGAACGCGAATTCCGAGGCTAATGCCAGGATCGTATCCAACATGTGTACCAAGGCGCTTTTCCCCCAAACCAACCCTCAATTAATTAAACATACACCCATATATAAAAACAACAGATATACTAAGACCCACGAGAGTTGGAATTTGACGTTTACAGCCAGCGCACTGGCGAGAAACAGTTGACTAACACTGCTCGAATACGGTATTTTGTTATGACAACGATAACAGCGATGCCACGTGGGTTGGCTTGTTCTTAGTCGCTTTTCTGATATTATTTGGCGTGGTACTGTGTTCGCTGTGTTAGTTGTTGTTGCTTTAGTTTATTTTCTGTAAGTTAATCGGTGGCTAGTTGTACAGTTGTATTCTGCTTAGTTAACATGTGCATTTGCTGAGGTTGTTGTCAGAAACTGATGATTTTGTTAGTGATTATGAAATCTCATTTATCGGCAATGACTTGTTCTGTCTTAAATGCTAGAATTATTAGCACGAGCTTAGGAACGGGTCAAGGTTTATTGAGTTGCATTAGACCTGCATGTTTTATTAAACACTCAGCCTGTATTGAAGTGTGATATTCTGCAGATGGAGGTAACTAAGACAACGCAGCGTTCCTCGTAGTTACTGTTTCGCCGCTCAAATGTCAGACTCCAACTCTCGTGGGCTCAACCATAGCGTACGTATGTTATCAAGTAGACGTCGAAGATACTGACCCGCAACACACATGCCATGTGTTTACTGCAAACACACCGATTTTCATTTTACGAGGAAATTGCTTTGCGGGTTAGTATTTTAACGAATCACAGACTATTGATGACTATCCCCTGAAACGCACAACAGGAATGCAACAAGAGCAAGTTGTGATAATTGAGCAAGTTGCACGCTTGCTGCAATTACGAATGCTGTGCTGCAAGTGATATTACGGCGAGAATTAACAACTAGGTCTCGTGATCAAAGAAAACATATCGACTCGATTCCAAACAGTGCCAACACCAACAGGTTTTGAAAGAGGAGGTTCAAGGGTGTCAAAGTCATAACACAATATAAGTCACTTATGATTGAAATGTTATATATCAATAGCAAGGGCAATCGTTTTAATTTATGTGATATAGCAATTTTGATAAGTGAATTATTTCGTAAGCATTAAGATAGTAATAATAATAATCTATATAGAACAAGATTTTACTAAAAACAGCTTTGGCGAATCCGTCCGTCCGTTCTAATGGGCCGATATGCTTCATTTTTTGTTTTATTCTCTCCAGAATTACCTGCCGATGAATCATGAGACGTTCATAGGTCTCTAAGTTCAGACAACTTTGAGTAATCATAAAATAAAGTCATTTAATGATATGTTCCAATATTTTCAGGCGAAGGCTTACTCTAAGCGACTAACACTTTCATTAATATTCTGATATATGTTATTTTCATCCTTAGTGATGTCACTGTATGCAGCCATGTTTGTTTACTACCTGTCAAGTCAGAGAGTATACAATTCCTCTGATCATGGAAGAATACTATTCCCTGCTAGACAGCCTTTGATTCTCTAACCTCTCCCAGCTAAGATGACAAAGCGTTCCTAATAAGTTCCATGCTGCTAAGAGAAAAAAAGTCTACGTACAAACAGACGTCATCATGACACACACCTTAGACATTATCTGGGAACACCTATCGAAAGATAACTCAGCTACACTAGAATGACTGAAGGCCATGTATCTTAAAAAGTTCTCCGCCTAGCAAAAAACTCTATTCTACTGTAGATTAACCAGTGAGCTCACATGGCAAGCGTTATATATAGCAGAACTGTGATTGAAAATACCATTGCCTTTATGTCATAATACCAAGCTTTACATCAAGAACTGCAGCGAATATATGGATAGATGACGTCAGAATGGATGAATACTGACTACGAATCGCGGCATACCATAACGCGTTTTTATTAAATGTTCATAAACCATTGAAAAGGCCAGGAAAAGCAATATAACTACGACAGGCACATCAAGACAAGTTGTCTCACCTATTTATAACGAATGCAGCATGGATCCTCCAGTAATAATAATTTAATGATCATTCTAATAAAGATTTATACAGGTCTCTGTGTGTGGTAATGTTGTCCCGAAGAGTTATTTAACGTGCTGGAAGGCTCAGATTCGTCACATTTAAACACCTTAAAATATACCGGCATCAGCTGTGATCAGATCCGGTTTCAGTAGCCCAACGACTAATCATTCGACTGTGGCACTTAAATCAGCAAGTGATTTTAAATGATATAATCGGCGGCCATTATCAAACTATAACTATTGTAATATGTTTGGTAATATTATCCAAGCGCGACATAGTGTTTCGGCTCCAAAACTGCGAGTTCGATCCCAGCTGAGATCGTGTCATGTGAAAATGTTTGAAATTTACAACTCCATGCGGTTGACTTCGAGTATATTAAGGAACTGATGGGAAACGAAGTTCCGACACCAAGGATTGAAACAATAACAATAACAATAATAATAATAATAATAATAATAATAATAATAATAATAATAATAACAGTTTTACGTCCTACTAACTACTTTTAAGATTTTGAGAGAGGTCGAGGTGCCAGAAATTTGTCCCGCAAGGATTTTTGTTATCTTCCACCAAATCTACTAGCTCGAAGCTGCCGAATCTGAGCACCTTCAAATACCACTCGTCTAAGCCGGAATCGAACTCACGAACTTGTGCACAGAATATTAACGCTCTATAATCCGAGCCATTCAATATAGCAGTCAAAGGGACATTCACGAATTATGATGATGATGATTATTATTATTATTATTATTATTATTATTATTATTATTATTGTCGGCCCCGCGGTTTAGATGTAGCGTGCCTGCCTCTTATCCAGAGGCCCAGAATTCGATTCCCGGTCAGGTCAGGGATTTTTACCTGTACCTGAGGGCTGGTTCGAGGTCCATTCAGCCTAAGTTATTACAATTGAGGAGCTACCTGACGATGGGCTAGCGGCCCCGGTCTAGAAACCCAAAACTAACGGCATAGAGAATCCGTCGTGCTCACCGCACGACACCTCATAATCTTCAGGCCTTTGGGCTGAGCAGCGGTCGCTTGGTGGGCCATGGCCCTTCCTATTGCACCATTGGGTTTGGTTTACTACTATTTTTATTTCTCAAGCACAATCAAGTCATCAAAATCGAACGACTTCGGCTGTAATCAGATAATTCTCCAAAGTTTCCTGGATGGAGGAGAGAGAGAGAGAGAGAGAGAGAGAGAGAGGGAGAGAGAAAACGAAAATTATGAAGGGGCCCTTAGTAAGTATTTGAACCATTTTGACTTCCTGATTTAAAAATTTAGGAATTAGTTATGTATCAGTAATCCAAGGACAGAATATTACCAAAAGTTCATGTTTTGACGTTATAATTGTTTGAATTTCTAGAATATTTCTTGCTTGTTTCCTTGGCTTTGACAATATGAAAGTGACTAAGGTATGAGCGATGCTAGTAACACCATTCCTTATGCAGCCAGTCCCTGTTATGAATGGTATGAAAATATCACTCATAGGGTCGGCTGGTGCGTGCATTTCAGTGGGCTTGGCAGACTGATATGTGAGCAACTTCTGGCTCAGTGAGGAAAGCAACGGGAAACTACCTCACCCCTCATTTCCCTAGTACGCCTCTTCAGTGATGCCTAGGCCATCTATGACAGCTGTTGGCATAGCTGTGGAGGATCAAACCAGCCTTCGGGCTGAATACCCAACATACGTTGTTTAAATGGGACCCAACATCTAGGTCATCGTCCCCTAGAATATTTCATCTTCATTAATAGTGGAACTTCATTAAGAAGATGTTATAGCAGAAACGTTATCTGTAGCACAGGAAAGAATTATTCAGTATTGAAAGTAAACTACGGATACAAATTTACCGTGCCTGTCGATATCCGTGTCATGCCAAACCTGTCTACGTAATTGCCTTTGTTTGTTTCATTCCAATGCGAGGCCTTTCTTTTTGTCCGATTTTCGACCGCGCACCCTCCATCTCAATCGCCCGCTTGCACGTACCACAAATTGGGCAATCACTGTGCTGTCCGCCCTGCTCTCTGGCGGACGACGTGACAACTGCATGCCCGCCAATTATCGGAGCCATTAGTCCGTCCAGACAATCCCATACTGATCAAACATAATCGATTCAATTTCAGATACGAAAAATAATATCCTAATAATTCCTTTCAGTATCAACGCTTGATTGAAATGAGTATTGCAAATTCGAACTGAAATGGGTTAAAGAACGGGAAATAAATCAACTCTCAGTTTTGGAAAGGTCAGTTTCATTTCTTAGACAATATGATGGCTTCAATAAAGCACCATGCAGCAGTATCCAAACCAGAATTAAAGATCACGCCTTAATACTACAGTAGTGGGCACTCACTCAATAATAATAATAATAATAATAATAATAATAATAATAATAATAATAATAATAATAATAATAATAATAATAATAATATTAATAATAATAATATGTAAAATGAATATTTATTTGCTCGTCTCGAATGAACTCAAAAAGTACAGGACCGATTTCGCTGAAATTTTCATAATTTGTTCTTATTACGCTTGAGTGGGTTTAGGAAGTGGTTTGAACGAAACACGATAGGTAGTTCTTTTATGTTTATGTAATTAATTTAATTATAAAGCCGCACCATGATGATGGACAGACTGTCGCTAGGCGACAGTGACTTACTCTGTATAATGCTAGTCCGGTAAGAAATGCTATATATAGGAGGATGGGAACACGCCGCCATGTTTTATAAAGTAGGAGGTTCATGACTGTGGCTGTATACAGGAGGATGGGAACACGCCGCCATGTTTTATAAAGCACCTTTCTTGCCAGGGGGTTCATGACCGTGGCTGTATTGTCTATATGAGGATGGGAACACGCCTCCATGTTTTATAGACTACCTTTCTTGCTAGGAGGTTCATGACCGTGGCTGTATATAGGAGAAAGGGAACACGCCGCCATGTTTTATAAAGTACCTTTCTTGTAGGAGGTTCATGACCGTAGCTGTATATAGGAGAATGGGAACACGCCGCCATGTTTTATAAAGTACCTTACTTGTTAGGATGTTCATGACCTAGCTGTATATAGGAGGATGGGAATACGCCGCCATGTTTTATAAAGTACCTTACTTGTTAGGATGTTCATGACCTAGCTGTATATAGGAGGATGGGAATACGCCGCCATGTTTTATAAAGTACCTTTGTCGCTAGGAGGTTAATGACTGTGGCTGTATATAGGAGGATGGGAATACGCCGCTATGTTTTATAAAGCACTGTTCTTGCCAGGAGGTTCATGATCGTGGCTGTATATAGGAGAATGGAAACACGCAGTAAAGTTTTATAAAGTATCTTTCTTGCTAGGAGGTTCATGACCGTGGCTGTATATAGGAGGATGGGAACACACCGCCATATTTTTTGAAGTACACACTAATCCACTGGAGCAATTTCAATCAAACTTATTACACTTATGATTTACTATCTAGAAACAAACACTTGGGTCTTAATTAAGGTATAGCCGAACTTTTGTCTGGTGTGAAAATGGGAAACCACGGAAAACCATCTGCAGGGGTACTGACAGTTTGGTTCGAACCCATTATCTCCCTAATGCAAGCTGCCAGCTATGTGACCCAAACCGCGTATCAACTTGCTTGATAATATATTATTTAATATACTGAACAGGACATGCAAGGTCGGAGTTTATATTAGTGATGAGATAATCGAATACTTTTAATAATCGAATTATCTCCATCCGATTATTTAGATAATCGAATATTAATCGAAGAAAATAATCGAATGAGTTTCAAATATCATTCAGTTGTATCGCATAGAATATTCGATGCGTCATGAATCAATTTTTCGGATTAAGTGTGCCAGATGGATAATCGATTGAAATAACCGAATAGACGAACTCTTATGAAAAATAGAAATACTCTCTTTTCCAAACGTAGAAACTAAATGAGTGAATTAACTGTCTCTATAACATCACTTTTCATTCAATTATTTGGAAAGCATTCACTATTCAATTGCGCTATTCATTCGAGTGCAGTTCCGAGTGAATAATCGAAAGATAATCGAATTAAAAAATTCACTATTCGATTGCCTCATTGTTTCGAATGAGTTTGGGATGGATAATTAAAAATAATCGAAAAATAATCGAATGGAAAAAATATTAACTAGTCGATTACCTTACTCATTCAAATGGAGTTTAGAAGGAATAATCGACAAAAATAATCGTTTGGGAAAATATTTACTATTCGATTGCCTAATTCATTCGAGTAAATAATCGAATGGGAAATATAATCGATAATCGAATCAGCGATTATTTTGTATTCGATTATTAGTTGATATACTACGTTACACAACATACATCTTCAACTATTCATACCATCAGCTCAGATAAATTTCTCGTTAGAAATAGTGTTTACAGTACACTGTATTTTCTGGAATGGGCTAGAACAAATTTGTTACTTCCATTGACCTGTCTCAGGCTTATCATTGGCTTTGACAATATGAAAGTGACTGAGGTATGAGCGAGGTTAGTACTTTGTAAGACCATTCGCCATGCAGCTAGTTTCTGTGATGAATCGTGTGGTTGGTGTTAGTGTATGAATGTCATTGGGCTTGGCAGGCTGATATGTAATAGCCACGGCTGGCTCAGTGAGGAAAACAACTGGGAAACTACTTCACTCCTCATTTCCCTAGTACGTGTCATCAGTGACACCTAGGCTATTTATGACGTGGAAGCTGTTGAGCCTTCGGGCTGATCGATGGTACTCACCCCTCTAGGGTATTAATATACCTTCTAGAAACCTATTTCTATAGAATGATCTGTCGTGCTCAAATTTACTTATATAGTGAAAAATAAAGTATTTAAAATTTATCGTCATCATCTCAATGATTATGATGATGTTCGCTGTTTAAAGGGGCCTAAGAGCTAGGTCATCGGTCCCTAATGGTACGAGGTGCAACGAAATGAAACGATAATTAAAACTTCAAAATGTATCCACTGACTAGAATATAAAATCAATGATAATGGAAAAATGACCACGAATTCAAAACAATCAGTGGAACCAATTTACAATGCCTTCTTTTCCAAGATGATGCGAGTTATAAAACGGCGGTCCAACATTCAGGTCACCAGCCCCTCATAATAGTACTAATCACTGATAAAGCATAATCATGGTAAAAATGAAATGTTGTATGGCTTTTAGTGCCGGGAGATCCCAGGACGGGTTCGGCTCGCCAGGTGCAGGTCTTTCTATTTGACTCCCGTAGGTGACCTGCGCGTCTTGATGAGGATGAAATGATGATGAGGACAACACATACACCCAGCCCCCGTGCCATTGGAATTAACCAGTTAAGGTTAAAATCCCCGACCCGGCCGGGAATCGAACCCGGGATCCTCTGAACCGAAGGCCAGTACGCTGACCATTCAGACAACGAGTCGGACAGAATCATGGTGTTCCTCCTATAGTGGTACAAAAAATATGGCGTGTGGCTTTTCGTGCCGGGAATATCCGAGGACAAGTTCTGCTCGCCAGATGCAGGTGTTTTGATTTGACATCCGTAGGCGACCTGCGCGTCGTGATGAGGATGAAATGATGATGAAGAAGACACATACACCCAGTCCCCCGTGCCAGCGAAATTAACCAATTATGGTTAAAATTCCCGACCCTGTCGGGAACCGAACCCGAGACCACTGTGGCCAAAGGCCAGCACGCTAACCATTTAGCCATGGAGCCGGGCATAGTGGTACTGATCACAGATAATGCAGGTCCATTGTATGTCACACTTAATGGTACCACTTGCGGGCAACACACACCCATGGTGTTCCTCACATAAGAGCACCACTCGCAAGCAATGCAGACCCATGGTGTTCCTCACATAGTGAGACTAATAACGGGCGCCAGTATTTCCGTGGTGTTCCTGACAAAGGGAACTAATGACAGGCAACGTATACTCTTGGTGCCGCTTACCTGGTGGTACTAATCATAGGCAATGCAAACCCACGGCGTATCACACATTATGGTACCACCGACAGGCAAAGCAGACCCATGGTGTTCCTCACATAGTGGTAATAATCACGGGCAACAGTCAAACCCGTGGTGTTTCTCACACAATCGTACTACTTATAGGTAACGCAGATCCATTCTGAACACAGGAGAACCAACACATTCCAGTGCAGCGTACGGCATCTTTTATAGCATGGATATTAGTCCGCGCAACCGAGTGCAACCCCCACCCACACACAACTCGGTGGGATCCACACGATGGTATTAACCACAGGTGGTACTAATCACAAGTAACGTCTACCCATGGTGTTCCTCATGTAATGGTACTAATTACAACTAGTCTCAGGGTTCCAATTTCATCATCCCTTGGTCGTCCCTTTTAGTCGCTTCTTACGACAGGCAAGGGATAGCGTTGGTGTATTCTTCGTCTGTGTCCCCCACGCACAGGGTGTCATCAGCATCGTAATTGATAGTAATCATACATAGTAAGATATGCTGAACAACATCATGTTGCCCGGAAGGTGAAAGGCAAGAAATAAATTTTTATCCTTTTGTTGTTTCAAGCGATCCTTTCACCTTTGAGTAATTGCGACAGACTCAAAGTTAATGGCACTGCCCAGCAGCCATTGTATTATGCAATACACACATTTAGAAGGTCAAACATTAAACTACATTTAAAACTTTTCTCCTTAGGCCGCATTACGTCATTGTAACTAGCTACCATATTATTTTGTGTGTTTTCAAATTGGTTATAGTCATATTTTGTTCTTTTCCCTCACACTGTAATTACTTCGTTTCAGCAGTAAAAAACCCAGTTTAGGAGCGAACTGATTCAGATTAAGAAACTAGTACCGTAATGTGAGGCGTACTGCATTTACGAGTCAAATGTATGAATCAACTACATGACGGAGTGTCATTATCGTTGAAAATTTTATTTTCTACATTCCTTTAAAGCCTGTTTCGTAACACTGATGAATATTAGGATGTAAGAAAATTCCGCTATAGCAACAGTAGTGGATATCTTTTATTAGCGATTAGACATCACACTGAACACAGATAGACTTTAAGGTACAGCCTCGGCAAGTGTCTTCAAGGCTCCCAACGATGGAATTGGAATACGCCATCTCCCGAATGGAGGCTCATAGCTGCATTGTCCCTACATCATAGCCAATATCTTCACCTTCGGCCGACCTGAAGATTTCCTCATTTTCGGATATACTGCAGGCAATAGGTTGGGATATACGATACCTCAAGTAATCTGATTACTGTTTGCATGAAGGAGTTATACCAAATGAATCATATGGTTACGAGTGTATTGAGAGGTTATAGTAATGATGTAAGGGAGAGGACATATAAATCTCTGGTAAGAGCAAAACTACAATATGTTTCCAGTGCACTTGACCATCAAATCAATTTGAGAACTTGAAAACATCCTAAGGAAAGCAGATTTGTTCTGAGTGGTTTCCGACCAAAGACTAGCGTTACGAAAGTGTTGCAGAGTTCCGGCTGGGAGAACTTGGAGGAAAGGAGACGAGCTGCTTGACTAACCGCTATATTCCGAACTGTCATTGGAAAAGTGGCATGGAATGACTTTAGTAGACGAGTACATTTTAGTGATGTAGGAAAGATTGCACTACGCAGATAAGCTTGGAATTCAAGAGGACCAGATGGGGAAAATATTCGTTTATAGGACGTAGTTTACAATGATGTGTTCTGGTATAGGTTAGAGCAATTTTGTTACTTTCATTGACTGTCTCAGTCTTATCCTTGGCTTTGACAATATGAAAGTGACTGAGGTATGAGCGATGCTAGTAATGCCGATCCTTATGCAGCCAGTCCCTGCTATGAATGGTGTGAAAATGTTGCTCATTGGGTCGGTTGGTGCACACATTTCAGTGAGCTTGGCAGACTGATATGTAATAGCAACGTTTGGCTCGGCGAGGAAAGCAATGGGAAACTAACTCACTCCCCATTTCCCTAGTACGCCTCTTCAGTGATGCCTAGACAATCTATGACAGCTGATGGCGGAGCCGTGGATGATCCAACCAGCCTTAGCGCTGAGGATTCAACATACATACAGGAAGATAAGTTATGGATTGGGATAATTTACCAAGAGACATGTTCGATAAATTTCCAAATTCTTTGAAATTATTTAAGGAAAGTGTAGGTGAGCAAGTGATAGGCAAACTTCCACCTGGACGACTGCCCTAAGTGCAGATCAGTGATGATTGATTGACTGATTGATTGATAGTCTACATACACACCTCTTAATTTTGTACTATCTTGACGTCCGCAAATGCCTATGGTTTTAAAATATATTCTTCGACTGAAAGGTTTGGGTAGCCTTTCGCATTGTGATGTTTGAAACAATACCTACTATAAGTACCACAAAGTTGCAGGTTGTATGACTCCAACTGAAAATTTCTACGTTTTCGAAATGGTACGAATGGTTATATTTTTGAAGTTGTAAGCATATTAGCTGTATTTCAAGACCTTTTCAGGGTAATGCACGGGTAGAAGCAAAATCATTATGTGACCTCTCCGCTGATTGGTCATCGTAGATGGCTTTGGGACACAGGGTTCAGGGTTTGATTCCCGGTCGCGCCGATGTTTTTAGCCGCTTTTGGTTAATTAATTACTACGGGACTGGGTGTATGTGTTCGTCGTAATACGCATCTCTCCAATGAAAAAAGAAAACTTGGTACTAGAAACCACCGCTGAAATACGACATAGTCAACACATCCCTCCACATAAGTTTGGTGTCAGGAATGGCATCCAGCCGGATAGCACTACAGCCCTGAAGTGCCTTGGCCTACCTAGGACTGCTGCTTAGCTCGAACGCCTACAGATTACGAGATGTCGTGTGGTCAGCACGACGAATCCTCTTGGCTATTATTCCTGGCTTGCTAGACCGGGAATCCACAGTCGGTGGTGACAAAAAGTAACTGGGAAAATCCAAGAAAGGGGAGGAAAAGGAAAATCATTATCAAGGCTGTAACTCAGACTGCATCACGAATACTTGAAATACGTCATTTTATTCCAACGTCAAGATTGATACTACAGAGTAATGAAATGAAATGGTGTATGGCTTTTAGTGCCGGGAGTGTCCGAGGACATGTTTGTCTCGCCAAGTGCAGGTCTTTCGATTTGAAGCCCGTAGGCGACCTGAGTATCGTGATGAGGATGAAATGATGATGAAGACGACACATACACCCAGCCTCCATGCCAGAGAAATTAACCAATGATGGTTAAATTTCCAGACCCTGCCGGGAATCGAACCCGGGACCTCTGTGACCATGGAGCCATGGAGCCATGGAGCCTGACACTACAGAGTGATTGAAAGAGATCTCTCACGATACAATGGAGAGAACTTAGAAATCCATCACTATATTGCTAGATAATAGAAGTTAGAGAATTACTGTAGAGTAGGTGAAGCTTTATCTGTCCCTGTAATCATTAATTAAGAGGGGAATTCCTTAAGGCAGTATTATTGGACCTTTATGTTTTCTTATATATATATAAATGATATGTGTAAAGAAGTGGAATCACAGATAAGGTGTTTTGCAGACGACGTTATTCTGTACAGAGTAATAAATAAGTTACAAGATTGTGAGCAACTGGAAAAAGACCTCGACAATGTTGAGAGATGTACAGCAGGCAATGGTATGATGATAAACGGGGTTAAAAGTCAGGTTGTGAGTTTCACAAACAGGAAAAATCCTCTCAGTTTTAATTACCGCGTTGATGGGGTGATATTTCCTTATGGCGATCACTGTAAGTACCTAGGTGTTAATGAAAGGGAAGATCTCCATTGGGGTAATCAGATAAATGGAACTGTAAATAAAAGGTTATGTGGGTATTTAGAGATTGTAGTAAGGTTGTAAAGGAGATGGCATATAAGTCTCTGGTAAGATCCCAACTAGAGTATGGTTCCAGTGTATGGAACCCTCACCAGGATTACTTGATTTTAGAACTGGAAAAAAATCCAAAGAAAAGCAGCTCGATTTATTCTGGGTGATTTCCGATAAAAGTGCAGCGTTACGAAACTGTTGCAAAGTTTGGGCTGGGTAGACTTGGGAGCTGCTCTACTAAGTGGTATGTTCCGAGTTGTCAGTGGAGAGATGGCGTGGAATGACATTAGTAGACGAATAAGTTTGAGTGGTGTTTTTAAAAGTAGGAAAGATCACAATATGAAGATAAAGTTGGAATTCAAGAGAACAAATTTGGGCAAGTATTTGTTTATAGGAAGGGGAGTTAGGTATTGGAATAATTTACCAAGAGAGATGTTCAATTCTTTGCAATCGTTTACGAAAAGGCTAGGAAAACAACAGATAGGGAATCTGCCACCTGGGCCATTGCCCTAAATGCAGATCAGTGTTGATCAATTGACTGATTGAAGTCCTGGTGCAAACGATAAAATGTAATTAAATTAAGCGGATTTTTTCGGCGATCATTCTGAAGAAATGACAAGCGAAGGATACAAGATGAAAATATAGCTTTTTTTCGTTGATATGTAAGCGATGTGAGGAGGAGGAGAAAGCTGTCAAGCTAGGCCTGGTGTTGTGGTAAACAGCGTCATTGTCACTCAGTGCTCCCCTCCCCTGCCGTAATGGTCGGCCATCAGGATTCCAGCCAGGCCTGCACCGTGGCCGTCACTCATAAGGGTCGGTCTACCATTACGGCACTTACGGCAGGCTAATAAAATACACAACTTATACGGACCCGAGGCTCTGATGAAGGCAATAACTGTGCTGCGCTCAGATAGAAATAAACTGGGCTCAGGGGTCTACGAGCATTAGTTTTTCTGCCCACGTTCCTAGAGTCTCTGGCCGGCGGGCTTTTACTGCGAGAGGAAGAAACGTGCTGTGGTGTAACCAACAGAGCTACTGAAAGAAATTTGCAACTCTCTCTATAATACTATGAAGTCATAACTCAACACAAATCTCATATCCAGGGTGACAGTGGCACCTGTTATACGGAGGCAGCCGACCACGAACTTCTTGTAGATTTTGCAGCGAGCCTTTGTGAGAGAGGACTTTGCCGACAAGCTCAATGCAAGTGCTTTAAAATACTGGTGATTACATTAATGATTTATGAAATTATTGTTTTCTTCTTCTTCTTCTTCCATACATAACGTTGATGTGTAAGTCTCACAAAACTCGGTCTCTTAAATCAGAGCGTGTTAAAAGGTGCGGTTTGTATCAAATCTTCCAAATTGTGTCAACAGTGCAGGAAAAAAAATGCATTTCTTGAAAAGTCAACGGAAATATATTTATTTTCAAGATGAAATAAAATAAAATCACTAAATGACCATTCCAATAACCGCAGGCAAAAGCTTAGCCTAGCCCGCAGTACATTCTGTACTTAGCGGGTTGCTAAGTGATTTAATTCTTTTATTAATTCTGATATATGTAGCCTCCGTGGCTCAAACGGCAGCGCGCCGGCCTCTCACCGCTGGGTTCCGTGGTTCAAATCCCGGTCACTCCATGTGAGATTTGTGCTGGATAAAGCGGAGGCGGGCTAGGTTTTTCTCCGGGTACTCCGGTTTTCCCTGTCATCTTTCATTCCAGCAACACACTCCAATATCATTTCATTTCATCTATCGTTCATTAATCATTGCCCCAGAGGAGTGCGACAGGCTTCGGCAGCTGGCACAATTCCTATCCTCGCCGCAGGATGGGGCTTCATTCATTCCATTCCTGACCCTGTCGGGTGACTAGAAACAGACTGTGGCTGTGGATTAATTCTCATATATGGGATTTTTATCCTTAGTAATGTGATTGCATGCAGCCTGTAAAGCCAGAGAGTGTAGGCTACACTTCCTGTGATCATGGAAGAATACTATTCTCCGCTAGATACTCTTTGGTTCTCAGACCTTCCCCAGCTTCTGAATATACTCAACAGATGGCAGAACATGCTGTCAAGAGAAAACGCTCGACGTACGCACAGACATGGAAGTATCAAGTTGACTAGCTTTCTGTATGATCATTAATAAAGCGCAGGGACAAACTCTTGAAAAAGTGGGTGTCTACTTACCCGAGCTAACATTCAGTCACGACCAACTGTATGTTGCACTATCTCGGGTAAGGCGTTTGAAAATGTTAAGGTCAAGATTCGCCCGAATAGTTGAAGCACAGTATTGTATATTGTATAGAAAGAAGTGTTATAAACTACATTACAAAAAGCAAAGCAAAGTCACCTTCGTACAGGCCACGGGTGGCCCAGATTGGTTGCGCAGTAGATGTTAGTTTTCCCTCGTTCTGCTCGTGACGTCATCACAGGAGCACCGTGACTGTGTAGCATACAACCGCACGTGTATCTCATTTCGTAGTTTATATATTATTGTCTTATAAAGAAATGATTTCCACCTAATAACTATACGTTATTTCTTTCCGTATATTGCTGTTGGTTTATACAGTGGCCTACTGTATTTTGCGTAGTGTGTGTCGTAGTTCGTTTCTGTGAGATCTCTGCTAAGTTGCTGTGTTTCGTGCAGTGAGGTGCACTTATTTTCTTTTCGTTAGTTGCGTGAACAGTGTAACAGTAGATGGAGTGAAATTTATGTGTTCATAGTACAGTATCGTTGCGATAGAAAACCGTGCCGTTAATGATTCACCGACCGAGCTCGATAGCTGCAGTCGCTTAAGTGCGGTCATTATCCAGTATTCGGGAGATAGTGGGTTCGAACCCTACTGTCGGCAGCCCTGAAGATGTTTTTTCGTGGTTTCCCATTTTCACACCAGGCAAATGCTGAGGCTGTACCTTAATTAAGGCCACGGACGCTTCCTTCCCATTCCTAGGTCTTTCCTGTCCCATCGTCGCCATAAGACCTATCTGTGTCGGTGCGACGTAAAGCGAATAGCAAAAAAGAAGAAGAAGAAGATTCACCGCAATCTACAGCGACATCTGATAGTTCAGCAGAGGGATTTCGGTACCTCGCCGCCTACATCGCCGACCGTGAAAGAAAATATGACAGGTTGACAGGTCAATGCGAAATCCCACTGGGGAAATGCTTTACATTTCTTCTGGTACAGCCCCTGTGGGATGGATAGAAATGTTATCTCGGGGAGGTCTACTCGTTCCATCGTTAGAATGGTAAACCAAATAAAGGAATTTGAGTTAATTTTCAGGGACACTCACGGACGTGCTGAACTGTGACGCATACCTAATATTATACGCAAAGTGTGTCAAATAATTAGCAGTAAATTCCGCGCTATACCACCAGAAATATTTAAAATGTATGTTAGAACGAGAATATTTATATGCATACGACAAATGAACATTCGGACAAGAACTGAAAAATTCATAGCAGCTCATCGGCGAAAGGCACGACAGTGGATTTCATCTTCAAAAGCAACCATTTCATGATATCTAATCTCACAGGTAGGACTGTGTTCTAATGAAGTGTTTTTCCTGTTCTTTCTTATTGTTTCATTTTTAAAAAGTAGACTATCTATGCGGAACCTCCATGGCTCAGACGGCAGCGCGTCGGCTTCTCACCACTGGATACCGTGGTTCAAACCCCGGTCACTCCATGTGAGATTTGTGCTGGTCAAAGCGGGGGCGGGACAGGTTTTTCTCCGGGTACTCCGGTTTTCCCTGCCATCTTTCATTCCAGCAACATTCTCCATTATCATTTCATAGCATTTATCAGTCATTAATAAATCACTTTGGCAGTGGCGACCCCATTGTAATAATAGGCTATATATGGCTCATTCATTAAATCCCTGACACGGTCAAAGACTGGAAAACAGGTTGCAGATTTTCCAGCACTATCTATGCATGGTTTCGAATATGAACTTACTTCTGCTGCTGTTATAATATGTGTTAAGCTTTAAACTCGATACCTGCGGAAGTGAGTCAGTATATCGTATGTTAACATACGCTAGTTCCATAACGGAATTTCTGCTGTAAAGATTTAATATGACAAAGATTTCATATCTCTAAATATTTAGACTATGTTTACAGATTTGAAAGCGCGTAACCTTCCTCAAACTAAATAGAGGAACTTGGAAATGTTAATAAATTTTAAGCGTTGGTCAGTGTGCCGTCACGTTACATTTACGCCTTATTCGTAATGGAAATAATGAAAAGTTACTATGCTGTACTCTTTTTCAATCTTATAACAGCAGTAATCTTTGTCTGGTCTGCAATTAGTTTTGAGAAACTGTAATGTTTGCTGATAATATGAGATTCCTACTGATTTTTGCGCGCTCTGGGCGCGGCTGCTTTGCTCCTACTGTGACGTCATTTCGTTAACCAATAGCAGCTCGGCTCGCGTTGGGCCCAACCTTTAGTAGTGTTTAAGAACCTTGGTACAGGCCATGAAGGCCCTTGGAGGAGTGGAAGGTAAAGGCTTCCACCATTGTTAACCTCGGCATGTGATGGGGTAGAGTGGTTAGCTCTTCGCCCGGCCGCCTTTGCCCCCAGGAATTAACCTGGTACTCATTCTTGGTAAAGGCGGAGTGAACCTCAGGGCCATATGTACCTCCGGAAGTGGAAATCTCGTTTCTTAAATTTACGACTTCCTGACGGGCATTCGAACTCAGGTCCTTCCGGGCGAACCGAGCACGCCTTTAGCGCCTCGGCCAGGCAGCTCCTATGAACTACATTACGAATGAATCAATTGTTACATACCGGTATTGAATGTTCATAAAACTATTTAAAAGGGCAGACAAAGCATTATGACTATGACAGTGAAATCAAGACCTATTTACAACGAATGCTGCGCAGAAGCACGGGCCCACTAATAATAATAATAATAATAATAATAATAATAATAATAATAATAATAATAATAATAATAATAATAATAATAATAATAATAATAATAATAATAATAATAATAATAATAATAAAGTTTGCTCGGGAACAACGTTTAAGGCCCCTACGTCAGGATGTGCAATAGTCTAGTCAAGGCATGTAGAAATCAGGGCTAGTCACATACTGTAGGAGTGTCATCTTGGTGTGTATATATCGTTCGTAACATTCTCTCAGTTGTCAGAGTGTATCACTCTTGTGGACGTAAACGTTAATTGGCATTGCTGGTCAATCCAAAAGCCTGCAGATAATGAGATGACGTGTGGTCACGGTGACGAATCGTCTCGGCCACTATTGTAGGCTTTCTAGACCAGAGCCAGTATCTTCTTATTTCTCATTTAGGCTAAGTGAACCTCGAACTTGTCCTGATATCCTCGTAAAAGTCCCTGACCTGGCCGCCAATCGAACCCGGGACTTTTCAGAGGCAGGCTTGCTACCTCTAGATTGCAAGGCCTGAGTGAAATATAAATGGAATAACACTAAATATAAGGAAAGCAGTTAGGCTTATAAAATGGCTGAATTTCTGAATGCTTTCTTGCCTTCTTGTTCATAGGTAATAAATTCTGACACTTATTGCAAACAAAGGTTACAACAGAATAAATTTTAATGTTCTGAGTAACTCTCAACGTTTGATAAGCCCTAACTCATTAGCACTAAAATTAATTTTAAATTAACTTTGAATTGGATTTGATATTAGGTGTTCTAATAAATTAATATTTCTTTCTTTCTTTCTTTCTTTCTTTCTTTATCCGTTTACCCTCCAGGGTTGGTTTTTCCTTCGGACTCAGCAAGGGATCCCAACTCTACCACCTCAAGGGCAGTGTCCTGGAGCTGGGTTGGGGATGAAACTGTGGAGGTGGACAAGTGCCTCACCCAGGCAGTCTCACCAGGGTCCTTTATGGAGGATGGGAAGACAAGGAAGAGGGAAGGGAGTGGCCGTAGCCTTAAGTTAAGTACCTTCACGGCATTTGCCTGGAGGAGAAGTAGAAAACCACGGAAAACCACTTCTAGGATAGCTGAAGTAGGAATCGAACCCCTCTCTACTCAGTTGACATCCCAATGCTGTGTGGACCCCGTTCCAGCCCTCGTACCACTTTTCAAATTTCGTGGCAGAGCCGGGAATCGAACCCGGACCTCCATGGGTGGCAGATAATCACACTAACCACTACACCACAGAGGCGGACAGTAATAATTACACCGGGCGAGTTGGCCGTGCGGTTAGGGGCGCACGGCTGTGAGCTTGCATCCGGGAGGTAGTAGGTTCGAATCCCACTGTCGGCAGCCCTGACGATCGTTTTCCGCGGTTTCCCATTTTCACACCAGGCAAATGCTGGGGCCTTAATGAAGGCCACAGCCGCTTCCTTCCAACTCCTAGGCCTTTCCTATCCTATCTTCGCCATAAGACCCATCTGTGTCGGTGCGACGTAGAGCCACTAACAAAAAAATAATTACACATTTTTAAATACAGCATTGTTTGTTAAAATGAATGACACTGTAATTTACATGAAGAGAAAATGAAGATATAAAATTAAGGAATAAAATATGAGGGAGTGTCTTTTGAAAAATACTAGCAATTTATCCCTGACGAACCCTGTAGGAGAAATGCTGTGCATAACTGTGGACGTTCTCAGAACATATACTTCATTACGTGAAAGTACTCACACCTCTTAATCCGCCCAGATGGATTTAAATCAGTTTGCTAGACGACATGTGAATGCATTCTTCTCCTTGGAACCACTCCAAGTGTGCCTCTCGAAGACAATGTAAGGACGCCATAGTTCCTGGAGGGCTCTGCCCACAAAATTCTGTCTGCTCCATTCTTATGAAACATTAATGAGCGCTTCTGGTATGAAGGTTGTTCGAGCTCTACAAGGTTACCTCTCAGCCTACTCATTAACACTACCGCCCCACTGACGACCTGCTTGCCCTGCCCGCACCACACACTTCACTCCAAAACAATACAGCCCGCGAGCGTCTAGAACTGTGTTCCCTTATCTCTAGTCACCACTAGGTTACCAGGTGTATGCATAAACTTTTGTCGGTTTTCGTGTTTAAAAAACCACGTAATTTTCAAGAGAAATTCATTTTTTGTTTATTCAAAATAATGACCATGGGCTTCTACACAATTCGCCTGTCTCTCAGGTAAGTTATGAATACCATGCCAGAAATACTGCTTGTCTTTTGCGGCAAACCATTCGTCGAGCCATTTTCCAACTTCCTCGAAATTGCTGAAGTGCTGCTCTGCGAGCGCGTGGCCAATTGATTCGAAGAGGTGATAAAAAGATGGCGCCAGGTCAGGGCAGTACGGCGGGTGCCAAAGGATGTCCCATCCAACCGATTTCAAGGTGTCTTTCACTGGTGTTGCTGTATGAGACGGGGCATTGTCGTGTAACAAAATCACTTTGCCATGTCTTCTGGCCCATTCCAGTAATCTTTCGATTAATGCGTGATTTAAATTAACGGTTTCGCCGGGCTTCAAGAGTTCATATTACACAATACCGCTCTGGTCCCACCGGATTTGTCGAAACTATGACTCACATGTTCTAATCGATCGAACGTGTTCACCATATGCTTCTACCTGCAAACGATGACTTTCCATGGCATTTTTCTTTTGATTAAATAAGAAAAGGAATGCGAGCCGCAAATGTTCTTTTTCAGGCACAAACGTCGATATCATCACTGAACGATACAAGACAGACGCTAGTGTTTGGTGGACTCAACTTGTGTGTGTTGGTAGGTTACTGTCAGATGAACAAACTGTGTCAAATTCATACGCTGCGTACTGTTCGCTGGCGCCATCTCTTAGTGAGACCGGAAAAGACTTACGCATACACATGGTAGACATTTAATACCACGCTCGTCTTCTGCATTGCTCAAGAGGGATAGCATCTTAGTTGTAACTTTTATTTCGGATGTACTTTCCGGGACGAACAACACAATGTACTCATCACCCTGAAATATTCTTTGGTTAATAATTCTGATAGTAGACTACTAGTGAAAAAATCACCAGCCTGTTTTGCGAGTGGTTTAACGTCGCACTAACTCATCAATGGTTGGTGTGAAAATGTGAAACCACGGAAAACCATCTTCAGGACTGCCTACAGTCAGATTTGAACCCACTATCTCACAGCTACGCGATCCTAACTGCACGGCCATTTCACTCGTAACTCCTCCACCTCCTCCCCATCATCATCATCATGGAAATGGTTTTAGAGAAGTACCAAATGGCATTTTCAATGGCTCCTCACCAAGGCGGTTACAGATAGCATTCCGGCCAATACAAGCGACGTTAGAAAAAGTGAATAGCCAGGTTCCTGTCGTGTGGAACCCACGTCATGTGACAATGAACACGATGTGAACGATCTTGTAAAGCCAATACGATAGCTTACTTTCTTACTAAGGTTATACTTGATTAAATCTATGCAGAATTCAACAATTCAACAATTCAGTTGTCTGAGTGGCTCAGGCGGTTGAGGCACTGGCCTTCTTTCCCCAACTTGGCAGGTTCGATCCTACCTCAGTCCGGTGGTATTTGAAACTGCTCAAATACGCCAACCTCGTGTCGGTAGATTCACTGGCGCCTAAAAGAAGTGCTGCGGGATATCATTCCGGCATCCCGGCGTCTCCGAAGAAACCTTCAGAAGTAGTTAGTGGGACATAAAAACAATAACATTATTATTAATTTCTCAATGGCGCGAAAGTCCCAATGAGCCATGGCCTACCAAGCGACTGCTGCTCACCTCGAAGATTATGAGGTGTCGTGCGGTCAGCACGACGAATCCTCTTGGCCGCAATTCTTGGCTTTCTAGACGGAACATTATTATTAATATAACCTCAAAATGATTTTTGTTTCGTGGGGCGAACTACCGTTATTAACAGCTCTTCAACTCACGACTAACCCGCATACGTCAATAGACTGGCGAATACTTGAAAGAGGTTCTTTAAGGTGCCAAGTAAACCTACGGACACTCGTCTCTCGCATTACAACTACTTGCAGGCCTTTTTCCCCATTTACTTGAGATCGGTACTAGTGATGGCATAATCGAATACTTTTAATAATCGAATAACCTCCATCCGATTATTTAAATAATCGAATAAATAATCGAATGAGTTCCAAATATCATTCAGTTGTATCGCATAGAATATTCGAATGCGTTAAGAATCAATTTAACGGTTTAAGTGTGTTGGACGGATAATCGATTGAAAAAAGAGAATAGATGAACTCAAATGAAAAACAGAAATACTCCTTATTCAAAGCGTATCTCCAAATGTTGAAAGTAATTGAGCGAATTAACTGTCTAAATAACA
Source organism: Anabrus simplex (assembly GCF_040414725.1). NCBI lineage: Eukaryota > Metazoa > Arthropoda > Insecta > Orthoptera > Tettigoniidae > Anabrus > Anabrus simplex. Next base: position 29,269,105 of record NC_090268.1, read on the forward strand.
TCACTTTTCATTCGATTACTTTGAAAGCATTCAATAGTCAATTGCCTCATTCATTCGAATGAATAATCGAAAAAATATTCTAATGGAAAATTCACTATTCGATTGCCTCATTCATTCGATTGAATAATCTAAAAAAATAATCGAATGGAAAATTCACTATTCGATTGCCTAATTCATTTGAATGAATAATCGAAAAATAATTGAATGGAAAATTCACTATTCGATTGCCTCATTCATTCTAATGAATAATCGAAAAATAATCGAACGGAAAATTCACGATTCGATTGCCCCATTCATTCGACTGAAAAACCTAAAAAATAATCGAATGGAAATTTCACAATTGAATACCTCATTCATTCGAATGAATAATCGAAAAAATAATCGAATGGAAAATTTACTATTCGACTGCCTCATTCATTCGACTGAATAATCTTTTAAAAAATCGAATGGAAAATTCACTATTCAACTGCCTCATTCATTCTAATGAATAATCGAAAAATAATCGAATGGAAAATTCACTATTCGATTGCCCCATTCATTCAACTGAATAATCGAAAAAATAATCGAATGGAAAATTCTCTATTCGATTGCCTCATTCATTCTAATGAATAATCGAAAAATAATCGAACGGAAAATTCACTATTCGATTGCCCCATTCATTCGACTGAAAAATCGAAAAAAATAATCGAATGGAAGTTTTACTATTGAATACCTCTATACCGGGTGGTACACCTCCATGCCGCTAATTCAAACTTTGCGCCAGTTGAAACTCCTCTACTGGAGGAAGTCTGAACTTTATCTACTGTGTTAATTTTCTAGTTTCTCAGAAGATGTCACTACTTGTAAATGTTGAAGTTTCTGAACTGGGTCGTTTTCGATGTATTTTGTTTTGCCTGTAGTAAGAAGTGTGGACATTCTCTTCCAGATGGCACTACTGAAGAAATACAATTATGCACCCTAGCGCGAAGTGAAAGAACTATGTTTTTGAAGAAATTTTGTGTTCATAAGTTTGTTCTTTGTTAAATTTCTTTCAGTTATTGTTTATGTTGGCAATATTAACCCCTTCCTTCCGCCAGGTTTGAATTTAGCCAATCCCGAATTTCTTTAATTAATTTATGACCAATCAGGTGTATCTTCTTCAACTTGGATATGTTGCTTAACCCTAGCCAATAAAATTCTTGTGGGAGGGTGTTCTCATTCCTGAAACGCCTCGAACTTTCCGCGAGGGTTTATAAACTGCTGATTTTCGGGTCTCCAGGCCACTTCAGTAACATCTATCTGTGCGTAAAGTACGTAGCAGGGGGCGGGAAGCGCCTCTTTCTTCGGGCAGCAGTTCAGCCACCAGGTAATGGCCGTTTAATAACTTCTTTTCTTGCTAGCTCAGCAGTTTAACTCTCGGGGCAGGTCCGAAGCCGTTCTACCATGTAACTTTTCCCCTAAAATGTAAAGACACCTAGTATCAATTCTATCTTTTAAACTACATATTGGGATAGAGAGTGCTTAACCCTCTCGAGCTCCCACTCATATTGCGTTGAGGTGAACTTATTTTCTCAACCGTTTCTTCCTTTATGTAATGTAAATTGCCTCTTTCTATAAGTCACCTCTCTAGTATGGGATTAGCCCTTGCAGTAACGGCCTAGTGCCAAGTAGGTTTTATATAAAGTGTATTAGGAGTGCAAGAACGCCTCTTCTCACGTTGGTATTTTAGAGGCCATATAATTGACCTGTTTCTTTACTTAATAAGCCTCAGTAGGTTGGGTATTTTTACCCCTGTTTTCATGTCCTTCGAGGACATCTTAAAAGTGGAGTTTGGTGTGGCCTTTGATAGGCTCGAACTTAAGAGCAGGTAGCTCTTTCTTAAATTTTGTTTCTGCGCGCCTCGAGGAGGCTTTACGGTGTAATTGGGAGCAAGTGCTCCTGGGCATGATTGGGGTCTTCTGCCCCTTTGTTGAATTGTGTATATTGTAAAGTTGGGCTTATAGCTCAAGAATTGTGTGTCTGGCTCTCGGAGCCCAAATCCTGTAATCACTGTAATTGTACATTTTCGAATTGTGTTTCGGCTGCTGAGTACATGTTCTATTTGTTATTTCTTAATCTTTAAAAGAAAATATAACCTTGTTAAATTTTATCTTAACTTTAATTTCGTATTTTGGGACCTGTTCACCCCCGCACCTTCTTTCACCTCTGCACATCCACTATACTCCGTACCAACCTCATTCATTCGAATGAATAATCGAAAAAATAATCGAATGGAAAATTCACTATTCGATTGCCTCATTCATTCGAATGAATAATCGAAAAATAATCAAATGGGAAATATAATCGAATAAAATGAAATAATCGAATAAGCGATTATTTTGTATTCGATTATCCTATCACTGGTCGGTACTATACTGTATGTGGATTTGGCCCGGCTTTGCGGCTGGATGTTCTTCCTGACGCAAAACCTATGTGGAAGGATGTATTCACTATTGCATGTGTGTGTGCTGGTTAGTAGAGCCATAGGAATTACCCAGACATATCTAAAATCTTTGGCGGAACCAGGAATCGATCTCAGAATCCTCTGAACCGAAGGGGACTTGCCTGACCATTCATGCGAGGAGTCGCTCTCCTGCATTAAGGCACTCTTAAAAGTCAAGGATTTGCATCAGAACTAGATTTCGCTATCTCGAGCCTGTAAGACGATTACCTCAAACAACTACGCTACGCTAAGAGTAACCACAGTGAAATCTCAGGGAGCAAATTTCTACCGGAGAAGATATGCTTTCAGGGTTCTTCGAGCCCATTGCACTGACTGTAGGCTGTACCAGCGAGAGCACCCAAATGCGCGTGAGGATGTCGCGATGCCATAAAGCAGGTCGACGACCGTCCAGTGCTGGTGAAATGCACTGGAGCGTGCTACACACGGGCCGCAGGTGGACAGTGGGCACGGCATGGCAGGGATTGTGACCACTTATGCGCTTTGATCCGAGAGAACATCGCATGGACGAAAGAAAAAAAAAAGTTGATCAGGTTGACGGAACTCAACGCAGACATTCAAGATGCAAATATCCACAGTTCTAGCCCTTCAGGCAAGCAACTCAATGTTAAATACATCCTAGGGATATGAGCTATGAATTTTAAGTAAATAAAATATAATAAAGTTTGAGAATGTATTCTTTATTATTCCTAAAAATTACAATCCTTTTCTTAATCATCGTTATCCGGTCGATTAGATGAGCAGTTTCGCTACCACACGGGCGCCAATGGAAGTCAATGCATTATTTCACTAAGCGCTAATGTGAGTCAATGGATATTTCACTTAAGCACTACTACAAGCGCTAATGTGAGTCAATACATTATTTCACTTAAGCACCGCTACGAGCGCTAATGTGAGTCAATGCATTATTTCAGTTAAGCACCACTACGAGCGCTAATGAGAGTCAATCCATTATTTCACTTAAGCACCACTACGAGCGCTAATGTGAGTCAATACATTATTTCACTTAAGCACCGCTACGAGCGCTAATGTGAGTCAATGCATTATTTCACTTAAGCACCACTACGAGCGCTAATGTGAGTCAATGCATTATTTCAGTTAAGCACCATTACGAGCGCTAATGAGAGTCAATGCATTATTTCACTTAAGCACCATTACGAGCGCTAATGTGAGTCAATGCATTATTTCATTTAAGCACCACTACGAGCGCTAATGTGAGTCAATGCATTATTTCACTTAAGCACCGCTACGAGCGCTAATGTGAGTCAATGCATTATTTCACTTAAGCACCACTACGAGCGCTAATGTGAGTCAATGCATTATTTCACTTAAGCACCATTACGAGCGCTAATGAGAGTCAATGCATTATTTCACTTAAGCACCATTACGAGCGCTAATGTGAGTCAATGCATTATTTCATTTAAGCACTACTACGAGCGCTAATGTGAGTCAATGCATTATTTCATTTAAGCACTACTACGAGCGCTAATGTGAGTCAATGCATTATTTCACTTAAGCACCGCTACGAGCGCTAATGTGAGTCAATGCATTATTTCACTTAAGCACCACTACGAGCACTAATGGAAGTCAATGCAGTTTCACTTCAGCCCTTATACGTATATTCGGTGCGACATTAAAAAAAGAATCAAAAACTTCTGATGGTATTGAACCAAGGAACACATTAAAGAAAGAATTATGTAAATAAGTTCATTTTTCTAGGATTTGAATAAAAAAGAAAACGATTAAATAAACAAGTGATTTTAGGCTGTTTTTCCGAAACTGCATTTAGGACGGAAGTAATTTTCAAAATTTGTTTTTATTTTACTTTGATAGAGCTACCCAAAACTCACAATTTGAAACTTTTCCGGCCCTTTAGCCCTTCAACTTTCGGCACAATTGAGGAAATTGCTTAATTTTTTTCGTCTTCCGTAGTATCGAGACCCCTACTTTGTCTCATAAGAAATATTTTCAACATTAAAACAATTTGCTTTTAGTTCTTGGGCGTGTGGTACTCCTCTTATTACTCTGTACTACTTTGTATCGAGCTACAGTAATTGGACCGAGATCTGTGATAGATGCTGTGAGAGTTGATGTAATGCCTGTTGCTCACGGTAAAATTTTCTGTCAAATTTATTGTACAATAATTTAATTTTATAAGATTTCTGTGCCGGCCTCAGTGGCTCAGACGGTTGAGGCGCTGGCCTTCTGACCCCAACTTGGCAGGTTCGATCCTGGCTCAGTCCGGTGGTATTTGAAGGTGCTCAAATACGTCAGCCTCGTGTCGGTAGATTTACTGGCACGTAAAAGAACTCCTGCGGGACTAAATTCCGGCACCTCGGCGTCTCCGAAGACCGAAAAAATAGTTAGTGGGACGTAAAGCAAATAGCATTATTATTATTATTATTATTATTATTATGATTATTATTATTATTATTATTATTAAAATTTCTGTTGCTCACGGTCAAATTCAAGTTTTATAAAACCTTTGATAAAACTTTTCATAAAATAGGACATGTTCTATTCCGTAAAATTAATTTTACCAAACGAACCAATCAGCGAAGCTGACATCACGACATCCTCTACCTTCTTCTCTTCTTTTGATCCAATCCCGAGTCCAGCATTTCCTGGCATTTTGTTTTCTTCTTTTTTACCACTGTACAACATATAATTGCAGCTAAAGCAGCAAGTTTTGCTTTGTTTGTTGGAGCCATACTCTCAAACACATTGTAGGTTGAACAGCTGATTCTTAGTTTAAAAGTTTATCGATAGATGGCAGCACATACACATCTTAGTTCAGAAGTAAGTTCATAGATGGCCATCCTGATGTTTCCATGGATTTTATAAAATAATTTTACGGTGAGCAACACAACTTGTTTTCACCAAATTTTTATAAAATTAATTGTGCAACAAATTTTACGAAATATTTTACCGTGAGCAATAGGCATAAGACTTTGCGACAAAAAACGCGGATATTCAAATATGTACTGTGTAATTAATATTGGGTGTATGGTCAATCATTAACTAGTCCGACTCGTTGGCTGAATGGTCAGCGTACTGGCCTTCGTTTCAGAGGGTCCCGGGTTCGATTCCCGGCCGGGTCAGGGATTTTAAACGCTTCTGATTAATTTTTCTGGCTCGGGGACTGAGTGTATGTGTGCATCCCAACAATCTCCTCATTATATTCAGGCAGCACACCATACTACCAGCCACCACAGAAACACGCAATAGTGATTCCATTCCTTCCTATAGCGTCGGCCTCAGGAAGGGCATCCGGCCTTAAAACAGGGCCAAATCCACATGTGAAACACAATTCGCACCCGCGACCCCACAGGTGTGCGAAAAAGCGGTAAGAAATGAAGAAGAAGACGAAGAAGTCAATCATTAACCACCGCAATCGCTATATACCAGATGATGAAGTCGATGCATTGTAAACCGCTTTCAAGCAAGCTCGAACAGTATTCAGTGACCAGACTAAACGATGGTTTGCCACAGTAGTGCACTGGTTCAATCTGGGCCAGGTATTGTTGAGTGTTCTGTTTCCGCTCGCATACACTTCCTCGGTACAGTCACGGGTCGCTACACAAGCATAAGCTTCCCCATTCTGCGACCGTGTTAGATTTGTGCTTAGTAGTGCTTGTTCTTCGGATTGTTACTGTTTCGGTTCGGCCATTAGTTTGATATGCTTCTGGTACATCTCTAGTGAGATACTGTGGGCTGAGAACACTCATCGAGTTTGTTACTTGCATTTTAATGTTGAAAACCTTTCTTAGCAAAGTAGGGGTACCACGAAAACGAAAAACGTAAAATTAAGCAATTTCCTCAATTGTGCCAAAAGTTGAAGAGCCCGGAAAGGTGCAAAATTTTTAGTCTTGGATATCACTATCAAACTTTAAAAAATTCTAAAATCACTTCCGGCCTAAATGCAGTTTCGGTAAAAGAACCTAAAATAACTTGTTTCTTTACTCGTTTTCTTTTTGATTCAAATCCTAGCCAAATTAACTTATTTACATAGTTCTTCCAGTAATGTGTTCCTCGGCTCAACACCCTCAGGTATTTTTTGATTTTTTTAAAAACGCCCACACCGAATGTAATTGTAAGAGCTTAAGTGAAACTCTGCTTTGACTGACATTAGCGCTTGCAAACAATGCATTGAGTCACATTAGTGATCGCAGTGGTGCTTAAGTGAAACAATGCATTAACTGACATTAGCGCTCGTAGTGGTGCTTAAGTGAAACAAAGCATTCACTGACATTAGTGCTCGCAGTGGTGGTTAAGTGAAACAATGCATTGACTCACATTAGGGCTCGTAGTGGTGCTTAAATGAAACTCTGCATTGACTCACTTTAGTGCTGGTAGTGGTGCTTAAGTGAAACAATGCATTGACTGACATTAGCGCTCGTAGTGGTGCTTAAGTGAAACAAAGCATTGACTGACATTAGTGCTCGCAGTGGTGGTTAAGTGAAACAATGCATTGACTCACATTAGGGCTCGTAGTGGTGCTTAAATGAAACTCTGCATTGACTCACTTTAGTGCTCGTAGTGGTGCTTAAGTGAAACAATGCATTAACTGACATTAGCGCTCGTAGTGGTGCTTAAGTGAAACAAAGCATTCACTGACATTAGTGCTCGCAGTGGTGGTTAAGTGAAACAATGCATTGACTCACATTAGGGCTCGTAGTGGTGCTTAAATGAAACTCTGCATTGACTCACTTTAGTGCTCGTAGTGGTGCTTAAGTGAAACAATGCATTGACTGACAGCGCTCGCAGTGGTGCTTAAGTGAAACAATGCATTGACTCACATTAGCGGTCGTAGTGGTAGAAAACGGCAAACTGCTAACCTAACGGTCCGGATAACCAGTAGTGTAATTACCTTGCCGGATAACGATGATTAAGAAAAGGATTGTAAATTTTAGGAATAAATACAGAATATAATCTCATACTTTATTATATTTTATTTACCTAAAATACGCAACTCATATCCCTGGGATGTTTTCAACATTGAGTTGCTTGCCTGAAGGGCTAGAACTGTAATTTTTTCTGTCTGTGGCTTTGACGATATAAAAACGAATGAGGTATGAGCATTATTAGGAAAATCATTCCCCGTGATCAATGATATGAACGTGTTGCTCATGTAGTCAGATGGAGAATGCTCTTCAGTGAACTTGTCAGACTGATATGCAACACCATCTTCTGGCTCGATGAGGAAAGAAACGGGAAATTACCTCACTCCTCATTTCCCTGGTACACCTCGTTATTGACACCTGGGCGATATGTGACAGCTTATGGTGGGAATGTCGAGGATTCAGCCAGCCTTCGTGCTGAGTACTCACCACACATGCAGTAGGGCGTGAAAACCGAGTGAGACTGCCTCTTTCTTCTCAACGAGGCCGCCACATTTCCGGCAGAAGTAAGCAGTATTTCTGAAATAATAAGTCCAGTCCCCGAGAATTGGATTCCACGTAAAACGTGAGGTACCGGGGCTACGATTATGATATAAACTGTCACTAAAACTGAAAGCGTGATTTTTCCTTACCAAGGGTTTTAGTAATAATGTTATTGGTTTTTATGTCCCGCTATTTTTACGGTTTTCGGAGACTCCTAGGTGCCGGAATTTAGTCCCGCAGGAGTTATTTTACGTGCCAGTAAATCTACCGACGAGGCTGATATATTTTTGAGCACTTTCTCAGATCGGCTCCAAGGGTTTTCCTAAGAGTGATCATAATCATCACCTCCCTTGGTCGGGCCAAGCATATACAGTATGAGCCTAAGTCGAGTTGCCCGTTATTTCTTGTGCTATGTCTGGGCGAGTGGATGATGTAATCGTAATAACCGCCTGACCCACATTGCTTGCCCTGACATGTCATGCTCTCAGCCAGACTGCGGTAAGCTTCCGTAGAGCGTGATTGCTACTTAGCAGCTATTGATCGGTTCAGTGCGTTTCATGGATTCTGAATTAAGTATCGAACAACGATTTCCATGTGCTGTAGATTTTTAAAGCACGAATCTGCTGGGAGAGTAAGATATTTTTTTACAAATTACTTTAGCATACGTCGCACCGACACAGATATGTCCTAGGGCGGCGATGGGACGGGAAAGGGATAGGAATAGAAAGGATTCGACCATGGCCTTGATTAAGGTGCAACCCCAGGGTTTGTCTGGTGAGAAAATGGGAAGTCATGGAAAATCATTTTGAAGGCTGCCGACTGTGAGGTTCGAACCCACTATCTCCCAAATATGAGCTGACACCTACGAGACCCAACGCGCGCAGACAATGGTGCGGTAACATAGATGATGATGATGATGATGATGACTCTTCTTTGACCTGAATTCTGTTTTAATAGACGCCATAGTGTCAAAATGTCTTGAAAATATGGTCTTTAATGAACGAGTAAATCTACTACCCGTACTATAAGGCGATCGCATTTTACTAACCTTAAATGCTCACCCACTGCTCCAGAATTGCATTTCTGCACCTGAAGTTTAGGATTAGCACCCAGTAATCTAAATAAAAATCATGTCCCCGAAATTACTATTGGTTAATTAAAGACTCAGACGAAGTCCACCTGATGCTCATGATCGTTAAGGCGTTCAAGTCTAAACCGTCTGACACCGAGGTTGGCCGGTTCGAGTCCCGTTGGTCGAAAAAAATGTCACCATCACAAAGTTTGCCCCGCGGAGCAAGGGAGGTGGTGATATACAATTTCTCATCACTAGATTGCGTGCCAAAAGCCTGCATTGAATTTCAAACCTCTCCGCAGTGCTCATATGGAGTGAGGGCATTTGGCGCTGTTGATGGTGATTCGTCCGTTGGATGGAGACGTTAAGCTTTGAGTAGACCCCTTGGTGCTTTTCTCCCTTCCTATTATCATATACCACGTTATTCATTTCATCTTATTAACTCCTCTGATGAGGTTGACTTGAAGATGGCTATTCGGTCGTAAAAACCAGCCACGACAGATTCATCTCAGATCATACTCGACACCGTAGAGAAACAGGACAAGGGTTGGAGAAACAAACAAACAAACAAACAAACAAGACTCAGACAGGCGGAATTTCGTCCTTTCTTCCTCTTTCGTTCTTTCTTCCTTTCGCATCCAAGTAAGTCCGCTGATCCAAGCTTCTCGCATTTAAAATGTCAGTAATAGAGCTGGAATTCGATCTCCCATCCTTCGGTCCAGAAGGTGAGCGGGTAACCATACAAAACCACAATTAACTACGAATACACACCCGTAGGGACACCAGAATAACGCAACTTATAATCAGAGACATCTCTCACATGTGGTAAGTACAGGATTACGAAGTCGCGAAGGACAACGAAGTATTTCTGTAATTGTGATACTGCACATGTGCGGAGCAACGAAGGTCCGATTAAGTTGCAGTAAAAAAATGCTTCATACATGATGCCAAGTGGCACAGTGAGGAAGGAAGAAATGGTAGGATGGAGCACACTAATGAGAGAATGCACTGTATGTGAACCGAGGGCGAGTTCACGTGCGCGGAAGTCATAAATACTAATTACTGTATAATATTCACAAAGCAGTTGCTTGTTTTCTGTCTTTCTACTTTAGCGAATCTGCATAACGGAACAGGCTTTATTAATGAAAAGTTCATCACATGTTGGAATCACACACTCCTCCTTCACTCCAAATCTCTCTCTCTAGCGAGAGGGCAATTAAATTCCATGACATACGTACAACGCATACATACCCTACAAGTAGACATCCACACGGTGACTAAGGCAGAGTCTTGTATGAACAAATCATCTCAACGAACCATAAGTTACACATATTTTCTTAACATACTGTATTTGTTTAGTTACTGAATCACGTCACAAGCTGTTTGTTTCATGATCAGCCTCGGGTAGTTGTTCCACTGTAGCCTATTTTAATGCAATTTCCTCAATTGTGCCGAAAGTTGAAAGGCTAAAGGGCCCAAAAAGGTTTCAAATTATGAGTCTTGAAAAGTTCTACCAAAATAATTAAAAAACCGAATATTGAAAGTCACTTCCGGTCTAAATGCAGTTCCGAAAAACAGGGTGTTTCTTTATTCGTTTTCTTTTATATTAAAATCCTATCCAAATAAACGTATTTACATAATTCGCTTTTAATATGTTCCTTGGTTCATTACCCTCAGGCCTTTTTTATTTTTGAAAAATGTATCTGAGAGTTTTTCCATTTTCTTGTAGAGTGTTTCTTTCTTGATGTACATTATTATCCTGAAATTTTGATTCTATGATCTTTCAAAATTGTCCTTTCTTTTGGATCGAGTTTCTCCATCTGCCCTTTGAAATGCATGCTCAGTTTTTCTGCTGGAATGCCGGCCAATGAAGGTAGGATTTAAAAAGATAGAAAATGTCAAGTCCCTGTGGTTGAAATCCGCATGAATACGAAGTCCTGAGGCCGATTATCGCAAGATTAGCAATTACGTAAAGCTACAAGTTACCTGTGCTTGGCATCAATGAACTCGAAAGGGTTGAGGTCACCTCATTTCGACTGCTGGAATGTATTTAACAATCCTCATGTCCCCAGATTTAGATTCCGTCCATACCCGAAATAAAACCTCATATTACCTTTACTTCAGGGCAATCTCCCTTGTGATGGTGTAACTTGAAATAAGGGAGACAAAATGTCACACACTGAAAAAAACAAAACCAGTGAAATAAAAAAGGAGCTTGGTAAACACAGTTCTGTCTGTAGCTGGGAGCAACACTGGTGGACTGTATATTGACAAAGTCTAAATAAAACAAAACAAAATGTCGATGTGGCGCTTTTTACGTCGAATGCTACTATGTAGAACAGCTCCGGGACAAGTCATAATATTCTTGGCCGGCTATTAACGGCCGCATGCATGACAGCTGGCGGCCAGGACTTGCTACCTTTTGTGTGTTTCCCGCAAGCTTCTACAACTCGAGCTACACAAAAGACCTAGTTGTAGTGCGCTCACCGCCATGTTGATTGAGAGGCCACGATAACAGAAGCATATTGCTTAAATGACTAAACGAAACTATTACAAAAAAATATATACATATATATTTCAGCGAATAGCAGCATCAAAAGAATCTGTCCGATGAACGGAGAATAACATTAAGTTCGAAAGAAACAAAAATGATAGGCTACGTAGAAATGAAACAATTTCACGGCAATTCGAGTCTAGTTTGTGCCATGCTATGCTATTTCACTTCTCTGCTCTCTACCAGAACGGTAGGAACGTTATTTTCACTAAATACGTATTAAGTACAAACATCCTAACGAGGATACTTATAGCTTACTGTTTAAAGTACCCGTATTGCTATTTAAATCTGAATCAATCAAACAAACGAAAATAAATAAATTTGAAAAGTGGAACGAGGGCTGGAACGGGGTCCGCTCAGCCTCGGGAGGTCAACCGAGTAGATTCACCTCAGCCATACTCGAAGTAGTTTCCCACTTCTCCAGGCAAATGCCGGAATGGTATCTGGTAATTCTTCCCAGTTGTATCCCCTGACCCAAAGTCTCAAGTTCTAGGACACTGCCCTTGAGGCGGTAGAGGTGGGATCCCTCGCTGAGTCTAAGAGAAAACCCAATCCTGGAGCGTAAACAGATTAAGAAAGAAAGAAAGAAAGAAAGAAAGAAAGAAAGAAAGAAAGAAAGAAAGAAAGAAAGGGACATATAGTGAAAATGGTTGAAAGAAATATGCTGCGATGGTTTGGCCATATGATAAGAATGTAAGAAGATCGCAAACCAAAGGAAGTTCTTAAAGCCCAGCCTGAGGGTTAAAGAGGATGAGTCCAGGGTCAGGAGTTTATGGAAAGGATAACCCGGAAGAAACGGAAGAGTGTATCAGAAATCCGTAAACCTGCACCGGACCGGAAAACATACAAGAAATAAGTAAACGTTACCCGACACTTAGAGACATAAAGGGAGAGAAAAGTAGGCTTGACACTCGACCCTGAGACCCACAGCTCAATAGAAAGGGTCGTAAACATTTTCAGCACCATACTACCTATTCATATTTATTTATATCAAACAATGAACAGGCAGAAGAACAATCAAATGGACATTGGCCCAGTGGATCTCATGAAGCAACAGGCCCCAGGACATTAGCTGCCACCTCCTCCGTTAGAAATGATAATTAGACATTCAAGACGTACTGGAGCACTGCCGTTCTCGGGAACAATAACCAAGAGCGAAATTGGACATTGTTTAAACAATGCAGCTCTAGAGAGCGCGATGGGCATTCGTAATTGATACCGGGCCGCCCCAGATAAAATGAGGTGCTTGCCTTCAATGGGATATCTTCCATATCATGCAGCGGTCGAACACCACTGGCGAGGAAACCAAGCCGACAGCTATTCAACCTATGAAGCCCGGCGACATGAAATATGACGGTAGGGTACACGGCAACATAATGAAGAGTGGTTAGGCATTCAAGGCTGCATTATCAAAATTCCTGTCAGTTACTTCGTATTTGAGAGTGCTTAAATAAGTGGCATCACTGAAATAATAATAATAATAATAATAATAATAATAATAATAATAATAATAATAATAATAATAATAATAATAATAATAAGTGGATTATTTTCTTTTTGAAAATAGGTCTAAAACTCTGGGGTGTAGGGTAGCAGGCTAGCTTGTTAATCGCAGGCCACGAGATCGATTCTCTTAATCGTATTATGGGGGCTAAACGGGTTTCATTAAGCCTTCTGAGATCAACTGAGGAGGCAGTGGAATCCACCAAAAACACCAAGCAATGGATTAAAGTTGTACTCACGCCGACCAAGTGAAACTAATATCTGCAGGCCATCAGGTTGGGCAGCAGTTGTCTTGGATAGCCAAAGTGCGAAATGGGTTGTATATACCACTGCACTGGTTCTTTGGTAATAACCTCTTATTCTTCTGTTTTGTGATATTTTCTTTCATATTGTGACATTGGCCTCCCCTGTGGTGTAGTGGTTAGCGTGATTAGCTGCCACCCCTGAAGGACCCGGTTCGATTTCATGCTCTGCAACAAAATTTGAAAAGTGGAACGAGGGCTGTAACGGTGTCCACTCAGCCTCGGGAGGTCAACTGAGTAGAGGCAGGTTTGATTCCCTCCTCAGCCATCTTCAAAGTGGTTCTCCGCGGTTTTCCACTTCTTCTCCAGGCAAATGCTGGGGTGGTACTTAACTTAAGGCTACGGCCGCTTCCTTCCTCTTCCTTGTCTATCTCTCTATCTCTTCCAATCTTCCCATCCCCCCGCAAGGCCCCTGTACAGCACAGCAGGTGAGGCCACCTAGGCGATGTACCGGTCCTCAATTCCAGTTGTATCCTCCCGACCTAAAATACCTCGCTCCAGGACACTGCCCTTGAGGCGGTAGAGGTGGGGTCCCTCGTCGAGTCCGAGTGAAAACCAACCCTGGGGGGCAAACGGATTAAGAACGAAAGAAAGATTGTGACATTGGACAGTTTTGTATTCTACACTATTTGATTACATTTGAGCATGTCTCTAGATACTTATTTTAAATATGGTCTCACTGGAAAATGCCGTAGTCGGATGTATTAGCAATCACCATTTCCTCATTCAGGACGTTTTCTTTCTTCTTCTTTCTTTCTTTCTTTCTTTCTTATTCCGTTTACCGCCCAGGATTGTTTTTCCCCCGGACTCAGTCAGGGATTCCACCTCAAGGGCAGTGTCCGTGAGCTTGAGACTTTGGGTCGAGGATACAACTGAAAGGAGGACCAGTACCTCGCCTACAGAGGTGATATCAGGATGTTTATAGGGCAATAATAATAATAATAATAATAATAATAATAATAATAATAATAATAATAATAATAATAATAATAATAATAATAATAATAATAATAATATTGGCTTTACGTCCCAATAACTTCTATTACGGTTTTGGGAGTTTTATAGGACATATCTGTACCGGCATCGAAGGAAATATGTGAATCATCAATGCAGGGAAATATTACGTTGGAGTAAGAGAATGACACCATCCTTTCGTATATTTGGAGATGAAATTGGAATGTTTTGAAAATAATATCGGCGATAACATTCGCCTCACCAATCCATCGTCGGAGGAGGACACTACCTCGCGCAGTGCTGTCAACATGTCTTGACATTACCAGGTGACAACGAACAAGCCAAGAGGTTAGGAGCGGGCAGAATAAATGGTCAGCAAACGATCGTGTTTATTTAGTTAAAAGATATTGTTGACAAATATTCTTAACGTCGAGTATGAGACCGTGGCTGTACACAGAGTGTGAAATAACTACATATTTTCCTTTTTCGGAGGTGAACACACAAGTGTTATTGATTTTGTTTCATTTACAGTCTATAGAGATAATGGTCAACATCCCACAATAAGTGGATGCATGTTTGTTGGCTGGCAGAGGAGACGCCCACCTTACAGCAACTACACGAGAACTCTGGCTCAAAAACTGTCCAGTGGACCTCAGCAGCCTCCACAGTTCCACAACGATTATTACTACTGGTGGTTATGGGTTTTATTATTATTATTATTATTATTATTATTATTATTATTATTATTATTATTATTATTATTATTGTCCGTTTCACCCTCTTTGGGGTACGATAGGTCTATCAATGGTTAGTGAGTCGTGTTTTCCTGTCCTCCCAGTACTTTTTCATTCTTTCAGATCTTGCCTTCCTCTCTTCTTCAGAAATTCTATACAGTCGTTTGGGCTTCTCCCTGTCCTGAAACCTCTTTATTTTATCTTTGGTTATTTTCTTTGAAGATCCATCTACAAGCATCTCTTCTGTAATTTGGAATTCTCGTAGGTCCTTCTCAGTTTCCTTAAACCACAACGATTATTACTACTGGTGGTTGCGGATTTTATAATAATAATAATATTAATAATAATATTAATAATAATAATAATAATGAAAATGAAAATGAAAATGAAAACCTAAAACCTGTTTTCCAGTCATTATCCGGGTCAGGGATGTAATGAATGAAGCAGATATAGGCTATTAGTACGATGGGGTCGCCACTCCCAAAGTGATTTATTAATGACTGATAAATGCTATGAAATGAGAATGGAGAGAGTTGCTGGAATGAAAGATGACAGGGAAAACCGGAGTACCCGGAGAAAAACCTGTCATACCTCCGCTTTGTCCAGCACAAATCTCACATGGAGTGACCGGGATTTGAACCACGCTCTGCCGTCTGAGCCACGGAGGCTCTAATAATAATAATAATAATAATAATAATAATAATAATAATAATAATAATAATAATAATGTTAGAAATATGCAAGCATTTATGACCTAAAATGTACTAGAGTATGAATTTGGTCACATTTTGGATATTTTCAAAATTTTGCCATTGTTTAATTTAACATTATATTGAAAATATACTTTTACAATTTTGAACATTCAGTAATAATAAATAAGTAATAATATTAATTTTATCATTATATTTTGAATTTATTTAATTACTCATTCCAGA
Organism: Anabrus simplex; assembly: GCF_040414725.1. Classification (NCBI taxonomy): domain Eukaryota; kingdom Metazoa; phylum Arthropoda; class Insecta; order Orthoptera; family Tettigoniidae; genus Anabrus; species Anabrus simplex. The sequence goes on from NC_090268.1 coordinate 29,285,022, forward strand.
GGTAACTCTAGACTGTGCACAGAATGAAATAAATGCTACATTTTGAAGGACGATCAGAAAGAATTACAATGGCAAATTGTATATATTTTAAAGTTTTCAAATGGGAACGATCTTCTATTTTCACGTAACGGGAAAAAGACCGCTCAACATCGCAGGATGTTATTGGGGCATATTTCAAATACGTCGAATTGATAGCGTTCAATATTGAGGGTCACTATTCCGTCGCTTTATACGCATCTGTCTCTTTCTATACAGATTACTATACGCGAACTTTTTCTTGAGCCCGATTTTTACGGGGTGAGAGGTGAGGAGGGAGCGCTGACGGTTCCGGTTATACTGCCAACTGGATGGAAATAAAATCTGAATTGAATCGATAATATGATCGATCGATATGAATTTTCTAAACATTTAATATCTTACGTCAACAACTCTGTCACACATACATTATTTAACATTATATAACATTTATCGATGGGAATCTTGTTCCTAGCATGAATTATATAGTTTGGCTTTGCTGTGTAAACAACATCAGTACTAGTTCGTAAAGTGTACGCCAGATGTCGCACAGCGATGCATAGTTTGTATTTCAAAGGTTGCCAATATGGATGTCGAAGATAACCGAGGTCTACCGATTCAGCTCTAGCGAGCTCAGGGCTCAAGAAAAGGTTCGCGTATAGTACTCTCCTCGTTCACATAAATATATATTTCTAAGAAAATGTTAGAAATTACAGACAACAAATAGGAGATGAAAAAAATAAGTATTTGAGACGACTGAAAGAGGTATGCGAAAATGGAATTAAAAGATAAAAATATGGTAAAAACACGACAATTCATGGGGGAAATATGACCATAATATGAAAAATTACCGGAAAATGACAAAAACGTTTAAAGAGCCAAAATATGACTTTACATGCCCCGTGAAAATTGCATAATTTTAGTCACCGTACAAGATATTAGAATCATTCCGTATTGACGGTTTTCACTTTACAAAGGTGAAAAATGAGAGTATCCTTCTAATTCAATACAATAAATATTCCGTCATTAGACGGAGTAAACAAATTCAAACATGTTTCATCTCGTTTGAGCCATATTCAGTGAAAAATTATATATATTATATAATTAACACCTTTTCACTGAATTTTGTCGCAGTGGGTTGTTTTTTGCTCTGCATATTGATGTAAATATTGTATATTTGTGCTAATTTTGTTTCTGTCTAGGATCTCTTTTGTTTGTTTTTTCATTTGCTCCTTCATTATGTTTTTTTAGCATTTTTTCAACTTATATTATGTAAATTATTTCAAATCTCCCCTCATTTTTCACTGAAGATGGCTCAAACGAGCCGAAACATGTTTGAATTTGTTTACTCCGTCTAATGACGGAATATTTATTGTATTGAATTAGGAGGATACTCTCATTTTTCACCTTTGTAAAGTTAGTCACCGTAGATAAAATTATGCTTAACTTGTATTTTGCAAGGAAATTATATACAGAAACAAATTATGACATCATAAACATCCGGGCCCTAATTATTATTATTATTTTCAATTTGCTTTATGCCACCCCGACACAGATATGGCGATGAGATAGGAGACGGTTAGAAGTGGGAAGGAAGCGGCGTGGTATTAATGTACAGGCCCATCATTTTCCTGGTGTAAAATGTAAAACCACGGAAAACCGTCTTCAGGGCTGTCGGCAGTGTGGTTCGAAACCACTATTTCCCGAATAAATGCTTATAGCTACTCCACCAAACAGCACAGCAACTTGCTTGGCACGGTTTTCATATTGTGACTTCTAAACAACCCTACCACAATACACCCGCAGGAGTTCTTTTACGTGCCAGTAAATCTACCAACACGAGGCTGACGTATTTGAGCACCTTCAAATAGCATCTGACTGAATAACCTGCCAAGTTGGGGTCAGAAGGCCAGCGCTGTAATGTCCGAGCTACTCAGGTCGGCGTGTGTGCAAGTAGTACAGGTAGTAGGAGAGCATCATTGTATGCTGTATGTTGGGTATTTAGCCCAAAGGCTGGTTTGATCCTCTACAGCTCTACCAACAGCTGTCATAGATTGCATTACGGCCGTCAAGCCCAAGCCGGTCACATAAAGAGAAGATTCTGCTACAGTGGTGCCAGTGCACTTTCCAATCAGAGAGGGTCTTGCTACAATACCAGCGGGACCAGAGCCAACAACAAGACGTGATCTGACAAAATAAGTTCATGTTATGCAAAAAACAGACAACTCTCGGTAACGACGGACAAGTGTTAGCTGCAATAAAAAACGTTCAAGAAGTTCATTGTTTCCAAGAAACATTCAGGCAAGCAACTCAATGTTGAGAACATGCTAGGTATGTGAGCTAATTAAAATATAATACAGTATGAGAATATATTCTTCATTTATGCCTAAAAATTACAATCCTTTTCGTAATCATCGTTATCCGGTCAATTAGATTAGCAGTTTGCCTTTATCTACAACTGCGAGCGCTAATGTGAGTCAATGCAGAGTTTCACTTAAACTCTTTACACTCGGTGTGGACATTAAAAAAAAGCTCCAGAGGGTACTGAACCGAGGAACACATTACAGAAAGAATTCTGTACGTTAATTTGGCTAGGATGTGAATCAAACGTTTTTTTGCTAGTAGCTTTACGTCGCACCGACACAGATAGGTCTTATGGCGACGATGGGATAGGAAAGGCCTAGGAGTTGGAAGAAGCCGTGGCCTTAATTAAGGTGCAGCCCCAGCATTTGCCTGGTGTGAAAATGGGAAACCACGGAAAACCCTCTTCAGGGCTGCCAACAGTGGGATTCGAACCCACTATCTCCCGGCTGCAAGGTCACAGATACGGGCCCCTAACCGCACGCCCAACTCGCCCGGTGTGGATCAAAAAGAAAACGAGTTGAAAAACAAGCTATTTTAGACTGTTTTTCCGAAACCGCATTTGGGCCGGAAGTGATTTTCTAAATTTGTTTCCTTAGTTTGATAGAGCTATCCAAGACTCAAAATTTGAAACCTTTTCGGGCTCTTTAGCCCTTCAACTTTCGGCACAATTGAGGAAGTTGCTTAATTTTACGTTTTTTGTGGTATGGAGACCCCTGCTTTAACTGCTAGGAAACGTTTTCAACGTTAAAATCGAGGATATACCCTCTCGGAAGACAGCATCCTAATCCACGGGACATGCGTCTATGGCACGTGTACACGAAAGCTGGGAACAGAGACCGAAAGAAAAAGCTAGTGTTTCTCCGCAATCCAGTTGGGCAGATAAGTCGTCCGATGCTGCCTATAGCTCCCATAGAGGATGATCAGCGTGAAAAGAACGCTGGGATCTAACGGAGACCTCTGTTCAGGGACCTATTTTTTTAAAAGCAGAAATTGCTTTCTCCTTCTATTCTTAGAATAATAATGTCTCTATAGTTATTAAAGTGTTTCGGAAACGATAGAAAGTGACACGAAATGAACGGTGGTGATATTTGTCCTTATTTTGGCGACATATCATCCAAGACGTACTTAGGTCTAAATACACACTCACACCGGCATTATGATTAAATGTATCCTACACTTGCCGACTCAGAAAGTGACGGTCCCCTGGAAGGTGAGGTTGCCCGCAACACGCACAGTGGGAGGCTAGCACATGCAACGTGGCCTCCTTGCCGAGTTACGTTCTATTTCATTGTCCTTATACGACTGTAAGACATGGCTTGTTACGTCTCTCTGCCTGGGACCTAATATATCCTTCCAGTGATCACCAGATGTAATATAGGTGCACTATGTTTTGTCCGACGGTCGTGTCGTAGTTTTGTGAACTGCCTCCGAACGTGCAGGGTCTTTCAACCAAGGAGGTAGCCGCGCGTACTAAATCGTGAGTTCTGCCGCTCGCTTCTGGTGTCAAGTGTGCAACTCTCGTTATAGTAAAAGAATATGTATATGTATATTTATTCTTGCATTGACTTACACGGCGAATCACGCAACTTCCTTTGTTTAATCTAGCCATTATTGTCAGTGAGATGGCTTAATTGTGGCCCTGAATACGGTTGTTAGAGGGGTAAGAGGACCGCCAACCACCGTTGTCCTCTTCCAGGCGTGTAGCGTGGGATCGATTAGGGCAGCGGCGTACGTACTGTCAGCTGCACTGACAATCCCAAAACATGTTGTATGTATTTGGTGGGGTTTCGGGCCAGATCTCCGCAATTAGTCACTTCGTCTCGGTCTATACGTTTCCGATGCGATTCATGTCTGCCACACAATGATGCAGTCGATATACTCAATCTGACCTTGTCTTGAGAGCCATTTCTGAACTAATTCTGCGGAAGTTTTATAACAACGGCGGGATGAGCATAATATTGCTTGAAATGTGCACATACTGGCCAGCGGTGAGACGTTGCTCCATTCTGTGCAATATTTCTATCGCGCGAGAGCTCATCTAACCCCCCCAACACGCTACAGATACACGGCCAGTGCGCCGATGCTCGGCCACGTATACTGGATTGTATTGGGGACCCGAAAGGTGGAACACGCGTACCGGCCAATCGTTCGCCGCGGAAAACATGCTGTCGTCGGAGAATATGACATACGACTAATCATGTAGCATGTTTTCCTAGGCAAAGGCAAGGCAGTAGGCCTATATCCTCTGCTAATCACTGAGCTTTTGTTTCTTATCAGTTCGCCGGGAATGAAAACCTGCCTCACTCAGGTGTCTGAAAACCGTCCTTGAGCTGCCTGGAAAACGCGTAGCCGGGCGTAGCTGCACGGCGTTCATGAACGGGGTCGAGTGGACCTTGGCGATCAGCCAATCGGCCTGTTCCCGGTTGGAGACCGGCCACGAACTCGAGCCAGCATGTCGGCTTACGTGTCCCGATTCTTGGAAACGTCTTATCCAGAGAGTCGCCATACTCCTTGGGATGCCGTAGCGTCGTCCCTTCTCTGTTGCGGTTAGATTTCCTCGTTGAACAACTACCCACTCACGGATGCGGGGTCCTTGGTGTGACATAGTTGCTGGTAGAATGATCTACCTGTGTGTAGTAACCCTGATAGGTGCATTCTGCCATCTGGTTGGTTTGCCAGCTGCTGCTGCTATTGCCGGCGAAGTGAAAAACAAAAATTCCCAAGAGATTCAAACCAGTTACCTTCCAACTGTGAACTTGAGTTCGTACACTACTGGGTTACGCGCTTTACGTAAACGCACGGATAACACACCTAAGTTATTAGTCTGCCTGCGACCTTTCACCTCGCTCGCACTTACGAACGTTTACAGGAAACTGTGCCATCTAATTGCTTCTCACACTCGCCGATGCTTCAGTTATGATGGCGACTTCTATATGAGCAATGCTTCATTGCCCCTGAGTACTGAACTAGGAACCACAACAACGCTAGTCAATGTACTCCGCGTTCACTTTGTTTCGCAAGTGTACAACTACTCGTAACTCTGTTACATCTGGTGACAGCATCTGATATACCTGGTCTGTCAATAGGCTTTACGGCTCCTTATACGGTTTCGAATGCATAAATCTCACCAGTTTTACAACATGACGCTTCTAAACCACAGAGTGGAAACTCGTCAAACAGTCCACCATAATTCTTCCTTTGTCTACGAGACTTCGGTCGACCACTCCTAAACTCCTGTCACGAATTACGGATATTAACGCATAAATGTCCAACCGCAAGGTGCACAACAGTGTTTGTTGGAAGATTAGGTCCGTTACTGTGCTCGTGAGATTAGCTTACTGCCTGGTTCGTCAAGCTTCGAATCCGGATTTTTAAAAAACAATTTGGTTTACCTATGGCGACGATGGGATAGGAAAGGGCTAGTAGTGGGAAAGAAGCGACCGTGGCCTTAATTAAGGTAGCATTTGCTTGGGAAAAGCCTTCTTCAGGGCTGCTAACAGTGGGGTTCAAGTCCACTATCTCTCGAATGTAAGCTCACAGATGCACGCCCCTAACCACACGGTCAGCTCGCTCGGCTAACCTTGGATCTGTTGCAAATTTAAAAATGGTTAGATAAATAGAGTAAGGTGCACTCAGCCTCGATTTTTAACAAAACTAAGGAGATAAAATTCCTCCCTCTCAAAAATGCGGTAAGTGATCGTTGCTTCCCACTTTAACTCTAGACGAAAGTCGGAGCGATTCCTAATTTAGAAAATGGCGGCTTCTTTCCCAGTTGGTGTCCGAAGTAAAATTACTAATTTACTGCTGAGATTGGAACGATATTCGAACATCAGTCAGCTGTAATCCAATGAGCTAATCACGCCCCCATACTGATCACGTATTACTTTTCATAATTACAAAGTCTATGTCCGACTCGTTGGCTGAATGACCCGGGTTCGATTCCCGGCCGGGTCGGGGATTTTAACCTTCATTGGTTAATTCCAGTGGCTCGGGGGCTCTGTGTTTGTGCTGCCCGCAACATCCCTGCAACACACACACTACACATAGCACTATCCTCCATCACAATAACACGCAGTTACCTACACATGGCAGCCGCTGCCCAGCCTCATCGGAGGGTTTGCCTTACAATGGCTGCACTCAGCTAGAAATAGTCACACGAAATTATTATTACCAAGTCTGTGTAGAATTACGAATAGACACGAACAGAGACAAAACAGTTACTCAGGTTCTCTTTGATTTCAAACACAAACACACACACACACGCAGAGAGAGAGAGAGAGAGAGAGAGAGAGAGAGAGAGAGAGGGGGGGAGTGGGGGAGAGAGAGAGGGGGGAGTGGGGGAGAGAGAGAGGGAGAGAGAGAGGGGGGGAGAGGGAAGGAAGTTATCCATTATGTTCCATGATCCCTACAGGAGACACAATGGAAGAGTATGGAATTTAAGTATTTGAAATTAAATTAATATAAATTGACCCCATCTCGTCCTTTTCGGAACAGACATTAACTAACAAACTATTTGTGATTTCAGTCCATCAACATGTTGATATTACTAGGACATTATTATTATTATTGTGGTTGTTATTATTATGATTATGATTTACCCTTTATCTTTCTTTCTTAATCCTTTTACCTCTAGGGTTGGTTTTTCCCTCCGACTCAGAGAAAGATCCCACATCTATCGCCTCAAGGGCATCAAAGTTTGGATCGGAGGATGAAACTGGGAAGAAGGACCAGTACCTCTCCCAGGCGGCCTCACCTGCTATGTTGAACAGGGACGTTGTCGAGGATGGGAAGATCGAAAGGGATAGACAAAGATGAGAGAAGGAAGCGGCCGTGGCCTGAAGTTAGGTACCATCCCGGCATTTGCCTGGTGGAGAATGGAGAAGTGGGAATCACGGAAAACCACTTCGAGAATGGCTGAGGTGGGAATCGAACCCACCTCTACTCAGCTGACCTCCCGAAGCTGAGTGGACCCGTTCCAGCCCTTGTACCACTTTTCAAATTTTGTGGCAGAGCCGGGAATCGAACTCGGGACTCCGCAGGTGGCAGCTAATCACAGTAACCACTACAGTACAGAGGCGGACACATGTTGATTTTACTAAGACATTATTACTAACCCTTTATCAATAATTAATACTGGCGAACAAACCTCCTAGGGAAAAACGTGCATTTGATATTGTTGTATATTGGTTACCGACACATCCGAAAATCGAACAACAGTGAAGTTATTTAAGCTTCAAATGTCAGCACAAATTGTTATAATTAATGTAACATTTAGAATACGATCGAAGGTTTATGACTACTACTTGTTCTCTTATCAGTCTGTTGATTACATTGAAATCCCGCTTTATGCAGCCTCCGCTCTTCGAGTTCACAATAAAACGTGCGCAGATAGCAATTGTTAGTGGTGGGTAAGTAAGAATATAATTTTTACAAGGGAATAAACCATTTACCATTAAAATCCCACGGCCCTATCGGAAATCGAGCCCGGAACCCCGAGTCCCAAAATTCAAGATACTGGCTATTCAGCCTTTTAGCCGGACGTCCAAAGGGAATGGATCTTGGGCGACGAATTTGAAACAGAAATATCACTTAGAGCCATTCATATTTCTCAGCTGCATATCCGAGAAATTGCATTAACTCAAGTGAAGATATACTGAGTTAGCTATATTATTTTAAATGATTCCATACCAATACACACAAGTATTTTCTGGAGTAGAAGTATCTTTATTACGCTGCGGAGTTCTAAAGCCACACAGCTGACAGATAAACAATCGTAACGCACACAACTCTTACTGAATGCATAAGAATTTAAATCATTTTTATAGTCTGCGTTTGTTTTGTAAAACCGTATGGTTGCCCAACAAATAAATTTCGGAGTGGGAATATATGAATCATTCCTATATATTGTAAAGAGAAATATTGTTATGATCGTAGTAAAGAACGGGACTAAAGCAGGCTAAAAAGTGAAGGGAAGTCGAAGGTAAACAGAACACGAGCAAATCTCAGCGGAGGAAGAACTAGTGCTGTCATACGGAACAAGAGAAGGATTTCCAAAAATAAGGCTAATATTTAAAGGAATATTAATATCAATCCAGATACAACAATAATAATAACTTTCTTAGTTTTAGCCTATATACCGCTAACTACTATTATGTTTTCGGAGTTACCGAAATTTTATCCTGCAGAAACTCTTTCACGCGCCAGTAAATCTACCGACACGAGGCTGGCGTATCTGAGACCTTCGCATAGACTCTTCTGCAAAAATCCACAGTTCTGGCAAGCAACTCAGTGTTGAAAACATCCTAGGAACATGAGCTACGAATTGTAGGTAAATAAAATATGATTAAGTATGAGAATATATTCTTTATTTATTCCTAAAATTTACAACCATTTTCTTAATCATAGTTATCCGGTCGATTAGATTAGCAGTTTGCATTTTTCTACCATTACGAGCGCTAATGTGAGTCAATGCATTGTTTCACTTAACTACCACTACGAGCGATAATGTGAGCCAATGCATTGTTTCACTTAACTACCACTACGAGCGTTAATGTGAGCCAATGCATTGTTTCACTTAACTACCACTACGAGCGCTAACGTGAGTCAATGCATTGCTTCACTTAAGCACCACTACGAGCGTTAATGTGAGCCAATGCATTGTTTCACTTAAGTACCATTACGAGCGCTAATATGAGTCAATGCATTGTTTCATTTAACTACCATTACGAGCGCTAATGTGAGTCAATGCATTGTTTCACTTAACTACCACTACGAGCGCTAATGTGAGTCAATGCATTGTTTCACTTAACTACCATTACGAGCGCTAATTTGAGTCAATGCATTGTTTCACTTAAGCACCACTACGAGCGCTAATTTGAGTCAATGCATTGTTTCACTTAACTACCACTACGAGCGCTAATGTGAGTCAATGCAGAGTTTTACTTAAGCCCTAATAACTACATACTGTGTGGACATTTTTCAAAAAATCAGAAAACTCCTGAGAGTATTGAAGCAAGGAACACATTACAAAAAGAATTATGTAAATAAGTTAATTTGTCTGAGATCTGAATAAAAAAGAAAACGAGTAAAGGAAGAAGCAATTTTAGGCTGTTTTTCCGGAACTGCATTTAAGCCGGAAGTAATTTTCGAAATTTGCCTTTTTTATTTTTAGTTTGATAGAGCTATCTAAGACTTACAATTTGAAACCTTTCCTGGCCCTTTAGCCCTTCAACTTTCGGCACAATATTTCTGAAATTGCTTAATTTTATGTTTATCTTAGTATGGGTACCTCTACTGTGTTTGTTATGAACTGTTTTCAACAATAAAAAATATAATATATATATATATTTTTTTACTGTGCACCATGAAATAACCGTGAGAGTATAATAAATGTTGATGACGACGTGTGTCCCATTTGCGTTTAATTCTGAGTGCTTGCGCAAAAGTGACAGTAAAGGGAAAGGAGGAGCGGGTAAGTGTCCCTCTCTCATTCAAAGAAGACACCAATCAGGGCCCTAGTAGCAGTGTGATGTCCGAGGCAGAAACTTGAGTGAACACGCAGCATGCGTCGACGACACATTCGACAAGCCTTTGTCCAGCTAAATGAGTTTGAGAAGAACCCAATCTGCAGGAAGGGGAGTTAGGGATTGGAATAACTTACCAAGGGAGATGTTCAATAAATTTCCAATTTCTTTGTAATCATTTAAGGAAAGGCTAGGAAAACAACAGATAAGGAATCTGCCACCTGGGCGACTGCCCTAAATGCAGATCACTAGTGGCTGATTGATTGATTACTGCCACCTGTGTCCGCGCTACGGGTGCTCCAACACTGTACTATACCCGAATATTGAAAGAAGCATTCTGACAGATAAGGCTGGAGGGAGGAGCATTGCACGGTGTTGCCACTTTTCTGCATTCCTTTCTCCTTCTCTTCGTTTCCGGCTCTCTTGTTCGATCGTTCAGACCGCTCAGAAGTGAGACGTTTGCCAACTCCAAGCCGCCCAGCAGGCTTATCTCCATGACAACCGCAGTGGACCCGTCCTCGTTTCCATGACAACCATTACTCCTTTCTTTTTGCTATTTGCTTTTACGTCGCACCGACGATGGGATGGGAAAGGGCTAGGAAGTGGAAGGAAGCGGCCGTGGCCTTAAGGTACAGCCCCGGCATTTGCCTGGTGTGAAAATGGGAAACCACTGAAAACCATCTTCAGGGCTGCCGACAGTGGGGCTCGAACCCACGATCTCCCGATTACTGGATACTGGCCGCACTTAAGCGACTGCAGCTATCGAGCTCGGTCCCATAACTCCTAATCTCTTATTCCCACCCAGGCAGGTAGTAAACGGACCTCCCTCTAAGAAATGTCAGAATGCTTCTTTAAGTATTACGACCTGTTACCCTGCAATAAATGCTTGATGCGGTACAATATTTCGATGCCTTCTTCATACGATGATGCCCTGTGCCTGTAACCATTTACGTGCCCCTGAAGTGGCTGCTTTATAGGACGCTTGTTCTTTTCTTTGTTTTGGCAAATGAGACTACTAACTACCGGACTGAGCAGGGATCTAAACTGTCAACTTGAGCTCAGAAGACCAGAGCTCTACTGTCCAAACTACTCAACCCAACTGAGGAATACATCAGTGTGGTGTATAAGTTGTAAAAGGCCGTGAGAAATAGTTTCCTCAATCTGCGTCTCGTCAAATATCGGTCAGGGTCAGCTCGTTACAATCATTTTTAAAGAGACAAGTTATCTCAAAATTCTTTCTCAAAATGTTCCTCGAAGGCGAGACATGCGATAGGTTTTATTTAAATGGAAAATAATTAGGTAATAACAATATTGGAAAGGGATTTCTCGTCACCAGGGCTCGGAAGCTGAAGACCTACAGACTGTCCAAGAAAGACTTGTAAAAATACATATGAATATCCACAAAAAAGGACCTAAAACTGGAAAAAAGGACGTAAAATTGCGATCGAAATTCAGTCATAATTTTGGTTTTAATTACATATTTAACAAAGGAATATAAAAATTAAAAATGCAAAACTCTGGTGTTATCCAACATAGAGTGCAAAAATGTATGAGTGAAATACTTCTTCGTTCAGACATATATTTTTACATTAACATAATTTAAAAAAAATTCGTGTGTGTTAAAAAAGTACTTGGAGAATTTAGAATGAAATGTTATTTTCCACCTAGAATGAATTCAGGGAACCCGCAATGGACATTCTGGAGGAAGAAATTGAAATTACTATAACTGGAACCACATTTGATTTGACCACACTAGGTTTACAGAAACTGGAATTTGGAAACCTTACCTCAGTTGGCTTTGCAGTATATCATAGTAGTGATCTCCAGGTTCCTAGGGGTAAAGTCCCGTCACTTTTCAGACGGCACGTCGCGAAACATCTCTCCTCATCTACGGATGTTAGGGATTCATATGTGAAGCAAGTGAGGTCTTCCTTTTCAAAAACACTCACATCAAAAAATTTTCCTTTCAATGTTTCACTTATCTTGCATAAAATTTGATACCCCTGTTTTTTTCCAAGCATTAATTTCATTTCTTGATTTCACTTCGTTTTCGTTTTTTTCTCTCTCACTAGAGAAAAGATGTTTAAGAGGTGGATGAATTAATGATTATTCGAATTGAGAATGGGCAGTATAAATGTAGTCGAAAGAATGGGAAGTTGCTAAAAAAGTCGTTAATATCTAAAAGCAAAGGCTAAAAAGGACGTATAAGCCAAGAAATCGCCGAAAAAGGCAAAAAAATCCAGATAAAGCCCACCATTTACTAGTCTACAATAATCCAGAATGAACATATATTATGTTGGACCTGGTCTTCAGACACTCGAGAAAAAAGGATTTTTCCTCAACATCCGAGCCCTTCTCACGAGATTAGCAGGCAGCATAACATGTTGCAGAAGGAATATGAATGAAGGAATGACTGAGTGAATGATTTAATGAATGTCATCTCTTGAACAGCTAATGGAAACTAATATATAATTTTTCTCCAAATTGCTACAGAGGTGTGAATTCAGTTCCCAATGCAGTTGGAAAATTAGGTGAGGCAGCGTTTACAAGACAGCTAGGACCACCCATATGACAGGCTACCTGGTACTGCGCAGGACTTCGACTCAGAATTTCATCTTTAGATCATCTTCATCACAGTATATTATCACCATCTATCAGACCCTTCAAAATGGATTAATAAGCATAATAATATTGATGTTCCATCTCTATAACAGAGAGGAGAACCCTCCGCATTGATAATTCTGTATCCCGTTATACACAGGAGAGAGCTTATAAATCAAGGCCTGTGCACCAAAAGTTTTCCTATTCATATCGATTAAGTAATTAAGGCAACATACGTCTGACGTGTAACTCATCCAGTGGAACTGTAAGTGACCTTGGTTTTGTGGTTTTAAAATACCTAAGCGATTATGTATATTTCAATTCACTCTGCCTGATATGCTTAGCATGCAGGACCTGACTGAAGCTAATGAAATAATGCAGGCCATCCTTGAACATCATTAAAAAATGGAACTAAATTGCACGTTGCTCCTGCTCATGAACATATGAGATGAGATATGAATATGCTAATGTACACTTTTTACTCTTCTATCTCATCCTTCTGCCTCTCCCCGAAGGGAATATTTTAAAATCGAATTTTCTATCAAACCTGGAATTAAATCTACTATGACCATGGTAAAAATTCCAGCATCAATAGTCAGACGCGCAGGTAACCATGAGCTAACTTAATGACAGTTGTCCAGATAGCAGGAATATTAATTAAATCAGCACCTTCACGGCTTCACTCGGAACATGCTGAGTCAACAGAACACTTGGAGCAGGGATGTAAATAGACTTCCTTTGGGATTAAATCTAGAGGTAGGAAAAGTAACAATTACCAAATTATTAAGGACTAGTATATGTAAGAGTGTCTTCAACATCCGAAATTACTATGCGAGAAGAAAGTGAATATTAAAAATGAACATTTATGAATATAAAGGATATGAAAATGGGAGAAATCTTTGAGGATCTGTTAAAAATCGAGAAATGGAGAATTTGAAGCACTTCAAGTACTTGGAGAGCTTGTTGACAAAGGATGCCCACTGAACAAATGAAATTGGAGCAAGAATCGCCATGGTCAAAGTCGCATTCAACAAGAAGAGGACTCTGTTGACCAGCAAGTTGAACTTGGAACTGAGGAAGAAACTGGTGAAGTGCTACATCTGGAGCATTGCACTGTACGGAGCAGAGACGTGGATCATTAGAAATAGGGAGAAAAAATAACTATATATTTTTGAAATGTGGTGTTGGCGGGGAATAGAGAAGATCAAGTGGACAGATCCGGTGGCAAACGAAGATGAACTGAGAACAGTAGGAGAGAAGAAAACTATTCTGAACACTATTCTTCAGAGGAAGGCCAACTGGATCGGACACAGACAGCAGGAGCTCATACACAACGTCATCGAAGGGAAGATCAAAGCATCTACAGGACGAGAAAGAAGAAGAATTCTACATCTGGATGACATGAAAGATGGGAGGAGATACATCAGAATGAAGGAAGGAGCTGAAAACAGTGAGCATTAGTGTTAGAAATTCTCCGTTCGAAGAGAAGGACCTGCCACTAGGCAGAAGTTAGACTTCCCATGCTACGTACCGGTACATCTTACTTGTATATTCGTATAGAGTTATAACAGGTATTATATAATTTTCGTAAAAAAACATATTACATCTAGTTGTAGAACATATTCATGGCTAAACACTGAATAGGAGAAATTTATCCCAACTTTATGACTGTGACAAAGGAGGCTAAATTTACAGGAAATTGTTTCCGTTTAAGAACGAATGGTATATAAGGATTAATAGGTGCCAAATTCGTTCTTGGAATAAAAAACGTTCTTCCTGAAGCAGACTTCGCCAGATGTTCTGCAAGAACGCTATTTTTGTCCACTTTCAGCACAGAGAATCTCATTTCGTTGCACAAACATATTAGATGCGGATTTTTTTTTAAAATTTCCACCGACACAGATAGGTGTTATGGCGAGATCGGAGAGGAAAGGGCTAGGAGTGAGAAGGAAGCGGCCGTGGCCTTAATTAAGGTACATCCCCAGCATTTGCCTGGTGCGTAAATGGAAAAACACGGAAAACCATCTTCAGGGCTGCCGACAGCGGGGTCCAAACCCACTATCAGCCGGATGCAAGCTCACAGCTGCCTAACCGCACGGCCAACTTGCCAGGAAAATAAATAAATAAATACATAAATAAACAAATAAATAAATAATAATAACATTATAATAATAATAATTTCTTCCTTGTATTACGGCAACGCTGCACGCAATTCAGCAAATTACTGTAAGTGGTCAGGAAAAACAAACAGAAAAAAAATTACAGGAAAGGCAAGGCAAAGTAAACGCCTTAAGTGTGGCTGCTCTTAAGGTGACATTTAACACAGGCTTGAACCTCAATTTGAAGTAGTATTTTTGTTCCACTACATCTAATGCTTTCGTGGCCTGCGAGCAACTAGAAGGTACTGAAAACGTATAATGGACTTAATCACACATGTATCAATGCTAAGAAGAAGTTTGAATGTATTCAGTACGCAGGAGAGTATATTACTTTGCAAATTGCGCGCCAGAAGATGCGAATTAAGGGATGTTAAAACAGATTTGAACAATTTTCTGGTCCACATTTTAAAAAATGGTGCGAGTATAAACGGTACTAAGTTGAAAAAAGAAACATAGAACGGACATCCTTGAAGGCGAAATACAGAATAAATATTAATAAGAGACTTACGGAAAATAAATGAATATGGCTGAAAGTTGATATTTAAGTTGAAAACTTCTTTTTCTTCTTCCTCCTCTTCTTCCTCTATTCTTAAGACGCCATCTCCATACGGAGGTTGAAGATCCACGTAGCCAGATCTGATCTTGTCAATGCAGCATGAAAAAGCTTCTTCTGATGTACATCTGTGCTAACTTCAAATGTCCTTTAGCCATACATTTCTCCGTCTACCAATGCACCGTTTCCCTTGTATCTTTCCTTCAATAATTATCTGTAATAATTAACACTGGTCGCTCCTCATAATACACCATAAGTATTGTGTTTTGCTTTGTTTTATAATAAGTAACAGTTTCTTTTGATTTTCCATCCGACATCTGAAATTTTCAATATCCAAGGTATGCGCAAGAGACGGGGATACAAATACATTTCAAAGGCATCTATATGTTTCTTAGTGCTTGGATCAAGGGTCCAGCTTTCACGTCCATATAGAAGAATAGGGAATATGGAGCAGCGGGTCATGAGGATTCGTAGCTACTGACCTTACAAGAAATTTTTTCATGGTAATGAATTGTTTCCTGTCCTGCTTAATTTTAGATTTTATTTCTCTTTTGTAATCACGTTGGTCATTCAGCATGGTGCCCAAGTATTAGAAGGAGGGCACTTGCTCTACTATATGAGTTTTATTGTGAGATTTAATCGTACTAACTGTTTAGAAAAAGCCATCATTTTTGTTTTGGAACGTTTAACATACAGGAAAAATTCTTCATTATGCTGAACTAACTTCTCCTTCGTAACGAACGTGATTGGAGTTCATTTGCATTATCTTCAGAGTACCTGTAAACAAGAAAACACGGCTGAGGCGCTGGCCTTCTGACCCCAAAGTGGTAATTTCATCCTGGCTCAGTCCAGTGATATTTGAATGTGCAAAAATACGTCAGCCTCGTGTTAGTAGATTTACTGGAACGTAACATATCGTTGGTGGGACTAAATTCTGGTATATCGGCGTCTCAGTAAACGATAAAAAGTATTCAGTGGGACGTACAGCAAATCATATTACTATTATTAAACAAGAGCAAGAGTATCAATAGAACACAATACACTCATTACCAGGTTCATATTGTCACATTGATTTCACATTTAATTGGATGTCCTATTTCCAATCTTGTAGGTAATTATTATAACGTGCCTTCAGACCACGGATAAGAATTAGTGTGTAGATCAAAATCAGAGTATAACATTTTTCTGTTGAAGGCTCAGTGCCCTTTAATACTGTGCGATACTGACCCGCAGCACATATATTACGAACTAAGTTTCACAAAGTGGTTTTTGCAGGCGCAACGAGGATATGTTGATCTTCTTTTCTGACAGTTTCCTCGATTATTCCAGAAAGTAATATATTTAATATACCGCTAGAGGACCCTGCTGCTTCACACCATTCCTTATACGAGTAACTCGTCTTGATATGACTGTGGTAGTCATTTTGTTTTGCCTGTCCTTTTCAATGGTTTTATGAACATTTACTAATAAGCGCGTTATGGAATGCCGCAGTTCGTAGACAGAATTCATCCCAGATAAAATCTAAGGCGTATGTCATGATGGGGTCTGTTTGTACGTAGACTTTTTTCTCTTAGCAGCATGTAAGTTATTATTAACGGCCTGCCAGCTGCTGAAAATATTTGGAAGCTGGAAAAGGTTGGAGAATCAAAGAGTACCTAGCAGGGAATAGTAGTCTTCCGTGATAAGAGGAAGTGTATATTTACTCTGTGGCTTCACAGGTAGTCAACAAACATGGCTGCATGCAATGACATTACTAAGGATGAAAATCACATATCTGAATATTAATGAAAGTGTTAGTTGTTTAGCAACCTGATAAGTATATAATGTATTGCAGGTTAGGGTAAGCGTTCGCCTGCAATTATTGGAGTGATAATTTAATGACTTGATTTTATGATTACTCAAAGTTGGCTGAACTTAGGGACCTTGCGATGTCTCATGATTCACCGGCAGGTAATTCCGGGGAGAATAAAACAAAAATAAAGCAAATCGGTCCAGTAGAACGGACGGACAGATTTGTCAAAGCTATTTTTAGTAAACGCTTTTGATATATACATAGCTTAGAAGTCTTTAATGTAGTTCACAATCTTGAATAGAAAACTAACTGACTTGCGCCACATGACTTTTTCCCCTCAAGTCTCGTTTGTGATTCGTGAGAATATTCATCCGAGCGAGAATAGAAGCGTATGCAAATGGCCTAGCCGTGGGTGTGCGTGACGCTGCCCGGCCAGAGACATAATTGCGAGAGTGCTGGACACTGTGGAATGCGTCCGACCCCACGGCACTTCCAAGGCTATAATCAGGCTCCGATTGCCCTACAACAGGGTTGGCCAGTATCTTCAGCCCAAAATAGTGGACCAGTGCTTCTATGTGTAACTTTCCATTCTACTTCCCTGGAATATTTAAATACCTACGTCAAAGTGAAATCATCATCATGATCATCATCGTCTTCTTCTTCTTTTTCTTTCTTTTTCCTTCTTCTTCTTCTTCGCGTTTGTCCCACAATGGAGCAGTGTCCGCTATTACAAGCCAATCTGCACTTGGTTCTATTAAGGGCATCATTTGGAACAAGGTATAGGATGTAACAAGTTTATCAATTTAGTTATAAAACACGCAATGCCAAGTGCTATCGCGTACCGACAATTTACCTGAATAAATATGGAGAGAGAGAGAAAATTAGAAGTAATAGTGCCGAAGTTTCTTAACTTGAAACATGTAAATCTCAAATATGGGCATGGGCGCTAAGCAGATGTAAATACAAATTTGGTATGATAACGGAGTGTGCAAGTAAGTTAAAATGAATACATTGTGAACTGAATTATTATAAACCGGTTTGATATGGATTTCCACGTCACCCAATTTGACCAGGATTCAGATGACTATTAATTTGATTTACCACAGGATTCCACACTAAGATGAACACTACACTTAGGTCTCAATAATAAAATAATCCTTGATAATAATTCGTCTTGAAAGAGGTTCTTCAATGTGTCAGTAAATATGCTGATAGGTGTATCATGCAGTTAAGCATTCTTAAATGTCAATCAAATGTGTTCTCAAGTGGAGAAAATACAAGAAGAGTGTATCAGATCGTTCCATACGTCTAACTTGTATATAGTCTACACTAAACGGCAAATACAATATTTCTATATGGATATGTTTAATGAAGATTGAGGCAGAAAATCCAAGACCTTGTTCAGACGATGGAGATTTTACTTAGTATAGACGCATGAGATTTCACAGTTGGCCAACCTGGCGGTCTTGGAATGAAGGTTACCGCATCGAAGAGGGCTCCACCAATGATATCCGCGTGCGTTTTTGTATTGGATCATAAAAACTGTGGTATAAGTAGGTGTGAGGACCCATGATTTAAAACTCATCAGAGAAGTTGGTCTATAGGAGTTAAAACCCTCGGAGGTAGATCCAACGGGAACTTAAATATACATCTTCGTAGACAAGATTGTAACGGTCATCTGTGTAACATGAAGTTAATTGAATCTAAAATAAGCTTATATTTGATTGTAATCACGTAGATTAGTTCATAAATCGAAATCTTGAAGATAAAAAATATAGTTGTGTATTACCTACGATTTCACTTTCTCATTTTCTATTGACTAGTCGCGGGTGTAAAGTGTCATACATGCAGATCTGGCCTCGTTTTACGGCTGACTTCAATTATTATTATTAAATACGAGTAAGCCCATAAGGACTACGCTAAGTACTCAGAGGCGTGCATTTGCCTGCCTTTGTGCCCAAATTTATTTCATTCTTTTACTGCGGGCTTCCGTTTTGTCTTCAGACCAGGTTGTTCCAATCTTCTTCTTTGGACTTTCCTCTTGGTCAACTTGCCATTTGTGAATTTTGGATCTGAAGTTTACTCTGTTTTGGACATCTGCTGGTGTAATTCCTGCCTGTTTCAAATCGATTTTGATTTCACCAATCCATTTCATATTGTCTGTTTTAGTTTTTCTCCTGTTTTCATAGAATTAGACTATTTGTTTTGGTACGTCCGTCTGGATGCATTCTTTTAATATGTCTACAGAATCTTAGCCTGCGTTTTCTAATATCACTGTGAATATTTGTGTATTGTTTGGTTTTATGTCTGCCTCTAAGTTGATATTGTCCGTCGGTGAGTTTTGAGGTAGAATTTTTCTTATGATGTTACATTCCTTTCCTCATTTTCATTGTCTGCTTTCCTGTTCAGAATGAGCGTCTGTGATCCATAAAGACATCCTGGTTTAATGACTCTATTATAATGTTTTAGTTTTGTGTGCTTGGAGATACATTTTTGTTATAGATATTTTGCGTTAGTCGATATGCAGTTTACATCTTTTGGCATCTAATTTTATTGGCTTTTGTTTCGAGTCCATTTTCCTGAACTGCTTCACCAAGATATTTAAATTGTGATACTCGCTTAATTTTGCCATAATTTGTCTCTATGAATTTGTCTGCTTGTTTGTTGCAGGTCATGTATTCTTTTTTCAAATTCTTCTTCTTCTTCTTCTTCTTCTTCTTCTTCTTCTTCTTCTTCTTCTTCTTATTATTATTATTAAAAGAAGATGTTGATGTTGAAAGGCTGGCGGAGACGAGGAGTATAGATGTAGCCTACTCTTAAAGTGCCTCTTCCATTTTTAATATTGCATTCTGCTTGTTCGTGAGTGCATGGGCTCCCAGTAGAACCTAACCATCACCACTGACCTCTTATCATAGTTGCGTATTATATATTCTGTATACAGACCAGCGAGGTGGAAAGGGTGGTTAAAAAACCTGAAGTCAGATGTTCACTGTTACTCACTGAGGAGGTGAATGACGTATGGGTAGCTAACTTTGGATCATCTTTCACAGTCACATGTTCAGCTTCACAGCATGATCATTAAATTAACTGTGGTATTTGTTATAGTGTTCCTTTCAATGACATGTGCCCTTCACCGACATTAAAGTCTACCAGAGGTTAATATACTTTTTTGTATCTATCACGTATGTACTTATTTTGGCAACATGTGCCATGTCATACTAATACCATGACGAATATAAGACCAAGTGTGAGGACTCGGCCATTATAGCATGATAGTTTGTGGTCCCGCCACTGCAAGCACTGCAAGCGACTGTATCCAACACGAGCTCCGGGCAAATTATAGAAAAGTGCGGGACACGTTATTGTGCGAAATATTTCAGTGAATAAGTTGAATTTTGCTTTCATTTCCTAAACTCAGTTGATTGTATGTTGTGTACTTCAACCAAGTATCTTACGTGGCTTGATTAATTTAAGAGTTCAGCATGCCGTACTGTTTTGTTCCTGGCTGTAAGTAAGGCTATGGTAGAGTAGTCGACGATATACAATATTTTTCACCTCTGAAGGATAGACACCAATTTGAAAAATAGGCCAGAGTTATTCCATGGAAAGATACTGATATAACGAGTAACAGCACAATTTTTAATGTTCATTTCTCTGATGATTTGATAGCGAAATCAGTGAACGGTAAACAAGTGGATATCTCTCGTGTGAGATGGAAATTACGTCCAGGAGCAGTGCCTCACATTTTTTTCTAATTTGCCGAAATACCTTTCAAGTGAGATTAAGTCACGTGAAACTCCCAACACGAAAAAGAACCTAGACACCATCAAGAAAAAAAGAAATAAGAATGAAGACGGGAGTGCAGTTGCGAATGGGGAATTAAAAGGTCAGTCTAATGTTGATCAAAATTTGGGACATTCTAATGTACTTTCTGATGCCGAAAAGACAATATTATCGCTCAAAAGGCGCCTAAAAATGCTAATCGAAATTTATTTTATAGTCTTGAACATCCGCCAAATCTTCACGCAAGCTTTCGAAAGTCCAGTAACCAACAAATTGAGTTGGTAAGTAGAGTATTACCTTTAAATAGTTCCTGGGCGTTTGCTTTAGTATTCTGGGAGTTATGTGTAATTTATCTGTATATGTACACTCCAGTAACCTCTGCTTTCCGCAACTTGTGATGAAGGCCGTAGCTATTATTTCCATGTATGAATTTTTTCCATTGTACCCTGCCGTGGTATTTTAATTGTAATTTCTCATTGTTTTTAAAAGACAGTGTATATTCTTATCAGTTACAGAGTGCTTAATACGTTTCCTCTGGCATAATTCCTAAGATGAGCTGATCGGTACTGTGGAGCTTGCCCGCTCTAGCGCTGCCTGGCGAGGCGCGCTTGAACTCGAGGAGTCCTCACACTTGTTCTTATATTCGTCATGCTAATACAGCACGAGATGGAACTTGCATGTGTACAATATTCGATGTGACTGTTTCATCATTTGCTTCTGATTGACATTCTAAGCAAAATATTCATTCGGTAATCAAGTATTTCGTTGTGTTGATTCAATGAAACTTTAGGCACTTCCGGATTATTGATGCTGATGATGTTTTTCATTCAAAGGGACCAAACAGCTAGGTCATAGGCCCCTAATGAAACGAGGTGCAACGAAATGACACGATAATTAAAATTTCAAAATGTATCCACAGACTAAAATATAAAACAAATGCTGACGAAATATGATCACGAATTCAAACAGTCAGTGGAGCCGATTCACAATTCCTTATTTTCAGAGATGATGCTTGTTGTCCGAAGGGGTCCAAAATCCAGGTCACCAGCCCCTCATAAGCAGAACTATGGAGTTCCTCATATAGTGGTACAAATCACAGGCAATTTAGACCTATGTTATGTATACACAATGGCACCACCGACAGGTAACACACACCCATGGTGTTTCGCACATAAGAGGACTATTCACAAGCAACGCGGACACATGGTGCTCCTCACATTGAGGGACTAATCACGGGCGGCGGTATTTCCGTGGTGTTCCTCACATGGTGGACTAATCACAGGCCACGTATACTCATGGTGTTGTTCACATAGTGGTACTAATCATAGGCAATGTAGACCAGCGGTGTATCGCACATTGTGGTAACACCCACAAACCCACGGTATTACTCTCAGGCAACGCAAACCCATGTTTTTTTCTCACACACTGGTACCAATAACGGGCGCTGGCCAAACCCATGGTGTTTTTCATAATATGGTACTACTCATAGGTAACACAGACCCATTCTGAACAAAGTGGAACTGACCAGTGGAATGCACACGATGGCACTTACCACAAACAACGCCCAGACCTGTAGTGTTCCTCGCATAATGGTACTGCTCCTATGTAACGTAGACCCACTGTTTTACTCGAAAGGTGGTACTAGTCGCAAGTAACGTCAACCCATGGTATTCCGCACATAATGGTACTAATCACACACAAGTACTCTCATGGTCCTAATGCAATCATCCCTTGGTTGCCCCTTTCATTCGCCTCTTATGACAGGCAGAGGATACCATGGGTGTATTCTTTGTCCGCGTCTCCCGCCCACAGGGAGTACTTCGGGATTAATACCGGATGTACTGTAATATCGATATTACAAAATATTTCAAAACACCGCAGCTGCAGTTAAAAACAATATGTGTCGGAAACATTTTCTTCATGTGAGTGCGAAATAATGGGAAAAGCACATTCAAGATGGTTGCAGGAAGCGATGGTACTGTAATTCTCTATTCTGGAGTCCGTGGTACGTATGGTAACACGAATAATTTACGGGGACAGTGTGGAGAAGAAAATCGATATTTTAGTCATTTTGAAGAAAAAATTGTTATGGCTGAAGTTGAAAGAATCGAGTGTCTTCTTTCTTGTCACGAAATTATTCCGTTGAATTCAAGCAATTTATCACTTTAATGATGCTTTGTTTGCCAATTTGTACACAGCAGAAATAGGCGTCGCGTCTGCCGAGATGTATTTTGCAGCCAATTATAATTTTACGTATTATTACCAAAATTTGTATGGTATATGTATCACAGCTATATTAGGAAACCTGTGCATGGAATTTTTTATTTCAGATTTTTTTCAAGCAGTAGGGATCTCTAAACCCAAAATTTTAGAACCTAAAAATTACGCAAACCTTAGTCAAATATATCTCCTTAGAGCATTCGATAATATTGATTGGACCAACCTAGTTGAGATTCCGAAGATGGTCGGGATCGGGTACCGAGAACGAAAAGTTGTCGACAATGTATATAAAAATGAGTCTGCAGTGATAAGAATTGAGGGCTATGAAATAGAAGCAGCAATCCAGAAAGTGGTGAGGCAAGGCTGGTCTTCGCCTACCCCCCCCTCCCCACCTTTTCAATGTTTTTGTAGAATAGGCAGTAAAGGAAATCAAAGAGGAATTTGGAAAGGGAGTCACAATCCACGGAGAGGAAATCAAAACTCTGAGATTTGCTGATGATATTGTTATTTTATCTGAGACTGCAGAAGATCTGGATAAACTGGTGAGTGGTATGGACATAGTCTTGGTTAAGGAGTACAAGATGAAAATAAATAACTCCAAAACAAAAGTAATGGTGTGCAGTCGTACGACGTCAGACTAAATTTAAAGGAAGTAGATGAATGTTGTTACTTGGGTAGTCAAGAACTAACGATGGCAGAAGTAACGAGGACATCAAATGCAGCCTAATACAAGCAAGGGAGGCCTTTCTTAAGAAGGAAATTTGCTCGCTTCGAACATTGATACAGGGATTAGAAAAATGTTTATGAAGACTTTCGTCTGGATCGCGGCACTGTATGGAAGTGAAACATGGGCGACAACTCGCTCAGAAAGAAAGAGAATAGAAGCTTTTGAAATGTGGTTTACAGAAGAATGTTGAAGGTGAGATGGATAGATCGAATGAAGAATGAAGAGATACTGAATCAAATTGATGAGAAGAGATCGATCTGGCTAAATTTGACCAGAAGAAGAGATGACATGTCGTATGGCTTTTAGTGCCGGGATATCCCAGCACGGGTTCGGCTCGCCAGGTGCAGGTCTTTTGAACTGACGCCCGTAGGTGATCTGTGCGTCGTGATGAGGATGAAATGAAGATGAAGACAACACATACACCCAGCCCCCGTGCCATTGGAATTAACCAATTAAGGTTAAAATGCACGACCCGGCCGGGAATCGAACGCGGGACCCTCTGAACCGAAGGCCAGTACGCTGACCGTTCAGCCAACGAGTCGAACAGAAGAAGAAATAGAATAATAGGACACATCTTAAGACATGTTCAATTGATTTTTGAGGGAAGTGTAGGGGCTAAGAATGGTAGCGGTAGACCAAGGTATGGATGCGACAAGCAGATTACAGCAGATGTAGGATGCAGCAGTTACGTAGAAATGAAAAGGTTAGCACAGGATAGGGTGGCATGGGGAGCTGCATTAAATGTGTATGGACTGATGTATCGAACAAAAACAACAACATAGAAATTACGTACAGAAAAATCAACACAGTACTTTTTAAATAAGTGTTATCTACCTAATGACAAAATTTCATTAACATCTCATATAAATTTCGAGTACAAATGGAATTAAAAATATCAAAAAGGTCATTTTTGGAAAAACGATGAGCTTTATATGAGACAAATTTTCGTGATATCCCTACTTTCATTTAGGTGGCATTCCCACAACGTTTCGTGAAAACCTATGCATTAGGTAAAAATAACTATCTCCAGACTTTCCCCTTAAGACCGTTTCCTACAACACTGATCATAGATTGCTTAGTTATAGAACGAGGTTAGGACTAACTGGTCCTGGGTGACATCCAGCTAAACCGGGGTTTATTCCGGCTCTGGATTCAGGAACTAGAATGGGGTGCACTTGCCTTCAGTTAACACAATTTAAAGACACATTGTTTGTTATTCCGTTCTCAGCCATGAAGTGGTTTTTCGTGGTTTTCCACTCTTTGACTCCCGTAAAAATGAAACAGACCTCGGGTAGGATATTCCATACAAAGAAAAACATAAAATTAAGCAATTTCCTCAATTGTGCCGAAAGTTGAAGGGCTAAAGGGCCGGAATGGTTTCAGATCGTTAGTCCTAGATAGCTCTATCAAACTAAGTGAACACATTTCGAAAATCACTTCCGGACTGAATGCAGTTTCGGAAAAACAGCGTAAAAACGCTTGTTTGTTTAATCGTTTTGTTTTTATTCAAATCATAGCCAAATTAACGTATTTACTTACTTCTTTCTGCAATGTGTTTCTTGGTTCTATACTCTCAGGTGTTTTTTTTATTTTTTGAAAAATGTCCACACCGAATGTAGTCATAAGGGCTTAAGTGAAGCTGTGCATTGACTCACATTAGCGCACGTGGCGGTACTAAAAGGCAACTGTAACGATGATTAAGAAAACGATTCTAATTTTTAGGAATAAATAAAGAATATATTCTCATACTTTATTATATTTTATTTACCTAAAATTCGTAGCTCATATCCCTAGGATGTTTTCAACATTGAGTTGCTTGCCTGATAGGCTAGAACTGTGGATTTTTTTAAATATGACAAGATACGTTACACACGAAGGAGAGGTACAATCCAGTAAATGTCTGGAGATCTAGACAGGGGCCACCCTTCCACTATAATCCCCCTCTCTCAGTGATAAGACAGATAGAACGTGTAGGCTTCCTCCCCTCACTGCAAGAATAAAATATACGATGTCACTTATCTGGCTTTATATTTTAAATGCAAAAATCACGACCAACCATCTGCATGTGGTCTCATAAGGACAATAAAGTAAAAACAAATAGAGGAGACCAATGTCGATTTCTGTTTTCCCCTTCTAGAAGTCGCCCTGGGGGGTTGCGTTGGTCGAAGTGAGCCAGGCAGGAAGGGCTGTGGAAATACCTCAATAAGTCAGCCATCCCTAGCCCTGTCTTTCGCGATATGATCCACGCGCGGCCTAACATCAGCAAAGTCGCGCCAAGCTTTAACTCATACCCTGCCAGAGATGGGGGCGGTTTCTTGCTCTGCCTGTCAGTTCCCTCCAATAAAGCCGGGAAATGGCAGCTTGTGCGGTAATCCTAGGGAATTGTCCTAATTTCATTTGCCCCCCTCCCCACCTCAGCCCCGCGACGTATTTTATTGTCACCGAGGAGTGGTGCCACGCTGTACCATAAGTAAGGCTGACGGAGGGTGGTAGGTTAATGGTGAAAGCCATTTGTTGGGCTCTTCTTACTTTCTTTTCTTTATTTCATCTTCCCTTGTTAAATTCGTTCATGGTTTCGAGTGCAGACAGTATCTCTCGCGGAGTGGTATTTGAATAGCTCCGCATCACCCCTTTGTCCCACGTTATGACATGTATCACATCACATATAAAAGCAAGAATTCAGTATTTGGTTGCTGGATGGGATTCAGTCACCTCTAAATATTTTATACCACCCAAAAATGGCGTTGCACTGATTGGGCATTTTCGATACTTTCTTTTCCTGCCATAAGTCACTCTCAATACCAAGCATCCAAATTAATACTCGAAAAGTGATAATCGAGATTCGAGATATCGCAAGACACTGATTGCCAGCGCACCTAGCGAGACGGCCTTGAAACCGCGTGTAGTAGTCTATCTATGAATGTTTGCTTGTGTGTATGTCTCGAATGGACCCAAAAACTACAGGACCGATTTATCTGAAAAATTCACAATTTGTTCTTAATACCCCTGGGATGGTTTAGGAAGTGGTTTGAACGAAATCTGATGGGTAGTACGGCATAGAGGGTGGGAAGGGTGAAAAAAAAGTAAGCAAGGGAAGGTAGGTAAACCGCATGGCAAGTCTGATCAGTGGGTTGCCTAACCAAAAGTATATAAAGATTATGATGTGTTTCTTATAAGTTTCCTTCTTCTTCTTCTTCTTCTTCTTCTTCTTCTTCTTCTTCTTCTTCTTCTTCTATAAACGCTATATAAAAATGAAAAGTCCAAGCTCAGTCCCCTTGGCATAGGGGGTGAGAAGGAGTGAAGAAAGAACATATCGAAAATGACAAGAGATTACGGGTGAATGTGTGTTCATGTTTCAGCATAGCTCTCAACCAAACTAGATATACATACAACTTAATATTGTATCTGGAAAAATTACTGTAGGGGCAAAAAAACCTAGCACCCCTAAAGGAAGGGGTCAAGTGTAAAAATACGAAAAATGATCGATATTAGTGGCGAGTTCATAGTCTTTGAGATAGCTGAGATGAACCGTGACACTCTGGATGCCGTCTGAGCAAAAGTTCATTCCCAATCGGGATGGGGGTTAGAAGGGGGTGAAAGGAATACCCAGAATGATCAGATCATGGATGTACGTGTGCATGTTCCAGCATAGCTCTCAACCAATCATGATACTTCATGTGACTTAATGTTTTGGAAAGAAAACTGTAGGGTAAGACACCCATACGGACGGGGTTTGAAAGGGGGGAAATGTTAAAATAATAGAAAACGAACATTGAAAGAAAAAACAGTATAAGTTAAAAAATATAGTTTTTCTTTTGCATTTATTTAAAAGGTTTAGAAAAATCTAGCGCGGTTGAATTAATCAACGCAGGCACCTGCTAGTTCACCATACACTATGAATTTTGCCGAACGTGTTAGTTTCCAACTCGTCTTTAATGAACAAGTGGTCATATACGTTACTCCATTTCACATCGGATGGTAAAATTATATTCTGTGACGTTCGCAACGAACAGGTGAGTGAAACTTGTTTTATATTTACCCCTAACGAATTATTATAAAATTAGCAAAATAAATATATATTTTAATTGATGCCTGTAAAATATATAAAATTTAATCTGCTTAGAACGTATTTGAGTGTCTATTTTAGGCAGATAAATTACATTTAAGCACCTAAAAATCCGAGGTCTAGTAATCACTATCGGATGTTTCTGTGGTGGTTGGAAGAGAAGTGTATTGTATGAATATGAAGAGAAACGTGTTGTAACAAACACATACATCTAGTCCCCGAGCCAGAAGAATTAATTAGGCGTGAATCGAATCCGGGACCTTCTGAACCGAAGTCCTTAACCCTGAACATTCAGCCAATAATTCAGACAAATTGAAATCATCATTGCGTTTCATATGTCTATCAGTATCAACATTCAACTTTCGTAGTAGAACAAAGCAAACATCTTAGTTCCGTTAGTTCTTTCATTTTTAAAATGCAACATTTGTAGTTTCCGTTTTGCCGCGTGATGTCTAAGGTGCGCCACTGTCAACATGTGTCTCAGTTTGGTACGGGAGAATACGGAAGTGTCCGGTATTCTATATAGTGTATTTGCTGCTAGTACAAGACAGTTGGAGTATGACGGGCCTGCTAGACGGTAACGACGTCTCTCATTCGGAGACGGTGAGGTGCGCGCATCCGTGACCTAGAATAGGAACTGTCCCGCGATTCGCCTTACTGCAGAACAAAGGAAAACACGGAAAACCGTTGTAAGGACAGAATGTAGTGCTGCAAGGCTGTTAAGCTGAAATGTCGGTATGTGTAAGAAGCCTGGCCAAGTTCTCTCAGCATTGCAACACAACTACAAAGAGTTCTCCGCTTCGCTACGAGGGGCGCTGACTTTACTTAACAAGAGCGAGACGAACTATTAGCGAAAATGGAATGTGCAAACTAGCACGCAAGTCACCAGGGCGTTACAACTCAACATTCTTGTATTTCATAGCCACGGAACCTTCAGTTTTACGCGGGATTTCAAAAATCCCGCATGTGCTGAAAGGGATTCGAACTGCGTTTGCATTCGTGAGAATTCGGTGATCACAACAATTGGCACTCACGCTCAGGCAGCTGACGTCATACGGTATTATTATAAGTAGAGGCCCCGTACTGCTCAGCAGCAGGCCAGATAACTCGTCTTGATATGCCTGTATTTGGCCCCTTAAAACAACAAGCATCATCATCATCAATATGTCTGTCGTAGTCATATTGTTTTCCCTGCGCTTTTCAATGTTTTTATGAACATTTAATAAGCGCGCTATGGTATGCCGCAGTTCGTAGTCAGAATTCGTCCATTCTGGAAATGGTATTTTTAATCGCAGTTTTTTTATATAGAACGGTTGTCTTGTGAGCTCATAGGTTAGTCTAGAAGGAGCGTTTGTTGCCAGACAAAGAACTTTTTTACGACACATGGCCTTTAATATTTCTTGTGTATTCCCAGGTAATGTCATAGGCGTATGTCATGATAGGGTCTGTATGTACGTAGACTATTTTTTTTTTTTCTCTTAGCTGCATATAGGTTACTAGGAACGCTCTGCCATGTGTTGAAAATATTTGGAATCTGGGGAAGGTTAGAGAATCTAGCAGGGAATAGTGTTCTTCCGTGATCAGAGGAAGGATATACTCTCTGGCTTAACAGGTAGTAACCAAGCATGTCCGCATGCAATTACGTTACTAAGGATGAAAATCATTCATCAGAATATTTTAATGAAAGTGTTAGTCGCTTAGCAACCTGTTAAGTACAAAATGTATTGCGGGTTAGGGTAAGCCTTCGCCTGCAATTACCGGAGTGATCATTTAATGATTTGGTTTTATGATTAATCAAAGTTGCCTGAATTCAGAGACCTATCAGTGTCTGACGATTAACCGGCAAGTAATTCCGGAGAGAATAAGACAAAAATGCAGCAAATTGGTCCGGTAGAAAGGACGGACGGATTTGCCAAAGCTGTTTTAGTAAACTCTTTTAATATATAGGCTATTATTACTGAAAGTATGTCTTTTTTTTTTTTTGCTAGTTGTTTTACGTCGCACCGACACAGATACGTCTTACGGCGACGATGGGACAGGAAAGGGCTAGGAGTGGGAAGGAAGCGGCCGTGGCCTTAATTAAGGTACAGTCCCAGCATTTGCCTGGTGTGAAAATGGGAAACCACGGAGAACCATTTTCAGGGCTGCCGATAGTGGGGTTCGAACCTACTATCTCCCGAATACTGGATACTGGGCGCACTTAAGCGACTGCAGCTATCGAGCTCGGTATGTCGTAATTTGAGAGAAACAGTTATGCCACTCCCACTTCAATATTACTCCGTAGTAAGACTATTCCTCAGTATATGAGAATAAATTTCCAATCCGAAAAGTTGGACACAATTCTATTCAAGTTAGCTGTTGAAAGTAGAAAATTAAATCCTCTGTCATTTGTCGCGTAATGAAGCAGTAGATAGAATATCATTAAATGAAAAACTGAGGAACAGCACGTTTGAACACATTTCTGTCTATACTGGCATACACGAGAGTAACATCTTCTCTAGAGGACATCACTTGGTTTCCAAGGTCGGTAATTTTAGAGAATAAAAATTATTGATATAAGAAACCTGTTTCTAACACCTTATCGTAACTTTTGTTCAAAGACATTCTTTAACAGGACGAGCTGACTAAAATTAAGCTTATTATATACCGTACACCTTTGTACATATTAAATGGGAGCAGCGTAATTTATCTTGGATTAACTCTCAAGGTTGTGGACACAGTAAAACTTGGAGCTGAGTCCATAAAAACACATTTTACTCACCAAAGTGATTACAGTAATCATACACTGTATAATGCTAACGCTCTAGACTTTTGTACCACTTCGAAGGATAGTTTATGTACTGTTTAGAATTACCATTTATGAACACATCTATTATTATTATTATTATTATTATTATTATTATTAACGGCTCAATGGCTAAACGGCCAGCGCCCTGTCCTTTTGCCCAAGGATTCCTGGGCTCAATTCCCGACTGAGTTGGGGATTTTAACCTTCACTAGTTACTTCCGATGGCTCGGGGTTGGGTACGTGTGCCCTCTTCAGGCGAGCCGAACATGTTCTCCGATACTCCCGGCACTACAAGCCATACGATATATAAAAGTAAAACAAGAATTAGAATTCATGATATGCATTGCTCCATCCTCACAGACGCGGAGGTCACCTATAAGGCGTCAACTCGGAAGACCTCCGTGAGGCCTCTCCGTAGGCCACACGCCATTATTATAATTATTATTATTATTTTATTATTATTATTATTATTATTATTGTTTTTGTTGTTGTTGTTATTAATTTTGCTCAAAATAGTGAAAGAACAAAATAAACTTCAAACGTGATTTTGTTAGCTATACTTAAATTCTGGTTAGTCCTTGACCAGATATTCACACCTCATGCTTCTTTCCCTCCTCTGCTCCACGGAAATAAGTAATGTAACACACTCAGCGAGTGGGCCCTGCGGTCATGGGCGCTCAGCTGTGACCTTGAATTGGGGTTCGAACCGCACTGTCGGCAGCCCTGAAGTTGGTTTTCAGCGGTTTCCCATTTTACACCAGGAAAATGCTGGGGCTGTACCTTAATTAAGGCCACGGACAATCCCTTCTCATTCCTATCCCATCGTCCCCATAACACCTATCTGTGTCGGTGCGACGTAAAGCAGCTAGTAAAAAAGTAATGTAACAAGTGGTAGCAGAGCGTAGTCCGCCGAGAGGCCTTACTCATCTCACAATTATTATTATTATTATTATTATTATTATTATTATTATTATTATTATTATTATTATTATTATTATTATTATTATTATTATTACGGAGATTCTGTAGCCGGCTTGGATAAATGGTCAGAGTAGAGGCTTGAGTTTCAAAATCTCCCGGATTAGATTCCCGGCAGGGTGAAGATGGTAATTTTAAATGGCTCGAGAACTGTGTTTCCCTGCTGTCCCCAATACACCTGCAACTCACCCTTTACCACAATAATACTCAGTTTCCCATAAACGGCAAATGCTCACCACCGTCATCGGAGGGGCTGCCTTACAAGGGCTGTACCAGGCTATCAACAGCTATACAAAAATTAAATTACTAGAACACGATTCAAATTTCGTACAGCCCACAGTACTGATAGACTATTGTAAAGTTAATTATGAAAGTGAATCTTTTAATGCGCCGTAATCTCGTTTCTAATGAAAGTTTTTACTGGATATAATTTTCATAATTCCTTATAAATCACGCTGCTTGAGATAATTTAGCGCAGAAAAGAACATTTCTACGTATATGCGGGTCAAAATTGCGGCAAGTAGTAGGGTAAATTATGTTCTAAAACAACGGTTGCTAAGTCAGCATTTTCCAAAGCTTTTGGCTGGAAATTTGAATTTTGCTGAGTCAACGTTTTCTTGGTGCAAGTAAGGTCATTGACCCCTAGTCAATGACATCATCATAACGTCAAACCTTACCTACGTGGGCAGGCCCAACCTCACTTAGGTGAGGTTATGGCATAATGATGACGTCTTAACCTAACCCTGCAACCACGGACGCTATGCTAACCTCACTGGGTCAGGTTAGTGACCGAGGTTTTTTTTGTGAGGGTGGAGAGGGTCCTATCCTCGCTCCCTGGGTGCCACCTTCCAGTTAGCGTCCGTGGTTGCAAGGTTAGGTAAAGACGTCTTCATGACGACATAACCTCACCTACGTGAAGTTAGGTTAGGATAGGTTAGGTTTGACGTCATGGTGATGTCACTGACTCGAGGCTTAACGTCACCATCCAGCGGACGAATCAGCATCAGCAATGTAATATTTTCTCACTGGGAAATACTAATTCAGGCTTTTTGACATGCAATCTAGTGATTAGGAATTATATACCACTACCTATCCTACCCCACCGTCCAACGTTCTAATTGTGACAATTTTTTTTCCAGCAACGGGACTCGAACCGGCTAACCACGGCGTCAGACTATAAATACTTGACGCCTTGGTGATCGTGGCTACTAAGCGGGCTTATCAAAAACGTATAACACACAAAATATAAATGAGGAGTAAGAATATAAATTATAGCAGAGCTGAAACAGCTGGGCTGAGTGGCTCAGACGGTTGAGGCTCTGGCCTTCTGACTCCAATTTGGCAGGTTCGATCTTGGCTCAGTCCGGTGGTATTTAAACGGGCTCAAATACGTCAGCCTCGTGACGGTAGATTTCTGCCGGACTAAATTCCGGCACCTCGGCGTCTCCGAAAATCGTAAATATAGTTAGTGGGACATACAGCCAATAAATTTTTTATTAAGGCTGAAATAAAGTAACATTTTCATTTCATGGCCATCTCCTAGTTATCTGGATTCGGTACTAAAGTGGATTAAGCATTATTTTACAGTCGGATGCCCTTGCGGACGCCAACCTTGTGTGGAGGGATTCGTTACTGCATATTTTTGTGGTAGTTAGTAGTGTGATGTGAGTAAATGATGGTTTGTATTAAGACGATCACAAGAGCACAGTCCCCGAGCTAGAGAAATTAATCAAATGTGGTTGAAATCCTCGCACCATTCTGAGCGTTCAGCTTACGAGCTGGACGCAAAATTAAAATAATCTAATCGATGAAAGTATATTAATTGAAAACAAAATTATGCTACTAGGTTGCGAAATATCGCCTTCAAAGTAGAAGCGAATGGGGAGAAAGAACTGCCAACAGATGTTCAGAGTAATAACTGTTGGTGATGAAGAATCAACTGGCAGAGAGAGGAACTGACTCCTGAGTTGTAAGTAAGAGGGTGAGCAAGCGGTAAGTTAATTGAGAGCAGCACTTGAAGTCTAAAGAGCTTATTACGATATTCATTATCATATTGTCTTGTAGATGACTTGATATTATTCCACGATGTGCTATTAGAGCAAGGGCATCGCTAGCTATTATCATAAACGGTACCTACCGCCCTATTCTCTGCTTCACCTTGCTTTTTAACGTTGTTACTTTATTGCTTTACGGTAGTAGGGAGAGAGAGGGCGCACGGGGACTTTATGAGGCAAACGGCGCCCCAACCCGAAGTCAACTGTTATGATTATTATTACATCCTGTTGAAGTAGGCCGTGAAACCTGGCTCCGTCATTCCTTGCAGCTATTATAATGTAAAATACAATGTAAGAGTCCCTCTCGTGTCATGAATGTGCAAGTTGTAGCGTAGTGATTTACCGTCTACCTTGAAATGTTATAGCAACATATTGTAACAGCTAGATGGACGACACAGTTACTAGCGCTGATGTTTAAATCTTACGAGTTGAGAACTGTGTGTTTCATCATCATGATCATCTTCCTATTGTAAATTTAGTCACCACCACCTCCAGACGTTTATGATTTTGGTCAGGGGTTTAAGGCGCGATCGCTTTCCTGCTGGCATGTATTGGTTCTATTGAAGATCTCTCCCGAACTCACCAAGATTCATCATCATCATCATCATCATCATCATCTGTTTACCCTCCAGGTTCGGTTTTTCTCTCGGACTCAGCGAGGGATCCCACCTCTACCGCCTCAAGGGCAGTGTCCTGGAGCTTCAGACTCTTGGTCGGGGATACAACTGTGGAGAATGACCAGTACCTCGCCCAGGCGGCCTCACCTGCTACGCTGAACAGGGGCCTTGCGGGGGATGGGGAAGATTGGAAGGGATAGACAAGGAAGAGGGAAGGAAGCGGCCGTGGCCTTAAGTTAGGTACCATCCCGGCATTTGCCTAGAGGAGAAATGGGAAACCACGGAAAACCACTTCCAGGATGGCTGAGGTGGGAATCGAACCCACCTCTACTCAGTTGACCTCCCGAGGCTGAGTGGACCCCGTTCCAGCCCTCGTACCACTTTTTCAAATTTCGTGGCAGAGCCGGGAATCGAACCCGGACCTCCGGGGGTGGCAGCTAATCACGCTAACCACTACACCACAGAGGCGGACCTCACCAAGATTAAAAACCGGAACACTGAGTTGAGAACAGCGTTCTTCTTCTTTGTATGATTATTATTATTATTATTATTATTATTATTATTATCAACCCGTCTGATGGCCACGATCGTTAAGGCGCTGACGTCTAAACGGTCTGACACCGAGGTAAGCCGGTTCGAGTCTCGTTGGTCGAACAAATGTTTACCATCAGAATGTTGGCCGGAAGGGTAGGGGAGGTGGTGGTATACAATTTCTCATCACTAGATTGCGTGCCAAATGCCTGGATTAAATTCCAAACCTCTCCTCCGCAGTGCTCATATGGAGTGAGGGTATATGACGCTGTTGATGGTGATTCGTCCGTCGGATGGAGACGTTAAGCCTTGAGCAGACCCCTTTGTGCTATTCGACAGGAGTAGGCTATGTGCCGGCACCGGGTTTCACCCTCTCCCTACTATCATATATATCACGTCATTCATTTAATCTCATTAACTCCTCTGATGAGGTTGACGTGAGAAAGGGCATCCCCGGTCATAAAAACCCGCCACGAGAGATTCATCTCACCTCATACCCGATCCCGTAGGGAAACGGGACAAGGGTTGGACAAACAAATATTATTATTATTATTATTATTATTATGATTATTATTATTATTATTTCTTCTATAAGGGAATCAATTTTATGGCAAACATTTTCTTGAAAACTGTGAACTCTTACCCTAAAAATCGCCACAATACTGGGTACTACTGAAGGAGATTACCTGTTAATTTTATCTGCTTTACGTCCCACTAACTACTTTTATGGTTTCCGGAGAAGGAGAGGAGATTACCTCGGATCGAGTAAGGGTATTTCAATCGCCTTGACAAAGAATACTGCAATGTATTGGAAACGTTGGCAAGCTGTACGTAAGATACATAAAGCAACAACAGGGTCCAACCTGGAAGAATTAGATTATTCAGCAGACTGTGGAAGCTTCGCATTTAAGATCCGGGCGTCCATCTGCAACCGCAACTGATGCAAATATTGAACAAGTGCGTGATATGATCCTGAATAACAGACGAATGACTGTTGATGACATGGCAAACCATATACATATTAGCGATGGTTCTGCATATCGACGGCTTACTTCTAAAACCTCGTATCTCGCAATGCTCTTTCTACCCATTATTTTCCTTAAGACTGGTCACGCCTCCCAGCCACATATTGATATGCAGCCCATCAGAACAATTCCCGTTGTGTTCATTTTCCTACGCTGATGTGTAAAGGAAATTGAACCTTAAATGCATTATACTGTAGGAGTGCGTAAATACGTGATGCAAACAACATCCCTACTATACGGTATGGTAAGGTCCATTTTCCTTTACACATCGGCATAGGAAATTGAACACAATGAAAATTGTTCTGTTGGACTGCATATCCATATGTGGCCGGGAGGCGTGGCCAGCCTTAAGGAAGATAATGCGTAGGAAGAGCATCGGGATATACGAGGTTTTAGAAGTAAGCCGTCGATATGAAATCATGCATAACAGGTTCCAAAACAACTCAATGACGAGCAGAGAATCTGTCAGCACCTACTGGACTGTCATGCTAACGAATGTGAAATGTTTCTGAACCGGATCATCACTGGAGATGAAACACGGCTTCACCACTTCGAACCAGAGAGCAAACAAGAGCATAGAATGGAAGCATCCCGGATCCCCAGCCAAAAAGAAATTCAAGAGTCAACGTTCTTCAAGAAAAGTGATGCTCGCAGTATTCTGGGACTCTCAAGGGTCAATCCTGGAACATTACCAGAAAAGGGGGAAACAGCACACAATGAACGTCACAACGATATTTTGGTAAACATGCGGAAATCTGCAATTTGCCACAAACGCAGAGGTCGATTGTCGGAAGGATTTCTTTTGTTGCATAAGAATGCGCGTCCACACACCGTTCAAACTCTTCAGATGCTGCGTTTCGAAGTGTTTGAGCATCCTGAGCGCAGTTCCGATCTCTCCCCGTCGGATTACCATCTGTTTGGTCCACTTAAAAATGCTCTAAGAGGCTGTCGATTCAGCTCCGATCAACAGGTGAAGGAAGTGGCGCATGTGTGGCTTGCTGCGCAACCAAAAACATTTTCTGCAGAGCGTATCAGAAATCTTGTGTAACTGTGGACCATATGCATTGAAAAGCAGGGTGACTATGTTGAAACATGATATCAATAAAAAGTGTGTACTTTTTTGTAATAAATTATAAAAATTGATTGCAGATACTTATTGACTTACCCTCGTAAATTGACTACATTTTAGTCTGGAGTGTTAATACAGTATTTCTGCAGCGTCGAAACCTTTAATAAAACAAAGTGATAAAAGGAACTTAAGGTTAATAAAATAATTTTCTTCGATGAAAGATTTTCATATTATTATATCACTCATATAAAATCAGAATGTACCTAATTTTGACGCTACAGATTTGTTGAAGACTGTACACACAAATTTATTTCCTTAGACTGTTCGTAAAGTTAAGGCTCTCGGTGCGGACCTGATGTGCGAGCTCTGTAATCTGTTAGTAACTTTAACAGAAGAGTCTTTCATTTAATCCATTTCACTCGACAAGGCGCACCCTGAGTGCAGTCTTGCTTTCCATCACAGAAAAAAGGAGCTTTTTCTACTAAAACCACACAGCCCATTAGGATTTTACAGACGGAGGCGAGTGAAAGTATGGCAACTAACCTCATGGTGTTGAACCAATTTAATTAATGTTTATGGTGAATAACTTTATGGGTTAGAATACTACAACCGATTAAACACAAATAAAGAGTAAACCGTTAGTCGTATGAGAAAGGAACATACGTGTAGGATTTACGAGGAATAGTAATAAATAGAAGTGGGACAGGTTTTTCTCCGGGTACTCCGGTTTTCCATGTCATCATTAATTTTAGCAACAATCTCCAATATCATTTCATTTCATCTATCAGTCATTAATCATTGCCCCAGAGGAGTGCGACAGGCTTCAGCAGCCGGCACAATTCCTATTCTCGCCGTTAGATGGGGCTTCATTCATTCCATTCCTGGCCTGGTCGAATGATTGGAAAAAGGCTGTGGATTTTCATTTATAATGACAAAAATGAGCACTAAAATAATAAAGATGCTATAATGTAAGCTACGTAACACACATCTGCATCACATTTTAATACTGAATCTTACATCGCCCTGTGGTTGGGGATGATAGAATAACGTCAACCGTATCCTCTGTCTGCTGTAAGAGGCGACTATAAGGGGGACCAGGTCCTCTCAAGTTGGGAGTGTGGGTTGGCGACCACGGTTCCTGTGGCTGAGTCTGGCGTTGCTTCCACTTACTTGTGTCAGGTTTCTCGTTCTGTCTCATCTCCCTTGGTCAACTCTTGTTCTTTTCCGACCTCGACGGTATTACATTTGCGAGGCCTGGGAAGTCTTCCATCTTCACCCTCTTCGTGGCCCTTCCCTTCCTTTAGCCGATACCTTCATATTTCTAAATATCGGACTGCTTCCATTTTCCTTTTGGTTAGTGTTATCAGAGGATGGTTATCAAGTTGTTCTTCCTCTCAAAACAATAATCACCACCAACACTTGATATTACGTAGCAAGGACGGGACCTGTCAACCCTAATATGTTAAAATCAATCCTTCTTTATTATTAATAATAGAGTTCATTGGAATTATATACCTTTTCTTTCAATTGATTAATTTTACGTAATATGTAAATAACAGCAGAAAATGTCCACAAAACTTAAAAATGGCATTAAACTATAAACTTCTTCTTCTTCTTCTTCTTCATCATCATCTTATCCCGCTTCAACTGGGGTCGATGTTTCTGGCAAGCCTTTTCTACGTTATCCTATCCCACACATCACATTCCCCTAATTTCTTCTCCTTCAGAACTTCTCGTACATTATTTGTCCACCTCCTTCTTGGTCTCCTCTATTTCAAGTCCCGTCCGCAGTCATATCCATTGCTGTCCTCCTTACATAGCTTTCATCCCTTTGCATAAGAATGTATCTGTATCATAGCAGTCTTCTCTCCTGTACTTTCTTAGATACTTCTGTCACTTTAACTGTTCCTCTGATTTTCTCATTTTTGATGCGGTCCATGCTAGTGACACCACTCATCCATCTTAGCATCTTCATCTATGCAACATCTAATTTATTGCATTGTGGCTTTTCTTTTTGCCCAAGTCTCTGCACCATGCAACATGGCTGGCCTCACTACTGTCTTGTAGGCTTTTCCTTTAACCTTTATGCCAAGTCTTTTGGCACACAGAATGCCAGGCATTTTTTTCCAATTCATTCACACAGACTGCACTTTGTGATTAATCTCCGGGTTTAGGTTGCCATGCTTAGACACAAAAGATCCTAAATACTTGAAACCATGCACTGTTTTTAAGCATTTGTCCAACCCCAGCGGGAAGTTGGGTCGGTGAACAGACTATCAAATAAAATACGGAAGCTAAAACAGTCAAAAAGGCAAAATAATAACTGGTTGTTCCATTCCCAAATGTACGGAACCATGTTCGTGTCTACGTGACACTTCGACATATCCACCGTAATAAAAAGGCATTTTGTCTAACTTCCACAGGAGGTAGACATATAATTCGCAAGATTATGGAAAACTAACATTTCCTCTTCAAGCTCAGCCGTGAGTGACAACTCATTCGTAAAACTAACAACAATCTGTCAGAGAATGATGAGAAAACCTCCCACATGTCCAGAGCATGCTCAGGGCGACACAAAACAAACTCTGGTACTGGTCATACAGAAACATTATTACCGTTGCCACTTGGGAAATTAAAGCCCTGCACGGTCCTTATTTACATCTGTTAACTCAGATATGGAACAATCTAGAGATTAGTTCACAAGTCAGATTACTTCCTACTCCCGATTGGGGACACAGTAGCCTATTGCTGTATGTTCACGGAACTAACAAAATCCCCAATCATTGAGCACATAGGCTACGGGACGTTTACACTGAAAATTCTTCTCTTCCACTCCCTATACTGAATAAATAATAATAATAATAATAATAATAATAATAATAATAATAATAATAATAATAATAATAATAATAATAATAATAATAAAGTAATACGAAGTCATTAATACACTTTCAACTGTCATTTTTCCTAAAGACAGAAAAGGAATTCTTTAAAGGACAATTAAATATACTGTCACGCATCTCTTGCATTTCAGCATTTTTGTATAGCAGTCGACTGTGTCAGGAATCGAACCCGAGACAGGAGGAAGAGCAGCTAGAACTTTGAAGGTAGGGGACGTGGCCTTAAATGAGTTATAATCGCAGCATTTGCCTGGTGTGAAAATAGGAAAACAAATAATAATAATAATAATAATAATAATAATAATAATAATAATAATAATAATAATAATAATAATAATAATAATAAAAAAGTATCTTCAGAGAAGGTGACTGTAGATTTTAATCCCATCACCCTCCAAATTCGACGCGCACGTCGACAAGCAGGCGTCAACTCGAAAGACCTGCACAAGCCATTATTACCTCCCAAATGTAAGTTAAGACTCACTTAGACAAATAAGTAGATGTCGGGAACGCTCTCGGAGAGGCAACATTAAGCAACTTGCGATCTTTTATAGGATGCACTAAGAGACTACGTATTTTTTAAATAAAGAGAAAGCTATGGCTGTCGACGATGTTGACGACGACGATGATGATGATGATGTTGATGATGATGATGATGAAGAAAATAAATAATTCGGGACTGTTAAAATAACGTTTCAGACAAAAATGCCGACGACGATTAGAGGAATTATAATTAGCGTAAAAAACTAAACGAAGCTAATTTGAATATATTAAATTGGAAATTGAAATCCAGACTAGGAATCCAGGCAGGTAAAAGGCCAGTGGTTACGGGTGAACAAAGAACACGTCGTTTCCGGAATAGCAGGCCATGAAATGAGAGCAAGTAGACCAGTACTAGGAGGCCGGGCAGTCGTTTCCGATCTTGCTGCGGGAGAGTTACGAGCCATTGTAGAGGTTACCTACATACGTACATTCACAATGGTTTTGTTCCATAATATTGCAAGCAATTGTGCTTTCACTGTACTGATTCAAGATTCTATGTCGGCTATTAAACTACGGGAGCCTTTCGCTAATTTGTCATGGCTGCATTTGCTGACCACCATCTTGAACTTGTAACCCACAGACAAATCAAAGACCAGCCGTTACCAAACGAGCGATCTCAGCTGTTGTTATCTAAAGCAGGGTTTCCCAAACTGTTTGTCTCTAAGACCCCTGAGTATATGGCATTCATGTTCAAGGACCCCTTAGTCACAGAACATAATACTACATTCAGTAAATAAATGCAGGATTTTGTAATGATGCTATGTTTGATTTTATTCGTATAATACGAGGGCCGTACTATATTGTTTTACACTTTATTTTTTGTACGTCCGGGTATGGTTCACATGTAACTAGTGTCTTGTTCCACCGTTTGGTAGCAGCACACGCACAGGGGCCAACGAATGCACTCGTCATAGCCATTTCATAACAACACTGTCAGTGTAGGAGCAGACAACATGCAAAGCAACGGTCAGGGACGGCGCTATACGACTTGGTTCCTTTACGGAAACACTGCCGCCATTCGCTTACCAACTGATGGCACTGTTCGATATTTCTTTGGTGGTGGACTGCCCTATGCTTCCATTGCATCGATTGTTGTTTCCTTTGTGGCTCATGGTCTGATCACCAGTCACAAGCCTAGCCATAAAGTCGACTGGATCTTGATCATGGCGTTCCAAAGTTCCCTGCACACGTCCATACGCCTCTGCTTTTCGTCTGCAGACAAGAGTCTAGACACCCACGTGGATGACACCTTCCCCAACTCTAAGTGGCCATGGACGATCCACTGCAGAGTGTTTCGGCTAATTCCCGTGGCTGCGTCCATTTCCGTAAATGTGATGCATTTGTTTTGCTGGATGGCCTGGTCGACCAGGGCAATGTTGGCTGGTGTCGACAATATCATATTCCTTCCAGAACTGGTTCCCTTGTACACCGATGTGCGCCCTGTTTTCCGACCTTCCACCTAGATGTAAACTGTTTTCCGTGACCACGCATGTTCTCCACAGACTACCACCAAGCGCCGATGAATTTCTGCAGTGATCACGCCTTCTTCCCAGGGAGATTGTTCTGTAATATTGGACCCAACAGTAAGTCTAGAATCAGGCCAGCCGCATGATGTGCACTCTGAAAATGAAAATCCACAGCCTGTTTCCAGTCATTCGACCGGGTCAGGAATGGAATGAATGAAGCCCCCATCTAGCGGCGAAGATAGGAATTGTGGTGGCTGCCGAGGCCTGTCGCACTCCTCTGGGGCAATGACTAATGAATGACAGATGGAATGAAATGATATCGGTGAGTGTTGCTGGAATGAAATATGACAGGGAAAACCGGAGTACCCGGAGAAAAACCTGTCCCACCCCCGCTTTGTCCAGCACAAATCTCACATGGAGGGACCGGGATTTGAACCACAGAACCCAGCGGTGAGAGGCCGGGGCGCTGCCGCCTGAGCCACGGACACTTGTGCGCTCTGACAAGCAGTAAAATATCATGTGAACTCCGTCGCCGTCTACGGACTGTTAGTGGGTGCAAGAAATACCATGCCGGGGATGACAGCCGAGTTGTGGAAGAGGTTTGCCCTGAAGGAAAGCTACCAAGCCACGATTGCCGAGGCGGCTGTGCATGGGTCCATGCTTCCTTTAAGAAACCATTTGTATTCAAAATCATAAAAATTGTACAATACTGGCTCTTATGGCAAACCCGTTGAGGGCCAGTTTCCTAAATAAAGGATTATATATATTTCATATTTCCATTGGATAATTAATCTTTCAGGACAAAGAACTTCATTCCAAAAGGCTTTGTGAAACAATAAATTAGCCAACCATGTATATATATATTTTAACATAGGAAAGTACATGTAGACTTACAAAAAGTACCATGTAAGAAAGAGTGTCGACCCGTTTCCCTATTCCTCGTTTTGCGTTTATATCTTTTCCTACAGTGTATTTTGTACAGACTTTCATTTAAGGAGACAGCTGCTGCGAGGGTCCTGCTATTGTCTAAATCAGGGCACACTGGTCTCAAGGGACCATATTATAGCTATTGGGAGCCCGGAAGAACGGTTCTTCCCGAGGGACCTCCAGCGTCATTGCATCTTGATCAGTCTCACTACGGAGGGGACAGAATTCACTTGCGTCCCGTATGCTTCCTAAGACACGCTTCGTATCAGGAAATTCTGCTACTGGATAACATCGCAAATCTATACTAATGAAATCATCTGTACACTATTTCGGATAAAGAATTTTACTGTTTGACACCTCAGGTGAAATAATTATTATATATAGATTTTAATTTATCGTAATTTTCTGTTCTTGGGCCTCATTTATCCTGAATCTATATTAATGAAGTTGTTTCTCAACTGCAACTATCACTTTTATACCAGCGACCTTCAAATATACTGACCCTTTGAAGTCGCCGACATTGTCAATGCAATCCACCAAATGAAATCTGTTTTACACTGAATTTGCTCCAATGCAAAAGGGAACTGGCTATAAATTAACGCGAAGAAAACTCAAGCAATCATAACAAGACAACCTAGACTTTTAAATCCTCAAACATCACACTTCTGTCTACTACGGGACAAGTATGAAAATAACACCTATTCGAACACTAATTTTTCCAATAATTAGTCGCACATCTCCTGGCTTGGTCCGGTGGTATATGAAGGTGCACAAATACAGCCTCATGCCGGTAGATTTACTGGAAAGTAAAATAACTCCTGCGGGAAAAAATTCCGGCACCTCGGCGTCTCCGAAAACAGTCAAAAAGTAGTTGTGGGACGTAAAAATATTATTATTAATAATAATGATATAATTGTTGAAGTACTACATACAATTCACGTCCAACAAACCAATTTACGGTTTTCGGAGATAACGATTTGTCGGAATATTGTACCGCAGGAGTTCTATTACGCGCTGGTAGATCTTACTATAAGAAGTTGGCACATTTGAATACCATTGTCCTCAGATGGTCAATTCGAAGTAATAATAATAATAATAATAATAATAATAATAATAATAATAATAATAATAATAATAATAATAATAATAATAATAACAACTTGATTTATGGGGGATTGCTGGATCCGCCACT
This sequence comes from Anabrus simplex, assembly GCF_040414725.1. NCBI lineage: Eukaryota > Metazoa > Arthropoda > Insecta > Orthoptera > Tettigoniidae > Anabrus > Anabrus simplex. The sequence continues at coordinate 29,328,915 of NC_090268.1, forward strand.
GAACATGTTCTTCTGATTCTCGGATACAGCTAGTTCTGCAAGATATAAGTTAAATTTGTACAGGCAGACTAGTTTTGTTATAATTTACAATTCACTACTACTAGCACCTGCACAGACAGAGAAACCAATGCATGTTCCATCATACCAGCAGCTTGGACAGAACCGACACACACTCAATATTACTCTCGCCAGCATCGTGACGCTCTCGACATCGTTTCATACTCAATCATTCTTCGGCCTATCATTACCAATAACAAGCATAAGAACACAAATCATTAAAGAAGCTACTGAACCACACAGCGAGCTGTACTGAATAGGTACGGTAAAAATAGCACATTTAATAAAATGGTTCGATTCATTTCAGGAATGTTTAAGGGCACATGTCTGTGAAGTCCACAGTTAAGAAGTGGAAAATCACTATCTTTGGCATCATATTTTGGACAGAAATACTTATTCTAAGTGGACAAAAATTATCACATGCAATGAATGAACATTGTAGATTGCTATTATCTTATTCGTCTCTGGTTATACTTCATGCCTAATTTTTTATGACAGTTAATTCCTCGTATTGCTTTTCATGACAGAAAATTCACTTCAAGATGTCGGAAGGGTAAACTCATAAACTACTCATGTGACATGAATTATATTTTTACAGATGCTATTTTTCACATATAGTGTACAGCTACCACGGCTTTAAACACAGTCAAATTGCGAGGACAACTGCGTGAACCTACAGAGTTCTAAAAAAGCTGTATTATGGTTTGCTTGGAGATTTTGCAACATTATATAATAATAATAATAATAATAATAATAATAATAATAATAATAATAATAATAATAATAATAAAAAAGTCATCTCCGTACAGGCCATGAAGGCCCTAGGAGGGGTGCAAGGTATAGGCTCCCACTATCCGTAACCTCGGTACTTGATGGGGTAGAGTGGTTAGCTCTACACCCGGCCGCCTTTGCCCCGAGGAATTAACCTGGTACTCATTTTTGGTGTAGGCTGAGTGAACCTCAGGGCCATGCGCACCTCCGGAAGTGGAAATCTCTTTTCTTACATTTTACGACTTCCTGACGGGGATTCGAACCCACGTCCTTCCGGGCGAATCGTGCACGCCTTTACCGCCTCGGACAGTCAGCCCCTAATAATAATAATAATAATAATAATAATAATAATAATAATAATAATAATAATAATGAGAATAATAATAATAAAAGAAGAGAGGAAGATCATTAGGAAAATCTTGGAAGCAAGACACACCCAAGACGGTTACAGGCTACAATCAATCAAAACAACAGAAAACTGCTCAAATATCGGAATTGATATTAGGAAAAGACGAATGAAATACTTCGGTCATCTCACTAGATTACCAGAAAATCGATTGACAAAAAGGGTAATAGATTATGTAACCTCACTTGGGAACTTAACACCCTGACTTAACGAACTTCGACAGGACCTTAAAAAACGCAAACATAAGTTTCGATACAAAATAAACAGTTGGGAAGCTACATCACAGCAACCACTACAAAAACAGTACAGACCAAAGTGGTTCGTAGAACCTTCTCGGAAAGAACAACAAGAACAACCCGCAGAAGAATTGATTGAGTTAGTTGTTTTAACGTTTTCAAATATTGGGAGAATTCGCTAATAATAATAATAACAATAATGATGTTATTTGCATTAAGTCCCACTACCTACTTTCGCTGTTTTCGGAGACGCCCAGGTACCGGACTTAAATTCCGCAAGAGTTCGTTTACGTGCCAGTATATCTACCGACACGAGGCTGACGTATTTGAGCACCTTCAAATACCACCGAGCTGAGCCAGGATCGAGCCTACCAAGTTGCAGCATGGCTACTCTAGTCGCAGTATTTATACTTGGATGAACTGGGATGGAGAACAGGACTCGTGAATTTCTACTGTATACTTAAAGAAGCCGGTGCATTAAACATGTTACCTGACCTCCTGCTCTTCGACCTAGAGTATCATTAATACTTGGTGATATATTTTTAAGTCAAGCCGTGCCTCCTATTGCTTGGTAGAGTCCAGATCATTTATTCTTCCTTCAAACTAAATAATAGAGCTCCTGCAGTTCTTTCCTTAATGTAAAATTAATCTGTTTCTTTAACACATCTATTCCTGCGAGACTTTGTTGTTTAAACTAATTAATCCTTCATCAATCATCGATCTGTTTCACTACACTGGTTAGTGTTCTCGAATTGCCCTGTGTTCTGAAGAATGTCACTGTATGTTTAATCCAGTGTAATAAATGGCTGGCGAGTAACAACCAACTACAAGACCTAAGCATATGTAATTGAGTGGACGGCACACAAAAAGAAAGCGACAAGAGCCAAGTGCGGCCCTGCAGGAGTTCCTCTTAAAACATTTGCATTCCCGTTTGTGGGTTAACTCACTCTCTCTGTGTCCTCAAGGGCGAATAAATGAAACAAGAGAGCGTGTTGGCCATTGAAGTTCTTAATCTGTGACCTTTACCTTTAATTCAAATTACAACCCGCAGATAGTTTCCAGGAATGTCGCGAGGAACTCACCCCCTTCGAGATCAGGAAAGCTGTGCACCACACAACGCCTAGTTAGCATAGGATAGAGTGGTACAATCCCGATCAAACTTGGAAAACCCGCTATATTTCATTCTTCAATGTTAGTACCACTTACATGTGACCGGCTGAGGGAAGAGTGAAGCAGCTCCTTCGTAAATGTGGAAAATAATACATCTGTTTCTATTAGTTTGTAGGAAACAGCCGATTTTACATCACAAGGTGAGCGATACTTCGGTGTATTTCACATTGTTAAGTTTGATGCTGTTTTCGCTAAGCGTTGGGACTATTTATAAAATCGCTATCTCTCTACAAACCTCAAGATGGGAGTATGATACTCAAACACTATCTTTTGTATTTCTCTGTAACTAGTTTTTGGATCCATTGTTGAAGTACATGCGGTACATTTTCGATCGGATGGAATGATGCAATTTCGATCATAGATATTTGCGTTCTTCTCACTGCAGATGCCGCGCAGAAGTTCAATGAAGACAGTTTATATGAAATGGTTAATTACGCCCTTTCTTTGACCTTCAGTCATTCGATTATCGAAGCAACAATACCCTTGCCTAAAATTTCTGAGACTCCTTCAGACAATCCAAAATGAATCATCCTGTCGCCGAATGTAATGAATGACTGCAATTCAGTATTAATTCAGCACCAGATAATTCAACCATTATGGAAAATGCTTCAACTTCAACTTTTAATGTTACAAGCGCTGTCGCTGTAACACCCAACAACTCTATGAAAAAAGTCTTACCGTCACCTGAAAAGGAATCCACGCCAAAAAATTCAATGTAGTATCTTTATCCCATTTAACGTCAGATCAGAATTTTCAGATTGTTAAGTTCCAAAAAACTCTCTCTTTAAGAATGACAATAGTGTAAACATAAATCAAAAGATAACCGGCATGTCAAGCACTGCAGATCTTCAAGATGATAAAGCTCAACGAGCGTTTTCGAAAGACAACCAGTGTGGATTTTGTCATCTGGATTATAACTGGGAGAATCAGGCGATAAATTAAATTTTGATCGAAAATGCTGCTAATGGAAACACGTGTGCACAGGAGAAAGGCGAAAGGCTTAGCTTTGGGTGGTGTGAAAATAATTTCCCATTGAATAAGAAGATAATCTACAGTTACATTTCAGTACGAAGTCAGGTCATCGTCAGAATTCACACAACGATCAACGAAGTACTGATTGTAGAACGAGTCAGCGCACTGATCAATAAAGTTCAATCCGCCTAAATCAAAACCGAACTTCCATTTTCGACGACCACATCGATCACCTCCAGCCTAGACTGGGGCCATCATCTGCAAATTATTAAGAGTAAGATAGTACCTACTATAGGTGTATTGAACAGACTACGTGGAATAATTCCTGATTTTAACTTAAAGTGCGTTTACTAAGCTTTAGTTCATAACCATCTACAATGCACTAATGTTGTATACAGTTGCTGCACACACGTTCAAACAGCAGAACTTCAAATTCTTCAAAATAAAGCACTCAGAGCCCTTTAAAGCTTCTTACTCTTAATGTCTAGACAAATAATATACTCATCAACAGACATTCCTCCGGTTAGGTTATCCGTTGCATACTCTTTGGTCACACTTGCCTTCAAAATTAAACACAGTTTGGTTAGGTCAAAAATAAAACTCAAATTCATGAGTAATTCATCAATTCATGATCATGTAACACGCCATTCTGGAAACTTACATGTCCCTATAATGAATAAAGTGAAGTATGGAACTAATGGTGTATTGTATAGAGCTATATTAGCATTTAATTCCATTCCAGACTGGTTAAATTTTTGTCAGAATTTCAATAAATCCAAGAAAAATATTAAGAAACATTTATAGACATTTTTTGCTAGTGGCTTTACATCGCACCGACACAGATAGGTCTTATGGCGATGATGTGATAGAAAAGGCCTAGCAGTTGGAAGGAAGCGGCCGTGGCCTTAATTAAGTACATCCCCAGCATTTGCCTGGTGTGAAAATGGGAACCACGGAAAACCATATTCAGGGCTGCCGACAGTGTTATTCGAACCTACTATCTCCCGGATGCTAGCTCACAGCCGCGCACCCCTAACCGCACGGCCAACTCGCCCGGTAATTTATGGACAACACCAGCCCCGTGGTGTAGGGATAGCGCGCCTGCCTCTTACCCGGAGGCCCTGGGTTCGATTCCCGGCCAGGTCAGGGAATTTTGCCTCGACCTGAGGGCTGATTCGAGGTCCACTCAGCCTACGTGATTAGAATTGAGGAGCTATCTGACGGTGAGATAGTGGCTCCGGTATAGAAAGACAACAATAACGGCCGAGAGGATTCGTCGTACTGACCACACGACACCTCGTAATCTGCAGGCCTTCGGGCTGAGCAGCGGTCGCTTCGTAGGCCAAGGCCCTTCAAGTGCTGTAGTGCCATGGGGTTTGGTTTGTTTTTTATGGACAACATGAACAAACCTTCATAATTAACGACACGGCCGCTTCCTTCCCCCTCCTAGCATTTTCCTGTCCCACGGCCGCCATAAGACCTGTCTGTGTCGGTGCGACGTAAAGTAACTTGTAAAAAAAAATAGTTTTTTCCTACGTTATTTATTGTCTCATTTATAAATATACACATCGGTACAGACATAAAAATAACAAAATATACCCCCTCCCCTAAAAACAGTATATACAGTTCCCTGAGCGAAGCAACAACAATGTACTGCAATTGGTTAGCCTTGAACAGAAATCTTATCGTTTTCCTTGGTGTGGCTAACCCTTCAATTAGGAATCTCATCACTGGAGATGTTAAGAAAAAAATATTGTAATTTATCCTGGAAATTATTGATGGTGGGATGATGATAATTGGTTACATATCACTACTCAGTCACATTCTGTAGAAGCATGATCTTGGTTGGTTAAGGCCACTCGGCCGCAGGCTAGCAGAGTAACCGGTTGATACGTGCTAAGAATATATCCTTGAAGCCATTCCACCTGGCCTCACGTGCTAGCATACGACGTACTAGGAAATGGGTTCGCTACCCGTACCCAGAGATCCCATAAATGCTACACTTGGCATCTGTAGTTGGGTTACCTTCACGTGTGACACCATGTTACAATGGACAGAATCTGACCACAACAGCCTCCAGTTTGATAGAATACTTCTCCACGAGCTTGCTAGATTGGGGTTACTTCCAAATTGTGGTGTTTACAGTAAATCTGTCAAACTCTCAGCACAGCATCAGCGTTATTGTTCGCCGAGCGTGGCTCAGGACCTCACTAAACTTGAGGTTGGCTGCTGATTCCAAGCTGGCCTAAGTTATAGAAGTGTATGGTGTCGTTAGCCGCGTGTCTAGTGTGATATATTGATACTAGTGACGGTCCTCACACAGGTAAACGATATTCCACATATGGACAAACATAGAAAAGTGAAAAAGTAAATAATTATCTGACAGAGTGGTAGACATCGAACCATCTGCCAAAATACAAAACTCTTATTGGCCGGCTGATGGTGATGTCAGAATAACAAGGTATTTATTTACTTGTACTTCCTACAGTGATAGGCTGCCTACAGTACGCGAAACTTTTAGTGGTACTTCGGCTCCGTAGTGCTGAATCGGTAGACCTCGGTTATCTTCGAGATTCGTATTGGCAGCCCGACTATATGCGTCGCTCTAGGTAGCTCCCAAGGAGCGCAGCGAGGGATCCACTCGGCTTGTTTGCACAGCAAAACCAAAATATAGGTTAGGTTTTAACATGAGTGGGGAAAATCCAAGTACATTACAGGAACAACCTAGAACGTCATGGCTCGTAAAAAAGGCCACGTCATCCTTCGCCTTCCCCCATACAACTGTGATCTGGAAATGTGATACTAGTGACGGTCCTCACACAGGTAAACGATATTCTACGTATGAAGAAACATAGAAAATTGACAAGTGTGTGTGACACAGTTGTTGGCTTAAGATAATAAAGGTTTAGATAATTCCTATCGATCGATCATAGGATCGATTCAATTCAATCTCATTTCCATTCAGAGACATCTGTGTCATTGAATTGGCATGGACAAAAATAAAACGTTAATTCAAACGACGCAATATTACGGGAGACATGCCAGCAGTTAACTTACGACGACTGACTATAGGAGCATTCCATTTAGTATCTGCCGCAGATTGCAGAAAGGTGAAAGAACTGGAACAGGGATACTGGAGGCACGACGGTGTCATGGAAATAGCCATTTACGAGATAGCAGATAGCAGTGATGATTGTGAAAGTGGATAGTGGAAGGGAGGAACAAACTAGGAACAAGATTCGCATTGAGAAATGTTATATAATGTGTGTGTGAGACACAGTTGTTGGCTTGGTATAATAACGGTTTAGAAAATTCATATCGATCGATCATTCTATCGATTCAATTCAAATTCCATTTCCATTCAGTTGGCAGTATTACCGGAACCGGGGTAGCTCCCTCGGTATTCATCGCCTCCGTAAAACGAAGTACAGTATCACTAAAAGTTTCGCGGACTGTAAATCTGACAAAGCAGGCTAGGCCTATACATAACAGCTGAATATTTAATGTATGTTTAACCATGAACAATTTTCTGGAGTTAATCCTTCTCATATGCAGTACTATAGAGGTGATTTCTAACAATGCGGACGGAGCCTTTGATGGCCAAGACGGATAAATCACATGTACAGATTCTTGGGAATGCCCACACTTCTGAACAACTTGGTTCCTCTTGCTCCGATGAAAATTCCTACCACCCTTATACTGTACAGGATTTATTGTATGATTCCTTGAAGTAACTGATGGTTGGTTGATAGATGGCTCACTTCTCCGTGTCTACTTCTGCTGGCTGACTTGAGTCGAGCTCATCCGTAATGGTAGGGTCCAGAATATATTCAAAGTTTTTTTTCTCGGTCAATTGATTATAATTATCTATTCTCCGGTTGTTTCCACAGTCAACAACGCATGGCACCTCTTCATGTACCTCTAGAACACGCCTGAGGCACAACGTAGCAAGGAGAGCCGAGAATAACGCACAGCAGCCCAGGAAAGAGTGATATTGAGAAGGTTCAGTTGGAAACGCGATCACAAAGGGTAGGTATTTACATGAACTATTTAGTTTGTTAAAGAATCTTCTATCCACCGATAATGGGTGTCTCACATGTTATGAAACAACTTTATATGGATATGCACAGTGACAATCACAATTCTGATATTGATTACGTATTTTATTATTATTATTATTATTATTATTATTATTATTATTATTATTACTATTCAATTGGCTTTACGTCGCACCGACACAGATAGGTCTTATGGCGACGATAGGAAAAGGCTAGGAGTGGGAAGGAATCGGCCGTGGCCTTAATTAAGGTACAGCCCTAGCATTTGCCTGGTGTAAAAATGGGAAACCACAGAAAACTATCTCAAGGGCTGCGGACAGTGGGGTTCCAGCCCACTATCTCACGGATGCAAGCTCACAGCTGCGCGCCCTTAACCGCACGGCCTACTTGCCCGGTAAAAGGAGTACCTGGACAACAATAATGGATACAGATAGATACAGTAGATAGTATGAAGTTAAGAGTAGGCAAAAAGAATGAGGCATGTCAAACATTTACCTGAGGACCGCAAAGCATGGTTCTCGAAGATCATGAGGGACTTCTTGAGAGTAGTATTTGTGATTTTATAGATTAAATCTCTATTCAGCCCAAAGGTGTTGGAAAAGTTGACAAAGAGAATTAGGGATGGTTCCTCGAGCACCCAACATTAAGCCGATTACAGAGGTGGATGAGAGCTTATACTTTTGCTCATAAAAGTCCACCATTACTCCATAGATTCCTCTTTCTTTTCACATCGACCTCTTCTGGCTGGTTTTCGTTGATCTCAACTCTAATTGTTGGAGCAATGATGAAACCTTCAGAACAGGATGGCTTAAAAGCAATAATACCAATGCGAGCTCACAGCTGCGCGCCCCTAACCGCACAGCCAACTCGCCCCGTAGAACGGTTGTCTTGTGAGCTCATAGGTTATTCTCAAAGGAGCGGTTTTTTTTTTCAGGCAGAGAACTTTTTAAAGATATAAGGCCTTCACTCTTTCTAGTGTAGGTAGGCCATTCTTCGATAGGTGTTCTCACATAATGTCTAAGTTAGAGATGGGCACTATCGACTGAAAACCACTATCGACTAGTCGGGCGATAGTCCCTTCAAACTATCGACTGAATAGTCGAATGTTTTCAGTCGAACAAAAGTATTCATTACTTCCTGTTGAGAAGACTGAACAGTCGAATGATTTCAGTCGAAAGAAAGTATTCATATAACGCAAGCAGTCAGTCCATGAAAAACATTCGAATGTTTCCAGTCGAAACTCTCCGTATCAAAAGTGGAGAGTCGTACTTTTACGAATTCGACTGATTTTAATGCAATTTACCAATAATTAGAAATCACTTGTATAGACACCCACTAGAACAAAAGTAATGTTATATTGAGTGACTTACAAATTACACCACTCCACATTAAGAATAACAAGCTGCACCACCTGGATATCCCAGGTCCGTATTCCATTCACTGACAGCGGATACCATATCCTTAAAGCAGTTTTCCATGGGGTTTTCTACATTCATTCCTGGCAATTGCCACAACATTACTGTACCTTGGGCGCATACCCCAATCCCAGACTAATATAATCACACTATCGAGGAATTCGCAGTTGCGCAGGTTAAAATCCGATTTACGTACTCGTCCGTACACGGGCCTATTAAATAGGGAGATGCCCTTTACGAATCAGCATCATAGGAATGGCCTTTCTTGGTGCTAAATGGACAGTGACACATAGAAAGACGACAATGAGGCTCTATTCCCGAACAATGCTAGCAATAATAATACGTAAAATTTGTTGCTGTAGTACACAATCAAGATATATATGAGAATAGCCAAACACACTACTACTGTATTTTCTAGATTATTATTATTATTATTATACTTATGCAGATTATTTTATAGTTATGCCTTATTTATGAATAACGTAATTAATATAAACAAATATGCAACGAAATAAAGAGCACATAAACGACAAGAGAAAATCGCCACATTAAGTATGTACATATAAAATTAACATATTATATATTACATATCCGAAATGACCATAAACTGATAGTTCCATTCGCTTCCGCGTCGCTGTGACGGGAGTACGACTGAATTCAGTCGACTTGTTTTGTGCTGACTGGAGAGCAAAGCGTGGAGAGATCCGTGACGGGGACTGCGACTGAATTCAGTCGACTTGTTTTTTAAAGTAGTCGACTGTTACGATAGTTTAAACTATCGACTAGTTCGATAGTTATCAGTCGATAGTGCCCATCTCTAGTCTAAGTCGTATGTCATGATGGAGTCTGTTTGTACGTAGACTGTTTTCTTTGAGTAATCATAAAATCAAACCATTAAATGATTACTCCAGTAATTGCAGGCGAAGGCTTACCATAACCTGCAATACATTCTGTACTTAGCAGGTTGCTAAGCGACTAACACTTTCATTAATATTCTGATATAATATGATTTTCATCCTTAGTAATGCCATTGCATGGAGCCATGTGTGATTATTACCCGTCAAGCCAGAGAGTATACACTTCATCTGATCACGGAAGAATATTATTCCCTGCTAGATACTCTTTGATTCGCCAACCGAAATGTTCTAAATATATTCAACAGGTGGCAGAGCGTACGTAATAACATGCTACTAAGAGAAAACAGTCTACGTACAAACAGACTCCATCATGACATACGACTTAGGCATTATGTGAGAACACATATCGAAGGATAGCCTAGCTACACTAGAAAGAGAGAGGAGGTCTTATATCTTAAAAAGTTCTCTGCCTGAAAAAAAAACCCGCTCCTTTGAGACTAACCTATGAGCTCACAAGACAACCGTTCTACCGGGCGAGTTGGCCGTGCGGTTAGGGGCGCGCAGCTGTGAGCTCGCATCCGGGAGATAGTCGGTTCAAATCCCACTGTCGGCAGCCCGGAAGATAGTTTCCCGTGGTTTCCCATTTTCACACCAGGCAAATGCTGGGGCTGTACCTTACTTAAGGCCACGGCCGGTTCTTTCCTATTCCTAGGACTTTCCTGTCCCATCGTCGCCATAATACCTATCTGTGTCGGTGCGACGTAAAGCAAATAGGAAAAAAGGACAACCGTTCTACCTAGAAGAACTGCAGGATAAAAAAGCGAATATATGGATAGGTTTTTACCAAACAGACGGCATGATGACGTCAGATTGGGTGAATTCTGACTACGAACTGTTGCATTCCATAAAGCGCTATTTTTCATGAAACCATTGAAAAGGGCAGGCAAATCAATCTGACTACGACAGGTATATCAAGACGAGTTATCTGATCTATTTATAACGAATACTGCAGAGCAGCATGCGTCCGCTAGTAATTATTATTATTATTATCATCCCGAACTTTTCCCATTTATTACATATAGACTTGTCTCAGTTTTACGGTTGGATACCCTTCCTTTCGCCAAGTTTACGTCGAGGTGTGTATTCTCTGCTGCGTGTCACTAGAGAGTTTGGAAGTGTGGCGTGTTTGTGTACATGAACTCGTATGTATTAAGTCAAACACAAATACACAGTCCTGGAGCTAAAGTAACTAATCCCCGCTCCGACCGGGAATCTATCGCGGGACCCTCCGAATCAAAGGCTTACCCTTCAATCAAAGATCCGGACGAGAGCAATAATTCTATAAAACATCAACTCGAGAAGAAATGAGAAGTACGATCCCTCTAACTGGACAAGAATTACTGAACTAGGTTGGCTGTCCTCCAGCAAGGAGGACCATCAAGCTGGTTCTAAGGTATTTATACCTAATTATTTTAGCTCCTTCCATCCATGATAATCAAGATGCGAAGTCACGCTCGAGGGAGCCTGTAGATAGCAGCTTCCAGTTTTACCCAAGATCCGCCCTCATTTCGCATATGAGGTGAAAGTTGTGACGAGAAGATTTTTCACTTTTTCAGCCTGTCATTAACCTTGAAACACATATCACATTTACGACAGAGATCGTGCCGTTGAAGCTTAGTCATGGAAGATTCAGCCTCCGCGTCACCAATCATAATTTCACCGAGGTATTCGTGTCACGTACTCCAGAGGTTGTCCGATTGAATTCTGGTAATACTGGTCCTCCCTCAGAGAAGCTGACATCATTTTTGGAGGAATATCACCTTCGGATGTACAGCCCATACCAACTGGGCGTATCAATATGAGACTATTGTGTTTCCAGCAACACCATGGGTTCTATTCTTGTAAGTCAGGTGGAACAAATCGGTCGGTAAAGTTTTTAATCTCTCCAGTCCTGATGCATCGTATATTGTTTGTACACTGATGCACATTCTCGATAAATATCAGGCGTTACGTTAACCTGTTGCACCATTGCTAATCCTCGGTATCGAAGCCATGGTCTCTTGACGCTCGTTTTTCTCTCCATTATTCCCCTCGGAAGCAACTCAAAGTGGTATTCAGAAGGCAGTGATGAGCTCGGCCGTCACTTCTCTATAATTTAACCAGAAGGCAGTGATATTATCGACAGGCATGTGCCTCTAATATTTAAAATTTGTTTTTCGTCGCACCGTCGCAGATAGGTCTTATGGCGACGAATGGTTTCCCATTTTCATACCAGGCAAATGCTGGGGAAGTACCTTAATGAAGGCCACGGTCACTTCCTTCCAACTCCTATCCCATCGTCGCCATTAGACCTACCTGTGTCGGTAAGACGTAAAACAAATAATAATAATAATAATAATAATAATAATAATAATAATAATAATAATAATAATAATAATCATGTTATTAGCTTTACGTCCCACTAACTGCTCTCTTTAAGGTCTTCGGAGACGCCGAGGTGCCGGAATTTAGTCCCGCAGGAGTTCTTTTACGTGCCAGTAAATTTACCGACACGGGGCTGTCGTATATGAGCACCTTCAAATACCACCGGACTGAGCCAGGATCGAACCTGCCAAGTTGGGGTTAGAAGGCCAGCGCCTTAACCGTCTGAGCCACTCAGCCGGCAATAATAATAATAATAATAATAATAATAATAATAATAATAATAATAATAATAATAATAATAATAATAATAATAATAATAATCATGTTATTAGCTTTACGTCCCACTAACTACTCTCTTTAAGGTCTTCGGAGAAGCCGAGGTGCCGGAATTTAGTCCCGCAGGAGTTCTTTCACGTGCCAGTAAATTTACCGACGCGGGGCTGTCGTAGGCCCTATATGAGCACCTTCAAATACCACCGGACTGAGCCAGGATCGAACCTGCCAAGTTGGGGTTAGAAGGCCAGCGCCTTAACCGTCTGAGCCACTCAGCCCGGCAATAATAATAATAATAATAATAATAATAATAATAATAATAATAATAATAATAATAATAATGGGTTTTTTTTATTTCAGGAAAGCGTACGACTCGGTTGATCGACAGTCTCTCTTCGTTATTGTTGAGGAACTGGGACTTGATTCCAAGAACCTCAACCTCATCAAGGCAACACTCACTGACACTATCTCCAACGTTAAATTCACGGGGGAGATCTCTGAACCATTCCCGAATAAAACTGGCGTCCGACAAGGTGACGGCCTATCTCCGCTCCTTTTCAACCCCGTCCTAGAAAAAGTCATCCGCGAGTGGGAGAATACATTGAAAGACATGGGATACTGGCGCCCGACTAGGACGACCCAAAGACGGTATTGAGATATCCTGCCTAGCTTTTGCAGATGACCTGTCCATACTGACAGATGATGTAGCCACAGCCGTTAAACAAATTGAAACCCTTAGCGAATGTGCTGAAAAGGTTGACCTATAAATTTCCTTTGAAAAGACCAAGTTCTTCTGCTCAAAACTTGACATCCAAAATTTGAACACGACATACGCACAAATACCACACTTCAAGTACTTGGGAGAAATACTTAAACCAACGGGAAGCGAGAAGGCTGCCCACAAAATTCGCCTACAAAAATTTCGGAAAGCCTACGGTAGGGTTCACAACATATACAATAAAAAGTGCTTGTCCCGCCAAAGATCAGACACTATAATACAGTAATCAAGCCCAAAGTCTTATATGCCAGTGAGACCCTTACAATGAATGGGAAGGGTGACCGAGAAAACATTTTAAAAGAAGAAAGAAGAAACCTGAGGAACATTCTCGGTCTCCAAAAAACAGAAAATGGTTATAGACTGAGATCACGCAAAGTGACAGAAGAGTTTTCCAACATTGCAGCCGACATCCGCAAAAGACGTCTGAAATTTTATGGGTACGTTCGCAGACTGCCGGCAAGTAGACTGACACACAAGATTCTCACCTTTATAGAATATCTAAAAAATATTCTATGGGTACTGGAAGTGAAGAAGGATCTGGAAAAAGCCCAGATGAACTCAACTGACACAGCGCACAGAAACTTCTAGAGGAAAAAAAATTAATGGATGGAATGTGCAACCAGAGAACGAAGTGGAGAAGACTGGAGCAAAGTGGACAGAAGAACGAAAAAGGATCCACGGAGAAAGGATGAGAGCTGTTTGGCAACTCAGAAAACAGAATCGTTAGAGTTTTGCGTGATACACTGGGTCCATACGCAAATAATAATAATAATAATAATAATAATAATAATAATAATAATAATAATAATAATAATAATAATAATAATAATAATAATAAAAAGCTATCGAAAGGTGTTATCAATACTCCACGTATCCTATAATTTATTCTTTGATGAGGGTTATTGTATTTAGAGAAATGCGAAGAGAGAGCTCGTATCACTTCACATACCATCCATGAAATCTAGATCAAATGTCAGCCTTTTTCACAGCCAGTGTGATAACATCATACAATGAGAGTGAAAAGGCTGAGTCGAGCTCATTGTGGATGACATTTTAATTACTTTGAAGGCAAGATTAACATTAACTGAGCCAGATTACACTTTGTGGAGCGTGTGATAGAAGGGTGTGATATTCGACCAAGGGTAACGAAGAATTAAAACGTTTTACAGTACGAGGCATCTCCTGCCAGATTATTTCAAGTATCTCCTAAGACTAGCTGTAAACATTTTGTATGAAGTGAAAGAGTCGGATGATCAGATGCCTTCTTGAAACATCAAACCGGCTTCATTCGACAAGATCGAGTCTAGTTTTCAAATATTGGTTGGTTGCTGGAAAGTTCAGGATTAAAATTTATGTTCTAGAAGGGTTTACTTTAGACTTACGCCATAACGGGGCTGTCTACCCAAGACTGTAAAGGAATGTTCGGTTCACCCAGAAGAACGTGGGTTCAATTCCTCGTCACGGAGAGTACAGGCTCAAGACAATTTTCTTATGTCTAGAGGGAGCGGCAAAGGACCCTGAGGTACACTCAGACTAAACCAAAAATAAGTACCAGGTTCATTCCTAGGGAAAAAGGCGGCCGGACATAGCCCCAACCACTGCATCTCACTTAGTGCCTAAGTTACAGATATCACTGGGTGACAAGATTTTCTTCACAAGAAATTTGCATTTTGTCATCCTGAATTCAGATATGTAGTCAGAATTTTTCCATCAGGCACAGTCTTTTTGTGATAGCAACGTTTTTAAAATTTGATTTTAGCATTCTTTTTTTACCTGTCATAGGAACCTTTATGTCATATGTATCGATGCCATTCGAGCTACATTTAAGGAGATTATATGTAATATTGAATCACCAAAAGACAAGACTGCGCTGGTTCATTCCTGTTCTGAAACGCACAAACCTGTTAATCTAGCATTATGATGTGTCAGTATTGAGCAAACTGTGAGCGTGTCAGCACGAATATCGCTAGTGAAATATTGCCTTCCTTTCTGCTTACAATGTATTGTGTATGTTGTGTTCTAGTGTTTTGTTTTTCCATCATGCCAATAAAGTTTGTAAATCATGGAGATATTTTCTGCTATATTTGCGGTGAGCTAACTTTCAAGACATTTCACACGACTTGTGAAGGAGTGCCATGAACTTTACTTTGACTGTCGAGTGGGTGGAAAATGGTACACATCATATGCCATTTGCAATTTCCATTATTTGGAGGGAACCGAGGGATCATCGAAGAGATTTTTGTTTAGCAAATATTAAAGGAATCACATCTAAATGAAAATATGGAGTTACGTATCCGATTTTGCCATCTGAAATGAGGCCAGTCTTACACAATGAAGAGTTCCCTGTGCAAATTATAAAAACATTCAAATGAATACGACACAAAACTCCTGCCTGATAGGCAAAACCTGACATGATATTTGAATTCAGCATGGAAAATACTTCTAGAATCTCTTATTTTTATTCTTGTGAAAGAAGGAAAGGTTCTTTTTTGTCGACCAGTGTAATGGAAGCCTTTACCTTCTGCTCCTCGAAGAGCCTCAATGACCTATAAAACGATACCTTTGCTTTTTGTTCGATTAACATTGGCGTAATATTTATGATCAGCGAATTAACATTTTAAGCGGGTTAAAGTTAGTATCATCTGACGGTCGAAGATTGCAACAGTGTCGTTGAAAATGGTCATTCTGAGCCAGGATTTCCTCAGGTTAATACGTTTACCTCAGGGAAATTCTATACGGAGTATCTTGAGTACAGATTCCAGAAAATTTTCCTAAGTCTAGATCGAGTTCAAGAAAGATTTCATTCGCTCACAACTACCGAATAACATTCACATAGAGCTCGTTTCGTATCTACCTAGTTCTTGGAACTAGAAGAAACTTCAGTTCGACAAAGATTTTGTTGAAGAAAGCTTTTCAGTGCCTGAGGAACCAACAAGCCTTCGGGCTGATGACTTAAGGCGATACTCCGGAGATAAAATCGATATTTTGGTCAATTTGGTGAAATGTTTTATGACAGATTGAAAGGATTGAGTTTTTTTCTTGTCACGAAGTTATTCCGATGAATTCAAACAATTTATCACTGTAATAATAATGCTTTGTCTGCCAATTGTAATTTTACATTTAAATCCCATTTTCTCCCATATTATTCTGCCAAATGTAACAAAATTTGTATGGTATATGTATGACAGCTGTATTAAGAAACCTGCGTATGGAATTTTCGATTGCAGAATTTTTTCAAGTAGTAGGCATTTTTTTAGTACACAATTTTAGAACGTTAAAACTACACAAACTTCAGTACGATATATTTCCTTATACAAACTGTGTACAGAAAAATGGATACGTAGTGCTTTTAAAGGAAGTATTATCTACCTTATTACGAATGTTAAACAAATTTCATGAAAAAATGGAATTAAAAAATCAAAACAAAGATTAATTTTGGAAAAACTTAATTGTATATGAAAGAAATATTCGTGATATCTCTACTTTTATGTAGGTGAAACCTAATGCATGGATTTTCCCGAAAATTTGTGGGAATGTCACCTACATAAAAGTAGAGATATCACGAATATTTCTTTCATAAACAATTAATAGTTTTTCCAGGATTTTTTGAAATGTTTAATTCCATTATTTCATGAAATGTAATTAACATGTTAATGTAAATTCGTAATTAGGTAGATAATACTTCTTTTAAAAGCACTACGTATCGATTTTTCTCTACATAATTTATATAAGGACCGAGCGCGATAGCTCCAGTCGCTTAAGTGCTGCCAGTATCCAGTATTCGGGAGATAGTAGGTTCGAACCCCACTGTCGGCAGCCCTGAAAATGGTTTTCCGTGTTTTCCCATTTTCACACCAGGCAAATGCTGGGGCTGTACCTTAATTAAGGCTACGGCCGCTTCCTTCCCTTCTCCTAGCCCTTCCCTGTCCCATCGTCGCCATAAGACCTATCTGTGTCGGTGCGACGTAAAGCAACTAACAAAAAAAATATATATATATAAGGAGATGTATCGTGCTAAGGTTTGTGTAATTTTTACGATCTAAAGTTTTGGACTTAAAAATCCCCACTACTTGAAAAAATTCTGCAATAAAAAATTCCATACGCAGGTTTCTTAATATAGCTGTGATCCATATACCATACAAATTTTGTTACATTTGGCACAATATTATGGGAGAAAAATGGGATTTAAATGTAAAATTACAACTGGCAAACAAAGCATTATTACAGTGAAAAATTGTTTGAATTCAGCGGAATAACTTCGTGACAAGATAAAAGAAACTCAATCTTTTCAATTTCAGTCATTAAAAAATTTCGTAAAAATGACCAAAATATCGATTTTTATCTCTGGAGTGTCGCCTTAACAGACAGACGATAGTTCAATAAACTATAGCGTATAGTAACGTTATACACGTCTACAAAAGTTCGCGCATCAGACCAATGAACTAACACAGGGTAACCCAGAAGTCCGTTAACATTTCACGAGGGAATACTTCATGGAATATTTGTGGTAGAGAGGTAATAATTGACACACATGATTGGCACGACACGGGGTTTTATGGACACCGAAATAAAGTACACAAAATTATCAACAGAAGGCCAGCCCGGAAATAAATAAATAAATAAATAAATAAATAAATAAATAAATAAATAAATAAATAAATAAATAAATAAATAAATAAATAAATAAATAAATAAATAAATATCAATTAGACTCCTAAAATCCCAAACTGAAAAAAAATTACAATGTACATATAAATGAAGAAATAAATAAATTAAAAACAAAGTGGCATCCTTTAAACCAGATTAAAATGTAGCTTTTGTTTACCACGATTTAATTTATACTGAGAGTACCAATTCTCTAGACTACCGGCTAAGAAACCCTGAGGATAAGAGTGAACAATGTAGTCTTCAAATAATACCGATAAAATTAGTCAGCGCAGCCTAGGCGAGGTGAGTGTTCATGGACTTTGGGAAGTCTTACTTTCAGATATTTAAATAAAAGCCTTTCCGTGGCTTCCTGTTTCAATTTTGCTTACAGCGATGAGCAATCCATTTTAGACTGTTTGCAATACATTTTTTAAATTGAAGAATTACCATATATTCTTAATAATACTACTACTATAATTTATTCTACCATAGCTGATTGATGCTGGAACTGCATTCCATAGCGATGACAGTATTCCATTTCCAGATGGCTGCAAAGTCGCTGTGACAGCAGCTATTAAGATGTTCACAGAGGAGACACCACGCCTGGCCTCTTGCTGTGACCCCAACCACTGCATTTTACACTCGCTTCATTAACAAATCTCTGGGACAGGCGGGAGAGAGTTGACATTTTTTACAGCATAACTAACAAAGCAAGTAGTGTGTCTGCAAGGTGTTTTGTAACAGCTAGAGAACGTGATCAGAGTTGGAAGACATAGTGATCTATGCCACTGCCAGCTCCAGTAATTATTAGTGAAAGAATTTTAAAATATAGCTACTTTTATACCGATAGGTCAATATATGTATTTGGTGACATGAAGTGAAGCGAAATAAACACAATGTATTGCATTTTTTTCACTTTTTTGGTGAGATTTTTTTTTTTTTTTTGCTAGTTGCTTTACGTCGCACCGACACAGATAGGTCTTGTGGTGACGATGGGACAGAAAAGGGCTAGGAGTGGGAAGGAAGTGGCCGTGGCCTTAATTAAGGTACAGCCCCAGCATTTGCCTGGTGTGAAAATGGGAAACCACGGAAAACCATCTTCAGGGCTGCCGATAGTGGGGTTCGAACCTACTATCTCCCGAATACTGGATACTGGCCGCACTTAAGCGACTGCAGCTATCGAGCTCGGTGGTGAGATTTCTACATGTTGCCACCCCCTCCCCCCCACACACATACTCTTATCTATATTTTTAAAAGATTAGAAAGAATATCTTTTCTCTTCAGCACTTCTTGTGCGAAAACTTTGATAAAATCGAATGCTTCATTTGTGGCCTAGACTCAACGGACGCAGAAGTCGTAAGGCAGGCCCAACAATTACTCAACAACAAAGACCTAGTGTTGGAACTTCTTGCAGTGCATGGCTGGAAGCATTTACCTGAAGTGATTCGGAATTTGGAAAACGTTGATGAGTTAGGGGGAATGTTGATGGATTTGCGAAAGACAAATTCGATTTACATTTGAAGTTACTCTCTTTACAAGTGCTGACAAGAAATGCTCCATTGGTTTCTGTATATGTCGAGCGGTGTTCCTCTCTATGTAAGAATCAACCAAGCTCAAAGCGCCAGCGACTTACTGCCAAAAACATGGAAATGTTGTGTGCAATCCAATACAACAAGTTTATTCATTATTCAAATCCAGTAAATGGGATAATGAAAGTTCGTGTAACTGATATAAACCTTAATAACGTGATTTCATCAAGAGATTTTTCTAGGTATTTTCAGAACATTTCTCCCCCTTTTCTGTCAACACTCTTCACCTTAAAATCCTTTCCCTAGCAATTATAGAACTTCATAAGACGAATGGCAGTTTCCTAATGAGTTAAAATCTCTACGTTCTTCCGTCCTTTGGATTTTTGAAACACTTACCGTGCAGAGCACAATCAATTAAGTGTAATAAAGAACTTTTTAGAATAAAGTTTGTTCACTAATAGGTTGTGTGGTGTTTATTATGTCAGACACTTTAACTCAAAATTGTAGGATTGAATCTCAATACAGTCGTTTGGAGTTTGAGGAGATGTAAGTACAGAAAACCTGCCTCAGAAGATTTACAGGTATAACAGAGAACCAATTTAAACCAGAATTACTCAGTCCTTCATATCATTATGTAAATGGGGCATTAGTCTTGGAGCAATGTTACTCCTTTCCCGACAGGTCAGTGGTTTCACGCTTCATTTCAAGTCTGGAAGAAGAAACCCAAAGATGTAGTTCAAAAAACGACCATCTCATTCTTTTCTGGTCTTGTTCCCAATTATCTGAGGTGAGAAATAATCTAAATTAAGTCCAGTTTTATGGCTGGATACCCTTCCTCAAGCCAACCCTCCGTGAAGGGATGTATTCGCTATAAAATTTGAAAAATTTGGTGCAAATAAACAGGAGAAGGGTACAATACTCTGGAAGTAGGAAATCGCAGGTGTGTTTCCACGGTGACTGGTGGTGTGTTGTGTTGTGTTTAAATGAAGATGTGTAAGACTGTCACGATCACCTCGCCCCCAGAGCTAGAGGAATTAACCAAATGTAGTTAACATCAAGAACCTAGCCAGGAATTGAACCCGGGGCCATCTGAACCTAAAGCCACGATGGTTACAGTTCAGTTAAGGAACTGGAGACTTCATAATAATACGAACACAATTGGCTGATTTTGTATTTGTTGTTTGCAAGTTGATTTATGTCGCACCGACACAGATAAATCTTACGGTGACGGGAAAGGACTAGGAGTGCGAAGGAAGCGGTCGTGGCCTTAAGGGGGGTCCTACACCTTAAAAGTGGATAAATAAACTTGTTCTTTCCTCAGCAATGGAAGTGAATACTAAAAGGAAACTTAGTATGACAAACACAATATTCCTTAGTAATATTTATAAATCATATAAATCTATGCCATTACATGTAATTCATTATTCAACATGGCGGTGTACCATGACCACCGTTTTGTCGTTTCCCTGATAATTTCCAAACAAATGAATATTTTTCTATGATTCTTTCTTATTATGATTAGTAATGTTATAGCTACAACTTGTACTACAATCACTGAAGTTCGTCAAGTATCAGATTTTTTTTCACGAATTTATAGTCAAGTAGTCAATTTTTCAATAATTTCCATTTGAATTTTTTTTAAAACTTAATCAGTGAAGCTAGCTGAATAATTCTGGTACGTCGTCTTGTTTTGTATGAAATATACATGTATAAAAATTTCATCTTAATATCTTAAAAACTTTCAGAGTTCTGAAAAACAAATTTTAGGGAAACGAGCAGCAAACTTACTGATAAAGAGCTTGCTTGGGAGACAGGACTTCACAAGTATTGGAGATATTAAGAAAACGTTTGCACTGTTATATAGAGAAAAGTTCAATTTAAAGTGAAAAAATAAACTGAAAAATCGCATTTTTGGCCGGTCAAAGGTGTTGGTCCTCCTTAATTAAGTTACAGACCTAGCATTTGCGAGGTGTGAAAATGGGAAACCACGGAAAACCATCTTCACGGTTCGACGCTGGGGTTAGAAATTATTTCTCCCTCGTCGAAACATAATGGGCTACTGAAACGCACAGCTGTATATGTAGCTTGAGGTAGAAATAAGTGTGTTACCTTGACTCCGTGTGTCTACAGCAGGGAAGTAGCCTGCCCGAACAGAAATTGAGATATCTCTGGTTCGTGCTTCGGAAGAATAGAGCAGATGAAATGGAGATTGTGAAACTAATATGTGATTCTTAATAGGGGACAGTATTCTTCTATTACCCGCCAAGCTTCCCCCTTACATATTTTGAGGGTAATAATGGACACTGTGAGGAAATAAAGCCACTTTCCGTTTTGGAGGGAGTACTTTCCCCTCTTTCACCTGCTTAGTTATTGTAAGAATATATACTCAGATTAACGATTCAAGAAAGGAAAGAAAATATTATAATTATTGAAAAATGGTATTAAACTGACTTTCAAGAAATAACAAGAATAATACCGGGGTTAGTTAGCATAATGTGCGCCCTCAGTTTCACTGATATCAATAAGGTGAACCTGAATGAAAATGGTGTAAAAATCACGGATATTATCTATAATAATAATGTCCGCCTCTGTGGTGCAGTAGTTAGTGAGATTAGCTGCCACCCTCGGAGGCCCGGGTTCCATTCCCGGCTCTGCCACTAAATTTGAGGCGGTAGACGTGGTGTCCCTCGTTGAGTCCGAGGAAAAAACGAACCCTGGAGGGTAAACGGAGTAAGAAATAATAATAATAATAATAATAATAATAATAATAATAATAATAATAATAATAATAATAATAATAATAATCGTATGGCCTCAGCTACCGTGTGCAGACATTTCAATTTGACGCCATCTGGATGTCTGCTCGTCAATTTCGACGTTCCGTTTTACTCTAGGCCCCCACTGGGTGGCAGACCGAGTAAACCGAAACTCTCTTGGGCGTCTATGGCTGAAATTTAATGAATTTTGTCGGGTAAACACCAAATGTGTCACCAGAGATCTTTTACATGCCGACATCGTACGACATGGAGTGTCGAATGGACTTTTTTTCCGCCCTTCAAAAATCCGACTACCTCTGCCGGGTTTGAACCCGCTATCTTGGACTCCGGAGGCCGACACTCTACCGCTGATCCACAGAGGCAGCTATAATAATAATAATAATAATAATAATAATAATAATAATAATAATAATAATAATAATAATAATAATCTATCTATATAAATAAAATTGTAGGGGGTCCGCTGTCTGTAATTTCTTTTGTTTTGCCAATTTTTCAGATATTTATCCGTTTTAGGTCAACTCAAGACCGAATCGGTGGTTTTTACGTTTCGTGTCTGTTTGTTTGTCTGTTTGTCTGTCTGTTTGATTGTTCCACCATCACGTCGAAACGGCTGGATAGATCTCAACCAAACTTCATATTTAGTGTATACTCATACCGGGGAAGGTTTCGATATGCATATCATTTTAAAATCTTTGAACAGACGGGGGTTTATAGGGAAACCAGAATGGTTTCTCCACCATCACGTCGAAACGGCTGGATAGATCTCAACCAAACTTCATATTTAGAGTATACTCATCCCGCGGAAGGTTTCGATATGCATATAATGTTAAAAACTTTGAATAGACGGGGGGTTTATAGGAAAATAAGAATGGTTTTTCCACCATCACGTCGAAACGGCTGGATAGATCTCAACCAAACTTCATATTTAGAGTATACTCATACCGGGGAAGGTTTCAATATGCATATCATTTTAAAATCTTTGAATAGACGGGGGGTTTATAGGAAAACCATTCTGGTTTTCCTCCATTTTCTCTTATACTATTGATTTTCTGTAAACTTCGTTTACCGTACGTGAAACGTCTCTTCATTATAAACAGCTTTCGTTATGTCCATAATTTACCTTACTCTTCATATGACGGAGAAATTTACAATTTTCCGCTGGTATCATGCTCTGCACTGAGTGACCGACAGACCGACAACGAACCTACAGGTTACCATGGCAACGTCTCTGAATGCCAGTAGGGAAGTAACGTATTGCCATTTTCCTCATCATGCTTTTAAAGTCGTGGTTGTTCCTTGGGTAGAAGGCAAGAGAGGCGTCAATCGGCCTATCTGCGGGATATTGGCGGAATATCGTTGGATGTTATAACCGCCCTCGAATAGATTAAGTAATATCACCATTAGTCATCTTCTTATTATTTGTTTACCTAGGAATCACTGGACCTAAATTTCTTCTCTGTTACTGCTTTATTATATCCATAACTCACACTAGCATAATTTATTGAGGGGCATTTGATTTTCCAATACATTAACTTGGCATTTACATATTTGTCGTTATCCGGCTGTCCTCAGTTATAATCCATTTTCTATTACTTTCAACTTTCTTAACTGTATTATTTTCTTCCCTAATTACGCCGTATGTACGCGAGTGCTACAAACTACTGGATGTATTTCCACCAAGACTCATATTTAGAATACACCTGTCCTTGATAGGTTTTAGGGCAAATATTGTTTCTAAATCCCTGAACTGACTGGGGGTTTATACGAAACCGAAACAGTGATTTTGCACTTCCACAAAATATACACAACCAACGTTTATTTAAATCTACCTGCCTTGGTAGAAATTAATTTCTAAACCTTTTTTCTCATGTGCATCATTTCGATACGAGGATTAATAAGGGAGATATCATTAACGGACCGTTTTTCTGTACAAGTCCCATCGGACTTAACTCACGAGCGGGTGCGAGTAAAGCGTATTCCTTACAACCTGAAAACTACTGAAGACATTCGAACCAAAATATATATTTAGCATCCACCTGTCCAAAGGTAGGTTTTAAACGTAAATAACATTTCATGTTCCGGAATGGACTGGCGGTTTATAGGGAACCGAAATGGTGATTTTACTCTTCCACAATATATACAGAACAAGACCAACCTGACTGGAAATCGACCAAACGTGATGGAATTCCACCTCTAAACCTTTTTTTCATGTGCAATTTTTCGTCAGGAGGATTAATAAGGGAGATTACATGAATGGTCAGTTTTGCAGGTTAAGTCCAGCGGACATAGCCAAAAAGGTGTTTTATATGGAGCAGATTCCTTATCTATATAAATCAAATCGTAACGACTGTGTGCCTCTACACTGACTATTTTGGCGAAATTTTCGTACAGCTTTCCGTTTAAGGGGTAATAATGACCATCTGCATAATTGTTGGTTTAGTTTCCTGAAAGTCCTAATTTTTACCCGCCTCGCCCAAAATCCAGATTGCGGCATAATCTGCCAGAAGAAAAAGAAGATAATTGAAATTTGACAAAATTATACGTTTTAGCCTGTACCGAACGGAAAACATCTAAGATCATTAAATTTTTCACTTTTTATCCCCGAAGAATATCGAAATATGCAGGCAATTTTAATGATGGTGCAGACATTCGGAAATTCCTATCACATAACAGATTGCACAATCTCCATTCAATTTGGAATGATCTACAACCTTGGTCTTATGACTTTTTGCCGTATCTGTATCCCTTTTAAGTTTGATTTTTCTCTATTAATCGATGTTAAGTCAATTTGGAATTTTCACATGCATAATTCACACTTTCGATTACTTATATGAAATACAGAATCATCAAACTCTTCACGAAAATTGGCCCACCCAGTAGCCATATGTGAGCCAAATGCTATGTATGTAGCTGTCACATAATTATCCGAAAAGTAATGTAATGTGAGATAACCTTACAAAAACGTTACCCTGTTCCACGTTTCTAACTCAATCTGACCCAAGAATAGATGACATATCATAGGACCAGCCATTTAGGCCACTAAATCCGGCGTGTCTTATGGTATAATCCTTTGTCGATATGACGTACGTTTAGTAGCAGTTCGTCTGTAAATGAAGGTCTTCAATATTGTGAACACGCATATACTTTCGTATGTCGATCTATAAATATTCACTGATGTCGATTTGTAGCGATCGAGAAAGGGTGGGTCTGCTATTGTAATCAGTACTCCCCACACCGACTTTGACTGGCAGTATGAAAGGTTTCCTTCTCCAACTCCTGTGTAACTGTCATTAGTAAGGAAGGTCTACAATTGTAATGAATAGTTCACTTCTCGATTTGACTTGCAGAAGGCAAGTGGGCATGCAGTTTTGTTTAAAACTCCCCTACCCGATTGTGTTTGGCAGTAGGCAAGGGTGCCCGCCATTATAAAGAAATGTACTCATCTAAAATGTGACTGGCATTAGGCATAGTGGCCTGCTATTTTGATGGAAACTCACCAACTTGGTGTGACTGGCAGTAAGCTGGCTGGAAGTAGGAAAATGGGCCTGGCATTATAATGATAACTGCACAACTCAATTTCGAGTGATAGTAGGGTAATTGTCTGCCATTATAATAAAAACTGTAATCTGTCTGGAAGTAGGAAAGGGGGGCTGCCATTTTAACGAAAACTCCCCAAATCGATTCTGTCCGCGTAGTAGGCAATGGTGCCTGCAATTATAACGTAAACTTCCCAACTCGATTATAAATGGCAGTAGGCAAGTGAGCCTGCCGTTATATCACAAATCCATAACAAACACTTTACATTGGAAACAACGTACGGGGACCTCCCCATGCTCTTTCTCGGATAACGCTAAGAGACATGCAATTTTAAAACAATCTTATTTACTGCATGTACACTATTTACTTCGATATTCGAATACAATGTAGAATACCGTAGCGAAGCACGGGTACATTCGCTAGTAATAATAATAATAATAATAATAATAATAATAATAATAATAATAATAATAATAATAATAATAATGGATTTTACATCCCATTAGGGCATAAACTACCAGATTTCAGTTTTCAGAGGCGCGAAGAGGCTGGAATTTTGTCGCATGAATATAAATCTGTGCACACGAGGAACTGCATAAGTTTGGCGTATTTGAGCGCCTTCAAATACCAGCAGACTGAGCGGGAATTAAACACTTCAACTTGATCTAAAGGAGTCCAATTGCAATGAGATATTTTCCGCTGGAAGGAAAGACTGACAAGGCATTAATTTGTAATTAAGTCTTAAGATCTTTCCTTCATTTTCTGTTTTTTGTTAGCGGTTTACCGTCGCACGAACATTTTCCTGGTGTGATAATTGGAAACTACGGAAAAATTCACCTTCAAGACTGCCATCCGTGGGATTTGAACCCATCATCTCCCAAATTCAAGCTCACTGCTGCGCGACCCTAACTATGTGGCCAGATCACTCGGTCTTTTCTTCATTAGTTATCTGTATACAGTCAATCGTTCCATCCTCCACATTTTAGACACAATTTTGAAGTGAAACTGAACATTTGTACAGCACTGACAGATTTTCTTCCAAGCAGCAGCAAGGACACATAATGGAGATTCTGGGATCCATGTTCCGTTATTTGCCACCCACTCCTATAAAGCTGAAGAAAGCTCTCAAGTTTGATCGCCTCCAGCAATATTCCGACCGGCATCCGCCACAGCATTTGAGTCGCTGAGTCAGGCTCGCTACATGCCTTGAAAGGCTTCGTGCAAAAAGATAGAAAGCCGATTTTATTTACAAGACTCTCGAAATGAACTATGATGCATAGGAGATGAGAGTAGGAAATATTCATATTCATAACTGAATCATGATGATGCCAGATAATAAATAATATTATCAATGGGTCATGAAATCTGAAATAATTGAGTCGGAGCACAGAGTGCAGTAATGGTATCTGGTTCTTACATTCCTTCCACTTACATCTCCCAGGCTCTTCACTTTCATCTTATGTAGGTTATTGCTTTCACGTTCCACGAACTATTTTTATGGTTTTCGGAGAAGCGGAGATGCCATAATATTGCCCCGCAATAGTTCTTTTGCATGCCGCTAAATCTACCTATACGAGGTTGACGTATCTGAGCATCTTCAGATACCACTGGACTGAGCCAGGATCGAACCTGCCAACTTGGGCTCAGAAAGCCAGAGCTTTAAGCGTCTGAACCATTCAGCCCGGCCCACTTCGACTGCTAGGACAGGGACGTGGGGACAGGTCTACAAAATCGACTGTAAGAGGGCAGAACGCATCTGTGCGATACGTTTGTAACTTGCAATATTTTGAACATGCTTTCTTGTGTGGCAGAATGAACATACAAATTGTTTAACTGCTTTAGTTAAATAAAAAAAAGGCACAATGTTACTCACTGACTCAAATTCACACAAGTATTATCGTACACATGTGTCGTAATTATTTCATTTGATAATTATTTACACGTGATCAGTTACAATATTAGACATAACGTTCTATCACACCATGTGTGCGTGAGAAGTGACAGTGCACATAGTCGAATCAGGGACGACACCAATGGAGCTTAATGTTGTCGTCAGCTCCCGCTTGGAGCGCTGTACCAGCATACAGCGAGCCACCTGGTGACGAACGAGCGTACCACTACAGTTCCAACGGTAAAGCATTCTTAAATTCAAACCCTCATTATTGTTGAAGTCTTCCTCGTGAACAGTCCAGATATTTTCCTGCAGACGCGGAGCAAAGTTTCATCTTGTTTTTTCGACAAGGCATACGCCCGAAAGCCCATAATTATCATGTCTACAATATTAGACACAATTTGCAATGCTTAGTACGGACTGAGTAATGTCTGCGTTAATCTACACAGTATGATTCAAGAAACACCGACAAAGCTTAATGTGTTGCGCAGAACGGTAAACTGATCACTTTTTCAAGAGGGAATCAATGTTCGGAAATGCAGAGAACACGGACGTTACCTTTTTTTTTTTTTACGATTGGCTTTACGTCGCAGCGTCACAGATAAGTCACATGGCGACGATGGCATAGGAAAGGGCTAGGAGTTGTAAGGAAGCAGCCGTGGCCTTAATTAAGGTACAGCCCCCCGGTACATGCCTGGTGTGAAACTGGGAAACCACGGAAAACCATCTTCAGGGCCGCCAACAGTGAGTTTTGAATACACTATCTCCCAAACGCAAACTCTACAGTTGCATGCCCCTAACCGCACAGCCTACTCGCTCAGTGAGTACAGATACTACCACGGTTATCAGATCTAATACATCTCGTATTTTTGTTTGGGATACTACGAGAGTCAAGCGGACCTAATCGCATGAGTCCTTGCAGCGACTGAAATGTTGCACACGCCACCAGACGTCTTTCACCATGTGCGCCAGTCTCTGCTCCACCGATGTAGGCTCTGCAATCAAGTTATAAATATGGGACACACACTCACCACCATATACGAACCGTTGTCAAATTTTGACACCCCACATCACCCGAAGGATGCACTTTCGGACATGGGTTCCCGCCTCAACAATGATCACTTTATTACCCCGCCCAACATACTGTTACGAATTACATACTATTTTACTGGACTAACTTAACTTAGGATGGGCAAATTAGCACACACGCTAACAATTATACTTGACGATGACTTACACACTTCACTAATTAATGGCTCTTTACAAAAGTATATTATTCTCACAGTAGGTCGCCAGCTTTCTGATATTTACTTGGAACGGGCGACCCTTCCGTAATCTTGATTGACAGCTCTCACCTTTCACTTCGCTACGCACGCACACAGCAGCTGCATGCAGACAGCTTCGAGCACAAGTCTACTGACTATCACAAAGCACGGCTGCTGTTCACAACTTTCATAATCAATTCACGAGACCACTCCACACACTGAACTACTTAACACTTATCACTCGACAACACAACACAACTCAGCACCAACCACTAAACAACAACAGTGCTAACAAGCACTCCACTCCTCTTCAATCC
Organism: Anabrus simplex; assembly: GCF_040414725.1. Taxonomy (NCBI): domain Eukaryota; kingdom Metazoa; phylum Arthropoda; class Insecta; order Orthoptera; family Tettigoniidae; genus Anabrus; species Anabrus simplex. The sequence goes on from NC_090268.1 coordinate 29,358,298, forward strand.
TACTACATTCACCAACACTGACTCCAACATCCCTGAACGGCAACATTAACATTATTCTCCGACGCACTCCTCAAATAAAGGCAACAATAACAGGCTGTTCGCGGCGACCTTGCCTAGTGATGAAATGTTGATATTTTCGGGGAGCGCCCAGAATAGGAACCTTCTAGTTTCGCCCTCCAGAAAATCCACGGAGACACCAGACAAAAAGCACAATACAAGGAGCGGCCGTCTCGTGCCCTCAGGCAAGCCGGGTCCTTGCCAGCCTGACTCACTCATTCCTTCTAGGAAATACAGAAGGGGGCTAAACCAGGACAGTCAGCCGCATGTGCTCGTAACAATACTAAGCGTTGTCAGAGTAATATTATATTTCTTTGTTTTATTCTATTCTATTTAATTACTAATCTGACATCACAGTTATCGTACGTAATTTGGAATATTTATGATATACCGTTTATAAATATAATAATTAGTGTTATATTAGTTTCGCTAAATTCAAAATGCCACCTGGCCTTAATCTTGCCAAATAACAAATGAAAATCTACAGCCTGTTACTAGTCACTTGACCGGGTCAGGAATGGGATGAATGAAGCTCCCATCTAGCGGCGAGGATAGGAATAGTGCCGGCTGCCTAAACCTGTCGCGCTCCGCTGGGGCAATAATTAATGACTGACGGTTGAAATGAACTGATATTGGAGGGTGTTGCTGGAATGAAATATGACAGGGAAAACCGGAGTACCCAGAGAAAAACCTATCGCGCCTCCGCTTTGTCCAGCACAAACCTCACATGGAGTGACCGGAATTTTAACCCCGGAACCCAGAGGTAAGAGACCGGCGCATCATGGACTTAGCCAAGGAGACTTAGAATAATAAATAAATAAATAAATAAATAAATAAATAAATAAATAAATAAATAAATAAATAAATAAATAAATAAATAAATAAATAAATTTTCTCGCCTTTCGCGCCCTATTCTTTTTTTTTGTCACTTCGAAGGGTTGGATCTCTTCTTGTTTTCATTTCTGATTCGAAATTAGGAACTATGATTGCCTAGTTGTAATTCCCTTAAAATGACAATCACCACCACCATCCCCATATAATTGTTGTGCTTATCATTGCTTAGTATAACCTTGAAACTCAGTTAACATTCTTGACTTTGATTGTACCAGGCATTCTTGAACAAATAATAAGCACATGCTCTGTTTAAGAAGTGTGCCATACAAAGTACCAAAACATTTCAATAAACGTGTATCGAATTACTATGTAAACGACTTGAGTTTAATGAAAATCGTGCAAAATTATTATAATGTTTTTAAATTTAAAATCAACATACGGTATTTAACAGATGACTAAGACTTCAGTTACGAACTATTTGTATGGACTATTCTTCAACTTACTCTTTGCATGACTTAGGAGTAGGGTTACCATACTTTGTTTTCCACAAACTACAAGGGAGCATCGAATACAAAGGGGATTTTATTCTTTATTTAAATTCACTTATTGAAAAACACAAGGCAGTTATAATTTATTTTTCCACATAGTTTCCTGCGTTGGAAATGAATCTGTCCCAGCGTATGGGCAGCTTTTTGATGCCCTCATCGTAAAAAGAACAAGGTCGTGTCACCAGCCAGTTGCACACTCTCGTCATCTTCAAATCGTAGCCCTCTAAGAGCTTCTTTAAACGTTCCGAACAAATGGAAATCGCAGGGCAATGAGTCCGGGCTGTAAGGAGGATGATGTACGCCTCTAAACGTCTCAACTTCAGATTTTCGGTCAAAAGACGAGGGAACCATCTGAAACACACCTTACGAAACTGTCGGTCGTTCGTAATGATTGCTTGACAGCTCCCATAACTGATTCCGACTTGTTCTGCAATTTCTGACACACTCGATCATCTTTAACCGCACGAATGTTTTCGTCTGTTATGCTGGTCCGAGGACGGCGATTGTGATGCTCACTTTCCACACGTTCTCGTCTTTCCTTCAACTTTTTATGCCACGCAAACACACGCGTCCTTGGCATTGAATGTTCAGTCAATCTCTGGCAAATTTCCGCCACTGTAACTCCTTCACGAGCAAGAAATGTTATAATTATGCGTTGCGCATTGTAGGGGTGCACCTGTAGCTCCGACATCGTGAGCGTTACTGACGAAACAGCGGGAAATATCTAACATCACGCTCTCCCCACTCCTAATGGTCCCGCCTAAGCATAGCAGAAGCGCGGGGCCAGTCCTACCAACTGTTGATGTTCAGGAATAAAAATCCCGTTTATATTTGATTGACCTTCGTATTAATCATAATCATTACGTTTTCATCAGTTGAAATATTTCATTGTAAATGAACACTCTAACTCAACTAATACCAAAGATGATCACCTAATACCGGCTTCGGGAAGATAAACAAATTTTGTAACTAAGACTGGTTTCTCGGGTATTTTAAAACCGATGAGAATTTGTTTACTTTTCTTGACATAGCCTAGTTGGACGTGTAATTAATTAAGTTTCCGGCTTTGGAAAAGGGTCCAGCGATAAGACATGACTACATTCGCCAAACAACAGAGAAGCCAATAAGCAAGTGGCGACTTACTTGCGTCAGTACATTGATTATGTTTTACCGTAGCTACACGGCGTATATGGCTTAGGGAATCACTGCCTTTCTGCTTTGGAACGCAGTTTTCGAAACATTTGTACAGCGATGTATAAAAGAAATGTTACAATACATGTGGATGTGGCCCTGTTTTACGGACGGATCCCCTTCCTGACGCCAACCCTATATGGAGGGATGTAATCATTATTACGTGTTTCTGTGGTGGTTAGTAGTGTGGTTTGTTGTCTGAATATGAAGAGGAGAATGTTGGAAGGGACACAAACATCCAGTGCCCAAGCCAGAAGAATTAATCAGAAGCGATTAAAATCACCGACCTGGCCGGGAATTGAACCCGGGACCTTCTGAAACGAAGGCCAGTACGCTGACCATTCAGCCAACGATCACTTACAAAGAATTAAACAGTGTGAATTATTTTCGAGCAGCAGTTTCCATAACATCCGGGGCAAAACTATGAACCGGACGGGACACCGCGACAGAGCTTCCAAACCGGTACGGTCCCGGCTAAACTGGGACGTATGGTAACCCTACTTAGGAGGATAACTGTATTCTACCGGTATATCACCTGACTGGAGAACATCCAAGCAGGTTCTTTTGGAGCAACAGCCAAGCAGGCGAAATCGTCAGAAACTTACCTGAAACAAAGGAAGGAAGGACATGGTTAGCATAATTAATATTTCGAGACAGTAATGCTGGATTGAGAAACCAATTCTAAAAGATTAGAGAAAATATTATGTGAAATGAAAAGCAAAATACAACAGTGTATTAAAAATACTCAATTTGAAGAGAGAGAACAGAAAAGATGACCCACCCAAAGAATCGAACTGGAATTCTCTATTCTACTAGATTGCTCAACTAGCGAAAACACCCTATTTTCCTAGTTAATGCTAAGATAGTTCCCAGCGTAGAGAACTCATTTCCTATGACTCTAATTTAAGATGCACCAGCGCACTCTGACAGTCGTATCAGAAACAATTTTAGAAACTGAGAAATTGTTTTAGAGAATTTACTGTTTCTCTTACGGCGGTCGCCATTCAAAGAAATAGCAGGTGAACGAAATCGTTCTCGAGACTTTAACACCAATATCCTGCTTTATGGACAAATATCCGACTCGTTGGCTGAATGGTCTGCGTACTGGCCTTCGGTTCAGAGGGTCCCGAGTTCGATTCCCGGCCGGGTCGGGGATTTTAACCTTCATTGGTTAATTCCAATGGCCCGGGGGCTGGGTATTTGTGCTGTCCCCAACATTCCTGCAACTCACACACCACACATAACACTATCCTCCACCACAATAACACGCAGTTACCTACACATGGCAGATGCCGCCCACCCTCATCGGAGGGTCTGCCTTACAAGGGCTGCACTCTGCTAGAAATAGCCACACGAAATTACTATCATGGACGAGTGCATCACACTAATACCACTACAAAGGTCGACTTCCTACTATTTACTGGCTAATAAAGTAACGACGGAAACAAGAAATACTGAAAAATGAGCAGCACTTAATTTATTCGTTAGAAGGGATATTGTCAGGTAAAGAAAGCAATCATGTTATTAGTTTTAAGTGAATGTCTACATCGTGATCAAAACCACAGGACGTCCAGTTTTACGTAGAATCCGAACCATACTTTCTTTAAATCCACGAACATTGGCAAGGATTCGAAAGATGGCTGCCTCGGTGAAAAGCTAGTGATGCTGTTCGTACCTCTTGTTACGAAAATATTCCAAAATCTTACGAAGACAGGCCAATCTGGCAACGTCAGACTCTTCTTAAATTCTTTTTTGGACCTCCTCCTGTTAAGGGGTAAGGACGGTATGTGGGCGAGCAGACCACCAGGAGGGCAGCTAGAATCTGACGGCTCTTTAATAGAGAAAAATGTTTTGAATCAGACAAGCATTCAGCAGTGACACGCTACCTCATCATTAGCTCGAAGTACTATTGATGAGAATGAATATTATCTTCATATGGTAAAACCATAACAGATATATACAGCGTTCAAGGAGTTTTAATGTATTCATTTCTAACCAAGTATTATTTTGGTACCAGACACCTTCAAGTTCGGATTTTATGTCTTAATGATTTTGTCATCAAAAGGCTCACGAAGGTCGCAAGGTATAAAAAAATGGTCAAACACGACTATGAAACTGAAAACTTGTGTAATTATTACCAGGTGGGAAGTAAAGGAAATTTTTGTTTGAGCTGAAGATACAGCGAGTTAGATTACATTTTAAAAACTAGTGATTTATCTCTCATGTTGGGACATAAAAAGAAACAAACAATACTTTAGATGTTCTGAAAAAAGTCTCGATTTGAGGATAAGGTCTCTTTCTGTGACAATTCAACGAGTCATACGCCAAGATATTTCATCACAAAGGCTACGAATAGTGTCCGAAACACATTTAACATGTTGTGTCGCAAATATGTAGTTATGCAAAACACCCAGTGTATATGCAGCTTGACTAAAGAACACTTGACGTTCTCACATATCTCAAGCCTATTGTCTTTATATCTGGATGAAGAAATGATGTACATACCGAAGAGAAGCTTGGTGTGATATCAATTATGTGACGATGGAAATTATTATGCTGCAGATGAAAACAAGCCTACTGAAAAAGTAGCAAGATATATCACCAATTATCCGCCGTGACAGCGCTACAATAAGAAGTCTCAATCGCATGTGATTTCAACTTGCAACCAACTTCCAAATAAAAACCAACTTAAAAGTTGTTCATTAATTAAAAAGCTCCAGTCGCTTAAGTGCGGCCAGTATCCAGTATTCGGGAGATAGTGGGTTCGAATCAAACTGTCGGCAGCCCTGAAGATGGTTTTCCGTGGTTTCCCGACACAGATAGGCTTTATGGCGACGGTGGGATAGGAAAGGTCTAGGACTGAGAAGGAAGCGATTATTTCCTTAATTACAGTCCCAATATTTTCCTTGTGTGAAAATGGGGAAGCCGCGGAAAACCATCCATAGGGTTACCGACGGTGGGATTCGTACTCACTATCTCACTAATGCATGTTCACCGCTACGTGACCCAAAATGCGTAGCCAACTCGCTCGGTGGGTGTATTTTTATTTCGAAATATTGAACAGTAAGCCTCGTTGAGTATGTTTTGTGAAGTCCTTTGTTTTTGTCTGAGTGGGATCCGTATTTCATAATGTACGGTAAATCAATTATCCTAGCCCGCAAGGTCACAACTCCTTATATCGGATTGCCTGATTTCGACTCAGAAACAAGGGAATGCCATTTGGTCCTTGTTTCAGTGACGGTGAAATCCCGACATTCACCTCCCCGCGGTAGAGAGGGGGCAACGACAGGCGGCTAACGAATGAAGGGACCGATTATCTCCCGGTATAAGGAGATCCCCTATACCAAGTGCCAACAGTCTCTTTGAGAGTGGATGAGCGGGTACGGGTCCTGGGGACAAGAAATTGTTCCCAAAGGCGGAGGAACCGGTTTGGTCAACGGCATTAGGATTCAGAAGGCAACAGGAAACCACTGCATTAAAGATCCTGAGAGATATTCCAATAAATTCACATGGAATGGCTGCAACGTCAAGATCAGAGCAGGCCGTGTGGATTGTCTACCTCCGTTTGGAGACGACGGCTTAAGAAGAAGAAGATCAGGCATCTGACGCCATGAATGCCATTTACTTCCATCCTTTACAACTGGGCCTAATTCCTAAAATAATGTGGAGGGAAAACAAAAATTATTGTAGCTACCGGAACATAACAATAGTGAATTCGGCATGTTTAGGAGAATCTGAGTCAACAATGCCAAACGCTTGTTGTTGTTGTTTGAGTCATCAGTTCACTGAATGGTTTTATGCAGCTTTCCACGCCACCCTATCCTGTTCTAATATTGCTGCATCCTACATCTCCTCTAATCTGCTCGTCATATTCGTACCTTGGCCTACCCCTACCGGTCTTACCACCCACACTTCCCTTAAAAACCAATTGAACAAGTCCTGGGTGTCTTAAAATGTGCCCTATCATTCTATGTCTTCTTCTGATCAAATTAGGCCAAATTTATATCCTCTCACCAATTCGATACAGTATCTCTTCATTCCCGATTCGATCTATCCATCTCACCTTCAGCATTCTTCTGTAACACCACATTTCAAAATCTTCTATTCTCTTTATTTCTGAGCTAGTTATCGTCCATGTTTCATTTCTATACAATGCTACGCTCCACACGAAAGTCTTCAAAAACATCTTTCTAATTCCTATATCAATGTTCGAAGTGAACGAATTTCTTTTCTTAAGAAAGCTCTTCCTTGCTTGTGCTAATCTGCATTTTATGTCCTCCTTACTTCTGCTATCGTTAGTTATTTTACTACCCAAGTAACAATATTCATCTACTTTCCTTAAGACTTCGTTTCCTAATCTAATATTTCGTGCATCACCTGCCTTCGTTCGATTGCACTCCATTACTTTTGTTTTGAACTTATTTCCATCTTGTACTCCTTATCCAAGACTCTGCCCATACCATTCAGCAACTTCTCCAGATCTTCTGCAGTCTCTGATAAAATAACAATATCATCAGCAAATCTCAGGATTTTGATTCCCTCTCCTCGGATTGTGATTTCCTTCCCAAATTCCTCTTTCCTTTCCTTTACTGCCTGTCTATATAAACATTGAAAAGGAGGGGGGACAAACTGCAACCTTGCCTCACTCCTTTATGGATTGTTCCTTCTTTTTCAAAGCCCTCAATTCTTATCACTGCAGACTGATTTTTATACAGGTTGTAGATAATTCTTCGTTCTCGGCATCTGATCCCAGTCACCTTCAGAATCTCAAACAGCTTGGTCCAATCAACATTATCGAATGTCTTTTCCAGATCTGCGAAAGCCATGTACGTGGGCTTGTCCATCGAAGATCAGATGTAAAGTCAGGATTGCTTCAAGTGTTGAAACGCTTATCTAAGAAAAATGCTAATAGAGCGAGGAAATTATGTTCTCCACGGAAAAAGCCACTCCCCTCTGGAAAAAATGAGGTGACGGCGTTTACCCGCGTCACCCTGCAGTAAGACCTTGCTTGTAGTCAGTGAACTCATGAACCTCCACATCACAATTTTCCTCTCTAGAAGTTGTTCACACCTCTAAAGCACAGGAGTCTTGCGAAGGATTTGGTGTTTTAGTTGCTGGCAACTGGACACACCTGTACAGTAACTAGTGAAGGAATTTTAATTTGCAGCACCTTTTTTAGAAATATAGCTATTTTCATGTAGATAAGTCAATATATGTATTTGAGGAATGAAATGAAGCAAATCCAACATAATTTGTTGCAACTTCTGCACATTTTTTGTGAGATTACTACATGTTGCCATCTTTTCCCTTCTACGTCATGCTTCATCACTTTTCCCCCCTCTATCTGCATTTTTAAAAGATTAGACTGAACCTTTTTTCTCTACTACAACATATTTTCTTGAGCGAAAATTTTGTCCTAGACTCAACGGATGCAGAAGCCATCAAGAAGGCCCAACAAGTACTCTCCAACAAAGACCTAGAGTTGGAACTTTTTTCAGCGCATAGCTACAAGTATTAGCCTGATGTAATTCAGAGTTTAGAAGAAGTTGATAAGTGTTAGGGAGAATTCGAATTAACCCAGATGTGGAAACCTTTGATAATAATAATGTTATTTGTTGTACGTCCCACTAACTACGCTTTTGCGGTTTTCGGAGACGCCGAGGTACCGGAATTTAGTCCCGCACGAGTTCTTTTACGTGCCAGTAAATCTACCGACACGAGGCTGACGTATTTGAGCACCTTCAAATACCACCGGACTGAGCCAGGATCGAACCTGCCAAGTTGGGGCCAGAAGGCCAGCGCCTTAACCGTCTGAGCCACTCAGCCCGGCGGAAACCTTTGAAACTTTGATTGAATTGCCTTTACGAGTCCTAACAAGATAAATGCTTAATTGGTTTATGTAAATGTGTAATTATGATTTGCTACGACGTAAGGGAATTCAGCTGCCAACATTCAGCGATTACTATTTCTGCAGCTATAACATATAAGCCAGGGACTCTCAGGGCGCATGCACCAGTGTACTGCACGGTGCATGGTGCAAAAGACGACTTCGCTTGGTTGACCAGAGCGCAGACCCCCACTCCTCGATTTGGAGCAATAGCGCTGTCTCTCTCTTTCCCCACGTCTGTCTCCTTCTTCCTCGTTCGCTCCGTAGCGCTGCAAATCCGAGCTGAGTTGAGCCGAGCTTAGCCGAGTCACCCCGAGACGACGCGCTAGTCCGAGCCTAGCCGAGTGGGACCTATGCACTGTGCACAGGAACTCTGCGCCTCAGTTTGCACGTGTGAGATTTTGGGCGTTTGATAGACTCTGGTCTAAGGAATTGTTTTTGATTCTTCATCGATTCTGCAAAAAAAACCTCTTCTTTTGAAACAGAAGGTTTCAGGATATCTAGTGTTATTATTAGGGAGTGGATTTTAAGGTGGAAAGTATGGTCAGCAAAGGAGGGAAATAGTTCGGAAAATACATACAAAAATGCAAAACAGGTGTTGATGAAATCACATTATTGAGGTTTAAAACGGTTACAGTACATCAACTTTCTTTATACCACTTACTGGGTTCTAATTTATTAATTAATTTCGTGTGGCTACTTCTAGCCGAATGCAGCTCCGATGAGGATGGGCGGTATCTGTCATGTGTAGGTAGCTGCGTGTTATTGTGGTGGAGGATAGTGTTATGTGTGGTGTGTGAGTTGCAGGGATGTTGGGGGACAAGTTAAAATCACCGTCCCGGCCGGGAATCGAACCCGGGACGCTCTGAACCGAAGGCCAGTACGCTGACCATTCAGGCAGCGAGTCAGACACTGCGTTCTAATAATGAATAAATTCATTATTTGTAATTTAACTTTGTATCACAAAGAATGCCGCTGTAATGAAAACCCTGTAATAAGCAATAAATTAAATTAAACTAAACTTGTTTTATTGATTTGCACACAACATTTCAATGTTTTTGACAAATAATTCACTGGCGCTTTGAGCTCAGTAGATTCTTATATTCTGTTGATGTAACACTTTTAAACATCAATAATGTGATTTCATCAACACCTTTTTTTTTTGCACCATTTTCTATGTATTACCTTTCTTCCCCGCTTTTCTGATCATACTTTCCTCCTTAAAATCCTTTCCCTAACAATAACACCATGTACCCTGAAACCCTCAGCTTCAAAAGAAAGAATTTTTCAATATCGACGAAGAAACAAAAACAATTGCTTAGAAATCATAGCAACAGAAGTACTAATCACTGAATGTTGGCAGCTGAATTCCCATAGGGCGTAGCAAATCATAATTTTATGTTCACAGGCAATCGAAAATATCATTTTCGCCACACTTCCCAGTTGACGTCCTCGAATCAAGATTAAGTCTGGGAGAAAGTTTACGTTATCTCACGCCATAATTTACGAGCGATTCGTGGAAGAAGACAATGTGATCCCCAGCTAGCAACATATCACAGCTGAATATTTAATATTTAAAAAAGACAGCCGCTAGCAAGAGGCAGCTCCGAGTTTCCTCCCTGACGGTCTGGTCTAGACACCTTTTTCTTCAGCCTCGCCAGGTAGCAAGTAGAGTGAGGCTTTTAAGAATTTCTCCTGGACCATATTTCATGAGACAAGAGAGGGCTGAGCGGCAGAAATTTAGTGGCGTCTCTCGTCAGACGGGCGAGCCACATTCATGAAGCAGTATTTAAACTCGAGCAGAAGAAAGATAGAAGGTGGCCAACTTCACGCAGTACGAAGACCATACCAAACCTATCCTTGTAAAAGAACTAACTGGTTTGTTCAACAACAACAACAACAACAACAACAACAACAACAACAACAATAATAATAATAATAATAATAACAACAATAATATTAAAATGTTTAAAACTGTCCGCCTCCATGGTGTAGTGGTTAGTGTGATTAGCTGCCACATCCGGAGGCCAGAGTTCTATTCTCGGCACTGCCGCAAAATTTGAAAAATTTACCGAGCTCGATAGCTGCAGTCGCTTCAGTGCGGCCAGTATCCAGTAATCGGGAGATAGTGGGTTCGAGCCGCACTGTCGACAGCCATGAAGATGGTTTTCCGTGGTTTCGATTTTCACACCAGGCAAATGCCGGGGCTGTACCTTAATTAAGGCCACAGGCGCTTCCTTCCAATTCCTAGGACTTTCCTATCCCATCGTCGCCATAAGACCTATCTGTGTCGGTGCGACGTAAAACAAATAGCAAAGAAATTTGAAAAGTGGTATGCGGGCAGGAACGGGGTCCACTCAGCCTCGGGAAGTCAACTTAGTAGAAGTGAGTTCGATTCCCACCTCAGCCATCCTCGAAGGGGTTTTCTGTGGTTTCCCACTTCTCCAGACAAACTCCGGGATGCCACCTAAATTAAGGCCAAGGCCGCTTCCTTCCCTCTTCCTTCTCTGTTTGTTCCAACCGTGGAGGGTGAACTAATTAAGAAATAAAAATATAAAAAATTAGGCAAACTGCAGTGAACTTTATTTTCTACCTCAAATATAAATATATATATATATATATATAGAGAGAGAGATTTAACAGTAACTGTGAGAACATTTAGGCCCTATTAATTTCAGGTAGAAAATAAAGTGTACTGCAATTTGCGTAATATTTTCCCCCCTATTTTAAATTTCACGTTGCCGGGCTGAGTGGCGCAGACAGTTGAAGCGCTGGCTTTCTGACCCCAACTTGGCAGGTTAGATCCTGGCTCAGTCCGGTGGTATTTGAAGGTACTCAAATACGTCAGCCTCGTGTCGGTAGATTTACTGGCACGTAAAAGAACTCCTGCGGGACTAAATTCCGGCACCTCGGCGTCTCCGAAGACCGTAAAAGTAGTTAGTGGGACGTAAAGCAAATATAACATTATTATTATTATTATTATTATTATTATTATTATTATTATTATTATTATCATTATTATTAAATTTCACGTTCTCTCAAATAATAATTTATTTTATGCAAGAAATATAGCTGTGACGAGACTCGAACTCACATCTTCGAGGTTCACAGACAACTACGATGACCACTTGGCTACCACTCCGGTTGTCTGTGATGTAACTCGCCGAGCATATATGTGCTGTATTGAAATCGGGGATTCATCAATTTTTCGGAAATTATTAGGTTGCGGACCTGACATGTTTCTAAGTCAGATCTGTTCGCCTTTTAACGTTGTGTCACCTTCACTTTTTCCGAAGCGGATCTTGCGTCATGACATTTGTCCTCAATTTTAACGCAAACGAAAGCGTATTGACCTGAACCCTTATACACGAGTTACTGTTAAGTGTTCCCCAACAGCGTATATTGAAGCTCGCTCAAATCGGTTGGCCGCAGGGTCTGGCCTCTTCTTGTTAGATATATGACATTGTCCAAGTATACTGCTATATAACTTGCCAAGAAACTTACAATACCCTCATCAAGCTCATAAAAGTCAGTAACTTACGACGGCTTTCATAATGGAAATGATGTATTCTTTGAGGTTGTTATTTCATAAATAATACAAAAAGAAAAGAAGGAGTTTTCAAAGGAAGGATTCAACGCGACAAACCGTGGACATTTCAATTCTTCTTCAGCACCTTAACTCACGACGTGTATGTCATATGGCTCAGGAATAATAATAATAATAATAATAATAATAATAATAATAATAATAATATCCACCTCTGTGGTGCATTGGTTTGTGTGATTAGCTGCCACCTCCGGAGCCCCCGGTTCGATTCCGGCTCTGCCACGTAATTTGAAAAGTGGTACAAGGGCTGGAACGGGGTCCACTCGACCACGGGAGGTCAAATGAGTAGAGTCGGGTTCGATTCCCACCTCAGCCATCATGGAAATTGTTTTCCGTGGTTTCCCCACTTCTCCTCCAGGCAAATGCCGGGATGGTACCTGACTTAAGGCCACGGCCGCTTTCTTCCCTCTTCCTTCTCTATCTTTTCCTATTTTCCCATCCCGTCCACAAGGCCCCTGTTCAGCATAGCAGGTGAGGCCGCCTGGACGAGGTACTTGTCAATCTCCCCAGTTGTATCCCCGACCCAATATCTTACCTCGCTGAGTCCGAAGGAAAAACCAACCCTGGAGGGTAAACAGATTAATAATAATAATAATAATAATAATAATAATAATAATAATAATAATAATAATAATAACAATAATAATAATAATAATTGCATTATTCACGCTGGTGCCGTGGCCTAACCATTCGACAGCTAATTTGAATATCTGGAGCCTGAATCCCAGCGATTTCGGATGAAAATTTTCCTAGGACTAGTTCGTGGTAGCAGAAAGGCCATGGACTACTATATGGTCCTTAAACCCATGGGCAAATTCTAGTAAGTCGAATTGGGAGCTCTGCCGATCCGACCTAATAGTAGGAAGATGACGTCGAAGAAAATAATTTTCATTAATATTATTAGTTTTTATTTTGGCTACTTGTTTAACGTCGCACTAGCATAAAGGTTTTGTCCCCCAGCATTTGCCTGGTGTGAAAATAGGAAACCATCTTCAGGGCAGCCGACTGTGGGAATCGAACCCAATATCTGCTGAATGCAAGCTTACCCTAACCGCAGGGCCAACTCGCTCAGTAACATTATCAGTAATCGATGCCATTGGTGTTACTTTCTACCAACTACTTTTATGGCTTTCGAAGAAACCGAGGTGCCTGTGTCTCTCAGATGCATTTTTATGTGCCAGTAAATCTACCGACAAGAGGCTGGCGTGTTTTCCCGAGACGGCTGCAGCTGGAATTTTGGCCAGTGGATGTGTCTGTCGTTCGGATTCCATGTAAAGTCAAAGTCCCACGTTACCCACATATTCAATTATAAACTTGCTTGAATCTTAAACTACTGTATCATAATGCAAACTAGCTTGTAGTTTTTACGAGACTGTGGCCATCGTAGGACGTCCTGTTTTACGTGGAATCTGAACTACAGGGGCGTGTGTTTATCATTTTAAAAATCCCACATTTATTCGCCGTGATTTGAACCGTACCCACACTGGTGTCAAGGCAGCTTGCTCACCATTCGTATTCTTCTTCCACTTCCACCGCTTTTATCACACCAGTGGGATCGCGGGTGCGAACTTTGTAGCAATTTGGATTTGGGCCTGTTTTACGGCTGGACGCCCTTCCTGACGCCAAACCTTATGTGGATGGATGTAATTTATTTGCCTGTTTCTGTGGTGGTTGGCAGTGTGGTGTGTTGTGTTCTTTGAATATGAAGATAAGAGTGTTGGAAAAGACACAAACACCCAGTCCCCGAGACAGAAGAATTAATCAGAAGCGATTAACATCCCAGACTCGACCGGAAATCATACCCGGGACAATCTCAACTGAAGGGCAGTACGCTGACCATTCAGCCAACGAGTCGCACCTTCGTATTATGATATTATTTTGATTAACAAAAATATATAATAATAAAACAATTGTTTATCAAACTGCGATTCGTGAGGAATTGTCAACATATTTCCAGTGAAGGATGGAAGGAAGGTATAATAAATAAATAAATAAATAAATAAATAAATAAATAAATAAATAAATAAATAAATAAATAAATAGTCCGCCTCTGTGGTGTAATGGTTAGTGTGATTAGCTACCACCCCCGGAAGCCCGGGTTCGATTCCCGGCTCTGCCACAAAATTTGAATAGTGGTACGAGGGCTGGAAAAGGGTCCATTCATCCTCGAGAGGTCAACTGAGTAGAGGGGCGTTCGATTCCCACCACAGCCATCTTCGAAGTGGTTTTCCGTGGTTTCCCACGTCTCCTCCAGGCAAATGCCGGGATGGTACCTAACGTAAGGGCCGCTTCCTTCCCTCTTCCTTGTCTATCCCTTCCAATTTTCCCATCCTCCACAAGGCCCCTGTTCAGCATAGCAGGTGAGGCCGCCTGGGCGAGGTACTTGTCATTCTCCCCAGTTGTATCCCCCAATCCAATGTCTCCCGCTCCAGGACACTGCCCTTGAGGCGGTTGAGGTGGGGTCCGTCGCTGAGTCCGAGGGTAAACATATTACAAAGAAGAATAATAACAAGAACAAGAACAAAAGTATAAAATAATGAAACACTTGCTTATCAAACTTCGATTCGTGAGGAATTCTCCGCAAATTTTGAGAGAAGGAAGGAAGGAAGGAAGGAAGGAAGGAAGGAAGGAAGGAAGGAAGGGACGAACGAACGAATAATAAATAAATAAATAAATAAATAAATAAATAAAGACATTCAGCTGGTAAATAATGAGCCTGACACATCAACCCTGTTATTTTTTGCCTCTGTTCCCAAATGTCTCTAATTTGCCTCTTTCTGTTACAGAACATGTATAAGTGACCCTCAGATGTGGTCTACTTCGCTCAAGTTCCTTTTAAGAGAGGTTAAATAATTGAAGGAAAGAAGTAGCCATGCCACTGAAGAACTTCCTCTGCCTCACAAGATTCCGTAAATGCGAAAAGCTAATCCAATGCGAGGGCGCCGTAAGACTAACAAAGAGTGGAATGTTTTTGTGTGTGAACGTAATGGGTACAAAGGATGTCTGATAATGACAGTTGCCCGCTAGCGTGCTCTGGACACGGCCTAGCACCTGCTGGCAACATACAGCCCATCTTCTTTACTTCCTTAAAGCTACTTGACTTTCGAGTAAAGGATTCTTTTACAATACAAAAGCCTCAGTAATTTACATCAACTACAAATATACTGGTCTAAAGACAGGTTGAATAATAATCTTCTTGTCTGCTGAACCCTTGCTCGAGTAAAGGCCTTCCCAACTCCCTCCATTTGAAGTTTCTTGCCATCAGTGCTGATGCCCTACTTATTATTTCATTCCATTCCATTCCATTGTCAACATTAACCTATCAACTGCCATGGATCTTATTTGGTGATATTTCTGTTCGTTTTTTCTGCATACATTCTGAAGCAGTCCTTAGGTTGGCAGCCCGATTTATTTCCCTTGTTGTCCAGAAGTTGTTAAAGTTTGTGCACAAGTGATATTAGTTGTGGACGAACAACACAGGCTTTTCACGGTTCTTTTATCTCCCTGTTTTTAAAAAGCTGTTAATACATATTAATAGGGCTTTGTAAGCAATCTGTAATTTCAAGATGTTATTTTGTTTCTAATACACTACAGATTGTTGCTTGGTACCCGAAACAAAAAATGAAAGTCAAATACAATGTTATATGTCATGATCCCCACTTGGAGATATGAATATTTTTTTGTCCTCTTTTTTAAAAAGATATTCAAAATTTGTACTTGTTGACTTTCCCTGTTACTAGATGTTTTAAGAAACCTATACTAAGCCCACGAGAGTTGGAGTTTGACGGTTAGCGCCACCGGCGAGAAAAAATTGACTAACGCTGCTCGAAAATAGTCTGTTTCTATGGCAACGATAACAGCGATGCCACATTTAAGAAAGCTTTCGCCACGTGGGTTGGCTTATTCTCAGTCGCTTTTGTGATATTATTCTGAGAGGTACTGTGTTAGCTGTGTTTGTTTTCTGAATATTATTTCTATTCCCACTTTTTGTAAGTACAGTTCTATTCTGTATTTAACAAGTGCATTTGTTGAGGTTATTGTTAGGAACTGATGATTCTGTTAGTGATTATGAAATCTCATATTGACTGGCAATGACATGTTCTGTCTTAAATGCTGGAATTATTAGCACGAGCTTAGGAACGGGTGAAAGTTTTATTGAATTGCATTGGACCTGCATGTTTTATTAAATACTCAAGCTGTATGAAAGGGTGATTTCCCGCAGATGGACAACGGAGCGTACTTGTTAGTTACTGCTTTTGCCGCTCAAACTCTCCAACTCTCGTGGGCCCAACTATAGGAAATTGTTTAAATTGCAGGAATAAATTGGTAGACGCAAACAACTCTTCAAACAAGGAAATAAAGACACGTAACCGCAAAGGTGCCACATACAATGATTTGAAAACTAACATTTCCCCCGGAAGGTAACCTTGTGTTTGTCAGTAGAAAATAAATTATGAACATAGAACACAGTCTATAGATTTATATGAACAATAACGGCAGTGTATTGCAGGATATATTGGGAGGATGAAATGTCCCATGGATATAGTAGAATGCTCCACTAGTAATATAAACATGAACTCATAATAACGAATCATTCTTCGTCATATTGCAGACGTTTAAGGTGGAAACTGGCCACCTGTGCTCTCCCTAACGTTCACCCTGTGACCTATGTATTAAGTTAGCTCCTTTGTGTTGACGTGGAATGTATGGCGTCTTTATGCCGTTATTCCGGTTCCCTTTTCTCTTTAATCTAGAATGTCTTACAGCACTAATATCTTCTCATGTATCATCATGTTCTATCTAGTTAAAATTTGATTTGTCTGAACATGCAACCCGCGAGGCGTTTGTCAATTTTTCTTGGTCAACAACACGCACGCTACGTGACGTCTCTCCTCTCTTACTTACCACCACTATGGCAGAACACACATATCCTACGGTACTATTCCTCCGGTTTACTACTGCAGTTGTTCCACTTGCCTGTACATAAAGATTCTCAATGCAAAACACAACAGAGTATGGTGGTGGTGATTGTTGTTTTATGGAGAGAAAAAACAACGGGAGCATTCCACCGAGACCGAACAATCTGAACGTTTTAGTGATATTTATTTTCAACCTATATATTAAAAGAGTTTACTAAAACAGCTTTGGCAAATCCGTCCGTCCCGTTGTACTGCACAAATTTCCTACATTTCTGTTTTATTCTTTCCGGAATTACCTGCAAGTGAATCACGAGACATTGATAGGTCTCTAAATTCAGCCAACTTTCAGTATTCGTAAAATCAAACCATTAAAAGATCTCTTCATTAATTGCAGGCGAAGGCTTAGCCTAACCCGCAATACAATCTATACTTCGACTAAGCGACTGACACTTTTATTAATATTCTGATGTATGATTTTCATCCTTATTAATGTCATTGCATGCAGCCATGTTTGATTACTACCTGTGTAGCCTGAGAGTATACACTTCCTCTCGTCACGGGAGAATACTGTTCCCTACTAGATACTCTTTGATTCTCTAACCTTTTCCAGATTCCAAATATATTCAACAGATGGCAGAGCGTTCCTAATATCTTACACGCTGCTAAAAGAAAAAAAAATTCTACGTACAAACAGACTCCATCATGACATACGCCACAGACATTACCTGTGAGCACCTATCGAAGGATTACCTAGCTACACTAGAAAGAATAAACGGCACGAATCTTAAACAAGCTCTCTGTCTGGCAAAAAAAAAAAAAAAAAAAAAAAAAGAAATTCTTCCAGACTAACCTATGAGCTCACAAGACAATAGAAGAACTGTGATTAAAAATACCATTACCTTCCACGACATAATACCAAGTTTTACATCAAGAACTGCAGGATTTAAAAAAAACGGAATATATGGAAAGATCTTTACCAAACAGATAGCATGATGGCGTCAGAATGGATGAATTCTAAGTACGAACTTCGGCATACCATAACGTGCTTCTTATTAAATATTCACAAAACGACTCAAAAGGTCAGGCAAAACAATATTACTACGACAGGCATATCAAGACGAGTAATCTGACCTATTTATAACTAATGATGCAGAGTAGTAATTGTAGTAAATGTAGTAATTGGTTCACAGATCAATTGACGTTCGGTATCATGCTTACGAAATATCTGATAACAAAACATTGATGTTCAGTTTCATTACAAGTAAGTTAAAGAAATACGCGTCCTTAAGGGTCAATCTCTTGCAATATACGCGAATGTCACGATCCATTTTAGGCAG
Organism: Anabrus simplex; assembly: GCF_040414725.1. Classification (NCBI taxonomy): domain Eukaryota; kingdom Metazoa; phylum Arthropoda; class Insecta; order Orthoptera; family Tettigoniidae; genus Anabrus; species Anabrus simplex. The sequence goes on from NC_090268.1 coordinate 29,376,678, forward strand.
GATTTCGAAATATGACATCCTATGCTTACAATCTACCATATATGTTTTCTTCAGATATAAAGCATGTCGTATTTTACTCCTCAATTATAATTACAAGGATTTGCTTTTCTTCTTAGTGCTCTTCGATTAGTTTACAAAAATGTATGTATCGTGCTTTAAAATTGAATAAGAAGATAATTATAAAGCAAACAGTGTTCGAATGTTTATTTGTGGGAAGGTATATAATACTGTGGGCCCGATTTTCAAACAATAGTTTTTACATTTTACAGTTTAAATATTTAACTTCTGGCAAGTAAATGTAGAGACAGGGAGGTCTTACGGCGACGATTAGATAGGAAAGACCTCGGAGTTGGAAGGAAACGGCCGTGGCCTTAATTAAGGTACAACCCCAGCATTTGCCTGGTGTGAAGATGGGAAAGCACGGAAAACCATCTTCAGGGTTGCCGACAGTGTGGCTCGAACCCACTATCTCCCGGATGCAAGCTCACAGCTGCGCGTCTCTAATCGCACGGCCAACTAATATTTTTGCACTGCATGTTGCATACCACCAGAATTTTGAATTTTAAACATTATATTCCTTCATGAAATATGTAATTAAAAATAAAATTTTGAATGAATTCGGATCGCATTTTTTGGCAGTTTTAGGTCCTTTTTTTGAATGATTTTGTTAGCCAAATTATAAGTCTTCAACTTCCGAGCCCTATTATGTAATTCCGCGCAGAAAAATGAAAAAAATGTTAAAAGAAAGACAATCTTGCAGATACGCTATGTTATGCCATATATCTGAAGAGGTGAAAACGATGAGTATGCAAGGCCTCAGGTCATCCAGCACCTTCGAGATCGAAAGAGAGTTAGAGATGGGCAAGCGGAGAGGTCGGTTGAAATATTTTATCAGCCTGAGTTGCTTCAGAAAAGAATCTTGGATAACATCATTGCGTACACAAATCCCGGAGCCCTAGTAAACTTTGATCTCTTTCGGAGATCACGCTTTATGCTTGAGTTACCTGATAACATGCTATAAACGATTATAAGCCTAAGGATATAAAAGCCATTAAATTTCCTGTTCAGCAGAGTGACACTGGAGCGCGGTACTCGTTTGATCCTTCTTCAAGAGGCTGAAGTTCCATTAGAGACGATTGCATCTGCCTCCTTGTGAGTAATCCCATCTTATTTCGTCGTGTGTAACAACAGAGCGGTGACAGGCTAGAGCGTTAAGTGTCGATAACAAAAAAGTGGAGCGCTCGAAAGAGACACTTGTTTTTACGGCAAAGGTTTCTTCCTTCCATGGATACACGAGACAGGGTGCGTTTATTAGCCAGCGGTGGGGTCCTCACGAATGTTTGGTAGATGCTTTACGTCGCACCGAAACAGATAGGTCCTATGGCGACGATGGGACAGGAAAGGTCTAGGAATGGGAAGGAAGCGGCCGAGACCTTAATTAAGGTACAGCCCCAGCATTTGCATGGTGTGAAAATGGGAAACCGCGGAAAACCATCTTCAGAGCTGCCGACAGTGGGGTTCGAACCCACTATCTCCCGGATGTGAGCTCACAGCTACGCGCTCTTAACCGCACGGCCAACTCGCCCGGACCACACGAATGTAGTATGCCATTATTTCCGAAATTAATGTAACTCACGCCTGCCACATTTGTAGGGTTTACTCCTGTTTTGCTTCGACTTGTACAAGACTGTACACCTCTGACGCCTTGTCTTACCTTCCCACTGGGTTCTATAGCTGCCTCTGTGGATCAGTGGTAGAGTGACGGCCTCCGGATACCAAGATAGCGGGTTCAAACCCGGCAGAGGTAGTCGGATTTTTGAAGGGCGGAAAAAAGTCCATTCGACACTCCATGTCGTACGATGTCGGCATGTAAAAGATCTCTGGTGGCACATTTGGTGTTTACCCGACAAAATTCATTAAATCTCAGCCACAGACGCCCAAGAGATTTTCGGTTTACTCGGTCTGCCATCTAGTGGGCCTAGAGTAAAACGGAACGTCGAAATTGACGAGCAGACAGCGAGATGGCGTCAACTTGAAATGTCTGCACACGGTAGCTGAGGCCATACGATTATTATTATTATTATTATTATTATTATTATTATTATTATTATTATTATTATAATTACTGGGTTCTATTCCAGGTTATCTCACGGAGGATTATTATCCTGGTGTGAAGGTTTTAACGGTGAGCTCACAGCCCCGCGAGGGCAAATGAGGAGGAATGGGTTCAGATTGGACTATCGTCTATCATAGAAATATTTTCTTTTTACCTGCTTGTGAATGTCGGGTTAGCTGTTAACATGTTGCCCACAACTTTTCAGGAAATATAACTCAAAAATAGTGTTACGAGTAAAATACTGACTGTTCTTTAGAACTATTTTAATCCAGGATAACCCAATTAATATATCCACTCACTCACTCACTCTCGACAATCAATGACAATTGTTAGTTTGTCCAACCCTTGTCCTGTTTCTCTATGAAGTCGCATATGAGGTGAGATGAATATGTCGTGGCGGGTTTTTACGACCGGAGTTAATAAAATGAAATGAATGACGTAATATATGAAAGCAGGAAGGGAGACCGTGAAACCGGTACCGGCACATAGCCTACTCCTGTCAAATAGCACCAAGAGGTCTGATCAAGGCCTATCGTCTCCATCCGACGGACGAATCACCATCAACAGCGCCATATGTCCTCACTCCACATGAGCACTGAGGACTATAATCCAGGCTTTTGGCACGCAATCTAGTGATTAGAAATTGTATACCACCACTTCACCTACCTTGCCGGCCAACATTCTGATGGTGAAATTTTTTTCGACCAACGGGCCTCGAACCAGCTAACCACGGTGTCAGACTGTTTAGACTTCAACGCCTTAACGATCATGCCCACCAGGCGGGCTTCGACAATCAATGCCAATACTTCACTAATTTCTGGCTATTTACAAAGGTCTCTTGTCCTCGCAGCGTGTCTTCGGCTGGCAGTCTTTACCTTTGACGGTGATGCTGCGTAATCCTGATTGACATGTTTCAAGCTTCACTTTCAGGTGGTTTTCACGCACCATGATAACGTAACACAGTAGTTCCGCGTAGTCAGGTTCGAACATACGTCACAATGCATGACTGGTGTCACCTTGCTCCACTCCAGACAAGACCGACAATTCGCACAATCAGCTCACTCTACCGCTCCACACACTGAACTCTTAGCTTACGACTCGAACTGACTACTCACCACCACCACCACCACCACCACCCACCCACCCATTAACTACTCCTATTCGAGGCGAGTCTTCTTTTATATACGTGGCTCTAGTATATTTGGTGTGCGGCCACAATACGAGTATTGTTACACCTTCCAGAAAATTCACGGAGAAACCAGTAGAAGCACGCACCTTAGAACGGCGGGGATCTCTCTACTCTGACTCATTGATCCTTTCCAGAATCTACCTGAGAGGGCTTCCAGATAGCTAACGGCGGTATTACCACCTAACAGCAGCCTTGTGCGAACAGGCAACTACCTACTACAACTGTGCATTTGTTTGTGTGCTAGATTCGGGTTATTATGAATTTCACTCAATCTCCAGAAATCTTCATGTGTATAAATTAATAAATGAAATCCATATTGTTCCAGGAGTTCGTCAAAATGTGAGAACGAAAGTGAAGTGAACAAAGGCGCCGTAGGGTGGTAAGGGGAACGGACGATTCCTTTGTGGGAGAGTTAATAACCGAGTAACAATGGTAATGTAACTAGAAGAACTCTTAGCATTACCGACAGTAAAACAGTGTAAGAGTGTGCTTCAGAAGTCACTAATCATCCAGCTATAGGTTGAAGTTTTTCACCAAAATTACAGGGGTCTTTAACAGACAGATCTGCGCTCTTACCCGAGCATGCTGAGATACGAACTAAGAGAAGGCAAAAGAACCCACAGCAGCGGTTCACATCCGGGTCTCAGCGTCGTTAAGTAGCAACACTAAATGCAATTGCCGGGCTGATTAGCTGATGGCCTTCTGACTCCAACTTAGCAGGTTCGATCCTGGCTCAGTCCGGTGGTATTTGAAGGTGCTCAAATTCGTCAGCCTCGTATAAGTAGACTTACCAGCACGTACAAGAACTCCTGCGGGACAAAATTGCGTTTCTGAAAATGGTCAAAAGTAGTTAGTGGGGCGTGAAAACATTTGTTTGCTATTTTGCTTTACGTCACACCGACACAGATATGTCTTATGGCGACGATGGGATAGGGAAGGGCTAGAAAGTGGAAGGAAGCGGCCGTGGCCTTAATTAAGGTACAACCCCGACATTTGTCTGGTGTGAAAATGGGAAACCACGGAAAACCATCTTCAGGGCTGCTGACAGTGGGGCTCGAACCCACTATCTCCCGATTACTGGATACTGGCCGCACTTAAGCGACTGCAGCTATCGAGCTCGGTCGTAAAAACATTATTATTATTATTATTATTATTATTATTATTATTATTATTATTATTATTATTATTATTATTATTATTATATGTAATTCTTCACTACGCAAACACTGCCATAGTATTTTTTCACGGTCAGATCATTTTTGCAAATACGATCCGAAACAAGATGAGCTTCATCGAAAATTGTTCAGAGTCAAGGATCGTTTATGCTCTTTAGAGATGCGTGGTTGTCAGTGATATGAGGTTCTGTAAAAGTTGCGCCCAGTAAAATTTGCGCCGTGGATATTCCCCGCCGGGAGTAGAAGTGGTTTGACAGCTGTCATAAGCAACTACTATCTGCGCTGCAGCTCAGGGGCTTATTTCCAAGTTCAAGGAATGTCTGTGAATGTCTGTAGTACTAAGATTTTGAAATTAATATATTTAAAAAAGTTATTAACTATCAATGTTGGTTTTTTGCACATTTAGAAAACCTGCATCGTATTTATATCAGTGGGTGAAATGTTTATAACTACGTAGTTTGACTTTATTTACAAACCAAGTGTGGAAAATGGAATCAGTCTTTCAGTCTTATGAAGAATATCCACAGCCTATTTGTAGCTAACTGACAGGGTCAGGAATAGAATGAATGAAGAATGAAATACCGCTAAAGGAAGAAAATGCTGCCGAATACGAGATCTGACGTGCTTTTCTGGACAAAGAGTAATGGATGGCAAATGAAATGTAGCGAATTTTCTGAATAAAGATTGACCAGTGAAAACAGAAAGAAATAAAACAAACAACGGTCTCACCCTATGTTTCCCCGACATTGATAGGGGTCAAGAATGAACCATAGCTACTGCCAAGGAAAGGAAATTGTGTGCCCTGGCGAGGCCTGTCGCATTCCCCTGGGTATAAAAGATTAATAAATAACAAATGAAATTGTTTCAAGCAGTGATGCTGATATAAAGATGAAGAAATCAGAAATTAGGAATAGTTTTATGCGTGCGGGACGAGGATTTGTGACGAGGCTGGAAAACTCTGATAAAGGGTAAGTAGGCAGTGGACACTGTCACATTCTGAAACACGAAACTTCCCTGTGGAATTCCCAAACAAGACCTCTCACTAATGAGATCCTAGAATGATTAATGACCACGGCGCAATTTTACTGATTTTAACACGGAGCAACTTTTACTCGGCGCAAGTTTTACGACACCTGATATGAGCAGGAAATGTCTAAAGACGTGTAATTTTGAATCCTGTTAAAATAATAAATTTCTTCAGGTTAATCCAGCTTATTTCTTGGGTCGATGAACCCACCCAGGATCATTTTAGATTTAGCTGGCGGTTTAGGGTCGGATGCCATTCCTGACGCCACGTGATTCTTGAGATGGAAATCTCGACCCACAATTCGACCGGGATTCGATCCTCAGCCTTCCGGTTGGAAAGGCAGCAACCAAGCCACTAAGCTAATCACGCCCGCAATGATAATACCCAGCCAAGTTGACTGCACGGTTTGGATCGCGTAGCTGTGATCTTGCATTCGAGTGAAGTTGGGTTCGAATACCTTAGTCGGCAGCCCGTAAGGGTGTTTGGCGTGGTTTCCTATTTTCACACTAGGTAAGGCCACGGCCGTCACCTTCACAATCCAAGGCAAAGTACTCCGGTTTTCCCTGTCATAATTCATTCCAGCAACACTCTCCAATATCATTTCATTTCATCTGTCATTCATTAATCATTGCCCCAGAGGAGTTCGACAGGCTTCGGCAGCCGGCATAATTCCTATCCTCGGCGCTAGATGGGGGCTTCATTCATTACATTCCTGATCCGGTCGAATGACTGGAAACAGGCTGTGGATTTGCATTATCCATGTATGTATTCCAACCATGACGTGACCCTCCTATACGCAACTTCACGAACCGCCACTGATAACATGCATTTGTTTATGCTAACTTCGGTAACATTTCGATTTCAAGATCCATAGGTTACATGTATATAAACTTAACGATTAAACAACAGGACAATTTCCAAGTTAAGTACCCATCTAAAATTACGTCAGTGAGCGAAGAAGACTGTAAGTAGTCCGATTTCATTTTTATCTACCTACTTGATACAGAAGAAAGCGCATGAGCTAAAGGTTGGCATTATTCCCCTGGCACAGTACGAGCGGAAGCAGGTTCGGAGGTAGAATAAGGCGCTGTTGATTGGATGTGCGAGAGACGAGGATAAACTATTTCAATCTAAATGTTAATAATGGTTGCGGTGCACGCTTTGTTCCGTTTATTTAACAGTCAGTCCGTTCAGCCATTCTGCAGCTGAGGAAACATTCACCTACAAATCAGAACCAGATGTTGCACTATTTCTCTTCCATTTGTAATTTCAACAGCACACTGGTCAGTAATGCTTTTTTGTTTTTGTTTACAACTTGTTTTACGTCTCACCGACACAGAGATCTTATGGCGAAGATGGGATAGGAAAGGGCTAGGACTGAGAAGGAAGCAGCCGTGGCCTTAATTAAGGTACAGCCCCAGCATTAGCCTGGTGTGAAAATGGGAAACCACGGAAAACCATCTTCAGGACTGTCGACACTGGGGTCCTAACCCACTATCACCAGGATGAAAGCACACAGCTGCGCGCCCCTAACCGCACGGCCAACTCGTCCGGTATATATATTTTCATGTTTGAATTGAGAAAACGTATTTCCTTAAGAAAGTATTACAGCTACCCAAGCAACAAAATTAATTTTGCACTTCCTTCCCTAATACGAAATTTCCTGCATCACATGATTTTCTTAGACTAAATTCCACTACTTTTGTGTTAGATTTATTTGTTTGAATTTTGTACTTCTTGTTCATTTAGCAATTTCTCGAGATTCTCATCAGAAGCAGATACAGTAACAGGATCATTGTCAAATTCAGAATTTTGTTTTGCTCTTCTTGAACTAATTCATTTTCCGATTTGTCTTCCATTTCCTTTACGCTTGTTCAGGGGCATACGCAGAGCAGGGTATTGGGGGGGGGGAGATAAATCATCCCCAAAATTTTGAAGTTCAGAACTCGTGATTAATTGTGGCAATGATGTAAGCGTGGGACAGGGACAGCTTTCCTCAACTTTGCCACGATAAATAAATTATCTATCTAAATAAAATTCAGGAAAATCAATCCTCAAAAATTGCCAGTGTTCCGCCCCAGTGCGCCATGGGCTCATCACTTGGATTACCACACTGGTAATTTTTTACGATTGAGTTGCTGAATTTTATTCAGCTATCTCAATCGGAAGCCATATTTTTGGTCAAATTATCTATCGAAATGAAGCTCACTGTTTTTTTTTAATTTGAACTACGTATTTGCCAACAATATGTTGATGCTTTCCTTCACGAGTCAATTTTCTGCAGGAAAACTGAAGCTCGCTGTGTTTGGGGCCTATCCTGGATCATTACCAGGAAAAGGGGCAAACAGTAAATAGTGAATGTTACAGCGATATGCTGTAACCTGCAATTCGCAACAAATGCAGAGGTCGATTGTCGGAAGGAGTTCTTTTGTTGCATGACAATATGCGTCCACATACCGCCGCTCACACCGCTCAAACTATTCAGATCCTGCGTTTAGAGGTGTTGGAGAATCCTGTGTATAGTTCCGATATCGCTCTGTCGGATTACATCTGTTTGGTCCACTTAAAAATGCTTTAAGAGGCTGTCGGTTCAGCTCCGATCAACAGGTGGAGGAAGCGGGGCATGCGTGGCTTGCTGCGCAAACAAAAACTTTCTTGCAGAGGGTCAAAAGGCTTGTAAAGCGATGGACCATGTGCACTGAAAAGCAGGGTGACTACGTTAAAAAGCGATATCAATACCGTGCGTGTACTTCTTTTGTAATAAATTATAAAAATTGATTGCAGATACTTATTGACTTGCCCTCGTATATTTTTCTTCTAAGAGCAATCATCCTGAACCAATGGACTTCATTTCCTCACTTAACATTTTGCGACAGTGATATTTTCCCAATCCGCCTCTGTGGTGTAGTGGTTAGCGAAATTAGCTGCCACCCCGGAGGCCCGGGTTCGATTCCCGGCTCTGCCACGAAATTTGTAAAGTGGTACGAGGGCTAGAACGGGATCCACTCAGCCTCGGGAGGTCAACTGAGTTGAGGTGGGTTCGATTCCTACCTCAGCCATCCTGGAAGTGTCTTTCCGTGGTTTCCCACTTCTCCTCCTGGCAAATGCCGGGTTGGTAACTTAACGACACGGCCGCTTCCTTCCCTCTTCCTTGCCTCTCCCTTCCAATCTTCCCATCCCCTGCAAGGCGAGGTACTGGTGATCTTCCCCAGCTGTATCCCCCACCCAATATCTCACGCTCCAGGACACTGTCCTTGAGGCGGTAGAGGTGGGATCCTTCGCTGAGTCCGAGGGGAAAGCCAACCCTGGAGGGTAAGCAGATTAAGAAAGGAAAGAAATATTTAAAAGGTTATTTGCAGAATATGACTGCAGAGGAAATACTGAATGTGTTAGTCCTTTTGTATATACAAGAAGCAAAATATGTGACCGTAGAGCTGGCCAAAACACCCAGGAGACGTCTGCTAGTGTAATCATCAACATGAATACAAATGTGTCTTAATTAAATAATTGTATTATTTTGAAAGTTTTTATTTTGTCTTTCTAATTTCCCAATATGCATCCAACATTATTTTATAGAAGTGCTCAAATTTTAATATTTAATTCGCGAAAATAATTTTTGCGAACGCCCCTGCGTTTGTTCTACATAAAATTGTACTCTTGAAATATTTGGAAGAGTTACATTTTATTGTTACATTTTGGAGGCTTTATCTACCCGTTGAGTAAATACTTGCACGAAGAGAGAAGTTTAAGCTCTCAATTCAACGTCTTTCGCAATTTGCAGTCTAAAAACTTAAACATGCATGAGGAGTAATCCTAGAGCTTGGGAAACACATTATACTTAATAATGCCGAAAGGTAGCATGTTCATAATTTCAGAGAACGAGTCGGCATCTACTCTCTGCACGCAAACAAATCATTCTTCAACGCAAGCTAGTTTGCTGCACCAATTTATTCAGAAGTTCTAAAAGTAGGTTCTATATGATTCATCGAGTGTTAGGACACCTGAGGTCATAAACTCCGTGCTTTGTATTACGGTCTGTCTGATGATATGGATTAATATGAGGTAACTCCAATTACTTGCGCCTAGGATTGAGGTAGATGGCCATGGTCTTGAAATACCAATGTTGATTTCACAAGTCAAAAAGAACTTGTGGGGAGTGGAAAGAGATAAGGGTAAATTGTGCCCTCTCTTAATCGGTGACGCAGTGGTGGTTAAGAAGGTGAGTGCTTGACCTCAATTAGAGTATTCAGAACACAGTACTTTGTCAGTGTAGTTGTGAAAGTAGCAGGTTAAGGGTCATTAAAAAGTAATATTTATTATCCCTTTTAGGTTCCTTATTTTAAGGGGTCACTCTGTCATGAACTTATTATATTGTAGTAACTATTTTTTTCTAACTGTGACCTTATACTTCTCTTGTTTTCCTGGCCAGTTCTTGTTTCGTGGTGAATATGTGACAGCTGCTTTTGGAAAATAACTTGTAAAGGATAATGTAAAATATATTGCATTATATTACAACAAAATAATTTCCTCTGATCCCAATACTTCATTGGTTGCCTGGCCGAGGCAGTAAAGGCGTGCTCGGTTCGCCCGGAAGGACGTGGGTTCGAATCCCCGTCAGGAAGTCGTAAATTTAAGAAACGAGATTTCCACTTCCGGAGATGCATATGTCCCTGAGGTTCTACCCTATCACGTGCCGAGGTTAACAATGGTGGATGCCATTACCTTCCATTCCTCCAAGGGCCTTCATGGCCTGTACGGAGGTGACTTTGCTTTGCTTCTCTGGAAACACATTGATGGTTAATAAGGCGAGTGTTTGAATATTCAGTATACTCAATCAGTTCTGATGGGAGAGAAATTGGTCATGGGTCATTAAAAAGTATTATTTTTCCTTCCTCCTACAAGATAAAACTGGATGGTAAAATTCTGGAAGTGGTTAAAAGTTTCAAGTACAAACTGACATGTTTTAGAATGATTAGTCTGTAGTGGGAGATAAAAACACTAAATCGAAAGAAAATTTTATCGAAAATGAGCTGCCTCAGAACTCAATGTTAAATTATGTGGCCCGACAATTCTTGCAATCCATATATTATTTGGAAGATTCCTCCGCCCTGTTTGTCTCTCTCCCTTGTCCAGCCGGCTCGTGTGTGGCTCCGTGTGGGACTGTCAAGGCTTCCAACAAGGGATCATATCGACGTATTTCAAGTTTGATTCCGATTTTAGCACGCTGTGACCATCTTTTTCATTCATTTTGTACTTTAAAACACAATGGGACTTTTAACATTTAAGACTTACACGAACTGTGTTTTTAAAAATCAGTGTTTAAATGTGACAGGCTGAGTCACCTTGACCATTTAACATTTTAATATTTGTCATTCATTTTTAGTATTAAGATTATAATGTGTTTTACCATAATAGCTTACACAGAAGATGTCTCACAATAGAAGAGACGAAACATGTCCCTTTTCTTAAAATAGCCGGGCTGAGTGGCTCAGACGGTTAAGGCGCTGACCTTCTAACCCCAACTTGGCAGGTTCGATCCTGGCTCAGTCCGGTTGTATTTGAAGGTGCTCAAATACGACAGCCTCGTGTCGGTAGATTTACTGGCACGTAAAAGAACTCCTGCGGGACTAAATTTCGGCACCTCGGCGTCTCCGAAGACCGTAAAGTAGTTAGTGGGACGTAAAGCAAATAGCATTATTATTATTATTTCTTAAAATAAAATAAAAGGGAATATTGTATTGTATTGTTGTAAAAGTGGAGTCACTCAATTAATTAGACCTTATTGCTTATTGAGGCCGACAATACGGATTTATTATGAAATTTATATCTTGTGGTCAACTCTTCTCTGAAGTACTCACCAAAACCAGTTAGAAGCAACGCTAAATTTGCGTACTCCTTGAGACGACCCCACATATTCGAACCACACTTTGAATACCACTGTCCTATCAAACAGACTCTCAATCATCCTCCTAAGTGAAGTTAGACCCCCTACCGGGCGAGTTGGCCGTGCGCGTAGAGGCGCGCGGCTGTGAGCTTGCATCCGGGAGGTAGTAGGTTCGAATCCCACTATCGGCAGCCCTGAAAATGGTTTTCCGTGGTTTCCCATTTTCACACCAGGCAAATGCTGGGGCTGTACCTTAATTAAGGCCACGGCCGCTTCCTTCCAACTCCTAGGTCTTTCCTATCCCATCGTCGCCATAAGACCTATCTGTGTCGGTGCGACGTAAAGCCCCTAGCAAAAAAAAAAAAGTTAGACCCCGTTTAGAGACGTCATTCCATGACAGTCCTGTAATCAAACCCATGGCGTCCTGTTAGGAGGCAGACACTCTACCACTACACCGTGGGGTAGTTACGTATCTCTGCAAATCTATGAGTAAAAGATTGGTAATCGTAGTTAGTTTATATTTAAAACGCTGACCACACCCGCGATGGGCTTGTTTATCATTACAGCAACAGAAGATCCTTAACCGAGCATAAATAAAACAATGAAAGTTGCGCACGTGTAAAACAAACGGAGAAAATGAACCACTTTTATTTTCTCATTAAAATTCTGAACACCTGTGATGCTGATTGAATCCCAGACATTAAAAAGAAGAAATGAATAACATAAGGAACAGAGCCAAGTAAGAAGTCAGACACGGAGGCCAAGCAAGCGGCAGCCAGGTAGGTAGGCAGGCGCACGGGGTACAGGCAGATGTTATCGTCTGATTGAATACTACGTATGTAGCTGCAAGTCATTGCTGAGGAATGTAACCCTCCCTCAGGAAGTACACCAGCAAGGACAGGAGGTTATCGGGAGAGATGAGTCTCGAGTTAAACGGTACTGATGAGGTCAGACAACTGCTAGTCAATCGGCACGTACAGTCTGCGTCATTCAATGGTTTTTTTTTTGCTAGGGGCTTTACGTCGCACCGACCATTCAATGTTAGTCCCTGAGAGTAATAATGAGGGAGAAATGATTACTGAACCTAATAAATTATAGTTATTTTCTAACTATTGTGTTAACTCGTTTTTTACGCTCTGCCTTACGTCAGATTTTGTGCCAAAAGTCTGGATTAAATTCCAAAACTAACCACAGTGTTCATATGGCGCTGTTGATGGTGATTCGTCCGTCGAATGGAGACGTTAAGCCTTGAGCAGACCCCTTGGTGCTATTCAACAGGAGTAGGCTATGTGCCGGCACCGGGTTTCACCCTCTCCCTTCCTACTATCTCATATCACGTCATTCATTTCATCTCATTAAGTCCTCTGATGAGGTTGACGTCAGGAAGGGCATCCGGTCATAACAACCCGCCACGACAGATTCATCTCACCTCATACCCCTCCCCGTAGAGAAACGAACATACGCACGCTCTGCTTTACGTCGCACCGACATAGATACGTCTTGTGGCGACGATGGGATAGGAAAGGCCTAGGAGTAGGAAGGAAGCTATCATGGCCTTAATTAAGGCACAGCCCCATCATTTGCCTGGTATGAAAAGAGGAAACAACGGAAAATCATCTTCATGGCTGCCGACAGTGGGGTTTGAACCCACATTCCCCTAACCACATGGTATGTAAACTAAGTGAAACTGAACCAAGGGGCAGTAAAGCAAATGTAGAGAACTCGCAGTTGTGATCAATGGTATTCCGTAATTAGAAGTCAGCTTCCGGACAAAACTGTCTTTGTATCGGTCTGTTTTCAGTCCGACGCTGTACAGGGGTTAAATCTGGATGGGCTCAGGATATTTTATTCACGAGTCAGGCGTAACATACATGAAAATAGCGAGAATGATAGCTCGTACATACAGATGGGAATAATGGCAGGGTACTTACTTGAAATGACGAGATAAAGACTAAGTTAGGAATAAACTCTATGGTTGAAGTCGTACGCAAATACCGGCTCATATATGGCAAATGGAGGAGGACCTATTAGTAAAATAATGGACTCAGATGCGGAGGGTTAGAGAAGTAGAGGGAGACCAAGGCGACGATGTTCATACTCTGTTCTTAATAATAATAATAATAATAATAATAATAATAATAATAAAAATAAAAATAGGAAGTGTTTATGTGTGTGCGCGCGCGATGCCCAGCCAAATCGACAGTACGCACAGATCTGAAATTTGTAATTTCACAGATCACGCATGGCTGTGTCAAAAAGAGCAATTCTTGCTCCAAGAAATGAAGCTGTCAACGTCATCAACAAGGAACTTTTACAAGAATTACCTTGTGTTCCACAAATTTACAAGTCTATCGGTACGACTTGTAATACGGATTAGGCTGTCAACTACACGACAGAGTTTTTGAATAACTTTGAGTCACCTGGAGTACCCACCAGCATCTTGGAGGGGATGATTTTGGCACCGATTATCCAAATTTTTCTGCAACGGAACACGACTCTCAGTCAAGAAACTGATGCCGACTATTACTGAAGCTACCATCATGACTGGACATGCGGCGGGCGAAGTAGTATTCATTCCTCAGATTCTAATTATCCCTACGGACATCGTCGTTACGCCTGCGAAAACCGCTGTGTGATACAGTAATATTTTTTTAGATATACTGACCCGCAGCACAAGATTATGCAGTGCGAGAATTCCTTGGCACATGTCGCACAATATTGAACCTCAGATGACACAACAGTACCGGACAAAGTTCTAAGCTGAAATATTTCACACGGCGCTTTTTGCTGACGCGAAGATGATATGCCGTTTCAGTTTAGACGTCTGCAATTCGCCATTTTCTTTTTTCAATTTCGGTATGTGCATCAACAAGGCCCAAGGGCAATCGCTTAAAGTTGTTTGACTCGATCTTCCGAAACAGTACGTGGGTTGTTCAAGAGTTGGAAAGGCAACCACACCATACATCTCAGCTCCAAATGAAAGGACATTAAATATATTTCTTCTTCCGGGTTGAAATGTGCATTCCGTGCAGTTTGCTAACTTTTCGAATACATTGCAGTACTCTTTGCCAAGGCGACTGAAATATTCCTACTCGATCCAAGGTAATCAGTCTCTCAGGCAGGTAGTTACAGGTAGAGTAGTTACTATCATTGGCCTTAGATATCCTTCTCTGTCTCTGTATGAAATGATCGTTTGGCAATAAGCATTTCTTATTTCAGAAGGCTTGTTTTGCTACCTCGATTCCGAAAGGGGCCTGTTGTCAGAGGTAATTACACTACCCAAATATAGTCTAAGAATCCTGTGACTTGTTCTATCTTTTAATTCGTTTCTAGTTGTAGGCTTCTTTTCGTCTACTATCATGAATGTTTTATACTGTATTTATTTTTAGTTTTTTCTAAAGATTTGTTATTAGCATCTTACTCATATCACCTGCAAAGCGGATACTGTGGACCTGAATACAATTAAATTTCACCCTTTAGTATGCCCTTTCATGAACTGGTTAAAGAGATATGGAAGCTCTATAACGATACATTAGTTTGTTTTGTTATATAATATGGCCTTTTATATTGTTTTAATATTATTTGTATGATTCACCAACCCGGTATCTTAAGCGTTGAAAATACAAATATCCGAGCCGGATGAATTGACTACTTCCAAGTTAAAATCCTCGACCCAACCGGGAATCAAACCCGTGATCCCTTGGACCTAAGGGCAGTATGCTAACGGTTTAGCCATGGAACCAGACATTTAATGATAAGAGGTGTGGAACTAAAGGAAGCTATAGAGTTGGTTGAAAATAGTGCATTGTGGAGGCGCTTCGTTAATTTACAGAGGATTGCAGATGAGCCCTGAAGGGCGTAAAAGTCTAAAATGAAGATGTATGCATGTATGTATAAGGGCCATTCAAAAATAAACGACCGAGCTCGATAGCTGCAGTCGCTTAAGTGCGGCCAGTATCCAGTAATCGGGAGATAGTGGGTTCGAGCCCCACTGTCGGCAGTCCTGAAGATGGTTTTCCGTGGTTTCCCATTTTCACTCCAGGCAAATGCCGAGGCTGTACCTTAATTAAGGCCACGGCCGCTTCCTTCCACTTCCTAGGCCTTTCCTCTCCCATCGTCGCCACAAGACATATCTGTGTCGGTGCGACGTAGAACAAAATAGCAAAAAAAAAAAAATAATAAAAAAAAAATAAACGAGCCGGAGGCTGTAGAATGAAAACCTGTACCGTTATTTCAAAAGTACTGCCCGGTACTGTTAAGGCACTTGTCTCAATGCGACACAAAGCCGTGAATGGCCGTCTTGTAAATTTCCTGTGGCTGCGTTGTGAACCAGTTCCGAATGCACTGCTTGACGTTGTCAACCGAGGTAAATCATTTGCCTCTCAGAACCTTCTTTAACTCGCCTTGGATATTTTTAGGTCACTGTGACCCTGCATGCTTCCACTGGAGACTTTGTCGTTTTGACTCGGGTTCGAAGTGATGACACCGTATCTTATCTCAGCGACCATTCGTGACAGGAACCCATCCCCTTCCCTGGCACAGCGCAGTAGATGTTCAAGAGAGAGAGGTCCGTTCAACAAGCTTTCTGTGATGGTTGACTGTGAGGCACCCATTGGGCTCACGTTTAGCGAATTTCCACTCTCTTCTTAATGATGGCGTGAACACTTATAACGATCACTCCCACCTCTGCGGCAATTGTGCTACCGTAACTCGCCGGTCTTGCATAATAAGGGCAGCCACCTGCTGGAAAATGGCATCGGTAATGCGGTGTGGCGTTCCAGACCGTGCACCATCCGTTCTTACCTGATCGCTTTGACACTTGCCACGGACATGCAGTGTTCTTCGTACATTCTTCGATGAATTTTCGTTCCCCTCACTTCTTCTGCTGTCAGCAAACGCTCTACACCCCTCCATTTCACTGTTTTCAGCACGACTGGGTGCAGTGGACGATCAATGGATATGCGTGCTCACTCTGTCGTCACATGGTGTGCACCCATGTCCCTCGCGCGGCGCTCTTATAGGGACCGCACCTTCTTCCGCAAGCAATTGTATTACGACCCTTTCAGCGGTTTTATTCTATAGCCTCCGGCCTGTTTCTTCTTGAATGGCCCTCATATGTATGTATATACGACGCCAAAATGGTACATGAAACTGCTAAGTGCTATAGTTTGTCTTTGTTCTGTTAATTTGTATTTTGAACATTTTGAACTTATTCATGCGTTTCAAAGTGGCGGCAGTGTCAACAGGCTGTGAAATGCTATTAATTTAAAGATATTACCTTGCAATTATTATTTGTTTAAACCAACAGAAAGTTGCAGCTATGGAAAAAGCAATGTTGGTATTCATGACCGTGCAGAGTTTTAATTAAAAACAGAGTGTAACTTCAAGTAAAACAGATGTTGGTTAAATACCATGAATGTGCCTGAGAATACCGCAGAAACTGTGTAGCGTTGTTAACACGAACACTGAAGTGTTTTTGACCCGATGGAAGTTACTGTCTGTCAGTCAGTTGGAATTTATTCGAATTTGATTTGGAGCAACGTAAATAGAGAGATCGGTAAATTAAGGAATCAATGTTGAAAATGCTGTCAGCTAGGAGAAAGGTTTTGGCTTTGTTTTATTAGATACAAGATTTGAATTATTCTCATCACAAATCTATTTCCCTCCTATTCAACAATCGCGTGATTTATATCTCCGTGCTATTGCTAACGATTTAGATATGATCATTCTTTTTGTTTTAAGTAAAATATGGAACACAAAGGTTTCAAAAAATTGCAAAGCAGAACAAACAATAATTTCTAAAAACTGCTACAGAGAAGATTCTCATACTTACTCTCTAAATTTGTGTTCTTCTCATGACTATACATATTTGAAAACATTTCTTAGCAGACGAAGTACTACAAAAATGTAAGCAATTTCCTCAATTGTGCCGAATGCTGAAGGGCCAAAGGGCCCGGAAGATGTCCACGGCCACTTCCTTCCCTCTTCCTTGTCACTCCGTCACAATATTCCCATCCCCCGGTAATGCCCCTGCTCCGAACAGCAGGTGAGGCCGCCTTGGCGAGGTACTGGTCCTTCTCCCCAGTTGTATTCCCGACCCAAAGTCTCAGCCTCCAAGACACTGCCCTTGAGGCGGTAGAGGTGGGATACCTCACTGAGTCCGGGGGAAAACCAACCCTGGACCGTAAACGGATTAAGAAAGAAAGAAAGAAAGAAAGAAAGAAAGAAAGAAAGAAAGAAAGCATATTACAAAACATGTCTACGGTCGAAGGAGACTGAGTGGTCCCATCCTTTGCAAAATCAAGCTCAAATAAGGTTGGAAAATGACGACGTCTTCTAAAAACTACATAAATGCCTACTCTAGTGCAGAATCGTACTCTATCATACAGAGACCAACTTGAAGAACGTAGCAACAAGAAATTGTCACCCGAATTTTATGTCGCGTACAAGAATGCCCTGCCCGGGACCGACAGGAATTAGTAATGCAAATTAGAGTTAATTAACAAGTATTCCAAGAAGTGGGGCCCCTAAGCAAATAATTAAAGGAGTGAGTACCATTAAGTCATCCTGACTAACAAGGCATGCAACAGGAAGGTCTTCGGTAATAACAGTTTTCGTGGGCTTATTAAAAAATACCTTTGTCCGAGCGCATACGTGTCTTAGAACCGCAATCGGATGATTCTCTGAGCCATGGTTATGCTCAAGGAACTCTACACTGCATCATGTTCCACTGCGTCAGTACAAGAAATAGAGCATATAGAATGATCAGAAATAACGTGAAGAGAGTATATAAGCGTTACAGAGTTGGTCATACTGATAAGTAATTTGAAAAAATTCAAGTACCTACCCTGGAGAAGTTTATTTCTTCTATTGGCGCTCTCAAGCCGATCATAAGCCACGTGACGATTTAGCAACACGCCTCACAAAGCCCATTTGAAGTCGCCCGCGAAGAGATCTGATTGGCTAACTTCATCAGCTGATTAAATGGCAACGGCGTGAGGTATCTAATTTTGTTTTTCATTATTTTTCAGTATGACCAATCGTCGAACGCTCATATACCCGAACAGCCTGTATATAGTTGGTCTTCACTCTCTCTTTACAGCTGGCGTTCAAACAGAAGTTCAGTGATATTGCTTCTATCATACCGAAGAGATATTTTGGAAAAGAGACTCGGGAAGATATAGATCTTCTATAGATTCGAGGTTCAAATATTGCTCCTAGCCATCAATCATCGAGAGCGAGTCGCATCACATTATCCTTGGCTTATTAAAGGAAGCGTTTTTTGCCGTATTTAATTTTGAATTACAAACTCATAAACATATCGATGACTCATGTAGTTACACTATATATTCATTCTTTCATTCATATCATTTTGCCCTTATGGGCAGTGTTTGAACTCGAATATCTCATGATGACACAATTTTCACTTCTTTCCTTTCCTCCTCTTCTCTTCCCATAATCTCTTCATCCTTTGGCTGTGCTCCTGTTTCCTTTGTTCTGTTCACAATGTTCCTGTCTTCTTGTACTATACATTTTATATTCCTAATTTTGTTTCTGAAGTCTTTTCTGTCTCCTATTATTTGCCTGTTGATCTCAACCTGCCTTCAGTCTTCCTCTATTTCATGATACCAATTTGTTTTCTTTCTTGAACTGTTTACTACATCATTCTTTGTAAGTTATAGCAAGTTAGTCTGCGTTTCCTGATCGTGTCTGTGAGTCTGTCAGTGTGCTGGTACAGCTCTTCGGTAGGTCGTTTCATCCATATGCCATCTCTGTGTATTGGTCCAAATATTTTTCTGAGAATTTTACGTTCTATTTCTTCTGTCTCTATGATGCCTGATGCTCCAATTGTGGTCGTTTCTGACGCATAGAATGCTTCTGGTTATACGACTGTGTTGTAGTGTCTAAGTTTGGCCTGTCTTGACGTGCTTTTCTTATTATAATGTGATCATGTGAGTTTGTATGCGTGTGTGCTTTCAAGCTTTAAATCGTCTTGAGTTGAGTAAGAGTTGGTCGTGTATTGCATAGTATTTGTGTGTGTCCTTTTCTTTTTCGTACTGTACAGAAGTCGTTACTGAAGATGCTGGTGTTGTGGTGTGCAGCGATACGTCATGGAGTAACTTGTACTGTTAAAAAAATGCCGTGTGTTTTATTTGTGATTGGTTTTGTTATTTAGCTGTTCTTTCTTAAGCACTTTAATTTTACGATTGTTTCTATCATGACCGCATTTAATTTTTACTATTGGTTTTTTGAGCGATACGACAGCATAGTAGTGCCACGCGTTGCCTGGGGGAATTTATTAAATGCATTTAAATGCATCTCTCACCCTTCGAGAAAACAGAAAAATAATTTTCTCCCCCAGTTTGCCTTACACTTCAATGCTGAGGTTTTTATGTGCCGTACAAACTAAAAATAGCCCCTGTAAACCCCCCGTCCCCTTTAGTTCATAAAAATAATTTGTAGCTTAGTTGCTTCCGCTTTTTATCTTCGACTTCAATACCGAGAATTTCACAAATTTATGTGACGCCGTTTTACCGTGATGGTGTTGAGCAGAGCAGTTCGATATGGCAACCCTGTTTTCTTAACATGGAATGAATTATAGGGGTACTAACTGATCGTCTTATTGGGACGTACATTTTTACCAAAACAAACTCAATGGACGGAATTACTTTTGGTTTCTGTGGCACCATCTTGCGGGATTGCCTGCATCGAGTACGACAACACTTTGAACACTTCCTTTAACTACGAGTAAGTATCCTGTACAGTCATTGTAACATGTAACTGTATCACACTAAGCAAGACTGTTTTCTTGTTCATTTAAAAACAACTGCACATATACCGAATTATAGAATATGTCGGGTTGAGAAATCAAAGAAAAAAAATCGAAAGGATCCGACACTTCGAAAAATCAAGGTATCGGCCAAACATTTGAAACTTGAGACTATACGTAGCTACTAAAAGTTGGTGGAATTCTACACCAATTGTCACTCGAAGCCCGAAAAACTAATTGTGGCCATCGTTTTAACGCACTGAGCTATCGAAGTCGACACAGTAGCAAACACAATAAAAGAAGTATGAACCTTGTTTTTAAAGGGAGCGCTGATTTATTCGAGAATATTAACCAGTTTTCTGAGACATAGAAAGGCATGTAATGCATCTTGATCAGCCATACACAGCAAGTTTAATTTTTTTAAAGCACAGGAAAGTAATATTCTATCATTATAACAATTTTATTGGCAATGCAGATCGCAAGGGCTTCTTCGAATCGCATCACCAATGATGGCTGCAAGGTTTATTACCTGTTGGTATCAACGGTTAAGGTGTTACGTTTCCGGCTGTGAGAATCCTGGGTTCGAACTCCCAGTGGCGGTGAACATTGCTGTATTCCCCGGCAATTTCGATCTTCTCCGGATGGACACAGCCTTATGAAATATGGATATCAGCATGACTCATGAAAACAAGTCTATTTTAAAACAGCCCAGTTAATCAGAACGGACTTATTTGGTAGTGGTTTCGTTGGAATGCAACAGGTCATAATACATTATTGCTCTATCACAAGCTGAGCTCGACGATATGGCGATGAGACCACAAGTTCTGCGTATCAGAGTTGGTGCCGACAAAATCAACGTTTTTAAGTCAATGCAGGCCTGTAATTTTCCGTGAATACTGGCACTGTATTGATAGCCAAAGAACCTACATTTTTCCATGGAATCCGAGCCACAAGGACTTGACATTTGAAATATTACATGCATTGACGGCATTCGAATCACGGTCACCATGGTGACTGAACAAAGGGATGTCATCTAGGTGTGAAGTGACCACCTCAATGATACCTTGTTCGAAAGAAAAAAGAAGGCACGCATGCACTTAACTGAAAACACCTGTTCCAACATAGGCCTGCCTATGCAAGCAAGCCAGCTTGATTGTAATCTTCGTGTTCATATCTACGGGTCTCCTACTGCACATGGAATCCCAACCACTGCCACGAACATTTTCAGTTCCGATATACCACACGCACTGGCCGGGATTCAAACCGCTAACGCCTTGGTGAGAAGTCAGTGATGATGTCACTCAGCTATCACTGCAGGTGTTACCGTCAATGCACAGCACCATCGCCAACAAATCATTAATAAAAATCACGCATTGATCGAAAGACGGCCGGAATACGCCAGAAGACATGGCAAAGTGATTTTGTTACACGACAATGCGCCGACTCACACAGCAAAACCACGGAAGGACACCTTGAAATCGCCTGGATGGGACATCATTCAGTACCCGCCGTACTTCCCCGACCTGGCACCATGTGACTATCACCTCTTCGCATCAATGGGGCACGCGCTCGCAGAGCAGCACTTGCTGACAATTTCGAGGACGTTGGAAAATGACCGCAAAAACAAGCAGTTTTTCAGGCATGGTATCCATAACTTACCTGAAAGATGGGCGAAGTGTGTAGAAGCTGATGGCCAATATTTTGAATAATCAAAAAAATAAATTTTTCTTGAAAATTATGTGTTTTCTTTACCACAAAACCCGTCAAACGTTTATGCATACCCCTGGTAAGCCTTCTGACTTTCGAGAAACTTCGGTTTGTAGCTCAAATGCGTGTGTATTTACCTGGAAGCCCCGCAATATATTTTCGGACAGGTCATGTATTTCTACAGGGATCTGAGGATCAACGTGAAAACATCTGAGGAGCTATTGGTCGATAAGGGTCGAAATGATTCGTCGCGCTGACCACCCATCATCTCGTGATCTGCAGGCCTTAAGGATGAGCAGAAGTCACTATGTAGCCCAAGATTCATCAGGGCTCTAGCGCCATGCATTTTTTCTTTTTGTCTATTTCTGGCACCAGACTGCAGTGCATAACAAATGTCTAACTTCGTCAGACTGCAAGCAATCATTCACTTCTAGTTTTCCACTCCTCTCTTGTCCGGCTCCATGGCTAAATGGTTAGCGTGCTGGCCTTTGGTCACAGGCAGTGTTGCCAACCTCAGATGGTTAGGATTGTGCAATAACCCCAAAAGGTCGTATTTTTTAAGAGAGGATCGTACAACTTATAACTATTAACATATTCTCTTTTCCTTTTCCAGGTGCAATAGCTCGCTTATACAGCAGCTTGCTTCTCAGAAAGTTGACTGATACAATTCTTGATTAATAATATGAGATTTCCGAAAAGTCAAGAACCAGTGCCTCTGGTTCGGGCCGCGCGTAAAACTTCACGTTCCGCGGATTACCTATAATTCGCCTATTCCTGTTTTTTACTTCAATGTGATGAATATTCCTTCGCAATCAGCATTCGAGTGACGGGGTGACAAACCAGAGAGTGAACATTCTGGAAGTGTGGAAAACCTTAGCATTGCTGGTATCAATTCCCGGCTCATCGAGCGAGTTGGCCGTGCGGTTAGGGGCGCGCAGCTGTGAACTTGTATACGGGAGATAGTGGATTCAAACTTCTCTGTCGGCAGGCCTGAAGATAGTTTTCCGTGGTTTCCCATTTTCACACCAGGCAAATGTGGGGGTTGTACCTTCTTAATTAAGACCACGGCCGCTTCCTTCTTTATCCTAGTTCTTTCCTATCCCAATGTCGCCATAAGACCTATCTGTGTCGGTGCGACGTAAAGCCAATTGTAATTTTTTAAATCCCGCCTCGTCCAAAGATTTTAATCCTGGATTCATTTCAGGGATGGAACTGGGTTCATTCTATGGGTGGAAATCATACCCTGGTAATTCTCATATAACTGTAGAAAATGCAGTTGCGAATATTTAATATTCACTAAGTTATCAAATGTCTGAATAATGTGAGTTTTATTTATCTCAAACAGCTAGCAGTTCTACTGTTCTAACTGCAAATGGCTGTCTTCTGTATCACTGTTTCCAAGTAATTAATTACATAGAGTTACGATAATTTAGTTCGATAGTACGCAATACAAGAATGAATAGCATGGACGAGATATTGTAATTGTTTTCTTGCTTCTTACGAACATAAATATCGCACTCCACAGACTCACGTCTGGTGAAGCAACCACAAACAACGAATTAAGGAAAGAAACTCATTTGATACCGGTTGCAAAACAACACACACTACCGTTGTAAACTTCAGAGATGATTTCAAAGATAGCTTGTTTTTACGAAAAAAAACCCGACAAGCTCATTGCTCTTTAATTAACTCTCTATATCGCGAAATCCTGCTTAAGAAGTATTCAAAATATAATACGTGCCTGTTGCTAAGTACTTTCTACAAGTACTAGGCAGATCTTGATAAACGGCCACAGATGCCATACAAGAAAGAGGATTACACCTGAAGCTATGACCAGTGACCAGTTTCGAGGACAGAGCAGATGTAATCGCAGGCAAGCCAACAAGTGTGAAAAATTCAGCATTTCATTTAACTTTTATATTTTAAATTTCTATGAACTCACTCTTTAGCGATTATAAAAGATAATCCTTAATAACCGCGTACTATTTTATTACACCCAGCGAGTCAGAAAATTTCCCCCTAATTACTTTTTATATAGCATTGATAACGCTATTTAATTAATTATAAATTCTAGCTCAATGGCTAAATGATTAGCGTGCTGGCCTTTGGCCCAGGGAATCACGTATTCGATTCCCGGCTAGGTCGGAAATGTTAACTTACATTGGTTAATTCCAACCGTGCAGGTCGCCTATCAGACCACATGCCATTATATTTCTATATGTATATTACTGCCAAACATGCCAGGCTGAACGGCCTTCTGACCCCAACTTGGGAGGCTCGATCCTGGCTCAGCCCGGTGGTATTTGAAGGTGCTGAAATACGTCAGCTCCGTGTCGGTATATTTACGTAAAAGAACTCCTAAGGGACAAACTTCCGGCGTCTCTGAAAACCGTGAAAGTAGTTAGTGGGTCGTAACGCAAATAACATTATTATTTATCACTTCCAAACACATATCGCTTAGTACAAATAAATGTCAAGTATTTTCAAAGTATTTGATTGTTCTAATAAAATTTGCAGTGATTTCTTTTGCTATCGATGAACGTTCGTCATAGTTTTCTTCACGGATACCTGATTGTTGTCCTTATAATTGTAGGGAATCTGAACCCAACCAACTGACAACTGACCGAGATTTATTATTATTTTCACTTCAACAAACCCTCGTTTGGTTTCAGAGTACACAGATACTACGGAATTTGTATTCAAAATGCATTTGTCTCGCAGCCAATGCAGTATCGATTACAGACGACCATCATTAACTGTAATGGACAAAAATAAAAGTCAAAAACATAAATTTATAATAGGAATGAGTAACTGGTCATTTGAAGTGCACTGCTAGAGGAATTTCCATAATCTGTTTGATGATTAATACTTGATAAATATAGGGTTATAGCCTGCACCTAAACTACAAGCTTCGTCTTCCGACTTAGAGAGATTGTACTGATTAATTCACAGAACAGTAATTTTAACTCTCCATACAAGATCATCAGGTATTCTCGATCGTATTTATTTATTTATTTATTTATTTATTTATAATTTTATTATTTATTTATTTAATCCATTTACCCTCCAGGGTTAGTTTTCCCTTGGACTCAGTGAGGAATCTCACCTCTACCGCCTCAAGGGCAGTGTCCTGGAGCGTGAGACTTTGGGTCGGAGGGATACAACTGAGGTGAAGGACCAGTAGCTCGCCCAGGCAGCTTCACCTGCTATGCTGAAGAGGGGCCTTGTGAGGGGATGGGCAGATCGGAAGGGATAGGCAAGGAAGAGAGAAGGAAGTGGCCTTGGCCTTAAGTTAGGTACCATCCCGGCATTCGCCTGGAGGAGAAGTGGTAAACCACGAAAAACCACTTCGAGGATGGCTGAGGTGGGAGTCGAACCCACCTCTACTCAGTTGACCTCGCGAGGCTGAGTGGATCCCGTTCCAGTCCTCGTGCCATATTCAAATTTAGTCGCTGAGCCGGGAATCGAACCCGAGACTCAGGTGGCAGCTAATGACACTAAGCACTACACCACAGAGGCGGACATTTATTTATATATTTACCTGTTTTATTTATTTATATATTTACCTGTTTATTTATTTATTTATTTATTTATTTATTTATTTATTTATTTACCTGTTTATTTATTTATTTAGCGCATGGCTTTTAGTGCCGGGAGCGTCCCACGACATATTCGATGCCTGGTGTTGCTACTTAACGTCCATGGGAGACCTGCACGGCCGAGTGCGAGATGATGATGATGATGACGATAATGAAGCAGGGAGAGGGTGAAAGCCGGTGTCGGCACAAAGGCCAATGCTGCTGAATAATACCCAACGTGTGTGCAAATTTTCAGCACGACCTGCGGTTGCCCGGCTCAGACACTTCCCTCGTCAGACAATGACAATGCCCTACGGAACATGCCGCAGACATGTTTGAGATACAATGACATATACCGCGTGAAATCGTAATCTGCAAGACATTTTTAGCGCTATATATTCCGGGATGAGAGAAAGGACCGTCCGTCACCTCGGGTCTCCACAGAAGGTATATTTGATATTTATAAACCTCAACATCAGCCGGCCCCGTGGTGTAGGGGTAGCGTGCCTGCCTGCCTCTTACCCGGAGGCCCCGGGTTCGATTCCCGGCCAGGTCAGGGATTTTTACCTGAACCTGATGGCTGGTTCGAGGTCCACTCAGCCTACCTGATTAGAATTGAGGAGCTATCTGACCGTGAGATAGCGGCCCCGGTCTAGAAAGCTAAGAATAACGGCCGAGAGGATTCGTCGTGCTGACCATATGACACCTCGTAATCTGCAGGCCTTCGAGCTGAGCGGCGGTCGCTTGGTAGGCCAAGGCCCTTCAAGGGCTGTAGTGCCATGGAAAAAAAACTCAACATCCCTGGTCAACAGATACGATCATAATTTATTTCAGAACTTAACTGACCAATCAAGGAATTACTTTTGCAACTATCATAAGAGGGGAATCTTCAGAGAAATCTCACAAACAAAATGTCATGAATTCTGACAGACAAACCGTTTACTCCACGCATTCTAACGTGTTCCATAGAAATACTAGCTGACTCCGACTACTGCCGAAGTTTACGTGACCATTATCATTCAATTACATAGCCGTGTCAAGCTATATGTAGAATGGTTCTGGGGTAACTTTTCCATGTTAACAAAATAATATTCCTGTCTTCTCACTCAGGACTAAAAAATTCTATTAAAATCATGTCGTTGCAAAATTAAGATGTGCACCCTTTGATTGGCAAAGTATTATCGAGCCAAAACATTTCTATGATCTTGTGCACCTTCCTTTAGGTCGTGATTGTACACTCATGCACAGAAATGGTGTCCCCCACCTCGTCGCTTAACGCACTGCCCGCTACAAGAGTGCTGTGATTGAAATGGGCACAGTGTTGGATGGATAACAATACACACACACTGTGCCTTCAACACTACCCACTGGAGCGGCGTTCAACACTACCCCTTCACTCCCTCCTTCCCCCACCCTTTTCAGTGTTGGAGTGGGGCAGTGTTGATTGTTTATGTCGTGACACCTTTTCTGTGTATGCGTGTAACTTTGTAACTTAAGGAATTTTCAGCTGATTACTTCTTATGTCGCGTATGCATGAAGATTAATGTACAATAAGCAATTGTTAATGCCAGGATGAGCGCCCCAGAGGGTTGATGCGCTGGCCTGCTGATTCCAACTTGACAGGTTTGATGCTGGCTCAGTCCGGTGATATTTGAAGGTGCTCAAATACGCCAGCTTCGTGTTGGTAGATTTACTGGTACACAAAATTGTAGCGCCTCGGCGTCTCCGAAAACGGCCAAAGTAGTTAGTGGGGCGTAAAAATAACATTATTATTATTATTATTATTATTATTATTATTATTATTATTATTATTATTATTATTATTATTATCAGTAATTGTTTGGGGAGGGGGCAGCGCAGCTGTGAGCTTGCATCCGGGAGATAGTGGGTTCGAATCCCACTGCCGGCAGCCCTGAAGATGGTTTACCGTTGTTTCCCCCATTTTCACACCAGGCAAGTGCGGGCACTGCTCCTTAATTAAGGCCACGGCCGCTTCCCAGTTTAATAAATTTTAGATGTTCGCGATCTAGTGAATTATACACCTCACTGTCCGACACTTAAAAAATTATACAGATTGTTGGAACACAGTTGATAACACTGAGATAGTACTGAAGTATACCCCAGTTAATATTGGCTCCAAGTCTAGTATGCCAGAGATTGTAAAGAAGCAAAGCAAAGTAAAGTCATCTCCGTACAGGCCATGAAGGCCCTTGGAGCGGTGGAAGGTAAAGGCTTCCACTATCCGTAACCTCGGCACTTGATGGGGTAGAGTGGTTAGCTCTACGCCCGGCCGCCTTTGCCCCCAGGAATTAACCTGGTACTCATTTTTGGTGTAGGCTGAGTGAACCTCAGGGCCATATGCACCTCCGGAAGTGGAAGTCTCATTTCTTAAATTTTACGACTTCCTGACGGGGATTCGAACCCACGTCCTTCCGGGCGAGCCGAGCACGCCTTTACCGCCTCGGCCAGGCAGCCCCTAGAGATTGTAAAGAAGCCAGTTCCCAATCTGTCTGTCAGTTCAGAAGACACGTGTCTCTTCTGTAACACGGTGCATGCATAATGTAAAACTCACCATCCCTACAACATGAACTTTCTGGTTTTCCTTCCTCCTAGTCTATAGACAGAGCAGCTCGTAAGAGAGACTTTTATACCATAGTCATTTTAAATTTTGTGTATAATGACAAGGAAATGATATTAAGATCATTTACTATTAGTCTTTTATGTCGCAAGAACACAGACAGTTTTTATTTTACGAATTGCTTTACATCGCACGGACATAGGTCTTATGGCGACGATGGGACAGGGAATGGCTAGGAGTAGGAAGAAAGCGACCGTGGCCTGATGTGAAGATGGCAAACCACGGAAAAATACCTTCAGGGCTGCCGAGAGTGGGGTTCGAACCCACTATCTCCCGAATACTGGATACTGGCCGCCTTAAGCGACTGCAGCTATCGAGCTTGGTACTTGTAGATCTTACGGCGCGATGGGATAGGAAACGGCTAGGACTGGGAAGGAGGCGATAGTTGCATAAATTAAAGTGCAGCCCCTGCATTTGCCTGGTGTGTAAATGAGCTTATGTCGTGTCAAGAAAATAAGCTTCAGAAAGCCTTCTCGAGGACAGTCGGGATTTTCTTCTGATGACGCAGAGCACAGTTCTCTGCGAAACGTAAAGAATTTCACCTTATTTTCTTGACACGGCATGAGCCCAAAAGCCTATATCATGTTCGGGACGTGAAAGCATCAATGTCAACATGGACAAGTGTCATCAGGGCTGCTGACACTGGGGTTCAAACCCACTATCTCCCCAACACAAGCTGATAGCTATGTGACGCAAACCGCGCAGCCAATCGTTCGGAATAATAATAATAATTGTTATTATCAGAGCTATCGATCGATTGCAAATTTTGATCGGTTATCCAAACGCCTTTAATCGATTATCGGTCGATTAACATAATTTTAATCTGTTTCACACAGTATCCTTGAAGGCTTTATTTAAACTTAACCGAAAATTGTCATACTTTGTCAGTGTAAACAGTGACAACATTGTCTACCAATCCCCATTCATCTTCATCTTCAAACTCTTCTGTGCAGTTAGCGGCATTGTGGTTTTCTCTAAGATGTTTAACTTGTAATGTTGAATGACGATACAACCCATTTGAATCAAACCAATGAGGTTTAACCCCCCAAGTAGCTACGGTAAGATATGGAAGATAAAAATCCCCCCCCCCCATAAGATTAACAAATCTCATTGTTTCATTTCATCCAATAATTTGACCTTTCTTCGTCATACAACTTGTTCCTCTTTTATTTACCGTGTCTGCAGAGAGAAAATAGCAAGTGAGAAATGAGTGCCCGCCGCAAAACCTTTTCAATACCACGATCAAAGACATCGCGGTCTGCATAATCCACTTCACTAGTTTATTCGTATTTTCAGTTTCTATATTAGAAAACACAGGCTCAACTATTAGGTGCTCCAGCGTTGACTAAGAAGAGTGTTTTGTAAAGGTCCGCAAAAGTACTACAATAGTATGAGAGAAAGATATGAATATCAGCTTACTTTAATGACCAGTCAATCATACAATAGCTTGGGCCAGCACACCAAATGGAAAATAACAATACACATGATTTTTGCCACAAAAACATTATTCCTTCACTACACTACAGTTTTAATTGGTTCGATTAAAGCACATTAATGCGTTAATCGGAAT
Organism: Anabrus simplex; assembly: GCF_040414725.1. Taxonomy (NCBI): domain Eukaryota; kingdom Metazoa; phylum Arthropoda; class Insecta; order Orthoptera; family Tettigoniidae; genus Anabrus; species Anabrus simplex. The sequence goes on from NC_090268.1 coordinate 29,406,332, forward strand.
TTTGGATTAGTCGATTAATCTGTTTGATTAATCGACTAAAGCGAAAGCTAGAATTATTATTATTATTATTAATTTTTATTATTAATGAGTAAATTATACATATGCATTAAAATAATAATAGCAATAATAACATTTGTAATTATTAATACTATTATTATGGTCATTATTATTATTATTAGAATTTTTAGTACTATTAATTTTACGTCCCACTGACTATTTTTCTGGTTTTCAGAGGAGCCGAGAGGTACCAGTTCTTTTACCTGCTGGTAAATGTACCAACACAAAGCCGGTACCTTTAAGCATCTCAAAGTTCCACTGAACTGAGTCAAAATCGAACCCGTCTATCAGGGATCAGAAGGCCAGTATTCTACCGTCTTAATCTGGCTCCCGCTAAATTCGAACAATGTGACAAACAAACATTTCTTGCGAGAAACAGTTTGAAGTTGGAGTACAATTATTTATACTAATACAGTTTTCTTTTATAGCAGAAAAGATTTGCTCATCATCTCCAGGAATTACAGGAGAGAATTAATACAATCTTAGTTATCAACTTGAAATGATAATGTAAACATACTACAGTAGAATTCCATTAGTCCGGCATCCAATAGTCCGGAACGCCCGATGGTCCGGCACCATTCCAGGATTTTAAATATTATTATCTCTTAATAATGATCTCTCCTGAACAATTTGATGCATTTGTCGAAACCATTGGAAATGTATTTTTTATTGCTTCAAAGTAAATATTGCAAATGTATCTGATACAATCCAGTTGTTATGCATTGAATTACTTAAATATCTCTATCTCTGGAAATATTCAGGATGTGTGCTACACTGAGTACTGGAAAGCCAATCATATGATAAAAAACGAGATTTCAAAAATTGATTATATGGGCCACGTTCAAAAACGGATGGGAACATGCCTTCAAAAATTGAAGCGGACAGAAAAAAAGAGAAGTTGTAGATGGAAAGTCTCTAAATGGTAAAGGAAGACTTACAGATAAAAATATCGATGAACTTCGGCATTATTACGGAATGACAATAAGAAACAACACGATTGAAAAGAGGAGTGTGTTATTAAACTAATGATTCTGCTGATCAACATTTTACTGCAAAAAGCGGTGTTAGAGCTGTTTTCACTATACGCCTTAACCTATATCGTAGTAAGAGGTACCGCCCGATAGTCCGGCATTTTCGGTAATCCGGCACCGGGCCGGTCCCGATCGTGCCGGACTATCGGACTTCTACTGTAGTTTTAAACTATTGAGTATTCTTCTAACTTACAGTGGGTGAAAAATAAGAAAAGAAACCACCAGATCTCCAGGTTGTTCAGAGAATCTAATTGCTTTCAACAGTCACGAATTTATATTTGATATTTCATATTTATTTCCAAAGAGTCTATACAGAGTTCTCCTCCAACTTAGACCCTGTGTTGTTAGTAGTGAACAAATTAAATCTAATATACAGTTATAAATAATGAACAAGCTATGATAGGTATAGTGGGCCCTCCACGCAGTTATCACTGCCCGGTGGAGCCTGATGTATTCGGCGATTGCCAGGAATCGCGAGGAAACTCACGATAATAATAAGAATTTGTAATAATAGATATAGTAGCTCCCTCCTGTTGTGATAACTGCTGGATGTAGCCTGGCAATTAACAAAATAATAAACTGTAATCGGGATAGTGGGCCCTCCACGCAATGATCACTGCGCGTTGGAATCTGGTGGTTACCAGATTTTCGGCGATTGCTAGGAATCGCGAGGCTACTCACGATACTAAAAGGATTTACACGGATTTATATGGATGCCTTTCTACATTTTGGCAGATAGAAAGCAAGCCTCTGCCTGGTGTTGTGGCTGGGAACATAAAGCGAAATCCACTGCAGGAGAGACGTGCAGTCCACTCTGACACCTGCACACTTGAGCATTCACACTTGAACGGCCCCATGATGTTCTGGAATGTCTCAGTCTTCTGAGGAGAGTGGAGTGCCCGAATATCTGTAGCTGATTCACTTCATGAACCTCACTTACAGGTTCTACATGTTCTTTATGGAATACTAGCTGTTGTGTCCTGTCGTCAACGAGTTTTTGTAATTGCTGGAGTAACGTCATCTAACTGAGATGAGTGACAGCAGGAGAAGCGGAGCAACAATAGCCAGTCAGTCAGTGATGATAAGATTTCGAGGTTTGGCACATTGTAGATCACCATACATTGTCTTATTCCCGCTTGGTGATATTAAGGACATTTGAGAATTAGACCTTCAGCTACCCCTTCCCCAATTTTTATGATTCTCCCCTCCTGATCGTTCCCTGACGCGGCAGTCTTGAAGATGGTTTTCCGTCGTTTCCCATTTTCACACCAGGCAAATGCTGGGGCTGTACCTTAATTAAGGCCACAGCCGCTTCCTTCCAACTCCTAGGCCTTTCCTATCTTATTGTCGCCATAAGACCTATCTGTATCGGTGCGACGTAAAGCAAATAGCAAAAAAATAGCGTTCCTTGACGTATTTCTACTCATTTTCATATTGATCTTTATTACAAATCGGGCCTAATGACCATGCGGTCTTGCAGATCACAAAAGAACAATCAAAACAACCACCCTATCGCCAGTTAGTTCGTTACCATGCCAATCACTGAACAATATTTCCACGTCAGCGACGCTGTACGGGGATAGGTCGGAGCAGGGTCGCCATCCCAAATGTCCTCAATAGGATTGAGGTTCGGTGACCCTGAGGGCCAGGCAAGTATCGTCATATCCGTGGAGTGTTCATCGAACCAATCGGCCACAATTCGGGGGCACTATTTTGCAGCAGGTATAGGTCTTCTTCAGGGTGTGAGAGGTGAACAAATTGATGGATATGATCTAACAGCAGATTCCTGTATCGTTCAACAATGAGGGACGTTAGCAAGTACAGCAGGGGTCCTATTTCATCCCGTAAGAACGATCCCCATACTATTCACTTGGCCTATCACAGTACCATTTACCGAAACGCAGCTATATCTACATCAATTGTTCATTAGTGTATAATGAAACTGCTCTAGGTATGTCTTATAATATCGTCGCTGCCGGGACAAAACTTCCTGTGTGAAATATTTTAGCTTAAAACTTCGGCCGGTAAGGTTCTGTCATCTAAGGTGCAATATTGTGTGAATACTGACAAGGCATTCTCGCTCTTCATAATGTAGGTATGTGCTCCGGGTCAGTATATCTCGAAAAATATTATCACATAGGAGGTTTTGTCCCGGCAGCGACGATATCCTAATTTAGATTTCTATAACGTGTTTGCATGTACACAATTGACAACGAGGATTCTAACTTCGTTTGTCCTCCTGTTAAATATATTAAACAGTAAAAAAGGATAACAGATCAAAATATAGACATGATATGTGCTTTTGGGCTTATGCTGTGTTAAAAAATAAAAAAACCGTGAAACGGTTTAAGTTTCGCAGAGAACTTTGCTCCGCGTCTTCAGAAGAAGTCTTCCTCGTAAAGAGTTTCACCTTGTTTTACGACATGAGCCCATATCATGTCTACAAGTACAGGCCTTGAAAGCATCAGTGTTAAGATCAAACTACAGTCGTGAATGCCACGGTTCACCAGATATAACATGAGTGGAACTTTCAATACTTTACGACTTGAATCAGCCAATTTGTACCTCAGCAGTTCGTTGTAATTAGTTTGACTGGAACGTGCAGTGTCGCGTGAGATCGACTTCGCGATTAGAGTTCTGATGACCCAGTAGCAGGATTCTAGTCCTGCCAGTGAGCAAGTGAGATACGATCGTGGTCGGGTAGCTTGGCCGTACGCCGGAAACAGAGGAGCTCGATAGCTTTGGTCTCGTTCAGATTCTTCTTCTGCGAGAATGGGTCACTTAGCACCACATCCTCCTTGCCCACTAGTTCTTCAGTTTTAGAGATTGTTGTAATTTCTGCTCCTCCGACCAACTACGTCGCGTTGGTTTCTTCCCGTCTTCCTCAAAACCCCTTGTGTGAACAATTTTCCTGACTAAATCCCTATCCTGCAGATTTGGTGATTCCAATTCAGTGAGATCATTCTCTACTTGCGTATACCATTTTGATCTCACAGATTTGATTTGCAAAAGTGTGTTTATTTTTGATAAGTATGTCTATTCTTATTCATTCTTTCCAAATGGCTTATAAACTGAATTCATCGCAGCCTCATTGTATCAGTAAGTTTAGATATTATAAAATACCGTCGCTGCCGGGGCAAAACCACCTATATGAAATATTTTAGCTTAGAACTTTAGCCGGTAAGGTTCTGCCATCTAAGGTGCAATATTGTGTGAATATTGTCAAGGCATTCTCGCTCATAATGTATGAGCTGCGGGTCAGTATATCTCCAAAAATATTATCACATAGGAGGTTTTGGCCCGGCAGCGACGATATCTTTCCGAGTTGGGTTTGGGGAAATGCATTCCTTTTTTAATTCCTGGCCCTACGGTCTTCCATTCTCTAAATAATTGTTCCTTTAAATTTTTATGATGTAAATTCAGCATTTCTGAAGCATAAAGAACTGCAGGTCTGATCACTTTCTTGTACAGATTATGGATTAGAAATATTTTTATTTGCATGAACGCCAATGATTTCACCACCCCAGGCATGGGATGAATATGAATTAAGTAAATACATGTGGGGTATAATGCTCTAATCCTCTTGGTTTACTCAGGTATTTTAGTCACACGGAGGGGTTGGAATAAATTTTGCAGTCTGACAAGTTTGAAGAGTAATTAACCATCAGTCAGAAATAGAAAGATACGAGTGTTACCGACACTTCTTCTGAATTGAGATAAATTTAATTTTCTCAGTTTTAGGACAAGAACTGGACGTTTTCACACTCACGATTTTAATTCGAATCATTTGTACCTGGATTCAGTCATGCTAGTTGTAGTCTACCTTTTGTATGTTATGTTGGCGAGAGGGACGAACTTCTCCTCAAAGGTTGAGCAAAGAAGTATTTGCTTTCAATGTCAGACGTAGAAGCAACACCGACTACAATATCTCAGAACGTAATAGGGAAACCATAATGGCGAAACTCATAGGTCAGCCGCTAACTGTTCAAGGTTAGGGCGTCATCTACATAACTTCCTTTTGACACGAAGAACTTGGCATATTAGATTACTTTCCTCCATGAACTCCAAGATTAAGGTTAAAAACAAGAATTTTGTACAAAATAATTGAAATAATGCAGAATAAAAACCAGTGGTTACTAAACTAACACAACACTGACATAACGACACATGTAAGTAAATATCACATGCAATATATACATTTTATGTAACAAACAGCTTTGCATAAATGAGCAGTTACAAAAATATGATAGAAGTGCTAGAAAGAATCAAATAATGTGACTATCCATGCAATTCTCTATTTATCCATTATTTAGAGATTGCATTCAGAAATTAAATAGTGCCTTAAGAAATAAGAGTATCCTCAATACGTAACATCTCTAAGAGCAATAATAATAATAATAAACATAATAATAATGCTATTGTCTTTACGTCTCACTAACTACTTTTGAAGGTTTTCGGAGAACGCAGAGGTGCCGGAATTTTGTCCCGCAGGATATCTTTTAAGTGCCAGAAAATGTACCGACACGAGGCTGACTTATTTGAGCAACTTCAAATACTGCCTGTCTGAGGCAGGATCGAACCTGCCAAGTTGGGGTCAGAAGGCCTGCGCCTCAACCATCTGAGCCACTCAGCCCGGTCTAAGAGCGCAGGTTTTCCTTTCTATAGAAGTGTGATATAAGGCTTTCCTGGTTAAATATGGAGCTAGTGTCAGTAACATTCCCTTCTCAGAATGAATAAGATCTCTCAGTCCTGAAATATTAGCCTGAACTGTAGTGAATTGGCATGTTTTCAATGATTGTGAATATCTATTTTGCATTCGGTGTAGCAAATGTCATTACATCAGTTTAGCCAATTATGTCGAGCACATTTCCATAAATGCGCATTGCTAAACAGAAGAAAGAGAGATTTGGATGGTTTACTGGATTGGGAACACGAGATTTGAATGGATCACTGGATTAGACCGGTTAGTTTTACCCTGCTGATGACTGGTCGTTGCGATAGTACGAGAGGAACCGCAGGTTCGGACATTCGGTTCACGCACTGGGTCGAGCGGCCTCTAAGGCCAAATCCCTTCTAGCCAATGTTGGCAACGTTATCTCTCGGGAGTCCCGTGAGTCGAAAGGCTCCAAATAATGTGACGTTAGGCGCGTCTCGTCAGTGGGGGACGCCGTATAGGCCCTGTGACTTTGCCGAATGGAGCAACTTGGGCTGTCGCGTCGGGATTTATCTCTTCCGTCCGCCTGCTCCTAGCGGTCGTGAAATACCAATATTTTTATCGTTTCTTTACATATTTAGGATACAGCCGCTTAAGGCTCAGATATTATCCTACTGAATGTTTGAAAGTGAAGCTCATTCATTGTACTTGAGACGATATCAGTTAATTATCCACACTGCCGCCCTTGCAACTTCCGAAAAGCTGCCAACCCCCTTTCGACGAACAATTCATTAGTCTGGTCACTCGACAGGTACCCATGCGATCAGTGGCGAAGCGTGAACTAAGTAAGGGGTAGACAGAGATTTCTTTCATTTAAACTGTTTTAATCATATTATTATATGGAATTTTTTTCGACGCATACAGATCTGTATTCAATATTATATTAATGAGTCTGAAAATAAGACAAACCCTATAACAACCTATAACCTTACATGCACTTGATTTATTGTTAAATATAGACGAAATAGGCAGCGGGAGTTGCCAAATAACAACATAATTTTAGAATAAAAATAGCAATATATTTCAATTTCACTGTTATGTATATTTAATAAGAGAAATAAGAAATAAATAGTTGTTCGTACAAGTCACCTTAAACAATATTCTTGTAAATGAGTTTAATCCGCCTGTCCTTTATTTCGGAAAATATATCTATTACTCTCGTCTTGAAGTTCTTCTCTATAGCTAGAGTTCCTAAGTTAGACAGTCTCTGGTTGGTCATCCAATTCCTTAAATAGGTTTTAATTCGTTTGAAGGCACTCATATCACGTTCACAAGAAACTGACTTTAACGGAGTATACAGCATCAAGTTAAGCAATTTTTTTTCTGTATGTGTACTCTGGAGATCATTATTAAGAATGGAAGCCAATAGTTGTTGGGGTTATAATACCGCAACTAATGAAATGAAATGGCGTATGTCTTCCAGTGCCAGGAGTGTCCGAGGACAAGTTCGGCTCGCCAGATGCAGGTCTTGTGATTTGACTCCCGTAGGCGACCTGCGCGTCGTGACGAGGATGAAATGATGGTAAAGACGACACATACACCCTGTCCCCGTGCCAACGAAATTAACCAATTATGGTTAAAATTCCCGACCCTGCCGGAAATCGAACGCGGGACTCCTGTGACCAAAGGCAAGCTACTAACCATTTAGCCATGGAGCCGGATACCGCAACTAATATTGGCGGGAAAGAAAATGCATGCACTTGAAGGGTTCTGATGCTGTCATTCATTTATTAGGTGTAAGTTTACTATACTTCGTATTTGAATATTATTAATTTATTTTTAGACGTGTCTTATAATAAAGTAAATTCAAATTAATAACATTAAAAGCATGTCTGAAATGGTAGGCAATAAGAGCACCTTTATAAGAGAGATCCAAATACTAGCCAATGAGAGCAAGAAGAGATGCAGGTAAGTCTGTCTACTGGGCTCGCTATAGGAACGTCATAGTTCTACAGTCAATACCTACAGATAGTGTTAGTGTTGCTCTATCTGTAAGCTTTGAAAATCAAAGGAAAAATACACAGCATGGACAGCGTCTACTTTCACCTACGTGCTTCGTGTAACTGACGCGAGCCTTAGCTTTGCCGAAGTGAGACGAAAATAAGTAAAGCGGGGAATACGATAATGTCACGAATGTGGAAATAATTAATGTTCTATAAAGAATTAACTAGACAATATTTCTTTCACAAAATGTTAAGGGTACACGCTGTCTACCCTGTCTCCCCTGACGCTTCGCCCTTGCATGCGATACAGTTGCATCTACGGATCGGCCATCTGCTTTATTGTGACACACAAGCCTCCACACCGCGGCAAGGTCACATGGTTCACAGGGGGAGACTTACAACTTGATATTCAGGGAATTTGAAAGTTGAAATATCTACAATATAATTTAATCTAACACCCAGTAAGTAGCATGAGCGACCCCATTTCGGAAATATTACAGTCGTTGCACCACAACTGTATACACGATATTATAAGGACTACGTATTTTAATATAAACATATCTAACACTATACCATGCTAATAACTCGGTGAAGAGTGCTAATTGACCGAGTATATAAGCTAATTCAATAATACGGTCCAAATGTTGTTTTCCTCCATTCACTATGCAAACATTGCCATGTACAAACCAATATTAATAATCTTGACCAAAATAGCCACCTTGTTACAGACTATGTAAGGTTCATGCCAACCTGGTAGCATAATCTTCTATTTCCCGAAGGGCTTAATCACTTATTTAAACACCATGTTATATTATTTTTTATGTGATCCATTTCCATTTATTGGATTAAGAAGAACATATTACATGCCTAATGCAACAGTGCTCAACATTGTATCTACACAGTTTGTATGTCGAGTTTGTATGGAGCTGACAAGATGAACTTTACTTCCATACCATTATTCATCAGTTATTAATATTAAGCATGTACTCTGCCCGAAGGCAGGTTCGAACCTCCTCAGAGGTGTGCCTGAGCCGGAGTTTACGTGTGGTAGGGTGGCCAGTTCCTTTCCGCTCCTCCACTCCCTTACCCCCCACCAACAGCGCGCGGCAACCCATCCAAATCTTGACCACGCCCAATGTTGCTTAACTTCGGAGATCTCACGGGATCCGGTGTTTCAACACGGCTACGGCCGTTTTATTAATATTAATTATTAATATATCATATTGTCTATGTTACAGTTTTAGTTTTCCTAGAGCGGGCTTCTCTCTTTCATTAGTTCTTAATGTAAATATATGAATTTTAACCTATATAGCTGAAGAAGACAATATATTTCTGGACATATTTACCGAAACATGTACTATATATTCTAAAGTGTGAAAAATTGTAATACATAGTACTGACTAGGCGGATGACCAATCTGTCTATTTACTATCTACGAACCACACATACCAATCGATAGTAGCATTAATGTCTGAGATATTGTAGTGGTCTGGCTAGAAGTAATTAAACGTATTTATAAGAACGTCGAATCAGTGGCGCAGTCTATTATTTGTTGTCCTCCAAGATAGCGGGTTCCTTCCCGTTTGAGGTTGATGGCGTTTGAAGAATTTTAAATGTAACAAAATCTGTGACGTTGTTTTCTGGAATGTTAAAGAACTCTTGCGGGATAAAATTCTAACACTCAAGTGTCCTTTAAAAAATACTGAAATGTAAAGGACGGTATTACTAATGAGAAAAATAGTGTTAACAGTGATTCTTTCACGGTCCGTACTTGTAGACATGATGTGGGCTTTTGGGCTTACGTCGTGCCAAGAAAACAAGGTGAAACTCTTAACGTTTCGCGTCTTCGGAAGAAAATCTCGACTGTTCAAGAGGAAGACTTCTACAATAATGAGGGTTTGAGGTTAAGAAAACTTTACCGTTGGAGCTGTAGTGGTACGCTCGTTCCTCACCAGGTGGCTCGCTGTATGCTGGCGTAGCGCTCCAAGCGGGAGCTGATAACATTAAGCTCCCAGTTCTATCACACTGTGTGTGCGTGAGAAGTAACCGAGAGGACATCAGACGAATCAGGGACGAAAGTGGTAGCAGAAATAAATATAAACTAATAAAATAGAATACAACGAAAGACACCAAGATAGAATAAAACAGAGCTGAAGAATGGAAAGAAAGTATGTGGAGAAAACCAGAGGATGATAATGCTGTGAAATGGTGAGAGAGAGGGGGGGGGGGCATAACCGGTGTACACACTTTATGAAAGTATGACATCAACACGTAACCCATAGCTCGGAATGAATCAGCTGGTGATGAACGTACTAATTTGGAAAACACCCAAATGAAATAACAATATTGAAAGGACAGGGAAGAGAACTACTTACGTAAATCCTTAATGGCTGGCAACCACGTGTTACTTAACTGATAGCCAGTGTCCCTGTTGAAATTGTTAGCTTATTTACGTATTTCCAAACCTTCCCGAATAATTCTAGACCTGTAGTGTTTAGTGTGGGTAAGAGCTCGAACATCTTGGCACACGACATCATGACCCGACGTGCTCAGCTACGGCTGACTTGTATGGCTGGTTGAGACGGATATTTCTTTGTGTTCCTTGATGCGAGTCCCAATGGACCGGCTTGTTTGGCCAAGGTATACCTTTCCGCAGGTAATTTTGTACACCCCAGGGTGTAATGATGGGGACAATTTGTCCTTGCTTTTACCTAAACTGTGAGCAATGTGATTGACGGTGCCAAACACGGTTTTTATATTGTGCTTGAGGAGAAAAGTACTGTTTTCCCGAAGAGAAGATTAATTTACATCAAAGTAAGGAAGTAATCTAAATTCAGTTTCCAATGAATAAGGCTCTTAATTTTTTTTTTTCTACAGACCTCCAGCAAAGTTTACTCGTACAATTTAATACCAGGTTATCTTACACTGATCTGAAATAATTCCATTTCACAACCACTTAACGATACACCCAAGATCCGATTACTACACAGCAGCTGGAATGTATCTAATTTACTATTCTTGTGCGAGCGTATCCAAGCCTTAATCTCAACATCACATCGAGCTAAGAAACAAGATAGCATTTACAAACTTCTCAAGCTTATCATTCGCTTGCCACCGTATTCTGTAGTTCATTATTGCCAACCATTGAAACTAATAACCATTCATAGGCTATGGGTAAATTAGCATTCAATACATTCAGGGTTGAGTTATCTTACACACATCAAACCATACCAAGTAATCATTCATAAGTCGCTTCAAAAATTAGTTTTACTCCCACTCTAGATTGTAGTTGATTACCAGACACCACCTGCATAACAACTATAAAACTATTTATTCAGACCGAATGTCTCATAAAAGAAAACCTGCAGCAGGGAGACTTCCCTCAACACCATAGAAGGAACTTGCAATGTTTATCAAGCCCCGGGTTAGGTCTGCCAGTCATGGAGATTAGTGGCTTTACGATTTACCAGCAGTGAAGGTCGCATTCTAAATCCCAGCCCTCGAAAGCGATTTTCGTAAGTCAATTTGGTTACCAAGCTCAATAAGGTTGAGAGAAAACGAAATGAATCTCATTTGGTACAATTTGTATAGTTCAAAAGAGGCAGATTAACACAAAAAAGTAGTGTAAATTAATAGTACACAATAGCAATTCGATCAATAGCTAGCCATCAACTAAGGCCTTAGCTTATTGTAAATTGCATTCCATAATACTTGTGGAGTAGCTGCCAACTCTAGCTCGTACGCTTTGAAGTTTAACTTCAAGTACCAGATAGTCACACGTTTGTTTGTCACACGTTTTTTAAACTTATGTGAAAATGAACCAAATCAAGTGTTCGTATGTTTCACATGTGTTTTTTATCCATGGTTACATCATAGCAACATTATAACATCTTCAACCACAAATATTACACAATATTGTAAAACTCTGCTTCATATTGTGCACTGACTGACAGAGCAAATGCAACACCAAGAAGGACTGGTTCGAAAGGGATGAAAGTTGGGGAAAAAACAGAGACGACACGGACGAATAATTGATGTTTATTTCAAACCGATATGCAGGTTACACAATGCGCACGGCATCGACTCAGTAGGATGTAGGACCACCGCGAGCGGCGATGCACGCAGAAACACGTCGAGGTACAGAGTCAATAAGAGTGCGGATGGTGTCCTGAGGGATGGTTCTCCATTCTCTGTCAACCATTTGCCACAGTTGGTCGTCCGTACGAGGCTGGGGCAGAGTTTGCAAACGGCGTCCAATGAGACCCCACACGTGTTCGATTGGTGAGAGATCCGGAGAGTACGCTGGCCACGGAAGCATCTGTACACCTCGTAGAGCCTGTTGGGAGATGCGAGCAGTGTGTGGGCGGGCATTATCCTGCTGAAACAGAGCACTGGGCAGCCCCTGAAGGTACGGGAGTGCCACCGGCCGCAGCACAAGCTGCACGTAGCGGTGGGCATTTAACGTGCCTTGAATACGCACTAGAGGTGACGTGGAATCATACGCAATAGCGCCCCAAACCATGATGCCGCGTTGTCTAGCGGTCCACGATTATCAGCTACTTTACTGCTTAAAATATTTTAATTCATATTTCCTCACGTTCTGCTGAGAATTAAAAGATACCGGAAGAGGATCTAAAGCCATTTGCTTTCTTTCTCCCCGCATTCGTCCGCGCCTTTGCACAGTCACTCATTTTGAAGTACGAACGTTCTTTTGAGAGACTCCAATTAAAACCGATACCATTTAGCACATCGAAACCATGCTCTTAATAGTTTAACTGCAATGTGATCTTTAAACCTCACTTCCCAATAGATTGATTGGATAACTCAGTGCTGAGAGTCAATCACAGCTTTCTCCCCTTTACCATGCGTGTTTCGAGAGTTTATAGAAGTGTCCTTTAAGAGACCAGTTTCGAAATACATTACCGAACTTCAATAATTCATTGTACCTGTAAATTAACTACACTACGTACAGACAAAACATAACTTATACAGTTTTAGTTGAGAAATAAAATCCCAAATCTACTCGTAGGATTGAACTGATTGAGTATTCAAACAGATCCCGTGATGCTGCTGTTTTGGATGCCACTGGCCTACCACATTATGAGGTAACACGTGGTCAACTTAACCAGTCGTCTCGAGTTGCTGATAACAAGAACCAGATCGCCCTTATTACAGCTGATATTCAATGAGGATATGGTACAAGAAGATGATGATGAAGAAGAAACCTGGGCCCTTATTACATTGACAGTTAGATCCTCAGTTGTTCTCACCTAGGGTGAGTAGACATTGAACCAGCCCCAGATACAGATAAAAATCCCTGACATGGACCGAAATTTAACCCAGGATCGAGTATTCGCTAGGGTATAAAACAGTTTTTCATCATAACTGAATAAACTCCAGAATGATATTTAGGGGTCGAGTAGACGTTGCTGCCTCTATGGCTACGTTCAGAAGAAATACAGTGCAAAACGCACAGCTGTAAAAGGAGGCAGAAATTTCGTCATCATCATCGTCGTCATGTAACTAAAAATCACTTTATCTAACCAGAATATAACAAGCACTGGGCATATGAAATTCCCTCCTAGAAAGTTAGGAATATAATCCTATCACTAGTACACGGCAGTAATGCTCTTGATTATATCTAGGTTGGTGACTTTAATGAGTGGGTACAACAGCATCGTTGCATGAGCGCCAGTTTCAATGGCTGTAAAGTAACATAAGAACGACTCGTGATCGTGGAATAACTGAATTATGAGATGTACTTGTATAAATTGCTACTGTATGTAACACTAGGATAAGCTATCGAGTTTCTTTTTATTTTAGATCGTTGATCAAAATTTCACATTGGACATGCCTAAGAGCGTATTTCGAAAGACAGAACCTATTTTCTTTCCTCACTGAAGCGACGCAAATATTATGATTGACCGTACACCTAATAATTTGAGGGGGAAGAGGTAGTCAGTGAGCAACGTTAACAACGAATGTGTTAATGTTGCACTAGTTGTCGTAAATCAGAAGCTGGGTATTTATTATGGCACGATTAAAGGGAAACGAGCCAAGATCCAGTCTACTTATTGACGGCATTATGCAGTGTAATGCTAATATAAAATGTAGGCTATAATTACGTGTGCATACAAGATTCAGAATTAAGTTCGGTATAACAAAACGCGTGCTAAATTCTTAAGGGACTCCAAGAATGACTATACGTAAAGTATTGATAAAACAATGGTAGTTTTTCGGACAGATCATTGCCTCTTCAACAGGATATTACATTACGAATGCAACTTCTTGAAAGAAAGGGCCTGACTGGGCGAGTTGGCCGTGCGGTTAGGGCCGCGCAGCTGTGAGCTTGCACACGGGATATAGTGGATTCGAACCCCACTGTCAGTAGCCCTGAAGATGGTTTTCCATGGTTTTACATTTTCACACCAGGCAAATGCTGGGGATGTACCTTAATTAAGGCCACAGTCGCTTCCTTCCAACTCCTAGACCTTTCCTGCCCCATCGTCGCCATAACATCTACCTGTGTGGGTGCGACGTAGAGCCAAATGTTAAAAAAAAATTAAATAAAAAGAAAGCCAATCGTAATAGGTCCACTAACTGAGGGTTTTCTATTCCTTTTGCTACATTAATAAGCCTTCAAGACATTCATATATGTCACACTACCATAGTTGCAAATATAATTTGTTTGTTTCAGGTAAGACTAAGGCAATAAATACTCCAGTGCGTGTAACCAGTATGACAGACTGCTGTTATGTGTTTACATGCAAAGATACTGAAGTAGTTCTTTTTTTCCTTTTACAATTTGCTTTGCGTCGCACCGACACAGATAGGTCTTACGGCGACAATGGGATAAGAAAAGGCTAGGAGTGGGAAGGAAGCGACGGTGGCTTTAACTAAGGTGTTTGGTTTGAAAATGGGAAACCACGGAAAACCATCTTCAGGGCTACCGACAGTGGGGTTCGAACCCACAATCTCCTGGGTATAAGCTTACAGCTTCGCCCCCCCCCCCAACGCACGGCCAACTCACCCGGTACTGAAGTAGTGGACACCTTCAAGTGCATAGGAAGTGAATTAAGAACTTTCCACTGAATTCAGCACCCCAAATTTAGGTAGGATCAGTATATTTCAAACCAGATACAGAAGAAAAGCTGAACTTTGTAGACTAGTGTTGTTATTACATAAGATAACAACAATGTATACTTCTATATGTTATAACACTACCATATAAGCCAGTTTTTCAAATTATGAGTCCTCTAACTTACAGTAATTTAATTTTAAATTACTGCTCTTTACCGCAAGTTCTTTATTTTCAAATTCTCTGTATTCCAACTCTGTCTCCGATGAGACAAAATAGTTTTCATTTCTAAAAAAAGTATTAAAAGTTTGTGAGCTTTTATCAAGGGGTTTCATAAACTGGGGAGGCCATATTTCAAAGAATATTCAATGCCCCCCATTATTTGCAAGACGCTCTAGAAAGGTGGCATATACATTTCTTTCGCGTGCTTAAATTACAGATAACGTCAACAAACATTGATTTCAATCGTATTATGTTTGATTTAAGGCTTTTAAAAATTATATTAGGCATATTTTCCAAAAGACGCATTTTCTCCGAATGGAGAAAAGTATCTCACGATATTTGTACTCCCTTTCCACAAATAGGCTTCATTTTATAGGAGGGACCATCATAAAGTTAACAGTACATTCGTATGATAATTTTAAAATTTCAAATATTTAGCACTTTATTAGAGATTTTTGTTGTTGGTTTTACATGTTCAAACCCTACTTTTGTTTTGAAATAAATGTGATAATTTTTGTTCACCCTTGAGTATGGTTTAATATGAAGAGTTTTGCCAAATAAGAAGTTAATCATGCAATTACGTTGCGATTTACAAAGTTTCTTCCGTTAGAATATTGAAATTTCATGAAAACGATTTTTCTACTCTTTTTTCTCATTACCGCTTGTTTTAAGTAGCACCTGATTCTTTTATCCTACCCTTCTTATGGGCATATTTGTTATGCTATTCAAGTCTATGTCTCTTTTTCCTTTCACGAGAGTGAAAAATAGAAAATAAAAAGCAAATGAGTAGAGGATGGTAGGATTCTTCCTTGAACAAAACCTTAGTTGGTGTGACACATACAGTTGAATAAGCAAAGCACGGATTTTTATGCAGTAGCAGGTTAGATTGCAAACTATTTTGGTTAGTAGGAAGTGTCGGCCACCCGCTCTCCCATATTGTAGCAAGAGTAACAAATTATAGGGGATCTGATGGGCGTGCCCCTAATGTTCATGCAAACCCCATAGCATGATCGTTGCGAAGGTAGACTATACTTGCTGCTCGCTTCAGTAAGTTTGCATTCTAACCTATTAATGTATAAAAATCCGGGCTCTATGAATAAGTAACACACATATTTTAAGTTACTTTCACATTTATATAAACCTTCCAGGGGAAACAAAAATAACTTAGTATAAAGACAAGAAGGAATTCCTCAGATAAAAAACTAATTACCCTCTCGAAACACAATCATAGATCTTAATAGGGCACAGTGTTAACTTTCAAGTGCTTGTGGCAAGAGTGCTGTCGCTCGTAAGATAGTTGAATGTTTGCATTATTTGCGCAGGGGTTAACATGACAGTGCCAAGGGGGGGGGGGGCGTCTGTCACTCCTCACACAATCGACAACAGGAGTGTTTGTTTGTTTCTATGTAGTTCACCAGTACTAAATTAAGCCTCGGAGGAATCTCTTAAGATGTCGTTGAGAAGTAATAATATGCGTTTCTCTCATTTCACTGGGGTCGCGGGAAGAGCAAATCTTGCTCCCTCGGCTGATCCGGAGGAATAGCAACTTTCATCTTGATTAGGATTCTCTTGGTGCAAAATATTTGCACTTGTAACTAGGCCTAAATGCCAAGCTTATGAAGAGGGATGTGTTCACTGCTGCCTGTTTCTGTGGGTTGCTGTGTTTATTTATTGGAGAAAAGTGTGTTGGCCAAGCAGCCGGATAGTATATATTTATTTATTTATTTATTTATTTATTTATTTTATTACTGCGCAATACAAAATTTCTACTCCCAATTAGCCTACAATGGCAATTGTTTACATCTATTCATTTTTCAATGTTTCAAATCAGTCTAATAAATTAATATCTAAACTATTCTTATATATTTACAATGAGAAATGAACAATATTTCATATCTAATCCTTACAAGAAACAAGAGATCAAAAACATAATGTCGTATCTAAACTAGTCTACAAACCTAATATCCGAACTATTCTAATATTATTGTTACAATGAAAAGGAAACAATATTTCATAACTAGCAAGGCAAAGTCAAGCAAAGTCACCTCCGTACACGCGATGAAGGCCCTTGGAGGGGTGGAAAGTAAAGGCTTCCACTATCCGCAACCTCGGCACTGGATGGGGTAGAGTGGTTAACTCTACGCCCGGCCGCCTTTGCCCCCAGAAATTAACCTGGTACTCACCTTTGGTGTAGGCTGAGTGAACCTTAGGGCCATGTGCACCTCCGGAAGTGGAAATCTCGTTTCTTAAATTTTACTACCTCCTGGCGGGCTTCAAACCCACGTCCTTCCTGGTGAACCGCGCACACCTTTACCGCCTCGGCTAGGCAGCCCCTAGTTCATGAAAATTAAAATCCACAGCCTGTTTCCAGTCAATTGATCAGGTGAGGAATGGAATGAATGAATTCCCATCTAGCGGCGAGGATAGGAAATGTGCCGGCTGCCGAAGCCTGTCGCACTCCTCTGGGGCAATGATTAATGAATGATTAATAAAATAAAATGATACTGGAGAGTGTTGCTGGAATGAAAGATGACAGGGAAACCCGGAGCACCCGGAGAAAAACCTGTCCTGCCTCCGCTTTGTCCAGCATAAATCTCATATGGAGTGACCGGGATATGAACCACGGTATCCATTGGTGAGAGGCCAGCGTGCTGCCACCTGAGCCGCGGAGGCTACTCTCCTATTTCATATCTAATATAATTTAATCATTACAAGAAATATTAGAATAAAAAGTAAAAACGTATTTTCATATCTCAACTATTATTTTATTCTTGCTCTAGCACTTATGTTTAGGTATATTTATGACATAAGGCTTATTGTAGAAGATTTGAAGTACATTTTGTAGTTCAAATCAGCATTACACGTTATTTAGAGAGTTTTCACGGATATGGTGAATTGCTGTAGAAAAAGGTCTGGAGGTACACACAAGTCTAAAGAATTATTTTTCTGAACTGCACTGTTGTAGACATTGCATAGCCTGTTGAGTGGGTAATTTTTGTGAGTGGCTGTTCAGACTTTCTAAATTCTAAAATGTTGCATTTGTCCCCGCATGAAAGCGGGGTGCGTTAAAGTTCAAGAGGCACCTTCTTCTTCTTCCCCTTTATTATTATTATTGTTTTTGTTGTTGTTATTATTTACAATAATTACCATCATTATTTTCTTCCTCCTCTCCTCGGTGGGATAGTTAACCGTATCTTCTATTCTCTGGACAGCAGGTTCAATTTTAGATCAAGTTGGCCGCGTTTAAATGCACTTCAACGCGATCTCTCTACGTTTTTTGGCTTCCAGAATGTTAAAAAAAACCTGCCGTAGGACACAATTCTACCACATTGGCGTCTATTAACACAAGTATTAGTTAAAACGGGGGTTACATAAACACACACACACACACAGAGAGAGAGAGAGAGAGAGAGAGAGAGAATGTTCCAAGACCATTGCATGGAGACCCAAGTTTTACCCAATTAACTATGAGCGGGGAAGTATAACATACCACTTTTCCTGTAATTTAAAAGGCCACTATTTCATTACAAGCTTCATACCAACAGAGACACAGTTACCAAAATAAACAGAATGAGATGGACATGGACACAAAAGAAACAAATCTAACTAGATCGTTGTTCGGTGAAAGGGTTGACGACTCAACTGGCATTGAGACATAGGGAAGTACATAATACCGAGGAAAGTGATTTTTCTTTCTTTTTGTAACTCGCGAGGACAAGGGGAGGCACAAAAACTGCAATTTCATCAAGAACAAAAATACAGACGTGTTTTTATAACCAAACAATTATGTAGTCATAGTACTGATATTGACAGGAGAAATCACGATCCTGAGCTAAATTTGTCTTGTCTTCATTTTTCCAATACACGGTCCATATGTATTAACCAAGACTTTAACTAGGATCGCATAGAGAATGGACCGATGTATAATAGTTTAAACCGAGGGGAGGAGGAACGGAATAATAAATAAACACTGTAGATAAACCTATTTTATTTCTATTTTTCTCTGTTATTTCTCAGTGAGGGTGGAGCATCCAGGCTCAAGTAGAAAAGGGAGGTTTAGGGCTGGTTGCCCTTCCGACCAGCGCATGGTGGTTCTACCGAAATATCCACCAAATGACGAGAAGGTTCGAAATGAAGATACTCGGACTGGAGGGAAACTGTTAGACCACCGTGTGAGCGCACTAGAAATATTACGTGGAATTGATTGTCTCTCCAAGCGGTAGACACGCTATAAATCACCGTTTGTCGAAGAAAGGGATTATTATCCTGTAAAGAGTAGACTGCATACAAAAATAAGAGGATAATGTGGTGTCAGGGCAAATTCTTGGCTTAATACCTGTTGCGATCTAGGCGATACATTACTTCACACACTGCGCGCGAGCGACACTGCTTTCAACCCAACCCGTCTCAACATTTCCTTTGTAGCACCGACTGAAAGACGGTAGCTGTGTAGGTAAAGTTGTCAAGCAGCCCAGCTAATGTTCCGGAAGAGACAATGACCTGTGGAGCCGCGTGTCTTGCTGGTAAATTACTGCGGGATGACATTTACATTCAGCCAATTCCGCAGCGACGTCTCTTTAGCCTCAAAACAATGTACAAACTTTGACGCGAACATTGTTAAACAGAACTTAGTTAATGGTGACGTTCCTCGCTTCCTGACGAGCAAGTAAACCTGAGCAGCCGTCGAGAACATCCAACGCCTTCGAAACTCAAGCGGCCGATAAAATCTGAACAAAGAAACTGAAAGGACGAAGAGAAATAAAATCACTGTAGTTGCTGCTGTTAGTAATTTGGAACAAGTCCGTCCCCGCGGTGTAGGGGGGAACGCGTCCGCCTGTCACCCGGCGGCCCCGGGTTCGATTCCTGGCCGGGTCTGGGGTTTTCAATTGTAAATTATTAATATCCCTGGCCTGGGGACTGGGTGCTTGTGTCGTCATTAACGTTCCTTTCCTCACATTCAACACTACACTTCCGCAATTTCCAAATACACGCAGGTTCCTAACATATGGTGCTAGTAGTGGCAAAAGATCTTTCTAGATCCACGCCCCGAACATCATCATCATCTGTTTACCCTCCAGGTTCGGTTTTTCCCTCGGACTTAGCGAGGGATCCCACCTCTACCGCCTCAAGGGCAGTGTCCTGGAGCTTCGGACTCTTGGTCGGGGGATACAACTGGGGAGTATGACCAGTACCTCGCCCAGGTGGCCTCACCCGCTATGCTGAACAGGGGCCTTGTGGACGGATGGGAAGATTGGAAGGGATAGGCAAGGAAGAGGGAAGGAAGCGGCCGTGGCCTTAAGTTAGGTACCATCCCGGCATTCGCCTGGAGGAGAAGTGGGAAACCACGGAAAACCACTTCCAGGATGGCTGAGGTGGGAATCGAACCCACCTCTACTCAGTTGACCTCCCGAGGCTGAGTGGACCCCGTTCCAGCCCTCGTACCACTTTTCAAATTTCGTGGCAGAGCCGGGAATCGAACCCGGGCCTCCGGGGGTGGCAGCTAATCACGCTAACCACTACACCACAGAGGCGGACCGCCCCGAACAAATAGCATTTTATTTCATTAAAAAAATTAACAACGAGGTCTTTCTAGCTGTCGTTCATGAGCGACGTGGGCGTCTGTATGGGGGCCCTCAAGCTAGATAAATCAATGAAAGATAAAATCATCCACCTGGTCAGGAATTTATCCTACGACCGCTTGGACCGAAGGCCAGTAGACTATTCTAGCCAGTTAGCCATGGCGCTGTATCCTGTGTAACGTAAGGGTGTATTCTTCCTGAAGGCAGGTCCGAACCTCCGCAGAGGTGTGCCTGAGCCGGAGTTTACGTACGGTAGGTTGATCAGTTCCTTTTCGTTCCTCCATCCCCTTACCGCCTTCCAACAGCGCGTGGCAACCCATCCAAATCTTGACCACGCCCAATGTTGCTTAACTTCGGAGATCTCACACGATCCGGGTTGGCAGAACCCTGTGTGATAATAATAATAATAATAATAATAATAATAATAATAATAATAATAATAATAATAATAATAATAATAATAGTAATAATAATAATAACGTCGTGTGGTCCCGAAGAGGTCCGGTGCAGGTCTGTGGAGTTGACGCCGTACAAGTGACCTGCACGTCTATGAGGATGGGACCCTACCTAGGATGATTTCTAATGCTGAAGAAGAGACACATATTCAGCCCACAGGCTATCGGAATTAACCAATGAAGATTAAAATCCCCGACCCGGCCGGGAATGGCGGTGACCAATTGTTATTGTTTTGAAGAGAAAAACAACGGAATTATCAAGACTAAAGAAGAGTGTAAGACATTCATGCACACCGCGTCACTACAAAACGCACCGCACAGTTATGTGATGAAGATAAGACTAAAATAGTTTATAAACAAACCTGATCTGGACGGAGGCCAGGCGGGACCCACGTGTATTCCTCAAGCGCACATCCTGAATCGTCGTCCGATTGCGAATGCCGGTGGGGATCGGACGGTTGGCCATACTGCACTCCCTTTCCGAGGAGCTTATCAGCGGAGTCTCCCGGGGGCGGTGGAGGCGGTAGTGATGGGGGAGGGCCGGCACCCTGCCCCAGGGGGTTCCCCGTGGCCGCCATACCGCCCGCGTGCTCCTCACGGGGGCACTTGCAGTTCCGGCACACTTTCCTGAAAAAAAAAAAAAAACATTATATTAGAAGTAGAACGACACAATGTAATTTTTCAAGTATAACCAACGGCGACATTCTAATATAGTCGCTGGGTGCACTCTGTTCTCTTGGTAAGTTCTCCCATGTTTAATTTCACAAGAGCATAGAAACAGAGCACAGACATGCACAAAGAATTCATATAGATTCGATAGTAAACGGATGAGTTTCAGTGTCGACACGGTTGTTTCCAGTCTGTCGTAAGACGAATTACAACACTTGAGAACATTATAACATACATGTTCATTAACTGTCGTTTATAGGTATGTTATAGTGTTTCTAAGTAATATAAATTAATGTTTGGACATACATACATACATACATACATACATAGGATAAGGTGGTACATTTTCGATCAACATTTAATTAATCGTGCACTCGACACTTTATTTGAAGTACCATCTGCAATCCTTTTACATTAACAATGAAGTAACCGCCTTAAACAACGGTACACATTATTGATAATAGTATTCAAACAATCCCTCATTATAATTTTTTTTCTTAGATTCGTCGATTGATACAGCGTTTATAACATTAAAACCTGAAGTATTTTCAATAATAGTTCAATTATTTGGCATTGAACTAGTACTGTACTGCCTGTCTTTGACCGCAATTGTACCGCTGGTGGTACAATGCTGATCACACAAAGTACAATTTGAATCACATAAATTTTCCATACACAAAGTATCTTATCCCCAACACATATTTCATATGCATTCGTGGTATTGAATCCATGGTTCTTTTATCACGTAATTCTCACAGTTATAACCTAGATGACAAAATCCACACTGGTCGTCTTTAGAATGCTCTCGATGAGATGTAGGCTATCAACTTGAAGATTAGTTGTGCTTGACATGCCGGTTATCTTTTTATTTATGTTGACGCAATTGATATTATTAAAGAGAGCTTTTCTGAACTTAACCATCTGAAAATGCTGACTTGATGTTAAATGGAATGAAGATATTACCTTTCATTTGATCGAGCTCGATAGCTGCAGTCGCTTAAGTGCGGCCAGTATCCAGTAATCGGGAGATAGTGGGTTCGAGCCCCACTGTCGGCAGCCCTAAAGATGGTTTTTCCACCGAGCTCGATAGCTGCAGTCGCTTAAGTGCGGCCAGTATCTAGTATTCAGGAGATAGTAGGTTCGAACCCCACTGTCGGCAGCCCTGAAAATGGTTTTCCGTGGTTTCCCATTTTCACACCAGGCAAATGCTGGGGCTGAACCTTCATTGGGGCCACAGCTGCTTCCTTCCCACTCCTAGCCCTTTCCTGTCCCATCGTCGCCATAAGACCTATCTGTGTCGGTGCGACGTAAAGCAGCTAGCAGATGGTTTTCCGTGGTTTCCCATTTTCACACCAGGCAAATGCCGGGGCTGTACCTCAATTAAGGCCACGGCCGCTTCCTTCCACTTCCTAGATCTTTCCTATTCCATCGTCGCCATAAGACATATTGTGTCGGCGTGACGTTAAGCAAAATAGCAAAAAAAAAAATAAAAAAATAACCTTTCATTTGTTTTGGCGTGGATTTCTTTTCAGGGGACGGTAAGAATTTTTTCATGGATTCGTCGATTGATACAGCGCTTATTACATTAAAAGTTGAAGCTGAAGTATTTCCATAATGGTAGAATTATCTGGTATTGAATTAGTACTGAATTGCAGTCATTCATTACATTCGGTGACCTTCATTTTGGGTTGACTGTTTGAACCAGTCTCAGGAATTTTAGTCAAGTGTACTGTTTCTCCGATAATAAACGAATGACTAAAGGTCAAGGAAGGTATATAATTGACCATTTCATATAAGCTTTGTTTTCCTATCTCTGCGGCATCTGCGATGAGAAAAATGCAAAAATCTATGATCGAAATTATACCATTCCATCCAATCGAAAATGTATTACATGCGCTTCAACAGTGGATCCATAAGCTAGATACACAGAAATACAATATATAGTGTTTGCAGTATCATAGCCTCGTCTTGAGGTTCATAGAGATATGGCGTTAACATAAACAGCACTTTATGCTTCAAGGAAAGGTCGCAAATGTTAGCTAAGACAGGTTCAAACTTATACCAACATGAAATACAATGAATCATCGCTCGGCACTTTCTTGCAAACTAATAGAAACAGATATATTATTTTTCACATTCACAAAGGAGCTGTTACGCTCTTTCCACAGTCGATCACACGTAAGTAAGTGGTAATAACACTGAAGAATGAAATATGGACGGTTTTCTAAGTCTTTAGACCTGCCAGTATAAATCTCTTCAGTCAACTTATCTCACCGACCAGTAAATATTTAAAAGAAAAGAATCTAGCCCTAGGCATCGCCCGGTTATAATTCTATCACTTTACGGTCACAAAAACAGACAAAACTGGTGGCCTCCAGCCAAGGCCAGTAGAAGAAGAATATTTTGCAACCCAGAGACTCCATTGCTAAGTGTTGTCAAGAATACGTGATGCAGACACGCTGGCATGTATCCGGGAGGTTCGGTGCTGGAGCGTCCCTCACCAAGTTACCCATGCAGTACGCATGTTCCCAACCAATGTGGCTTGAATGACAATTTAGTTTGGTTTGCATCCAGACTGTAGCCAGAAGTTTGTCCGAGGGAGAGTGAAGCATATTAAAGGTCAATGTTTTGTATTCAGGGTATATTTAGTGTAGAAAAAAAAAAAAAAACAGGTGTTAATCAAGCGAGGAAATGCTTGCTTAGAGAAAGCTAACGGATGACGAGTTGAAGCTTCCACGTTCTGTTGAATTAAAGTACACTCTTCGTCCGTGTCCGGCGGTGTTGTTGCTGTTCTATGTCATCATCATCATCATCATCATCATCTGTTTACCCTCCAGGTTCGGTTTTTCCCTCGGACTGAGCGAGGGATCCCACCTCTACCGCCTCAAGGGCAGTGTCCTGGAGCTTCAGACTCTTGGTCTGGGGATACAACTGGGGAGTATGACCAGTACCTCGCCCAGGCGGCCTCACCCGCTATGCTGAACAGGGACCTTGTGGAGGGATGGGAAGATTGGAAGGGATAGGTAAGGAAGAGGGAAGGAAGCGGCCGTGGCCTTAAGTTAGGTACCATCCCGGCATTCGCCTGGAGGAGAAGTGGGAAACCACGGAAAACCACTTCCAGGATGGCTGAGGTGGGAATCGAACCCACCTCTACTCGGTTGACCTCCCGAGGCTGAGTGGACCCCGTTCCAGCCCTCGTACCACTTTTCAAATTTCGTGGCAGAGCCGGGAATCGAACCCGGGCCTCCGGGGGTGGCAGCTAATCACGCTAACCACTACACCACAGAGGCGGACTGTTGTTCTATATACCATAAATTATGTAGGCTACACGTTGCAGACGTTTCGAATACACTGCATTATAGTTTATCCGATTTACATACATTCTAATTCGATCAGAGGTGATCAACCTCTTGGGCCACGGATGTCAAAACTTGGCCACCATAAGCGGAGTACCCGTCCTACTACGGTCGTCTGACGCGAAGTCGTGCGCATGCGCCAATCTCAAGTCTCAAGCCCTGACAATAAACATCAGTTCCGTGATTCTTGTGAACTAAGGTGCTGCTGTGAAGTTTAAAACTGGTAGTGCAATATTGTGCTTTAGTAGCACATTTACTGTAAGTACAGCATAATGAACAGAGAGCTCGCACTGTTGATCTCAATTAATGTTTGTAGCTTAGAGTGTAGTATATATTACCCGTGCCATACCTACAAGCTGCTGCGACTTCTCGTGAGACGCAGATAGTTTTTTTCTTTTGAAAAAACTTACCGAATTTTTTTCTCTTTTTTTTAAGTCGCACCGACACAGATAGGTCTTATGGCGACGAAGGGATAGGAAAGGACTAAGAATGGGAAGAAAGCGGCCGTCGCTTTTATTAAGGTACAGCCCCAGCATTTGCCTGGTGTGAAAATGGGAAACCACGGAAAACATTTTCAGGGCTGCCGACAGTGGGGTTCGAACCCACTATCTGCCGGATGCAAGCTCATAGCCGCGCACTCCTAACCGCACGGCCTACTCGCCCGGTGACGCAGATAGTAGAAATACTTGTGTATGAGGACGCAAGTCTCTTCCCCTCAACTGGGTTGTACTTCATCAATTTCCCGACTCAGGACTGTGCACGCCGACAGGCTCCCGTTATCTGTTGTGGTCTACACTGACTTAGCAAATATCACCTAATAGCGTGTGGGGCCTCCTCTGCCCCTGCGAACTGCAGTGAGACGCCGTGGAAGTAAGTCGACAAGTCCCTGGTAGTCTTCTGGACGCAGCTGACACCAAATCGTTTGCAGAGCGGCTGCCAATGCTGGTCTGTTCGTGGGTGCAGGATCCATGGCACGGAGCCTGCGTTCCAGGATATCCCAGATATGCTCGATGGGGTTCATATCGGGGCTCCTGGGTGGCCATGACAGTCGTTGGACCTCCGCTGCATGTTCCTGCAACCATTCCCGGGTGACGTGAGAACGATATGGCGGCGCGTTATCATCTTGCAACACCGCAAAACCGTCTGGCCTCTGGAAGGCCAAAAATGGGTGGAGATGGTCTCCGAGCAGCTCAACATACCGCGCACCATTCAGGGTCTCTTCCAGAATAACTAGGGGGCATTCCATGCCAGGAAAATGCACCCCAGACCATAACAGAGACACGAGCGCCCTGGACCACACCTTCGAGGCAGGCGGGATGCATCGCTTGGTCTGCGCCATACACGGTGCCTCCCATCGGCATGGTGCAGTTGAAATCGTGATTCGTCCGACCATATCACGTTACGCCATTGTTCCAGTGTCCATCTCTGGTGACTGGCGACAAATGCGCGTCGTTGTGCCCGATGACGTTGGATTAACAGTGGCACCCGAGTGCGGCGCCGGCTCCCATATCCCATAGAACTCATGTTCCTACGGATTGTGCACTGGGAGACGTGTCTAGCACGGCCTGAGTTGAACTCAGCCGTGATTTGTTGCATGGTTGCTCGTCTGTCACTATTGACAATCCGTCTCAGATGTCGCCGGTCACGGTCATCGAGGGTGGCCGGACGGCCGGTCGTTCGTCTGTTGTGGACGGTGACACCCGCACTGAACCATTCACGAAACACCCTGGACATGGTTGATCGTGTAAAGCCGAATTCCCGCACCACTTTCGCAATCGCACTTCTCATCCGTCGGGCACCGACCACCATACCCCGTTCGAACGGTGTCAGCTCACGGCGACGTTCCATGTTACACCTTTCACATGCACAGCCACTGCTCACAAGGTCTCCTATACAACTGTCGCTGGCACAGGGAGCGTGTGGTGCGCAGACAACACACCTGCGCATCAGTGCTCCGCTATCCCATGACATTTGCTCAGTCAGTGTACATGTACTACTTAAAACATGTCGAGAAGAAGCAGAAATTGTAAACAGAAGACATCTTCGAAATACAGCGAAGAATGGTTATTTCTTACATGGCGGAGAAGCACAGTGCCTTGTACAGTATGCTAAAAATATATCATACCTGAGAAGTTTAATGTCCGGAGGCATTTCTTTCTTTCTTTCTTTCTTTCTTTCTTTCTTTCTTTCTTTCTTTCCTTCGCAATCCGTTTACCCTCCAGGGTTAGTTTTTTTCTCGGACTCAGCGAGGAATCCCATCTCTACCGCTTCAAGGACAGTGTCCTAGAGCGTGAGACTTTGCGTCGGGGGGATACAACAGGTAAGGAGGATCAGAACCTCGCCGACGCGCCCTCACCTGCTATGCCGAACAGAGGCCTTGTGGAGGGATGGGATGGACAAGGAAGAGGGGAGGAAGCAGCCGTGGCCTTAAGTTAGGTACCATTCGGGCATTTGCGTGGAGGATAAGTGGGAAACCACGGAGAATCACTTCGAGGATGGCTGAGATGGGAATCGAACCGCCGTCTACTCAGTTGACCTCCCTGGGCTGAGTGGACCTCATTCCAGCCCTCGTACCACTTTTCAAATTTCGTGGCAGAGCTGGGAATCGAATCCGGTCTTTCGCGGGTGACAGCTAATCATGCTAACCAATACACCACAGAGGCGGACGTTTTTAGACACTATGAAGTGACTACAAAGGACATCGCAGGAGAGAACAGGAAAGCCTTAATAACCGAACTATCAAATGGTGTTCAATTAGTAGCCTAATTGTCTTATGTTTTTTAAGATGTTGTTTTGATACAGAAGCGTAGCGGCATAGTATTAGGGATTGTTTCGCGTCATGATTGTTCACAGGAGAGTTGAACATGTTAAGTCACTAAACAACTGCCATTTATTTGTTCTTTATTGCTTATAAGTAGAGCCCAGAAGTTAGGCAAAATACCTTTTTTTTATCTGGGTGGATATATCGAAGTGTCAAATAGGCACAAACATATATCTGTTCGTTTGGGAACGGTAGGACCAGTTGTTATTTTGCCTTTTTTGCCTGTTTTGAGTTGTGGTGTATATTTTCGGTTGTTATTTATTTATTAAAATTAAACAATGGAAAGAAAAGAAAATGTGATTCCAATGTACTGTGTTAATAATAAAGAAGACAATTTCGTTTTAATATAATAGATAAAAAGTACATTTATTTCAATATTACACAAATCCCTATTGAAAACTCACTGCAAAAGCCAAATGGTCGAGTGCGTTGCCAGGTCCCCTTCCTACAACGTAAGATTATGTGGTGGTGATTATTGTTTTAAGAGAAAGAACAACTTGGTAACTATCTTCTATTAACACTAATCAGAAGGAAAATGAAAGAGGTCTGACACTTCGAAGTTATCGTCAAAAGACAGGAAAGGGCCACGAACGGCGTGAATATAATAAACTGTGGTACGGAAGTATGTTATTGTAAACACCTATTTTAATTATTTTATTGCCACTTTCCTAAATTGTAAGTGCTTACTTGCCGGTCTATTTTAGCCAAAATAAATGCCAGAATTTACGGCCTCTACTTATAACATACATACATATATTCATTATCATTATAGACTGTTTGCCTTTCGGCGTTCAGTCTGCAAGCCTCTGAGCATTTACTAAACGTCACCACAATCCTCGATTTGCAACTAGTGTTGTGGCCTCATTAAGTTCTATCTTATCTTTAAATCGTTAGAAACTGAGTCTAATCATCGTCGTCTTGGTCTACCTCTACTTCTCTTACCCTCCATAACAGAGTCCATTATTCTCCTAGGTAACCTATCCTCCTCCATTCGCCTCACATGACCCCACCACCGAAGCCGGTTTATGCGTACAGCTTCATCCATAGAGTTCATTCCTAAATTAGCCTCTATCTCCTCATTCCGAGTACCCTCCCGCCATTGTTCCTACCTGTTTGTACCAGCAATCATTCTTGCTACTTTCATGTCTGTTACTTCTAACTTATGAATAAGATATCCTGAGTCCACCCAGCTTTCGCTCCCATAAAGCAAAGTTGGTCTGAAAACAGACCGATGTATAGATAGTTTCGTCTGGGAGCTGACTTCCTTCTTACAAAATACTGTTGATCGCAACTGCGAGCTCACTGCATTAGCTTTACGACACCTTGATTCAATCTCACTTACTATATTACCATCCTGGGAGAGCACACAACCTAAATACTTGAAATTATCGACCTGTTGTAGCTTTGTATCACCAATCTGACATTCAATTCTGTTGAATTTCTAAGCTACTGACATCAATTTAGTCTATTTAGTCAATTTACTCATTCCACCTATTTTCAAGTTCCAAGATATTAGACTGCAGGCCTTCGGCACAATCTGCCATTAAGACCAAGTCGTCAGCATAGGCCAGACTGCTTACTACATTTCCACTTAACTGAATCCCTCCCTGCCATTTTATACTTTTCAGCAGATGATCCATGTAAACTACGAACAGCAAAGGTGAAAGATTACAGCCTTGTCTAACCCCTGTAAGTACCCTGAACCAAGAACTCATTCTACCATCAATTCTCACTGAAGCCCAATTGTCAACATAAATGCCTTTGATTGATTATAATAATCTACCTTTAATTCCATGGTCCCCCAGTATGGCGAACATCTTTTCCCTCGGCACCCTGTCATATGCTTTCTCTAGATCTACGAAACATAAACACAACTGCCTATTCCTCTCGTAGCATTTTTCAATTACCTGGCGCATACTGAAAATCTGATCCTGACAGCCTCTCTGTGGTCTGAAACCACACTGGTTTTCATCCAACGTCCTCTCAACGACTGACATTTTCTAATGACCTTGAAAGTAATTATTTTCCTCGCAGCGAGTACGAAGCATGTTGTTTCGCACATGGTATGTAAACGCCGTATTGAACTCATTTAATTATATTATATAGTTGGGCTGGGTGGCTCAGACGGTTGAGGCGCTGACCCAACTTGGCAGGTATTTGAAGGTGGTCAAACACGCCAGCCTCGTGTCTTTAGATTTACCAGCATGTGAAAGAAAGAACATCTGCGGAACAACATTCCGGCGCCTCGGCGTCTCCGAAAACCGTTAAAAAAGTAGGTAGTGAGACATAAAGTAAAATTATACTAATTTAAGTTCCTTCTCCGTCTTCTACAAGTAGGATGCTTGGTTCTTGTTTTCCGACTCCTCCTATCTTTCAAAATTATTTCCCGCACACTTTGTGAGCCCTCAAGAGAGTGGACAGTACCTTACCGTACATGATACTCTTAAGTGTATGAAGTTGAAGAAGTAAATATTTATGTTAGAGTGGAGGACCAGTGAAGTTAAAATTAGCTGAAGATTTAAAAGGAGACTTTATTGGTTATATCAAAGACATCCGCCGTTGCCAATAAGCCTACTTAGTATCGAGGATTTGTTTGGTGCTTAGAGCAGGCCCATTAAGATATTATGACTTGCATGCTCAGTTATTTCCGCCACGTCACGTTGCATCAGCACCAATGTCAATCCAAGGTGCGCCTCCTCCACTATTAAAGTACCTCTGTATAATTATGTATGGGACGCAGTGTTCGCAAGTCCGTACGAAAGTGTTTTAGGCTTATTCAAGAAACAGTAGGGTTTTAACTTCTACTTTACTACACCTGGCAAACACAAAAGTTGGGTTACATCAAAACGTGTAGTCGGTGTGGAAGTATAAAGACATCCGCCGTTTCCATTAAGCCTAGTTAGTATCGAAAATTCGTTGGGTGTACAGGGCCGTTATGTCTTGCATGCTCACCTGTGAAGTGACATCAGGGATATCGTACTTGATCCAAAGTTGCTTTCCTTGGAGTCATCTCTGGGAATAAACACTCCCCAGGATATTGGTGTGGAGATTAAAGAAAAGTCATATTTCATTCCTGACTGTGAGGTAATGTTACTCGAAATCTGAAAAAATAACTGAATAGTGGGTCCCTGACATCTTTTAAAGCAATTTTATGCATATTTCGGCCATTTTTGCTGATTTAGCAATATTTTGATCATTTGGTTACATTTTAAGCATTTTTGTTTAAATTGAGGCATCGTTCCTAACGAGATAGGTCTACATGTTATCTGCGCCGAGTTTCAAACACAGAATTTTAAAATACTGTAATATGTGTATTTTTCTTTCTTTTCCCGAAACAGGTAGCAGGTTTAGAAGACATGATTCTGAGAAAGAGGTGCTGAGCGAACGTCCACCAAAGTTACATTTTTTTGTCTTTTTTTTTTTTTTTTTTACATTTTGCGTTACGTCGCACTGACAGAGATAGGTCTTACGGGGACGATGGCATTTACCTTAGCTGAAGAATGGAAAACCACGGAAAACCATTCTCAGGACAGCCGAAGGTTGGGGCCCAGCCGTGAGGTCCAGCCCTGCCCCGTCTCCCGAATGCAGAGGCCTAAAGCCACGGTAGAGCCGTGACCACCTCTTCTCTGCTCGGTTGGCCGGTCAGAATACAGAGCTGTTGGACCACGGACCAGCCGTGGCCACTTAAGGGACCAAACCCACTCTGTATCTACCGACCACCCTGCGTCACCATGTCATACGGAGCTCCATTGCTCAGTTATTGCGAGATGCTGGTTATACAGAGCACGAAGAGGTCCATGGATTGTCGGAGAACGACAGCAGCACCCCTAGGATTGATACGATAGCCGTCAGAACTAACAATAATGGATATATTATTTATCCTACCGTTCGGTTTGAATCACATGCTAATCAGCCCAGAGAAGTACACGAGGAAAAGAAAACCATATACGAACCAACTATCCCCTTCTACCGACGTGAATCCGGACTGGATAACATCGAGGTTATAGGCCTCATGATCAATGCAAGAGGAACAATTCCAAAGTTCTTCGAAGAATTCCGCAGAAGTTTCAACCTGCCAGAGTCGTTAACAAAAACTGTGGTCCTCAAAGCCTTGAAAGGTTCATTATCCATATTGAGGAATCATCTGTATAGTATACTTTGTACTCATGGGCAACCTCCTTATGGGGGAAGAGTTTATTCTCTCTGGATAAATGTATATATATACTAAGCATGAAGTTTGGTAGAAATATATCCAGCAGTTTTCTACTTATAAGAACTTAGTCAAATAGGCAAACAGACACCACAACTAAAAAAAATATGCACATGGTCATTATTAGACCTGAAAAGGATACCTGTAGGAAAATTTCGCCAAAATATTCAATGTACAGACACACGGTCGTTACGATTTTATTTATATAAGTAACTCTGTACGGAATGGACCACTTATGGCCAAGTGGAACTAGTTTGTACATTGGAAATGAACGGAGTTAGTACCAATAATATTCGTGGCATCCTTTGATCTGGCCATATCAGATTACCGTTACTGCTTCATGCTCCAGTCTTTCACGGTGATGCTCTCGGTAATAATACGTTACTAGTAACATGATACAACTTTATAACAATAATGTGGAGTCATATATTGTCTGCAAGCGGGCAGCACGCCCTGCCTCACAGGTTAGTGTGTATGCGGAAGAGCTCTATCAGTCGTGTGGACAACACAGCTGACGCATCTGTTACATTACAAATTTACAGGCGTGACTTTTCACATTAACGATAAACAAGGAAAAATATTTTTAAGCGATTTTGAGATATCCTAACGAATCATATGATTATGGTTAAGAATTTCGTGATTTCGTTTGCGTAAATTGCTGCGAATTAAAGCGATAACGCCAGTTTAAAGCGAAATGTACTTATTTTGCGAAAAGTGCGAAACTAAAGCGAAATTCATGGAAAATAACGAGCTTCAAATTGTATTCCAATATTATGTGCGTAATGATGGGATAATCTAATACTTTTAATAATCGAATAACATCCATCCGATCATTTAAATAATCGAAAAATAATCGAACAGAAAAATATTCACTATTCGATTGCCTCATTCATTCGAATGAATAATCGAAAAATAATCGAATGGAAAATAATCGAATAATCGAATAAAATGAAATAATAATTATTTTGTATTCGAATATTCAATATACCTGCGTGAAGAGTAATGGAGGGCAGAATAATTATTTCTGAGTTCGACAGAAATACCTGTGTTTTAGTACTCTAGGAAATCCTTTAATGGTATGACCATACATGTCAGGGTGAGGGGGTAATTTGTTATGTAATCTTTATTAGAGCTATATTATAGTCCTAATAAAGAAAATATGACGAATAATGGATTATTATTAATATTGTATTTCACATAAATAATTCACAAATCACACGAATGCTACTTTATATGAACAATTTTAGGAAATGATTACAGCGAAATTCCAGCGATGGGTCGAGACCTATTTCGCGAAATAATGCGAAACGTTGTTTCCTTTTCGCGAAATCGTACATAAATGAATGAGAAAAAATCACGCTTCTACGAAATACTATAACACAAAGAGAGGGAGAAGTTTATGCTGGATGTTCTTCACTTTCTAGTTAACTTACAGGCACATTTAATCTATCTTCAGGCCCTGATTTGAAATTCTGCAGTTTTATACTAGAACAGTCACTGCAGGCTGGAAGTGTACTGTACAGAAAATTTCAGAGGGACAAAAGATTGACAGAATGGCATCATGTCAGTCATCTACAGCGGTACCACGAGGAAGATTATGCGTTTCTGTCTCGTATCGTCACAGGGGATGAAACGTGGTGCCACCATTTCGAGCCCGAGAACAAACGACAAAGCCAACAATGGGAACATCGCAATTCTCCCCCGCCAAAGAAATCCAAAGCTGTTCACACAAGTTCCGATAAAGTCATGATGACCTTCTTCTTTGACTGCAGGGGCCCTCTGCTTGTCGACTTCCTCGAGCGTAGAACCACAATCAATGAGCAGCGCTATGAAGATACTTTGCAGAAACTGCGATGCCACATAAAGTTATAAACGTCCTGGAATACTGTCGGACGGAGTCATCCTGCTGCATGATAATGCTCACCCCCATACTTCCAATATGCCGAAAACTATGCTTGAGCGATTTGGTTGGGAAACACTTCAAGAACCTCCGTACTGCCCGGATCTTTCACTTTGTGATTTTCACATTTTTGACGACCTGAAGAAAGACATTCGTGGACGCCGGTTTCATTCGGATGAGGAAGTGCACGAGTGGGTGCGTTTGTGAATCCGTCAGTGACCTACTTCTTTCTACAAAACTGGAAATAATCATCTCGTCCCCTAGTGGGATAAGTGTATTCACGCTCTTGGTAATTACTTTTGAAGTCCAGCCCCGCGGTGTAGGGGGCAACGCGTCTACCTGTCACCCGGCGGCCGCGAGTTCCATTCCCAGCCGGGTCAGGTTTTTTTTTATTGTAATGATTAATATGCCTGGCCTGGGGACTGGGTGTTTGTGACGTTCTTAATCTTCCTTTGTTCACACACAACATTCCACACTACCGCAGTTCCAATTACAAACAGGCTCATACAATATGGTGCCAGTAGGGGCAAAAGATCCACATGGATCGACGCCCCGAAAAAATAGCATTTAAAAAAATACTTTTGTCACGTTGTAGCGAGTGATGGGTTTATATTTGCCTGCCGCTTATACATGCATACATATATACATACGTACATACATACATGAATAACATCAAAGTCAATAGGAAGAGACCGACACATAAGCACCCGTGAACAGCTCCAGGTTCTTGTATGCTCACTCTCTTGAATTCCTTGATAAGTGTAACACTGCTGTAGTTCCCACACGATACCATATAAATGTAATTTCTTGTTGTCATCATGAAGAGGATTTTCATAGCCTCTCATGCTAGAACAATAATAGCAAATCTTTTCAAGACTGAAGATGCTTGACGTTGAATAGAGACTTACTTTACTGGCCGCCGGTAATAAAGCTCTTCGTACCACAGAACAAGACTACAAACTTCCTTCAAGACTCATTAAGTGCTCGTGTACATTGTATCATCAAGAGGGAACTAGAATGCTAAACCCATTATCCTCATAAAGTATACAGTCGTCTCTTTGGAGGAAAAAAGAAAATTATCTTCCAGTAAAGCACAAAAGAAGTAACGTATAGGATTTAGGTGGAATGCTTTATTATTAGAGTTTCTTACGCATCGATGTGAGTGGTAATTTGTTTCCGACTAGCTCATACTTAGCAAACAACTGTACATTACGCTGGAATTTTCTTATCGGAAAACTGATACGGATTTAAATTTGAAGGTCACTTTTTCGAGATTCAACAATACAATCGGATACTAGTAAGTATAGAAATGACCCTGTTCTATCAGAAAGTGGTTTTGGAGTGATCTCGAGTCTCGTTTATGATGATTATGATGATGATGATGATGATGACGATTGTTGTTTAAAGGATATAACAACTAGGTCATCGGCCCCTAATGATACGAGGTGAACGAAACAAACATTACAGCTTCAAAATGTATCCACTGACTAGAATCTGAAACGGATGATGATGAAAAATTATCCTGAAACAAAACAATCAATGGATCCAAATTCACAATGCCTTCATTTCTGGGAAGATACTCATTACCTAAAGAGGCTCAAAATCCAGGTCACCGGCCCCTCTTAATGGTTCTAATCACTGGTAAAGCAGAACCATGGTGTTCCTCCTATAGTGGTACTAATCACAGGTAACGTAGACTCATGGTGTTTCTCGCATGTTGACACTAAACACAGGTGATGTAGACCCAACGTGTATCACACATTATAGCAACGCCCACAGGCAATACAATCCCATGGTGTTCCTCATATAATGGTACTACTCCTCTCAGGCAACGCAGACCCATGGTTTTATCCACACAATGGTACGAATCACAGGCAACGTACACGCATGGTGTTCCTTATAAAGTTGCACTACTTGTAGGTAACGCAGACCCATTCTGAACACAGTGGAACCGACCGGCGTAATACACAAAACAACGCCCAGACCCGTAGTGTTCCTCACATAATGGTACTGCTCCTACATAACGTAGACCCATGATTTTCCTCTCAAGATGGTACTAGTCGCAAATAATGTCGATCCAGGGTGTTCCGCGCGTAATGGTACCAAGCACAAACATTCTCATGGTTCTAATTTCATCATCCCCTGATCGCGCCTTTTAGTCCCCTCTTACGGCAGGCAGGGGATACCGTAGGTGTATATTCTTCGTCTGCCTCCACACCAACAGGGGGTCGTCTCGTTAGTACTATACCTTCGTTCTCATTTTAAATGAAAATAATCTTTAAAACATTGAATTTGTACCAGGATACCTGCGAGGTGAAGTAAAAATCAACATGACCATAACATGGATGGGTGAGTATATGCACGTGATTGATGAGGGAACA
Organism: Anabrus simplex; assembly: GCF_040414725.1. Lineage (NCBI taxonomy): Eukaryota > Metazoa > Arthropoda > Insecta > Orthoptera > Tettigoniidae > Anabrus > Anabrus simplex. Next base: position 29,442,748 of record NC_090268.1, read on the forward strand.
GAATAGATCTAGTTATTAAATTACAAGTGAACTACTCTCCGTGATTCCAGTTAATCGGTTTGATGAAGTGGTACTGAAGACATTAAAACATTCCATACAGTCATAGTGGTAGAAATAATGTGAAAGAGGAGGTCTCACGAAAACAAAGGCTGAAATAAATTATATCGAAAGTGCCATAATGATCAAAGGTTTAACCAACATCCAGGTAGGTGAAAACATTTCCATTAGAAAATAAGAATAATTAAAAATAAAGAACAATTAGAAATTAAGGATTATTAAAAGTTAAGAAGTTTTTTACTATTTGTTTGAAGTCGCACTGACACAGATAGGTCTTATGGCGACAATGGGATAGGAAAGGGCTAGGAGTGGGAAGGAAGCGGCCATGGCCTTAATTAAGGTACAGCTCCATGGTGTGAAAATCATCTTCAGTGTTGCCGACAGTGGGGTTCGAACACACTATCTCCGGAATGGAAGCTCACAGCTGCGCGTCCCTAACCACACGGCTAATTCGTCCGGTTTAAGAACTTTAAAGACATCCTCCACTACTATTCACTAGCTAGCGGAGGAATACTGATGGATATCGACAATTCAAGTTGTCAAAATTTTAAGTAAGAATTAGGCTATATTTATAACTGAATAGGGACAGAGGAAAGAAGACAGTCAGACAGAGGAAGAATGCAAAGATTTTGGGCTGGGAAGAAGGCTTCCAGTAATGTGTGATAGTCTTAGCGTGGTCTCAAATGGCCGTAAAGGAATATAACAATAATAATATACTCGGTATTTTGTCACTGGCCTCTGATAAAAGTGGCCGCAATCAGAATGCACGTCAATGTAAGTAGAATATTTTGTAAATGGGTAGTCACGTCCCTGTGGTAAGGATTCCATGACCCCATTTTACTCGAAATTTGTGTTCTGTTCTCTTCAATACGTACTCTATGTACTAATACGTTGAAGGTTTATTTCGAGTACAATGGGTCGTGAAAATTCTATATTCGTTGACCTGACCTCAGGTTGTGGGTTCAGATCCAACTGGTGGTGTCCGGGTGGCCATTTTGCTTCTGTAATCAACATCTGTTCAATATGTACTGAACGCGTTGAAGTTATATTTCGAGAGTCATTGCAAGTCGAATCGGAGGTGGAGTAAGGTTTTATCGGGCCCCCAGTTTCATTGCACTCTTTTTCTCCCACCGCTCTTCCCGTACCCCAGTGGGATCGCGGGTGTCGGCTTTGCCCTGTTTTACGGACAGACTGCCTTCCTGACGCCAATCTTATGTGGGGGGAAGTGTTCAATATTGAGTGCTCCTGTGATGTGTTGTATGTATACGAGGAGGACGGTATTGTGACAAACTCGAATACACAGTCCCCGAGTCAGAGGAATTAACCATACAAGTTTAAAATCGCCGAACCGACCGGAAATCTAATCCGGGCCCCTCTGAGCCGATGACCTCGACACTGACCATTCAGACCCCAATTTCCTTCCACTAATAGCGCAGTAGTTGGAGGTGGTAGAACAACACCCACGGTATTCTCTTCCTGTCATAAGAGTCAACTAAAACGTGCCCCGGAGGCAATTTGGAGCGTGGGTTAGAGACCGCGGGGCCCTTAGCTGAGTCCTGGCATTGCTTCCACTTACTTGTTCTTTTCCGACCCCGACGGTATTAGAGCACTCGAGGCCTATAGAGTCTTTCAATTTCTCGCCTTCGTGGCCCTTGTCTTTCTTTGCTGATACCTTCCTTTATCGAAGTGTTGGATCTCTTACATTTTTCTCTCTGATTAGTGTTAGATAGAGGATATTTCCTAGTTGTACTTCTTCTTAAAACAATAATCACCACCACAGCCGCCACTAACACTGCGTAATCATTCATATACTTGAGTGATAAGTAGTCAAAGTCGTAAATCGCGATGTTACTTGGGTCAACATTTTCAGAATTATCACTTTGTTCGAATCAGGTTACGAGCAATATTATTATGTAGGTCTAATTCGGTTTAGAATTATGAACTAGTAGGAAAGAGAATGCAACAGTAATACTAGACACAGTAAGCTTGGGAACAGCTGGTCTGTAGCATTCATTAGTTCTCGTTTGCTTTCATGTTAAAGGCGTCTCAATTACACTGTACAGAAAGGTATTCTCTTTTCAGAGAACGACAAAAAGGAATTCCTTCACATTCTTGGACTCTCAGTATCATTGAACTTAGTCCGCCGACACTTCAGTCCAGGAAATATGAATGGCGTCATCTCATCTCCTTTCATTTCATATGCTTTTATTCCACAGCATGTAGTGAGCATTGTAAGTGATCCAGGAAGTGATACACAATGTCTACACAATCTCTTTCTACGAAGTTAGCTCCAGTCATCTTATATCAGCACCGGGAAAGAAATACTTTCTCAGGCTATGTTGTTAAAGCTCTAGAGGCAATGCAAGTACATGAAATCCAAGTACCTTCACTGCGTAACACTTGTCTGATAACAAGTGATTTTGAGAGTGTGTAAATGCAAGTGGGAACCTAACAGAAGAATCATCACTATATTTGTGTATGTGTGAAATTAAAGACCATGAGTATCGTTTTTTTTTTTTTTTTGCTAATGGCTTTACGTCGCACTGACACAGATAGGTGTTATGGCGACGGTGGGATAGGAAAGGCCTAGGAGTTGGAAGGAAGCGGCCGTGGCCTTAATTAAGGTACAGCCCCAGCATTTGCCTGGTGTGGAAATGGGAAACCACGGAAAACCATCTTCAGGCCTGCTGACAGTGGGATTCGAACCCACTATCTCCCGGATGCAAGCTCACAGCCGCCCGCTTCTAAGCGCACGGCCAACTCGCCCGGTACCATGAGTATGGACATAGTATCAAGGATCGTTTACAGTGTTCATAATGACTAGCGCGTTTAACTCTCAGGAATATTTCCGTTCAGGGCCTAAATAAATTACTAGTGTTAGTGGTGATGGTGATTATTAAAAAAGGCTTAAATGAGTGATATGTAATTTATTTGAAGTTTTACTTGAATCGTAACACTGAAGTTGCAAGTTACGGGATAATAGAAACATTTTAAACTTATTATGTACTGTATGGGCTACTGTGTAGGGTTTCCACCAAGCTTATAAAGTAAAAATGAAATGGCGTATGGACAAGTTCAGCTCGCCAAGTGCAGGTCTTCTGATTTGACTCCCGTAGGCGACCTGCACGTCGTGATGAGGATGAAATGATGATGAAGACGACACATACACCCAACCCCCCTGCCAGCAGAATTAACCAATTATGATTGAACTTCCCGCCCCTGCTGGGAATCGAAAACGGGATCCCTGTGACCAAACGCCAGCACTTTAACAATTTAGCCACGGAGCCTCACAGCTATTAAGTTAATTGATGTTCTTATTGTTCTTTACGTCACTGCCATTGAAGAACGAGGTTTGCAGCCTTTTTTTTAAAAATTTAGGTTATATTCCAGGGTTGAAACATCTTATCAGACATGTGTCTGACAAAGTACACTCTCGAAACCTAAGTTATTGTAGACAGACTTAGGAAATGGCTTTAGAGTTCTTCGAATGTACTGTATTTTCTTACGATGAATATGAAAACAGAACACGTTAAAAATCAGGTGGTTGGTAGCCAGAGCTACAAACAATGTTGTTTCACCGTCCTTTGAAGGAGATTTTTTAAAAAAATTACAATTTGCATTACGTCGCACTGACACAGATAGATAGGCAAAGGAAAGAGCTAGGAGTGGTAAGAAAGCACCCGTGGCCTTAACTTAGGTATAACCCCAAAATTTGCCGAGTGTGAAAATGGGAAACCACGGAAAACCATCTTCAGGACTGCCGAGAGTGGAATCCATTTTCTCCCGAACGCAAGCTGACAACTACGTGACGTAAACCAAGCAGCCGCTTCCTCGGTAAAGGAGAAATTAATGTGAAATAAATTCATCATAGATACTTAGGAATGCGTTTAAAATAATGACCGTATCCCTCGATTATATACTTTGTATCTTGTCAACAAAAATGAAAAACCACTCAATTTGGGCTTTTTAGATTTACCATGATTTTGCGATTTGTTATTCCAGACATCACGGTTGGTATGAATCGTGCTGGGGCTGTACCTTAATTAATGCCAACGGCCGATTCCCTCCCATTTCTAGACCTTTCCTGTCCCATCGTCGCTATCAGATCTGTCTGTGTCGGAGCGACGTAAAGCAACTTGTAAAAAAAAGTATGAATCGTATAAACACTGTTTATATAACTTACAATTCTAATTTTTGTTGTTGAATATGATAATTAGAACCAAAGGTATCAAAACAATTGCTTGAAGTGAATTGTAGTGAGTAACGTTCCATAAGTTCAACATCTACAGTAATTAGTGATGGGATAATCGATTCGATTATTCGATTATATTTTCCATTCGCTCATTTTTCCATTATTCATTCGAATGAATGAGGAAATCGAATAGTGAATATTTTTCCATCCGATTATTGTTTCGATTATTCATTTGGTTTATTATGGCGTATGGCTTTTAGTGCCGGGAGTGTCCGAAGACATGTTCGGCTCGCCAGGTGCATGTCTTTTTATTTGACTCCCGTGGGCGACCTGTGCGTCGTGATGAGGATGAGATGATGATGAAGACGACACATGCACCCAGCCCCCGTGCCAGCGGGATTAACCCAATATGGTTCAACTTCCCGCGGGACCCCTGTGACCAAAGCCCAGCATGCTAACCGTTTACCCACGGAGCCGGACTATTCATTTAAAACTCCATTCGAATGAATTAGACAATCAAATAGTGAATATTTTTTTCGTTTTATTATTTCTTATTATTCATCCCAAACTCCATTAGAATGAATGAGGCAATCGAAGAGTGATTTTGTCCATTCGATTACTTTTTCGATTATTAATTCAGAACTGAATTCGAATGAATGAAGCAATTGAATAGTGAATGCTTTCGAAATAATTGCATGAAAAGTGATGTTATTAAGACAATTAATTTACTCATCTTTTTTAACATTGTGAGATACGTTTGGAAAACTGCGCGTTTCTATTTTTCATGAAAGTTCATCTATTCGCTTAGTTCAATAGATTAACCATCCGACACACTTAAACCGAAACACTGATTCATGACGCATCCGAATTTTCTATGCGGTACAACTGAATGATATTTGAAGCATATTCAAATATTTTATTCGATTATTTATTCGATTATTTAAATAACGGAATGGAGGTTATTCGATTATTAAAAGCATTCGATTATTTAAACAATTAGGTGGAGGTTATTCGAATGTTAAAAGCATTCGATTATTTAAAAATAATAATGCTATTTGCTTTACGTCCCACTAACTACTCTTTTACGGTTTTCGGAGACGCCGAGGTGCCGGAATTTAGTCCCGCAGGAGTTCTTTTACGTGCCAGTAAATCTACCGACACGAGGCTGATGTATTTGAGCACCTTCAAATACCACCGGACTGAGCCAGGATGGAACCTGCCAAGTTGGGGTCAGAAGGCCAGCGCCTCAACCGTTTGAGCCACTCAGCCCGGCCCGATTATTTAAACAATCGGTTGGAGGTTATTCGAATGTTAAAAGCGTTCGATGCCTTCCTGAGAAAATCCCTCGCAGGTAACATTCATATAAACCCTTTCAACCGCTTACAGCTGAACTGTCGTTCCGCTCAATGAGGTCGAGGTGTGTCTTTTCCCTCCATTTGCAAGAACAGTATCATATCAAAGTGGCTTCTTTAATCGTTCTGCTCCCACCACAGATAAAAGAACTACCTCCAGAGAAATTTTGTAAAGAGGTAAAAAGGATGTATATATAATGAAACCTTCTGTACATAATATAATTTTTCTACTGTGTGAATTATCAGTGTGAGTGAGAGGACGGATGAAAGTTTATGGGATCCCGAGTGAGTGAGACTGTATGTGAGTATGAGTGAGTCGGCCTAGCAAAAGTATATGTGGCGATTCTAGAGAGATAGAGAGATAGAGAGAGACTATGTGTGGGTGTGTGTGTGGGGGGGTCGAATTACTTGATTGTTGAACAGGTCTTGTGAGTATTATGTAAATATACCTTGTAAATACGGTAAATGTATATAAGCACACTATGTAGAATGTAATTGTATATTTAAATATTGTAATTTTAAGTGGTGATGGAGGCACTTTCGTGTATGTGGGGCTATGCCCTTTCTCCATTCACCATCCATAAATTGTACCTACAATTAGTGGAAAATAAATAAATAAATAAATAAATAAATAAATAAATAAATAAATAAATAAATAAATAAATAAATAAATAAATAAATAAATAATAATAATATTGGCCAAATAGAGAGGGTAAAAAAATTCAAATTCTATGGGAAATAATCCAAGAAAATGGTTTAGAAAAATCTGCAGTAAAGGTGAGGGTACATAAAATGGAGAGAGCTTATGGTGTCACCAAAGATATCTACAATAAAAGATACCTATCCAAAAATGCAAAAATAAGGCATTACAACACAGTAGTGAAGCCAGAATGCCTATATGCAAGCGAATGTCTGGCATTAAACTATAATTTAGATAAACTGGAAACACTAGAAAGGCGAATCATGAGGAAAATATTAGGCCCACAAAACACAGCAGAAGGTTGGAAATTACGAAGTAATGCTGAAATATATCAAAAAATAGAAAATATATCAGATGTAATGAGGAAAAGGAGACTTATGTTTTTGGACATTTATATCGAATGCAAGATAGTAGATTAACCAGTAAGATGTTCAGATATTTGTGGGATAAGAAATCAACGACAAGCTGGGTCAATGAAGTAAGAAAGGATTTAGAAAAAAACAATATAACAACAGAAGAAATAAATAATAGAGAAGGCTTTTGGGAAAAAGTATTGAAAATAGAAGGATTCCAAGGTAGGAAAGTAAAAAAGACTGGTTTAAAGTGGTCTGAAGACAGAAAGAAGAAACATAGTGAACAGATGAAAGCGTACTAGAAGAAAAGGAAAGAACAAAGAAGAAGGAGTTGAAATTGGCACGTGGTCCTCTGGTGGCCCATTCGAAAGAATAATAATAATAATAATAATAATAATAATAATAATAATAATAATAATAATAATAATCACTAACAGTTATGAGACGTACCACTGAGCACGAAGACATGAACAGCCACATGTCACGTCACATTTACCTAAATGTCGTTTTAATCTTTCATAAAGCAGACATTTCTTACGGCGAATATCTCTGGGGTACCGTTATTCAAAACTGGGTGTCTCTGTATTCTTTGAGAGTTTGTTACCTGGCACAATTTTACACAGACACACCTCGTGACGAAATGTCTCTTTTGCAGCAACACAGAATAACGTTTACTCTGTATTTTTCATCAAATGGAAACGACAGTTATTCTTTTGAGATGTCGTGACGATACTTAACAGAAGACGTATTGTGCGATATATAGTCTCCTACAATATCTCTAACATCATTGAACTACACACCGCCCATGCAGGTGTTAAACTAATATCTACGTGCCACCGCGGCTTGGATGGACGAGGAAGCGATGATGGCGAATTGCGTTGTCAGTTTCGAGGAATATTTCCTGATAAATGTATGTTGGGTATTCAGCCCGAAGGCCGGTTTGATCCTCCACAGCTCCGCCAACAGCTGCCGTAGACAGCCTAGGGGTCACTAAAGAAGCAATCGAGGGAAATGGGGAGTGAGGTAGTTTCGGATTGCTTTCCTTATCAAGCCCACTGAAATGCATGCAGCAACCGACCCTATGAGCAATATTTTCATACCATTCATAACAGGGACTGGTTGTATAAGGAATGGTATTACTAACATCGCTCACGCCTCGGCCACTTTCATATTGTGAAAGCCAAGGATGAAACTCAGACAGGTCAATGAAGGTAACAAAATGTATTCTAGCACATGCCAGATTATATAGTGCACTATAAACAATACACCTCGCCAGCAAAGGCAGTCTTCGTAAATAATAATAATAATAATAATAATAATAATAATAATAATAATAATAATAATAATAATAATAATAATAATAATAATCTATATATAAAATCCCTACTCTGTCTTTCACGATTGAGTGCTCCTGTGATATGTTGTGTGTGCACGAGGAAGACAGTATTATGACAAACACGAACACGCAGTTCCCGAGTCAGAGGAATTAACCGTACACGGTTAAAATCCCCGGCCCGCCTGGGAATCGAACCCGGACCCCTCTGAACCGAAGAGCTCGACAATGACCATTCAGACCCCCAATTTCCTTCCACTAATCACCCTGTGGGTGCGAGCGGTTGAATAACACCCAAGGTATCTTCTGCGTGTCGTAAGAGGTGACTAAATGAACCCACAAGGTCTCTCAAATTGGGAGTGTGGGTTAGCGACCATTGGGTCGTTAGCTGAGTACTGGCATGCTTCTATTTACTTGTGGCAGGCTCCTCTTGTGGTCAAGTGTTCTTCTTTTCCGAGCCCGAAGGTATTGGGTATCGATGCCTAAGGAGTCGCTCATCTTTACGCCCTTCGTGGCCCATGTCTTCGTTTGGCCGATACCTTCATTTTTCGAGGTGTCGCATCTTTCTGATTAGTGTTATATAGAGGATAGTTGCCTACTTGTTATAACAATATCACTACCACCATCACCAGAGTATGCAATTTCGCAGAACTGACTCATCTAGCGAACGCTGAGTCAGTGTGAGCGGCGGGCCGATTTCAATTTGCTAACTTTATGGCATAGTAACCGCTTGATTAACAGATCCTCTCTGAGACAACTACATAACTCTGGAAATCAAGATATAAATTACAGTTTTCAGTATCATATTTTAAGAGGTGCTTTAGAAACATTTATAATATAATACGGAGTTAAGGTGGATAAGGTATGACATGTGGTTGCTTGGGTTTAAATTATCTGATAAACTCACCAACAATCCAATAAAGCTTACCGGGAATAACATAAGTTAGGTTATGCATTTGCAGGCATATTGTATATCTATTTGGTAGACGCCTTTACATTATTGTTGTTGTTGTACTTTAAGAAATACGTATTCACTCATCATGAAACTCCCTCGCCATTTAGAGGCTAGCTGTTATCATCGGAGCCCTGATAAATTTTAAATACTATTTTCAGATATTCAGTGAACAGGGATAGTGACATAACACAATGGCACTGTGCAGAATCAAGCAGTAGAACCTGTATATTACGTTTTGCTGAATGAATAACAGGAATTTTACATTTTTAATGGGAATACTGTCATTCTTTCCAACAAATTGTAAATCATAGCTTGTACACTTAAACCCTGTATCTCTGTAAATTGGAAGACAACAATTAAAAAAATCATTTTTCTGTGAAATATAAATGTGATATAATCAAAATATCAAGCGGAGTATAAATCAAACCTGAATATGTTGAAAAGGTCGATTTTTGCGGTCATAACGTTTTATATATCTGTTTATTTTCAATACTGTATCCGAATCTTTCGCTCAGTAGTGCGAGGAGAGCTTCGTAGTCACAATGGAACGACACTTCTTCCCTTACCTGCCAAGTGTGTTCGTTCTCTCGCTTCACTGTGACGTATGCTTGCTACGTAAGCGGCCCGCATTTACGTCACGCCAGTCCGGCCACACAGGGCCAGCCTCAACGGGCGCCCAGCTGAGCACCTCTGTCTAAACCGTGAGCGTCTGAAAAGGAATAAGAGTTGACCAAGGGCAGTCAGATAGGAAACACGAAAGCGAGGAGCCAGGCTAAAGTGAAAGCTATATCGGACTCTGCTAGGAGCCCCGTATTACTCTCTTAAAACTGAAAGTCCCGGGGTGAGAGGGGATAATGCAAAGTGTACGTGTTTTCTGATATTGTGATCATAGTTACAGGACCTGCAGTTTTACATTGAATCGAACCATAGGGACGTAATAGTTCATTTCAGAAATTACGTTTGCACTGACAAGGATGTAAATAGCTACTGCGTTAGTGAGAAGGCAACGACAGTGCCACCAGTCGACCATCACGCCTCTTAAGTTATATTACCATAGGCAATAATCGTTACTGTTCTCCTACGTCAATTTTGGCTAACATTTTCGACTTTTTTACAATTGGCTTTACGTCGCATCGACACAGATAGGGCGACAGTGGGATTGGAAAGGACTAGGAGTGGGAACTGAGGTACAGCCCCAGCATTTGCCTGGTGTGAAAATGGGGAAACACCGGAGAAACATCTTCAGGGCTGCCGACAGTGGGGTTCGAACCCACTATCCCCCGAATGCAAGGTCACAGCTGCGCGCCCTAACCACACGGCTGACTCGTTCGGTCTGGAAATAATAATCGCTTGGTAGTTTTAATGGTTTTACGTTTAGTAAACTATCCAGAGGCTTTTGCTACCTTAGCTTTTCCATTTCTATGCATTTGGTGCACTTTAACATTAGCAGATTCCGGGTATTAGTGCACCTCCCTTTACATCTTTTAAATTATCCTAGATATTATGGGTTCTCACTAGTGTATTCACCACTTTAAAGGAAAGTGGACTGTGTGAAAGGAAACCAGTCAGCCCTGAATGCAGGCCATCATTAATGCACAATGTGATGGAGTGAGTGCGGTATGAGTCTACAATGTAATTGAGTGTGAAGTAGGCCTTTTCACTTCACAAAAGCTCTCTTTAATTACAGCTGGTGGTAATGAAACAGTCACGTGGAAACTGCGGAGAATGTTATTCAATGTCCGGTAACCCTATTCCCTGTATTGTGTGTTTTGACAATAACATACCATCAGGAATTCATTGGCCGCAGTCCTATTGTTCGAACGGTATCAATGAAAGCAGGTGCTCATTGAAAAATTGGATCCCAGTTCAGTGGCAAAGCAAAGTGAGAACATATTTAGTACACGGTGTAAAATATATGAAATGTTCCACTTTGACTTTCTTATTTCAACTTCTTTCTGAAGTGTAATAGCAACCGTTGTTTTTATATCGTATGTATTAAATAAATAAATAAATAAATAAATAAATAAATAAATAAATAAATAAATAAATAAATAAATAAATCACTAATATAAAACACGCTCTTTCTACAATCCCACTGGTAGGTAAAATTCCTGCAGCCATATAATTAGGAGAACGGATCTCAGCACACAAGCGCGAAACTTTGGCTATAGACACCAGGTGCACTAAGTTAAAGAAGGCATATCTTTCCTGTAAAATCATCTATACTTCCAAGAACCTCTCCAAGAACCTAAAGCTGAAGCACTACAACTCAGTAGTAAGAGCCTCTGTACTCTACTCCTCCGACTGCTTCTTGATGAATTGCAAGTGTCCGCTCAGGAAACTAGAACTTAAAGAGAGGACGATCTTGACCCGTTGGAGAGGAATATAAGAACCTACAGGACCATGCACAACAATGAGCTCTACGCACATCAGGAAGAGGCAACTGACCTACGGGCAGATAACCCGCCTGAAATCCTGCAGGCTCACTAACAGAATCCTCACAGTGACAAGTAGGGAGAAGGTTTCCAAGACCTCAGTAAAATCAGACCTAGAGGTACTGCAGATCCCACTAGAGACCACGGAGAACCGATCTCAGTACCGACTGTCCCTCACAAGCAAAAAGAGTACAGGGACTCTCCAGACCTAAGTAGACGGATGGAAGGAAGCAGGCACACAGCCAAAAAATGAAAGCATGCTGGGCCAAGAAAAAGCAAGAAACCATACCCAAGAGTCAAGGCGAGCCCCGTACTCCCTAGTTGGTAAAACGAACCGAAAAAAGAACCGTAAGGGTGGCGTGTAGGCCTATAAGCTTTATTATTTCAGAAATGTTAGCTGAAACTCATTTCAAGTTACATTTTTTTGTACTGGTGTCAATCTGCCTGTGCTTCTAAAACTGGAAAATGGCTGGAGAGACTTCAACCAAACTCCGTATTCGGATTCTACCCATTCAGGACTCTGCTATCATGTACATTAGACTTCAAGATTATCGCATGGAGTAATTGTAGGAAGATCACAACTGCTATTATTGAATATCCCCGTTAATATTAGGTCTGCCGAAACGTTTTATTTAACAAAAGCTGTAGAAAATCAATTTTCTATATTTTATGGGATATAAATATTTAAAAATTTATTGTGCAACGGATAATACCGGAGATAATTACGAAAATCGGGTTTTTAGTCCTAATCCTATGACACTTCCGGGTCACTTCAAGGTGGATTTACAGGAAGGACAAGAGAGTCTTTTCTATTTTTCTCGATACAGCAGATAATACGGGAGATGTGAACAACGGGTTTCGTGAGTCATCAGTCGCAGTGCCACGCTAGTGGTCCGAGAAACTGAGAAGCAAAGGCTATTTCGCACACCTTCAGATAGGAACTGTACCGTACTGCACATTCGAAGATCATCATCATTCTGTATTTTCTTCATCTTTATCGGACTTCACATTGCTGCCACATGCTTCCGGAGAAAACTACCAGTTTAGCATGCCCTATTAAACGTGTGGAAGGAGATACGTAACTTTGCATAAATTATTGAGAAATTTTAAATCATCGTTCGGAGGAAGCGTACAAATTCTAATAAAAAATTAAAAAAATTTATTTCTGGATTTACATCCCACATTTTTACAGTTTCAGAGACGCCTTTGTGCCGGATTCTTGTCCCACAGGAGTTCATTTATGTGCCAGTAAATCTACCAATACGGGGCTGGCATATTTGACTACTGCTAGTACTAAACGTTTTCATTCCTCCCCTGAAGGGGGAGGCGGGCCTCCTAGACGGTTACCCCGTCTCTTAGGCCGGGAGATTTGCTACGGTGAAGTAGATGTGCGGGAAGGTCAGGAGGTTGTCGGCCGTGGCCTATACTACGAACTGTCCAGGCATTCAGCTTAGTGGGGGAGAATGGAAAACCATGGAAAACCATCCTCAGGACAGCGGACGGTTGGAGTCAGCCGTGAGGTCCAGCCCTGACCCGTCTCCCGAATGCAGAGACGTAGAGCCACGGTAGAGCCGTGGCTATCTCTCCTCTGCTCGGTTGGCCGGTCAGAGTACAGAGCTGTTGGACCACGGACTAGCCGTGGCCACTTAAGGGACGAGACCCACTCTGCATCTACCGACGCATGTTTGAGCACCTTCAAAGACCACCGGACTGAGCCATGATCGAACTAGTCAACAAATCTAATAGAGTGTGGGTCGGAAGAGAACAAACGTTGACCGAACAGGAGAGATGAAAATGAGAGCCTTTCAATCGCCTCTTTACGACACGAATAGAGAGATAACGGCTTTAATGTTACCAGTGTAAAAAAGGGGGGGGGGGGGGGAAGCTGGTCCTTTAAGTAATAGCCTATATAATCTATGTCTTCTTATCCTGATATTAATTATTTGTCCGGCTCCATGGCTAAGTGTTTAAAGTGCTGGCTTTCAGCCTAAGGGACGCCGAGTTCGATTTCCTGCCCGGTCAGGGATGTTACCTTTTATTGGTTAATTCCTCTGCCTTGAGGACCGGGCGTGTCTCCCGTCTGCAATATTAGAATAATGGTCAGAGGTAGGGTCCTGTCATCACAGACGCGGTGATCACCTGTAGGTGTCAATTCGACAGACCTGTAGCAGGCCTCTCCATTGGCGTGTTATAGGCATTTAGGGCTTATGCTCTGTCCAGAAAATCAGGTGAAATTCTTTACATTTCGCTGAGAACTTTCCTCCGCGTCTTCCGAAGAAATTCTCGACTGTTCGCGAGGAAGGCTTCTCCTAGAATCTTGCCAGACTAACGAGCGCGAGTGATCTTATTTAGCTGATGCCGTTGCCTTCAAAATCTCTTCATCTTCTCGCTGTGGCTTTTCTTGCGGGGGCCGATGACCTTAGTTGTTAGGCCTCCTTAAACAACAAGCATCATCATCATCATCATCATCATCATCATCATTTCTTGCGATCTCCTGACCAGGTTTTGTTGGTGGTAGTGCTTGGATGATGTGTAAAGCGGTGATTGTCGACTAATTTTCTGAACTTAGATCTGTTTAACACAATGTCATGTGTGATGCCTATATCCTGGATATCTTTTCCAGCTTCGAGCAGCCAATTGTTTTTTGGTTTCATTGATAGGACAAAGTTTTTCTGAGAATATGTCCATAACATCTCAAACGTCTTCTCCTAAATGTGTCTGAAATTTTCTCTGAGTGTTGGTAGGCCTGCAGTTCATGAGGTATCCTTATCATCCAGATTCCCCCTGTACAGATTGGTTCAAACATTTTCTTTAAGACTTTTCTATCTTGCTTTTCTACATCCTTAATGATCTTCCCCAAAGATCAGTGTCTCAGATTCATATAGTGCTTCAGGCTTGATTAAAGTGTTACAATGCCTTAATTTTGCATTTCGCGATGTGGAATTTTTATTATATCTGTTCCAAGTGAGTCTGTACGTTCTCTGTAGTCTAGAGATGCTTTCTTCACGATTCAGTCCTGAAGGCTGGATGACTTCTTCCAGGTATTTGAATTCAGACACTTGGGATATTTTGCCATATTGAGTTTTCATTGATTGTCCATCTAGGTACCGAAGAGATCCTTCCATGTAGTGAGTTTCCTGGTATGAGATCTGAAGTCCTGTTCTGGATGCAATTTCATGGAGTTTTTCAATGGATACAATCGCTTTCTGTCTGTTACTGGATAACATATTATTATTATTATTATTATTATTATTATTATTATTATTATTATTATTATTATTATTATTATTATTTGAAAAATAGAATAGTGAGACAGTGATATGACGAAAATCTGCAAATTTATAGGAACAAAATGAAAGCAAAATTATCTGTCAAAACAGATACCACAGTTCAGTAGCGGCGACTTTGTGGAGAAATAAATAAATCTGTATTCCATTTTAGCCACCTGACTTTTTAAAGTTTCCAGAGTCTGAAGAACCTGAGTTATTAAACATTGTCTGATACTTGAAATTATAAAAAAAATAACTTGTACAATCCCTATTGTTTTTCAGCTAATTCCTTCCTTTTTCTTTCTGTAATTATTAAGACAAGTACTTAATAGTAACACACACAAAATGTCATTCGTTGCGGATAACCGATTCGCACAGCGCAGCAGAGTGTAGTATGCGCTGTGAGGAAGGGTAGTGGGGGTATATATTTTGCCAAGGTCTTGGACAATGAGGAATAATAATTATATCTCTTGCCACGCGCATTCGTCAGTCTCCCAGTCTCACTCAATAAATGTGTCTGTGTAGTTCTATCTAGTGTATGTTACCAAATGACTTCTGAACTGTATAATCACAACGTACTTCTTTTTAACTGCAATATATGTGTACTTACTGTATCTTTGGTAAAAGTTTTATTGTATAGTACTCTTATTTTCGCACTAAATTTGGTAGACTTAACCTTTACATCTCAGACAACATTAAAAAATCTTACCATTCTGTAGCTAATTTTTTCAATTAATATATCATCCCCCCTCCCCCGCCGTACTATAGCCAGTAAACGCGGGTACTTTTGGTTTTCTATACATTTTTGTGCCCCCCCCCCACGCTTCTAACAACCAATCACCACTACTTCTGCAGTTCAGTAATAATTCATTTTAATATAAACAAGTTCCTAGAGAGAAATATTGCTAAACGTGTCATATCGAAGTATTTATCAGTGTTACAAAAATCTACCAGTTACAGTTAAAGATGTTTTGCATCCAACAAGAGAGAAATGTCGACAAATGGTCATTCAATGGACGTATCAATAACGACTGGCCAGAGTAATTGCGTGCAATCTAACCGAGCTTGTAGTGAGGATACCGCGAATTCATCATCATTACGCCGGCCAAGTTGCGGTAATCAAGGAGTAGTTGTTAAGTCAGCTGATGGATCACGCGCGTCGAGGGAACACGCTGCACACCCGAGAACGATCAACGGTACCAGGCCTAGTTCAACACCAGGACAAAGAGATTTTCTATTACCTTCAATGAGAAATGATACTGTGTGCTCACTAGGGCGCTAAGAAGAACCCCGCCCGCCGCAATAATTGAAAATGGGCCCCTCGTTTCTTGATAAGGAAAGTTACAAGTTTATTTCGTAGTACAGGGTTGTATATTATTACTAGAGCCCGGATTTCCATGCACTATCAAATCTCAAAATATGCATGCATTCATGCACTATCATATAGCAAAACATGCACGATAAACTGGAAATATGCACAATCAAAATTCACTTCCTTTTGAAACATTTGTAGAACTCATTTCTCCAAATTGCCTTGATTTAAGCTCGTCCGTTTATCTGTCAGCATATCCTTAAGCACAGAAGTTCTACGTCACAAAAAGTGAGGTCAAATTGTACGTCTTTTACATTTTCACTACAATACGTCTTATATAAGCTTGACGAATCAAAATCAGGATTTGAACGGATCACTTTTTTCAACTTCTATCTAGCTGCCGCAGTTAAACTTCTCCGTGGAATGATGGCAGACACATTTGTATATCCTCAATAACTGGCATTGATTGCCTGCTGCGATAACAAAGTGACGAGTGACAGTTCTCGGTAGGAAAATCCAGGATAAGAACGGAAGAGGGTTCTGTGCAAAACCAGCTGCTAGCTCAGTAACGCGGCGTCACAGAAATGCGATACAAGTTTTATTTTGTTCGTCTAATACAGACGAAAGAATGAGCCGTCAATGAGTAATGCACAATTTATGGTTCGATTTATAACAATGTATAACTGGGACAATTTAGTCCCAAGAATTACAAAGATCGACGTGGGGCCTTCCGGCTTACGTCAATGTTCACTCAAGCAGCAGATAAGAACGCGTTTGGTTAATTGGATTATGTACTAATTTTGGTTGTTATGTAGGATGCCAGGAATACATTCTCTCAGTTTCTCAGTAATAGACATTCTGTATAACGTGGAAAAAAGGCCCCAAATTCTGCAAACCAACATTCCTAAAAGGCACTATCATGCAAGTTAGCATTATATGTGCGCCAAAGTCACAAGAAAAGTCATATTATGCAATATTAAACGTCCAAACATTCGCTATTAAATCCAAAATCTTCAAAATATGCATTGCGTATGAATTTTGTCCTAAAACGGCCAATTCATGCAAACATGCACGGAAAAGAACGGTTATTTGGAATCGTTAAACCATAAAACGAATATTTGCGAAGTTTGAGAATTGTAACCAGCTTATTTAAAAGCATGCATTTGCATGGAAATCCGGGCTCTAATTATTACAATGAACAACCACGATGCAACGATGATAATAATAATAATAATAATAATAATAATAATAATAATAATAATAATAATGATAATATAATTTAGGTTTCAAATCCGAAGTAATTAAACTAATCGTCGCTGCCGGAACAAAACCTCCTATGTGAAATATTTTAGCTTTGAACTTTTGCCGGTAAGGTTCTGTCATCTAAGGTGCAATATTGTGTGAATATGGTCAAGGCATTCTCGCTCTTCATAATGTATGTGCTGCGGGTCAGTATATCTCCAAAAATATTATCACATAGGAGGTTTTGTCCCGGCAGCGACGTAATACACTTATATGGTACGAATACACACACAAGAACTGCATATTCCAATTATAGTAACAAAACACGCTGACCGTCACAATATTAAGAAATAATTTCCTTCCTAGGCCCAAATAATTTACAACTCAACCGTCCATCGTAAGCCTACTTAGCTACACTGATTGCCGAGACTTACAAACAGGCTAGAACCTTTAGTATTTAGAGTTTAGATAAGTAGGCTGTCATTGTTATCGCATCTCCGCAGACTGCTGGGATCTCAGAACTGGCTAATTACTTCAAAAGCTTTGTTGACTGTTGTGAGTGGCAGCAAGGGATGGTTATTATTTTAACAGGTTGGGAACCGACATTCTTTCAGAAATAACTACCGTACTCCTACTGAAGGAAGAAGCTCTGCACTACGACTGCCTAAGTTTGAAATAACCCTCTATAATACAAATAATACTGTGTTGTGTGCTGCAGATTTATCAATGTGTAAAATCAGTCTTCAGCTACTGAATTAAGAAACAGTCATGGACCCCTCACAAGACATGTTTATCGCCACCAATTTGTGGGCTATTTAATTCATTTGTAGCATTTCTTATATCGGGACGGAACGAGTTGGCTTCACAGTCTGGCAACGTAGCTGTTAGCTAGCATTCGAAATATGGTGGGTTCGAACCCTACCGTCGTCAGCTCTGATGGTGGTTTTCTGTGGTCCCCCCATTTTCTCACTAGGCAAGTGCTGCGGCAGTATCTTAATTAAGCCCACGGCTTGGTTCTTCCCACTCCTAGTACTTTCATCGTCAAAAGCCTATCGGAGTTAGTGCGACGTTAAACACTATGCTGGATCATTTAGTAATTTCAGATAAAACCATTAAATATGTGCCGTGAATATCAATATTTTATTTTAGTGATGTACAACTTGTTATGGGATATTTCCTGAAAAGATTTGTTGCTTTTAGATTTGTAACTGCCGTTTTGTTTTTAACTTCTTCTACCTATTGATCGTGTTTGATACTTAAATTGACCTTGCGTGTTTATTAGTTCTGATCTTGGATTCTCCATTCCGACCCTTCTCCATTACCGTCATTTTCGTTAGTATTGGGAGCAGATTTTATCATTAGTTCATTACTGACTTTTTTTTTTCTAAATTCCGTTATTCTTCTGGTTTCTGGTTTTAATAATTTACTTTGAGATACTGTACCTCGCTATTTTTATACACCTCGCACTTCACTTTCCACAGTTCAGGCAACTCGCAATAAATTCAGATGAACTCTCGCCAGAATTTTTTATTACGTTTTTTTGGTTGACGCCGTACTAAACAGGACTCAGGTATAAACAGGAAAGCGTCTTCACTCGGCCAACTGCCTTCAAACGCTGCCATAGACGTTCGAACCAGTGTTGCGCAGATGATTTCGGTCTCTCCTGATTTGTTTCAAACAGTTGTGTAACTTGTCAATCCATGCCATACACCATCAAAATGTTTGTGCAAAACAATTTCTTCCGCCTTTACACAGCCGTACACGTAGCAAAACAGATCTGGTGTATTCATGCAACTTCTGGACTCCATAATGTCCACTGTACCTGACAAAAAAGGAAATCAAATGAGAATATTCGGCTTTGCATGAAAAATAACGAAAAACTATGAAAACAATTCTCGATGAATGCTGTTCCATGAAAAATGTAACATTGATAGCATCTTCAAAATCTGACGTGGCAAAGCAAAACGGTTTTCAGATGTGATATCAGTATGAAAGACTGCACATCATGTCAGATATCTACCCCTTGTAAATCAATCGCCTCCAATATTTCCTGAAGTATTGCCTCTTCAAATGTTAACGGACTTTTGCCTCGAACTTGCCTTTACCAGCTGTATCAGCTGTGTACAATAAAATTACGCAACATAATCCTAAATTTTTCGCAAAACAGCATTTCTTTTGTTTTATACTTTTGAAAATTCCGTAAAATAGTGTAGATCTGTTGCACTGGGTGGGAGGGGGACCAAATGTCCTCACTTACTAGAATAATTAATATTTTTTTTATGTACGAATGGTCGTTTGAGAGAAGCCTGGACTCACGGGTGACGTAACGAACTAAATTACAAAACAGGCAATTAGGTTCTATAGAGTTCAGAATTGTGGCCTGCTGAATGCGAAGCTCAGCATGTGACTGAAGCCACACCCCAAGTGTTTCTCTTGCCTTAATTGCATCACTTCTCAGTGAACTATATTAGACTCTCCTAAAGTGGCGTAATACCATTCGTGTTAAGAGGGGATGGTACTCACGCCCTCGGTGATTGCTCGCTCAGATTGTGAGGTATTTATTTCCCAGCGTACTGCCCACACTGCGGTGGCTGGGTGGTCAGCTGGATATAAACATCGCCGCTGGTTACTTCAATTTTTCGGACGAAACAGCAGAATACTTCATAACAGCACAAATGTGCATGCATTCTACTGCCATAGACTCTTCAAGTAATTTCATCAGTCTTTATTAGAAGAACTTTTCTATACAGCTTTTCCCAGTCGACTACATTAGACGCAGGGAGTCAGCGTTGCCAACGCAATTTTCATTTAATAAGCTAGATTATCATCCAAAATAAGCTATAGAAAGCTACACGAGAACTATAAAAATTTGAAAAATAAGACAAATATTTATAGCACTGCTCACCTGGTAGGGAGTGATATTGTTCGTTGCTCTGTTCAATTAACACACGAGGCACGTTGGATTAAATATGCTAGATTTAGTGGGGAAAAAGCTAAGTTGGCAACAATGCAGGGAGTCTTTCTTTTCTTGCCTATCATGGGCCCCCACTTTATTTGGATATTATTCTCACTTGTCGAGACACAGCAGTAGAAGAAGAAGTGGCCATGGCCTTAATTAAGATACAGACCCAGCATTTGCCTGATGTGGAAATGGAAAACAACGGAAAATCATAATCAGCGCTGCCGGCAGTGGGGTTCGAACCCACTATTTCCCGAATGCAAGCTGATGCACTGACGCCTATTAAATTGTTGTTAATACAATTACGCCCCACGAACTACTTTTGACGAGTTTTTTTGGAGACACCGTGGTGCCAGAGGTTTTATTATTATTATTATTATTATTATTATTATTATTATTATTATTATTATTATTATTATTATTATTATTATCATTATTATTATTATTATTATTTGCTATTTGCTTTACGTCGCACCGACACAGAGAGGTCTTATGGCGACGATGGGACAGGAACGGCCTAGGAATGGGAAGGAAGCGGCCGTGACCTTAATTAAGGTACAGCCCCGGCATTTGCCTGGTGTGAAAATGGGAAACCACGGACAACCATCTTCAGGGCTGCTGACAGTGGGGTTCGAACCCACTATCTCCCGGATGCGAGCTCACAGCTGCACGCCCCTAACCGCATGGCCAACTCGCTCGGTGTGCCAGAGTTTAGTCCCGCATGAGTTCTTTTATGTGCCAGTAAATCTACCAACAGGAGGCTGATGAATTTCAACACCTTAAAATACCACCGGACTGAACCAGGGTCGAATCTGCCAAGTTGGGGGGCAGAAGGCCAGCGCCTCAACCATCTGAGCCGCTCAACCCGGCCTTATTAATTGTATCCGTGTTAATGATAACGCGGACAATGCAAATTTTTACTTTGTTGATAAATATATTTTCCTTCATATTTTTGGGTAATTTTTCGCATACTTTAAGCGGTTTATGAGGATTTTTAGGTCACATTATAGGTCTTCATTTCGGCAACTATTAGGTCATAAAAATCTAGACCATTATTGTCCCACTGATCCCAATTCTTTATTGTTCAATCGAGCTCATCTGGACCCCTTGCTCATGATAAAGGTCACCTGAAAATCAATCGATTATCCAATCGCTTGACTCACACACTTCACGGAATTTTGTGCATTGCAGAAAGAGTTGGCCCTGAACTTGCACGACAAATGATACGTTTCTTCCACCGGAGTGCTTTGTGAGAACACTTTGGACCAAAAACTGCTGCTGAACTTCAAAGAGGCATTCAATTCGTCTCGATGTTTAAAATGTATCAGTGATTTGTAATGCATAAATAGCATGAAGGTTCACTCTAAACATCGCTTTTAATCGCATTTTCTATCGCGATAGGGTGGAAGATTGTTAGTATGTTATGAAGCAATTGTATTACTTTTTCTGGACACACGTAGTCCATCTTTTATTAGACTCCTCTTGATTTGTTTCTGTTTGAAGATTGAAACAGGTGCGATTAGCGATTCACCACGGCATTTACTCGCGATATGTCTTCCCGATAGTGTTCCACACGTATTAAGAAACCCACATGTAACTTGTCAACTTCGTTGCCTAGCAACTCGCCCGGTGAGGGCTACTCTTATACGGGCTGATGGCGTAATTACTGGGACAGTCATGTCTTTATACAAGTGGGGCACACTCGTGAAGGACGGTGTCTTTTAGTTTTAAAAACAGTTTTATATTAAGATAATTATGTAATTAAATGAACAAAGCCATCTTTGATCCAAAAGTATTATGCATATTTGTTAAATATACAAAAGTGAGAATATATTATTGCAGACAGGACTTAAATACATAAAATCCAATTTCACTAGTTCACTAGCGAGTTACATTTTTTAAATGAATGGGATTAGGTCTGCCCTCATGCTCTAGAGGTAGCAATCCTGCGTCTTACCCTGACGCACCGGGTTCGATTCCCATCCGGGTCATATATTTTATATACTATTAAGCAATGCTATTACTATTAGCCATAACAAACAAGTGATCCAGGATAATCGCCTTCTTCAGATTTAAGAATTACAATACATACAGTGTCCGCATCTGAGGTATAGTGGTTAGCGTGATTAGATGCCACCCCCAGAGGCCCAGGTTCGATTCCCGGCTCCACCACGAAATTTGAAAAGTGTTACGGTGGCTAGAACGGGTCCACTCAGCCTAGGGAAGTCAATTGAGAAGAGGAGGGTTCTATTCCCACTTTATCCTGCCTTGAAGTGGTTTCCCGTGATTTCCCACTTCTCCTCCAGGCAAATGCCGGGATGGTACCTAACTTAAGGCCACAGCCGCTTCCTTCCCTTTTCCTTTTCTATCCTTTCCGATCTTCCCATCCCCCCACAAGTCCCCTGTTCAGCATACCAGAGGAGGCCGCCTGCGCAAGGTACTGGTCTTCCACCCAGTTGTATCCTCTGACCGAACGTCTCAAGCTCAAGGATACAGCACCTGAGGCGGTAGAGGTGGGATCCTTCGCCGAGTCTGAGAGAAAAGTCAACTCTGGAGGATTGTCACAATGGCACTTTGGTCCTGTGACCTTTTGTCGTATCTCTCTCCCTTATACGTTACATTTGGCTGTATTTCTGGATTGCTTGTAAATTTGATGATTTTTACACGTATATTTCATTGTTTGACACGTATAGGAAATATAGTAATCAAGTTTGATGCGCACATTCGCACGATTGGAGTTCATAATTATGTGGACCAAATTTCATGATTGTAGCTTATATATAAAGAACATAATGTAAAGCGTTAAAAATGTACCCAGATTTCACCCTATTCGAATTTTCGAACTCAATTTAACCCATAAATATGGGAGATACGAGAAAACGTTTTTTTACCAAATATGCAGAAGGATAAGAGGGACGCCTAATGGTGCAAACTATTTGTTAATATGATGTACCGTTTAGAAGTAATGTATCTCGAAGTGGAGGTCTGCACTTTAATATATTTAATAAAATCTCAATTACCGCGTGTAAAGTAATGTATGTAGAGAACCTTATACGATGTAGAAAACCGTAGCGAAGCACGGGAACATTGCTAGTACGTTATATTCTCTTGCCATGTAAGTATATTTCGGTATCACCTAAGGTTTACTTTTTGGTTGGACGCTAATGACAGGAGAATACAGTATAGGTGGCCTCTAAAAAGGACAGTGGGCAAATATGGGTCTACGACAACTTTCGGTTTTGTTTTGAGATTTATGACTCTTGATGAAATAGTGAGTGCATTGGAGGAAGATGACGATTTTAGTAAAATTGAGATGTCTTATAAAGAAAAGAATCTCGCTGTAACCACTACACCTCTTCTATGAATACAACTCTGGAATGGGAGGTGTGGACAGGGGTAACCAGAATGTAAGCCTATACAGAATTTCCACTCATGGAATGAAATGGTATTTTCCATTTGTTTTATTTTAATTGGCTTTACGTCGCACCGACACAGATAGGTCTGATGGCGACGATGGGATAAGAAAGGCCTAGGAGTGGGAAGGAAGCGTCCGTGGCCTTAATTAAGGTATATCCCCAGCATTTGCCTCGTGCGAAAATGAGAAACCACGGAAAACTATCTTCAGGGCTGCAGACATTGGGGCTCGAACCCACTATCTCCCGGATGCAAGCTCACAGCTGCACGCCCCTAACCGCACGGCCAACTCACCCGGTTTTACCACTTATAACTCAGTGTACTGATGTGTGTGAAAAAATGCGTGGCAGCTGCACAGGCTGGACAAAGGAAAATTATGTCGCCTGACTTTCCGCAGATGGGTTGTAACTGCCCTTCTAGAAACAAGGCAGCGGACTACTGCAAAGAAAACGTGTCGTCCTCCTCGTCTTGAGAATGCAGAATCCAGGCATGATGAAACAAACCATATTCATACAAGGCAAGCAGACGCGGTGCAGAATTTGCCAAAAGAAGGCATCGATGAAATGTGAGAAAGGCGATGTTGCATTGCATATCGAATGCTTTACCCAATACCACACAGAAAAAGAGAAAGACAAATGATGTTTTCATTCATCGTTGAATTGTGAGAAGTGTTTGGTACACTAGAAATCAAATGTTTTGTGCAGTACCACAATGAACGATGACTTTCATGAAAATCATTTCGAAAGTCATTTCAAATATACATAGGGATTCGTTCCTTTTTTTTTTTTTTTTTTTTTTTTTTGCGTATTTGCATGTATGTTTGTGAAGTCGATGATACTCTTAATCAGTGGCAACTCGTGCTGAATAATGTTGGTGGTTCTGCTCTGTGACGCCCAGTCCGTTGCAGTAAGTGTTATAGACAAATCTAAATTCGTACTGCATACGGAAAGTGTCAGCTGAGCTCGTGTGAATCCGTCCTCCAACCCCGCGGAAACGCTTTACTTCATCCATGTCTGTCTCTGCTAGGGGCTTTACGTCGCACCGACACAGATAGGTCTTATGGCGACGATGGGATAGGAAAGGCCTAGGAGTTGGAAGGAAGCGGCCGTGGCCTTAATTAAGGTACAGCCCCAGCATTTGCCTGGTGTGAAAATGGGAAACCACGGAAAACCATTTTCAGGGCTGCCGATAGTGGGACTCGAACCTACTATCTCCCGGATGCAAGCATCCATGTCTTATCAGTGTGAAGTTCTCTCGAAAATGTACCGAAATAATACCGGAAGACGTTCATCTCAATTTGTAAGACCCCAATTTCGAGGGACATCAACAATATAAATAACTGACTCGTACAAAAAAAAAAAAACAATTAAAAAGTTACAAAAAAATAAAGCCCCTCTTCCGTTTATTGAAAAAAATGTTGACCTATCGACACATTCATATTTAAAAACATTCCGAGACCTGCATACATCTTTAGCAGCCGGCTTTCTTAATGGAGGGGAACATCATCTGATGGTACTAGCGTTTCTGTTTTCATTTTCATGACTACCTAACTCGGAAGAATTCACTACCATTACGGAGAAACATAGTCATCATGATTACTGTATATACTTGTAGTCCTAAGAACTCGCTCATTTACCTCGTACGAGAGAATGTTTTCGGTCGTTGGATAGAATTTTGCTGAAGTCCTGGTCATTTACACCAAAGATAGAAAAATATACATACCCCAATCATAAGGCACGTTCTTTGAAGACTTAACATGGATAGTAGATTGATTTTGTGTTACTTAATCACAACCATCCTATTTTTTCATGCATTTATCCTGTATTTAAGCTATTTGGGCTTTCTTTGTACTGAACAGAAGCATCACAATTATACTGTAGTATCTGAGAATGTTGACATGTAAGAATTTTAAACCATATCAATATGCACACAGTTTTATAAGTTCTCTATTTACACTGATGAGTACAATGGAGGGAGCTTTTTCCAAACAGCTGAGATTATATCGCTGCAGCGATT
This sequence comes from Anabrus simplex, assembly GCF_040414725.1. Taxonomy (NCBI): domain Eukaryota; kingdom Metazoa; phylum Arthropoda; class Insecta; order Orthoptera; family Tettigoniidae; genus Anabrus; species Anabrus simplex. The sequence continues at coordinate 29,468,337 of NC_090268.1, forward strand.
CTCTGACGGACGGTGGCGCTATCTAGTGTATTATTTACTAACTCTATGGTCACGGGAATAGGTCAGACGTACTGCAACGCGTGCAGTTCATACAGAACTTTATGGGCGACCCTTAGCCACCTTTCGGAGGAAAGCTGTAGTTAAGTGTGCTCTCCTGGCTCTCCTAATGTTCTGTCGTTCACAGTCCTAAACAGGGTTGCCAGATCACCAGCAGCTGTATGGTATCGATCTTTGGCTCGATATAAACACTCAGTATGAGGGATGGGATCGCTAATCGCTATATATTATTTATATTACTGTATACCTTTCATAGTGGTGGTTCTGCAGCTCTGCAGATCGTATTATGGAGCCGCGCCTGCTCTTAATGAATATTTCTTTCACGATTGTATAGAACAGGCATCGTCAATCAAAAGCGAAATGCATTCTGAGCCAGTTTGCTCCCCGCTCTCGAAGAACGAGAGCACCTTAGCGAGCAAGTAGGGGAAGAAGTAGGGGAAGTGCGCGACGTAGTATGTACTGAAGGCCAGTACAGTACGGCCACGGTATGCAACCCGCCTGTCCGCTGCTCTCTTGTCACGTGACAAACACCCGTCCCGAGCGGAGCAAGTAACACCGGCTCCCTAGAGTAACTACGTGATGACGTCTGGCATAGAATACCGTACAATAACATCTGACAACTGCATACATTGTTACCTTAGTCGTATTATGTACATGTGACTAAAATATCCCTTATATGCCTACTGTCCTTTTAAAAGGACACTTCTTTCTATCTAAATTTATATATCTTTTCTTCAAATTTGAGGTTTACCTGTACTAACTCGTGCATCCCGTTAATTTTATAAGGTAAAATCATGAACCCACTTAACAAATATTTTAGGCATATCTGGGTTAATCATATTAACAATAATAAATTTAATTTAATTTAATTATGGCATGTGTGTAACTAAGCGGGCCAGTAAATTACTTCACCACCAGTCCTAGACGTCCCTAAAAGCTTTCGGTGCGCCGCGGTTTCACGAAACAGCCTTATATGACATAGATGTTAGCAGATGGCCGACCATCTCCCACTTCTTGTCTCTTTCAATTACTCAGCAGAAAGCCTCTAATGTCTAAGGTCTCAAGACAGAGATGAGCATTCATAATTCTTCATAATGTCATTTCAATCGTGTTCGTCAAACTGTTCTCCGAGTATGGAATGTAACTTCATCATGACCGCGCTCAGGTAAGGCAGCTCATACACAAAGAAAGCAAGACGTGTTCGTTGATTGTAGCGCATCAACACTTTAGTACAGTAATAGTTAACTAAATATTTGAAAAGGAACGAAACTAGACCTATAATATTTAAATGCAAGTAGGTGATAGTAAAATTAAAGGTCTGCCTAGTTGAGGTGGTAAAAACATGCTGTTCACCGGGAACATCGAGGGTACGATTCTCCGTTAGGAAGTCCAAAAGTTTAGAAACGAGATTTTCACTTCGCCCGCCTCTGTGGTGTAGGGTTAGTGTATTAGCTGCCACCGAGCGAGGGTTCGATTCCCGGCTCTGCCACGATTTGATGGGAAGATTGTTCTTTTATTGAGCCTCCGAGACTCATGCGGCCTCTCACGGCTGAATTACGTGGTTCAAATACCGTTGACTCCATGAGAGATTTGTGCTGTACAAAGTGGAGGCGGGGCGGTTTTTTATCCGGGTACTCCGGTTTTCCCTGTCACCTTTCATTCCAGCTCCAATATCATTTCATTTCATGTGTCAGTCATTAATCATTGCCCCAGAAGAGCAGGACAGGCTCCAGCAGTCGGCTCAATTCCTATCTTCACCGCTTGATGCGGGCTTCATTCATCCCATTCTCGACCCGGTCGAATGACTGGAAACAGGCTGTGGATTTTTTTAAATGGTCTTTTATTCTTCACGTATGCTTTTGTTACAATTACTTCGTTCAAATAGTAGGAACTGCATTAAGCTTAACCTCGAGTGTTTGTGGGGTCGCAGGAACAATGTTCATCTTGGCACTGGCTAATGATTTAAGGGCAGGTACCTTTCATGATGTCAAGTGCCTCAAGAGAAAATTTCACCCTAGGATACTCGGTCGCCTCTATATAATACAAACAATTAAGTCACTATGCTACCCATCGATCGTAAAATAAGTCAGGGATGCGGAACTTCGTTCTACTGGAGTCCATTTTTGAACCAGAAGCAAAGAAAACTGAGTTATTAGACACCCTCAAACGCCATCGACCGCAACTGGGATCGAACGCGGCGGCTTGGGAGCAGAATGTTACATTTCATGTTGAATTTCTATACTAATGCCATTACAACATATTTTTACATAACTACAGTGAGTTTGTCTCATCGGTTGGCCGGGAGGCGCACCCGCCTCTTTTGCCTCCCATTGACTCATCACTTCCCGTTACAGAGCGCAGCGACAGCACGAGAAGGCCCGCACTTCGCAGTTCAGGTCCGTGCTTAGAACATGTATTAAGTGTTGATCTGTCCCTCCAACTGTTCGCGAGTTGTGAAGTGTTACTTCGGGGTATAATTCTCATAATGCCTCCACATGTGTACACGGCAGAGGAAAGGGCAGTTACGTATGATAGTTATGTGAAAACAGAGTCTTGCACGGAAGTCGTTAGGCGATTTGTAACACGATTTCCAGGTGTATGCTCTGCAGATAGAGAGACCGCGCGGAAACTCGTAAACAAATTGAGAGGAACTGGTTCCTCACTCAATAAGAAGCGAAGTGTTAAAAAAACGTGTATTTAACGAGGAAATAGTAAATGAAATCGCAGAAAGATTAGAACGTCTGCCTACAAAATCCCTAAGACGAGTTGGACAAGAATCTAGGGTTTCAAACAGCTCAGCATGGCGGACTACGAAAATGTTAAAATTCAAACCATAGAAGATAACTGTTATTTGTTTTTATTTTCTAAGTTTTAATTGTTATCTCATGCCATGAACGGATAAAGTGAGCGAGGTGTTGTCCTTGTTGCTACGCCGCGGAGCGGGGAGTGATGAGTCAACGGGAGGCAGATAAGCTGGGCGAGTCTGGCGGCCAACCGATGAGGCAACCTCAATGTACATAGAAACCATTAAACCAACTTTAACATTTTGCTAAAGTACGTGTCACTAATAGCTTGACAACGAGGGGTGATAAGCGAGGTCACTGGACTTCTGATATTTAAATCATCTTCTTTTCCTACCGCTTTTTCCCACACGCATGGGGTCGCGGGTGCGAACTGCGTCACACATGTGGATTTGGCCCTGTGTTACGGACGGATGCCCTTCCTGCCGCCAACCCTATATGGAGGGATTTAATCAATATTGCGTGTTTCTGTGGTGGTTGGTAGTGTAATGTGTTGTGTGAATATGAAGAGGAGAGTGTTGGGACGGACACGAATACCCAGTCCCCGAGCCAGAATTAATCAGAAGCGATTAAAATCCCCGACCCAGCTGGGAATCAAACCCGGGACCTTCTGAACCGAAGACCAGTACGCTGACCATTCAGCCATCGAGTCGGACTTCTGGTCTTTAAATCTAATTCCTGTCAATTCAAGAACCAGGTACATTTTAGTCATCAGTAGATCTAATTGCGCTTTTGAGTAACTTGTCTTCCTGTGTGTCCATATAAATACTTGTATTATATTGAAGGAATCTGTAAACCTATATTGGTACTCTTAATTTTGGCACGCTCGAAAATATTTCCCAGAAATTATGCCCAGGACATCTGGGGACTGGCTTATTGAGTCTAATACGTGTTATGACATTTTTTTATGATCTTCAGAAACAAATTTATAAGTATTTAAATATAACTGATTTTGTCTTTCTTATAATGAGACGTTCAAAACCGAGTTTGTGTGAATTTAAATCATGGCAGTAGCATTCAGCAAACAAAATCTCGACATATCTGCTCTTTGATCAAACTAGCTGCTGGCAGGCTGCTATTATGGCCTTTTGGTTGAAGGTTCATCCCACACATCTATGTCCTTAGAAAACTACCAGGTGCTCTGACAATAAGGAAGGCTTGGCTGAAGGGGAACTACTGTACTGTACAAGTGAGCATGAAAGCTTTCTTTAGTATGCATAATGGGGGATGCTGATATTTATCATTCTTCGGTAAGCATTTTAAGACGAATTAACGCCCAACCTAATGGTTACGTTGCTGGTCAAGCTCAGTAATTTGCTGAAGGTGTGGCTGTCCGAAAAGGAGAGTTGTCACTCCCAGCGCGACTCCAGGCTAAAAGGAAAGGTTTGTTTCTCTTTAGAGATTCCGCCCGAGGTGATGTGTTCGTTGACAGTGAACGATGGGCCTTCTTATAGCATAAAGAGGATGCCTGATGCTCTCCTATATCAGTGAGGTACAGTGACTTTCAGTCTGAAAGCAATAAATGACAGGTACCATCAGTTATGATCAGTCCTCAGCCGCATTCTTATGATCGGTTGAACATTCGGTGAAATATGCTGTTGTGATAGTTCTTCCGGACGATGGAAGTTAGGTAAAAATAAGATGTGTATACCTATATGATGTGGTCGTACAGAGCATGGCACTGATTTATTGAGAACGCTGGTGCTTTGAGATTCAGCGTGTTTATATTTCCTTCTGTTTTCCATTGTTATGTGTGTATTTTTAGGGCTGATATCGAGAACTTTCATCTATATGGCTGGTGATTGCAGATTCTGTGTTTTTAATCTGATACGTTTTGTATTCATACTTTCACATTTCGATCGAATTCCTCAATGTAGTATTTAGACCAGAATGTATTAATTTGATAATCTGTATGGTCTCTTTTGGTCAATGTAGACTTTGTCATTAATATTATCATCAGGAGCTTAAAAAGGAGTCCAAGAGTTTTGTAGGAGTATTGAGAAGGTGGACTCCTATCAAGCGCCTGATTTTCAGTGTAATAAAGTTAATGTATTTAGACCATTCACTGTGTTTTACACCCGAATCGTCATTGTAAGAAGTGAGTTTCTGAAACTAAGAAAATAATAATGTTATTTGCTTTACGTGCCACTAAATACTCGTGCGGTATTCGGAGACGCCAAGGTGCTGGAATTTAGTCCCGCAGGAGTTATTTTACCGACACGAGGCTGGCGTATCTGAGCACCTTCAAATACCACAGTTTCATCGAACCTGCCAAGCTGGAGTCAGAAGTCCAGCGCGTCAACCGTCTCAGTCACTCAGCCCGGCTCTAAAATTGAAACATCTCGTGTCCTATAACCGTGACCTCCGATTCGGAACTTGTGGGTCTGTCGGAAATTGTCGTGGGTTTTCCCTGCTGATTTACGGTGTCCATGGGTACACAGAAAGTTTCAGAAATTAAACTATTTTGGTATTTGAAGTGGGAATATCGCAGAATATAGAGGTTCCGTTGGGCAGTCCACGCCACTAACAAGGAGGTACTCCAGTTTGCCCAAAATTCATGCGAAGTCTTAACCCTTGAAAAACACAGGAGGGCAGCGTATTTCAGTCACATGTTCCGAAGTGATAAAGACAGCCTGATACAACAGATCATAGAAAGACAAGGTGGAAATGAGCGGAGAAGACTTTCCTGGATAAAATAGGAAATTAAAAAAAACAGAGAGATGATGGGGGTGGTTCCTAATGCGGAAGAGATGCTAGAGATGAGATTTCAGAGGTATGAATGCTTCGTTGGTATGGGCATGTTGAAAGAGAACAATTAACTTATCTCTAGCAGCCGTAGAAGTAAATGGACGAAAATCGCGTGGAAGATCAGAGCAGCGATGGATGGCGACATGAGGGCAGAAGGGCTGACGTCCTCCTACGTGAATGGCGGATGCGGAAGTGGAAACCAGAAGAGGAGACACTGCAACCTGAGTGAGAAAGCTTCTAAGAGGAAGAAGAAGAAGAAGATATTATGAAGAATCCCGGTTGTAGGCCTAGTTCGTGAAGTTGAATCCCAAATTTTCACTCTTAAAAATGTCCAGAAGACCTAGATATTGATCGATTTACTGCAGTTTAATGATGATGATGATGATGATGATTTTTGTTCAAAGGGGCGTAACATAACGACGATTAAAACTCCAAAATTCATCCACCAACCAGAATTCATAACACGATGTGAAGAATGAATGAATAAATGAATCAATGAATACGAAATTAAAATAACCAGCGAATCTAACTCACAATAGTTAAAATAATTCCAATATCCATCCACTGACTAGAATTCAAAAAGACGACGTTGAACAATGATTATGAACTTAAAACAATCAGTGGATCCAACCCGCAATGTCCCACCTTCCCCCCAAAAAATTAAAACAGTGGCATAAACTGAACAAGGAGCTCCTTCCAAAGCCAAATTCTAAATCGATGATGCTTGTTTTCTAAAGGAGTCTAAAGGCCAGGTCACTTCATAATGATACCAATCGCTAGTAAAGTAGAACCATGGTGTTCCTCATACAGCAGTACTAATCAAAAGTAACGTATACTCTCTGTGTTCCTCTCATAGTGATTCCAATCAGATCAGAGGTTATGTACTACTCACAGGTAATGCAGACCTATGGTGTTCCCCATATAATGGCACCATTCATAGTTACTGCAGTTTAATAGTCAGTAGATAATCCATAGTTAAAAAAAGTCTCCTATTGAAACCACGATTACAGGGTGCGCTCTCACAACAGTTTAAGAGAGTTCCTGACTTATTTTATGTGGTCCAAAGTAACGCTCTGCTGAACCTAGCGACAAGCCTGTTTTTCTGCTCAGTGAGTTTGAGGCTACCTTGTGTATAACGTACACCACTAACATAATGTGGTGATAGAGTTAGCACTGCGAGACGGAGATTCTTCAAGCTGCTCCTATAACATTTGACTGCACAATGAAAATGCACAATTTTCATTGGAAGACAAATTGCAACAATAAGAAATGCCATTGCCATCCAAGAATGAATTTCGTCGGCATTGGTGTTGTGTAACTACAGTTTTACTTCAAGGTCGTGTACAAACTATTCTTCGAAGCCCGCTCCATGGCTAAGTGGTTAGCGTGCTGGTCCTTGGTCACAGGGGTCCCGGGTTCGATTTCCGGCATGGAATTTCGCTGGCACGGGGGTTGGGTGTATGTGTCTTCTTCATCATCATTTGATACTCATCACGACGCGCAGATCGCTTACTAGCGTCAAATCATAAGACGTGCAGCTGACGAGCCGAACATGTCCTCGGACACTCCCGGCACTAAAAGCCTTACGCCATTTCATTTCACTGCTCCAGTGCACCTATAACATTATACAAATATATTTTTCAACTATACACTTTCTATAACGTTCTATACGTCACACTAACTACTTTTACGGTTTTCGGAGATATGTTTTCTAGTGACTTCACAATCTTTTAGTAGATGCTCCATTTCCATGTTTTTCTTTCGTAAAATACACTGACATTCATCGGATCCTTGGCTGAATTGTCGGCGTCGTGACTTTAGGTTTACAGGGATCCGGATTCGATTCTCGACAGGGCATTTTGATTGCGTACAGTTAACTCCTTTCGTTCGAGGTCCGGGTGTTTATATTCGTCTCAACATACGCACCTTCATATACGCACAACGTACCACAAGAACACGCAATAGTGACTGAATGCCTTCACAATTTGTTGACGACAGGAACAGTAACCGTCGTAAAACTGAGTCAAATATGCATGAAATGCTGGCCGCGAGAAATTGGGAAAAGGAGAAGAAATAAAATTTAAAAAAAACAAATAATAATCCTGAAACGAACAAGCTAGTACATTTACTTGGCTGTTGACACAATGATCATAGCCACAAGGGCGCGAATTTCATTTCAAAATTCCCACATGCTGGGATATGAACCGTGACCACTGTGGTGAGACGCCAGTGACTATGCCATTCGGCTATCATGACCCATTATTATTATTATTATTATTGACCGCATGTGTGGTGTAGTGGTTAGCGTGGTTATCTGCCACCCGCGGAGGTCCGGGTTCGATTCCCGGCTCTGCCACGAAATTTGAAAAGTGGTACGAGAACTGGAACGGAGTCTACTCAGCCTCGGAAGGTCAACTGAGTAGAGGTGGGTTCGACTGCCACCTCAGATATCCTGCAAGTGGTTTCCCGTGGTTTCCCACTTCTCCTCCAGGCAAATGCCGGAATAGTACGAAACGTAAGGCCACGGCTGCTTCCTTCCCTCTTCCTTCTCTAACCCTTCCAATCTTCACATCTCCCATAAGACCCCTGTTCAGTATAACAGGTGAGTCAGCCTGGGCGAGGTACTAGTCCCCCTTTCCAGATGTATTCCCCCGACCCAAATTCTCACCCTCCAGGACACTACCCTTGAGGCGGTAGAGGTAGGATCCCTTGCTGAGTTCGAGGAAAAAACGAACCCTGGAGGGTAAACAGATCAAGAAAGAAAGAAATAAAGAAAGAAAGAAAGAAAGAAGGAATAAAGAAAGAAAGAAAGAAAAAGTAAGAGAAAAGAAATAATAATTATTATTAGATAATATTTTGAGCTGAGATGGTGAGGAACCCTTGAAGCAGTTATTGCTTTTAACGTACGTTCATATTCATTTCTACATAGAAAACCTGGTTGAATTAAAAATAGTATCACTAGACACGTATCCGGTCAGCGAATGTTCCGTTGATTGCATGTTTTATACCATCTCAGAGTCCTGAGGATGGATTCAGAAGAAATGCATTTCATTCTGAAAGACGTCTTCGCAAGTTGACCTGTGTAAAAGATACAAGCAGCATTCCTATGAGATTGCACGTCGTGAACCTCTCTCTTGTTAATACAATAATTCATGACGGAAGGGGGAGGGGGATATGAAGCTCTTGACCATGACTAACCATGATACTACAGGATGTACGGAGATTGAAAGGATGAGGCTGAAAAAGCTTGTCAAGAATAACAACCTCTGCCACTCCAAGCTCGAAAAGCAAGTCTATGCTGTCGGCACTTCATGATAATAAAAATCTCGGGTACAGATGCAATATTGTTACATATTCAGGTATTCACAAGCTTGCAATATAAAATGGTAATTGGGATCTCTTTCTTTTTTTTTTCACTCTCTTTTAATATTTTCGTGGCTGAGGAATGCCATAAAAATGGTCAGTTACTTTTAATAACATGAAGTAAGATACTGGTTGTAAACATCGTTATATCGCAGGAGTGGCTATGTTCGTGAGGTTGTTAAGACGAGTTGCGTATTTAATGAAGTACGTCAAATACACTACTTAAAATACTATATGATTCCTCCTTCAGAAATTTCTACCGGCCTCCGTGGTATAGTCAGTAAGTCGCTGGCCTTCTGATTACAAGATATTGGATTCAATATCAGCTGAAGTTGGTTGCATTTGAAGATACTTAAATTTAACATTTCCACCGGTTTCCAAAACATTAACAAAGGGAAAAATTTACGGCAACTTAGCGTATCTTAAAATCTATATCAACTGAATGGACCTTAAATAATTAACAATATAATTAGAAATGTTGGCCCTGGGATATCCAAACTACTTACATGGCATGATATGCATTCAATTTACACTAAAATCACGTTATATACCCTCAGTGAACTCTCGAATAATCGAGTTAAACTCAGTGGTTCACGCATTGTTGACACTCGTGGTTGCCTTTCTATGCTGACCATGTTCCAGCGGCAATATCATTCAAGTTAGTAAACTCGTTCCCTCGTATTCCTTGAGGTGATGAAGTTCTTTTCGGGTACACCCTTATTAGAAGAGAGTTTTTAAACACACAACATCCCTCCTGCCAATCTTCGAACGCAGGCCTCCGAGGACGACCGATAGTTACACTACGAAGGTGGACCTCATTTCAGATAAGGGTATACTCTGATTCCTGTGTTTATTTTTATATACGTTTATATACGAGGTTAAGTAAAAGTAAAAAGACAACAGTGATTTAATGTAACAACAAACGTACAGTATATTTTCTCTATTATATAAAGCCAGAAGGCTAGCTGACTGACCCACTCACTGACATAAAAGTTTACCCACGTCCATATCAGCTAGAAAGTTCAATTTTACATTTTTACCCCTCCCCCAAGCAAAATGGCTGACTCAAACTTCCATGTGCGCTAGAGAATTTAAAATTGACCTACAACTGACGGAGAAATTTCAAAACGTGCCAAAGTTTAACTTTTTCCTCCGAAAAATATCGAAATGTGGAGGCAATTATCATGACGGTGCAGACCATCGTTTCGAGGTATTTTGTGGCTAAATGGTAATTCGTATCACAAAACGGACAACACACTCGGCACCCATCATGAAGAGATCTACAACTTAGTCCTATGACTTTGTCAATTCTCGAATCCGTATGCCTTTGATAGAGCTGCATTTTCCAATTTTACGTCAATTTTGTACATTTTTCATTATTAATTTTATTGTTTGGCACACTTATAAGACTGATGGAACCATGAAATTCGGCAGACTCATTGGTACATCCATGGGCCATATGCAAGCCAGATTGCATGATTTTAGCTGCGTGTAAGTATAGAGAAACGAAAGTGATATGTGGAAACTGTACTCGTATTTCAGCCTAATCTAAGTTTCTAAATGAATATAAAGTGTACCTGATAGAGGTACGACAAAACGTTAAAGAACCAAAATTTTATATCGTTTTATTCTCGGTACGCCTTCCAAGTTTCAAGACTGTAGCTGTCCATTAGGTGAGGAAAGTAATTTCTCAACTAGTGAAAAATGTACAAAATGTGCCCCATGTCGAAATTTTTACCTCTGTCTATGCTATAAATCGCCAATATAGAGAAAATGTCATAGGACCAAACACGTAGACTGCTAAAAGAGACGTCCGGTGGCACAATCCGTTTGTCGATACGACGTACCGTTTCGCTACAGTAATTTTTTAAATGACCACTTCCAATGAAAAGCGAGTTTATAAATGTCTGTTTGCACTCAACAGCACAAACACTATCTGGCAAAGAAATATTTCATTTTATAAGTTCTCGGAACGCGAGGATATTCGTAAACTGTGGATCGCTGGTGGCCGAAGAAATGACACTTGGAATCGTATCGTCTGCCATTATGTTCAACCTATTTCAAACGAGCCTATTTTTGTACGTTTCAGTGTACGCCATCGAATGCCATGAGCAATCCAGACCAGAAAGATGTAATTTCTTAAAAGTAGTACCATACCCGATGACGGGTACGTTCCATGTGGCTTTATTTTACATTCCTTTGCGTTTTAATGCTGAAAACATTTCTTTGCAAAGTAGAGGTCCCCATACTATGGAAAACGTAAAATTAAGCAATTTCCAAAATTGTGTCAATTGTTGAAAGGCTAAAGGACCAAGCAAGGATTCAAATTGTGAGTTTGGATAACTGTATCAAACTAAAAAACAAATTTCGAAAATCACTTTCGAACTAAACGCAGTTCTAGAAAAAACAGCCTAAAATCGCTTGTTTCTTTATTCGCTTCCTTTTTTATTCAAATCTTAGCCAAATTAACTTGAGTTGGTTCAAAACCCTCAGGCAATTTTTAATTTTTTTAAAACAAAATGTCCACACCGAATATAGTTATATACTTATAACAGCTTAAGGGCGCTCGTAGTAGTGCTTAAGTGAAACAATGCATAGACTCACATTAGTGCTCGTAGTGCTGCTTAAGTGAAACAATGCATAGACTCACATTAGCGCTCGTAGTGGTGCTTAAGTGAAACAATGCATAGACTCACATTAGCGCTCTGTAGTGGTACTTAAGTGAAACAATGCATTGACTCACATTAGCGCTCGTAGTGGTGCTTATGTGAAACAATGCATAGACTCACATTAGCGCTCTGTAGTGGTACTTACGTGAAACAATGCATTGACTCACATTAGCGCTCGTAGTGGTGCTTATGTGAAACAATGCATAGACTTACAATAGCGCTCTGTAGTGGTGGTTAAGTGAAACAATGCATAGACTCACATTAGCGCTCGTAGTGGCAGAAAAAACTAGTAATCTAATCGACCGGATAACGATGATTAAGAAAAGGATTGTAATTTTTGGGAATAAATAAAGAATATATTCTCATACTTTTTATATTTTATTTACATAAAATTCGTAGCTCATATCCATAGGTTGTTTTCAACATTGAGCTGCTTGCCTAAAGGGCTAGAACTGTATATGTTTCCACGACTTTCTCAGGGTGGAAGTAGCTCCTTTTGGACAGGTACTCCTCAATTATTGATACAAAAGAATAAATAATTTGTTTCTGGTTTAAACTATTAACGCTGTTATATTTTACATCACTGATATAACTTAGTACATTATGCATGTGAAACGCGGTAGTAGTCTGGAGTTTCCAACGTCTTTCCGCTCTGGCTACCACTGGCATCTCGATCTCCGGCTGACGTCAGCGGATCGGATTGAGTAGCCAGGTAGTGAGCGCTGCGTCATCCCGTAGTGACAGCAATCTGCTCTTACTTTCACACACACGGCCCCGTGAAATTACCTCTACAGGCCTGCATCCGCTCTTGTATGAATGAGAAAGACCGTCAGAGAAGCATAGAGAAACCGTAAGCTACTGTCTTCCGCGGAAAACTTTATTTCTTAAGATCAGCGAACCATCTCAGTCCTTCAAAAACCAGTGAAAATTCATAACTGAACGTCCCAGAATGCATAACAATATGGCATAAGGAAGCCGAAGTTCAATTGTTCAATTCGGAAGACTTCCTTACTACTTTGAATGTCGATTTGTCCCCGGGTTTGAGTACTATATTCAAGTAGATATTCGAAGGGAAGGTTAATTCAACTTAGTACCGGCGACTGGGAATTCGAAGTGGGAGGGCAAAAAAATATACAGACAACATAAAGTGGCCGGGTTTGTGAGATGTAGCGGCCGTGGTGGGGAGGGAGGGCGGGGAGGGGTGTATAAACATCAAACCTGAAGAAAAGGCTACAAAATGGAAGGTTTTTTTAATGCTCTCTAAGCGAATTTCGACACAGAGGTAAAGGTTGGCACTTTACCCACTTAAGTGCGGTAAAAATAGTTCTTGTTTGGAGATGTTGATTCGGTACTATACATAAAACTTTCACCAAAGGAACAATATTACTCATGTATTACAATTAAATAGAAGTATGGCGTGATTATACAATTAACATCTTTTAGTATTTGACTACACACTAAGAAACTAACAGGCACTAAAGACACTGCCACCGGGCGAGTTCGCCGTACAGTTAGGAGCGCGCAGCTGTGAGCTTGCATCCGGGAGATAGTGGGTTCGAATCCCACTGTCCGCAGCCCTGAAGACGGTTTTCCGTGGTTTCCAATTTTCACACCAGGCAAATGCTGGGGCTGCACCTTAAAGGCCATGGCCACTTCCTTTCCATTCCTAGGCCTTTCCCATCGTCGCCATAAGACCTATCTGTATCTGTGACGCAAAAAAAAAAAAAAAAAAAAAGACACTGCCAGACTGAGGAATGGGCGCGGCAAGTGTGTGAATCATACCTCAGTGGCCACGAAGTAGGCAAAAAATGTACTCCTGCTACCCTTCCTCGCAGCACATAAGTTTCCAATGCGACGAACGACATTAAAAAAGTTTCAGAACTCCACGCGTAGTCCTTCAAAGAACAAGTCCAGCAAAGACGTAGGAACATAATGGATTGTAAACGTCATTAAATAAGAACAACTGCAGTGGAGATTTAATACACACTGTCTACGAAAGAAAATGGATTTTGCATTCAGTTTATGGTTTGTGACTTACGGGAAGGAAGTCGACATAATTGTTGACGAGGAAGAATACGAAGTAAATGTATATTTATTTATTTATTTATTTATTTATTTATTTATTTATTTATTTATTTATTCTTCTTTTCGTTTCAACCATCTATGGGCTGCGACTACGCAACATTTATTGCTTTCCCAAGTTCTTTCTCCTTCCTCTTTCGCCAGTATTCGTTCATCCGTTGGCTTGCTCGTGCTCGTTCTTCTGCCGAGAATACTCTATTCTTCCTCGTTTTCTCATCAGCTAGGTCCTTTAACTTCGCAACTCTCTGCCTGAAGATTTTTCTGCTTGTTATATCTTCTGCCCGTGATCCCACATTTTTCTAAATCTCGGTGGACATCTTTTACCCATTGGACTTGTGTCTTCCTGTTCTTCTGGAAGGTGGGGATCCTGTCGGCGAGTCTCTCTGATTCCATCCTTTTCATATGTCCGTAGAACGTCATTCTCCTCTTTTTCATTGTGGTGGTTGTGTTTTCAAACTGTTGGTATAGTTCTTGGTTTGGTCCCATGCGAAACGTAAACTTGTCTGATGATTTTCTGGGTCCAAGAATCTTTCTAAGGAACCTCCTTTCATTCTTTTCCAAATCTGAGAGTCCCTCCGTGGCTACTGTCTCAGCTGCGTATAAACATTCAGGTTTGACTATCGTGCTGTAGTGCTTGAATTTGGCCTGGTAGGAGAGTGACTTAGATTTATATGTGTTTTGACATAATCTAAATACAGTTTCCATCTTTCTTGTACGTTCCTGAATTGCTGCTTTTTCATTTATGTTTGGAGTCAAAATCTCTCCTAGGTAGGCTACTTGAATTTTGTAGCTCCTTTGATGTCACCGTACTTGGTCCTCACTGTCCAGGTTGGGTCAGTGGTATTTATGTTCATCTACTCCGTCTTCTCAAAAGATATTTGCAATCCCGTTTTCTCTGCTGTTTTCTTGAGGACTTCAATCTTCTTAGTTGCAAATTCTCTGAAAAAAAGACTATATCATCTGCAAATGCGAGGCATTCAAATTTAAGCTCATTTCTCTTGTGACGTAATCTAATGCCATTTGTAAAGTTGAACTTGCTCGTTTCTTTTTGCCTTTTTATTTATTTATTTATTTATTTATTTATTTATTTATTTATTTATTTATTTATTTATTTATTTATCGCACACTAGAGGACTTAGTGCTCCCATTACAGTGGCAACTACGTCATATAAACTACAATTAACATGGTGGTGCTTATATCTAAACTATATTAATATGGTGAAAAAACACGCAACAAAGTAAAATGACAAAATAAATGAAGCAATTCACGTACAAGCATAATATTAGAGAAGTCCATCTTACAATTTCCCCTATATTAATGACTTCATACAATAGCGCAATGAAGTTCAGTTAGAAACTCGCGCATAGGCAGACTGAAGTCAAGGCCATTATTTTTCTGAATGGCACTGTTGAAGATACTACTGAGTCTGTTCATCGGCGAGTTATCATGGGCACAAGTCCTGGTTTTTCATTTTAAAATGTTATGTTATTTCTGGAATTAAAGCGACGTACATGGAAATTTAAGACAGACAGTAATTCAGGATTATCAATGGCACAGTTTACAATTTTAAAAAGAAATTTTATTGCATCCTTCTGTCTGCGAATTTCTAAAATCTCCATTCTGATTTTTTTTTTTTTTTTTGCCAGTGGCTTTACATCGCACCGACACAGGCAGATCTTATGGCGACGATGGGATGGAAAAGGACTGGTGTGAAAAATGGGAAACCACGGAAAACCATCTTCAGGGCTGCCGGCAGTGGGGCTTGGACCCACTATCTCTCGGATACAAGCTCACAGCCGCACGCCCCCGACCGCACGGGCTAGTTTCTTTCCTGTCACAAGGTCATGTAAAAAAAAAAAATCTTCTTTACGTCGCACCAATAGAGAAAGGTCTTATGGCGACGATGCGATAGTAAAAGGCTAAGATTGGGAAGGAAGCAACTATGGTCTTAATAAAGTTACATCCCAGCATTTGCCTGGTGTGAAAATGGAAAACCACGAAAAATCATCTTCAGGGCTGCCGGCAGTAGAATTCGAACCCACTGTCTAGCGAATACAAACTGATAACGTCGATTTTTTAATTACCTGGCGGATACTGAAAATATTATCTTGACAGTCCCTCTATGGTCTGAAGCGACACTGGTTTTCATCCAAGTTGCTCTCAACCACTAATCGCACCCTGCCTGACATACTGATCAATGAGATAGATATATCTCGATACCTGGTGCGAACTTTCCTGTTACCTTGCTTACGCGCAATTACTTCCTTTGTCCAATCAGAAGGTATTTTACTGCTAATATTCCATACTAATCTTATTACTCTATGAAGACATTTCATCCCTACCACCATTCCAGGTGTAATTTCATCCATTTCTGCAGCCTTATGACAATGGAGTTCATTTACCATCCTTTCCACTTCCTCAAGCATAATTTCACCATCATCATTGTCCTCCTGCCCTTGAGTTCGGTTGTTCGCAACGACACTAGCAAAAAATTCCTTTCACGTTGAGAAGATTTTCAAAATATTCCTTCTACCTACCCAGTGATTCCCTGGTATCTATTCCGGATAAAATTCCGAAACACATCCCATCATCTCTTTAAATGTACTGCAATTGAAGGGACGTTATACAAATAATAATAATAATAATAATAATAATAATAATAATAATAATAATAATAATAATAATAATAATAATAATAATAATAATAATAATAATAATAATAATAATAATAATAATGAAATGATCATTTAAGTTAATATCTAAGAAAGAGCGAGAGAGAGTACAGCCGAACCCGTTTATAGCGACATCGCTTATAACGACATCGCTTATAACGACGTATTGGATATAACGGCGAAACCTAACGGTCCCGTATAAATCCTATATAGGCCTAAACACTGTATTTTAAAATATCGCATATTACGACGTATAGTATAAAACGACGTATTTTCATCACATTTTCGGAGACATATATCGGTTATAGCGTCCAATGTTGATTTTTGTTTGTTAAGTATTTGTAGATTGCTAACAACAATGTAACGCTTATTATTGTAGACTTCAAATGTTGGTTAAATAGTCAAGGCAAGCATCGCTGTGAAGATGACGCAAAAGAAAAGTAAAATGCTTAATACTGAAGAAGAGTCACACATTATATAGCGCTTAGAAAATAGGGAAACAAATGTCAGCATCGAGAATGAATTGTATCACACTGACTGATTTCTACAATTTGTAAGGACAGAGAGAAAATACAGTCAGAATATGAGACCACTTTGAGGCTGTGTGATGAAGTGAGTTCAATACATAGAAAAGAAAGCTTGACAGAGGTGTTTGGCAGCTAGGTGCGACTGAGTGTACTGTAAACATTATCTTTATGCAGCTGGAAGCAAATGAACCCTGCACTAGCTGTCACAGCCGTTGCGATGATATTTACTTCCGGGCTATTTACACCGTTCCATGAAATATGACCTTACATTCCGCTTGGCTAAATGTGTACAGAGGAGCCTGGAAAATATAACTCGTCCCTGACCTGCATCAGTGAACGATGTACTGCGCTATGAGACCACAAGTGCAGCGAATTTATAGCGCATAAATCGCCGCAAACAACACATGAAAAATAATGGATACCATAAAAATTAACCTAACTTGAGGGATGAACTGCAGGTTCTCCATTCAGAAGCTACTGATGTGCAATCAACTTATTCTGAAGCAAATGTCCTATTGTTCTTACTTCTTTGTCACCTTCTTATGAGAAACCTGTCCCAGTTCGATGAGGCTAAATCACAGTACTGTTAACACCGTTGTAAGTGCCACACACAGGGCCGTATTTACTCATGGGTAAATCACAATACTGTTGACAACGTTGTAAGTGTCACACACAGGGTCGTATTTACTCATGGGGCATGGGTAAATCACAATACTGTTGACAACGTTGTAAGTGCCACACACAGCGCCGTATTTACTCATGGGTCATGGGTGAATCACAGTACTGTTGACAACGTTGTAAGTGTCACACACAGGGCCGTATTTACTCATGAGTCATGGGTAAATCACAATACTGTTGACAACGTTGTAAGTGCCACACACAGGGCCGTATTTACTCATGGGTCATGGGTGAACCAAGTACTGTTGACACCGTTGTAAGTGCCACACACAGGGCCGTATACTGTTGACAGCGTTGTAAGTAGCACACACAGGGCCGTATTTACTCGTGGGTCATGGGTAAATCACAATACTGTTGACACTGTTGTAAGTGCCACACACAGGCTGATATTTACTCATGGGTTATGGGTAAATCACACGTGCCAAACACAGGGCAGTATTTACTCATGGGTCATGGGCAAATCACAATACTGTTGACATCGTCACACACAGGGCGGTATTTACTTATGGGTCATGGCCTGGAATGACAATTGATTTTTTTGGGGACGGCAATTTTTTGTCAAATCTAGATTCTTTATCATGCGCTCATGACACGAACTTTTATTTTAGTTTTTTCAGAGAATGGTCAACAAATTAAACAACATGTGAACTTCAAATAAGTACTGATATTTGTTGTCAGACCTGACTATTGTCCCGTCACATGCATCGCCGAATTTATGCTTGTAACTTCCTTACTGTTAGAGCGAAGATCATATTACTTCAAAGAATCAACTCTTACGCATTTTTTTCGACAAAAGGGTTTGAAATGTTTAGCTATTATGTGGATGTAAGTTTGCGTTTGTACCTGTGCACTGTTGTAACCAATCAGCCGACTGCTCAGCTTCTTCACTGCAACGAATCGAAACATATACTATACTTTCCTCTTTCTAAGGAAAGCTTACTTCTCTTCTATTCACTGGGAGTGAAATTTTACAATACATACATTATTATGATGTGATTGATGCCATTGCCAAACGCAAAGAAACGACAGCTTAATTGACTTTTAGCTTTTGGTCGTGTTATTTGAGGACACAACCAGACTTCGGGCTGAAGACTTAACATACATGGAGATATTTTTCAACAAAGAATTAAATACTGCATGCATTTAAAAAAACTTATCTGGACTTCAATGAGTAAACAGTAGCTGTAGTAGCAGCCACTTCGTAGGCTTAGATGTAATATACTGTTCATTCTCTTCCTCTGACAAGTAGTCCAGCTCGTTCTGCGATGAGATAACAGACGTGAGTGGGAAGTACGAAATTCCGATCCTGTCCGCCTCTAATCTCCATCTGACAGCGACGAAGGTTTCTTTTCGGCTGCTCTAGATGGAAACTCACTCCCGCTGCGAGGGAATTCTAAAGACCGTGCAAACGTGCATTAAGCCTATGGCGAGCGAACATTGATTCACGTCACCGTGGCACGGACCGTGTTGAATACAAATAAAATTGTTCAGAGGATGAACGCGGTTGCCTGTTTGAGAAATGGGGCGAAATAAAGCAACACGACTCAATACAAGAAGCTCCACTAATGGTCCATGTATCTGTGATGCACTATTAATCACCGCATTGAACCCTCGCTTTACCATGCATGGCTGCGAGTTACTTCTCTACTGCCTTTCGGAGCCCAAAGTCATTCACAAATTAACACGTTGCTGCAACACTTTCACAACTAATCTGGCGCCACTCTTTTTATCAACACTTCGCACAACTGTTTGGGAATCCTATGTGCACAATAGGTTTCAATTTCCCATACAAAGAGCTATATATATTTCTCTTCCAGTACTCCTAATTAACCAGTTTATTTTACTAAAACTATTCCAGGTTTGGGATATTGGGATATTTTGGAGATAATAATAATAATAATAATAATAATAATAATAATAATAATAATAATAATAATAATAATAATAATAATAATAATAATCGTATGGCCTCAGCTACCTCAGCAGACATTTCAAATTGACGCCATCTTGCTGTCTGCTCGTCAGTTTCGAAGTTCCGTTTTACTCTAGGCCGACTAGATGGCAGACAGAGTAAACAAAAACTCTCTGCGATGAGAGACGCCCAGTCTGTGGCTGAGATTTAATGAATTTTGTCGGGTAACACCAAATGTGTCACCAGAGATCTTTTACATGCCGACATCGTACGACATGGAGTGTCGAATGGACTTTTTTCCGCCCTCCAAAACTCCGACTGCCTCTGCTGGGTTTGAACCCAGTATCTTGGGATCCGGAGGCGGGCAATCTACCACTAATCCACAGAGGCAGCTAATTTGACGTTATCCAAGCCAGTAAAGTGAACGCAGAAGAAACCAAATTTCAAATCAGCCGCCAGCCGATGAAGATTCGATGAAATGATAAAAAACGGATACTCTAATAATAATAATAATAATAATAATAATAATAATAATAATAATAATAATAATAATATTATTATTACCTTTACGTTCCGCTATCTACTTTTACGGTTTTCGAAGACGCCGAGGTGCCGGAATTTAGTTCCGCAGCTGTGAGCTTGCATCCGGGAGATAGTAGGTTCGAATCCCACAATCATAATCAGAATTAGATTCCATCCTGGTAGCTTCCGCAATCGTCTATTTCGTATTCATGTTATCGACACACCATATTGTACCTGTGACAGAGTGTTGTTGAAGAATCCAGAACATACATATTTTTTTTCACTGCAACCGTTTTACTTCCCAGTACCAAACACTTCTAAAGGCAATGGTCGAGTTACACTGACCGCTACCAACCAGAATGTCAACTTTGTTCTCTACAAGGTGCGCTGCAGTGCACTCCGCTCTACAGAAATATTTGAAGAATACTGGCCTCTGTTTATAACACACTTCATGAACATTTCTCACATTACCTCGTCAACAACAAGAACTCACCGTGTACATTTTATGTATTATTATGTATTTTTAATGTTCAGTTTCAGTGTATGTTCTTTCTTTCTTAATCTGTTTACCTTCCAGGGTTGGTTTTTCCCTCGGACTCAGCGAGGAATCCCACCTCTACCGCCTCAAGGGCAGTGTCCTGGAACGTCAGATATTGGGTCGGAGGATACAACTGGGGAGAATGACCAGTACCTCGCCCAGGCGGCCTCACCTGCATTGCTGAACAAGGGCCTTGGTGGGGGATGGGAAGATTAGAAGAGATAAGCAAGGAAGAGGGAAGGATATGGCCGTGGCCTTAAATAGGTACCATCCCGGCATTTGCCTGCAGAAGTGGGAAACCACGAAAAACCACTTCCAGGATGGCTGAGGTGGGAATCGAACCCACCTCTACTCACTTGACCTCCCGAGGCTGAGTGGACCACGTTCCAGCCATCGTACTACTTTTCAAACTTCGTGGCAGAGCTGGGAATCGAACCCGGGCCTCCGGGAGTGACAGCTAATCACACTAGCTACTACACCACAGAGGCGGACTAGTAGTAAGCTCAACCTATAGTATTGCAAGCCGTCGTGGTAAGCACTAGAAATACTGAACTTGTGTGTGAATTTGTTTATGATGATACTGGATTTAGAATGTTGAACTATAGAGCGTTCCAACCTTAAATTGCAGTACAGCGTAGATGGAGCGCGCTGTTGCGAAATCGACACGTGAAGATCACGCTCGAGTGTGACCCAAACAGGGCGTCACAGTTCCACATTTTTCGTTTGTAATTTTGTAATTTTAAGTTCATTCATTCATAAATTAATATTTGTAGGATGGTAAAATAAATACAACATACCTTAATCACTGGCGTTGCTCTCAGACATTGGACGTACACCTTCTATCATTTCTGCAAGGCCTGATGTTCCCGCTTTGGATGAAACAGGTTCGAGAGGTGAACTTGAGGATGATCCGGACGATGAAGAAAGTCGTATTAAAAACTTTTCATCGTCGACATCGTCCTGTAATTCGTCTGCTTTCCACAAAACTCTTTCATTTTTCTTTAATTCGTTCACGTAATTTACCCAATTGTCTTATGTTTTTATGGCATAAACATTTTAGTTCAGCATTTGGAACAAAACCATGTTCATTATCCGCGTGGACTAAGGCAGATCACGGTCCTCAGCTTTTCGGTGGCCTAAGTCTCGAACTCACCCCTTCAAAAGCGGCCTGCCGTGCACTTTTCACTGTCGTATCCTACCATTCTCTTGTCACTGTCTGCCCAATATTTACCCACGATTCATCTGTGTAAATTATAGCTTTATTTTGTGCCCTCAAACGTTTTATCTCCCTGAGATATCTGTGCCTCCAATTAATAATTTCATCGGTTTCAATGAAAGCTGCTTTATTACCCCGTCTTAAATAACGGAAGCCTATATCACGTAAGCAGCGATACAACGTAGTTTTGGAAAATCGTGGCAAAGAAGCAAAGAATCTTCTCCATTTACGCGACTCAAAATCACGTTCAATGTCGGTGGTATGTTAGCAAATAAAAGAGAGTGAACCGCCCGACGCATCCACTTCTAACAATTTCATCATATTTAATTTTTCTGTCGTCCTTCTCTCTCTTTCTTTTTTTTTTTTTTTTTTTGAGAGTTCGCAAAGGACCATGTGTGTGTTCCTTCCTTATAGCATAGATTGTTCTTTCGGAACAACCTGTAGCTTTAGCTGTTTCACTGATTGCGCTGCTCAAATTCATAGTCTTTAAAAAATAATCCAGGACACTCATAATATTGCGTTCTTTTCCCCTGAATTTACCTACGGAACGTTTCTTTTTAATTTGACGGTCCATTACACATCCTTCTGCACTTTTTCTTCGAACTAAGAACTGTACATACGAGCACGAACTGACAATTACACATACTACACAAACACAATCCACTTGTCCTCAAGAATTATACATTTATCACTGATCTTGTCCGGCTCCATGGCTAAATGGTTAGCGTGCTGGCCTTTGGTCCAGAAGGCCCCGGGTTCGATTCCTGGCCGGGTCGGGGATTTTAACCTTCATTGGTTAATTCCAGTGGCTCGGGGGCTGGGTGTGTGTGTGCCGTCTTCAGCATTAGAATTCATCACAGGTAGGGGCCCCATTCTTATAGACGCGCAGGTCGCCTATGCGGCGTCAACATTGGAAAGACCTGCACTCGGCCTTTTCGGAGGCCACACGCCATTAAATATTATATATATCACTGATCTTTATTTAATCAGTCTTATAACACTGATTAAATGAACATCATTGCACACGGCTGCCAGTATATTTAAAAGCTCAGCCAGCCGAGTCACTCGTGAAACGTAAACAAACGAGACGTTCTCCCTGTCATAAATTAAGAGATAACGAGATAGGGACTTGAGGTATGCTTTAAATATAACTTCCATATTCGAAGAGCGTTTGCTTTGCTTTAATCACGCCATGATCCTACTGCACATTTTCTTCGAAATTAGATCCCCACGCACGAGCACGAACTCACGAACCACACACACGAAATACACTTTCCCTCAAGAATTGTGCATATGTCACTGATATGTATTTAATCACTATTATACATACTACTGACGAAATGAGCACTGCACTGCATGCGACTGTCTGGAAATGTTAAAAGCGCATGTTTGGGAGATCACTATCGATACTTCAGCCAGCCAGCCAGACAGCCGAGTCACGCGCGAAACCAAAATTCAAGGAGATATTCTTCCTGTCACACATTAATAACTAAGCAAGACAGGAACTTCGGGATTGTTTTAAAAATAACTTCCATATCTGAAGACCATTTGCCTCGCTTTGACCCCCCATGCAAATTCAATAGGAAAGACGCTGGCCAGCGACTGACTTTTTCGTGCCTACACATAAAATTCCCTGAACATGACTGAAAATAAACGCATATACTGCATTTTGTTATCATTTAAATTTAAAAATAAATTTATCTACATCGAGCTGAAATGTTCCTTTACCAGCAGTGAAAAAATTAGGAAAATAATGAATATAAAGTAGGAGTTATGGCATGATAAGTTCTATGCAATGAAGATTTTGCATTTGGCGAAACTTTCCATTATATTACCATTTTCACACTAAATTATTTTTTTACATTTTTTTGTTAACGGCATCAAATGCGCCTTGAAATTCTGTACATAACACGATATTCACCCATTTTAATCGATAACATTCTGATTCACGGATATTTGGCAAACCCGCTGCATTAGAGTAGGACAGCGCTACCCGCAAAACATGGGAGAAGGAAAGAGACGGAATTATCCCATTACTGCTGTACTGCAATTTAAGGTTGGAACGCTCTATAGTAGTATTTCTTGTAATACTTTCTCTCCATGGCATTGCTTGTTGTACTCTTGTTGTTGTTGTTGGGTAATTATGTTTTAACTTGATTATCACACGACTGTAAGTGACCATTGCCATCAGGATATTTTCCAACTGCGATCTATCTGTTAATAATAATAGTAATAATAATAATAATAATAATAATAATTGGGGGAGAACAAGAAGAAGAAGAAGAAGAAGAAGCAGAACGAAGATGCCGGATTTTATACATGATAATTCTTATTTAAGGGCTTCCCCCGTGAAATATACTTTTGAAATTAATTTAGTTAACGCGGATGAATACGACATTAATTCTTTTAATATATGTTATAACTGTTAAATAAATAAATGAATAAAAATAAATAAGCATTGTTTTCGTAACTCGGGGGGCCGAGGGGGGCAGTAAAAGGAGAACTACATCCCGTGGATGTATTCGAACTCTCATTTACACGGTGCTGATAGAAAGTAAGAGAAGTTCTAAGCTCAGAAAAGATGGGAGTGGCAGTTTAAGGTGGCTTTTAACGACAGTGCAGTGGAAAAATGGTGATGATGATGCTTGTTGTTTAAAGGAGCCTAACAGATAGGTCATCGGACCCTATCGCTCGAGGTGCAGCGAAATAAAAATTAAAACTTCAAAATGTATCCACTGACTAGAATCTAAAACGACTGATCATGAAAAGGTGATCGTGAAACAAAATAAGTGGGTCAAATTCACATTGCCTTAATTACTGAGCTGATACTTATTATCTAAAGGGTTCCAACATCCAGGTCACCAGCCCCTCACAATGGTGCCAACCACTAGTAAAGCAGAACCATGGTGTTTCTCCTACCGTGGTACTAATCACAGGTAATGTAGACCCATGGTATATCACACACAATGGCAACACTCACAGGTAACACAAATCGATGGTGTTTCGCATGCAAGGGCACTACTCACAAGCAACACAGACCCATGGTGTTCTCCATATGATGGTACTACCCCCATAGTAATCCTTCCCCGTTGTTGTTACTAATCACAGAACCAGGTGGAGGCCGTAGCGGTTCGAGTTCCTTAGGTAATAGTGATTACTGCTCTAAAAGGGAGCACAACCAGGCACACGTAGTAGTACTAATCGCAAGTAAAGTCGAGCCATGGTTTCATCGCGTAACGCAGGTCGACCAATGTTCTTCCGCACGTAGTGGTGCCAATCACAAGTAGTCTCATGGTGATAATGTCATTATCCCTTGGTCGCCTCTTTTAGCCTCCTATTACGATAGGCAGGGGATGCCGTGGGTGTATTCTTCGTCTGTAGCCCCCACCCACAGGGGGTACGGTGGAGAAAACGTCCTATGCTTTGCATGCTTTAAAAAGGTTAGCGTTAGGAAATAATAGTGGAAGTTCAAATGAGCTCTGAACTACATTTTACCAAAGGTGACTCACCCCAGTACTGTGAGCCCGAAATATGAAAGAAAGCAGTTTTGTTTATGAACGAATAATCTATCGACTTACGATGCATGCACGTAATTCTTGAATTATGAGGATTCATATTCTGACGGCTAAACACATTTCGAGGAACGTTTCCTAGTAGTAGACCCGCAAGTATGCGATTCTTGGATTACGAAGGTCAATATTCTGACGGGTAAACAAATAAAAAAAGTGTCTTATTTCGAGGAACGTTTCCTGGTAGTAGGCTACTATGGTACACATTTTTGCCGTAAAGCATGTAGTAAGTAGCGATATCGAACCAGTTTATCGAGAGCTTGCTTCATAAACATGCTCCTGTAGCCGCCATTAATTATATTCTGCGGTAGTTATTACTTTTTACACCATCCGCTAACAGCGACCGCATAGTGCATTCTTTTACAGTTATTCACCGCCTCCCTTTCATGGAAGACATCGGACAAAGGACACTACAGTAATATAGATCCTCGGCTAGTGATGGGATAATCAAATAACCTACATACGATGATTTAAATAATCGAATAATAATCGAATAATCGAATAATCGAATTAGTTTCAAATATCATTCAGTTGTATTGCATAGAATATTACGTTGCGTCATGAATCAATTTCTCGACTTAAGCGTGACGGATGGATAAAAAATCAATGAAATAAGCGAATAGATGAACTCTTATGAAAAATAGAATGACGTCCTTTTCCAAACGTATATCCAAATTTTGAAACTATATGAGTCAATTAACTGTTTTAATAACATCACTTTACATTCGAATGAATAATCGAAAAATAATCGAATGAGAAATATAATCGAATAAAATGAAATAATCGAGAAAATAATCGAATGTAAAAATTCATTATTCGATTGCCTCATTGATTCGAATGAATAATACAAAAATAATCGAATGAGAAATATAATCGAATAACATGAAATAATCGAATGGAAAAATTCATTATTCGATTGCCTCATTGATTCGAATGAATAATCGAAAAAAAATCGAATGAGAAATAGAATAGAATAATCAAATAAAATTGAAATAACCGAAAAAAAATATTCGAATGGAAAATTTCATTATTCGATTGCCTCATTGATTCGAATGGACTTTCGGATGGATAATCAGAAAAAATGGAAAAATAATCGTATGGAAAGATATCACTATTCGATTGCCTCATTCATTCGAAAGAATAATCGAAAATAATCGAATGAGAAATATAATCGAATAAAATGAAATAATGGAAAAAATAATCGAATGGAAAAATTCATTATTCGATTGCCTCACTGATTCGAAATGAAAATTTTATTGCCAATTCAAAACACCAAACTTCTGCCCTTTTAACAAGTATAGGAAAATATTTCAAGTCACAAAAGTTCTAACAGCATTTATTTGTTTCCTATGAACTTGATAACAAGCATTCTATTTTAAATACCGGTACTTGAAGCTTATGAGCTGAAAATATGCATAACAAAGCTATTATTCCCCTAATTTCCATAATTTTCAGCAGGTTCTCTAGTAGTTGCCTCTTCACTGATGAGAACAGGACTCTACTGCTACTACTAAAAATGTTTTCATTCCTCTTAGACGGTGACGCCGTCTCTCACGCCGGGAGATCTGTTACGGTGAAGATGCTCGGGGAAGGTGAGGGGGTTGGCGGCCGTGGCCTATACTAGGAACTGTCCCGGGATTCGCCTTAGTGCAGGAAAATGGAAAACCATTCTCAGGACAGACGACGGTTGGGACCATTCCTGAGGTCCAGCCTTGCCCCGTCTCCCGAATGCAAAGGCGTAGAGCCACGGTAGAACCGTGGCCACCCCTCCTCTGCTCGACTGGCCGGTCAGAATGCAGAGCTGTCGGACCACGGACCAGCCGTGGCCACTTATAGGCCGAGACCCACTCCCACAGGTCTCTGCAGTATGTCTTTATAAAATTGCTGGTGACTGTCTTCCACATATTGGATAATTTTGTGAAGGTCCTCTATTGTTTATTTTTTAAGGGTACCTTACCAGTAGGATAGCTTACTTTAAACGGTAGTTCTACATCTCTTCTTAGGCCAACATTTAATGTATCCATCTAGAGCTGTATTGGCCCCTATTTTCTTTCCAGAGGAGCTTGCGTAAGCTTCTGCTTTCAGCCCAGCTTCTTTTATAATATTTCTCTTACATGTTTGAGGATTGGCATTCCTTTTTCCTCTGGGAGACCATCCACCTTCAGCTAAAGAACTCATAATTCTGAATGTTTATTTCTTATGCCTGCAATCCACAGCAATGCCAATACCACTGAGAACAATAATTAAGTACAATCAACAATACGTAGCGCCAACTCCACCATAGAAGAAATATGTTTAAAGAGCAGATGGCCTGGACACCTGCCCTTTGAACAAAATATTGAGAAAAGAGTTGTATTTTAAATGAACTTAGAAGTAAGGTTACAGGGCAAGTTGGCCGTGCGGTTAGGGGCACACAGCTGTGAGCTTGTATTCGGGATATAGTGAGCTCGAACCCCACTGTCGGCAGCCCTGAAGATGGTTTTCCGCTATTTCCCATTTTCACACCAGGCAAATGCTGGGGCTGTACCATAATTAAGGCCACGGCCGCTTCCTTCCCACTCCTAGGCCTCTCCTATTCCATTGTCGCCATAAGAATTATCTGTGTCGGTGTAATGTAAAGCTAATAATAATAATAATAATAATAATAATAATAATAATAATAATAATAATAATAATAATAATAAGTTAGGTTATACTGCCTTTTCAACACAGAATGGTGTATCTAGTTCGCCTCTGTGGTGTAGTGGTTAGCGTGATTAGCTGCCACCCCCGGAGACCCGCGTTCGATTCCCGGCTCTGCCACGAAATTTGAAAAGTGGTGCGAGGGCTGGAACGGAGTCCACTCAGCCTCGGGAGGTCAACTGAGTAGAGGTGGGTTTGATTCCCACCTCAGCCATCCTGGAAGTGGTTTTCCGTGGTTTCCCACTTCTCCTCCAGGCAAATGCCGGGATGGTACCTCACTTAAGGCCACGGCCGCTTCCTTCCCTCTTCCTTGTCTATCCCTTCCAATCTTCTCATCCCTCCACAAGGCCCCTGTTCAGCATAGCAGGTGAAGCCGCCTGGGCGAGGTACTGGTCATTCTCCCCAGTTGTATCCCCCGACCAAGAGTCTGAAGCTCCAGGACACTGCACTTGAGGCGGTAGAGGTGGGATCCCTCGCTGAGCCCGAGGGGAAAACCGAACCTGGAGGGTAAACAGATGATGATGATGATGATGATGATGATGATGGTGTATCTACCCATCTAGTTTCATAATCAATGTAAAAGTAAAGAACAAAAAAAAAAAAAAATGTGACATCTGTCCTTTCAACAAATGCCAATTCATTTGTGTTTTCCACTGGGCTGATCTCTTTTAAAGAGCATTACAGCCCCAATTAATTATGTCGATAGTAATACAACAAAGAATTATCATAACAAACATTGTTTACAAAACTTGCTCACGGTTTTCACTGACTGGAAGTAAGTGCCAATTCACACCGTGTCAGTAGCAATACCACGTGCTATTTCTTTAAACATCTTGGACTAGTAGCCTAATACAAGTGTGCTACAGAAACCAGTTTTGTAACCTGGGGACGGAAGACGTATTAATACGAGGCTTGAAGCTGTCAAATAGCTCCAGTGGCTTAACGTCCCATTGCAAGACCTGTCTTCCGTACAGACTACCTCTCTGACAAGCGAAGGCGTGGCAAAAGCTGCTGTACTATAAAAAAACACAAGATTTAATTCACGACTCACATATTTTCATTCTAATAAATTTCATGTCTAACGATAATGAGGCATTCTCTCTTAAAAGAATATCATCGTATTGCCCTAGAAGACGAGGTATGCTATGACGGTTCTACGAGTGGAGTTACTTTCATGAACGTTGGTGAAACATCTCCCTTACTTCAAGTTTACTAAAACTTACAAGGAGAGGCCAGACCCTGCGGCCAATCTCTTTCAACGAGCTTCAATGTACCTGTCGGGGCACAATGAACAGTAACTCGTGTACGAAAGCTTTTCGTTTTCGAATAAAATGAGGTCAAAGGTCACGACGCAGGATCCGCTTCCGACAAAGTGGAGGTGACAGAATACTAAAAGGCGAACACATTTTACTTAAACATTCAGGTCCGCAACCTAATAAATTCCGAAAAGCTGATGAATCCCTGATTCCAATGCAATACGAGTACATACGTATTTGGAGAGTTACATCACAGTCAACGGGAGTGGTGGCATAGTGGTCACGGTAACTGTGTTCGAAACTCGAAGACGTGAGTTCGAGTTTCGTCGCACCTATATTTCTTGTACAAAATACATTAATATTTGAAAGAACATGAAGATAAAAATGGGAACAAAAATATTATACAAATTGCAGCACACTTTATTTCTTCCTCTTAATCTGCTTACACTCCAGGGTTGGTTTCTCCCTCGGACTCAGCGAGGGATCCCACCTCTACCGCCTCAAGGTTAGTGTCCTGGAGCTTCAGACTCTGGGTCGGGGGATACAACTGGGGAGGATGACCAGTACCTCGTCCAGGTGGCCTGACCTGCTATGCTGAAGATGGGAAGATTGGAAGGGATAGACAAGGAAAAGGGAAGGAAGCGGCTGTGGCCTTAAGTTAGGTACCATCCCGGCATTTGCCTGTAGGAGAAGTGGGAAACCACGGAAAACCACTTCCAGGATGGCTGAGGTGGGAATCGAACCCAACTCTACTCAATTGACCTCCCGAGGCTGAGTGGATCCCGTTCTAGCCGTCGTACCACGTTACAAATTTCGAGGCAGAGCCGGGAATCGAACCCGGGCCTCCGGGGGTGGCAGCTAATTACGCTAACCACTACACCACAGAGGCGCACCACATTTTATTTTCTACCTGAAATGAATATAGGTCTAAAGTTTCTCACAGTTACTGCTGGATCTCTCTCTCCCTCTCTCTCTCTCGATATATATATACAGTAAATACACTGACTGACAGAGCAAATGCAACACCAAGAAGGAGTGGTCAGAACTTTATGCCAATTGCAGGGTAGACTGACGTCACTGAGGTATGCTCATGATGTGAAATGCGCCGCTGTGCTGCGCACGTAGCGAACGATAAATGGGACACGGCGTTGGCGAATGGCCAACTTCGTACCGTGATTTCTCAGCCGACAGTCATTGTAGAACGTGTTGTCGTGTGCCACAGGACACGTGTATAGCTAAGAATGCCAGGCCGCCGTCAACGGAGGCATTTCCAGCAGACAGACGACTTTACGAGGGGTATGGTGATCGGGCTGAGAAGGGCAAGTTGGTCGCTTCGTCAAATCGCAGCCGATACCCATAGGGATGTGTCCACGGTGCAGCGCCTGTGGCGAAGATGGTTGGCGCAGGGACATGTGGCACGTGCGAGGGGTCCAGGCGCAGCCCGAGTGACGTCAGCACGCGAGGATCGGCGCATCCGCCGCCAAGCGGTGGCAGCCCCGCACGCCACGTCAACTGCCATTCTTCAGCATGTGCAAGACACCCTGGCTGTTCCAATATCGACCAGAACAATTTCCCGTCGATTGGTTGAAGGAGGCCTGCACTCCCGGCGTCCGCTCAGAAGACTACCATTGACTCCACAGCATAGACGTGCACGCCTGGCATGGTGCCGGGCTAGAGCGACTTGGACGAGGGAATGGCGGAACGTCGTGTTCTCCGATGAGTCACGCTTCTGTTCTGTCAGTGATAGTCACCGCAGACGAGTGTGGCGTCGGCGAGGAGAAAGGTCAAATCCGGCAGTAACTGTGGAGCGCACTACCGCTAGACAACGCGGCATCATGGTTTGGGGCGCTATTGCGTATGATTCCACGTCACCTCTAGTGCGTATTCAAGGCACGTTAAATGCCCACCGCTACGTGCAGCATGTGCTGCGGCCGGTGGCACTCCCGTACCTTCAGGGGCTGCCCAATGCTCTGTTTCAGCAGGATAATGCCCGCCCACACACTGCTCGCATCTCCCAACAGGCTTACGAGGTGTACAGATGCTTCCGTGGCCAGCGTACTCTCCGGATCTCTCACCAATCGAACACGTGTGGGATCTCATTGGACGCCGTTTGCAAACTCTGCCCCAGCCTCGTACGGACGACCAACTGTGGCAAATGGTTGACAGAGAATGGAGAACCATCCCTCAGGACACCATCCGCACTCTTATTGACTCTGTACCTCGACGTGTTTCTGCGAGCATCGCCGCTCGCGGTGGTCCTACATCCTACTGAGTCGATGCCGTGCGCATTGTGTAACCTGCATATCGGTTTGAAATAAACATCAATTATTCGTCCGTGCCGTCTCTGTTTTTTCCCCAACTTTCATCCCTTTTGAACCACTCCTTCTTGGTGTTGCATTTGCTCTGTCAGTCAGTGTATATACTAATTTGACGTAGAAATTAAAGTTCACTGCAGTTTGCCTAATATTTTCATTCGCATTTCTATTTTCTTCCGACTCTGTGGTATAGTGGTTAGTGTGATTAGCTGCCTAGAGGCCCGGATTTGATTCTCGGCTCTGCCACAAAATTTGAAAATCGGTACGAGGACTGGAACGGGGTCGAAAGTCTCACGCTCCAGGACAATGCCCTTGCGGTGCTAGAGGTGGGATCCCTCGCTGAGTCCGAGGGAAAAACCAACCGTGGATGTAAACGGATTAAGAAAGAAAACCTGGGCCAAATTCCTATCAAATTTCGAACCCAATAAATTGGGGAAAGGCCAGGAAGAAGATTGTTAGTGCTCTACGCTGAAGAAATCATTATTTTTTCGTACGGATGGCTCGGGTTTAATTCCCACGGTCGTCTTTTACATTGGCTTTATGTCGCACCGATGTAGATCTTATGATGCCGATGAGATAGGACAGGGCTAGGACTGGGAAGAAAGCACCATGACCTCTATGGTACGACCTGATGTAAGAATGGGGAGGAGTGAGAAGGCTGCCAACAGTGGGGTTCGAAGCCACAATCACCTATATCAAACTCACAGCTGCGGTGTGCCTGCCTTTACTAAGGAACTAAGGCTTGCTCGATGATCCCTAATGGACAAATAAGAAGAGAAACGGAAGAAAATCATACTGTCGAAGCTTTTAGGTATAGTTTTGAAGACGTTTTGCATGCATACATATGTACATCATCATTATAGACCGTTATGCCTTTCAGAGTTCAGTCTGCAAACCTCTGTGAATTTACTAAACGTCGCCACAATCCTCTATTTGCAACTAGTGCTGTGGCCTCATTTAGTTACATACCTCTTATCTATAAATCATGGGAAACTGAGTCTAACCATCGTCGTCTTGGTCTCCCTCTACTTCTCTTACCCTCCATAGCAGAGTCCATTGTTCTCCTAGGCAACGTATGCTCCTCCATTCGCCTCATATGACTCCACTACCGAAGCCGGTTTATGCGCACAGCTTCATCCATCGAGTTCATTCCTAACTTAGCCTTTATCTCCTCGTTACGAGTACGCTCCTGCCATTGTTCCCACCTCTGTGTACCAGCAATCATTCTCGCTAATTTCATGTCTGTTACTTCTAACTTATCAATAAGATATCCTGAGTCCACCCAGCTTTCGCTCCCGTAATGCAGAGTTGGTATGAAAACAGACTGATGTAAAGATACTGTAGTTATCTGAATTAAAATTCCTAAGGTGCGGGTACACACAATACAAATTCACTGAAAGGAAAGCAATGGCTGGAACACATTATAGTGAATTCAAGCAAAGAAGCTTGTAGTTTTACGGGACTGCTTATATCGTAAACATAGCCATGGAATCTCCAGTAGAATCCGAACCACATGGACACGAATGTTGATTTCGAATATCCCACATGAATCGTCTGTCATTTCTTGATGGATGCAGTATTTTTGTATCCGTCTCTCGGCACAGGACAGAGCAAAGTGTAGCTTCCACCGAAGTCCCAGTCTCATCCATGGCTATGACAATATGGAAGCTGCTGGGGTATGGGTGGTGCTGAGTAATGACATTCAGAGCACAACCAGCATGTCTGAGTGTCATGAAAGATGTTGCTCATAGGGTTAGTTTTGCTACAATAGCACTGTCTGGACCAGTGAGGAAAGCAATGGCAAACTAGCTCACTCCTCGTCTGCCTAGCACGCCGCATTTAGGTACTGCCATTGGGTTTTGTGGTTTTCCTATAACTGTATTGCCTTTGGTGGTGCTATTTGAGGATCCAACCAGCCTCTGGGCTGATGATCTAACAGACAGACACATGAACCTGCTGAGATACACACTGAAGCTACATCGTTACGCAGCCAGCGACTATACTCCTTGGCTATCACGCCCCTCATTATAAACAAACATGCAGTAATTATGTTCATGTCTTATGTATGTAGCCCACACATCAGGTTTACAAAAATCCCCTCAGTATGATTAGAAACATTCTAACATATAGATATCTGCAATGGCTTATATAATCAATGATATACGTGGTATCAGGAAGCTACACAGCACGCATCACGTGACAGCCCGTCTTATTTGAATAAATTCTTGTTTCGTCAGCGGGTTTCCTGCAGTAGGTCGGGACTGCTACTTGTCACCCCGGACAGCTCGAGTCACAGGACGGATTACTTGTATAATAGCAAGCTTAGTGAGCCCAACGCTGGTCCCAAGTCTTCATCAAGTACAATCTCTGCAACATCTCAGTGAACAAGTTTTTTTTCCGACAACGTCTCTCATTTCAGTACCTTGTGTCACCATACCGGTGACATTCTCATTCTTGAGCGTTGGTTCGGAGAGGAAATCAAAAGGACCACTCTTAGATCATCGGTTTCCGCATCCCAGGACTGTCATTTAAATTAGGGAGATGTAGTGAAATGTTCGATGGGCAGATAAAAAGTCTCTACGGTATCAGATTATAAAATTATCTGGGAAAACTCATTGAATACCCACCCAACGAAATTAATTGAAAATCGAGTTCTAGCTACTCTCTCAGGTGGTGGAGTAAGAACTTCGAAACTGACAATCGGGCAGCCTAAATGCTATCACATAAAATGTCTTCGTACGGAAAATGAGGCCATACGATTTGATTCTCAATCACCAAATCGAAACATGTAAGAAAGGAAATTTCCACTTCTGGAGCAGCATATAGACCTGAGATTCACTCAACCTACGCCAGAAGTGAGTACCAGGTTAATTCCTGGGCGCAAAGGTAGAGACAACTACAATACTGAGTACCGAAGTTAGAAGTAGTGGAAGCCTTTACCTTCCACTCCTCCAAGGGCGTCCTTAGTCTGTACGTAGATGACTCTCCTACATATTTGACAGGCATTTTCATAAATGAGGAATTCTTAACAACTAGGATTTTACGTAGGACATTACATTGGAATTAGAGGAAGTAAACCTTGGTAATATTAGAAGAAGCATAATAAAGATACATTATGGTCGTCACGTGCATGCTAGGCGAGGGGTGCGGAGGGTGAGCACGGCTACTGCGCTTGTGCCAATCTCAAGTCTCAAGGTCTGACAATAAACATCTGTTCCGTCCGCGGTGATTCCTGTGAACTTAAGTGCTGCTGTGAAGTTTCAAATTGCAGTGCGATTGTGGTTTAGTTACACTTTTATTGTCTGCACTGCATAATGAATAGTTTAATAATGAACACGCATCTCTTTCAAAGAGCTCGCACTGTTTATCACGACTAATGTTTGTAGGTATTCATGCCGTACCTACAAGCTGCTGCGACTTCTCGTGAGACGTACGCAGTAACGTGTGTTATTCCTCGCAATTCTACTTCAAGAATATCCCCGTGACTTTATGAATAATAATCATTGCCCTATTCTAGCATTATCTATTACAGAATTTGCTGTAAATATTTCCCAATTTTACACGTACTCGTGTCGTACTTTGTACTGAGATATGATAGGATTACGTTAATGTAGAAGGTGCTTAAAATAATACACGGTAAGTTATGGCCATCCTGAATGTTGAGAAGTGGTAATTGTTACCATAACGGGAATTGATGTTTCCTTGGCAGAGAGCGACGTGACGAGAGAAACGTATTTAACAACAATAAATAACAAGGTCGACATATTTGGTAATTGTTGCATTTTCTCTATATAATGGAAGTAGTCTTGTTCTTCTTCTTCCTAGGGCGAAACAAGAGATTTTAAGCCCAGATTTCACATTTCAGGTGAGTAAATTGAGGCGCCGTACAAAGAAGTTCATTTAAGTTCATTTAAGTTCATTGTAATCGAACGTGTTGGCAGACAATATTTGACTGTATTGAATTAACATTGTTAGAAAATGAGAAAATGGGTCGGTTTATTTTTCGTTTGGCAGGATGAAAGGAATAGATCACGAGTTCACGAGTAGTAGTTCATAAATCCTCAGCATAAATTTTCTCATATTATATATTTGGCACTGAAACCAGTACGGTGTGTAGCCGCCATTTATTTAAGAATTAAGACAACAATACGTAACGAAGTGAAAGTGCAATCTGTCAACTTCCTGAATTGCTGAAGTACTTTCGATTCACCACGTTGAATACCAGCCTGCATTTTCCTAGAGAGAGAAATTTTAATATTGTATTATATGGACCGACTCTCTCAGACCAACGGCCAATTGTAATTCAGATACATTGACCGCTTGTCATTTAGCGAAAGACAATGGTAACCACACCCAACATTTATCTGATGGGAGATCCATGTTACACGGTGCTTGAGTGTCAGCCGAAAGGATATGGGGCCTCATTAGTAACAGTTCTATGACGAATTGGAACTTGTAAGTCTGTCTAGATCTCAGCATCCTGTCCTCCAAATGCCAAGACGGCACTTCGCTCATGGCTTTCGACAGGTGCCTTGCGGTAGTAACTACAACTCTGAGATATTCTCCTCCTCTTATGACGCTCCAGTATAGGACATAGCCTAACTTGGTCACCACATGCCCCACATCCTGACCCCAATTATTGAGAGTTTACTCCCCTATCCCCACCATACCGTCCTATATCAACTTGGCCACCATCGTTAAACATATTTTATTTACAAATTTTATTTTATGTGAGTGCATACATGACCGTAGACTGTTCTGCCTTTCAGCGTTTGCTCAGCAAGCCTCGGGGAATTAACTACGCTCTATGGCCTCATTTAATTGCACACCAAATATCATTAAATGATTAAAACGGAGGGTGGTGATGATTATTGTTTTAAGAGGAAGTACAACTAGACAGCCATCCTCTACTAACACTAATCAGAGGGAAAACATGTAAGGGGTCCGACATATTGAAAAATGAAAGTATCGGCCAAAGAAAGACAAGAGCCACGAAGCGCGTGAAAAAGAAAGATTCCCTAGGGCTCGAAAACCTGATACCGATCACTAACTGTCCGGCTCCGTGGGTAAATGGGTAGCGTGCTGGCCTTTGGTCACAGGGGCCTGGGTTCGATTCCCGGTAGATTCGGGAATTTTAACCATCATTCGTTAATTTCTCAGGTACGGGGCTGGGTGAATGTGCCGTCTTCATCATCATTTCATCGTCATCACGATGTGCAGGTCGCCTACGAGCGTCAAATCGAGAGATCT
The DNA here is from genome assembly GCF_040414725.1 of Anabrus simplex. Taxonomy (NCBI): domain Eukaryota; kingdom Metazoa; phylum Arthropoda; class Insecta; order Orthoptera; family Tettigoniidae; genus Anabrus; species Anabrus simplex. Next base: position 29,505,195 of record NC_090268.1, read on the forward strand.
GCACCTGGCGAGCCGAACATGTCCCCGGACACTCCCGGCACTAAAAGCCATACGCCATTTCAGTTCATTACGGCCGGACCGCCTTCATTCGCCTAATATAACCTCACCAGTTTGTACGTGCAGCTTCATTCATCGATTTTATTAATAATTTAACAGTCGACTCATTGCGAGTATATTTCTGCCACTTTTAAGTCGCGCCGACACAGATAGGTCTTACGGCAACGATGGGATAGGAAATTGCTATGAGTGAGAGTGAAGCGGCCGTGACCTTAAGGTACAGCCCCAGCATTTGGCTGGTGTGAAAATGGGAAACCACGGGAAACCATCTTCAGGATGCCGACAGTGGATAGTGGCCGTACTTAAGTAACTGCAGCTACCGAGCTTGGTCGTGGAAAGGATATATGGCCCCCTGGGGTGGGGGTGGGTTATGTAACTAGTTTTGCAATCTGTCAATTATATACGGAACTGGATGTTGTTAAATTCATTAAAATTTTTCGAGGAAAGTTGTTCTAATAAGACTAAGTTGAAAATTCATAAGAACTCCGCATTTAACAGAGCAATGATACTACGCAACATTATGCTGCATAACAGAAGCTACTTTTACTTGTTCATGTAAATCTGTTCTTCTTCTCAGTATAGTTTAATAGAGACAACACAGTTTAAAATAGTCTAGTAGTCGTATTTTCTTCTTAAATCGAATCATTTCTAATATTCACCCAAGTGAAACAACCTATATCTCTGCAAAGTGGTCTGTACGGCAGCACTACAGGTAGAAAGAAACCCTTGCTTATGTTCTGTATCGGGAAATGGACGTCAGATGATACATCTTAAATTAATTACCATATAAATAAAAAATCCACTGTTCTAGTCCTTCAGGCAAGCAACTCGACGTTCAAAACATCCTAGGGTTATGAGCTACGAGTTTTAGGTAGATAAAATATAATAAAGTAAGAGAATATATTCTTTATTTATTACTAAAATTACAATCCTTTCCTTAATCATCGTAATTCGCTCGATTAGATTAGGAGTTTGCCTTCTTATACCGCTACGAGCGCTAATGTGACTAATGCAGAGTTTCACTTAACCCTCATAACTACATTCGGCGTGGACACTTGAAAAATAAAATAAAACGCCTGAGAGTATTGAACCAAGGAACACATTACAAAAAGAATGATGTAAATAAGTTAATTTGTCTAGGATTTGAATCAAAAAGAAAACGAGTAACGAAACACGCGACTTTAGGCTGTTTTCCCGGTACTGCACTTAGGCCGGAAGTGATTTTCAAAATTTGTTTGTTTAATCTGATAGAGTTATCAAAGACTCGCAATTCGAAATCTTTCCGGGCCCGTTATCCAACCAACTTTCGGCACAATTGAGGAAATTGCTTAACTTGACGTTTTTGGTAGTTTGGGGACTCCTACTTTGTCTGCTGAGAAACATTTTCAACATAAAAGTGATCTCAATATTCACCTCTTGAACATCGAATTATCACCACATTCTAGTCTAAATCATTGCACAATGATTATCATTTGAGTTTTTGGGGTTACGCCATGTCTAGAGGCATGATTTTTTCGCATTAATTTATGTTCGATTTCGCGAAAAGGAAACATTTTTTCGCGTTATTTCGCTTTAATCATTTCGTAAAATTATTCATAAATTCGTAACATTTGTGAATTATTTTTCTGAAAGATAGATAAATAAAGAGAAACAAAATTGATTACAGTGTTGCCAACTGATATTTTCAAGAGCCGCTAAATACTACTGAAAATCCGCTAAAATTACGCCAAGAAATCCGATGTCAAATAATGAGCAATAAAAATGAGCAATAATAATAAATAATAATAAATAATAAAAATAAATGTCTGCACTCACTTGATCTGCGAGTTTCACTGGGATTACCCCCCCCCCCCCCCAGCCTGCGAGAAAACTACTGTAGGCGTTTTACGGCCGGGTGGAAACTAGGTGAATCCCCTACCTCGAGAGCCACACAGAACAGGCCAGTTCATTAAACGGTCATCCTTCATAGCATAAATATAAATGCTACTCTCTCACCGTTTCATTACCTGTTGTCATTCGTTAACTAAGAGATAAGTAACCTTTCCCCTCACATTACAAATTTATGATACCATGATCTCATAACATCAAATGTAAATAACATGTTTTCCTCATGTGACTGCTAGCTCCTGACAAGAAATACGGAATAGCTCGGTGACAGACTGGAGTACAAATTTTTAAAAAACCGTGAAATGGATTAATCACTAAATTCCGCTATAATAAATGTAGAATTCCGCCAAAAACCGCTGTCCGCTAAATGATATATTTCTCCGCCGACAGTCTTCTAATTCCGCCAAATTTAGCGGAAAATCCGCTAAGTTGGCAACACTGATTGATTATCATTCATTATGCCTTATGTAATCTTGATTAGAACTATAATATACTGTAGGTCTAATCAAGATTAATAACAAATTGCCCTTTCACTATATATGGCCACAGCTGTCACTCGGCATGGCCATACCATTAAGGGATTTTACAATTTTAATTAATACGAAGAGATACTTCTGTCGAATTGAGAAATCGTTATTCTGTCATCTGTTTCTCTTCACACACGTGATATTGGAATACAGTTTCAAGATCGTTATTTTCAATGAATTTCGCTGCATTTTCGCACTTATCGTAACATAAGTGCATTTCGCTTTAAGCTGGCCTTGTCGCTTTAATTCGTTGTAATTCGCGAAAACAAAATCACTGATTTCGTCATCTGAATCATATGATTCTTTAAGATATCTCAAAATCGCTTCAAAATATTTCTTGTCGTGTTTATCGTTAAAGCGAAAATATCATGGCTCTAGCCCATGTCCAATAACTCTTAAATCGTAAAGAAAAGGTTACAAGCATTTTTTTTACATTGAAAACTTTTTTTTTTGCTAGTTGCTTTACATCGCACCGACAAAGATACGTCTTATGGCGACGATGGGACAGGAAAGGGCTAGGAGTGGGAAGGAAGCGGCCGTGGCCTTAATTAAGGTACAGCCCCAGCATTTGCCTGGTGTGAAAATGGGAAACCACGGAAAACCATTTTCAGAGCTGCCGACAGTGGGGTTCGAACCTACTATCTCCCGAATACTGGATACTGGCCGCACTTAAGCGACTGTAGCTACCGAGCTCGGTACATCGAAAACTAAGGCTCACAATCTCGATTCATGGTCTATGGAAATCTTTGTCAAAATAATCTCTCTTATAATACTTATCTTTTACAGCTACTGGTCGTCCACTGTAATTTACAGTCAAGTAGGCTATATGAGAACCTGTTTCAATAGAATCTGTTGGAATGTAAAATCTCATTTACAAGTAGCAGTGTGCTATAAGAAAGGGTGTTACAGCTCACACTTATTCCGTAGGACACTAAAGGATCGGACCAGGGATTATTTCTTCACCTGCCGGTAAGGGAAAAAGAGGAATGGGTCACGGAGATTTAGAAATGATTCTGTCGGTCCAGTGAGCTTCTGCCATTCACCGCGATATGTTCCGCCTGGACAAAAAGTCGTGTCCACGCTCCAGTAGCGTCGACTAACACCCATGTTCGACTAGCATTCCTGTCAGGTACAAGTTTATCACTAGGCTTCTGACTGTTACATTCTTCGGGCATAGAAAATATTTGTCTTCGTACATTTTAACGTTGAAAACATTTCTTAAGGGACAAAGTAGGGGTCTCCATACTATAAAAAAACATCAATTACACCATTTGCGCAACTGTGTCGAAAGTTGAAGGGATAAACGGCCCAGAAAGGTTTCATATTGTGATTTATGGATAGATATATTAAACTAAAAAAATCGTATTTCGAAAATCACAGCCTAATATCCCTTATTTCTTTCCTCGTTTGCTTTTTTGATTCAAATCCTAGCCAAATTAACTTATTTACAACATTATTTCTGTAATGTGTTCCTTGGTTCAACACCCTCAGGTGTTTTTCGATTTTTGAAAAATGTCCACACCAAATGTAGTTATAAAGGCTTAAGTGACACTCTGCATTGACTCACATTAGCGCTCGTAGTGGTAGAAGAAAAAGGCAAGCTGCTAATCTAATCGACCGGATAACGATGACTAAGAAGAGGATTGCAATTTTTAGGAATAATTAAATAATATTTTATACTTTATGATTTTTTTAACCTAAAATTAGTAGCTCGAATCCTTACGATATTTTCAACATCGAGTTGCTTGCCTGTGAATTTTTATAGAAGCTCATATACATACACCGGGTGGTTATATTTAAACTCTCCCTACTTAACTGTCTCTGTGGAAAATCAGCAATTGTATGAACATGAAACTTAATCCAAACATGGCCAAGAAAATGAATTATGCACGCGAAAGTCCAATGAAGCGCTTTGAATACGTTTCCATATCATACAATATGACTGGTTGTTATGGATGTAACATCCGTCAGACTATGAAGTGTGCTCGAAATGTTGCCCATCACTGTCCAAGACAGTTTGAAAACGTGGGAGAGTATGCTGCACGCTTGCTGCCTCTTCAGATCGGCACATATTTAAACATTCCCCTGATAAATCCTGTCTTACAGGTATGGTGAACCATCCAATCTTTCCAAGGTGTATAGTTATTTTCGTGTGTTCACACATTGTTGGGAAGTAAAAAATAATTGCCATGACTTATGGATCAACCTACATGTAATCATTTTTTTTAACATTTCATTGGAAGACGCCAAGCGATTATAATTATTCTTCCACAATTAAGTGTAATAATCACAATTAATTTCCGAAATGTTAAAATTGACACTCAACAGTGGAGCACGTATAATTCGATAAATTATTTATTTATTTATTTATTTATTTATTTATTTATTATAGATAGAGCCTACGGAGGGCCATTTCACACTAATAATAATGAAAAAAATGAAAACCTACAACCTGTTATCCAGTCTTTGACCGGGTCAGGGATGTAATGAATGAATCATATATAGGCTATTATTACAATGGGGTCGCCACTCCCAAGGTGATTATTAATGAGTGATAAATGCTATGAAATGAGAATGGAGAGTGTTGCTGGAATGAAAGATGACAGGGAAAACCGGAGTACCCGGAGAAAAACCTGCCCCGCCTCCGCTTTGTCCAGCACAAATCTCACATGGAGGGACCGGGATTTGAACCACGGTATCCAGCGGTGAGAGGCCGACGCGCTGCCGTCTGAGCCACGGAGGCTCCTACTAATAATAATAACAAGTTTAAATATGTATAAAGGATAACAATCCCTATAGACAACAATATTAAGTATCAATAGTAAATAAATAAGAATAACAACGGCAAGGATCACTGGCAAGGGTTGGAGACAGAATTAGCAAAAAGAAAGATCATGGGCTGGAAGGGCGGAAGAAAATCGGAACCTGGAGGGGATTTCAAAGGAATCTTTTAATTTTGTGTTTGAAGGATGTGAAAGGTGTGAATATGTCGATATCGGGTAGTGAGTTACCGAGAGTAGGGAAACGGTTGTTGTAAGGTTAGGTGCGGACGGGACTCTTGATGAATATGCCGGTTGCGTGTTGGGGCGGGGGGGCGTATATAGGGAAGTAAACCAATAATGGTTTTGTGAAGTTTTGTATCTATACAAGGGGTGAATTATATTCTAATAATAAGTAAATCCTTCTTTGAGCAACTATAGCCCTTCGAACACGAAATCGAACTCTTTCGAATATCTTCCCGGTTTTTCTTCTTTAAAGTTGAAAACTAGCGAATTAATTAAGTAATTAATTAATTTTCCCAAAGAACACCACCCGCTGAAAAAACAAGCATTATAGAGAACATGTCGATTTACTTGACGGTTGATAGTGTAATCGTAGTACCAGGACGGTAGTTTCTAAAATTCCTACATGTACTGATGGGGATTCAAACCATAGCCGTCATCGTGGGAAGTTAAATGAAATATCACGCAAACTAACGTTAGATCAGACATAAGTCTCCTACCATTGCTTCTTGGGAACAGAGCAACGTAGTAGGCACTTACTGTGAGTGTATGGAAGTATTTACGTCTTAAACTTATTTTGTGATTATAAATATAATTTACAATTTCATCAACTGTAATCACATGCTGGAATGACTGTATACAGGCTAAAAGACCATCGAAATATTTTCTTCCCCCTTTCCTTCCTTCCTTCCTTCCTTCCTTCCTTCCTTCCTTTCTTTCCGTTCACTGCTATGCGAACTATGTTCATTTACTCACAAACATTCTGAAAATAGTGAATTAAAGTATGATAGAGGGATTATCTATGTATTATTACAGTCCCTATACCAGCGTCCTTATTTCTATTTATTATCTTCACTTAAGTGAAATAAGATACAAAAAAGTAATTCGTCGGAGAACTTAAGATGATTCTGTGCCGATGTCCACGTAGAGATTTTTTAAACTATTACTAGAGCACTATTTTATACGAAAATCTTCTATGTAATGAACAGACATTACATCATCTTTCTATTAGCTACTGTGACTGATTTCGTAGAAGCCGAGATGTTGGAATTTTGTCCCGCAAGAGTTATTTTACCTGCCTGTATATCTACGACAAGAGGCTGACGTACTTCAGTACCTTCAAATACCACCGTACCGAGGCAGTATCGAACCTGCCAACTTAGGCTCAGATATCCACCGCTATAACCATCTGAGCCACTCACCCCGGCTATTACAATACATTTTCTTACTGCTGAAGTTATGCTATATTAAACGGACAAGTCATCCTTCAGAATCAAAGATTCTCTGTCCTACATCTTTGCCCATCATTCCATTAACGACCGCGGTGGCCACTTCCGCTTGTGATAAGGAACAGAGCAAGAACTGAGACTACTGCAATCGCCTTTCGTAAATGCATCGGTTGAAGCTGTTACTTTTGATAAACATGAATCACGACCTGTTATCTGTCATCTTCCTCACGACTTCCCTCACTCTTCTGAAAAGGTCTGGATCATGATCCAGGAAACAGCTTACTCTAAAATATAAATACACATCTAGAACACGAGAACAGAGATTTCAAACTACTAGTCCTCCAATGTGGTATAAACAAATATTTGTATTACTCGCGCAACTTTTAGTGATGCCTGGTATTACGGGGGTGAGGAGTGAGGAGTAAGGAGGGAGCTCTCCCGGTTCCGGTAATGCTGCCAACTGAATGGAAATGAAACCTGAATCGAATCGAAAATATGATCGATCGATATGAATTTTCCAAACCTTTTAAGGGAAGTTAGGACTGAATTTATGAAAAATAGTAATTATTGATAGAATTGAATGAAATTTGGTTTGTGGTCTCCTGATGATGAAATAAGACCATATACCAATTTTCAGGAAAATAGCAACAGAACTTTCTGAGAAATTAACACTTACATTTAAAAAAAATTTAAATCGATAAGCATAAAAAAATGCTCCAGCTAAAGAGTTACTTCAAATATCACATTGAAAACTGGTGTACAGGCACTTCAAGGTATGTAAATAATTTTAACAGAGAGAAAGTCTGCATGTGTAGTCCATGAATGTGAGAAAAAAAATATGTTGTATGTGTTTATGTTTTTCTCAAATTATGCTAAAAATACCCCTTTGAAGGCTACTATCTTTTAAAGTATCAACATTATAAAACATTCCTTCTGTTAATATCAAGACAATATAGGTGTTAACAACCCGTGAAATTCTCATGGAATTTGAAACCAAAATGGTTCAGCTGGAACATCTTAAATAACTGAAAATGTATATATGAAAGAAACACATTGTCGTAAGTAAAATCTAGTGGATGGGCGACTCAACCGGACATTCAAATATCACGCTAGTACTTTAAAACTGGCGGAACCCGAAAAATACCACCTCCAAATGATCCGCAGGAGTCCGGCGTACAATAATATGCACAAACTGAAAAATCGATAATTTTTACTTTTTTTACTATTTTTTACTTTTTAAGCCAACAACTGTGTCTCACACATTACATTATATAACATTTCTCGATGGGAATCTTGTTCCTAGCATGAATTCCACAGTTTGGCTTTGCTGTGTAAACAACAACAGTACTAGTACGTAAAGTGTACGCCAGATGTCTCATGGCGGTGCATAAGCGATTCATAGTTTGGGTTTCAAAGGTTGCCAACACTAATCTCGAAGATAACCGAGGTCTACCGATTCAGCACTAGGCAGCCCAGGTGTCACTAAAAGTTGCGCGAGCAATACAATAAATATAGAAAATTGTATTTATGTTAAAAATAAAACTGATAAATGATTTCAGGTTTGAATCTACGAAATATCAGACAACATATTTCCAGTTTTAAATCCATACGAAATATGAGTAAAGTAGGTTATTAAAATACATTTCATAATATTACATACGACCTGAGCCGGGATTTTGGCGACCTAAAATGTTTGGCAAAATTATGTATAAAATGACGGCAAAAATCCAGTAAAGCGATCCAGAAACTTAAAAAAATAACAACTTTTTAAAGAAATTTTACAATCAGTTTTCTGATTGAGTTAGCCGATGCCGAAATGTAAATATTATATGTCAGAAAACTAAATCTTAAATGAGGCTCATCATAGTTCAAGTTTAATTAAGATACAGGTTCTCCACCAATCAGAGTTCAGATTTTTATTGTGATACAACTGTTTGACCAATTAGGTAAGGATAGCATCGCGCCTGCGCTCAACGCACTCGCTTCGCACTTGTTTCAAAATCAAACATCTCGGACACACATATCAACATAAATGCACCTTCTACTTCCAATATTCCACAACCACACGGCACATTCCCGCAAATTCACTTCACCAACTATACAATAAACACTTTGTATTTAACATAAAGCTAGGTTATGATAACCTTCTATCAAAGCTTTGAAAACATGTGACATTGTCAAGGTCTCCGATCCACTCACGGAAAATCAATAACCCAGCACATGCGCTCTACGCTCTGTTCAGTAAACTCTACTGTCAAGCGACATCTCGACAGAAATTTATGAATATTTAAAAAATAGAGTTATAATTATCGTCGAGCATAAACAGTCGTATGCAACTCACCAACAGTCGTATGCAACTCACCTGTAATGGTAATTAAGACACGAGTATGTTTATAAAATGAGCTTGTTGCGTAATGTACTATTATGTTATAGACATTATAATAAGCTTTTGGGCTTATGCCACGACAAGAAAACAAGGTGAAATTCTTTACGTTTCGCAGAAAACTTTGTTCGCGTCTTCAGAACAAAAATTCCATAAAGTGACCAGGTACTGACGTTTGACATAAAAGTATAAAAAAGGCAACAAATGACAAAAAAGACCTAATAAATTTGCATTTCTTGCGGGAACTATGATAAGGATTTCTGTACAAGTTAGCAATGTCCGTTGCGGGCCAATTAAAAGATGACATGCCATCAACCTCATAGCCCTGCTTATGACGCTTCGAATTTTTGCGCTTTACTTCAAGAGAGGCACCAGAAGTCCAGTGCTACAGATCAAGAAGAAAATTATTGGCAAGGAAAAGTACGGACTCAGTCACCATATAAATCGTCCAAACGAGTAGAACAAGTTTCTGAACGGCTGGTATGTCACAATATTTCTAACACTGTTCGTACCAGTGGCCTTATTGCGTAGAATGAAACCTTTTATATTCAAAGCAGGAAACAGATCAGTCATGCAGACGTGCAGTGCCATGAGATCCCTCAAAACAAAGTGAATACCCGTGTGTCGGTGTATCATAGCAAGGTCAACAGACTGAAGTTGTCATTTGCGGAGTTCATCTTCGATCACGTCGCAGGAGCAGTCACTTTAATCCAGCAAGAGTGGACGTTTGGTGGTGTTGCCCAGGATTTCAATGACTCCCCGTCTGCTATTTATCGGTTATGGAATCGATACAACGAGACAGGTCAGTTAATCAGGCGTCTTGGACAAGATCGTTGACGCATCGCAACTCAAAACGACGACAGATACAGGGTCATTCTGCGTTGGGTAGTTGCGTATTCGTACTGCCTGGGGACAGAGAAGACTCAACAAGGGCAACAGGAATCAGGGTATCCGATCAGATTGGGCCTCGCTTAACACGGCAATATCAAGCAGCTCGCCTTCTGTTCGCCTTCAACTGCAACTTCGCCTTTCGAGAGCTGTGTTGTTCACAGACGAGTTGCTATTTCCCCTTCCTGTAAGTGATAGCCCTGTACGTGTATGGAGATGTCCTGGTGAGCGTTACTTGCCAAAAGGCGTTCAGCAAGTGGACAGATTCGGACAAGGATTTGTGATGGTGTGGAGTGTCATTAGTGTCGACAGGTATACAGATCTTGTTGTTGTCTGTGGCAGCATTACCGCCAGCGAGTACATGTCAACCAGACCTTGTTGCTACATACAGTGTTAACCCTGAATTCCTTCTCACGCACGTCAAAGCCAGGACACATGCAGCGGGCGACACCAGTGACGTCTTGAAAAATCTTCACATTCAAGTGATGGAAAGGCCAGCGGTGAGTTCCGACCTGAGTCCCACTGAACACGTATGAAACGTGCTTGACAGACGTGTTCGTGGTTGTCCAGTTGCACCACAGACTCTCCAGGAACTCTTACCGTCTTCTGCTGAAGAATGGAAACCGCCACCGCAAGGTAAACTACTGTAGTATGGCACGTTGATGTCAGGCTGTGTGTGATAAATAAGTGACTATGGAAGGTATACACATATTAAAGCTCTCAAACTCGAAAGAAATGACTGGATGAGCGGCTCTTCCCAATTCGTTATTGACACTATCGGTCTTTCAAATTTGTTCTGTAAAAATGAATTCGCATCAAATGATGTGTGGCAGTGTAATTTATCCGTAAAGAATAAAGGTACATCTGACAGCATTGCTATTATTATTATTATTATTATTATTATTATTATTATTATTATTATTAGGAAACATGTTTTCATTCCTCTCTGAAGGTAACGCCTTCTCTCTGGCCAGGAGATACAGGCGGGTTAAAACTGAAGTGAAGGATTTAGGAGGTGGGTAATGGATGTATAGAAATATGGACAGGCGTTTTGCCTATTGGCTAATCGTATTTGTTCTTTTGTTTTTCTTTTATTCTCTAACTTTTTTCAGAGTAGATAGTTTGTGATATTTACAATTACTTATATACAAGGTTTCCCATAACAATTGTTTTTGTACATCATATTGTCTATTATTATTATTATTATTATTATTATTATTATTATTATTATTATTATTATTATTATTATTATATTTTTGAGGGGCAAGAGATGGAAGAGATGGGAGGAAATTGGGGTTTAGAACGTTCCGTCACAGATCACAGTTAAGCATGAGCTTAGGGTAGGGTGGGGGTGGGGCGGTAAAGATGTAGAGGTGTTTGGATAAAGTGTGGGGAAGGGGGATGCGTATCACTTAGGAGATGGTTAAGGGAGGGGTGGTTTCGGTTGGCGGCTCGAAGGAAGACATGTTGGAAGTAGACTTGGACATAGGAGTCGAGTTTAGGAAAGGGAAAGATATCATACAAGTCGGAGGTATGAGAACGGAATGGGAGCTGGAGTGCGTGGCGTACGGTACGGCGTTCAATGGAGAGGAGGGAGTGGCAGAGGTTAGGGTTGGAGTGGGCTATGGCTGCCCAGGTGGTGAGGCCATAGGTAATAGGAGGTCGGATGAAGTTCTTCTAGGTGAGGAGGAGAAGGGAAGAGTTAAGACCCCACCGAGTGCCGGCTAGGCGACGAACCAGTCGGGCACGGGTGGCAGTCTTGATTTTCAGGTTTAGGAAATGGGAACGGAAAGTTAGGTGTTGGTCGAAGAGGATGCCGAGGTATTTCAGGGTGGGTTGGGTGCGGATCGGGGTATTTCGGATCTGGAGTTTGAACTGGTATGGGTTGCGGGTGGTACTGTTTTTCGTCGTTTATGACGGAAGAGGACAGCTTGGATCTTGGAGGTCTTGAGTTTGAGGCGCCAGCGATCACACCAGGAGAGGAATGAATTGAGGTAGGGTTGGACGCTACGGTTGATGGACTAAACGGAATAGAGGGAAGCTACGATGGCGGTGTCATTAGCGAATTGAAGGAGTTGGATGGGTTGTGGGGGGTTGTGGGATGTCGGCAACGAAGTGTATGAAGAGGAGGGGAGAGAGAAGAGGTGAGCCTTGTGGGACGCCGAGATTAAGGGAGAAGGAGAATGATAGCTATTGGTTGATAGAGATCTGCGTAGAGCGGTTAGTGTATGAGGATATGAGCCTAATATAGGAGAGCGGAAGCGCGAAGAATCTGAGTTTGAAAATGAGGGCGGGGTGCCAGACGGAATCAAAAGCAAGCTGGAAATCGAAGGTGATTAATACGGTAGGACGGGCTCTGTTGAAGTTGTTGGAGGTGATCTGGACAAGGCGGAGCAGTTAGTCGATGTGGAATGTTTGGGGGCGGAAGCCAAACTGTGAGGGTGGCAGAAAACTGTTGGACTGTAGGTAGGGGTGGAGTTTTCGGACGAGAGTTTTGTCAATAATTTTGGCTACAACCCAGATGAGAATTAAGGAATGGTAGAAGTCTAGTTCGGAAAGTGGTTTTCGGGATTTGGGAAATAGAAGCATTGTGGTGTGTTCCCATGTGAAGGGGTAAAATCCGGTGCGAATGATAAAGGTGTAAAGTTCAGCTAGAATTGTGAGGAGGCCTAGTGGGTCATGTCGGAAATGTGGGTGTTAGGTTTTGTCGGGTCCAGGAGCTGTGTTTCGGGACTTGGATAGAACTAATTGAATTTCGGATGTGAGTGTCGACGGAGTGGTTGGAGAGGATATGGGGTGAGAGTGGGGGAAGATGCAAGGTTTCGGTAAAGTTGTGCGCCCATGAAGTCAAAGTAAGGATCGGTAGCGGGAAAGCCCCAGCTGCCTGTTGCATTAAAAGTAGACTGTGTAAAAAAGTGATTACCAAGAGGCATGGCTTATAAAAACTGAAATACTTTACTCTTGATAATTAAAACACATTTTAAAACACTTATAAGTAGCACACATATTTTGATGATATTAATTACAGAGAAAGGCTTGTTCTACTTGTGATGTCAAAGATGAAGACAACATTTTATCTCACAACAGTCCATGTACAAGACGCCACACCGGCGGGAGGTGGAAGCAACAGCGTTCAAAGAAATTAAATCATAAAGTCTTATCAACATTGAAATATACAAGAATTAATAAACTTAAAAATCAAACAGTAAACACAAGTACGATATGTAACACTGTCAGTATGGAGTATTACATACGTAAAAGACGTTTTCCACTCATTATTTTGGCTTGTGTAGATGTTTTTTTCGTTCACTGTTTATATAGCGCACCACACGGATATGTGCTACGGGTAACCAGTAGTCTTAAATTCGTAGAAGAGACTGAGGTTACCAAGGAATTTCCAGAACCTTAAACTCACAGAATCAAAAATGAAGAAAAAGAAAGGAGTGCCTGATCTTTCCATGAATGAGCGAGTCAGGATTGAAAAAATAGCGCGAAAGATAACGGCAAAAAACGATCGACATTATACACATATTTCATACGACCGTCCCGGTTGAAGCCAAAGAATAGAACGCCCCACTGAAGCAAAACCACAGTTAAGACTCAACAAGCTCATGATCAGATTTCCTGTGAATCTTTTCATTCTTTGATACCTGTTTAACGTTATCCTAACTTATGAACAGGTTGTTTGATAGCAGAGTGAAATAGTCATTTGCTCCTCACCAAGGCGGTCAAGGTTTGAAACCCGGTTAATGCATGTGGGAGTTTTGGAAATGAAAGTCATTGCCTTATTATTTTTTTTACAATTTTTTGGTTTTACGTCGCACCGACATGGATAGGTCATATGGCGACGATGGGAGAAGAAGGAAGCAGCCGTGGCCTTAATTAAGGTACAGTCCCAGCATTTTCCTGGTGTGAAAATGGGAAATCACGGAAAACCATATTCAGGGCTGCCGATAGTGGGGTTCGAACCCACTTTCTCCCGGTTGCAAGCTCAAAACCGAGCGCCCCTAACCGCACGGCCACGTTCCATAAATGAACAGATCTCATTGCTACGATCACGGCATCTACAGTAATGTAAAACTACGTCTGGATGCTTTCGGCGACGGTGGGAAAGGGGAGAGCCAGGATTGGGAAGGTGGCAACCGTGGCTCTCTTTCAGTTACAACCCCGGTATATGCCCGACTGAGAATGGGAAACCATATTCAGTCTGCAATTAGGGGGTTGGACCCGAAATTTTTCCTGCTCTGATGACTACAGTGGCTCGGTTAGTTAATGTCACTCACTTTGATGATAGCAGGTTTCAGTGCCAGTGGAGCCCACTGGTGTATAAGGAGGTGCCAACTCTACGTCACCTTCCTGCGCTTTAAATACTCTTGTGGGACAAAATTCAGACATTTCAGCGTGTCTTAAAAGCTATAGCAATTAAGGTGCGTTAAAGAAAAACTCCACAGTTCTAGGCCTTCAGACAAGCAACTCAATGTTGAAAACATCCTAGGGATATGAGCTACGAATTTTAGGTACCGGTAAATAAAATATAATAGAGTATCAGCATATATTCTTTATTTATTCCTAAAGAATACAATCCTTTCCTTAATAATCGTTATCCGCTCGATCAGATTAGCAGTTTCCATTTTTCTACCGCTACGAGCGCTAATGCGAGTCAATGCTGAGTTCCACTTAAGCCCTCATAACTACATTCGGTGTGAACATTTTCAAAAAAATAAAAAATGGCAGAAAGGTATTGAACCAAGGAACACATTACAGAAAGAATTATGTAAATAAGTTGATTTGGCTAGGATGTGAATAAAAAGGAAAACAGCCGGGCTGAGTGGCTCAGACGGTTGAGGCGCTGGCCTTCTGACCCCTACTTGGCACGCAAAAGAACTGCTGCGGGACTAAATTCCGGCATCTTGTCGTCCCCGAAAAACGTAAAAGTAGGTGGTGGGACGTAAAGAAAATAAAATTATTATTTATAAAGAAAGGAAAACAAGTAGGGCCTAAAGAAACAAGCGATTTAGGCTGTTTTTTTCGGAAGCGGATTTAGGCCGAAAGTGATTTTTGAAATTTGTCTTTTAGTGCCTTCTTATTTTTTCATGGGGCCTTTAAATATTAGTTTCTAATTAGCGTCGACCTCTAAGATCATTTGCTACCATGTTTTTCCTTCATTCCCACCTAGATATACCTGCTCCCTTCACAAAGCTGCAGGTTGTTCTTATTGGGTCTTCTTGGACTTTTTCTCTCTCTTCACCTGGTAGTCCTAGAGTGGAGAGTCTGAATCTAGCCAGCGGCTCACATTCGAAATGTATATGTTCAGCTGATTCCTCTGCTTCATTGCATTTCCTACGTATGTTGTCTCTTATTACTCCAATTCTATGTAGGTGTTTTTTCAGATGGCAGTGTCCTGTCAACAGCCCTACTACCGATTTTCTCTGCTGAGTTTCAACAGTTCTTTAGTACGCTTCTTGTTTGGTCTTTTATCGGTCCCTTTGCAAGCCTGCATCCTGGAGTATTTTTCCTGTTTTCTATTTGTTTCTTTTGTACCCATTTTCCTATGTTGTGTCGGGCTTCTCGCGCATACAGGTTTTGGGCCTAAAAAACGTGTTTCTGTCCCTTTCCTGGCCAGTTTATCTGCCTTTTCTTTTCCTTCTATACCTGCATGCCCTGGTACCCATATTATTTTGACAATGTTGTACTTTTAGAGCTTCAGGAGAAGTGAATGGCAATACCAGATAATTCTGGATATTATCAGGACTGCCTCTAGTGCCTTAATGGCCGTTTGGCTATCCGTAAAAATGAAAATGTTCTTATTCCTATAGTTCATTTTCAGATTTTCTTCAAGACATCTTGTAATAGCTATCAATTCAGCTTGTGTTTGCCCAGGCTCATCTGGATTGATCTCTCAGGTCTTCCCACGTTGATCCCTGTTTTTTAGTTTAATATAGCCCTTCAACTTTCGGCACAATTGAGGAGATTGCTTAATTTTACTGTTTTCGTAGTACGGGGACCCCTATTGTGTCTACTAAGAAATGTTAACATTAAAACATTCTATTCTTATTATTGTCCCATGTGGTGTGCATAGCACAGTCTGGTAGTCACATTCGATAATCCTCGTTCCTTACTGGGAGTGTAGGAACAGCACAACAAGTTGCCCTCACAGCCGTGCAGCACTATATATTAGAGAAGATTTCTCTGCTTGTTTTTAAGATACCCGCTTATACATTATGTATGGAGACAGCGCACGTGCAGTATTTTGGAAGCAACTCGAGCCCTGTGTCATTGTTCGCGGCGACTGCAAACTACATACACTGTGGGAACTGAGAACTCCAGCTAGGTCACTCCTCAAAGTTGCCAAGCCTCAAAGAGCTCTCCGTATTCAACGACTGCTAGGCGTATATTTCAATGAACACCTTCGTGTGAGAAATAAAATCTGAAATAATTAACTAGCCTTGGAATAATAATAATAATAATAATAATAATAATAATAATAATAATAATAATAATAATAATAATAATAATAATAATAATAATAATAATTGCCCCAGAGGAATGCGACAGACTTCGATAGCCGTCACAAATCCTATCCCAGCCGCTAGATGGGGGTTTCATCCATTTCATTCCTGAGCTGGTCGAATGACTGGAAACTGGCTGTGGATTTTCAATAATAATAATAATAATAATAATAATAATAATAATAATAATAATAATAATAATAATAATAATAATTGCCCCAGAGGAATGCGACAGGCTTCGATAGCCGTCACAAATCCTATCCCCACCGCTAGATGGGGACTTCAATCATTTCATTCCTGAGCCGGTCGAATGACTGGAAACTGGCTGTGGATTTTCAATAATAATAATAATAATAATAATAATAATAAGAAGAAGAAGAAGAAGAAGAAGAAGTACTACTACTACATGTGAAGAGGACATAGTCCTCTGTACTTTGTGCTTCTGAAGATTTTCCGTTATAACTAGCGTCTATCTGGAGTCTGTACTGATATGTGTTTTCCCCCTGTGGGTGGGAGCGGTAGAATAACACCGACGGTATCCCCTGCCTGTCATAAGAGGTGATTAAAAGGGACCCCAGGGGCTCTCAACTGGAGAGCGTGAGTTATTGACCACCTTAGCTAAGTCCTGGTATTGCTTCCACTTACTAGTGCCAGAATATTTACTTTCATAACATCAATCAATCAATACTGATCTGCATTTAGGGCAGTCGCCCAGGTGGCAGATTCCCTATCTGTTGCTTTCCTAGCCCTTTCCAAAATGATTTCAACACTTTTTCTTTTCCGACCCCGACGGTATTAGGTTTTCGAGGCCTAGGGAGTGTTTCATTTTCACGCCCTTCGTGGCCCTTGTCTTTCTTTGGCCGATGTCTTCATTTTCAAAGTGTCGGATCCCTTCCATTTTTCCCCTCTGATTAGTGTTATATAGAAGATTATTGTCTGCTTGTACTTCTTAAAACAATAATCACCACCACCACCGCCGCCTGATAAGTGTTCTAGTAATTAGGCTTGAAAAGAAAGTGGTCGTGGCCTAATGGTAGGTATCATCCCAGCATTCGCCTGGATTTTCAAGTAGTAGTAGTAGTAGTAGTAGTAGAAGTTTTTTTTTTTGCTATTTGCTTTACGTCGCATCGACACAGATAGGTCTTATGGCGATGATGGGATGGGAAAGGCCTAGGCGTTGGAAGGAAGGTACAGCCCCAGCATTTGCCTGGTGTGAAAATGGGAAACCACGGAAAACCATCTTCAGAGCTGCCGACAGTGGGGCTCGAACCTACGATCTCCCGGATGCAAGCTCACAGCCGTGCGCCTCTACGCGCACGGTCAACTCGCCCGGTAGTAGAAGAAGAAGTAGTAGTAGAGGTAGTGGAGACGAAATTACGGAAAGACACTTGTAAAATATTCGAATGGGATTGAAACCTGATTTCCCTAATCGAAAGAGTTAGCAGAGACTGAGTCCTCGCCGTTCTAGTCCCTCAAGGTAAGGTAAGGGTGTATTCTGCTCGAAGGCAGATCCGAACCTCCATAGAGGTGTGCCTGAGCCGGAGTTTACGTACGGTAGGGCGGCCAGTTCCTTTCCGCTCCTCCATTCCCTTACCCCCCCCCCCCTCCCTCCAACAGCGCGTGGCAACCCATCCACTTCTTGACCGTGCCCAATGTTGCTTAATTTCGGAGATCTCACGGGATCCGGTGTGTCAACACGACTAAGGCCGTTGGCCTAGTCCCTCAAACGGGTGTTAAATTCGTGTCAGAGCTGAGATTCGAATATATGCCAGCTAGACGGAAAGCAACAGGCTGACATCCAGGACACGGCGTGGACGCTAAGAGTAGAATAACCGAATAAAAGGATAAACAGTTATTATTTTCAATTAGGCGCAACTTGAAAATTTTACTAGACTTTAAATGAAAATCAAATTCGAATATACACGTTCAGGATACTATGAAAGCCATTTCATTGAGCGACTAATGTTTGGTAAGCCAAATATACAGAACTAAGGTATTCACAGCTACAACATTCAGTTGTAATATAGAGGTTGTCAATGAGTGTTAGTGTAGTTTAAGGACAGCACAGGGAATATACAATACAGTATCCAAGAAGCTGTGTGTCTGCTTGTGTGCCAACTTTGAGTCGAAGATATTGACTTTCAGCGCATTGGCCCACGGCGTACACTAATGCGTGGAAGATTCTGAATTAAGACATTCTATTACTAACTGTTTACTGTCAATGAAATGGTGTATGGTTCGGGAGTGCCCGAGGACATGTTCGGCTAGCCAGGTGCGCGTCTTGATGAGGATGAAATGATGATGAAGATGACACATACACCCAGCCACCGACCCAGAGAAAGTAACCAATGATGGTTAAAATTTCCGAACCTGCCGGGAATCGAAACCGGGACCGCTGTGACCAAAAGCCAGCACGCTAACCATTTAGCCATGGAGCCGGGCACTGTTTACTCTATAAGTTAGTGACAGTCTATACTCGATGGAGCTGTAAGAACTGACTGTCGTCCTACAGGATCTTACCAGTATCCTACAAATTTCGCATTCGCCTTTTCATAATGTCATCAGGCAACACAGGGGTATTTGAATATTACGAATGCATTGCATTTAAAATGTCATCTAACGGCAAGGTGGCGTAGTGGTTTGACCTGACAGTGCAAGAGTACAGCTTTGGAAAGCCAAGGTCCCCGTCATCCCAGGACAGCTGATGACAGCTGCAGAACGTTTGACACCTGGATGTCATGAAGACTGGTTTGTCTGGAAGTCATTGAATAGACTGATGACAGGAGTGGGCAGATCCAAAGTCAACCTAACAAGATGGGGTCATATCGATGCTAGCGACATCAAATGTAACTGTGGCGAAGAACTATGCAGCATATGCTCCAGTGTCCATTGTGTCTATCTTCCTGCATTGAAGATGATCTTTTTCATGCAGCACGGAGTGCACTTGATGTTGCTAAGTTCTGGTCGACATTGGTGTGAAGTTCTTTGATTATTATGTGTTATAGTTTGTTATGTAGTTCAGTATGTATAACTGAACTGTGTAAATTATATTTCTGACACGATAATAAGTGGTCTGAGCACATTCCCTTGTTCGTGTGGTTTCTAGTTTGATTTCCTGCTCATCGTATGGGTTCTTTCTGGACAATAGGTCCCTAGAAAACTGTTTCAATGGAATACAGAGAAGGACTGGTAAGCCATCTGATACGGCTCAAAGCAATCTCGTCAGATAAACCGACAAGAAAGTTAAAGGAATTCATGAGATAATTGGATTATAATTTACAGGCCTATTGTTCGTAGGAATTGAAATTGGTCGATGTTAGACTACAGAGCACTTTCAAAACGTAACGAATTAGGTTCAATGTTACATTACAGAGCTTCAATATTAAAAAAATGAAATTCCCATAGACTACTCTTGTGAAAGGAATAGCTGGTCGCCCGGAAAAGAAATCCTATAGTAGTTTGAAACTTTCTGCATTCATTTAAATAAACATTTCTTTAATCTATCTATACATATAAAGCAGAATGTCTGCCTGTCCGTTCATCCGCCTGTTTCTTATACAAATCCGTACCGTTCCACCAATCTGAGCCAAATTTTGTATACTTAACTTTTATGACCCTGCGGGTAACCCCATCTACAAGAAATTTTAACAGCCCACTCCATTCCCTTTGGCACATTAACATAGACTAACATAGGTGAAATATCGAATTTGTCGCACAACGACGAGACAAAGCTCATTTTCAACCTCACGACGCGAAGAACAAAACTGGGGAAGGTCCTACGGGCCCCGCAAACCATGTTTTAAGGGGCTAATATCAACTACTGTAGTATCACACTACCCCGCTCTAGGAATCTACTGAAGAAATGACGAGCCGTAACCATGGCAACGTCAGCTCAATTAGAGCAGAATACAGGCCTGGTGTTCGAAGAAAGCATGTGCGTAAATGTAGGCTGGGCCAAGGAAATGAAATGAAATGGCGTATGGCTTTTAGTGCCGGTAGTGTCCGAGGACATGTTCGGCTCACCAGGTGCAGGTCTTTTATTTGACTCCTGTAGGCGACCTGCGCGTTGTAATGAGGATCAAATGATGATGACGACGACACACACACCCAGCCCCCGTGCCAGAGAATTTAACCAATTAAGGCTAAAATTCTTGACCATGCCGGGAATCGAACTCGGGACCCCTGTGACTAAAGGCCAGCACGCTAACCATTTAGCCATGGAGCCGGACTGGGCCAAGGAGATATTCTGCTACACATATGATTGTGCGGAAAAAAAATACTGTGGGGTTGTCACCCCTACGAGCGCGGTGTGGAAAGGGTGGCATATACAAATTGAAAATAGTGTGGAATCCATAGACTCCGGGGCCGCTGAGATGAACAATGACATTCCGCATGTCGTTTAAGTCTGAGTTCAGCCGCATAGGCACGGGGTTGAGAATGGGTGAAAAAGAAAATAACCGAGAATACGGATGAATTTATGTTCCAGCATAACTCTCAACCAAAAATAGTACACATGTGGCTTACTACCTGAAAAAATGACTGTGAGGGCAGGACTTCCCTAACACCGTGGTACTCTGAATGCCGTTTAAGTCACAGTTCAGACCCAGAATGTTCATGTTCAAAATGGCCGAGATTACGGTTGTATGTATTATATTCCAGTACAGATGTCAACTAAACTTTTTTTTTTTTTTTGCTATTTGCTTTACGTTGCACCGACACAGATAGGTCTTATGGCGACGATGGCTTAGGAATGGGAACGAAGCGGCTGTGGCCTTAATTAAGGTACAGCCCCAGCATTTGCCTGGTGTGAAAATGGGAAACTACTGAAGACCATCTTCAGGGCTGCCGACAGTGGGGTTCGAACCCACTATTTCCCGGATGCAAGCTCACAGCTGCGCGCCCCTAACCGCACGGCCAACTCACCCGATGTCAACTAAACTAGGTGAACACGTGGCTTACTGTACTATCTGAAAAAATTATGTGGGGTAAGACACCCCTAGCAAGTCTAGTGGAGGGGATGACAGTAGAAATAATCGAAAACGACGAATATTACTGTCGAATCCATAGTTTTCGCGGTCGCATAGATGGATATTGACACCAAAAAAAGTGCCCGGGCAGCGCCGGGTAATATAGTTAGTAGGTAAATAAATGTAGATTTCTACAGTTTAAAAACACAATAGTTGTGTTTTGTAGCACAGTAAGAACGTAGTATGTCTATCTAGGTAGAACAAGCCCATGTACTTCCGTGAAAGAAGAGTGAACTCCCTTTAAAGGATATCGGGAGCGATGTTATCTTAGACGTAAGCCATTGTCTTGACCTGGCTAAAGGGCGCCCCAGTACTTTAGAGCACCTTGTTCGTACTGTCACAAGATCACCGCTCGAGATAAGTCATACATTGCGCGTGGATCCTGTTGTTATCGGTCTGCGTGGACCAGTCCTGGTTCTTATCTCTGTCACCAGCGCTATAACCATTAACAAATTACAAGCTCCGGCCTCTCGACAACTCTTCAACATGATTAATGCCCTTTCAAACACATTTGATTTCTTTTCTACCTGCTCTGACAGCTAACGCCATTGTATTAACAAAGAAAAAATAAATAGCTATTATTCCTATCTTTATGAATTCATTACTAGTCTTAAGTAACGGCTATGTTCGTTATCACGATAAATTTCAGCAGGTACAACCACAGGAATAACGGTGATGGGGACTGGGAAATACTTGGGTTGGTACAGTCCAAGACAGACTAAAATGTCTCCCACACCCCTATTAGACTATTACCAAGACAATCGGTGATGAGCGTTGGTATCTACATGGGAGATTAATTATATTTTGGTAATAATTGAAACTGTCTGATAAAATATTAAATGCGAGGAACACACAAAACCATGGGCTCACTCTTTTGAGCGAAGATCACATTCACTTGAAAAGCGTGTGTTTGCAGAGGAAGTACTTAAATAAAAACATCGAAGTGTCTGACAGACTACTGAAAATGATATACTGAATCATGTAGTTTAGTAATTCAGATTTACATTGCAAGGCCTTTGGACCAGACATTCTGAAATCTTATCGGCTTTTATCCTAACAAGGAAACGTCTCATTTTTCATAATACGTGGGCAAGTCAACAAGTACCTGCAATGTTGCTCTAATTCTCTTTAGGTTCTGTGGCGTTCTGTGCTCACCAGCCGCCAGAAGGCACCGTTGTCTACGTCTGTGACAGGTTTCAGCGTTATCAGTTCAGTACAGCTTGCTCTGTTGCGATGTAAAGACCAGTGTTGCCAACTTAGCGAATTTTCCGCTAAATTTGGCGGAATTAGAAGACTGTCGGCGGAGAAATATATCATTTAGCGGACAGCGGATTTTTTGGCGGAATTCTACATTTTTTAAAGCGGAATTTAGTGTTTTATCCACTTTACCGTTTCTTTTTAAATTTGTACTCCAGTCTGTCTCCGAGCTATTCCGTATTTCTTGTCAGGAGCTCCCAGTCACATGAGGAAGACATGTTATTTGGATGTGATGTTATGAGATCATAGTATCAAACATTTGTATTGCGTGGGGAAAGGGTACTTATCTCTTAGTTGACGAATGACGACAGATAATGAAACTGTGAGAGAGTAGCCTTTATATTTATGATATGAATGAAGACCATTTAATGAACTGGCCTGTTCTGTGTGTGGCTCTTGAGGTAGGGGATTCACCTAGTTTGCACCCGGCAGTAAAACGCCTACAAGTTTTAGCTCGCCGGCTCGCAGGCAGGGAGTTAATCCCAGTGAAACTCGCAGATCAGGTGAGTACAGACATTTATTATTATTATTATTATTATTATTATTATTATTATTATTATTATTATTATTATTATTATTATTATTTGAGATCGGATTTCTTGGTGGAATTTTAGCGGATCTTGAAAATATAAGTTGGCAACACTGGTAAAGACGGCCGCGCCACTCTGTTTGCACCATGGAAGAACAGTGTTCCGTAATCCGTTGTTTGTGGTCTGAGAGTGTACCAGCAGCGGAAATTCATAGAAGACTTTCATCACAATACGGGGACAATGTTTTTCCACAGCGAAGTGTTTACCAGTGGATTGAACAGTTCAAAAGGGGTCGCACGACCGTGAAGGATAAGGAAAGATTCGGGCGTCCATCTGCAGCCGTAACTGATGCCAATATTGAACAAATGCGTGATATGATCATGAATAACGGACGAGTGACTTTTCTATGAATTTCCACACCCGGTACACCCTCAGACCACAAGAAACGGATTACGGAACGCTCTTTTTCCTTGGTGCAAACAGAGAGTGGAGCGGCCATGTTTACATCGGAACAGCACAAGCTGTACTGATCTGATAACGCTGAAACCTACCACAAACGTAGACAACGGTGTCATCTAGCGGCTGGTGAGCACACAACGCCATAAAACCAACCTGAAGACAATCTGAGCAACCCTGCAGATACATATTGACTTGCTCTCGTAAATAAAAAATAAAATAAATAAATTAGCCAGAAATACGTAAGAATGTTTTTAAAAACTTCTTCGAGATGCTGCTTATAATACTGTGTTAAATACCAGGTGACTCCAAAGGTGGTGTAGACATTGAAGTAAACCAGAGGAGCACAACTACTTTTGAATAGGAACGTGTTGACCATGACGAAAATTTGTATAAAACCTACGTCAGAGCAAGCCTGGGAATGTCAAAAACGACATAACGGATAATTTATTTCATTCATTTTCCCTAAATAAAAATGAAAAACTGACAATCAATGATATAATCGTTCTGCAAACAGTGAAGGCAGACGCTGGGCACTGAATATTGTTTACAAACACCTGTACTGAACGTGGTGGGCTGCAGTTCGGACAGCTTTCACTGGCTGCACTAACGACCATCACTTCATCGATTGTGAATTGTGCATTGTTAAGGAATGTAGAGTATTTTGGAAAAAGTAAAAGAAATTGCCCATTATGTCGTTACTAACATTCCCAGGCTTGCCCTGACGCTGAGTTTCGGCTTGAACTGTATGTTCCTATTCCAAAGTTGTATTTCGACCCCTTTATGGTCTATTTCAGTTCCTGCGCAACTTTTTGAATTACTTCATATATCTCAGCGCTTAGTAAAACAGAGAGTCATCTTTCGGAAACACTGTAGCTTCTTCTTTATTCTTATACTAGCAGAAGTACCCGTTCTTCGTACGGGTTATCAGAAACTGGCTTTAGTTACTCATAATATCGGTGTGACTGACTTCATTAAATATTTATATCAATGGTGTATTTACTGAAGTACGTAGAAATTATTTGTCATGTTTGGAATTATAGTGTATCTTCTTCTACTTTTCTTTATGGGGGCCTCTAAATATTAGTTCCTAATTCTCGTCGACCTCTAAAATATTTTGGTACCATGTTTTTCCTTCATTCCCATCTAGATATACCCGCTCCCTTCACAAAGCTGCAGGTTTAGTGTAAGTATACTTCTGCTAGGTAGTACCACAAATATAAATATTATTGAATGTATTTGTTTGATCTGACATTTCGTAACTATTACAAATGATCAAGGAAATGTGTGATGCATAAAAGAAACTACTATAATTATCGAGAATTATAATTCTCAGGGCTTGTCACTCATGTAGCACATCATATAATGAATCTGAGTATAAATGTTGAGAAACTTTTTCAAGTCATGGGCGCAACATCTTGACAATTGTGTACAGTATATAGGTTGTTTTCATGATTACAATGATCGTTAAAGTGGACCAAAATATCGGCACTAATAACATCAGTCATCCTACTACTCCATGATTTGATAGAAAATAGTTTAAACTATAGGTAACAGACTCCGCAAAATGCTGAAACCTAAGCCAGTACGTAAAAACGGAGGCCCGTCGGCAACCGCTGGTCGCTGTACTACGGAGACCTCCGGGACTATTATTTTTATACTTCACTCCCTTTCCATCCCCGCTGAAAGGAGTGCTATGAGCGTCTTACACAACAGTTTATTTTTCCAGATAGTAAGTCATATGTGTATCAATTTTGTTTGGCAGCTAAGCCCAAACGTACATGCATAATCTAGCTGCTGTAGAATCCTGGAGCTGACATTGCCATGGTTACGGCCGTTCGTTTCTTTATCCGATTCCTAGAGTAGGGGTAGTGTGGTTCCAATATCTCCATAACGGATGGTTTTAGGACCTTAAAACATGGTTTTCGGGCCCGAAGGGTTTACCGAGTTTTGTTCTTTGCGTCAAGGTGCTTAAAATGAGCTTTGTCTCGTCCTTATACGACAAATTCGATATTTTGCCTACATTAGCCTATTATTTTTAAATCTCCCCCCCCCCACCACGCTCCCCCCCACCTCGAATTATTTTGAAAATAAAATATAGCCCATGTTACTCACTGGCAATGTAGCTTTCTATAGGTGAAGTAATTTTAAAAATCTTTTCAGTGGTTTTTGAGCCTATTCGTTACAAACAAACAAATTTTTCCTCTTTAAAATATTAGTATAGATGTACAATTGATTACTCAATGCTACAAATATGTTATATCAAAATGAAATGAAATGGCGTATGGCTTCAAGTGCCGGGAGAACCCAGGACGGATTCGGCTCGCCAGGTGCAGGTCTTTTGATTTGACTCCCGTAGGCGACCTGCACGTCGTGGTGGTGGTGGTGGTGGTGGTGGTGATGATGAAATGATGATGAAGACAACATATTCACCCAGACCCCTTGCCAGGGAAATTAACCAATGATGGTTAAAATTCCCGACCCTGCCGGGACTAGAACCCGGGACCCCTGAGGCCAAAGGCCAGCACGCTAACCATATAGCCATGCAGCCGGACTCATATCCAAATGAAACGTTTAAAGAACTTGGTAAAGTATAGACTGCACATGAGACAGTAAGTTGAGGTTGTAGGAAGTATGTTAATGAAAACCTATTTATAACAACACCAAGAGTTCCTGATTGTAAAGACGAGAACAAGCTATAAAAGAAATTCGTTATGCAGGCTGAGTGACTTCAACCCACAGAAAAAGCGAGGCATTCTCTTCCTCTATCCCCAGAGTTTTACAGATCACCCGTCAGCTTGAAATTTGATCAGTGCTGCGAGTTTCCTGGACCGCACCCCGCGATAAGAGCAAGTCAAACACGTGTCTGACAGAACAAACACACATCTACACTTCCCCTAGTCTAGAGCACGTCATTTCTACAAGTGGTGTTACCCTCCCTTTGGAAAAAGCATGAGTAACCCTCTAAACTGACAGATGGTGGTCCTAAAGGAATTTACGATGGTATCCAGGCAACACCAGCAAGTATGCTTTCAAAACACTTCATAATTTGCGCGTCCACTTTTTATCAATCAATCAATCAATCAATCAATCAATCAATCAATCAATCAATCAATCAATCAATCAATCAATCAATCAATCAATCAATCAATCAATCAATCAATCAATCAATCAATCAATCAATCAATCAATCAATCAATCAATCAATCAATCAATCAATCTTACAGACAATATTCTCACTAAATTTGTTACGGAAAGGTTCATAGTAAAATCTCTTCAGACACTGGCTTTCTAAAGAATATTTTTCGGTAGTTACATCGTCTCTTCGGCGGTTTGACAGGGTAGCTCTTTGGGCACTCGGTCGCGGTAAAAAATCCTGGCACAGTCTGTTGGCACGACATTCAGTGTATTTAATGGAACGTTAATGAATTTAAGTTCCAAAATCCAACGCCGTGGTGTCTACTTAAAACAGTTGAATAGATTATTATTATTATTATTATTATTATTATTATTATTATTATTATTAGTATTATTATTATTATTTGTAACAATTTTGTTTTGTTCTTTTACCTAAAAAGCGAAATACGATCATTCACCGAAGTACAGTAGTTCAGCTGGGATGAGTGGCTCAGACGGTTGAGGCGCCGGCCTTTTGACCCCAACTTGGCAGGTTCGATACTGGCTCAATCCGGTGGTATTTGAAGGTGCTCAGATATGCCAACCTCGTGTTGGTAGATTTACTAGTGCGTAAAAGAACTCCTGCGGGACTAAATTCCGGCACCTCGGCGTCTCCGAAAACCGTGAAAGTAGTTAGTGGGACGTACGGCAAATAACATTATTATTATTATTATTATTATTATTATTATTATTATTATTATTATTATTATTATTAACAGGAGTTCAGGATTTTATCAAATGTAAATCAACAGAAAAAGCAAAAATGTTGTTTAACTCTACTTGCAAAAGACAGCGGAAAATGACTTCCAGTTGGTGCGGGAATTTTGTTCCGCAGGAGTTCTCTTAAGTGCCAGTAAATGAATCGAAACGGGGCTGACGTATTTGAGCATCTTCAAATACCACGAGACGGAGCCAGGGTCGAACCTGCCAAGTGCCATTTAGCCCGGCGTTCTTGTAGCCTTCAATCCTGAGAATGTTAAGTTCGAAAGTAGAATAGTAGCCAATGAAGATCCGGTTAACGAGAACATTTTCTGAATATATTTGAGGAATCGAGGGATCGAAGCCATCATCCTGGGAACAGGAAGGCCACGTCTGATTGACTGGGACATTAACGAGAGTCTTCTTTCCTCTCTCTTAATATTACTTCATGATCGTCCAGTTTTGCTGAATGGTCTTCCAGCAGCTGTAATGTTCCGAGAACGCATACTACTTATCGATACTAAGGATGGCCACGTTGAGGTAAGCTAAAAGCAACCTGTCCTATAAGTCACCTCTAAAGGTAGAGAAGGGTATGATGGATACAATGAAACCCTCCCCCACAGACATTGTGGTCTTGTGTTTGGATAGCAACTCGCACAGCTGTCCCCCACCAGACAAGATAATTACCAAGCTTGAGCAACAAGTTCATTCCATCCAGGTGTCAACACTTCTTGTGCTGCGGAGTAGTTTACTCAGTTTTTATACCACCAACAATGATGAGCTGGTGAAAGAAATGCCAGCCAGGTACGTGTGCTTTGGGATCCAAGCATGTTCATACCAACTTAGTGGATCCCCACAGAACTTCACAGCGCGGAGCATGACCAGTGCGTGGAAGACTGACAGAGGAAAAGAAAAAATAGATTATATACATAATTATAGACTTATGCCTTTCAATGTTCAGTCTACAAGCCGCTGTCATTGAAGTAAGCGTCTTCACAACCCCCTCTTTGGAGCAATCACTGTAGTCTCTTCAACTCCCACGATAGCATTTTGAGCTCAATTTGGAGAGTTCGACTACGGCTGAATCCGGTAATACCGGTATTATAAGAGTTTCAAATACGTCAGCCTCACGTCAGCAGATCTTCCGGCACATAAAATAATTACACAGGGACAAAATTCTGGCACTTGGACGTCTTCGTAAACTTTGACCCGTTCCTAAGCTCGTGTTAATAAATACAGCATTTAAGAGAGAGTACGTCATTGCCGAAAAATATGAGATTTCGTAATCACCGAAATCATCACTTTCTGACAATAACCTCAAGAAATGCAAATGTTCAATACAGAATAGAACTGTACAACTAGCCATTGATCAACTTACAAAATATAAACTAACAACGAAAATAATAATCAGAATGCTAATCTCTTCTATAACAAGTAAAAAGTCAATAACACCAATAACAAATACTGTACCACAAATCAGGTGTATACATCTTAAATTGTAACCAATGTCCAGAGAATTACGATGGTCAAACTGGAAGAGGCATTATTCAACAGTTCATCCATGAACAAGCCTCATAACAAACTTTTACGTTCTCGCCCCCCGCCCAGCGGATCCAACACTCTCCTACTCTCCCTCCAAACTAGCTTTTATCACCCACGGCTTCTACAGATCACCTTCAATCAGCCGTAAACTGTAACATACGTATCGAGCCTAACTTCTCTTGGGCAGACTAGGACATAAGTAGTCAGATGCGTCGCATTTTAATTCAATTACACTTGTAATTTTAAGATGCTTCAACCTTACGTACTTTTAACGTTGCTAATAGCCGTCGTTTCCGTTCTAGGAATATTCAACCACGACACAATTTTTCTCCATGTGTGCACTCACAATCAAATATTCCGCCTGCCTCATAACCTAACCAAGAATCATCAACAACACATCACCACGTCAACAAGAAGAGCTGACTGGGCAGGTTGGCCGTGCGGTTAGGGACGCGCGGCTGTGAGCTTGCATCCGGCAAATAGTGGGTTCGAATCCCACTGTCGGCAACCCTGAAGATGGTTTTCCGTGGTTTCACACCAGGCAAATGCTGGGGCTGTACCTTAATTAAGGCCACGGCCCCTTCCTTCCAACCCATAGGCCTTTCCTATCCCATCGTCACCATAAGACCTATCTGTGTCAGTGCGACGTAATGCCACTAGGAAAAAAAAACAAGAAGAGCTCGATCATCGAACTCTAATGGAACTATAACGTGTGTTAAAAATATCTTCTATTTAACATAACGACAAAAGCAATTGCGCTCCGGCATTTTAAGAACATTCTTCAAATTTTATTATGCCTTTCAACTTGACGTATTCGGTAACCCGAATCGTATTTTAATGTTTATTTGTCTTTGTCTATTTTACGTAACTTAAAAGTGTTTCGGCTGGTGATGTCCACCAAGAAGGACGAAATGTCCCGACATTTGTTAATTGCTAATTAAACAAAAATATAGTATTGTAAAGGTGGAAGCTTTGACAATACCTTAAAAAAAGAATACAAACACATAAAGCAGCAATAACTAACAGTACCACTCCGAATAAGCGACTTAGTGCAAAGCAACCCACGTGGCGATTACTTAAATGTGGCAATGCTGTTATCGTTGCCATAGCAACAGACTGTTTTAGAGCAGCGTTAGTCAACATTTTTCTCGCTGGTGGCGCTAAACGCCAGACTCCAACTCTCGTGGGCCTTAGTATAGTTATCAGCGTGATGTGAGGAATCTCAAGATGTCCACTTGATTGGATATAATGCCATTCATTCATTAGAAGAGACAAATGTACAATTCCCCGGATCAATGCACTTCCACATGATTGTCTCCCCGGGTGAACTTATCCGCGACCCCGTGAGTTAATGCAGGCCGTCCGACTCTCACTGTTGCCCGCGGCCTCGCCATGACTTGCACAACAGATGAGAGATATTAGCTTGGGAAATTAACCTGCTAAGTTCTCAAGACACAGGTTCAAAGAGAACCGGCGCGGTACGACTCTTCTGAATGTGTGGTCTGCTCCTGGTTCTCACCTACCGACAGAAGTACCACTGTTTAACAAAGGGAAATAATAATAATAATAATAATAATAATAATAATAATAATAATAATAATAATAATAATAATAATAATAATAATAATAATAAAACAGATCAAAATCGTGATGAACACAGAAACAAACCTCAAAAATCATCAGATCTGAAGAACGAAAATATGATCAAAACAGATTGGCAGAAATCGAAGAAGATTTCAAGAAAAACAATGCAGAACATTCAGAGAAGAATTATCCAATTACCAGGCACCTAGTCTCTGTTTCAAACGTACAGATGGGACTTTGGAAAGAAGTAATAAGGGAAATTGTGAACTCCTGCAAACCATTTCATGGACCTTTTAAACTGTGAATCTCCGAAAGAACAATTCACCTATGTAAAACCAACACCTAATCCAGATTCAGCACCCCCACATTACAAGAAGTCAAACAAAATATCAGAGATTTAAAAGACAACAAAGCACCAGGAGAAGATGGAATAATCGCTGAAATGTTGAAAATTGGTGGTGACAAACTGGCCCAGAGTATTCAAAAAAATCTTACAGGACATCTGGTTTTCTGAAGAAATTCTGGAGGATTGGAAATGTGCGTTGATTCACCCACTTCCCAAGAAAGGAGACAAATCAGATATTAATAAGTACAGAGGAATTTCTCTCCTCTCACTCGCATATCAAATCTTCTCTAAAGCTCTACTTAATAGATTAGAGAAACAAACAGACCACCTGATCGGAGATTATCAGGCTGGATTCTGAAAAGGGAGATCCTGCGCAGAACAAATCCTAAACCTAAAAACCATACTACAGATTCGCAAAACCAAACGAACAGTAATCACCTTTGTTGACTTCAAAAAGGCGTATGATTCCATACATCGGCCGACCCTGTTCAACATACTAGAGGAATTTTAAGTCGACAGGAAAACGAGGGGAATTGATTAAACAAACTCTGACCAACACAACATCAAAAGTTAAGTTCTTGGGAGAAATTTCTGAACCGTTCGAAATCAGAACTGGTGTCCGACAGGGAGATGGACTATCCCACTACAATTCAATTTAGTTTTGGAAAAAGTGATTCGTGAATGGAGAAAAGAAACTAAAGGTCTAAACATTGGCAGACTTCTTAAAGACAAAATTCACCTTCACTGCTTAGCTTTCGCAGATAACCTTGCGATCCTTTCGAACAACAGACAAAAAAGCAATCCACTCCATAGAAAAATTGCATGAAACAGCCGAAAAAACCGGACTTCAAATTTCATTTGAAAAGACACAGTTTATGGAAGGAACTAAATCAAGATTCGACAATCAACCATTAATCACCAAATGTGGAATAATTTCCCAAGTAGACAAATTCAAGTATCTAGGTGAAATTATTCAGCCAGCAGGGTTAAATCAAGAAGCTAACAAAGAAAGAACTGCTAAACTGCAATGGGCGTGCAAAATCACACGGAACAGATACAAAACAAGATGTATATCAAAAAATGCAAAATTACGACACTACAATACAGTCATCAAACCAGAGGCACTTTATGCATCTGAACACTGATCATTGGCGGCAGGTGACAAATGAAAAGCATTGAGAAATAAGAGAGGAACATTCTCAGAAAAATCCTAGGACCAAAGTTTCGAAAATGGAATTTGGATGAAAGAGAAACCACACGAAATTTTTCAATTCACAGAAAAAAAAAATATCACAGATACCATCAGAAAGAGACGAATAAAATTCTACCGACACCTACACAGAATGGATAACAACAGGCTGACAAAGAAAATTCTAAATCTAGCTCTAACCCTGAAAATCCGCAACAATTGGTTAGCAGAAATTCATGAAGATCTACAAGAAATGGGTAATGAGGACGAAACCATTCAAGATAGAATAAAATTTAGAAGCTTAGTAAACAAACATAAATTTGCAGAGAAACCAACAAGAAAAATACAGGCTGGACAGAAACACGCAGAAAGGAACACAGTGAAAAAACATTGTGCAAAATAAGTTCAAACGCGCTCCACAGTTGGGCACAACGAATCAAAATATATATATATATAAATTTGCAAAGAGCATACAGACTCACTTGGAGCAGAAATAATAACAAATCTATATCCCGAAGTGCAAAATTAAGTCATTATTACACTGTAATCAAGCCTGAAGCACTATACGCACCTGAAACACTGAATATTGGGGGCAGATCATTGATTAAAGATCTAGAAAAGTAAGAAAGAAAAATCGTAAGGAAAATTTTTGGACCGGTCTGTATAGTGGGATATGGATGATAAGGAAATCTCATGACCTGTACCAACACTCAGAGAAAATCTCAGACACATTATTGGAAAAGGACGTATTCTCAGAATGAATAATCAGGGATTGACCAAAATCATTCTGAACCTTGCCCTATCAATGAAAGTAAAAAACAATTGGCTGTTCGAAGTTGGAAAAGATCTTCAGGAAATAGGCATCAGAGACGATATTGTGTTAGACTGACATAAGTTCAGAAAATGAGTCGACAAACACCGCTTTAAAAATCACCCAAGCACCAAAAAAAATCATGGTCAGAAGATCGCAAGAAAAGCCAGAGAGAGAAGATGAAGAGATTCTGGGAGAAGAAAAAGGCAAGAGCATTCAGCTAAATAAGTTCAATAACGCTCCTTAGTTGGGCATAACAAATAATAATACCGTGCGGTTAGGGGCGCGCTGCTGTGAGCTTGTACCCGGGAGATAGTGGGTCCGAGCCCCACTGTTGGCAGCTCTGAAGATGGTTTTCCGTGGTTTCCCATTTTCACACCAGGCAAATGCTGGGGCTATACGTTAATGAAGGCCACGGCCGTTTCCTTCCTTCCCTTTCCTATCCCATCGTCGCCATAAGACCTACCTGTGTTGGTCCTACGTAAAGTAAATAGCAAAATAATAATAATAACATACAAAGCAATTTAATCACATCAAGGAACAGGCCGAAAAAGCAGGCCTTCTGATCTCTTTGGAGAAAACGTAATTCATAATGGTGGTAGTGGTGATTATTGTTTAAGAGGAAGTACAACTAGGCAACCATTCTCTAATGTAATTCATAACGAACATCAAGCCTCGCATCAGGAAGATAGTGGGTTCGAACCCCACTGTCGGCAGCCCTGATGATGGTTTTCCGTGGTTTCTCATTTTATACCAGGCAAATGCTGGGGCTGTACCTATATTTAGGCCACGTCCGATTCCTTACCGTTCCTAGGCCTTTCCTATCCCATCGTCGCTGTAAGACCTATCTGTGTCGGTGCGACGTAAAGCAACTAGCAACATCAAGCCAGCACCAAGAGAGCTAACAGTAAACTAGATGGCAATCTAACAGACAGATAAGTTTAAATATCTTGGTGAGTGGAGAGAACCAAACATCTCCGAGAAAAAAGCGTTCGCATCACGCATGAATAAAATGGAAATGGCTTATTAACTAACCAAAGACGTTTATATATAAATTCCATATCCTTGAATGAAAAACTCAGACATTATTGCAGTCATAAGATCGGGTGCTTTGTTTGCAGCGGAATGCCTTGTTATGAACAAGAAAGGCCTGATAGAAAAATTGGAAATTAAAGAATGAAAGAGAATATTATTTACCCAATTCAAGACAAAGATGAATATAATAATCATGGGCTGTATACTCATGTCGAGATGATCTCAGATATCATGCGGAGAAGGAGAAGGGGAATCGCACTTGCTGAGAATGAAACCCACAAGATAATCGAACCAGATCTTTACCTAATTTAAAGATAAGAAGACCCAGAAAACTTGGTTCCAGGAGGTGGAAAGGGACCTACAGGAGATAGGGATCACTTATAAAGATATACAAGAATTCAACTCGCTCAGGAGGGAACTGAAATACCACCAAGATTTTCAAGAAAGGCCAAAGATGAAGACGGGAAAGACGTGGACAGACGAAAGAAAAGAGCACTGCGCAAAGATCAAAGCCCAAATAAGACAGCCGAAACAAGGTGGTCTTTAGTAGGCCAATACGAACAAGGAAATATTAATAATAATAATAATAATAATAATAATAATAATAATAATAATAATAGTATAACCAAGAAGATTTACAACAAGAAATGACTCTCTCGTAATACTAAATTGAGGCACAACCAGAGAGTTATCCGCCCAGAAGTCCTATACGCCACAGAATGCTTGATACTGAACAGGAAAGGATTGTTGGACAAATTGGAGGTCCAGGAGAGGAAGATCGTGACAAAGATACTAGGACTCATCAAAGCAGACATAGAGTTCAGAACGGGCGACCAAACCAGGAGCTATAGAGTTATACTGAAAAAATCACAAGCATAGTCGGGAAGAGGTGTGGGGCATTCTTGAAATATGTCCAAGGAATTTTACCCTTCGTTTGCTTATTGTATCTGAAATCCTGTTGCATGTTTAATGTACTTCATTGTTACTGCGTAATCGGTCTGTGTCAGCACATATTTTTGGTCCGAGAATTTTTCTTAAAATCTTCGTTCCCTTCTTCTCGATTTCTTCAATGTCTTTTCTGGTTGTTAATCCTACGCATTTTGAAGCATACCGGCACTTTCATTGGATTACTGTCTGACAGTGTCGTACTTGAATTTTATCTTTTTATATTAGTACATTTCAATTAGAGTATATGAGTTTGTTACATACTTCAGGTTAGTTTTATTTCAAAACTCACAGTGGGGTTTGTTAAATTATAATTAGAGTCCGGATTATTAGGTGCTGATAGGTTAGAATGCAAGCTTACCCTTCACTGTACAGCGGTTATGCTATGAGATTTGCATAGATATTAGGGGTACAGCCTATAGAACTCCTTTAATTTATGCTACTCTTCCTACATTATGGTACAACAGGTTGGATGATACTTCCTACAAACCAAATTACTTTGCATTCTAACCTAATACCACCTAAAAATCCGAGGTATAAAATACTTTTAAGAAGTCCGGGGACTGTAACATTTGGGAAACGGTGGAAGTCACCCAGAGCAGTAAGAATGAAAAGAAGTTACTAATGCTTCAGGCTATACAATTCCTAGGATCCCCAATTTGATTCGAGTGAAAGAGAGAATTATTTGGGAGGAAAAGTCGCACACAGGATGCATAATGTTAGCGCCGAGAGAGATAACTCGTCAGGTTGGGAAACAAACCAGGGATCACTGAAATATCTGCAGCTAAAAATAACGTCCCCAGCTCACTGTTAATAAAACGTTTCAATAGGCTGCATCTCCAGGAATTTATAATCGTCCTTCACACAACGCGATGGTAAGTGGGTCGTGAGGACGGCTTTTATAACTAGCATGAAAAGAAACGCAGGTATTTAAAGCACAGGTGGTTGGCTGGGAGGAAAGGCAGCTGTCCGCTACCTGTAACGATTCTCAGTAACATAGGGCAGGTGCATAGGCATTTAAAGACTAACTTTCCATGGAACAAAACGGAAAGATATCTCTGAAACACTATGATATCAAGTTAAGTCATGCACCTTGGCTGAATGGTGAGTTCAGAGGGTCTCTGATTCGATTCTCGAGGGCGCCGATGGTTTTAACTACATATAGTCCATTCCTTTGGCTCGCCACACTGCCAACCACGACAGAAACGCGCAATAGTGAAAACATTCTTCAACGTACGATTGATGTTAGGAAGGGAAGCGGCCGTTAAATTGTCAAAATCCACATCAAATGCCGACCCCAATATATAGAAAAAGGCCAGGAAGATAATAATAATAATAATAATAATAATAATAATAATAATAATAATAATTTCATTGGCTGAATGGTCGGCGTTGAGGCCTTCGGTCAGAGGGTCCCGAGTTCGATTCCCGGTCAGGTTGTGATTTTAATCGTGTTTGTTTAATTCTTTTGGCTCGGGGACTGGGTGTTTGTGTTTATTCCAACACTTTCCTCTTCATATTCAGACAACAAACTGCACTACCAACCACCACAGAAACACGCAACAGTGATTACATCCTTCCATATAAGGTTGGCGTCAGGAAGAGCATCCGGCCATAAAACAGGGCCAAACCCACATCTGCGACAGAGTTCGCACCGGCGACCCCACAGATGTGGGAAAAGCGGTATAATAATAATAATAATAATAATAATAATAATAATAATAATAATAATAATAATAATAATAATAATAATAATAATAATGGTTGATTGTCCAACCCTCGCCCCTTTTCTCTATGAGGTTGGGTATGAAGTGAGATGAATCTGTCGTGGCTGGTGTTTATGACCGGATGCCCTTCCTAACGCCAATCTCATCAGAGGAGAAAATGAGTTGAAATGAATTACGTGATGTATGACAGTATGAAGGGAGAGGGTGAAAGCCGGTGCTGGCACATAACCTACTCCTGTCGAATACCACCGAAGGGTCTGCTCAAGGCTTAACATCTCCATCCGACGGACGAATCACCGTCAACAGCGCCATATGCTCTTACTCGATATGAACACTGCGCAAAGGTTTGGAATTTAATTCAGGCTTTTGACACGCAATCTCGTGATTTGAAATTGTATACCACCACCTCCCCTACCCTGCCGGCCAATATTCTGATGGTGAAAATGTTTCCGATCAACGGGACTCGAACCGGCAACCTTGGAGTCAGATCGTTTATACTTCAGCGCCTTAACGATCATGGACACCAGGCGGGACGGAATAATAATAATAATAATAATAATAATAATAATAATAATAATAATAATAATAATAATAATTCTATTGTTTTTACGTCCACTAACTAAATTTTTATGGTTTTCGGAGACGCCGAGGTGCCGGAGTTCTTTTACATTCCAGTAAATCTACCGACACGGGGCTGACGTATTTGAACAGCTTCAAATACCTCCGGGCCAAGCCAGGATCGAACCTGCCAAGTTGGGACCGGAAGGCCAGCGCCTCAACCGTCTGAGCCTCTTAGCCCGACAGTCCGGGAAGAAGAAGAAAAGAAGACTTTTAAAAGTCTTTTTACGTCGCACCAACATAGATAGGTTTTATGATGACGGAGGGACAGAAAAGGGCTATTTAAGGAAGTGGCCGTGGCCTTAAATAAGGTACAGCCCCAGCATTCGCCTGGTGTGAAAATGGGAAACTATGGAAAACTATCTTCATGGCGGGCGACAGTGGGGTTCGAACACACTATCTCTCGAATATTGGGTACTGGCCGCACTTATGTGACTGCAGCTATCGAGCTCGGTGAAGAATAAGAATAAGACTGTAGCATCAAGTTAAAAATTCGAGATGCTAACTTGAAAGGTCCGTAATAGACATTATATACTGCGGATTTCTTTGTTTTTGTTTTAGAAACATCTGCCTGTCGAATTAAAATATATTCAAACAAAGATCCTATCATTAGTCACAGTGGGTGAATTCCTCCCCCCACCCCCCAGCAATTCACTACATCCTTTCCCCGCTTAGTGCACCCTTCTGTGGGGTCACCCCTGGCTAACCAACAGCACATCAACACGTCATAAAAAATCTAAGCAGGTGACTTCTGATTGGATCTGATTCAACTGACCATCGCGTCGAAAACAGCAATGTTCCCCCATCGTGGTGTTCCACACATTGATTCTGAAATACGAGTGAAAGGGTCACCAATATTGGCGAAGGGGCAGTAACCGCACCATAATCTGGAAGGCTATATCCATTTAATGGACGAAACAAAATGGAAATTGCCCACTTCATCGTGTTTTCAGCGCTTCTGGCTTCACTGGGCACTTGCATAGGGCAGTCATCACACGTGTATGATTGTAATCATGGGTCATGAACGTGTTTTGTTGTTCACTGTCTAGTATTTAATACATAAGTAGCAGGAATTTATAAACATGAATACCATACTGCAGTAGTTGCATTGACTTTATGCGAGCCGATTTATTTATTTATTTATTTATTTATTTATTTATTTATTTATTTATTTGTTTATTTATGTGAATCAACTTTCTTCTTCCTTCTTTTGCTATCGGTTTTTAAAAATGAAGCGGTGGGACCTCCATTTTTATGTGTAATCCCAACAGCAGAAGCGAGATTTTTTCATTTCAAAACTCCCACATTCATTGGCTGGGATTCGAACCGCTGCTCTCTGATGTGAAGCTAATGGCAATGCCACTCAACTATCGGCTTAACAGCTTAGTAATACATGCATGACTTCGATGACGTCATGACGGGAAAGGGCTACGACTGGGAAAGTATTGGCTGTGAACAAAAGTTGTCTTCCGTCTCTTGTTTTTTTTTTTTTAACAAGTTGTTTTTCGTCGCACCGACACAGACAGGTCTTATGGCAATGATGGAATAGGAAAGGGTTAGGAATGGGAAGGAAGGGGTTGTGGCGTAAATTAAGGTACAGCTCCAGCTTTTCCCTAGTTTGAAAAAGGGAAACCACAGAAAACCATCTTTAGAGCTGCAGAAAGGGGGGATTCTTGATGATGATGCTTGTTGTTTAAAGGGGCCTAACATCTAAGCTCATCGGCCCACAGTGGGGTTGGAACCCACTATCTCCCGAATACAGCAACCACATTAGCTCATTAACCAAACCACTGTAACTCATTTAGAGTTTTAATTGGGAGGTTTTAACGGAAATTGCTTTCCTCGACACACCGTTTCCATTTCAGGTAAAAATTCTACCCGTAGATCAAACCTGGGTGCAGATCAAGAAGTTAAGCGACTATGTACATAATTATGCTCATTCACCGGACGAGTTGGCTATGTGCTTAGGAGCGCGCAGCTGTGAGCTCGCATCCGGGAGATAGTGGTTCGAACCCCACTGTCGGCAGCCCTGAAGATGGTTTTCCGTGATTTCCGATTTTCATACCGGTCAAATGTACCTTCCTAGGTCTTTCCTGTCCCATCGTCGCCATAAGACCTATCTGTGTCGGTGCGACGTAAAGCAACTAGCAAAAAAAAAAAAAAAAAAAATTCTCATTCATCAAACAACACATTGCAATATTACTGCATAATATTTCCTTATCAGAGCTATTTGTAATTAAATCTATGGTAAATACTCTTGCAGTAGCACTTCGTTCAAGAGGTAGGGATGAAGCATTTCAGATTAACAACTCTTGGGCATAGTAGTCCCGGAATGAGTGATTCTGACTCATTCATTATACAAACATGTGGACAATCAACACTAAGTTATAAGACGTAATTACCACAGCAGCCTCCGAACATATCGCTCCGAAACATTACCAATTTTTCGTGCTTTTACACCCTTATTTATGCTCCATATGGGTTGAATTTTTCAAAAAATGTTTCTTAGGGAAACCTCAATGATATTATTTACTTTAAACGGTTTTGTAGTTCCTAAAATACCAGAATTTGTAAAATATATTATTATAATTATTGTGCTCTTACGGCCGCATTGGACCACTGTAGTCAATTTCTATCCGGTCTTCTATGATGTTTTATGCTTTTTTCCTTTCTGTTCTTCCAGTATTTCTTCATTTTTTTCTGATCTTCGTTGTCGTTCTTCTGAAAATACCTTTTAGTTGTTTCTCCTTTATCAATTTTTGATAAGAGTCTAATTTTACTAAACTTACTTACTTCGTCTGATTTATTCTTTAAATCCTCCAGTGTTATGCCTAATTCTTTCATGTCTTATTTTATTTCCTTTACCCAGACAGGTTGTGGTTTTTGTTTCCAAAGTTTCTCCAAAATTCTGCGTATTAACCTGTCTTGAGGTATTCCGAACAGATGACCAAAGTATGATATTTTATTTTTTCTTATGAATTCCGTTCTGGGCCGTATTTCCTGATATACTGCTGCATTTAGCATGATACGCCTTTCTCCTTCTTACTAATGCATGGTACATGTACATGTACATATCCATATATATATATATATATATATATCCAATTGCTTTAAGTAGCACGGACGCAAATAGGTCTCATG
The DNA here is from genome assembly GCF_040414725.1 of Anabrus simplex. Classification (NCBI taxonomy): domain Eukaryota; kingdom Metazoa; phylum Arthropoda; class Insecta; order Orthoptera; family Tettigoniidae; genus Anabrus; species Anabrus simplex. The sequence continues at coordinate 29,545,761 of NC_090268.1, forward strand.
GCGACGATGGGATAGGAAAGTGCTACGAGTGGGAAAGAAGCGGCCGTAGCCTGAATTTAGGTACAGATCCAGCATTTGCCTGGTGTGAAAATAGGAAACAACGGAAAACCATATTCAGGTCTGCCGACAGTGGGGTTCGAACCCACTATCTCCCGGATGCAAGCTCACAGCTGCGCGCCCCTAACCGCACGGCCAACTCACTCGGTATAATGAGTACGTGTATGTATAGGCCTGTATGCTGTAGATTAGTGTGTCAGAAGTTTGTGTGTGAGAGTTGACGCGCCGCTGGAACGTAAGTGACCTGAACCGAGATAGAACTCGCGATCTTGGAGACAGGAAGCCAGAGATGGATGGACGGACAGACGGACAAAAGGATTGACTGACTTATTAAGTGGCTTACTGATTGATTCATTGGACTGATCGACTGACTGATTGATTCATTCATTCATTGCAACTGAATACACAATACGGAATGCAGAATGCAACTTTTACTCCTACAGGAAACACGTAAATAAAATATATAAACAGATCTCCCTCTAATTTGTTGTTTAAGAGTAATTTTTATAAGCCAGTACGAATGAAAAATGTATACTATAACGAAGAGTTGATGTGTGTATTGAGTTCAGAAACTGACATTTAACAGCATCCTGTAGGCAACTGTAAGGGAGTTTGGATACGGTTTAACTTCATTTAGAAGAAAAAACTATGGAGGGAAGCAGAGAAATAAAATATGCAAACGAAATACTAGATTGAAAAAACAAGCAAATGCTGCTGGAAAATAATTTACATTCTGCGCTGATTAAAACACACGAACAAACATAAAAGAATGAAGGAAAACAAACATGTTGTGGTTTTATAATAATAGCAAACACTCAGTATATGTCAGAGAGAACTATTGATTCATAGGGTGTGGAGAGCAGAATGAGGGACCATGTGTCTATCGGGGCAGTATAGTTGGAATGTAGAACCAGAAAAAAGAATAATGGGTGGGAATCTGGTTATTCATTTGAATACACTATCTCCGTGTCTAATTATTTTGTCGTGATCAGCAGCGACCTCATAAGGGTATTACTTGGTTGACCCTTTCTCATGATGTGGTTGACAAACTGAGAAGACAATTCAATCATGAACTGCATTTAGGGCGGTCGCGCAGGTGGCAGATTCCCTACGAATTTTTCCCCTCATATTTACATTTATTTATTGTTGTTTACATAGGTTTTTCTTAAATATTTTCAACGAACCTGGAAGTTTATCGAACATTACCCTTCATAATTTATTCTATTCGCTTACTCCTCGCCCTATAAATGAATATTTGCCTCAATCTCTCCTTTTGAATTCCAGCTTTAACTTCATATTGTGATCTTTCCTACTTTTAAAAACTCCAATCAAGCTTATTCTTCTGCTTATGTCATTCCACGCTGACGTATGTGAGCACCTTCAAATACCACCGGACTGAGCCAGAATCGAACCTGCCAAGTCAGAGTCAGAAGTGCCTCAACCGTCTGAGCCACTCACCCGGGCTTACGGATAGAACTCCGACTCCTTGGAGTTTCCGAAATCCATGGAAGTAGCTGGTAATAGCACCAATAACATTATTAGAAGTGAAATATTGTTAAATGCCAATAAAATTCGGTTCGATTCAAACACTTTTCTGGTTGATATGGTGCGGCATACCAATGACAGATCTAAAATAGCGTAGTAATTTACTGGCACGTAAAAGAACTCCTGCGGAATGAAATTATGGTCACATCGAAGTCTCCCAAACCAAAAAAGTAGTTATTATTTTTACTATTATTGTTATTATTTTGTTCGAAAGAGTTATTTCACATGCCGCACAGATGGACATATCAGATTCCCTTAACAAAACACTCCCTGCACGGACATAGCATCATAGAGTTTTCTTCGTTTACATTTTCTAAAATGTAAATGTATGAAGGGAACAGTAAATCACACAATTCTGTACCGCTGATAAAGGGCAGCAACCATGCAGAGGCACTTGCCATGCAACTCTCGATTACTCTATACTCGATGTGTAGTGGAACAAAGACGAATATATTTGCAAGTTAAAGAGAAAGGAGTGCACAAGTCACGTCACGTCACGTCACTCCCACTACACATGTGATGGGAGAACTCCAACAAGCTGCTCGTGAGCTGCTATGTAAATGGTTACAACCAGTGAACCTCTCACGGTTTATACATACGTTCTCCAAGGAAGGGCCTATTTTACAGGCGACGAACGAAGTTAATAGAAAAAGGAATAGTGGTCGGATTTCCCTTATTAACTAGATCTACAGGAAGATAGACAGTGGCACTCTCAGTTATGTTCTTGAACTGTAAAATCTTACCAAAACAAGTGATCGGTCGCAGTAATACCTACGAAAAAAATTAAATATGAAAGTAAATATAAATAAGAAATGGAGCAGGGAATATTGTATCCCTGAAGGCTAAATATGTTTCTATAAAACTACATTTTCTTGTGATTTTCTACAGTATATGAGATTTTTAACTTTACCAATTACTGTATCATCTTGTAACTGCCTGTAACAGTCATTTCTAATTCACATTTCACAATAGATTATTGCAACTGACTGCCCTATTAAATGACTGATTTCATTGCACCTACGTGAAATATTTTAGCTTGGAACGCTATATGGAATGGTACTGCCATACAGCACAGATTTTATCAAAGAATTCGCGACCTTAATTACATCAGTGCTGCGGGACAGTATACCTCACAGAGGTCTTTTCAGGCGCAACAACGCATCAAGTCTTTTGAGAAATACCTGTAAGATGCAAGGAGCTAGCCTTGATACGGGGTAGTTATCATTTTAATTTTCACGTCGCTTGCATCTTTGAGTTTATAAAATACTACATATAACTGATGAAATGAAATGTCGTATGGCTTTTAGTGCCGGGATATCCCAGGACGGGTTCGGCTCGCCAGGTGCAGGTCTTTCTATTTGACACCCGTAGGTGACCTGCGCGTCGTGATGAGGATGAAATGATGATGAAGACAACACATACACCCAGCTCCCGTGCCAGTGGAATTAACCAATTAAGGTTAAAATCCCCGACCCGGCCGGGAATCGAACCCGGGACCCTCTGAACCGAAGGCCAGTACGCTGACCGTTCAGCCAACGAGTCGGACATATAACTAATCATGGCCGATAACTCATCGAGGTAAGTACCTTGTTATTATTGTTCTGACCACCATTGAGAAAATCAGACTTAACGGGAACTTCTTCCTTTTAAATTTCAAAGGTAGGGGTCAGTGGAGACACATTCACAAGCCAACATCCAGGAATGCAGTTACATAGAAACGCAACGCTCGCAGCATCGTATGTTGAGAATAAGTTACTATTTTATGCAAATGAGTTATTGAAATACGTATTATTCTTATATCGATCCTGAGATAGACACCTTTCTGTTGATGCATAGTATCACAGTGATCTCAAAATTTTGCGTTACACGATCAGGTTTATAGAGTTCGTTTCAGTAAAAACGGTCAAAAATTGAACTGGAAATAAGGTTTGCTTTACAGAAGATTTTGAGAAAAGGAACCTTGTGTCTGAGAAACCAGCTTAAGGATGTGATGTTATTCGAAAGACACCAGTGATATTTGAAAGGATGCGGCAGATGTCACGCTTGCATTGAGGTTGGTGGCCGTCATTCTCAGCAGCTGTTGTGAGATGCAATATTGTATAGTAACTCAGGCTGGTCAATGGTATGGTACTGTACAACTGTATAAACGTAAGAACTAAATGTAAAAGCTGTAAATAATCCATAAAATGTAATAGTGATAAACAGTGATAGACAAGTTTGAACCCATTTTTCCTAAAACTGCCTTCTGAAACCCTAGGTACCGAGCTCGATAGCTCCAGTCGATTAAGTGCGCCCAGTATCCAGTATTCGGGAGATACTGTAGTGGATTTGAACCCCACTGTCAGCAGCCCTGGAGATAGTTTTCCATGGTTCCCCATTTGCAAACCAAGCAAATGCTGGGGCTGTACCTTAATTAAGGCCACGGCTGCTTCCTTCGCACTCCTAGCCCTTTCCTGTCCTGTAAAAATAAACCTACGCTTTCTACCTCAAAATGTTCGGTAGAACATCTCTTATTTCCTGTTTAATTTTTGCTCTGAAACAGCATGACAGACTAACTAATGAATTTTCTACATAGACCGTTTATTTGTTTAGTATCCTTAAATATGCCAAGTAGGTCTACTTACTTCAAGTCACTTTCACCGCATAACAACTATCAGGAAATAATTTTTGGACACAGCTACACAGATGAAATAAGAATAGTACATATCATACGAATTCAGTTACAATACAGCGTGGGTTTGAATAAATACCTGTACGTAGTGTCTTCATAGTACAATTTCGGTGGAATAATATCAGGGTAAAAGCCACACCAAGACATTGTACCGTATAATTATCACTTCATACGGAGAAACATGTTGGCTACAATGAATCCTGCAAGCATAAAATTAACCAATTGTGAAAAGTGTCATGACTGTAGTAGGTGATCTACAATCTTCGTAATAACTACTTTAAAGGACTTGCTTACTACTTCGTAAGTTTTGTAATTTCACTGAGTATCTGTTTGCCTAATGAAAGAGTGCATTCCACCCAATGTTATAATTAAGATGAACTGTAAGTGAATCTTTACTATCCAGCAGATACTTAACAAGTTTCTTCAAGAATGTGTTTAGAAAGACTCTCCTCAAACCACTATGATAGTGCACAGAAACAGACACATTAAATCACAGTCCCAAATTCTGATGCCTTCAAGTAAACTTCGTTCATACTCCAGTGAGTTTTGATAAATTTAAGAGGACAAAGTGTCGAATCGTCTGATCATCGTCCCCTTTTGACAAGGTCACTTTTAAAAGTAGTCCACGTGACCGCGTAATACGTTCACTTCATTCGGTCATTTAAGCTGTACTAAAGAAGAAGTAGGTTTCCTGTAAAAATGAAGGGAGTGCTTTACTGAGAAACATTCAGGGATTGTCAATATGACCACCAAGTTGTGACAGACAGGGCTGTCTGATTTAAACCCCCTGTCAATTGTCAAACTGATCCTGGGAGCTTCACGAACACCACACAAACGTGAGAATACTGCACTGAAAAGAAAAGACCTATGAACCTAAAATCAAATATAAATTCGCAACAAGACAATAAACACAAAATGAAGTGATATGTAGAAGTTTGGCTTATAATAACATCTCTGATTTTAACAAATCCATCAATAACTGTGGAGTTTAAAGTTTAGTGAATGAAATGGCACTTCACTATGTTCAGAAATTAGGAAGCGTTTTAAATGTCGCTTAGTGCCCTTCTTCAGGGTAGCACTTTCTAAACACAAGCTTGAAGATACTATCTTCTTAAAACGATGAAACTCTTACAAAAATTATAGAGTAATAATTTGCTTGATTTTCAAAATTAATTGAAGTTATCGTGATTTCACACATCATTTCCAACAAAATATTTAATTCACGGAAGGCAAAAGTAGCTATTTTTTGTTTTGTTTTGTTTCAAGATTAGGGTCTAAAATAGAGTATCATTTCTTTTACTGGTGGTAATAAAAATAAAGAATTAAAAAAGTATTCGTGTAATAATACGTTTGCATAGCAGAACAATATGTTTGTTCTTGGTTCAGAATATGTTCTCTGTTTTGAATACTAACGGAATTATACAGGGAACTAGCAACTTACTGAACTTCTAGTTGGCTTTAATAGATGGGATGTATATGTCTAAATTAAGAAGTACGTATAGTCTCTGATAATGAAGTCTACCGAGGCGGACAACTCGCGGAAGAAATAGAGAATATATTGCTGGAAAGTAAACATTTTCTCAGTGATGCAGAAAAAAACGAGGGATAAAACAAAGAATTGTCAGGAGTGACCTGGATAACTGAAGGGGTACGGAACTACCATACGATCATCTTGAGTTCAACTCTACTCCCCTTAAAGTAAGATACGCATAATGAGAACTATGAAGTCGAAGTTTTAATACCACGTCACAATAGCATTTAATGTTTCTTTGAAGATTTCTCACATTTACTTACGTGAAGTGCTCTCATGGCACCTTTAAACTTACTTTAAATGTCTTCTCCCCTTATTAGTAACAGATCAAAAGAACTGACTGCAAAGAACACTCTAAATAACACACGGTTCGTAAAATCTATTTAAATACTCCGTTCCGAAATAGCCGGGCAAGGAAATATGATTAATCCTGTCGTAAATACGTAAGGTTGACAAAGCCGATAGTCCTTTTAAATAAAATACCCGTGGCGTAATTAGTAGTTCAGAAATAAACTTACAGAGCAAAGTTCAGTGTAAAGGTACGTCATAAGAGTGATCGCCTGAGTCGACCTGTATCTGGAAATTTGTTGGAACTGATCGTATGAAATCACATTTTTGCACATAGCATTGAGAAAAACAATTACTTACCTTTAAATTGTACACAAAACGCATTACACTATTAATTTCTGTTCGGTAGAAAGAACAGAACTTACCTTCAACGGTATGTAACGCGGAATTTTGGTGACAAAAATAGGCTACACGTGAAACTGTTTGGGAAAGAAGGCGATGTAGAGTTCCGTCACGGTTTCACTCACAAACTGAGGAAGGATAGCGTTCTACATATTGGAGGTCAGACACTTGTAAGCATGGGGAGAGACTGGGTTTGCATTTCCTGCCCTCCACCACGCCGGAAGTGGATTTTGAACAGACAGGTGCACGGTGGGAAGTGCTTAGCTTCCTCCTACTAGTGGGTAACGAATTAACAATACTACAAACACGGATCATTGTTCACTAGGGACGTGAAAGATGAACACCGACACAGAAAATTGTGAGAATTGTGAGAGTAACATCCCCGACACCGAGAAAGTTTCTCCTGTTTTTTGTAGTTCAGTTTCGTTTGGTACGCAAAGGTGAGGAGGCAGACAAGAACCACGAAGTTTTTAAAATTTATGTAGCGGGATCAAAAATTCCATCGAGATCATTTGTTGATTTTTCTGCTTCATTCAGGCGGGGGAGGGGGGGGGGGAAGGGGGCATTGTGCACCGTGTCAAAAGCTCCGTTTTTACTGAATATATTACAGTCTACGTATTAGTGAAGTATGTGCTAATGAGTCAGAAAAATAACATTTACTTCTGAGTAGTTAATTCATAAAAAAGTCCAAAACAAGCAAATAATAATAATAATAATAATAATAATAATAATAATAATAATAATAATAATAATAATAATAATAATAATAATAATAATAATAATAATAATAATAATAAAGTGTCTGGCACCTTGAATGAATGATGAGCGTTGTAACTTTCGGTTCAAAGGGTCGGGGTAAGATCACATGATGATGATTGTTTTTTTAAAGGGGCCTAACAGCTAGGTCATCGGCCCCTAATGTTACGAGGTGCAACGAAATGGAAAGATAATTAAAACTTCAAAATGTATCCACCGACTGAAATATAAAACGAATGATGATGAAAAAATGACCATGAATACAAACCAGTCAGTGGATCCAGTTCACAATGCTTTCTTTTCTGAGATGATGCTTGGTATAAAAAGGGATCCAAAATCCAGGTCAACGGTCCCTCATAATAGTACTAATCAGTGGTAAAGCAGAACCATGGTGTTCCTTCTATAGCGGTATTAATCACAGGTAATGCAGGCCCATGGTATGTTACACATAATGGCACCACTCGCAAGCAACGCAGACCTATGGATTTCCTCCGATGGTGGGGACTAATCACGGGCGCCGGTATTCCCGTGGTGTTTCTCACTAATAACAGGCCACATACACTCTTGGTGCCGCTGACCTAGTGGTACTAATTATAGGCAATGCCAACCCACGGCGTATCACACATTAAGGCGCCACCCACAGACAACACAGACCCATGGTGTTCCTCACATAATGGTGCTACTCTCAGACAACGCAGACCCATGGTGTTCTTCACATAGTGGTACTAATCGCGGGCAACAACCCAACCCTTGATGACCTCACATAGTGAGAGACAACATAGACCCGCGGTGTTCTTCATATAGTACTACTCATAGGTACCGCAGAGCCAGTCTGAACACAGGGGAACCAACACATTCCAGGGCAGCGTACGGCACCTTTCTCGCAAGGACAATAATCCGCGCAGCCGAGTTCCCCCGCTCCCCTGCCTCGGGGGGATACACACGACGGTACTAACCACAGGCAACGCCCAGACGCGTGGTGTTACTGGCATAATGGTACTACTCCTAGGTAATGTAGATCAATGGTGTTCCTCACATGGTGGTACTATCACAAGTAGTCTCATGGTTCTAACTGCACCATGCCGTGGTCGCTCCTTTTAGTCGATTCCTACGACAGGCAGGGGATACCGTGGGTGTATTCTTCGTCTGCGTCCCCACCCACTGGGGGTGGCACGATTAGAATAGGCATTGTATTGTCGGTTTCCCTTCCTAGTGCCAACTCTGTATGAAGGAATGTCTTCACTGTCACGTATTTCTGCGGGTATGGGAAGAGATGTGTATTGAGACAGCTCAAATATCCAGTCGCCGGTATGGAGGAATCAATCTGATATGGCTGAAATCATCGACCCGGATTTTAAAGGACGTCGTGATGTCAGAATTTTGTCCCACAGCAGCTCCTTAATGTGTTAGAAATCAACGATACGGAGATGTTTTTTTTTAAACACACAGAAACGCCACGGAAATCCACCAGGATCGAGCCGGCTAACTTGCGAATATAAGCACAAAGGCTAGCCGACTGCGAAAGAGAGACAAAGTACGTAACGGTGAGAGAAGATGTATAACAGGAGATGTATACTGTAATTAACTTAATAAGCATCTATTCTAATTAACGTAGAGGCTAACTAGAACTATGATTGCTTCCTGAGGTTTTGACTCACCCCACGCAAACGAATCTCGTAACTATGAACTAACGGTATAGCAATCTATTTCTGTACAAGAGCTGACAAAGTTATTGGACGAAGGTGGGCATTTATCAATCACCAATGTCAAGACCGGGCAAGCCGTACATACACACACTTTTTCTATAAATGAAAATAGGTTTATTCATTACATTCATTCTGAAAACCTTTATGAATATGTGAGCTGTCCTCCAGCAAACTTTTCTCACTCATGGTGTTAATTTTATGAATTCTCAGTTTTTGCCACTTCGTACGCTGCTGCTTGTAATATTCTCTGCTGTGGTGGGATGTAGCAGGGAGAATGACGGACCAGTGATCTACAAGATCTCAAATCATACGATTTGGTAGCCTAATCAATTCGATACTATAATTAATATTAAACTGAATGTTGGCATCAATTACGAAGAGTTGAGGTCAATATTTAAAAAATGAAATATACGTAGCTCAAGAATGATTTTGACAAGATATGAATAATCTTGATGGACGGGTTTTGATCGGCTGTCCTTAGCAACTATTGTAGTAGTAGTAGTAGTAGTAGTAGTAGTACCGCGCGAATTGTCGGAGAGGTTAGGGGCGAGCAGCTGTGAGCTTGCTTCCGGGAGATAGTGGGTTCGAACCCCACTGTCGGCAGTCCTAAAGATGTTTTTCCGTGGTTTCCTATTTTCACACCAATAAAATACTGAGGCTGTACCTTAATTAAGGCCACGGCCGCTTCCTTCCCACTCCTCGGCCTTCCCCATCCCATCGTCACCATAAGACCTATCTGTATCGGGGTGACGTAAAATAAAAATTAAAAAAAGGTAGCAGTAATAATTTTATGTCGCACCGGCTACATTTAACAGTTTACGGAGACGTCAAGATGCCGGAATTTGTCCGCAGGAATTCTTTTACGATCCGGTAAATCCATCGACACGAGGCTTGCGTATATGAACACTTTCAAATACCACTGGTCTGGGTAGGGATCGAACACATCAACTTGAGTTCATAAGGCCAGCGCTCTACTATCCGAGCTACTCAGCCCGGCAACTAAAGTGCATTGCTACCTACATCGGCACTGACATTGTTGTTTGATCTATTAGTCCATAGACTAGTTTGATGCAGCTCACCATGCTACCCCATCCTGTGCTAACCTTTTCATTTCTACGTAACTGCTACATACTACATCTGCTCTAATCTGCTTGTCATATTCACACGTTGGTCTACCCCTACCGTTCCCACTGCCCACACTTCCCTCAAAAAACGACTACACAAGTCCTGGTTGTCTTAAGATGTGTCCAATCACTCTCTCTCTCTCCTTCTAGTCAAATTTAGCCAAATCGAACTCCTCTCACCAATTCGATATCTCTTCATTCGTGATTCGATCTATCCACATCACCTTCCGCATTCTTCTGTAACACCACATTTCCAAATGTTCTATTCTCTTTCTTTTTGAGCTAGTTATCGTCCATATTTCACTTTCATTCAGTACCACATCCCAGACGAAAGTCTTCAAAATATCTTTCTAATTTCCATATCAATGTTCGAAGTGAGCAAATTTTTTTCTTAAGAAAGCTCTTCCTTGCTTGTGCTAGTCCGCATTTTATGTCCTCCTTACTTCTGCCATCGTTAGTTATTTTACTACCCAAGTAACACTATTCACCTACTTCCTTTAAAACTTCATTTCCTAATCTAATATAACCTGCATCACCTAACTTCGTTCGACTGCACTCCATCACTTTTGTTTTGGACTTATTTATTTTCATCTTGCACTCCTTACCCAATACTCTGCCCATACCATTCAGCAATTTTTTCATATCTTCTGCAGTCTCAGATAAAATAACATCACCAGCAAATCTCAGGGTTTTGATTTCCTCTCCTTGGATTGCGATTCCCTTCCCAAATTCCAGTTTAATTTCCTTTACTGCCTGTTCTCTACAAACAATGAAAAGGGGGAGGGAGACAAACTGCAGCCTTGCCTCACTCCTTTCTGAATTGCTGCATCTTTTTCAAAGCTCAATTATTATCACTGCAGGCTGATTTTCATACAGATTGTAGATATTCTTAAGAAAATACTACAAAGGAGCCGTCCGGGCTCGAATTCACTAAGGTCTCTAGATATTTAAAAAGTCGTCTTGGAAATGTTGAGAGGTAATCTTATAACTACTCGTTACTCAGAGCTCGAAAAGATCTTGAGAATATATTCAGCTTGAGAACAATGCAATAACTTACGATACTGTACTCCACACTCCGCGAGCTCTTGGAGTTCTATCATGTGAGTCACGTCCCGGCGAAGTGCTCGTGATTCAGGCAACACGGCTTCTATTTCCGGGTTCAAGCCTTAACCTCCACAAAATGAGGAAAAATGACACATCGTGCTTGAAATGTTATGAAGCCGAGAAAGTGTACAGAAATAGATTTCACGGGAAGCAGTATAAATAGCTAACAGATCTGCGACTGGAGCTCTGAAGTTTGTATCCCTACTAGTAGATGTGTATTCTGAACAAGAACTGGCGGAGAGATGTTAAAAACATTTCAGCTCTTTTCGTCTTGGCAGCCCGTCTGTATAGTCAGTGATTAATTTGATAATTTGATGGGGCGGTCAGCTCTGATTGACACCCAGTATCATAAAACACTCCTAAGCTGAAGATAATTTTATAAAGCGGAAAATATGGTGCGCTTTGTAGTAGCCGTGGTGAAACAACGGTGAACAGGATTCAGAACCGAAAATATCAGGATCAGCAGATTTTCCGACGCAGTCGGCTGTCAGAAAGTCCTGGGTCACGAGTCAAGGAGCCATGTTTGTCTCTTTCCTAGCAACTTCATACCTGCTTTACCTTCCTCCCAATCGCAGGTCACATCTTCATAACCATAATGAGTACCTTGTTGTTCTGTTTCTTAAACAATTGAAATTTAATTAATTTAATTAATTCATAAATTATTTACGTAATGCGAACATTTTGAATAGTATAGGGCCTACGTACAAAGTAAAGTCAGTACTGAATTATCTTGGAATATTCCACGGATTGTTTGTATTTTTCCCCTCAATCGTCAACCGTTTACGAGGCAACAGCACTCCCCTGTTAATCCCACTTCAGGCAGCTGTAACCATACTTGTCTACCAGCAGTGATACGTCACCCTGCAAGAAATTTTCAAAATGAATCACAACTCTGATGGCTTTTCGACTACTGGACAGTACAATTTCCAGTGGCTTGGGGAATCATTCTGGATGTTACACTTAAGAAAATGGAAATTGCAACACCATGAAGGCATTGGTCGTTTGTGTTGATTTTCAAGATATGGAACGATGAAATGTAGGTATTAAACGATCAAAGTTTCAGACCCATTGGATTGTTGCTACAGGTCTCCCCACGTGATTGGTCGCGGAGGAATGAACTCCAGTATACGAACTCTGGTGTAGCGTAGTTGACTTGCAGTCTGTGCAGTGAAGAGTTCCCCGTCAAACATGTCTCGACGACAGAGAAGAGTACGCTGTCAACAACTGTCGCCGTTTGAGAGGGCTTGGATAATTGGGCTGTGTGAGGCTGGATTATCGCTAAGGACTGTCGCTGCACGTGTTGGCCGACAGGCATCTACGGTACAACGTGTATGGCAGCAGTGGTCAAATGAAGGTACCCACACTCGTAGACCTGGCACAGGCCCAGCGCGACAGACAACTGTGCGAGAGGATCGCCGCATCATTCGGATGGCCCGGATGGAACCCCATGCAACAGCAGCGCAATTTCGAGCAGCTGTGGCACCCCACGTTACACAACAAACAGTTGGTAATCGCCTGCGTGCAGCTGGCTTACGAGCCCGTGTCCCTGCAGAAGATGTTCCATTGACCCCACAACAGCGACGTGTAAGGCTGGCCTGGTGTCGAGAAAGATCGACGTGGGTCGACGAATGGCATAGGGTCGTCTTTAGTGATGAATCGCGCTTCTGTCTTGCCCGCAGTGATCGCCGGAATCGTGTGCGCCGACGTACCGGGGAGAGGGGCCACCCAGATCTTATTGTCGTGAGGCACACAGGGCCAATACCAAGCATTATGGTCTGGGGAGCTATTGGCTTTAATGTGAAATCACAATTAGTGCTCGTTGAGGGCATTATGACTGCTCGACAGTACGTTGATAGGGTACTCAATCCAGTGGTTGTCCCTATGATGGCGAACATTGCTAATTGGATGTTTCAGCAGGACAATGCCCGGGTTCACACTGCACGCATCTCCAGAGAAGCTGTCCACGACATCACAACCTTAGAATTGCCCGCCAGATCCCCGGACCTCAGTCCTATTGAGCATGTGTGGGACATGATCGGTCGACAACTGGCCAACCGTCGTCAGCCATCCACAACTCTGGAACAACTGACCCGTGCAGTGCAGCAGGCATGGGCTACAATTCCTCAGGAAGAGATCCAGGGCCTAATTGACTCCATGCCTCGACGAATTCATCAATGTATTGCAGCTCGTGGTGGGCACATCTTGTATTGATTGTTGTCCAAACTTGCGGTCAGAGGGACCTGAAAGTGTAATCATCGAAGCGCAACCGAACACTCGTCCTGCATGTTCAATTGCAGCAATGTAGCACCACTCCTTCTGGGTGTTGCAATTTCCATTTTCTTCAGTGTATCAATGAGAGTAAGGTAAGGCTTTTGTTCTGCCCGAAGGCAGGTCCGAACCTCCGCAGAGGTGTGCCTGAGCTGGAGTTTACGTACGGTAGGGTGGCCAGTTCCTCTCAGCCCCTCCATTCCCGCACCCCCCCCCCGCCCCACCACATCAATAGCGCGTGGCAACCAACCAAATCTCGACCACGCCCAATATTGCTTAACTTCGGAGATCTGACGGGATCCGGTGTTTCAACACGGCTACGGCCGTTGGCATCAATGAGAGAATCTTATATTATTTTGGCCAAGGAGGAAGAACTCATAGATGGTTGAGTTGGATGATACAAAGACAGATTTCCTCACTGCAAAATTAATACAAAATATCCCCTCCATTCGAACTGATAAGAAAAACAGATATAACTCGAAAACAATCGACTGTAAGACGTAATGTATGTCCACACGGACGTTTTCTGTTGTTTTGAAGTGTAGCCTAATGTCCACGCCCCGATTATTCCCCATATTTTTGGGAAAACAGTAGATACTACGGAGAGCTCACAGTGGTCAGGCGCTTCGGCCGTACAGTGGAACGAAGGGGTTGCCTCGCTTTGTAGTAGGCACATTTTGTGTCGTACATAGCGGTGTTAGTAGTCCTACAGTGCCCTACATAAGCACGGAGCACATCACAGTACGACAAGCTATCTATGCCTCCGACCTTTTTATCTTTATGGGAAGATCTGTATTTATTTGTTAAAAATGATAGGAATGCTACAGCTAAATGTTTAGTTTGTAGAAAAGAGCTACGATATATATAATTTACAAAGCCACTACAGTTTGTGTCACGCTACAGATTCTGATAAGCGTCAAGGCGAAGAACCGGTACCTGTAATTTCAGAATTGAAAGATAAATTAAATAACACTGACGATCAGTGAGTCAACAATTTGACTGAGGCTTAAAATTACATATTTATTTGCAAGGAAACGTAGACCGTTCAGTGATGGTGAATTCGTGAAGGAATGTTTAATATTCTAGCCGGTGAGGCAGTACGACTGAAGCGCCTAACCACTCTGCGCCCTTACGTCACACGGGCTCTCCGATATCACTCGTCAGCCAGTTGGTGGACACTGTACTAGGGGAAAGGAAACCTACAACCTGTTTTCTAGTCATGACCGGGTCAAGCATCTTGCGGCGAGGATAGGAATTATGCCGGCTGCCGAAGCCTGTCGCACTCTTCTGGGGCAATGATTAATGACTGGCAGATGAAATGAAATGGTACTGGAGAATGCTACTGGAATGAAAGATGACAGGGAAAACCGGAGTATGCGGAGAAAAACCTGTCCCGCCTCCTTCTTGTTCAGCACAAATTTTACACGGGATTTGAACCACGGAACCCAGCGGTGAGAGGACGACCCGGTGTCACCTGAGCCACGGAGGCTTCTGTACTAGGGGAAAGGGTGCTAAAGACCATTGGTGTCCATAGCCTGCACCACATTCTGACTCGATGCTATAAACGGAAAAGCTGACCAGAAATGGGAGTTGACACGTAACTAATGAGTTTAAAATCCATTTGCCCGTTTTTGCATTCGAAATTGTGCTGTTATCATTTCCATTGACCAACTGTGGAATGCATTTAGCGTTTGAATACCATAATTCAGGTAACGTTATTCCAGCTACTAATTAAATGAAATGCATGGTGGTTTGTGTAATCTCTACGTGTAAATCGAATGAAATTATTTGTGCGTCTCCTTTTATGGGGCATTACGGCTCGCGTTGTGTTGTGGTCAGCGTACAAGGGACTCCTCTTTCGGGTAAATCATGTACTCAGCAGGGCTTGATTTACTAGCTTTGGACCGGGCGAGTTGGCCGTGCGGTTAGGAGCGCACAGCTGTGAGCTTGCATTTGGGAGATATCAGGTTCGAACCCCACTGTTGCCATACCAGAAGATGGTTTTCCGTGGTTTCCCATTTTCACACCAGTCAAATGTTGGGGCTGTACCTTCATTAAGGCCACGCCCACTTCCTTCCCTCTCCTATCCCTTTCCTGCCCCATCGTCGCCATAAGACATGTGTGTGTCGGTGCGACGTAAAGCAACTTATTCATATCTCCGGTCAAGCCAGTGAAGACAGTACTTCTAGGGACAAAATGCTTCAGCGAATTGTTTGAAGTTTCATAAACAATGAATATTTACAGTCTCACAGAAATAACGCGAGGTAATTTTGCAAACTAACATTAATGACATAAGATATTGTGCCCTCAAGGTCGATGAATTAAAGAGATTTCTGACTGAAAAACGTGATAAATTTTATTTGTTTTGTAAGCGGTGCACAGTCGAACATTCATAGGTTTCATCAAATTAAACTGAAGTTAAAGTTAAAAAGCAGCGATTTGGTGATGTGAAAACTGTCAAACAGAAATAATACAATGGTTCGACATATAACCTACCGTAACTTAAGTGCGGCCAGTATGCAGTATTGGGGAGGTAGTGGGTTCGAACCCCACTGTCGGCAGCGCTGAAGATGGTTTTCTGTGGTTTCCTATTTTCACACCAGGCAAATGCTGGGACTGTACCTTAATTAAGGCCACGGCCATTTACTTCCCACTCCTAGCCTTTTCCTGTCGTATAGTCGCCGTAACACCTATCTGTCTCGGTGCGACGTAAAGTAACTTGTAAAACAAAATAAGATTCTCATCTCATTATTCGTATCTTCCGTCAAATACTTCTGGGGACAAAATACTTCAGTGATTTCTTTCAAGTTTCATAAACAATGGATATTTACAGTCTCACAGAAATAATGCTAGGTAATCTGAAGTCCTTTACTATTCAGCTAATGAACTTCAAAAATAAAACACATGAATGTTCTATGTCCGGCCTCACTGTCACCATGCCAAGTTAATGGAATGCTATTATGCATTCAAGTTGGCATGAGTGACTGATTAGGATTTAACTGCATAGGGAGGAGATTATGAAGTTTAAAAATATGGTTAAGAACGTCCATCCTCTTCTACAAATGGCGGTAGCAAAACTTTAATCCAGAGGTTCTAATTTGAGGACATAATTCACCGATGGAATGTATTATGTTTTATTACTGCCACCATCATCATAAGACTGACGTTTAGTATAGAAAAGAGAAGCTTCGATTTTTACATACATAATGACAGGTAAAATACATCTTCACAGACCAAACGGCAGACTGTCAAGCACGACAAATGTGAAGGCCCACGCAGTCTTCATATTACACAATTAGAGAGCAAAACACGTCTGTTGATTACCCGTGACTACTATTTTAGGAGTTGACATGGGACGCTATATTTCGTATCTTCATAAATAATGGTGCCTCCTTAAATGGGGAACAGACTCGAGACACAACACGTAAGTACGGCATCAAATTTCTTACTCTTGCAGAGGTCTTCACTAAACAGTAGTACATAAACTCACAATTTCAAGGAAGGCATTGTTAGCTGACACCAACACCTTCTTTGTGGCTTCTGGACATTTACATTTAACCTTCTCAATTACTGGTTTTGTTTAATGGAGTCGTTCATTTGACAATATGTCATTTTGTTACTTCTTCTTCCCCTTTATCTGTTTACCCTCGAGGATCGGTTTTTGCCTCGGATTCAGAGAGGGATCCCACCTCTAACCCTCAAGGGCAGTGTCCTGAAGCTTCAGACTCTGGGCCGGAGATACAACTGGGGAGAATGACCAGTACCTCGCCCAGGCCGCCGCAACTGCTGTGCTGAACAGGGGCCTTGTGGGGGATGGGTAGATTGGAAGGAATAGACAAGGAACAGGGAAGGAAGCGGCCGTGGCCTTAAGTTAGGTACCATCCCGGCTTTTGTCTGGAGAAGTGGGAAACCACAGAAAACCACTTCCAGGATGGCTGAGGTGGGAATCAAACCCACCTCTACTCAGTTGACCTCCCGAGGCTGAGTGGACCCCGTTCCAGCCCTCGTATCACTTTTCAAATTTCGTAGCAGAGCCGGAAATCGAACCCGGGCCTCCGGGCGAGTCGGCCGTGCGGTTAGGGGCGCGCAGCTGTGAGCTTGCATCCGGGAGATAGTGGGTTCGAGCCCCCCTTTCGCCAGCCCTGAAGCTGCTGGTTTTACGTGCTCTTCCATTTTCGCACCAGGCAAATGTTGAGGCTGTACCTTAATTAAGGCCACGGCCGATTCCTACCGACTCCTAGGCCTTTCCTATCCCATCGTTGCCATAACACCTATCTGTGTCGGCACGACGTAAAACATATTGTAAAAAAATGACACAGTACGTTGTGGAAACTTCTCAGGCAACACCGGATAACAAGCACATATGCCAACAGATTCAAACCTTGAAGTTTAGAACGCCACAAACACCAAGCTACTCTCAACCATTTACAACATACTGTACGATATCGATACAGCTCGCAAGGATGTTAAGCACCTGGTTTCGATGAAATTCACTCAGAATTCCTGGTTCACTTGGTACTGACTTTTACGAAATATTGTTGGCAGAGTTCTAAACCGATCTTCTGTAGACGAGAATTCAAAAGAACAATCTCCATTTGAAAAACAAGCAAATTCGTCAACCGACAGGCAGTTATGGATTAATAGAGCTTCTTAGTTGCTGGTATAAGTTTTTCAAAAGGCTGATCTGCATAAGAATCGATTCATCTAACTTACAACACATATCCGTAATACGGTTTATAAAATATATAAAAGAGGGATAAACACGAAACAAAAAATGGAAACAAGTTTGTGGTTTTACATTACTGTTGATATCATGATAGTAGCCACAGGATGTACAGTTTTACGTAGAATCTGTACCAAAGGGGCGCGAATATTCATTTCAAAATTCCCACATGTCTAGCCGGGATTAGCGCCACGGCCGCCTTGGTAAGAAGCCAGATTTCAAGCCACTCTACTGTAATGTCCTCAAACAATGGAGACAATTAGGGAAGAAGTTATATCCACTGAAGAAATTTGTCGTAATTAAGAAAACAGGAAATAATTAATATTGTAATAGACAGACGTTTTACTGAAGTTATAATTTTTAAACTTCATTTGATATACTAGGAACCCATGGTTCAAATAACAACTCAAAGACCATAGCTACAGGACGAATCTCAATATGACAAGCAGTATAAACGCTGCCGGACTAAGTGATTCGGACGGCGGAGTGCTAGATATCTGATCCCAAGTTGGCGCATTAGATCCCGGCTCAGTCGAGTGTACTTGGAGGTCAAATACGTCACTCTCGCGTCGAAAATTTCAACACGCAAGGAAACTTCTAAGAAACAAAATGCTGGCATCTCGGAGTCTTCAGAAACTATAGAAGTAGTTCATGAGACGTAAAACCAGCAATATTATTATTAGTATTATCATCATAAACACTATCTTCATTAAGAGATTTCAACGACAGGATAGAACAGTAACCGGCACCACACATTCATTAATCCTCTACCACGGTTTTAAGACTTCGAATTTGGGAATGTGAACAATTTTTGTGGGATTCTTTTGGTGTAGGAAATTCCAAGTTAGAATTTCTCCTGCTATAGTTTATGACATTATTTCGATACATGCCAGCAAATAAGGGTTTTTTAAGGTGTGGAAAAGGAATCATTCTTTGCAATCTAAGAATTCATATTTCTTATTTTAGACTATATTCCGCCAAGGGTGAGGAAAGCAATGGCAAACTACCTCACACCTGGTTGTGCCTCGTTCGTTTCATTATGACACCGCCGTTGGTTTTCGTTATTTTCCTATAACCACACAAGTTTTGGTGGTGATATCTCAGGATCCAACAGGCCTCGGGGTTGAAGGCTTAACGGACATTCAGCTAAGTAGGACCTAATCAAGATTTGGTATGAAATTCTGCGAACAGAATACTACTAGTAGGATCATGATTCGATGTGATGCTGGAACGTCGGGGAATAAACCCAGTCGTCAATATAAAAAAGGAAAGAAATCATAGCCATAGTTTGAGGTCACGGACTGACAGTTAGACATTTGCGGTGAAGTAAAAAGTAAACTTGAAGTTCTACGAAATTTAAATCACAATCCACTGTAGTTTAGTTTCAAACGGAATCCGAACTATAGGTTTTCATTTCGAAAATTCTACTTTCCTTGACTGGGGTTCGAAAGTGGTCTGCCTTGGTAAAGGGCTAGTGACGAAGTCAGACCCGATTTTTGAGTTAAAAAATAACTGCCATGAATTATTGCTATATGAACTGGGAAAATGCGGAGTCAAGTCTTGAGAACGTCCGAAATTTACTGCGAATTCTATTTACAATATAAGTGCGTTTAGTATTTGTAGCTTTACAGTTCTATAATTGCCATTCTGGACGTCCCAAGATGAATGTGGTCGACCCGATTGCCATTAAAATGAATTTTCCGGACAAGCTCTGTTATGTTTATAAACGTCCAAATGCTGTATTACACAAATGGATTGCTTGTCGGAAAGTCTCGCAAGGCTGAGTGAAATGAAGCCGGCGCTATACTTTGAATGTGGTCAAGTTTAAGCTAATCATGACCACATGACTACTGTAGAATGGATCTGCAGAGAGTAAGAGAAATACGGTTTAGCGGATTTCATCTTTTATCGGACACCAAAGGTGATGGCAGAGATTCAAATCCACGAAGGAGCTACTGATAATTCCTTCTCTTTGAAATTACTGATAACTTCAGTCAAACAAGATCTTTAGCACTCCAACAAACAAAGTCTACCTCATCTTAGGAGGTACTCTCATTGCGAACATAGATCAAGAATGTACAGAAGAAAAAGCATAATTTCCTCATACCTGATTAATCAGTTTTATACGTTAGCTCTTTCCGTTTTTATTTTTAATGAAATGTGAGGCTACAAGCGCTTTGAACAAGTAGAGTTATATACTACAAACTAGCTGTTACCTGCGACTTCGCTCGCGTGAATTTCGTAATTTGATAAAAGTAATCATTCCTCGGTACTGCATTAAGACATTATCTGAAAATCCCCTAAAGTATAAAAACTCACCGATAAATATCAGATTCATGTACCCCAGAACCTCTTTGTAAACCAGGCTGCTGGCAGAGCTAACTCTGAAACATGCGACTTAGAACTGCACATGTGAGAAACAGTCCTCAAGTCGAAAAAATACATGTTTCTTTATTTTTAAAGGAGATTCCAAATACCAATTTTCAGGTCTTTAACATATTCAGTTTCTGATGTATAAATCCTCAAAACAGAATTAAACTCATTCACTCATTCACCCTTTTTTCAAATATTTTCACCCCTTTAAGTGGATTTTCTGAAAACAAAAAATAGGTGTTTCTTTATTTTTAAATACCAATCGCCTTTAAACTGTTAAGTTTTTAAGATGCAGATATTATAATTTTTTAAATTCATCCCCATTTTCACCCCCTTAGCGACGGAATATCCAAAAATCCTCCCTTAGAGAGCACATACACTGTATTATAAATGTAATCCCAAAATTTCATTTATGTCTAGTTTTTTGGGCTTGGCGATGATGAGTCTGTCAGGACATGTTATTTTATATGCTACGAGTATGTCACTACTAGACCATTTCTATCATTTAGTGGTTTACTCTTGAATTATTGTATGATAGTTGCATTCCGAAAAAGATGAATATTTAAAAAAGAATTGAATTGTTTATCAACAGCATTTCAGAAGAGAATGCCCCCAGGTTTCTTCCCATGAATGAAAATGGTTAAGCAGGAAGTAAGGATGTTTCCGAACCGCTTCCTCATTTCAAGGCTATTGCTGGAGACTGATGGGAAAGTGGCAAAGGATCGAATTAAAGTGAAAAGATGCTATTGTGTTATCAACATGTAATCAAACATCCTCCCAAATTAACACGCTTAAGGTCAAGGGAGGAGGTAATGGAACCTTCTTTACGACCTGAAGAGAACCGGATGCCTGTAGTTACATCATAATTGTAGACCACAAAGAAATACGAGGCCGAGAATGTCAGGGAATAAGCCCAGTCATTTTCATATGAGTTAGTAATTTAGAGGGCAGTAACTCCCAGCGCAGTGCACTAGTCGATAGCTGCAAGCCTACTGAATGTAGCAAACAAGGCACATCAATACATTACTACTTCTTCAATATGTTCAAACGTAGAGGGGAAAATTAATCAGTCTGTTATGTTCTGAACACTGTACTCAATATACATATAAACACTTTACATAATTTATTTAACTTGAATATGCATGTGCTGCAAAGCATGGTGTATCTATTCCTTGTAATGAAAGTCCAAATGAGAAGAACAGTTCACTTCAGAGAGTATACGTCTGTGTGTCCTTAAGCTGATGATACCAGCGCCCTCAATAGTTTGAAAATACGCTACAGTCTCCCCCATTTAGATTCGTATTACACACTGAATTTTAAACAAACACTTTGAAGTTGTGAACATATCAGATAAGGAATATAGACTAATTACATAAGAGAAAGTACAGATAAACCATGGAATTTGAGAAGAAAAAAAGGAACTTCACTTTTCACAGGACAGTCGAGAAGAAAAGATATCTGAGTTGGTTCACAAAACAAAATCACGAAACCGCACAGGCAGTCGAGAATGTCTCGAAGATCTGCGGACACCTACGTTTGCTGAACATTGGGATTCTGTCGTGGTGTCACTGCCATATCGAGAGTTGGTGTATTTTCTACGGGAACAGCTGGTGGTACTGTCAAATCAGACATGGCAATCTGGAGCTCTAGGCCCGTCGTATGACTGGGCTGGTTCAAATGTGACTGATTTAGGTTGAATCAGTGTCTCACGAAGTTGGTTGATAAGTCGTTTCAGTGTTCTTCCTGATTTGTCCCCCCCAAAAAACTATTTAGTGTCGCTGACCATACTTCTTTACAAGTATGCCAAATTTCCAAGTGTACATGTTATTACAGAAGACCTGGATTCTCCTTTATTTATTTATTTATTTATTTATTTATTTATTTATTTATTTATTTATTTATTTATTTATTTATTTTCGCAACTTGTTTTACGGCGCGCCGATCCAGGCAGATCTTACGGCGACAGTTAAGAAAGAAACGGGCTAGGACTGGTAGGAGTGGGAAGGAAGCGACCGTAGCCTAAGTAAAGGTGCAACCCCAGCATATGCCTAATGTGAAAATGGAAAATCTCTGGAAACCTTCTTCAGGGCTCCCGACGATGGGGTTCGAACCCACCATCTCCCAAATGCAAGATAACAGTTACTTGTCATGAACCGCGCAACAAACTAACTCGGTATATTAATTTACTAATTAATTTTTTATTAAATATCTTGTTTAACAAGGTGGGACTCAGGCTACGAAACTGCCTGCTTATACATATACAGTCGAACCTCCATTATTCGAATTTTCAATATTTCCCCGCCGTTCGTCCACTCTTCACGTATATTTATTTCTCTATTACTCGAAATCCGATTATACGGATTTCTCTATTTTTCGAAGCAAACATTTCCTCCCTTGTAGCAAAAAATACTCTGTAACTGGAATTTTGTGCAACATTAACTGTGCAATACGGCATGTATGGTTTGTGAGAAACGGTAGGTTTACAATAATGTTGGGAGCTAACATGACGGGAACCGAAAAACTAAAACTTCTAGTGATCGGAAAATCGGCGAAGCCTCGGGTGTAAATTAATTACCGGTCACGTACGAAAGCAACCCTCGAAGTCACGGATGAAAAACTCCATTTACGAATCTTGGCTGCCTAGTACTGACAAGTTTTAACGTGATGGGAGGAGAGATTAACTCTGACAAACATAAGAGACTAACGGATATTTTATTCCAAAGGTGTTAACGGAGGTATGTTTTTTGTTTCACTACTCTATGTATTGTATCCTGTTTTCTAAAACAAATCTTTAATAAGTGTTATAATGAAAGTGATGCCGCAAAATAGAGTTGATTTGTATATTTTTAAGTACTAAAAAATATGTTGGTAGAAGCTCTGGTTTTCCCTCATTTCGACTATTACGACGTGATTTATAGAGATGCTGGGTGCAAGTTATTGAGCAGATTACAACGTGGTCAAAATGCATGTGTGAGATACGTCTGTAACCTACGGTACTATGACCATATAACTCCTTCATATAACCACCTATCTTGGCCCCGACTAGAAATCCGTTGCACTGTTCATACCCTATGCCTTCTTCATAAAATCCTTCATTCTTCACAGCCATTTTACCTTACTTCATATTTCAAATACCTATCTTTTTATCACAATCTTAACACTAGATCCACTAATAATTCCATCCTTGCTTTACCTACCCATAGATCTGCCATCTACGATAAATAATTCACGGTAATTGCCTGCCGGGAGTGGAACCTCCTTCCCGAAAATATCAGAGGGTTAAGCGCTATTCGCACTTTCAAGGAAGCTCTGTGGAGACATTTTATGCATCAGTAAGGTTCATCTTTAAACTTGATGCTGCTACTTACTACCATTCTATTGTCACGGATGTTCTGGTAGAAGATTAGTCTAAAATTTTTACCCGATCTGTTTTTCAATTTTTATTAAATTTTATGTTCTACCTCTTTTTACACGTAGGATATTAGTTTTAAGAATTTATCCTTTTATTATACCTAATTTATTTCATCTTCATTTAACCTTATCAATTATCATTCTCATATTACTATTAATTTAATTAGTATTAAATCTATTACTGTAAAGTGATACAATGTAATATATGTATATTTCAGTGCCTGGTTAGACGGAAGAGAAGGCCTTAATCTTGCCAGGTAAAATAAAACATTACTAACTAAAATAATATAATCAGTATAAGCCCGTAGATACATATGATTCAATTATGTGCCATACATGCTCAAAAACTATGTTCTCTATAACTCGAAAAAAAAAATTAGGTCCCGAGGTGATTCGAGATCTCCAGGTTCCACTGTACATTCACCTTCAGTCTTCATGAAATATTAGTTACTTATTATTAAACTTAAAGCACGATACTTTGCAAATTAGTGAACAACACTTCTTGAAAACACACAAAGGGAATATAGTGTTTAATTGTATTCCCCATGTGCATTATTTCCATTTATTTGTGTATTTTATTATCCAGTTCCTGGATTGTTTCTTAAGTGTACTGTGTTTGACACGCTGGCGGACACAACAAATGGCGAGCTGTAGCCACTTGATCGGTGAATAGATATTCTGATTATACAAACGTTGTAGTTTTGCATGGTTGCATGATGATGACGACGATCAGTTCAATTCTTGTCCACGATTGAATAATTATAAAATAACTACAGTATGTAAATTAAACTGTGCCGGGCGAGTTAGTCGTGCAGCTGTGAGCTTGGCATGCACAAGATAAGGGATTCGAACTCCACTGTCGGCAGCCCTGAATATGATTTTCCGTGGTTTCCCCATTTTCACAGCAGGAAAATGCTGGGGCTGTACCTTAATCAAGACCAAGGCCGTTTCCTTGCCAATACAAGCCCTTATTAAAACTTCAGGCCATCTCATGCAGCATTAGTACAATGGTTACCGCTTGCATCGGCAATATCTACGTGCGGTATGACTGTCCTATGTTTATTTCTCGCAGACGACTCGCCGATGACGAAGCACAAAGCTGCCAACCACTGTACTTAGGAACTAGTCCATCTGTTAGCAAAGGGGTCTGTGGGGGTAAGCCCCCAGTAAAGGTAGGGCATGGATAAGACCATTGGTCTGGATTGGTTATGGTAATGAGCCCTGGACCACAATTACCTTTCTTTTCACATGTTAGGATACTTAGCCCTGGACCACAATTAAGTTTCTTTTCACATGTTAGGATACTTAGCCCTGGACCACAATTACGTTTCTTTTCACATGTTAGGATACTTAGCCCTGGACCACAATTACGTTTCTTTTCACGTGTTACGGTACTTAGCCCTGGACCACAATCACCTTTCTTTTCACATTACTGCACCACGCCATTCTATGTGGGTTACTGGTCAGGAAATGATACGATTGATAGCAGCAAAGCCTGCTACGTCTTTCTTCGTACATAGCGCCTCCACATCTAGGCAGCAGTGCATCTGTCCATTGTTGATACAGAAAACATATCTAATTCCATTGACATGGCATCGTGCGATGGATGCGTTATTAATGTTACAAGTTTAATTATTAGTGAATGAGAAGTTCAATCGTGTTGTTTTTTCATGTCGTCGCCGAGTACAAGGGGGTCGGGAATGTGGTTGGTATGCCAGTGCTAGAAAAAATACCTTCTTTGTATGGTTTGTCGTGATTAGAATCGTAATTACTGCATCGAAACGTCTCAACTATTTCCACATGTTCTTATATAATCGTGGCTGGTGGTGGCACGAATGGACTGTGCCATCGCCTGAAGATTTGCCCTATGAAATGTCACTGCCATACTTCAAGATAGCCAGATATTGTTAATCTTATTTGTTTCACATGGTTATTCTTTTACATTGCCTCACTCTTAGGTCTTGTCATCGCGTAAGTTGGTCATAATTTCTGCCTGTATTGAATTATGGGAACGGCATTTCATTGGACTAGCCTTCAACCAATGGCAGTGTTCATTCGCCCACCGTCAGCCATGATTACTATGTTATAAACTTGCGTGAGTAAGGCTGAACTTTTACCCAAGCTCTTTCCTATCCCACCGTCGGCATAAAACCTGGTGCGACGTCAAGCTAAATGGTTAAATTGTTAAAAAAGGAAAAGAAAAAAAAAGAAACAGCAAAGACCATGCTAAAAGAATGCACGAAACAAGAATTCCACAAACGACGTTTAAACTAAGTGCCAGACAGGAAGAGAGATTTTAGATAATTATTCAAAGGATGTGAAGCGTAAGAACAAATTAACTATTCGAATTCTAAGACGGCGGAGGAGAAAAACATTTGGTAATAACATTGGATTTTAAAAATGTCTACGGGTAATATGGTACCCAAATTTACAAGTAGTTATGGCCATACCTTCTTGATCCAGAAAAAATAAAAATAATTGATTATTCACAAGAAATATTCAATGATCATGCATAACACAACAATTTTCTAAGTAAGACAAGCTATTCAACTCACGGTCCACAGAGAACTTCATAATTCTCAGCCATTTATAACGAATTCTCCAATACTCACCTAGAACAGAAAAGAGAAACAACATTATTATAACGCAGAGTGTTTCGTTTTTGAAACAGTAATTACACCAATATATTTGGAGTCCTTTCGAGCTGAATGAAGTGTTTGCCTTGGAAACTCAGGACTGTGACTAACCTAGGCTCAGAGTATTTAATCCAATACTTCCTTTGTTATCTTCGAATTTCCTCGATCAAAAATGAGGAATTTAAAAAAGTTCCATTCACTGCAGGTAGATCGCAATGTAAATTTTAATTTATTACTATTCAACTTGGACAATATCAGATCCTCACAGGTGGTGTGAATCCGATCATTAACTTATTTTGAATATAGAATGTGGGAATCCTATCACTACTTTGAGTTTTTAAAACTATGTAAAGTATTTATAAGAATGTATATTTTTTTACAGTCTTTGTTTGTAGAGATAGTAGAACACATTTAACTCTAACAGTCGTGCTATACAATACATTTGAATTAAGAATTGTTCCAAAACAAATCTAATCTAAAAACACGCAGAAGTAAACATTTTATAAAAATACTAACAGGAGAAACTGGGTACTCCAGTTTTCCCTGTCATATTTCATTCCAGCAACACTTCCATTAACATTTAATTTCATCTATCAGTCATTTATCATTGCCCCACAGGAGTGCGACTGGCTTCGCCAGCCGGTACATTTCCTATCCTCGCCGCTAAATGGGGGGTTCATTCATTCCATTCCTGACCCGGTCGAATGACTAGAAACAGGCTGTGGATTTTCATTTTTCACTAACAGGAGAAATCCAGAATCTCTCTATATATAAAATAAGATTGTTGGTATTTTTGCATCGGTCGTGTCCACAGTAACAAGGAAATGCAATTTTAATTTTCCATCATCTCGGTCTGTCTGTATGTACTTGCATCACGAGAAAATGGCAGAAGAAAATTTAATGAAAACCAGTATTCATAGTTGGGAAATGGGGCGGTACAATATAGGCTATACATAATTTTGTTCACATTGAGTGAAATTGTATTTTAGGGGAAAATAAAATGAAAATCCACAGCCTGTTTCCACTCATTTGACTGGGTCAGGAATGGAATGAATGAAGCCCCCATCTAGCGGCGAGGGTAGAAATTGTGCCGGCTGCCGAAGCCTGTCGGACTCCTCTGGGGCAATGATTAATGACTGACAGATGAAATGAAATGATATTGGAGAGTGTTGTTGGAATGAAAGATGACAGGGAAAACCGGAGTATCCGGAGAAAAGCCTGTCCCGCCTCCCCTTTGTCCAGCACAAATCTCACATGGAGTGACCGGGATTTGAACCACGGAACCCAGCGGTGAGAGACCCGCGCCCTACCACCTGCGCCACGTATGCTTCTTAGTTTAGGGGAAGGCCTAAGATTTAATTTCTTAATATCTATGTTATTAGTGGTCATATCGATAAATACTACATAACTAAAGCTATACAGAATTACACTTCCGATCATTTTATCGTACCGGAGATAACAGAGATATTCATGAATTCAGGAATTTCGATTTTTGTAGCTTCGCCCGTATGAATAGCTAACCACAAGAAAATCGGTATGTAAAGTCAGGGAATAAGGTACTACAGTGTAGGCTATAAATAATTTTATTCACGCTGGATGAAACGGTAGTTTAGGGGAAGGCGCCTAAAACTGAATTTTTAAACACCTACATTATTGGTCCTACGGAAAAGTAATACATACAAAAAGTTATACAGAATACAAAAAAGTTTTACCTCACATACAATAGTAATAGAATTGATGAATTCAGTCATTTGTTGTTTAGTGCATATCAACGCTGAACATTGCCAACATGGAAATATTTCTCAACAGTGTTAACTGGCGATGGTTTTTTTTGTCATGATTGCCTTACGGTGTAAAACGGCGTGGTCATCGATCCATATCGACAAGGAACATTGTGAAGATGAATACAAAAATGAGAAAAACAGTAAGAGAACAATCACTACAAGAATAAGACAAGAGGAAGCTCATGAAACTGATCAACAATAACATTACATTGACCATTGTTGTGATGTGATTTGTCTCCTCCGCTGCCACTCATCTCTGAAAGATGGCATTACTACTGCGTCCCAAGTAAATAAGCATGCTCAAATATTGGCGGAAAGTAGCTGGGGAGTGGGAGAACTTTGCACATTCTATATGACTGTCTTGTATTTTACCTATACATTCCCATCTCTGCGATTTTTTGGTGGACAAAGGGAATATTACGGTGATAAGTCGTAACTGAAGAAACTACCGACAGGAACTAGTCTTTTCATGCTGCTGTAGAACAAAATCAAACACCGGAAACTTTAACGTTAAGTTATGAGCGTCTTGACCTCAGCTAAGCAATCCAATTTCCTTTCTCGCCGCAATTCAGCCAGTAGGTGAATGAACGGGTTTGAACACTATGCCCACATACAGGAGACGTGATCGGAATTCAACACTGATGAACAGAATGAGGGGAACTGTTACTGAATATCGAGTGTGTAAGAGGTCACTGGATTAGTTTCGCTGCACTCATATGTTGTTTTTCTTCCTATCCCTTTACGCAATGTATTGGGGTAGACAATATGCGTATATTTGGCCCAGTTAAACGGCTGGATGCCCTTGCTGACGCCAACCTCATGCGTCCACTTTGTGTGTTTCTGTGGTGGTTGGTAGTGTGCTGTGTTGTATGCATGTGAAAAGAAGTGTGATGATAATGTTTGTTGTTTAGAGAGGCCTAACAGCTAGGTCATCGGCCTCTAATGGTACGAGGCGCAAAGAAATGACACGATAATTCAACCTTCAAAATGTATCCACTGACTAGAATCTAAAACGAATGGTGAAATAAAAACAATGTCTCAATTACTGGGATGATGCGTATTATCTAAAGGGGTCCAAAATCCACGTCACCGACCTCTCATAATGGTACTAATCACAGGTTATGGTGTTCCTCACATGGGCGCCGGTATTCCCGTGGTGTTCCTCACTTGGTGTAACTAAACACGTATACTCATGGTGTTGTTCACATAGTGGTACTAATGACAGGCAACGTATACCCATGGTGTTTCTCATAAAGTGGCACTATTCATAGGTAACGCAGATCCATTCTGAACACAGTGGAACCCACCAGTGAAAACACATGATGACACTTCTCACAAGCTACGCCCAGACCCGTAGTGTTCCTCAGTACTGCTGCTATATAACGTAGACCCATGGTTTTCCTCACGTAATGGTACTAATCACAAGTAGTCTCATGGTTGTAATGTCATCATCCCTTGATCGTCCGTTTTAGTCTCCTCTCACGACAGGCAGGGGATACCGTGGGTGTAGTCATTGTCTGCGTCCCTCACTCATAGAGGGTAGAAAAGAAGTATAAGACGAGCATAAATAACCATTCCCTGAGCCAGAGGAACTAATCATACGCAGTTAAAAGCCCCAGCCTGGTCGAGAATTGAATTCAGGTAACTCTGAGTCGAAGGCCACTACGCTGACCTTTCAGCGAAGGAGACTGTCAATACATTTCCTCTTGAGGAACCCATCCCGCTTTGATGTCGACAAAGCACAATGATTGTTGATATTATTGAAGCGTGTCCCACAATACTGCCTGCTAATAGAACACCCTGTCCACAGGAGAACGACGAACAGTTCACCTTTGAGTAGTGACGAAATGAACCTGCCTCTGAGTAGGAATATGAATTTTAGGATATTGAAGCTATATTTCACAAGGTGGTCATTTTCGGATCTCTCAAAATGATCAACGCAGAATTTTAACTTGCATCAAGAGCAGTAAAGTAACTTTCACTTCACGGAAGTTCACTCCATCTTAAAAAAAACGAACATCTTCAAGAGAATCGTATTTTTAGTGCATTGCGAGTCATTAGTTTTTCAAGATTGCTTACACATAATAATAATAATAATAATAATAATAATAATAATAATAATAATAATGATAATAATAATAATAATACAAAACTTAGACACTATAATACAGTGATCAAACCTGAAGCGTTATATGCCTCAGAAACCTTAATCATTGGTGGCGGATCTTTAACCAAAGACATTGAGAAACAAGAAAGGAAAATTTTACGAAAAAATTTTGGCCCAGTTTGTATAGATGGAATATGGAGAAAAAAATCATCCCAGGAGATATATTGTCATTCTGAAAAAAATTCTCACACTTTTCGGAAAAGACTATTGAAATTTTATGGACACATTATCAGAATGAACACTAACAGGCTAATTAAAAGAATTCTCAACCTGGCCCTTTCGTCTAAAATTAAGAACAGCTGGCTTCGTGAAATTGAAACAGATCTCCAGGAAATTAAAATCTCAGAAGACATTGTACAGGACAGATGTAAATTCAGAACCAAAATCGACAATAACCACTTTGAAGACAAACCCAACACCAGAGCTACTATAACTTGGACAGAAGAACGAAGGAAGAAGCTCAGCGAGAGGATGAAGAGATTTTGGGACGAAAAGAAGGCCAACACATCAGCTAAGGAAGTTCAACCGTGCTGCTGAGTAGGGCATAACGATGTAAAAATATAATAATAATAATAATAATAATAATAATAATAATAATAATAATGTTTATACGCAGCTGAGACAATAGCCATGAAGGGACTCTCAGATTTGGAAAAGAAATAAAGGGGAGGTTCCTTAGAAAGATTCTTGGACCCATAAAATCATCAGACAAGTTTACGTTTCACATGGGACCAAATCGAGAACTATACCGACAATTTGAAAACACCACCACCACAATGAAAAAGAGGAGATTGATGTTCTACGGACATATTAAAAGGATGGGATCGGAGAGACTCGCCAACAGGATCCTCACCTTCCAGGAGAACAGGAAGACAAAAGTCTCATGGGTAAAAGAAATCCACTGAGATTTAGAAAAATGTGGGATCACGACAGAAGATATAACAAACAGAAAAATCTTCAGGCAGAGAGTTGCGGAGGTGAAGGATCTAAATGATGAGAAAACGAGGAAGAATAGAGTATTCTCGGCAGAAGAACGAGCACGAGCAAGCCAACGGATGAAGGAATACTGGCGAAAGAGGAAGGAGAAAGAACTTGAGAAAGCAATGAAGTTGCGTAATCGTAGCCCATAGATGGCTGAAACGATAATAATAATAATAATAATAATAATAATAATAATAATAATAATAATAATAATAATAATAATAATAATAATAATAATATGTATCCAAAACAGCATTAATCTTAACTGCCTAGCATTTGTTGATGACATTGCAATCCTATCTAACAACAGACAGGAAGCAATCCAGTCTCTAGAAAAACTCCATGAAATAGCAGCCAAAACAGGACTACAACTTTCTTATGGAAAGAAAAAGTATATAGAAGGGACTAGATCAGGTTTTAACAGTCTGCCGTTAATCATCAAACATGGAAATATCGCTCAAGTAGACGAATATAGGTATCTAGATGAAATTATTGAACCAGCGGGGTTAAATCAGCAAGCTAACAAAGAAAGAATCGTAAAAATTCAAAGAGCGTACAAAATTACTTGGAACATACAAGAAAAGAACTATATAAAAAAAAAAAAAAAAAGCAAAATTATGACATTGTAACACAGTAGTTAAAACAGAAGCACTTTATGCATCTGAAACTGTTATAATTGGTGGAAAATATTAGGACCAAAATGCGAAAATAGAAT
Organism: Anabrus simplex; assembly: GCF_040414725.1. Lineage (NCBI taxonomy): Eukaryota > Metazoa > Arthropoda > Insecta > Orthoptera > Tettigoniidae > Anabrus > Anabrus simplex. The sequence continues at coordinate 29,578,003 of NC_090268.1, forward strand.
TTGGATGAAAAAGAAATCACATGAAATAGGTCTATATCAAGATACAGAAAAAAAAATCACAGATACAAGCAGGAAACGGCGATTACAATTTTATGGTCACTTATATAGAACGGATGCAACAGGCTCAAAAAGAACATTTTGAACTTAGCCTAATCAATGAAAAATCACAATAACTGGCTGAAAGAAAGCAGTGAAGACCTAAATGAATTTGGCGGTAATGAAGAAACCACTCAAGATAGAATAAAATACAGAACCTTAATTCACAAACACAAATATTCGGTAAAGCCCATCTGACTAAATACAGGATGGACTGTACAACGTACAAAGGAACACAGCGAGAGGATGAAGAGATATTGGGAAGAGAAGAAGAGAAAGGTGCTAATAAGTTCAAACGCGCTCTTTAATTGTGCATAACGAATCAATAATAACAATAATAATAATAATAATAATAATAATAATAATAATAATAATAATAATAATTGAGTGGCTAATTGCTTGGCTTGTGCACCCTACTAATGCAGATCCTCTGCTGAGGATGGGCGGCATTGAGTTACTGCGCTGGTGATTAGAGTTGTGTTGAATGTATGATTTGGAGGAATGTTGGAGACGACACAAATTCTTAGTCCCCGAGCGAGGGACAATAAGCGTTTAAAGGAAAGACGTAACAATCGAACTGATGAGCCCACTGCTATACTGGGACGAAACGCTGATAATTTCACGATTGCAAAGACCTGAACCTCTCTAAAGAACCAGAGAAACAAGGAAATGCCATTTGGTCCTTGTTTCAATGACGGTGAAATCCTGACATTCACCTCCCCGCGGTAGAGAGGGGCCAACGACAGGCGGCTAACGAATGAAGGGACCGATTATCTCCCGGTATAAGGAGATCCCCTATACCAAGTACCAACAGTCTCTTTGAGAGTGGATGAGCGGGTATGGGTCCTGGGGACAAGAAATTGTTCCCAAAGGCGGAGGAACCAGTTTGGTAAACGGCATAAGGATGCAGAAGGCAACGGGAAACCACTGCATTAAAGATCCTGAGAGATGTTCCAATAAATTCTCATGGCATGGCTGCAACGTCAAGATCAGAGCTCGCCGTGTGGATCGTCTACCTCCGTTTGGAGATGACGTCTTAAGAAGAAGAATCAGAAGAAGAAGAAGAAGAATACAGACCTAAAGGGCTTAAATGTTTTTAAAACTTGCAATTGATGAACTACAATTTTGGTTTCCTTGTAGGAACTTAATTTTTGATACAAGAGCAAAGGCAGTGGAGGCACATGCTCCCTCTAGTGCACTGTCACTGCACTGTCCTACATTGGAGGCTTGCAGTGGGTCTCGGCCCACAAGTGGCCACGGGTGATCCGTGGTCCGACAGCTCTGCGTTCTGACCGGGCAACCGAGCAGAGGAGGAATGGCCAGGTCTCTACGTCTCTGTATTCGGCAGACGGAGAGGGGCTGCTCCCAATCGCCGCGTCGGCTGTCCTGAGAATGATTTTCCGTGGGTTTTCCATTATCCTGCACAAGGAACAGTTTTTGGCATAAGCAACGGCCTCTAACCCTCTCACCTTCACCGCACATCTCCTGCTCCGTCGCCTTCCAACAGGCCAGCCTCCCCTTCAAGGGAGGAATGAAAACATTTAGTAGTGGTGTCTCAATGGCGCACTACCACTCAGCGTCTTGGAAACGTGTAGCAATCCAACTGATGAGCCCACAGCTACGGTGGGACGAAACGCTGGTAATTTCACGATTGATAGGCCTGAAGAGGTACTTTTTTTAATTATTGTTTACATTTCTCGACCCGGCCGGGAATCCAACCTGCGGCCCTGAAGACCGCAGGCGAAAACGCTGACCACTCAGCTGTGGAGCCGGACATTACGTACATGACGGTCCAGAATGGTTAACCACCCCTAAGGAGTTCCTTCTTGATTTAGATAGAGTATGGTTTTGTTATAAGGAACAAAAAGGAGAGGGAGAAGAAGAAGACGACTTTGTGATAGGGGCTGCCTAGCCGAGGAGCAATCGTCCTAACATCAGCTATTATGGAAACCAGAGCATCATCGAAGGGGCGTACTAGGAAATGTGAAACGAGATTATCTTGTCCAAAGACACATTTACTTCCCTTGTGTCCCAAGTTCATTAAGCTAAGATTCTTTATAGGGATTTTCTAGCAAACTTTCCTTTCGCATTTGTGTGGAACCGCTTTCACGTGCGATTCCTGAGCAGAAAGCTTAATCAAACAAGTGCTCCTGTGTACAAATACAACCAAATATGCGTGGCACTTAGAGCGAGCCTACCTCTCAAGTTGTGGGCAAACAGTGTGCGCGTCTTGGCTGCACCAGTCTCGGCGAGGAGTTAATAGATAGAGCCTACATGGTAATGTACTTAACATATTTGTGTCAAGGGACACCTAATGTACGATACTCACGAGAAATATCAACTATGATGAATGAATAGGGTCAGGCTTTAGACAAGATAGAAAAAGAAATCAAGTACGACGTTCTGACAACAAGAAACCACCAGAGCAAGGTCATAAAGTTACAAGAGAAAGAGTACAAATAAAGTCTGGTAGAATCTTGGTGATTGTGAAGTAGCCGAGCTGAGAAACTCAGGCGGTCAAGGGCTGGCCTTTGGAACCGAGCTTGGCAAAATCGATCTTGGCTCAGTTCGGTATTTAAATGTGCTAGAAGTAAGTCAAGCCTCATGGCATTAGAAATCCATCAGGACAAAATTCCGTCTTTGAAATCAAGATAGCAGTTAGGCAAGGAGATGGGCTATCACATCTACTGCTCAACTGTATCCTTGAAAAGTTCTGAATAGACAACTGAATAATCAACGAGTTCAAATCGGAGTCAGGCTAAGGTGCAAAAGCCAACATTTTGATGTTGATTGCCTGTCTTTTGCAGATGATCTTGGAATTTGTTTCTGATTCCTTAAATACAGCCATGGAACAGGTTTCTCAGCTTAAAACACAAGCAGCGAAGGCAGGCCTACAGATCTCTTTTGAGAAAAGATTTTTTTAAACTAATATCAAGCTGGCACCCAGAGAGCTCACAGTGGGATAACACAAAATGATACAAGTAGGTAATTTCAAGTATCTGGGAGAACTGATAATACCAAACTTTACAAGTAACAAGCTTTAACAGCTTCATTTTAATAATACTAATTCAGTATTGACTATAATCAAGTAGTGAATATTCAAGATAAATATTATAACTGAATGGTCCGCCTATTCAATACAATGTATAATTTATTATATTTAGTACATGTTTCGTCCCCTAAGGGATATCATCAGATATGATAAATTAACATTAATATATCAGAAGACACAATACATATTATTAAAATTGGAAAGACACATTAAAATATTGATGTATGGTTACGACATTTAAATCATTAAAAATTAAAATACTGATGTGCCTTTCCAACTTTAATAATACCTATTTTGTATTCTGATATATTAATGTTAATTTATCATAGCTGATGATGTCCCTTAGGAGACGAAACATGTACTAAATATAATAAATTATATGTTGTATTGAATAGGCGGACTATTTGGTTATACTATTTAAGTTTATCTTGAATATTCACTACTTAACACCAAACTTGTCAGAGAAAGAAGCCTTCACATTACGGATGAACAAAATGGAAATGGCGTAGGTATCATTTAAGGAAGGGCCTCTACAACTAAAAGTCCATATCTTTGAAAGCAAACTGCATTATGCAGTGTCATCCGTCATGAGGTCTTATACGCTTCAGAATGTCTTACAATGAACAAAAAATGCGTGATCGAGAAACTGGAGACCAAAGAAAGGACGATTTTGAGAAAGATCTTCGGTCCCCTCAAAGACTATGTGGAGTACAGGAGACGGCATATCGACGAACTATACACCCACGCAGAGAAGATTACCGATACCATCCGGAAAAGAAGAATGACCTTTTATGAGCGTATGACACGAATGTACCAAACAAGACCGACCAACCTCATCTTTACCTTCTTTCAGCAGAAGAAAACCAAAGGGGCTTGGTTCACTGAGGTGGATAGAGACCTTGAAGAAGTGGAAATCGCATATATTGACATAAGACATATTGATATAAGAAACTTAAAGCGTTCTAGGGTTCATGAGAGAAGCCAAAATTAAAAACAGGAAAGGCAGGAGAGGAAGGAATGACACTAAGAACGCCTGCGGAAGTACCGGGCAGACATCAAAGCCACAAGTAGCCAGTTAAAATAACGCGGCCCGAAGTTGGCCAATACTACATGAATGATTTTATTATTATTATTATTATTATTATTATTATTATTATTATTATTATTATTATTATTATTATTTACATGTGGCTGCTTAACCAAGGCATGGGCTGCTTAGCCAAGGTAGTAAAGGCGTGATTGATTTCGCGGCCTACGAAGGAAGATGTATTTTTTCCTCAAATGATATAGACCCTCATGGGCAGTTCCTCGTCAAAGCTGTATCAAACCTTCACGCTGGTCGTTGCCAATAACTTCCATCATAACTCGTCAGCTCCTTGAGGCGAGCGGGCATGTTCAGGTCACTGGTCTCGTTCTTAAACGACTTGTATTTACAGAGATACGATCAATTGCGAGGGAAGAAGACACGGAGTTCTTCTTATGAAATACATGTTTAAAGATCCATGGCCTCGAGATAAATGTGGCTAGAACTTCAGCCGGAGTATACTTAAGCAAAGTGATTGTTTTTTATGGGTGTTTGTTGGATAGTCTCTAAGATTTAAATTGGAATGGTTTGGAGATTCCTTAAAGAGTTCAGAGGATCTGTGAATAGATAGCTCTGATTTGCTGGCGAGTCTGTGACCAGCAGCGGCGGCGATAAGGACCCAACCGACCCCGCAGGTTGGGGGGCCCCATGACTGTTTCTTAATTCAGTAGCTGATTTTACATATTGATAAAGCTACAGCACACAACACAGTATTAGTTGTGTTACAGAAGGTTATTCCATACTCTGGCCGTCGTAGTGCAGAGACTCTTTCGTCTATGGGAGTACGGTAGTTTTCTGAAAGGACGTGGGTTTCCCAGCCTGTTCCAATAATAACCATTCCTTGCTGCCACTCACAACAATCAACAAAGCTTTTGAAGTAATTAGCCAGTTCTGAGAACCCAGTAGTCAGCGAAGATGTGATAAGAAAGACAGCCTCCTTATCTAAACTCTAAATACTGAAGCCTCGAGCCTGTTTATAATTCTCGGCAGTCAGTGTAGCTAAGTGGGCCTAGGATGGACGTTTGAGTTGTAAATTATTTGGTTCTAAGAACGACATTATTTCTTAATATTATGATGGTCAGCGTGTTTTGTTTACTATAATTGTAATATGCATTTCTTGTGTGTGTGTGTGTGTGTGTGTGTGTGTGTGTGTGTGTGTGTGCGTGTGTGTTCGTACCATATCAGTGTATCACTTTAATTCCTTCGAATATGAAAACGAAATTGTATATTATTATTATTATTATTATTATTATTATTATTATTATTATTATTATTGTCGTTGCTGTTCACTGTAATAATACACAATCTTGTACTACGAAATAAACTCAAAGCCATCTTAGTAACAGTGCTGATTGTAATACTTATTATTATAATTTATCACAAACGACTGTGTGTGATTAATTATAAAAATACGAAACAAACTTGAAACTTTCCTTACCAGGAAACGAGGGGCCCATTTTTTTCAATTATTACGGGGGGTAGGGTGGGGGGAGGGGCGGCGAGCTTCTTAGCGCCGCTACTTCTGACCAGTCAATTTCTTCTCCTTCAATCTCATGAAAGCGTCTGCTATTGAAGGTAAGGTAGTGGCCTCACTCCTCGTGCGACCAGTACCTTTCCTGGCCTAGATGATCCAACACTTGTACGGCCTATTACTGATATCGTTCAGAGTCGATTCGATTAGTCAATCATCAACTTTATGAATTCAAACTATGTGACTTCGCCCTTGTCCGGCTCCATGGCTAAATGGTTAGCGTGCTGGCCTTTGGTCACAGGGGTCCCGGGTTGGATTCCCGGCAGGGTCGGGAATTTTAACCATAATTGGCACGGGGGCTGGGTGTACGTGTGGTCTTCATCGTCATTTCATCCCCATCACGACGCGCAGGTCGCCTACGGGAGTCAAATCAAAAGACCTGCAGCTGGCGAGTCGAACCCGTCCTCGGACACTCCCGGCAATAAAAGCCATACGCCATTTCATTTCACTTCGCCTTTGCGAGCTGGCTCTCACGTCCTCCAGTGCGAGGTGCTCACGAGGCTCTTGCTTTATGCAAGGTGTGTCCGTGGTGTGCGGTGACCAAGGCCGTACCCAAGGGGGGGGGGGGAGTGAGGTTAGGACGGGGTTCAAACCCCCTCCGTAATAAAAGTTAACTTGAAAAATGTAAGCAGCATAATAGGCTACGGTACCGGCCCCATGGTATAGGGATAGCGTGCCTGCATCTCACCCGGAGGCCCCGGGTTCGATTCCAGGCCAGTTCAAGGATTTTTACCTTGACCTGAGGGCTGGTTCGAGGTCCACTCAGCCTACGTGATTAGAATTTAGGAGCTATCTGACGGTGAGATAGCGGCCCCGGTCTATAAAGCCAAGAATAACGGCCGAGACGATTCGTCGTGCTGACCACACGACACCTTGTAATCTGCAGGCCTTCAGGCTGAGCAGCGGTCGCTTGGTAGGCCAAGGCCCTTGGTGGGCTGTAGTGCCATAGGGTTTGTTTTGTTTTTGTATATAGGCTACAGGTTTTGAGCTATTAAAACATAGTATATACTGACCAAGAGGTTGCTTCCAAAGCACAATCCTGAATCGATGCTGCTTATTGTCCGAAAGGGGTCCAAAATCCAGGTCAGCGGCACCTCATAATGGTACTTATTGCTAGTAAAGTAGAACCATGGTCCTTCTCATGTAGCGGTAGTAATCACAACTAACGTAGACTCACGGTGTTCCACACATTGTGGTACTACTCACCGGTAATGTAATACGCACAGGTAACGCAGACCTGTGGTGCTTCTCACATTATGGCGCCACTCACAGCCAACGCAAACCCATTGTGCTCGTCACATAGGTGTTCTAAGCATAGGGACTCGTACTATCCCGTGGTCTTCTTCACTTAGTGGGTACTAAGCACAGGTAACGCAGACTCACGGTGTCGCTCATATAGTGGTACTAATCAGAGGCGACGTAAGCCCGTGGTGTTCTGCACATAATAGTACAAATCACGTGTACTATAAACCCATAGTGACCCACCCACTGTTGCAACTAATCACAAACCTACTGTGTACCTAACATAGTGGTATTTCTCACAAGCAAAGCCACCCATGGTGTTCCTCGCGTGATGGTACTAATTACAAGTGGTCATATGGTTCTAATTCAGTCATCCCTTGGTCGCCCCTTTTAGTAGCCTCTTACGACATGCAGGCGATACCGTAGGTGTATTTTTCGTCTGTGTCCCACACCCACAGAGGGTATGAATGAGACGGGCTGATTAGCTGTAGTAAAAAATTCGTGTCCTCGCCCCGAGATAGTGCAGCTTCTTAATAGAAGTGAGCTACATGAACCGTTTTGACCACATATCAACCCTCCTGCCACTCTTAAATTTCTGGCAGTACCCGGAATCGAACCCAAGACTCCCAGGACGGCAGCTCATAGTGGTAAGGAGATGGACCCAGGAGAATACTGTATCAAGACGACAAGGCACAGGTCCTTCCACACAGACCACAGCAAGATACGATCGTCGGACTGTTCAAATGTCTCTCACGAATAGGCAATTGATAACAGTCGAAATCGGAGCAATAGTTATAAGCAGCGTATCGCCATGAACCTTCCGAAACAGGTTGCTTGAAGCTGGACTGAGATGATGAGTGGCATTCTATGCCATTTAGTACTTCTGTCTTCGGCTGTCAGATCCAAGAGAGTATATTCGTAGTAGAACTGGCTAATCCGTCTCTGATTCTTGTGAGGTATATCTCTCACCTAGGTGCTTTAGGACTGATATCGTAGTCGATCAGGGAAAAATAACTGTCCGCTATTACAGTCAAAATCGGTTACAAAGACCTCGAAGGGACCGCCAATCAAAGTTGTTATAGCTGATAGTTGCACAAACCAATTTATTTATTTTATTTTTATTTTTTTGCGAAAAATGTCATATCTCTAAGTTTCAGTCTCCGCACTAACATGGTTAATGAAAAATAAACTTCAAAAACCCAACTGAAATAAGTACTGTATTTAGAGTACAAAACAGTATTTGTGGAGTGGGACTATGAGGAATTTAATTGGCTTTCACTTGAAGAATAGCCTATGTTTACTGATCGGTACATTGTTTATTCTTTGCTGCTTAACCCGTCTAAGTAAAGATTTTTTAATATCTTTATGCTCAGATGATCTGGCTCCGTTGATTCTTTAAGATTTTTCTTCGAAAAGAGACTTATTTTCTCTCTGTCCTTCCAAAATTTTATCGTTCAGCGTGATACTCCCAATTTTTTCGCGATGCTGACATTTGTATCCCGATTTTCTAATTGCCATATTATGTGTGACTTTTCTTCCGTATTAAACACTTTCCTTTTCTTTAGAATCATCTTCACAGCGATGTCTGTCCTGACTATTTAACAGCCACATGTTTTGAAATCTACAATAATAAACGTTACATTGTTGTCAACAATCCCCAATACGTAACAAACAAAAATCAACATTGGACGTTATAACCGATATATTTATCCGGAAATGTGATCAAAATACGTCGTTTTATGCGATATGTCGTAAAAAGCGATATCGTACTAAGCGACTTTTAAGTACAGTGTTTATATATGATTTAGACGGGACCGTTAGAGTTCGCCGTTATATCCAGTACGTCGTTAAAAGCGATGTCGCTATAAACGATTTCGACTGTATATGGAAACAGTGGAAGGCCCTCTTGTGATACCTTTTATGGTCACACATCCAAATGACATGTTCCAGCATGATAATGCAAGAGCGTACACAGCGAGCAAATCAGACCAGACCTTAGGCGATATACGGATCCAAGACTGGCCTGCCCGTTCTCCTGATTTTCTCCCATAGAGTATATTTCGGATGCCACGGGAAGGTGTTTGTTGTGACACCATCCACAGAGCTTCGAGAACTACTACAACATATGCTTCAGGAAGGGAGAAAAGTTCCTCAAGATGAGAGTCGAAGACTTTCTGATTCAATGCCACCACGAATTCGAGAGTGTATCCATGCTCGAGGTGGTGACACCTCGTAATGAAATTGGCCGTTATTTTCGATGAAAGGGGCAAACTTTCAAGCCTTTAATACCTGTTATTTGGTTATCATTTCCACAAAATTTGGCATATGTGCGGGAAGTGCTTAACGGTGCAACACTTCTCAATTTCCGCTGTTGTATATGCCGAGTTTCATTACAGCACCCTCTGCTGTGATACCCGGGGTCAGAATATACAGGATGGTCAGAAACAACGTGAACCGCGTATATTAGCGTTAGAAGGTTGGTCATACTGATAAATAATTGTAAAAAATTCGATATCTCGTGCCCTTGTCATTTTATCAGCTGCTGAAGCTAGCGAATCAGATTCGTTCGCGGGCGAATTCAAATGGACTTTGCGAGGCGGTGGTGCTAAATCTCTACGTGGCATTAAGACCGGACAGAGAGCACTAATACAAGAAAAAACATCCTTCAGGCAAGCAACTCAATATCCTAGGGATATTAGCTACGAGTTTTAGGTAAATAAAATATAATAAATTATGAGAATATATTATTTATTTACACCTAAAATTTACAATCTTTTTCTCAACCATCCTTATCCGGTTGATTGCATTACCAGCTTGCCATTTTCTACCACTACGAGCGCTTATGTGAGTCTATGCAGAGTTTCATTTAAGCACCACTATAAGCGCTCATGTTAATCAATGCAGAGTTTCACTTAAGCCCTTATATCTGCATTCAGTGAGGACATTATTCAAAAAGTACCGAGCTCGATAGCTGCAGTCGCTTAAGTGCGGTCAGTATCCAGTATTCGGGAGATAGTAGGTTCGAATCCCACTGTCGGCAGCCCTGAAAATGGTTTTCCGTGGTTTCCCATTTTCACACCAGGCAAATGCTGGGGCTGTACCTTCATTAAGGCCACGGCCGCTTCCTTCCCACTCCTAGCCCTTTCCTGTCCCATCGTCGCCATAAGACCTATCTGTGTCGGTGCGACGTAAAGCAACTACCAAAAAAAAAAAAAAAAAATTATTCAAGAAGTAAAAAAGACCTGAGGGTATTGAACAAAGGAACACATTACAGAAATAATTTTGTAAATAAGTTAATTTGTCAAGGATTGAATTTTAAAAACGAGTAGAGAAACAAGCGGCCGGAAGTGATTTTCGAATTATTATTATTATTATTTTTGTTTTTTACTCTAATACAGCTCTATCCAAGACTCACAATTTGAAACTTTTCCGGGCCAGTTAGACCTTCAACTTTCGGTACAATTGAGGAAATTGCATAATTTTCCTTTTTTCGTATTACAAGGACCCCTACTTTGCTAAGAAATGTTTTCAACATTAAAACTTCGCCATGGGAGGGTTTTGAACACAGACCCCTCCTCAACAAGTACGCTGCGGTGACACTCGCTGAAACCCACGATGTGTTTGTGTTTGAAGCTGATTTCTCCATCATTTGAATACTTTAGAAATATGTTTGCTCGTATCTTACATTCGAACAGCAAAACATGCATAACAGCCAAGCTTCATGTTTCTATGAAGTGCCCCAGCCGTCTGCCCTATAAAGGCTTAACGCGCCGTAAATCTAGTAATATGAAGCTGGCGTATTTGAACACTTTCAAACACTACTGGACTTAACCGGGATCGAACTAGCGGTAGGATAATCGAATAAACCCCATCCGATTATTTAAATAATCGAATAAAATAATCGAATGAGTTTCAAATATCATTCAGTCGTATCGCATAGAATATTCGGATGCGTCAGGAATAAAGTTTTCGGTTTAAGTGTGTCGGATGGATAATCGATTGAAATAAGCAAATAGATGAACTCTTATGATAAATAGAAATACGCCTTTTTCCAAACGTAACGCCATAATTTATGTTGAAAAGACTGAGTCAATTAACTGTCTTAATAACGTCACTTTTCATGCTATTATTTCGAAAGCAATCACTCTTCAATTGTCTCATTCATTCAAATGCAGTTTCAAATGAATAATGGAAAAATTAATCGGATGGGAAAATTCACTATTCGATTGTCTCATTCATTCAAATGAATAATCGAAAAAATAATCGAATGGAAAAATTCACTATTCGATTGTCTCATTCATTCGAATGGAGTTTCAAATGAATAATCGAAAAAATAATCGAATGGAAAAATTCACTATTATGGAGTTTCAAATTAATAATGGAAAAATTAATCGGATGGAAAAATATTCACAATTCGATTGCCTCATTCATTCGAATGAATAATCGAAAAATAATTGAATGGAAAATATAATTGAATAGTCGAATAAAATGAAATAATCTAATAAGCGATTATTTTGTAATCGATTATCCCATCACTAGTTCAAACCCGCGAACTTGGGCTCAGAAGCCAGCTCTTTTACCGTTCACGCCACGAAGCCCAGCCCCTTAAAACAGTCACTTTCATCGCCACTGTCCACGAACTACAAGATTTCTTGAGGTACTCGAATTTATTTTCCAACATATCAAAGTAATTACATGTAAATTGCCATTTTATTTACTTATCATAAAATACACACACACACACACACATACAGAAAGAGAGAGAGAGAAGAATTTTGTAAATTATTTTGTTACTGTCTCTTCTTTCCTAAGGTTAAAAATCTGGAGGTCACTAGTTGCAAGGGCTCATAAATCATCATTAGTTTAAATGTTCCCATGACAAGTGCCATGCCTTTCAAAACAAATTACCTCCATTTCAAATTGCTATCCCAAGTCACTTACTTCGTAATGCGAAAAGGTTCCTGATGGTTGCAAGCGTTTCTCAGGAAGTTAGCCTGTCATATAGCAGCATTTGCAGTAATAAAATCATTGTGCCAATGTAACAAACTTATTGCTCAAAGACCATTACTTGTCTACTTCTTTTCTTTGGAACTCCTGTGTTTAGAAATACCTCACCGTTGCCTCTTTCAGAGTGCTCATTTAATAAATCACATGAGAATCTTGCGTCAACCAGATTTTAAAGATAACGCAACACATACGTACGCTTAGTATAGTGATAAAGTTTGCAGTTAATTAATTCACATCTTGAAGCCCTGACGCTGATTGCCATCAATGTCCACATCACGGATAATTTTGGACTATTTCCCAGATATCTTTCCTTGACTTTGCAATTGTATTTATTAACTCGGCAACAAGCGCAGAACGAAAGATAATGTTGTTCATTTTTCTCAAAAAGAACTTGCCTAATTTATTTAGGGAAATTCCAAATATAATTTTTCAATTCGTGATCGAGACTCATTCTCTTTCCCTTTGAGCTAATGTTGAGGGGATAGAGGAGGGGATTAATCTCGTCTATTTCATCCAACAACTTTTACCCTATGGCTTTTAGGGAGAAAGTCATACCACGTAAAAATATGAGAATAATTTGCTTAAACAGCCATCTCCACTACCATCAAGTAGCTGTCAAAACCTGCGCATGTTAATGTAGAATACGTGTGTTCGGAGGATCTACTTGGATAAAAGCGACCCACATACGTACCAGAAACCATTGTCAAGTATAACTTCATAGTGCAAAAAATGAATAGATTTATAATCCCTTGGTTGTTGATATTTGGGATAAGCGAAAGCTCCTCAAAAATAAAAGTGGATAAAGTCGGATAATACGTTGTATAATAGTGAATATTTCATGTACGTGATTCTGTTGTTTCATTGTTATAAAAACGTACTGTTACAAATAAAACACTGACTGTTCTATGAAACAAAATCGAGGATGACCCTACACAATACTCCAATTGTACGGGTGTGACTCGTCCCCCTTAACCGTAACTTGGCCGGTCACTACTGCGCGGCACGTCTCCCCACCACATATACTCACTAGTTTCAACGTTAAATAAACATAATAATGATAATGACTGAATGTGTATAACAGATAAAAGAAAACCCACTCACACAACTCAGTTATATGTTCCCACGAAAATCTTTCGGCAGGCAGATTTGAATTTTTGAGAGGAAGTAACGTGCCGAATGTCCATTGGGAGTGTATTCTAGAGTCTCGTTGCAGTAATTACAAAAAGAATGATTGTAGCAATTCGTTCGATTTAGTGGAATTTCAAGTAGGAACCAAAACGGCTACTAATTTCATGGAATAAGGAAATATTCAAAGATAGGTATGTAGGAGTGTTCGTCGAGAGTAGTTTCAGTTTCATTTGATCATTTTTATACAAATTCATCAGAACAGCGCAGCGAAACATCTTCGGTAATGCATTCTAACCTCCAAGCGCACAATCAATAGGACGTAACGGTATTATTCAGATGAAGCCGACGTATTGAAAAACTGCGTCTCAAAGAATTTAAATGCAAAAATAAAATTGTGGATTTCCGTTTTGGATATTTTGTTCTCTGTATAGGTCATGAATACTTATGTATCCGATTTGTTTTATATTTAGGCATTTTTATTATCACCACTTAATTTTCCTAGTTCTTAGCTAAGTAGTCGCCTGCCCCGTGGTGTAGGGGTAGCGTGTCTGCCTCTTTCCCGGAGGACCCGGGTTCGATTCCAGGCCAGGTCAGGGATTTTAACATTGACCTAAGGGCCGGTTCGAGGTCCACTCAGCCTACGTGATTAGAACTGAGGAGCTATCTGACGGTGAGATAGCGGCCCCGGTCAAGAAAGCCAAGAATGACGGCGGAGAGGATTCGTCGTGCTGACCACACGATACCTCGTAATCTGCAAGCCTTCGGGCTGAGCAGCGGTCACTTGGTAGGCCAAGGCCCTTCAAGGGCTGTAGTGGCATGGGGATTGGTTTGATTTTAGCTAAACAGTCGCCCGACTTCTTGACTGAATGATCAACATCCCACCCCTCGCTTCAGAGGAGGCTCGGGTTCATTTTCGGTCGGGTCGGGCGATTTTAATCGCTTCTGATTAATTCTTCTAGCTCGGGGACTGGGTGTTTGTGTGTCTCTCCGAACTCTCCTCTTCATATTGAGACAACACACCACACTACCAACCATCACAGAAACAAGCAATAGTGAATACATCCCTCCATACAGGGTTGGCGTCAGGAAGGGCATCCGGACGTAAAACAGGGTCAAATGCATATGTGTGACGCAGTTCACAACGGTGACCCCACAGATGTGGGAAAAGCGGAAGAAGAGGAAGACCGGGCGAGTTGGCTGTGCCGTTAGTGCCGCGCAGCTGTAGGCTTGCATCCAGGAGATAATGAGTTGGAACCCTACTGTCGGCAGCCTTGAAGATATTTTTTCCGTGATTTCCTATTTTCACGCCAGGGGCTGTACCTTAATTAAGGCCACAACCACTTTCTTCTCACCCCTAGGCCTATCCTATACCATCGCCTCCATAAGAGCTATGTCTATCGGTGCGACGTAAAGCAAATTTTATAAAAAATCGTGGACGGAGAAGAAGATGATGGTGAATCGCTAAATAGTAAAAATACAACTCGAGCTCCATATTCTGTCTAAATAAATTCTGGAAGTCTCGTTATATTATTAGAGCAAAAGAAAAATGGCGAGTAAACAAACACAGTTGATCGTTTTTAAATATAGTAAATAATAATGTTATTTGCTTTACGTCCCACTAATTACTTTTTAAGGTTTTCGGAGACGCCAAGGTGCCTGAATTCAGTCCCACGGTAGTTCATGTACATGCCAGTAATTCTACGGACACGAGGCTGACGTATATGAGCACCTTCAAATACCACCGGACTGGGCCGGGATAGAACCTGCCAAGTTGGAGTCAGAAGGCCAGGGCCACCAGCCCGGCGAGTTTAACACTTTCAGCCCCAGAGGTATGGAAGGCACATTTCCTCCCAGCCCACGATGTTTTAATTAACACGCGCTCAGCCCCATGTGAATCATTCTGATACACACCAAGTAAGGCGCTCAGCCCCATGTGCATCATATTGACACACATGACAGGGCCTTGTTCTTCAAAGTGTGAGGCTTTCAGATTCACACGTACATTGAAATAGCATAGTGTCTTCTTCTCCCTGGGGCTGTGGGACCACAGGACGGTGCTGGGTCGTATATTGGTCAAGTAAGAACAATGTGCTTTGGTTGCCCAGAATTCAAGTACATGTGTATGGACTGTTTTTTCAAGAAACATAGATATGTAGCGAAGTAACAGAAAGTAAAATGTTGCTCTTAGTAAAGTGTAAAAGAAATCAGTTGAAGGAATCTACTGAGTTTTGTATGTATTTACGCCTAATGCTGATTCCTGTGTCCATTTTTTAAATTTCAAATTCTTGTCACCTAATCTAACCTCGCCTATTCTAACGTAACTTAACCTAACCCTGGTAACATAAAACAATATCCAAATCTGTATGGAAGTGTTTGAAATAAAAATAAATTAATAAATAATATTTTAAAACTATTTTTGTGCGTGTATTAAAATGACGCACACGAAAAGTGCATACATAACTTACTCAGAGCCCATGTGCATCTTATTGACTCACACCTTATTTAGGAGAGTTCAAGATGAGAAAATGTTTTTATTTGTTTTAAAACACCTGTAGGCCACCAGAATAACGAGTTCATGCAATAGTAAGCCTTGGGCTGTGGGTGAATTTATCAACTTTCTGGCTGGGTTTAACGGTGTATCAATTTGATACACATGGGGCTGAGCTCATAACTTACCATGTATCAAATTGATACACATGGGGCTGAAAGTGTTAACAATCGGAATGGAATTGAATTACTGAATAGGGAGTCAACAGCTTAGTGCCTGATATCAAAATACTTAGCTAACATCCCTCAACATCCTCTGAAGGTTTGTCGGTAATGTTCACATCTACTCTGTAAATGTAGATGTCGTAACATCAATGCTCTCAGCTTTGAAAGACGACAGTTGAAGGCAACAGTTACCTCACCAGCCGATCTCTCCTGAATGAACAATTCTTCTGCGTTCCACAAAGAGATGCATGTCTTCGCGTCCGTCCTTGGGTGACCTTTGAAAGCCAATGAATCTGCCATTTATTCTCCCCCCATGTGGGCTTGGAAAGATACATCCGTCAGGCATTTAAGATGTTGATGCAAAAAAGATTTAAAAAATCACCACACCTGACGTTTACTAATCGAGTCTCGTAAAACACAATAGTCTATTAGATATTCGTGGCTGAGGTGGGCCGCCAAATGTCAACATTAACAAACAGCTACTTAGCATTCTGGAGTGCGCTATCGTCGTGTCACATGTTAACATGCCTACTTAAATTATATTTCACAAACTAGACGTGGCGAGCGAAGAACAACAGTCGCTTTCTCCACGAGAAGCTCACCATGCGTGGACCAGACGGCCCATTCAGGACTCGATCAAGGCTAATAGTAGTGGGGACAGAAGTGGAGCAACACAGTGGAAACAAAACCAGCGAAGTCGTCCCTCTGACACAGAAAAATTCACAGCGCTGTGGTCAATCACCATTCAAATCAAAGGGGCCTACATCATTTTCATGTACATTTTTGTATTATAACAGTTAGCTGTCGTCTGCGGAGCACTGGGGTCCATTCTCGGCACTGTCAAATATTTAATACTGACAACGAAGGAAGGGTTCATTTGTGGTAGACAAATTAAATGTACCTCAACTCTGGACGTGTACCTAAACAGAGCTGCACCACCTTAGAAAGTACGAGGGCATGAATTTACATTCAGGCCTACAGAAGGTCGATCGCGATCTCTGGTGACGAGTTTGAAGGCCGCTGGCGGCGCTGTTCTCAACCTGAGCTCGTCAAAACGGGGTACCGAGAACGTGTGTGTAGAGTTGCGTGACATTAGGTGCAACGATGCCGAAGTGACTTGACCCTTACTGGGAGGGCTACATAACAGCCCTTTCTGATGCTAAATATAGCTATTCTGCAATACAAAGAATATGCAAGAATCGTGATTTATTGATATCACAGAACGGGATCAGTGCAGTATTGAATAAAGAAGGCAAGGGACGACTGGGATTAATTCCACAGGGGGGAGAAAACAGGCAAATACACGACCAGCCACCAGCCGTCACCTGAAGTGGTGAGGAAAGTGAATACCCGTGTCTCAGGTGGTAACTCCCGCACAGGACTATCGCATGTAAATTGAGGATGTATGTTTCAACAGTTAACACCATAATCATCAAGGACCTGCAATTAGAAAAGCGGCATAAGCGCAGAGCTCACAAGCTGTTGCCTCGTCACATTTCAGAACGTCCCACTAACGCAAGAAAGCAGGGGACAGATGGAAAAATGTGGTGATATTAGACGAAGCATATTTTTACCTTAGCGAATGCAACAAACCCCACTTGATTTACTACCGCCCTGGAGACAAAAAAAAAATCATTGTATAAAGAATGCCCCGAAATTTTTCCAAGGGGTTTCATGATCATCGCTGGATACTGCTACAATGGCAAGTTAACCATTCGCAGTGTCGCTAATAATATGAAGGTGAACTCTTACATACTATCAACAAGAGCTTTGAACACTCATTTATAACACAGATATCCCATCACTGTATGGGAGAGCAACAAATCAGGTATGGGTAGATCAAGCCACACCTCTCTTCTTAGAGAGAATCGAGACGAAAACTGAAATACGTGCAATTTCTTTTACTGACATTCCGATGAAAACACTGCCTTAGGAAATAGACGTCCACGCACAATCAGTGGCCTCTGGAACGCCTGTCAGGAAGAGTACGATAAAATAGACACGCTAGCTCTGCGAAAATGTCTGCTGCAATGGATACAGCGATTCCAAGAATGCTCAAAATGGTTTTCAAGCACTAAGTTTATACTTTTAAAAAGGAAATATGCCTGCTAACACAAAGGAAGTAAAAGTAGAGATGTTTGTAATAATAATATTTTTTTTGTTTTACGTCCCACTAACGGCTTTTACGGTCTTCGGAGACGCCGAGGTGCCGGAATTTAGTCCCGCAGGAGTTCTTTTACGTGCCAGTAAATCTAGCGACACGAGGCTGTCGTATTTGAGCACCTTCAAATACCACCGGACTGAGCCAGGATCGAACCTGCCAAGTTGGGGTTAGAAGGCCAGCGCCTTAACCATCTGAGCCACTCAGCCCAGCAGAGAGATGTTTGATGATGATGCCTGTTGTTTAAAGGGGCCTAACATCTAGATCATCGCCCCTAATGGTACGAGATGGAACGAAATGACATGATAATTAAAATGTAAAAAATAAATGTATCCACTGACTAGAATTTAAAAACAAATGATGTTGAAATATTATTAGGAAATATAGTAATCAAAGCAAAGTCATCTCCGTACAAGCCATGAAGGCCCTTGGAGGGGTGGAAGGTAAAGGCTTCCACTATCCGTAACCTCGTTACTTGATGGGGTAGAGTGGTTAGCTCTACGCCCGGCCGCCTTTGCCCCCAGGAATTAACCTGGTACTCATTTTTGGTGTAGGCTGAGTGAACCACAGGGCCATGTGCACCTCCGGAAGTGGAAATCTCTTTTCTTAAATTTTACGACTTCCTGACGGGGATTCGAACCCACGTCCTTCCGGGCGAACCGAGCACGCCTTTGCCGCCTCGGCCAGGCAGTCCCTAAATGAAGTAATCAGTGGATCTAATTCGCAATGTCTTATTTTATAATAAAATGAGAAAAACTGTAGATTACATTGGAATAAGGTATTGCCTTGAAGTAAAGTGGTATACATACGCCATTCACCATTCAAGTTAAAAGTTAAAATAACATTAAAATACACAAACACGAACTAAAATAGGGTCATTGGAATAAGAGCGTAGGTAACATTACAATAAAAACTAATAGGAAATATACTTTTACACACGATAAAAAAAAGGCCACTATCCCTCACAAAACGGATGACGAGGTCTGTTGACTGTTCGTCATCTCGCAGGATGAGGGAGATGGTACTCAGGTGTACTACGGCGTAGATCGGCCAGGTCAAGAGATGATTGGAATCGCAATAGATTTGGTAGCAGGATTGTAGTGCGAACAGTTCGCAAAATACTGCCATACTATCTGGTTTGGTTGATCGACCACTCCTAGAGTATACGTGGTTCCCTCAGCCGTACCAGTGTGTACGAACCTGAATATAACCTAAAAACCTTCTGTTGCCATAAGGTGAGACATGTTACCCTAATTATTACGCAGATGATAAATAATGTTTACGTTTTATTTCTATAATACGGCTCACATTGAAACTTCTTAGCCAGTGAAATGAAATGGCGTATGGCTTTTAGTGCCGGGAGTGTCCGAGGACAAGTTCGGCTCTCCAGGTGCAGGTCTTTCGATTTGACTGCCGTAGGCGACCTGCGCGTCATGATGAGGATGAAATGATGATGAAGACAACACATACACCCAGTCCCCGTGCCAGTGAAATTAACCAATGATGGTTAAAATTCCCCACCCTGCCGGGAATCGAACCCGGGAGCCCTGTGACCAAAGGCTAGCACGCTAACTATTTAGCCATGGAGCCGGATTGCTGGCCAGTACTTTGTAGTATTGGAGAGAAGGAAGTAGTAAAAATAGCCTAGAGACAAAGATAATTACAAATGCGTTAAAAGGCGACGTGATCCCAGTATACGATGAATGTATATTCTGACGGACGTCACCCATATCGACGTCTATTTGAGACTCTCTTTAATTAAGTACATGAGACTGGAAGTGTAACACGTCAGAAAAGTTCCCGAATAAAACAATTACAGTACTAGAGGGCGAAAGTAATGTTCTAGTAGCTATTGCTGTAGATACCCACATTAGCTCCCTAGCTATTGCGGAGGTGGTGTTGGTGGTGGTGGTTATTGTTTTAAGAAGAAGTACAACAAGGCAACTATCCTCTACATAAGTTAACACTAATTAGAAAGAATGGAAGGGATCCGACTCTTCGAAAAATTATCCTCCAAAGAACGACAAGGGCCACGAAGGACCTCGAATGCACTCGGGGTGGGAAAAGAACAAGAGCTGACCAAGGACCTTGACACAAGTGAAAACAATGCCAGGATTCCACTGAGGGCCCCGTGGTCGCAAACACACGCTCTAAAGTCGAGAGCGCCTGGGACTACCCCTTGTCGCGTCTTACGACAGGCAGGGGATACCGTGCGTGTTATTCTACTGACCCCTCACCCCGCACAGGGGGGCTATCGCGAAGGGAAGTAACATAAGTGAGGCACCGTCATAGGTTTCATCCATATCATGTCTCTCTCCATCAAAAGATACATGTAAGTTATTTTCAGAACAGAGTGTGATTGGTATTAAGACATAACACACCTAAGTCGTCATGTATCTTGTTTACGGACGAAAGAACGTTTACAAATCACGATCAAGTCAACCATAGAAACATGCACTACTGGTCAGTAAACATTCCTCATTGGCTTTGCCGAGTGAAACGTGAACGTCCATGGAGCGTACCCGTGTGGCGCGTAGTAGTAGGCCATTATCTGATACCTGCTACTGTATCTTCTATCACCTCTATTTTCATTTTTTGTCATTTGTGTGACAAAGTCGCATAGATGTTGGGGGACGATAAGACAGCAAAGGGCTACGACTGGGATGGTAGCAGCCGTGGCCATAATTAAGACATGGACAGTACGAAGTATAAAAATGGGGCTGCCAAAAAAGGAGCTTTGAACCACCATCTACCGATTGCAACACTGCAGCTTCAGTTTTCTTTTTCAAAGGAGTGTTCTCCGCTAAATTCATAACGGACGTTACAACAGGTGTTGCGATGTGCTTAGCCATCCATTATTCCTGAAACAATCAATGTTAATGAAGTTCGATTCAGTACCTGCGTTCATGCAGAGCTGTACTGCTACAGCATTCCAGTGAAGTGGGGGGTTCCTGAGTGTGCAATTACTCCGAGTCTGTATTGCTCCTCCTCTGACCGACAATATCCTGTTGACAGTTCGATTCCCTTTTAGTATCTACATCGAGTACACAGAGTCGCCCACTACTCGTCTATTCTCATTATACTGCTATGTAACACGATGTTAGCCCGCCTGGTAGTCATGGTGGTTAAGGCATCAAGTCTAGTGGTGTGACACCATGGTCAGCGGGTTCGCGACTCGCTGGTGCAAAAAAAAAATCACCAACAGAATGTTGGCCAGAGGGGTAGGAGAGGTAGAGGTATACAATTTCTAATCACTGCATTGCGTGCCAAAGGCCTGAATTCCATTCTAAATCACTCCACAGTGTTCCTATGGATAGAACCCTGTGCGGATATACAAAGTGTTATCCGCAAATGGTTATCCGCGGATATTGCAGCTATTTGACTATATTACACCCAAGGTACTGAAACAGATAGATCTATTAACAGCGAAGATGTGGTTTCTTCTCTGGCTTGGAGGAAAAATTGCCTCCACGTCAGATAGTTCTTTCCTCCGCCAGTGTAGTGAATTGAGATGTGGCACCAGACCGCCTACAGTCCCACGTTTATGAGGCATTTTCTCTTGCAACAATTATTATCGACTAGCTGATGTACCCGTACTTCGCTACGGAATTCTAAATTGTATACAGAGTTCTAGGTTAGGTAGTATAAACGTTGTGAGCAAGATTGTATTAAGTTGCATAGCTCTTAACGTTGCCCTAGAAGCACGACGGGTAAGTCACCAATGTCTTTTCTCATATGAAGACTGGGTTGAGTAATTTCCCAACTGAAATGAACATGGGTCATTACAATGACGTCAATGGGAATGGCGCGATTAAAAGCAATGCCTTCATATGAAATACTCGATCAAATGAAAAACCACACATTTTCTCACTTTTAACGAACAGTACTATGCTGCCGAACTAACAGTCCAATGCTACAGAGCTGGAATAACCAAGACGCAGACATCCGTGATCCGTGAACATTCTTCTTCCTTTTTTCGGGGGGTGGTGGGGGGGGAGGGAGGTCAAATAGTGGATAGTCCCAGGGCAAAAACTATGCCCGTTTACTTATCTGTTTTCTGGGAGTACCCGATGAGTCGGAAAATCTCAATTCACTACACTGGCGGAGGAAAGAACTATCTGACGTGGAGGCAATTTTTCCTCCAAGCCAGAGAAGAAACCACATCTTCGCTGCTAATTTGGAATAAAATGAATGTAGATTTAATGAAAGTGAAGAGGAAGAAGCTTTTCCTAAGAAACGGCTCTTTTCAGGGTTGCATTTTGAGTTATGTAGTGAATTGTGGTACTATAATTTGGAATAGGGCTAAATTGTAATTCCAGACCAGTTCATTCTACTACTCCTACTACTACTAACTGAGCCTCTGACTTAAGTGTGTACACTGCTCATTCAAAACAGCGCGTCAGAGTAGGTATCGAATACTATGATGAACCAGTGTGTTACGTACCAGCAGTATCAGAAAATGTATGAACCAGAGGACTGGCATGCTAAAGAAGAAAGTTACCTAACTCCTCAGCTATTTCCCGCCAATATTCAGGCTGTTATACTCGGTACACAGCAGTAATCCCATCTATCGGAGTTGAATGTCAGCATAAGAGACAAAGAACATTAAAACAAACAACGGTCAGTGTAATGTTATTTTTTATCTATGTTACGCGCTTTCGATATTGTAGGCCTTCACATTATTAATTGTCTTCCAGTTCTGAAATACCACACTTATCATAGTCGGTACGGTAAAACTGAATAAAACATAAATGATCGGAATATTCTCTATAACTTTTGTTATGTAGCACTTTTATAGGACCAAGAGCATAGGTATTTAAAAATTAAATTTTAGGTGCCTTCCCCTAAACTACCATTTCACCCAGGGTGAATAAAATTGTTCATAGCTTAAACTGTAGTTTCTTATTCCCGGCTCTATATACCTATATACCGATTTTCATTAAATTCTGTTTACCCATTTTGTCGGGGCTCGGCGTTGATATGGACTTGGCAACAAAAATCCAAATTCATGAATATCTCTGTTATCATAGCCGGTACGGTAAAAATGCATAAGACGTAAATGATCAGAAATTTAATTCTATATAACTTTAGTTATGTAGTATGTATCGATATGACCACTAATAATATAAATATTTGAGAATTGAATTTTAGACCTTCCCCTAAATTACCATTTCACTCAGCGTGAATAAAATAATTTATAGCCTAGATTGTAGCGGCTCACCCCTCGACTCTACATACCGATTTTTATTAAATTCTCTTCAGCCGTTTTCTAGTGATGCGTGTATATACATACATACATACATACATACAGACAGACAGACAGAAATTACGGAAAAGTAAAAACTGCATTTTCTTGTTACTGGGGACATGATCGATACAGAAATACCATTCCTTTCAAATTCTGAGCAATGTACAGACAAAACTCTTATTTTATATATAAAGATGTATTGAGTGGTTCTGTGTTGGAATATGTGTTCCATCCTTTCACTAATTGCGGGCAGAGCCAGTTAGGCTTAAGTCACATTTACGGCTTTATGGAATCAAGGCTAGCCGGCCCCGTGGTGTAGGGGTAGCGTGCCTGCCTCTTACCCGGAGGCCCCTGGTTCACTTCCCGGCCAGGTCTGATCTGAGGGCTGGTTCGAGGTTCACTCAGCCTACGTGATTACAACTGAGGAGCTATCTGACGGTGAGATAGCGGCTCCAGTCTAGAAAGCCAAAATAACGGCCGGCAGCATTCGTCGTGCTAACCACACGACATCACGTAATCTGCAGGCCTTCGGGCTGAGCAGCGGTCGCTTGGTAAGTAAAGGCCCTTCAGGACTGTAGTTCCATGGGGTTAGTTAGTTTCATGGACTCAAGGCTCGTTATACAGGGTGAAGCGTAATTCGCGCACTCGGGCGTCGCAGCGCGACTCCTCACATGCCAGCAATAAAAAAATGTCTCTTACAAAATTTCGTCTTGCGAGTATATCCGGTAGAAAACGGACGTTGAAGAGTAGCAATCTGGCAACACTGTAACCATATGTAGAGTAACTACCGCTGTCAGCACATCCACGTCGTGTTGTACAGTTGGTGCAGTGGGTAAAGTTTTTGGTTGGCATGCAGGAGCTCGATGGTTCGATCCTGGGTTGAGGCGCTTTTTTTATTTGCTAATTTCCATCTGACATTACCTACTGTGATACAGTAAGACACCGTTTCTGAGGTCACATGTATCCTACATTTACAACATAATAATAATAATAATACATTGAGATACGTACTAAACAGCATGCGGTTACCAGACGCAACACGCAATGTTGAAAGGCAGAATTATTGGGACCATGGTGATAACACATGCAAATTGTAACCGAGTTTGGACATTATTCGCAGAGCACGTTGCTAGGCCTACTGGTAACGTAAGGCCCTAACGAAAAGTAATGGACCTGAACGAGGCAAGAATAATAGTTGGACCGGGCGAGTTGGCCGTGCGCGTAGAGGCGCGCGGCTGTGAGCTTGCATCCGGGAGATAGTAGGTTCGAATCCCACTATCGGCAGCCCTGAAGATGGTTTTCCGTGGTTTCCCATTTTCACACCAGGCAAATGCTGGGGCTGTACCTTAATTAAGGCCACGGCTGCTTCCTTCCAACTCCTAGGCCTTTCCTATCCCATCGTCGCCATAAGACCTATCTGTGTCGGTGCGACGTAAAGCCCCTAGCAAAAAATAAATAAATAAATAATAGTTGGTACTAATCTATGGGACCATTGGAGAAGGGTACAAAGAAAACAGGTTTCACATTTAGTAGATGAAGTGGTGCGAATAAATTCACGCCCACGACGTGGAAAGGGCGCCTTTCAAAGCTGACCAATGAAAACGATTGTTCGTCCATTTCTAGGATCGTAGTATGTAAGTGCAAATGGTTTCTAGAGGACCCACTGCAATCGCTGTTGACGATTAAGATGCCAGATACCATACCACCTGGACTACATTTATGAAATAAAAAACATACGCCTCAACCCAGGATCGACCACTCGACCTCCTGCATGCTAACCCAAAACTCTATCCATTGCACCAACTGTACTGTACGAGTAATGTCTGCTGACAGAGGTAGTTACCCTACATGTGGTTACAGTGTTGCCAGATTGTTAATCTTCAACGTCGTTTTTCTGCCGGATATACTCGCAAGATGAAATTTTTTTATTGCTGGCATGTGAGGAGTCGCGCTGCGACGCGCGAGTGCGCGAATTACGCTTCACCCTGTATATCACCATTTTCCGTTTCCAATGTCAATGATCGCCTCACCATAATAAAAAAAATAACTGCATGGGATGTATGAAAGAGCTGGGAAGAGAGGCTCAAAACGATTGAGGCGCTGGCCTTCTGACCCCAACTTGGCAAGTTCGATCCTGGCTCAGTCCGGTGGTATTTAAAGGTGTTCAAATACGCCAGCCCCGTGTCGGTAGATATACTGGCACTACGGCGTCTCCGAAATACGTAAAAAGTATTTAGTGGGACGTAAAGCAAAGCAAAGCAATGTCATCTCCGTACAGGCCACGAAGGCCCTTGGAGGGGTCGAAGGTAAAGGCTTCCACTATCCGTAACCTCGGCACTTGATGGGGTAGAGTGGTTAGCTCTACGCCCAGCCGCCTTTGCCCCCAAGAATTAACCTGGTACTCATTTTTGATGTAGGCTGAGTGAACCTCAAGGCATGTGTACCTCCGGAAGTTGATATCTCGTTTCTTAAATTTCACGACTTCCTGACGGGGATTCGAACCCACGTCCTTCCGGACGAACCGAGGGGACGTATAGCAAATAACATTATTATTATTATTATTATTATTATTATTATTATTATTACCGTGTTTTGGTGGTAGGTAGAGGTGAAAGAAGGTGCGGGCGTGAATGGATCTCAAGCTACGAAAATATAGTGCATGTAAACAAAATTTAAAATTTAATAAGGTTATATTTTTTTTTTCAAAATAAATAAGTAACAAGCATGGCAGTTACAGAGTAGCAAGTCAAAAAAGGTAGTTACAATATTTACAGAAGTTGGGCTTCGAGCCCCGAATTCACAATGCTTGGGCAATCAGCTCAGTTTTATCCCAAACACAATTTTAACAGAGGGGCAGAAAACCCCATTCATACCTAGGAGCCCTTGCTCCAAATTACACTGAAAAACCTCCTCGAGGCATACAACATACAATTTTTAAAAGAGCGACACGCTCTCCAATTTAAGCCTCTCCCAGGCCACACTAAACTCCACCTTCAAGCTGTCCTCAACGGACATAACACAGGAGTAAAATACCCAATCTACTGAGGTCTATTAAACGAAAAGAATGTTAATTAAATGACCTCTAAAATAACAATTTGAGAGGAGGCGAACTTGCACTCCTAATACACTTTGTTTTTAAGACCTATTTTGGCTCTTAGGCCACTGATGCAAGGGCTAATCCCATACGACAGAGGTGACTTAAGAAAGGAACAATAATTTTACGTTATCGAAGAATAGGTTGTGAGAAATAAGTTCACCTCAAAACAATATGAGTGGGAGCTCGAGAGGGTTAGCACTCTCTATCCCATTATGTAGCTTTACAAGAGAATAGAAGAAAAGAGTAGTTACATTTTAGGAAAAGGTTACATGATGGAAAACGCTTCGAACCCGCCGCGAGAGTTAAACTGCCGACCTAGCAAGAAAAGAAGTTATTAATAGGCCATTACCTGGTAGTAGATCGCAGCCGAGGAAAGAGGCGCTTCCCGCCTCCTGCTATGTACTTAATACACTGAAAGATGGAACAGAAGTGGCCCGGAGACCCTAAAATCAGCAGTTTAAATACTCTCGCAGAAAATTCTAGGCGTTAGGGGAAAGAAAACACCCTCCCACAAAGATTTTATTGGGTAGGACCCCGCAACAGATTCAAGTTGGGGAAAGATACACCAGATTGGTCAGAAATTCATTGAAGAAATTCGTGATTGGATACATTCAAAACAAGGGGAAGAAAGGGGTAAATATTGCCAACTTAAACAATGACAGAAAGAAATTTAACAAAGAACAAACTCCTGAAATTAAATTTTCTCCAACAAAATAGTTCTTTGACTCCGCACTAGGTTGCACTATTGTTGATCTTCAGTAGTGTCCTCTAGAAGAGAAAGTTCACACCTCTTAATACAAGCAAAACAAAAGTACGTCGAAAATGACACAGTTCACAAACTCAAAAATTTCCAGGTAGTGACATCTTCTGAGAAATTTGGAAATTAAGACCGTAGATAAAGTTCAGACTTCCTCCAGAAGAGGAGTTTTAACTGGCGCAACTTTTAAATAAACGGTGTGGAGGTGTACCGCCCGGTACAGACCTCCCCCCCCAAAAGTTCCTCCAAGGGGTAACACAGAAGAACATAAACTTTTGTTTGAAAATAAGTTCCAAGTTTTGATGTTGATATTAAGATAACTTGCAGAAGTATTTGAGAAATTTCTTAATTCGGTTCCAAAATTTTGTTGTTGCAGGTGAAGTAAAGTCTTTATGTTTATAGAAGTTGAATTTCTGAAGATAAGCTTTTAATACTTAAAAGTGAAGGAAAAATTTGCAATGTCCACCAAATATTGCTGTTGAATTCCCAAGTGTAGTTATCTCTTATAGTAACTGTCCATGTAGTTGATGTTGATGAAGTTGGATGGCCAGACCGGCCGTTGCAGCTTGCGTCCAAAAGGAGGCCGCTCGGACCCCTTAAGTACCCTGAGATACCGCTCGCCCGCACTATGAGGGGAGCAGAGGTGTTGAAACACGCCGCGCCCGCGGTGAACATATACAGGCTGCGGGCCAGTAGCAGGTCGTGCGCCGCACATCCGCCTTGGCCGGGAGGAGAGCTCCGGCTCGCCGTGCACATGTCGGCCTCGCTGGAGAGGAGGGGGCCCATCCCCCTCCCCAGTTGCTGCACGGCGCTGCGCGGCTGCGGGGGCACTGAAACATTAAAGCTAGGCGGCAGAATTGTGTTGGACCATCGTCTTCATTGAGGGTACAGGCATTATGGAGAGGTTGAGGGGCCAGCGGCGTGTAGATATCCATGGCATTAAATATTATGAAGCCACAGTGTAAGGTGGAGCAGGAGACGGGAGCGTGGTAATGGCCGTGGCAAGGACAGAATGGCAGCTTAACGGGTCGGGACAGGTTTTACAAAAATGCTTACATCTGAAACAAAATATTATAGGTAGTGCAGAATGCCTTAAAAGTGAAACTCAAAAAAAAAAAAAATATATAACCTTCATATCCTTTCAAAATAATATGAAGCAAGTTAACACAGAAATTACACTGGTTTCACCTGGGACAGGTGAACTCTAAATATCCTCTCGGTGGCTGGATTACTTAACAATAAGGTAACCGGCGTAAGAAAATCGAGAATGATACAAGGCCCATGAAATCTGGGGGCAAGCTTGCCCGCGGGAACAAAATTTTTGACCATAACCTGGTCACCTACCTTCAAAGGGGTGGGTCTCCGTCCACGATCATACCTTTCCCTAACCTTTTCATGAGACACTTTAAGATTGGCTTTAGCCTTCTTCCAAAGATCTTTAATGTTGTCCGGATCTATTGTCTCGGGCAGAATGTCACTCAGAGACCAGAGGTTAGAGAGCGGCGAGTTGGGAACAAACTTGAACATCAAAGAAGCTGGAGTAAACTTGTGAGATTCATGAACCGCCGAATTCAAAGCAAAAGCTAACCAATGCAGGGACGTGTCCCACCTGGAAGGATCTTCATGATGATAAGCAATGAGAGCGGACCTGAGATTACGGTTAACCCGTTCAGCCAGAGATGGTTGCGGGTAATAAGCAGAAGTAGTTACATGAGATATTGATAAGTCAAAACAGAATTTACGAAATAAATTAGATGTAAAAGCCTTAGCATTATCAGATACAATATATTGACACGGACCAAAAGAAGCAAAAATAGAATTTAAGCAGGTAATGGTGGACTGAGCGGTAGCCAGCTTAGTCGGAAATAACCAGGAAAATCTAGTAAAACCATCTACACATACAAAGATGAACTTGTTGGCATTCCCCTTTGACTGGGGGAAGGGTCCCACATAATCAATATACAGGCGTTCCATGGGGCGCGACGCTTGATGAGAAGACAAAAGGCCTACCTTAGTGGACATGGTTGGTTTACTAAGCAAACAAGATTTACAGGCTTTTACAAGTTCACGAATTTCACCGTCCATACCTTTCCAGATGAACCTTTCACGAATCTTTTCACGGGTTTTAAAGATTCCAAGATGCCCCCCCAATGGGGTCTCATGATAGTATTTGAAGATCATAGGCACGAGAACAGCTGGAACGACAACTTTCATCATCTTGTCATGCCTCGAAGGGCAACATAAAACACCATTCCTCAGAACATAAGGGACGACATGTTCCCCAGAAGAAAGGGTTTCCATTATCGGAGCCAGCGTAGGATCTTCACGTTGGTATTTCTCGATATCCCTAAAGAGCATGGGAGCATCGGTTAAGATGGCATTAACCTCGGATAGTATGGACTCGGAAGGTGATGAACTGTCGACCGGTTCATGGGTCTCGACGTCGTTAGAAAACATACGGCTGAGTCCATCAGCAATAACATTTTCGGTACCTCTGATATGCCTGACATTGAATTGGAAGGCAGAAATACGGATGGCCCAACGGGCTATACGACCAGTACGACGCGGCCTACCTAAGACCCAGCTTAAGGCTTGGTTATCTGTCTCCAGGTCGAATTTGACATGTTCCAGATAGAGACGGAACTTTTCTAAGGAAAATAAAACTGCCAAACCTTCGAGCTCATAGATGGAATACTTGGCTTCTTGAGCTGACAATGTCCTAGATGCATAGGCGATGGGTCGCCTCCCTAGTTCAGTCTCTTGAAGAAGGACTGCAGCTACAGCTGACGACGACGCGTCCGTTTGGACGATGAATTTCTTCGAGAAATCAGGCATAGCAAGTACAGGGGCATTACAGAGAGCTAATTTAAGATCTTCGAAAGCGGCTTGTTGAGAAGGTCCCCACTCGAATTTGATGCCTTTCCTACGAAGAAGGTTTAAGGGCGCCGCTCTATTAGCAAAGTTAGGAATGAACTTTCTGAAGAAATTCACCATACCAATAAACCTGGCGATGCCTTTAATGTCCTTGGGAGGTTTAAAATCACGGATGGCCTGTGTTCTAGAATGATCGACTGCTACACCATCGGGTGACACAATATGCCCTAGGAATGACATAGAGGGCTTAGCAAAGGCAACCTTGGACAACTTAACAGTTAACCCAGCCTTACGAAGGCGATCGAGAACTTCGCGCAGATGATCTAGATGTTCTTCAAAAGTCTCTGAAAATACGACGACATCATCCAAGTAGTGATATAAGTACTCAAATTTGATGTCGGAGAAGACCCTATCTAGTAGCCTAGTGAGTACAGCTGCTCCGGTGGGGAGCCCGAAAGGCACGCGGTTGTATTCGTATAAATTCCAGTCCGTAGCAAACGCTGTAAGATGTTTAGACTCTTCGGCAAGGGGAATTTGATTATAGGCCTGATTTAAGTCCAAGATGGTGAAGAACTTGGCCTCACGAAACCATGAAAAACAAGAATGAAGGTCAGGAAGGGGCACAGATTGCAACACCACCTTCCGATTGAGAGCCCTGTAATCAATGACAGGCCTGAAGCCTCCTTGGGATTTCGGGACTAGAAAAATAGGCGATGAATACGCCGACTTAGAGGGCCTAATAATACCATCCTTCAACATCTGATCAATAATTTCTTTCAGAGCCTTCATTTTAGGTGGAGATAGCCTATAAGGTGGAAAACGGACAGGAATCGAATCCGTGACCTCAATTTTATATTCAATAAGGTCAGTAACACCAAGAGTATCAGAGAACACCTCGGGAAATGACTGACACAGTTTGCGAATACTATCAGCCTGCTCCTCAGGTAGATGTCTAAGGTCTAACAACATCTCATCCTGGGTAGGCGAAATAGAAGAGCATGACACAGAATTACACTTTAATAGTGGTATTTTACAACTAGAAGCAAATTTGAATGTGCACGACCTAGACTGGAGATCGAGCACAAGACCAGTGTGAGAAATAAAGTCAGCTCCCAATATAATGGGGCAAGACAATTGCTTGGCCACAAACAATTTAATTTTCCATGTAAACTTAAAAATACGAATTTTGACCAGTACGGAACCTAGAATTTCTAATGGAGATGAATTAGCCGAAACATATTGAATAGGAGAAGAGTCATAGACAGGTAGTTTACAAACAGATTTCAATTTCGAGTACCATTCAGCCGAAATAATGGAACAAACACTGCCTGAATCTAATAGAGCTGTTATAGGCTCGTTATTTAACTCAATCTTAAGAAAAGGAACAGGTGCGGGGGTATCCGCCGCAATCCTAAGACATTCTTTAGGGCATTCAAAAGATGAATTTGAAGGCTGATCGTTCTCTGCATTTACAACCTGTTTACTAGGGGCTGAGTCTCGGGAAGATGGCTTAGTCGACTCAGCCGAAGCCACTAGTCACTTTTTATTATTGGCATAGATGGAATTTGCACCAGAAGTTGAGCAGGAGGGGGTGCTATTTGAGTTTGGGCAATTCTTGGCGATATGTGAGAAGGCCCCGCACTTAAAACAGCCTTGTGATGACCCGGCTCCATTCCTTGTCCCACTTGACTTGATCAGTGGACACTTGTCGCGCAGATGGTCAGGCGACCCGCAAGCATAACATTTACGGGGATTGACTGGTCGGCGAGGTGGAGGCCGAGTATTACTAAAGGAAGGCGGGGGTTCTTTCGCGACACGCAAAGAATCGGCGTATCTAACTCCTTCCGCTGAAACGGCCAATGCTTCAAGTTCAGAGAAAGTTTGCGGGCACGCCGCAAAACACAAATATGACCTATAGGGAGGTGAAATTCCCTCTACAATAGCCTGTACAATCTGATCTTCAGGAAAATGAAGGGCAAACACCCTAGTATAAAACTTAATGTCCTGTATGAAATCAGCCAAGTTTTCATCCAACCTCTGTACTCGATAATAGTATTTCTGAATCAGAGATGACCTCGCGCGGGCAGGAATGAAATTTGCAAGCAAGTGTGCGTGAAAATCTTCAATAGATGACTGTTCAGCAATGGCTCTTACTATTTTATCTGAGAGAACACCAATAGCATACGGATAGATAATTTGCAAAATCTGACAAGGGGAAAGAGAAAACACAAGGGCGTGATCCTGAAATTCAACTAAAAATCTTAAAAATGAAATAACTTCACTGGTGGTGTTGACAGAAAACTTAGAGATACCTCTTAGCAACATTGCCAATGGATGAGGCAAGCTACTAAACCCGGGTGACATAGTAGGTAAAGGTTTCAATGGCAAAGAAGTTAATTCAGAACGGATGTTACCCAACGATGCACGGCGTTCAGACTCGTTGTCCAATGGGGCAGAGATAGTTTGAGCAGTGGGGGTTTTCCTATTTACTTCTCCCTTAGGAGACTCTTCCTCGCTACCTACATTCACTATGGTGGGTAGATCAGATTTGGGAGGAATTTCCCCGGTTAACAATAGAGTGACTTTACTAGACAATTCAGAAATAGTTTCAAGGAGCGTATTAGCTTCCTTCCTCTGAACGTCATTCACCTTTAGAGACAACAGATCATTAACTCTATTTGAAAAGTGATATAGTCTGCCTTGCACACGCTTAATTTGATTAGGAGACGGATCATTTTCATCAAAAAAACTAACTACAGATGCTAGCCCAGTAATATTCTCGACGATCGTGGAAAGAGAGTCATCAATTTCTTTCTCTCCCAAATTGGGGATGGAAATGGGCAAATCAAGGGACTCTCTAAGCTTGTTAGTGTCTATTGCAACCGTGCCTCCAGATTGAACGTTTCTGATAGTTAACTCGTATATCAACTCCTCTTTGCGCAAATAGTTAAGGAGGAGAACATCGCGAGGGCCGGGCATGATGACAGAACGATTTTGAAAAACTCACAAATGCCAGCAACTGAGAAAATGGTTAGAGTTTGAATTAAAGCAATGTTTAACCGTCAAGAGGGGCAAAATTGAGACCCATTCAACCACGCTCTGCTACCACTTGTTACCGTGTTTTGGTGGTAGGTAGAGGTGAAAGAAGGTGCGGGCGTGAATGGATCTCAAGCTACGAAAATATAGTGCATGTAAACAAAATTTAAAATTTAATAAGGTTATATTTTTTTTTCAAAATAAATAAGTAACAAGCATGGCAGTTACAGAGTAGCAAGTCAAAAAAGGTAGTTACAATATTTACAGAAGTTGGGCTTCGAGCCCCGAATTCACAATGCTTGGGCAATCAGCTCAGTTTTATCCCAAACACAATTTTAACAGAGGGGCAGAAAACCCCATTCATACCTAGGAGCCCTTGCTCCAAATTACACTGAAAAACCTCCTCGAGGCATACAACATACAATTTTTAAAAGAGCGACACGCTCTCCAATTTAAGCCTCTCCCAGGCCACACTAAACTCCACCTTCAAGCTGTCCTCAACGGACATAACACAGGGGTAAAATACCCAATCTACTGAGGTCTATTAAACGAAAAGAATGTTAATTAAATGACCTCTAAAATAACAATTTGAGAGGAGGCGAACTTGCAATCCTAATACACTTTGTTTTTAAGACCTATTTTGGCTCTTAGGCCACTGATGCAAGGGCTAATCCCATACGACAGAGGTGACTTAAGAAAGGAACAATAATTTTACGTTATCGAAGAATAGGTTGTGAGAAATAAGTTCACCTCAAAACAATATGAGTGGGAGCTCGAGAGGGTTAGCACTCTCTATCCCATTATGTAGCTTTACAAGAGAATAGAAGAAAAGAGTAGTTACATTTTAGGAAAAGGTTACATGATGGAAAACGCTTCGAACCCGCCGCGAGAGTTAAACTGCCGACCTAGCAAGAAAAGAAGTTATTAATAGGCCATTACCTGGTAGTAGATCGCAGCCGAGGAAAGAGGCGCTTCCCGCCTCCTGCTATGTACTTAATACACTGAAAGATGGAACAGAAGTGGCCCGGAGACCCTAAAATCAGCAGTTTAAATACTCTCGCAGAAAATTCTAGGCGTTAGGGGAAAGAAAACACCCTCCCACAAAGATTTTATTGGGTAGGACCCCGCAACAGATTCAAGTTGGGGAAAGATACACCAGATTGGTCAGAAATTCATTGAAGAAATTCGTGATTGGATACATTCAAAACAAGGGGAAGAAAGGGGTAAATATTGCCAACTTAAACAATGACAGAAAGAAATTTAACAAAGAACAAACTCCTGAAATTAAATTTTCTCCAACAAAATAGTTCTTTGACTCCGCACTAGGTTGCACTATTGTTGATCTTCAGTAGTGTCCTCTAGAAGAGAAAGTTCACACCTCTTAATACAAGCAAAACAAAAGTACGTCGAAAATGACACAGTTCACAAACTCAAAAATTTCCAGGTAGTGACATCTTCTGAGAAATTTGGAAATTAAGACCGTAGATAAAGTTCAGACTTCCTCCAGAAGAGGAGTTTTAACTGGCGCAACTTTTAAATAAACGGTGTGGAGGTGTACCGCCCGGTACAATTATTATTATTATTATTATCGTATGAAAGACTCACTTGTCGAGATTTCTAGAGTATACATGAATGAAAATCAATAAACATAGTTATTTATAAATTATCAGCAAAATTATCCGCGCTACCTTACAGTTTGTATCCGCCAAGACACTAACTTCGCGGATATTCGCGGATGTATCCGTGCAGAGCTCTACCTGTGACGATGTCGGTGGTGATTTATACGTCGAATGGGATTTCATCCTCTCCTTACTTCCTCCTCATCCCACATACAGAGGCGCAACTCACTCATGGGAGTCAAACAGAAAGACTTGTACCAGGCGAGCCAAACATGTCCTCAGACATTTCCGCCACTAAAAGCCACACGATAAATAATAATACCACTATGCTGGAAGATCAATTATTTGATAAAAGTTACTTTAAACAGGTTACATGTCTCTCACCTCCTGATGGTGAGCATGCCATCAGACGTTAATTAGTTCATCAACACTTCCGGGTACTTCATGTACAGATTGCGGATATACTGTGAGAATATATTTTATTCGCATAAAAAATAAGGTAATATATTTTTAAAATTAGCATCCCTACTCTCCCAATTTGATTATCGTATAGGCTATAAAATGTTTACCAACGACCAAGTGGCTTCGCGATATGATCACGTAACTGTCAGCTTGCATTCGGGAGGTAATGTGTTCGAACCCCACTCAGCAACCCTGAGGGTGGTTTTCGGTGATTTCTCATTTTCACACCAGAGACCTTAATTAAGGCCATAGTGGCTTCCTTCCCACTTCTATCCCATCGTCGCCAGAACACCTATCTGTGTCGGTGTAACGTAAAACATATTGTAAGCAAGAAACTTTATATTTGATCCGTATTGACACAGTATTCAGGAGAATAGTAGACGAATTATCCAACTTTCAATTCAAAATTAAATTGAATAACTATAAAAATTACACCATTTCATATGTATGGGACCGGTTTTGACCCTTGCGTACGGTCATCTTCACCCAAGTAATTTAAAATCGGCAAGTAAATAAAAGTATACAAAACATTTAAAACCTACAAAAACACATCCAAAACATAAAAACGCTTTGAAATTCCACACACACACAGAACCTGAAAATAAAAAAAATGCACACCCTGTTTCCAGTCATACGAACGAGTCAGGAAACGGCGAGGATTGGAATTGTGCCCGCTGCCGAAGCCCGTCGCACTCCTCTGGGGCAATGATTAATGAATGATATGTGAAATGAAATGATACTGGAGAGTGTTGCTGGAATGAAAGATGACAGGGAAAACCGGAGTACCAGGAGAAAAACCTGTCTCGCCTCCACTTTGTCCAGCACAAATCTCACATGGGGAGACCAGGATTTGAACCACGCAACTCAGCGGTGAGACGCCGGTGCGCTTCCATCTGAGCTACGGAGGCTTATACACACACAGGACTTAGAAAAAAAGCACTTTAAATTACTCACTTATATGTGAGCCGATAAAAGCTTTGTCAAATTTCGTTAATGTTAACTTATTTGAATAAGTTCCACATGAATGGTTATGCCCAATGTCGATTTTAAATTACATAGCTGAATATGACCCTATGCAAGGGTCGAAACCGTTCCCATATATATAAAATGGTGTAATTTTTACTTTTTCCATGTAATTTTGTATTGAAAGGTGGATAATTCCTCTCCTATTCTGCCGTAAAACATATAGTTAAGAAATGTTTACGGACCAAATTGATCACCCGGTATGGGTCGCAAAGCTGTCAAACATTGAGAAGATTATGGGTTTGGCCTGAACACTGTTGGGAGCCCTGAAGATGATTTCTCATTGTTTCATGTTTTCTCTTCCTGAGTTAAAAGAACAGCGACTACTTTTTAAGTTCTAGTCCTTTCTCATTCTAAGGTGGCGGACAATCTTTTTTATATCAGTACGATTTTAAACAGTCTGAAAATAATTCCATTTGGCATTAGGAGATGTACTGTGAAAAATATTTAATTGTGTAAAATGCTTCAGTATTTAGACAAAATTTCGGCAATTCTTGACCATTCCCTTTTTCAGTAATAAAAGAAGCATGTAGCTTTAAATAAATAGTAAATAATCAAGATTAGTGTTGTTATTTCATGTTAGAATCATTGGCTGAATAGTCAGCATTGAGGCTCTCGGTTCAAAGGGTCCCAGATTCGATTCCCGGCCGGATCGGGGATTTTAATCCCGTGTAATTAATTCTTCTGGCTCGAGGGCTGGGTGTTTGTGTTTGTGCCAACACTTTCATCTTCAAATTCAGACAACGCACTACACTACCAACCACCACAGAAACACATATAGGGTTGGCGTCAGGAAGGGCATTCGGCCGTAAAACATGGCCAAATCCACATACATACATACATACATACATACATACATACATACATACATACATACATACATACATACATACATACATACATACATACATACATACATACATACATACATACATACATATATATATGTGTGACATAGTTCGCACCCGCGACTCCACAGAGCGGGAAAAGCGGTAGAAGAAGAAGTGTTGATATTTCATCTTTTGTTGTGAGAATTTATGTTCATTAATTACTGCTCTACTAATTACCACAATTAGCAACAAGAGCAAGAGAGGGTATTTTTTTTTACAGAGATAGGTCTCATGGCAACAATGGGATAGGAAAGGGCTAGGAGTGGGAAGGAACAGCCTCAGCACGTGCCTGGTATTAAAATGGGAAACCTGGAAAAACTATCTTCAAGGTTGTCGACAGTGGGGTTCGAACTCACTGTCTCCGCGATGCAAACTGATCTCTCGAAGGTCGACCTCGAAACCAATTGGAGAACTCCGAAAATGTTTTTACACGGCAGCTGAGGCATTTCAGCATGGAAGAAGTCAAGGTCAAGCGCCGTCGCCAGGATATGATGCCCCGTTGAACTTCTCGTTCTGTTCATTTCTTCCACCTGGTTGCTTCTTCAATGGTCCAAAAGAGATGTATATCAGACGGTACCAGGTCCAGACAGGATTTTTTAGTTTTTCCTAATGGTAGTGTCGTAGCAACTTCCTGACATCAAAACTGAGCAGACTCTTGTACGGACAGCAGTCAACATGTCCGGCTCCTTGCCTGAATGTTCGGTGTAGTAGCCTTCGGTTCAGAGAGCCCCGGGTTCTATTTCCCGTTGAGCCAGAGATTGTAATCAATCAATCAATCAATCAATCAATCAATCAATCAATCAATCAATCAATCAATCAATCAATCAATCAATCAATCAATCAATCAATCAATCAATCAATCAATCCTGATCTGCATTTAGGGGAGTCGCCCAGGTGGCAGATACCCTATCTGTTGTTTTCCTAGCCTTTTCCTTAAATGATTTCAAAGATATTGGAAATTTATTGAGCATCACCCTTGGTAAGTTATTCCAATCCCTAATTCCCCTTCCTATAAACGAATATTTGCCCCAATTTGTCCTCTTGAATTCCAACTTTATATTGTGATTTTTTCCTACTTTTAAAGACACTACTCAAACTTATTTGTCTACTAATGTCATTCCACACCATCTCTCCACTGACAGCTCAGAGCAGCTCATCTCCTTTCTCCCAAGTCTTCCCAGCCCAAATTTTGCAACATTTTTGTAACGCTACCGGTATGCTTTCGTCGGAAATCATCCAGAACAAATCTAGCTGCTTTTCTTTGGATTATTTTCCAGTTTTTTAATCAAGTAATCTGGGTGTGGGTCCCATACACTGGAACCATACTCTAGGTAGGGTCTTACCAGAGACTTATATGCCCTATCCTATACACCCTTACTACAACCCCTAAATACCCTCATAATCATGTGCAGAGATTATTTTATTTACAATCCTATTTATGTGATTACCTCAATGAAGATCTTTCGTTATATTAACACCTAGGTACCTACTTAAAATGATTCCCATAAGGAACTTTCACCCCGTCAACGCAGTAATTAAAACTGATGATTTTCCTATTTGTGAAGCTCACAACCTGACTTTTAACCCCGTTTATTGTCATACCATTGCGTACTGTCCATCTTACAACATTATCCAGGTCATTTTTCAGTTTCTCACATCTTGTAACTTATTTATTACTCTATATAGAAAAACATAATCCGCAAAAAGCCTTATCTCTGATTCCACTTCTTTACTCATATTACTTATATGTTTACATATAATAAAACACAGAGGTCCAATAACACTGCTTTAATTCCAACAGGGTGAGATAAAGCTTCGCCTACTCTAATTCTCTGAGATCTATTTTCTAGAAATAGAGCCACCCGTTCAGTCACTCTTTTGTCTAATTCAATTACACTAATTTTTGCCAGTAGTCTCCCAAAGTCTACCCAATATAATGTCTTAGATAGGTAAACTTGAAATGGTTGACTCGGGGACTGATTGATTGTACTGTCTCCAAAATTTCTGCGGCTCATACACCACACTATCCTTCATCGCGACAATATGCAGTTTTCTACACACGACAGATGCTTCCCACTCTCGTGGGAGGATGTGGGTCACAAGGGCTGCACCAGGCTAGATATAGTCACATGTATAGCTTGTCCTGTGCTGTGGTCTTTCGTAATAAAACTTGTCTTGCTCTTTCATGTACATTTGTCTAATGTAGTTCTAATGTGTTAGGAAGGTTTCAGCGAATGTTTACAGCTATATGGAGCGAATGTTATCATTTAGAGGAGCCGGAAGGATGATGATGATGATGATGATTGTTTCAAGGGGCCTAACAGCTAGGTCCCTAAGATACGAGGTGCAACGAAATGATACGATAAATAAAACTTCAAAATGCCATTGTCCAGAATGAAAAATGAAAGATAACGAAAACATGACAATGAATCAAAAACAGTCAGTGGATTCAATTCACAATTTCTTATTTACAGAGAGGATGCTTGTTGTCGAAAGGGGTCCAAAATCCAGGTCGTCGGCCCATCATAAGAGTTATCACTGGTAAAGCAGTCCGGCTCCATGGCTAAATGGTTAGCGCACTGGCCTTTGGTCACAGAGGGGTCCCGGATTCGATTCCCGGCAGGGTCTGGAATTTTAACCATCACTGGTTAATTTCCCTGGCACGGGGGCTGGGTGCGTGTGCTGTCTTCATCATCATTTCATCCTCATTACGACGCGCAGGTCGCCTATGGGAGTCAAATCAAAATTCCTGCACCTGACGAGCCGAACCCATCCTGGGATCACCCGGCACTAAAAGCCATACACCATTTCATTTCACTGGTTAAGCAGAACCATGGTGTTCCTTCTATAGCGGTACTAAGCACAGGTAACGTAGACTCATGGTGTTTCTCGCATGGTGGTACAATTCACAGGTAATGTAGGGTCATGCTATGTAGACACAATGCCACCATTCATAGGTAATATAAACCCATGGTGTTTCAAACATAAGGGTACTACTCACAAGCAACGCAGACTCATGGTGCTTCTTACATAGTGGGACAAACCACGGGCGCCAGTATTCCAATGGTGTTCCTCACACAGCGAAACTAATCACCTGCCCCGGGCATTCATGGTGTTCTTCAAATAGTGGTACTAATCATAGGCAATGTTGACCCACAGTATATCACACATTATGATAACACCCACAGGCAACATAAACTCGCGGTGTTCCTCACATACTTCTATCAGTCAACGCAGACCCATGGTGGTACGAATAACCAGCCAAACCCGTGGTGTTTCTCATATAGTGGTACTAATCACAGGCAACATAGACCCATGGTGTTTCTCATAAAGTGGTACAACTCATAGGTAACGCAGGCCCATTCTGAACACAATGGAACCGATCGGTGGAATACACACGACGACACTTATCACAAGCAACGCCCAGACTCGTAGTGTTCCTCGGATAATGACACTGCTCCTATGAAACGCAGACCCATCGTTTTCCTCGCCAGATGGTATTAATCGCAAGTTAATTAATTTCGTGTGGCTATTTCTAGTCGAGTGCAGCCCTTGTAAGGTAGACCCTCCGATGAGAGAGGGCGGCATCTGTCATGTGTAGGTAACTGCGTGTTATTGTGGTGGAGGATAGTGTTATGTGTGGTGTGTGAGTTGCAGGGATGTTGGGGACAACAGAGACACCCAGCCCCTGGGCCATTGGAATTAACCAATGAAGGTTAAAATCCTCGACCTGGCCGAGAATCGAACCCGGGACCCTCTGAACCGAAGGCCAGTACGCTGACCATTCAGCCAACGAGTCGGACACTAATCGTAAGTAACGTTGACCCATGGTTTCCGCACGTAATGGTCTAATCACAAGTAGTCTTATGGTTCTAAAGTACCATACCGTGGTCGCCCCTTTTAGTCGCCTCTTACGACACTCAGGGGGTGGCATTAACATGCATTAAGCTGCATTTTACGGACGGATGCCACGGCTACGGAAAAGTAGTTGTCACATGAAGGGATGTGACAGTTGACTGCATCACTGCTGAATTCTCACCAAGGCGTTCGTAGTGTGAATCCCGGACGATGCACGTGGGGTTTTTGAAACAGATAAGTAACGTCCATGTGGATTCCATGTAAGACTGGAGGTCTTTTGGCCATGATCACGATTTTTTTTCTAAAGGAAGAGAAGAACACTTTTTACAGTCAAAGTGTAATTAAACCTTTGTGCATTACATATCCAAGACATATTGATGACTCTTCAGCTCATGGCTTCAATGACCAATCCAGTACGGGAATTTCAGGAAGTTCTGTCGTGCTTCTATCCGGGAACCTAGAAATACTATATACGTAGCTTTGAAGATTCTCAGCATTATATTTAAAAATAGAATGGTAATACCTACAATCCGTGAAAGAAAGCAATACGTTTATAACACAGTCAACTATAATTAAACAACGTGACGAATACCCGATTCAGAGGATATGTTAAGGCACGTTAAGAAATTAACGTTGCGATATCTAACATCGTATTTACTGAGAGATGAAAATGAGATATGCGACATAAAAGTGAATAACTGAGCTCTGTAGCTGCAATCCAGTATTCGGGAGATAGTGGGTTCGAACCCCACTGTCGGCAGCTCGGAAGGTGGTTTTCCGCGGTTTCCCATTTTCACACCAGGAAAGGCTGTGCCTTAACTACGGCCACGGCTGCTTCCTTTCCACTCCTAGCCCTTTCCCATCCCATCGTCGCCAAAAGTGTATCTGTGTCGGTGCGACGTACAGCCAACTGTAAAAAAGAAA
This sequence comes from Anabrus simplex, assembly GCF_040414725.1. Lineage (NCBI taxonomy): Eukaryota > Metazoa > Arthropoda > Insecta > Orthoptera > Tettigoniidae > Anabrus > Anabrus simplex. The sequence continues at coordinate 29,619,804 of NC_090268.1, forward strand.
ATCTCTCGTGTGAGATGGAAATTTAATTTACCGAAATATATTTCAAGTGAGATTAAGTCCCGTGAAACTCCCAACAAGGGAAAGAACCTAGACACCATCTGGAAAAGAAGAAAGAAGATTGAAGATGGGAGTGCAGGAGCGAATGGGGATTTAAAAGGTCAGTCTAATGTTCATGGATGTTTGTTTTAATATGCTGTGAGTTATGTCTTATTTATCTGTATATGTAAAAAATGAAAAAAAATGAAAAATGCACTCATGATATTCTAAAAAAATGCCTTAAAAAGCAATGAATGGTACAGTTACATGATCTTATGAGTAGAATGTAAAATTGTACCTGTCTGTATGGCTTCCACACCGGCTGATAATGAATACGTTAAAACATTGGAATGTATCCAAGGAGCCCGATAAGAAGTCATCAGATGTAGTCTTTCTTTATCAAAGTTCCGTTTTACGGTCGCCTAGTCCATTAGCACCTCTCCAGGTTGCGGATAGTCCAGTAATGAGCGGGACAGGAACAGCTTGTAAAACAAGTCGAGTTCCACTGCGCCCGAAATAGCGCCCAATACCACTTGCTTGACAACTCCCACAGAAGCTGCGGGAGGCGGGCAAGCTTTACCACTAGCGGCTCCGAGGAGCGACCGAACGACAGGTCCGTACTGAAGTATCAATGTTCGAAATATTCACGTCAATGTTACGAGACATAGTGGACAAGTAGTTCGTGAAACATTCCGTACTGTGGAGACTTGACATATTGTGTTGAACAGCTGCGTTTGGTGTGTACAGAGGGTAAGCAAATCAGGAATAGATTCATCATACACAGAAAACACTTTTACAACAAAATGTGTCCGGGAATGTACAATTATCGAGTTATCAGGCTTTATTCGTAGTACACTGCAACACACCTCACTGTTGATCCACCAATTAAATACAGTATTTGATCAGATAAAAGATATCCCCTGACAGCAAATATCAGTACATGTTTCGTTCAATCAGTGGACATCTTGAGGTACAAACCATAATTAGGAAACCATTATTGCATTTGAATTCTTAAAAGACAACGTGTTATGTTATATGTGTACACAGTTGCCTACAAACAAGGCTGCAGACAATCTTTACAACTTCCAAAGGGGCCAGTGGAGAATCTCACACGTTTCTCGTGTTATATGCTGCTGTCGTTAGAAAGATCTCAGAAATGTAAAGGTTTAATGGCTCCCTGTTGAAGTTCACTACGGTATAAAATAGACTGATCCATGCTACAGGAGGATGTTTACCCCTAATTTGAACTTTCCTTATGCACTTTGTTATATGTGATACGTAAGTTGGTAAGACCCTGTGTTTCAACATATCAACGAACAATTTTAAGACTTTCATATGATTAGCTTGCTACGTAATATGTGTGATGTTTCACGACTTGATAGATGTACTTACAGTTATATCTGCCAACTTAAGAAAACCAAAAACCGCGAGATATTGATATGAAAATCAGGATAAATCAAGAGATACAATGGATCAAAACTGCTTATTCTACATGTCTTGCATAATACAGGAGTACTGTGGGGTATATAACTCGTATTCCCTTGAAACCCGACTGTTGCTATACGAGGCTACAAGGCTTAAAATTATACATCTCTATTCCATCACAGGAAGTGTGTGAGTGACATGATCGGTCTCTGATAAGGCTTCCGAAAATAGTATGAGCTCATGCAGCACACGTGTGAATCAGTCATGCACTTAGATGCCATTACTTATAGATTAATATATTGCAACACGTACCAGCGGATTATGCGAAGCGCAATGCTATTTTTATCAAGTAATAAATCAAAATCCACCAGAACTGTCTCCAAATGGCTCCTAAAATCTCAGGAAAACTCACTAGTTGCTATCTTTGAAATTATGTCACTAAATTACTTTAAAAAGAGACTCGAAATCTAGCGACTAGTCTCTAGAATCGACTAGACTGATGTGAACGGACTCGAACATAGCACGCGAGAACGAGAGATTGACAATCGATATACGCGTCGCGATATACAGGTTTCAATAAACATCGCACATTCGCGCGCATTTCTCGTATTAATAAACGTCGATTGTCATTTGAAAGCGGCCAATGAGCGAAGGACTTCCGGCCACTGGCGTACAAAGCTGAAATGGGGGGATTTGAAAACAAATGTTTGAATTTCACCAAAGAAATAAGCTAAATCGGGAGGAGAGAAAAACTGTCAAAAATCGGGAGTCTCCCGCCTAAATCAGGAAAGTTGGAAGATATGCTTACTATTCATATCTTAATTTGGTGTTTCGTTCCATATTTTAATACGTCATGCATTATTTTTACTATGAATTTTAATTCCAATTTTCTCTTTTAATAATCTGAATATGTCCACTAAGTGGACGAAACATGTACTAATATTTGTTATCCGGTGATATATTTTATCTGATTAAATAGTGTATTGAATTGATGGATCTTCTACATTTTAGTGATGCCAATACGGACCCAACATCTCACTGTTGTTAGCATGATGTTGCATTGTTATACCACTGGAGCATTCTGCCGACTTGTCGTATGAAATGCTGAAAATGTCTTCCTCTTGCCTCAATACAGGCCACACTGTCTGTCTTAGCATTGAGTTGCCAGTGGTAGTATGTTGAGCCCTCAGCGCGAAGGCTGGTTGACCCTTATTAGATCCACCGTTATTTCTCGAGGTGGTGCAGCCTCTTTTCAGGCACAACCCTAATGGAAGTGAGCTGGAATGACCGTTTTTAACCACATACTAGCCCTCCTGCCATTCTCAAATCTTTAGCAGTAACGAGGATCGAACCGGCTCTCCAAGGACGACAGCGAACACTGCTATCCGTTACGCTACGCAGGTGAACACTCTACAGTCAATAATGCAAATTGTATATACTTTTCTCGGCTCAGCAGGGACTGATTGTATGTGACACATCACGCAAGTGGAAAAATCTTTAAAATACGGAACAAAAGGGTTACACTTTTGCGAGAAATTCCTTATGACGATACAGCACTAAATTCTGTACAATGTACAGATTTAGTCTAATCACCATTTCTACCATTAGCAGTTCCGACGAGCTACAGTAATTAGGTCCAGAAGAAGAAGACAGAATCTGCCTCTGTGGTGTAGACTGTAATTAGCTACCACAACCGGCTCTGCCACGAAATTTGAAAAGTGGTACGAGGGCTGGAACGGAATCCACTCAACCGCGGGAGTTCAACTGAGTAGTTCGATTCCCACTTCAACCATTCTCGAAGTGGCTTTCCATGGTTTTCCACTTCTCCACCAGACAAATGCCGGGATGCTACCTAATTAAGGCCACGGCCGCTTCCTTCCCTCTTCCTTGTCTATCCCTTCCGATCTTTCCCTTCCCCCACAACGCCCCTGTTCATCATAGCAGGTGAGGCTGGCAGGGTACTGGTCCTCCTCCGTAGTTTTATCCTCCGTCCTAATGTCTCACGCTAAATGTCAATGTCCTTGAGACGGTAGAGGTGGGATCCCTCGCTGATCAGAGGGAAAAAATCAACCCTGGAGGGTAAACAGATTAAGAAAATATATAAAGAAAGAAAGAAACAAAGAAGGAAGGAAAGAATACAGAATGAAGGTAAAGTGTAATTTAAACTTAGAATTATTCACTCAGAAAAACTATACTCTACACGTCATAGAATTAGCAACCACTAAAATAACTATGAGCAACTCACAAGCAGAAGACAACTTCATCTAAGCACCATTCGTGGAACACCAATACTCACCTGGAAAACAGAGAAAAATAATTAACATTCCGCACACAATATACACTTACACAACATATACAAATCACTCAAATGAATCCACCTCTACTCCTCTTAATAATAATAATAATAATAATAATAATAATAATAATAATAATAATAGGCGAGAAGAAACGAATATCACAAAGAATGAAGAAATACTAGGCACTCAGGAAGAACAACGCACACAAAAATGATTGATTCAACGTACCCCAAAGAGGGAGAAACGGAAGGAGAAGAAGATGAATAATAATACTAATAATAATAATAATAATAATAATAATAATAATAATAATAATAATATTTTTACGTCCCACTGTCTAATTTTGATGGTTTTTGGAGACGTATATGTGCCGGAATTTTGTCCCGGAGGAGTATTTTCACGTGCCGGTAAATCTATCGACACGAGGCTGACTTATTTGAGCACCTTCAGACACCATTGGACTGAACCCGAATCGACCCTGCCAAGTTGCAGTTAAAAGGCTAGCGCCCCAACCGTCTGAGCCACTCAGCCCATCCAAATTCTCTTAAACAATCACATAAAATGAAGGAGAAGTTAGGAAAATAGACTCTCTAGAAGAAGAATGAATTTTTGTTTTGCGTGTCTATTGACATCGTAATCATTGTCATGGGACCTGAACCACAGGGGCGTGATTTTTCATTTCAAAAATTCAAACAGAACGATGGAAATCTAAAGCACATTATAACGTAAACACCTGACACATTGTTCCATTTACAAAACTTAAAATCAATGAGGGAAAAACGTCGCACGTATTTTTGAGAGCAAGGCATCGGAGACTGATTTTGCATCTCAGACTTTGTGCCCCTCTCTCCTCGACCCACCTCACGCGGCTTGCTGCCGTATGTCCGATAGGTGCGGGCACCGGGGAATAGTAGGGATGGGCGCGACTGAAGCCTGGAATCGAGAGCGTCGACTCCATCGACTCCGAACATCGGTCTCGGTTCGCATGAAGCCTCGCGACTCCAAGTTAACTTGATGCGCACTGCGGGGCCGCACGGTCGCTTCGCATGAAGCCTCGCGACTCCAAGCGAACTTGACTCTCATTGCGGGGCCGCTTGCGTCTCGAGGCGCGGAAAGTAACATGAAATATCATACATGTTGCTGCTCATTTTCCCATTGGGTTTTTTAAGAGTATTGGAGAGTGAAGTACGATATCGTTAACGAAGACGGTGAGCGTAATGATGCAGTTGAAATAAAATTAAACGTGTCATGTCAGAAAGTATCGCCATAGCAGACCACGGACATTTAATTTCACGTCTTTATTTGTCGTGATCAGAAAACTGATAAACAGATATCGATGGTAAATCATTATGAATTGCACATGAACGATGAAAACAAATCTAATATGGGTAAATCCTGTAACATAATTCGAACATAGATTACACTATTACAAGCCTCCGTGGCTCAGGCGGCAGCGCATTGGCCTCTCAGCGCCAGATTCCGTGGTTCAAATCCCAGTCACTCCACGTGAGATTTGTTTTTCTCCGTGTACTCCGGTTTTCCCTGTCATCTTCCATTCTAGCAACACTCTCCAACATCATTCCATTTTATCTGTCAGTCATCCATGATTGCCCCAGAGTAGTGCGACAGGCCTCGGCAACCGGTACAATTCCTATCCTCGCCGCAGGACGGGGGCTTCATTCATTCCATTCCTAACCCGGTCAGTGACTGGAAAACAGGTTGTAGATTATCATTATAATTCAAGGACTACGTTAAGTCTTGTTGCATTATGATTATTATTATTATTATTATTATTATTATTATTATTATTATTATTATTATTATTAGTAGTAGTAGTAGTAGTAGTAGTAGTAGTAGTAAACACAAAAGCCCCTTTTCGCGACAGCCCTGGTAGGCCTTGGCCTACCAAGTGACCTCTACCCAGCTCGAAGGCCAGTAGATTACGAGGTGACGTGTGTTCAGCACGACGAATCCTCTCGATCGTTACTCTTCTCTTTCTAGACCCGGTCTCTACCTCAACGTGATCACGAAACCTGAGATACAGGTAAAAATCTCTGACCTGGCCGGAATCGATCCCGGGGCCTTCTAGACTGCGGAGGCGGCTATTATGACGCACAATGTCTGGTAAAATAGTTGTTGTAAAATCATACTCTAAGCACTCGCTTCCTTTTTTTCTGTTTTATGCCCCAGGTCAGGGCTATTAATCATTTAAAATTAAAAAAACCTAACCCGGTCGAGAATCGAACCCGGGACCGCCGGGTGACAGGCGCACGCGTTGCCCCCTACACCGTGGAGCTAAACACGTTGCGGTCAATTTTGGCGATTATGTAAAAGTATACTGTCAGATTATTATTACCATTTCAATTATTGTCATCATTGTCATCATCATCGCCAAATAGACCTACAACATTAACACCAACGGTGATAAAATCCCGAAACAATATTTAATGTTTGCTGACTAATAATCATCTTGTATTCATCGTATCACGAGTTACCAAGGGAGGAACGTGGAACTATAATTCCAAGCAGTTCCGACAATATTGATAGATGGCGTTACTGCATCAGTGGAGTCGACAGTGGAGTCGAGAGTGTCGGTTCCAGAGGTAGCAGTCTCGACTCTTCGCGACTCCGTTCGCAGCCCATCCCTAGGAATAGGTGTGCTAGGCTTCGCTCCGTCAGATCATCACTGCTAACGATCAACCATGCGTTACTCACCTCATATGGATAATCAAGTGCTGGTATGTCACTCCCGTTTACTTCTACATCCTTGTAGGAAAACACAACAGGACTGCTGTTATAGGAATAAAATAGTTTTATTTTTATAGACAATTCTGCTAAAACGAAATGCAGTCTTTCAGGTGTGGTGTTCACTTTTGCTGGTTGGAATCGAACCAGTGATCATGGGAGAGACACCACCACTGATCTCCAGAGGAAGCTAATAAAACCGTGAATGATACTTTCAAAATTAGTACTTTTTTACAATTGGCTTTACGTCGGATCGACGCGAATAAGTCTTATGGTGACGGTTGGATAGGAAAGGTCAAGGAGTAGGAAGGAAACGGCAGTGGCCTTAATTAAGGTACAGCCCCAGCATTTGCCTGGTGTGAAAATAGGAAACCACGGAAAACCATATTCAGGGCTGCCGACAGTGGGGTTCGAACCCACTATCTCCCGGATGCAAGCTCACAGCTACGCGGCCCTAAACCGCACGGAGGTCCGGGTTCGATTCCCGGCTCTGCCACGAAATTTAAAAAGTGGTACGAGGGCTGGAACGGGCTCCACTCAGCCTCGGGAGGTCAACTGAGTAAAGGTGGGTTCGATTCCCACCTGTCATTCTAGAAGTGGTTTGCCGTGGTTTCCCACTTCTCCTCCAGGCAAATGCCGGGATGGTACCTACCTTAAGGCCACGGCCACTTCCTTCCCTCTTCCTTGCCTGTCCCTTCCAATCTTCCCATCCCTCCACAGCGCCCCTATTCAGCATAGCAGGTGAGGCCGCCTGGGCGAGGTACTGGTCATTCTCCCCAGTTGTATCGCCGACCCAAAGTCTGAATCTCCAGGACACAGCCCTTGAGGCGGTAGAGGTTGGATCCCTCGCTGAGTCCGAGGGAAAAACCGACCCTGGAGGGTAAACAGATTACGAACGAAGGAATAATAATAATAATAATAATAATAATAATAATAATAATAATAATAATAATAGTAATCAAAATCTGGAACTCATTTCTCTTGTAGGATGGGTGAACATCAGAGACATTTCCTTCTTGTTTTTAGATAGAATAGACCACGTCCTTTGAACGGAGCACGCCCTTACTATCTCAGCTAACCAGCCCTTTTGTCATTTATTTATTTCAAAGTGCTGGGACGAGAAATGTCTAACCCCCAGATCTTTATATCGATCCTGTACCGAAGTGCCGGCCCCGTGGTGTAGGGGTAGCGTGACTGCCTCTTACCGAGAGGCCCCGGGTTCGATTCCCGGCCAGGTCAGGGATTTTTACCTGGACCCGAGGGCTGGTTCGAGGTCCACTCAGCCTACTGATTAGAACTGAGGAGCTATCTGACGGTGAGATAGCGGCCCAGGTCTAGAAAGCCAAGAATAATGGCCGAGAGGATTCGCCGTGCTCACCACACGACACTTCGTAATCTGCAGGCCTTTTGGTTGAGCAGCGGTCGCTTGGTAGACCAAGACCCTTCAAGGGCTGTAGTGTCATGGTACGGAGGTATGGACATTAGTATGCATTGAAGGTGATGACACTATATTACATTAAATCGGAATAGCTACAGGGCAATGAAACCGAAGGAACAACAAGTTGAAGTTCTTATAGCGGTAAATCTCTCACCACCAAACGAGAGAACATCTAAACAATGATATGGGACACCTTGAAGGTCATCCTCTGCAATATGAACGGCATTTCTATGAGAAGGTACTGGCTTTACAACCAGTCTTATAGAACCGAACAAGTAGAGGACACATTCCAAGTGGCTCTGGAGATATTTACTGCAGGCTATAAATTGTAACCGGTTGCCTTACACGCCAGCTTTCAAAAGAACCCGGTAATTGCATTGTCGCAGGAATGTCGGATTAAGTTATAAACACTTACCCAATACGAACCAGACATTTGACTGAGCTCATTGTCACCTGAAGTCACGCTGGGAGCTGTCAGGCAATGATTCAGCATTATCTTAACAACAGCTCCTGGTGAATATGTTCTTACTTGGAACATTCGCGTTCGTCTCGAGTGGTACTGCAGACATGTAAGGAAATTTGTGTTTGTGAGCGGTAATAATAATAATAATAATAATAATAATAATAATAATAATAATAATAATAATAATAATAATAATTGGAGAGCCCGTGCTGATCCGCATCACTCGGTATAAATAGGTCAGCTAACGCGTCTTGATGTGCCTGTCGTAGTCATTACTTTTCCTGCCCTTTTCAATGGTTTAATGAACATTTAATAAGAAGCGCGCTATGATACGCCGCAGTTCGTAGTCAGAATTAATCCATTGCGACGTCATCATGCCGTCTGTTCGGTAAAAATCTATCTAATGTTCACTTTTTTATCGTGAAGTTCTTGATGTAAAGCTTGGTACTGCGACGTAGAATGCAATGGTATTTTTAATCGCAATTCTTCTATATAGATTGGTTGCCTTGTGAGCTCATAGGTTAGTCTCGAAGAAGAGTTTCTTGTCGGACATAGAACCTTTTTGAGACACATGGCCTTCATTGTTTCTAATGCAGCTAGGTTATCCTTCGATAGGTGTTCCCAGATAACGTTTAAGGCGTATCTGATGACCGGGTCTGTTTGTACGTAGACTTTTTTCTCTTAGCAGCATGTAATTTATTAAGATCGCTCTTCCATCTATTAAATATGTTTGGAAGCTGGGAAAGGTTAGACAATCAAAACGTGTCTGGCAAGGAATAGTATTATTCCGTGACCAGAGGTAGTGTATACTCTCTGGCTTGACAGGTAGTAATCAAACATGGCTGCATGCAATGACATTACTCGTAAGGATGAAAATCACATATCAGAATATTAAAGTGTTAGTCGCTTAGCAACCAGCTAAGTACAGAATGTATTGCGGGTTAGGGTAAGCCGCAGTCTGCAATTATTGGAGTGATCATTTAATGATTTCATTTTATGATTTCTCAAAGTAGGTTGAACTTAGAGACCTATCACTGTCTCGTGATTCATCGACAGGTAATTCCGGAGAGAATAAAACAAAAATGAAGCAAATCGGTCCAGTAGAACGGACGGATTTGCCAAAGCTGTTTTTAGTAAACTCTCTTAATAACTTATAACAGGGCCTTTCAAACGCCCAAAATCTCACGCGTGCAGACAGCGGCGCAGAGTTCCTGTGCACAGTGCATCGGTCCCGCTCGGCTCGGCTCGGACCAACGCTTCGTCTCTGGGCTACTCGGCTAAGCTCGGCTCAACTCGGCTCAACTCGGCTCGGATTTGGAGCGCTACGGAGCAAGTGAGGAAGAGGAGACAGGGGGAGCGAACGAGACAGGCGTGGGGAAAGAGAGAGTAAGCGCTAATGTTCCAAATCGAGGAGTGGTGGTCTGCACTCTGGTCAGCCAAGCGAAGTCGTCTTTTGCACAGTGCACAGTGCATGCACCGGGCGCATGCACCCTGAGAGGCCGTGACTCATAACAACAGACATATCAAATTATTCTAAGGTTTCAGTGTCTTCTTATGACAGAATAATGAACAGAGTTCTGTAAATGATAATTAAACACTTTGGAGGGCACGACTTGAAATGAATATCTGTGGAGGAATGGTGAAACAATATTCCTTGGGAAGGTCTACAACTCGGCATCTCAGCGAGAACATGGCCATCGACCGTGAAAGGAGCAGCTGTCTTTTATAGCGGTGGTATCATGTCGTAACAATCTCCTCGGTCATCTTACATTCATTGCAAATTTAGAAGTTATAAGCAGGTTACCGATCTACTCTGCAGTCACCTTAATTGCTGGTGTGCGACAGCTATTTGCAAACAAACGACCGCACTAAATCTTCGGGTGCAGGTGACAGGGCGTTGTTGTCGAAAGCACCATAATGTTCTGAAAGAAGCGTTCAAAAGAGCTGCCACGAAGAGTACGTGCCTGTTGAGAATCCACAATCGTATCTAAAAATGTAATAAATCACACGAGGTAAACACAAAATCTAGACATAAATTCAGAACGGAGGAAAAGATCCACAGTCCCTTTAGGCAAGCAACTCAATGTTAAAAATATCCTAGGGATATGAGCTACGATTTTTAGGTAAAAAAAATATAATAAAGCAGGAGAATATAATCTCTATTTTTATTCCAAAAATTACAATCCTTTTTTTAATCATCGTCATCCGATCGATTCGATTAGCAGTTTGCCTTTTTCTACCACTACGAGCGCTAATGTGAGTCAGTGCAGAGTTTCGCTTAAGCCCTTATAACTACATTCGGTGTGGACATTTTTCAAATAATAAAAAAAATTTAAAAAACGCCTGTTACTGAACCGAAAAACACATTTCAGAAATAATTATGTAAATAAGTTAATTTAGCTAGGATTTGAATCGGAAAGAAAACGTTAAAAAAACCAAGTGATTTTAGGCTGTTTTTTCCGGAACTGCATTTAGGCCGGAAGTGAAATTCGATTTTTTTTTTTAAGTTTGAGAGAACTATCCAAGACTCACAATTTGAAATATTTCCGGGCACTCTGGCCCTCTAGCGCTTTGTTTTTCGTAGTATGGGGAGCCCTACTTTGCCTGATGTCAACATTAAAATTGTACGCTATCACCTGGGAACAAGTAGTTATGGAGGAAGCTCCTTGAGGCAAAGTTTACAGTCCGCGGATTTATAAACAGAAGAAAATCCACATTTCACCACTCCATGTCTGAATTTAATGGAACTGTATTGCACACATTTAGCTGTGTATTTCAAGCGTCCACTGGACAGAATTCCAACTCCCAGCATTTTAATACGTCGACCTAGAATTCTGAGCTTCGCTACTACAGTTCCATTAAAACAGTGTGCTCGTTCTGACAGCTAGCAACAAGTGTCTTACCACCTGCTCGAAAATGGAGTATCTGAAAATATAATAAACAACTCGCGAAAAGGAGAAAAAAGTGTACGCTATCGCTTGGGAATGAGTAGTTACGGAGGAAGCTTCTTGTTGACAAGACAAACAAAATAAACCTCGCGCTGTGGATGATAAGATTCACGTACTGGAATTGCATTCTGAAAAGGGAGTATAATAGTTATTTTTATTGGAAGCTCGGCGGAAAAGCCATCCGCTCAAATTTTGTAGGTTACTGCATCGCTCGAGTACCGACCACGTTCCTACTAGCTCTTATTTTAGCAATTTGTTTTACGTCGCACCGACACAGATAGGGTAGGGAAGGGCTGGAGTGCGAAGGAAGCGGCCGGCGCCTTAATTAAGGTACAGCCCCGGCATTTGGCTGGTGTGAAAATGTGAAACCACGGAAAACCATCTTCAGAGTTGACGTGCATTTCAAAGCAAATACTGTAGTATTTTTAACTGTTACTGGTTTTACATACTACTAACTGATTTTCTAGTTAATGTGCCGTAAATTTAGCCCACTGGACTTCTTTGACGTGCCGTTAAATCTCCCGACTCGAGGCTGGCATTATTGAGAACTTCAAAAACCTGAACTGGGATCGAACCCTCCATCTTCGGATTGGGAGGCCAGGATTCTAAGAAGTACTGATCGTGTTCCAAATGGTACTACACAGCATCACCGTAGTACCTCATTCTATACTGCCCTCAGCGAAAGCTGAATCTTCTTCTAGCCTTTGCCAACAAACAAGTATTAATGATGGCGAAAGAAAAATGTCATCGTAAGTCAGTATAAATGGAATTCAAGGATTATATCCCAGATAGAATTTTTAGTCTCCTTGCCTGTACTCTCCGCTGACTTCTTGTTCTGATGATAAGAACGAGTCTTGGGTTTGAACGGTTCATAAAGCTAGATAAAGATAAACGACGTATGAGAAAAGGCCTACATTGGCTTTGAAAACAAAATATCTTTTGAAAAAGTGAATATTCTACAGCTTACACTCTTTGCAAGTCGATTTCCTTTATTGGTTAGTAACTGGCAATGTTCATCGTACATATATCGCAAATGCATATTAACGACACAAATACACCACGAACCAGGAAGTAAATTAACAACTCATTATAGGCATCACAGCCTCCGTAGCTCATACGGCAGCGCGTCGGCCTCTCACCGCTGGATACCGTGGTTCAAATCCCGGTCACTCCATGTGAGATTTGTGCTGGACAAAGCGGAGGCGGGAGAGGTTTTTCTCCGGCTACTCGGGTTTTCCTGTCATCTTTCATTCCAGCGACTTTCTCCAACATCATTTTATCTATCAGTCATTAATCATTGCCCCAGAGGAGTGCGACAGGCTTTGGCAGCCGGCACAGTTCCTATCCTCGCCGCTAGATGAGGGCTTCATTCATTCCATTCCTGACCCGGTCGAATGACTGGAAACAGGCTGTGGATTTTCATTCATTATAGGTGTCACGTGTGTGGTCTTAACACTCGATATATTCAACATGACCCTATACGTATATTTCGCATCTTTAAAAGACAGCTTTTCAGGTCGTTTATTAAAGAGAAATGTGATCATTTAAAATGTTCTTAAGAATATGGTTACTTACTACTGTTCATATGCCACTGTGGGTGAGCGAAGCAATGCCACGTTATAGACGTGTACGTTATCCTATGTATAGGTCTCCTCGACCTATACTTAAGAAAAGTGTAATTCATATTGATAGTTATGCTAATGGCGATAGCTATCGTGCATTTATGTTGTATAAGCCAGAAGAATCCGGTGTATTACTAGGTTGGAGGCTGAACATGCGTGTTTACAACTTACGTGACAAAGGTGAAGCATGTTTGAACATTTATACGTGTGTGTTTTCGGGATGAAATTCCTAAAATTGACAATATGTCCGATATTGATGATCAGATTATTGGTTCTACTTACTATTGTTCATACGCCACTCGATCGTATACACGGTACTGGTGGGGAAGGAAAGCACTAAGCAATATTTTATACACACACTAGCGTTGTATTTAATGTAAAACGTTCACTTAGTTTTAGGAACTTAGGGCATCTCCCTCATGTACTTGAGCATGTCGAAATGTGGTGCTGTATTATTATGTGTTCTGAAACTGTAGTTAATAGAGTTTAGGTTTGGGTGGGTACCCGAGACTTCAAATACGATACTGTCGCAGCATAGGCAAATATTGTTCTATGGACTTATCAATGGGAAAAGTATCAGGAATGGTTTTTCGAGGATACATCAGTAATAGTTCGTCCTGATAGGAAATTGATAAAACAAATATGTGTTCAAAATGTTGTATACATAATTTGTTATATGCACATATTTTGAAAATTAATCATTCCGGAAATATGTTTAACAAACCCGCCTCTAAATATCACATCTTCTAGAAAATGTTACAATCATTTTAAACCCAATTTTTTTTCCAGTATTTCTCCTACTCCGAGGGTAATCCCAAAAATAAGGTCTTAAAAAAATACAGATCTCTGTTCGTGTGGCTGTTGGTCACAACACTGTGAAGAGTGTTTCACGCGCTCGCATATAAACATGCCCACGCCGCGCTGAGGCACTCAGTCTTGGCTTGGCAACCGTTGAGAATGGAGCTTTCATTGGACGTTACCGCCAAGTGCGAAGTGCGCGCAGTTATTCGGTTTTTGAACGCAAAAGGTACTGAACCGAATGAAATACATCGCAAATTGACGAACAAAGGAGTGGGAGACCATCAATTTCCGTCGAGACAGTCGTGAAGATTGAGCAAATCATGCGTGAAGATCGGCGGATCACCCTGGATAATCTCTGCACTTTAGTTCCTGAGGTTTTCCAAGCGCCGCTCACAGAATTTTAACGGAAAGGTTGAAATACCGGAAGGTGTGCGCAAGATGCTGACTGAAGACCACACTTCCTTAACAGCATGGCGGCGTGCTGGTATGACACGGGCATACAAAAACTGTCACAGCATCTACAAAAATTCATCGACCGTAATGGTGATTATGTAGAAAAATAGCTAAATGTTCAAGCTGTAAAATGATGTAAACCACTGTAGAAATAAACAGGTCTATGTATTTATAAAAAATAGGAAACCTTATTTTTGGGATTACCTTCGTAATTACTTTGTTACCAATTACTTAAGTACATTTGGAGTGATATTTCCACAGGCAGACAAAATGACAATCTATCAAAAATGAAACTGATAGTGAAACTGATCAGATTAAAATTGAGTCTGTGAAGTCATCAGCCCTCAGGTGGGTAAGATCCTCAAATAGCACCGTCAAAGGTAATACGCTAACACTGTATCCTCAAAAGTCGATGGCGGAGAGGTAGTTTGTGGCTGCTTTCTTCGCTGGGTCCGAAAGTGGTACTGGAACATCCAGTCGCACTGCTACGTACCTTTCATACGACAGCAGCATCCATACTGCCACAGCCGTAAAGTAGACTGAGACCTCGGTAGAAACTACATGTTGCTCTGGCGTGGTTTATAAAAAATACTGCACCAAGAAATAGTGACAGGCGCGATAAATTGAGTACGCCAAAACTTTCAAATATTGTGGCAGTAAATCCGTTTTTTTTTAAATGGCTAGGCATATATTCCGAATAAGATTTTAATAAAATAATTTATTTAACGCGCACAATGTGCAAAGAATTACTATATACAACATTAGTCTTCGTTGCAAAATTTCACCAGTGATTCTGATCGCTGTTTACAATTTAAACCATGGTACCTAGTACAGTGTGCACAACATCTTAAACATACACAGTTCAAACCTGGTTCATGATAACGCTTAATATTACACAGTTTATAATGGAATCCATGAACGGAGAACCTTGTCAGCAGGTGTCGCAGTTCATATCCACCTTGAACCCACTCGCGATTTAGCATGGCATCGGTAGAGTAGAAATCTTCCCAGATGTCAGCCTTCTTCGATCGTAGGTCTCGAAGCAGATGTATATAGGGTGTTGTTCCTGGAAGTAACAACTGTAACCTTAGCTCTTCCACATAAAATCCCTCTCTGGATAGCTCATACACGAGCCGGGAAGGAGAATATTTGGAGAGGCACAGAGCCCGTTTCAAGTAGATTGCCTTCAACTTCTCGATTTTTTCTAACTGTTTCATACTCAAATGTTCCCAAATGTTTTCCAAGCCATATGTTGCTATAGGGCTGATTTTTAGATGAAAGAGTTTTATGGCCGTTTCTAAAGACAAGTTTCTCAGGTGCTTAATGTCAGATATTGCTTTCATAGATGCATTTAGACGGTCTATGAGATGGAGGGTGAAAACATTACCTTGGGTTTGAAAAATTACGCCCAAGTATTTAAAATGCTTTACGGACTTAAGTTCTTGGTCTTCACAATAGAAGATTCCATGAGGTCCCCCTCTTCTAAACGTCATGGACACTGTTTTTTCTACATTCATTTTGAGCTCATTTTTCTTTATCCAGCCTATTATTTGGTTGAATGATTCCTGGAGTTCCTTCTCTGACGTTGATGTTAAGACCATATCGTCAGCGTACATTAATAGTTTGACGCTTTCCTGGTTTACCAAATCCACTATGTCTGCTGTCGCAATGATGAATAATAATGGACTTAACGGGTCTCCCTGTAATACCCCGGTTGTTTGTTCCAAAATAATAGATTTGGTAATGCCATCATCTACTTCTATTGAATTGTTGAGCAGTAAGTTCCTAATCAGCGGTATAAGGTAGTTCGTACTACCAATGAAACTCTCCAATTTTTCTAACAGTATGGTTCTGCTTATGGTGTCAAAAGCTTTCGAATAATCTATAAAGATGGCATGCAATTTAATGCGAAGAGGAAAACTTTTCATGCGCATGAAGATAAGTTTGAAAATGGGTGTAATGCCTATTGCTCACGGTAAAATGTTTCGTAAAATTTGTTGTACAATTAATTTTATAAAAATTTGGTGAAAACAAGTTGTGTTGCTCACGGTAAAGTAATTATTTTATAAAATCCGTCGAAACATCAGGATGGCCATCTATGAACTTACTTCCGAACTAAGATGTGTATGTGCTGCCATCTAGCGATAAACGTTTAAACCAAGAATCAGCTGTGTTTGAGCAAAGCCTACTAGATACTAGAAGGCCTGGACAGAGAGCCAGTTTCTTGCATTAAAAGCGGGGTAATAGCTTTTCTCTTTTCCACCGCTAGGTTCGCGTTTATGTTCTGTTGTTTGGCGCGAATTCTATGTTTATGTGTGTTACTGCAACATGTTTTATGAGAAGAAATAACATATTAAACTTCATTTTATAAGGTAAGGCCTTGTCTAACATGAAATATGAAGAGTTTTGTCGTTTTTGAATTTATTTGGTCTTATGATTTGCAATATATGGATGGTTGCTGAGATGCATTTAACATTTGTTTAGTTATGTGCTTCCACATTGCCGTCAAGGTGGTGGTGGTGATTATTAATTTAAGAGGAAGTACAACTAGGCAACCACCCTCTGTATAACACTAATCAGAGAGGAAAGCTGGAAGGAACCCGACACTTCGAAAAATGAAAGTATCGGCCAAAGGAAGACAAGGGCCACGAAGGGCGTGAAAATGAAAGCCTCCCTCGCCCTCGGAAACCTAATAGCGTCGGGGTCGGAAAAGAACTAGGGTTGACCAAGAAAGGTCGGATAGGACAGTTGAAAGTGAGGAGCCTGGCACAAGTGGAGGAAATGCCAGGACTCAGCTAAGGGCCCCGTAGCCGCCAACCCACGCTCCAAAGTTCAGAGTCCTTGGGACCAATTACTTTCAAGTTTCTCTTTCCATTCTGTAGGTTAAGATGGTTTATTGTTGCGTGCCTAACTGCACATCTGAGCGAAAAAATATACACAAATATAAATTTTCATCTTTTCCCTAAAGATCCGAGTTTATGGGAGAAATGGAGGCTTGCTATTTCTCAACAGGGCAGCAGAAAAGTATATCTTTGGGCTCCTAATGATAACTTTGTCGAATGTCCGGCTCCATGGCTAAATGGTTAGCGTGCTGGCCTTTGGTCACAGGGGCCCGGGTTCGATTCCCGGCAGAGTCGAGAATGTTAACTTTAATTGGTTAATTTCGCTGGCACAGGGGCTGGATGTACGTGTCGTCTTCATCATCATTTCATCCTCATCACGACGCGCAGGTCGCCTACGGGCGTTAGATCGAAAGACTTGCATCTGGCGAGCCGAACTTGTTCTCGGACACTCCCGGCACTAAAAGCCATACGCCATTTCATTTTTCTTTTCTTTGTAGAATCAGATCACAGTGTAAGTACTGTGAGAGGAATTCTGCTCCCCGACAAAGTGCCGACGCAAATTCGTCTTCTTTTTAAAAATGTATTAATATTTACAACGCGGGCGTTAGGATATCTCGGAAAATGTAACCTTGTCCGAAAGCTGAAATTCCTTACCGCTCCAAAGTTCACCGGGCGAGTTGGCCGTGCGGTTAGAGGCGCGCGGCTGTGAGCTTGCATCCGGGAGATAGTGGGTTCGAATCCCATTGTCGGCAGCGCTGAAGATGGTTTTCCATGGTTTCCAATTTTCACACCAGGCAAATGCTGGGGCTGTACCTTAATTAAGGCCACGGCAGCTTCTTTCCAATTCCTAGACCTTTCCTATCGCATGTTCGCTATAAGACCTATGTGTTTCGGTACGACGTAAAGCTACTGGCCGCTCCAAAGTTTAAAGAGACGTTTCAGTGCCGCCACTGTGATCAAGCACACATCACATACGTTATACTTACAACATTTTTCAGGCCTGTTCTTGATAACATTGCAAAGAAAGTGACTAATGACTGTGATTTATTAAACAAATTCAAGAGCAAGCCTCCGAGCAGAAAAGTGTTGAAATTATGGAAACAGGGAAAAATCGGGCGAGTACTTCTATTTAGGCCTATTTCCCTATTCTTTATTCTTGTGTGATAAACAAGTGCAAAATGAAAGAAATCAATGAAGTGTAGGCTAGTGTGTTCTAAGTTGTTTTATATATTTATATCTGATTCACACCGGGCATAATGATAATAAAAATGTATTATTTCGCGTTATTGTATGAATCTTCAATATAAGGACATAGAGAGAACATGAGAACAACAGAACATAAACGCGATCCAAGCGGCCATTGCCTGAACTATTTCGTTCGCCCAGAAATGTGTCTGCTTGTCCAGGCCTTCTATTTAGCGTAGGCAACGGTTTGAGAGTATGGCTCCAACAAACAAAGCAAAACTTGCTGCTTACCTGCAATTATATGTTGTACAGTGGTAAAAAGGAAGAAAAGAAATACCAGGAAATGCTGGGCTCGGGATTGGATCAAAAGAAGTGAAGAAGGTAGAGGATTGCTGTCCTTGGTCGAAAATTAGTTGAGGTTAGAAGACCAGTATTCATATAGGAATTCGGCGATTGTGTTTTTTGCCTCTCTTCTTGCATTTCTGCTGTGTTAAAGTGGCGTTTTAACTTCGTACAAACAAGAATATTTCTGGTATTCGTCAGTAAAACACTAACAGCTTCCTTAGTCCACCCGGATCCTGCCATTTTAGAAAGAAGTGTTTGTTTACCACCGCCGTCTCAATCCTATATAGAGATTAAGATGGCGGTGTTGTTTCCAATCGAGCTTCGCAATCTTCTCACGACGTAGCGCCAGCATCATCGTGATGTCAGCTCCGCCGATTGGTTCGTTTCGTAAAATTAATTTTAGGGAATAGAACATGTCCTATTTTATGAACAATTTTATCAAAGGTTTAATAAAACTTGAATTTGACCGTGAGCAACAGAAATTTTATAAAATTAAATTATTGTACAATAAATTTGACAGACAAAAAAATTTACCGTGAGCAACAGGCATAACACAATATACTAAAACTCATTTTTGTTTCCAGGCTTCACCATTGTTCTTCATTAAGCTATAAAATACTGAAAAATTTAGATCTGTATTCACAGTTCTCATTTCATCGAGGGAAGTTAAAGATTTCTCGACGGTGTGAGAGAATCGGTCGGCCCGTCTGAATCACCCACACTGTTCAATCATCGACCTGTCAGAACAGGAGCGGTGGAACGAATGTCGTTAGATTTGTGTAATGCGAGATTGTGTCTCTGTGCTTGCCATTCCATCATACAGCTGTCAGGGGAGAAATATTAAACTGTCGGCATGTATCTGTCAGATCGCAAAGACTTTGGAAACGTTCTATCGCGAAAAATAATTATAGAAACCCGGAAGATAATTCTAAAATAACTTCTGCTCAAATATGCCAGAATTTCCAGGCTCTGTTCTAACGTTACTGAAAAACTACCTATATAGTATAACGGGAATAGGTTTTACATACACTAGTCTTTTTTAAGGGGCCTTGCTATGTGGCTCAGTCAGTATTCTGTTGGCTCCGAGCCGAAGTTGGTGGGTTAAGCTACGGCTTAGTTCGATATTTGAAGGTGCTCAAATACTCCGCCCTCACGTCGGTGTGTTTACTGCCACCTAAAATGACTACAGGTCTGAATTCCGGCAACTCCGTGTCTTCCAACTCCGTATGAATAGTTATAGGAAAGGAAAATAATCCTGATGGCTGTTATTATTATTATTATTATTATTATTATTATTATTATTATTATTATTATTATTATTATTATTATTATTAACCGTTTTCGGTTACCGACACGAGGCTGGACAGAACAAGCTCTCACCTCCAGAGCTACAGGAATTACGCATACGTAGTTAAAATCTCACACTCGGCTGGGAAATGAACTCAGACCTCCGCAATCTGAAACCTAAAACGCTGAGTCCTAATAATGCCTTTTCCGGGCGAGTTGGCCGTGCGCATAGAGGCGCGCGGCTGTGAGCTTGCATCCGGGAGATAGTGGGTTCGAATCCCACAATCGGCAGCCCTGAAGATGGTTTTCCGTGGTTTCCCATTTTCACACCAGGCAACCTTCCAACTCCTAGGTCTTTCCTATCCCATCGTCGCCATAAGACCTATCTGTGTCGGTGCGACGTAAAGCCCCTAGCAAAAAAACAATTAATGCCTCTTTGTGTGCGTATCAAGATGATAAACCTGGAGAGGTTGGCTCACAAGATGCTTATCCTGCAAAAAAGTAGAATGAACCAACGTCTGTCGTTAGGGGATGTACAAAGAGAAGCGAGTGTCGAAGAGGGAGAGATACACTATATAAAATATGCCCTACTGCTGGGCGATAATTGCAATATTAAAAAATATGAAGAAATAAATGAAATAATTTATCTCCTCGCGATTGGGCGTTAATTGTAACATTAAGAAATTTAAAATTGATCAAAATATTAATGTTACGATGATTGAATGTAATTATCACTTGATGACTTTCAATGAGCCAACGGCCGTAGCCGTGTTGAAACACCGGATCCCGTGAGATCTCCGAAGTTAAGCAACATTGGACGTGGTCAAGATTTGGATGGGTAGGGAATGGAGGAGCGGAAAGGAACTGGCCACACTACCGTACGTAAACTCCAGCTCAGACACACCTCTGTGGAGGTTCGGACCTGCCTTCGGGCAAATACACCTTACCTTACCTTACTTTCAATGAAATAAAATTCAAAACAAGTGAATAAATAAATGACGATGCCCGGTTCCATGGCTAAATGGTTAGCGTGCTGGTCTTTGGTCACAGGGGTCCCGGGTTCGATTCTCGGCAGGGTCGGGAATTTTAACCACCACTGGTTAATTTCTCTGGCACGGGGCTCGGTGTATGTGTCGTCTTCACCATATTTCATCCTCATCATGACGCGCAGGTCGCCTACGGGAGAATCGAAAGACCTGCATCTGGCGAGCCGAACATGTCCTCGGACACTCCCGGCA
Organism: Anabrus simplex; assembly: GCF_040414725.1. Lineage (NCBI taxonomy): Eukaryota > Metazoa > Arthropoda > Insecta > Orthoptera > Tettigoniidae > Anabrus > Anabrus simplex. Next base: position 29,640,930 of record NC_090268.1, read on the forward strand.
CTTAAAGCCGTACGCCATTTGATTTAAATAAATGACGATACTGATAATAATAATAATAATAATTTATAATTTACCGAAAACGCAGGTTAATGGGCGTCAGAGGTAACCATAGGATCCCTCAATTTAGAATATTAATAACACGAGCAATAATAAATGTTAAAGTACAAGAGATTTCACTCGGGTCGTGTTCATAGAACTGAAAAACTGGTACTCTGCTGATTGGGCCTTACTTGACCCCCCTGAAAACGAATAAACAGGTAGGAACGACACCAAGGTTCTCCAACAACTTCTCAACTAATTCAAACTGAACTGTCTATATTCTGACCTAACCATAATCTGTACATTAGCACTTCATTAACACACGATAAACATAAGATAGCAACACACTCAATAAATATTTACATCTGCATTCAATAATCCTGAAACAAAAACGGTAGGAAATGACAGCGAGGACCACACTACCATTTGCAAGTGGGCTCAAATACCAGTTATTACAATGCATATACAGTGCAAGTTACATTGGCCTCACTCTTTTTCGTGCACCGTGTTCGATAGCTGCAGTCGCTTAAGTGCGGCCAGTATCCAGTAATCGGGGGATAGTGGGTTCGAGCCCCACTGTCGGCAGCCCTGAAAATGGTTTTCCGTGGTTTCCCATTGACACACCAGGCAAATGCCGGGGCTGTACCTTAATTAAGGCCACGGCCGCTTCCTTCCAATTTCTAGGCCTTTCCTATCCCATCGTCGCCGTAAGACATATCTGTGTCGGTGCGACGTAAAGCAAATAGCAAAAGTTTTTCGTGCATCAACATAACTTGCCCGGTCTCACCATCAGTACATCGTATATCACTTTGATACTGTACCTCCTTTTTCACTGACACCAGCGCTTGGTTTTAGAGACACATTCGCTTGCCTTGAAACCGGGCCGAAAGTTGCCATGAGATATAGAAGATCACGTACATGTGTATGATCACTACTCGAGCACAAGAGTTGTATGAGTATTAATAAGGAAACAACAACACTGCTACGTTCGTCCATAACCAAACGTACACTCGTTAGTGTTAAGAGTTAGATAAAATGTACATTAAACTTCGCTGGATCGCATTCTCCCAAAGTATATGTAGACTTTACGCATCTCCACTCCTCGATATCTTGAGGCCTGTCTGCCCAATCATAAGCAAGAAATGTCCGCGCTATGGTAACACGAGACTAAAACCCGACCACGCCCACCGAGGTTGACATCAGGATATGCATATGTCAGGGTTAGACTCCCCGCATGACTCACTCAAGTTTTCCCGGATGTTTTTCCTATGTTTCCCAACTGCATGTACAAAACAAATTACTAATATCTAACATTAAGACCTTCCAACTTCAGGCATTCATTCCTTGATACACTAATAAAATAATAATATGCTGTAATAATTATACGATATATGATATGTACCATCACAACACCAAGGATCAGTCTTCTGGAAGAAATATGTTGTTATGCCTGCCTCTGCGTTCTTTCGTGTTGTTTTCACTTAAGAGATTTTACTGCATTGGGTGAAAAAGTCTTACCGACTCGTAAGATACAAAATCATTTAAATTTCCAATTATAAACAAACGGTATTTTCCTCTGAATTACCGCTATACCCTATTTATTAATCTCGCTACTGAGAGCGTGTTTATACGGAGATACGTGTGTTTTATGATCGTATGCTCATCGTTATTACAATTATCGCATTGTTGTTTTTTCCCTTTCGTCGTTGGCTGTGTGGAGGAATCTAGACTTTAAACAATGCGATCGATCATACGAATGAGGTAGATTTACGGCAGTTGAGCGTTTATCAATCATTTACGCCGCTAGTAAAATTATACGCAATTCGTATTTATATTATTTACAAAGCTGGGACTTCTGCTGTGTTTACAGTGTGTAATATTTAATGGTGTCTGCCTTTATGTAGCGATTAACATATTCTTTCCTCCCTCTATTTGTTACTGTTTTGGTTGACCATAGGTCAGTTCTCGACTCTGGCAAGGATTTCAAGGGACGATCTAGGAATGACACAGAAACCATATGGTTCTGATTAACATTCAAGTAACATTTCAGTTTCAATAACTTTCATTTGCTTTCTTTCAAAACTTCCACTTTAACATAACATACTACACCTCTGTGGTGTAGTGGTTGGACTGGTAAGTGTGATTAGCCGCCATACACGGAGGCCCGGGTTCGATTCCCGTCTTTGCCATGAAGTTTGAAAAATGGTATGAACACTGGAATAGTGTCAACTCAGCCTTGGCAGGTCAACTGAGTAGAGGGCGTCTGTTTCGGTGCGTCATAAAACAACTTAACGTACACAGATACTTTGATGGTTGAAACGTCAGTTTCCTAAGAGAACCAACAATACACCGTAACCTGAAGATGACTTCTAAAAGCAAATCTGCTTATTTGTAGACTTATTTGAATTATTCATGTCTATAATTACTGAAATGTGGGTTTTGCATTACACAATATATTCTATTAACGATTATGTGTAGTTCTAGGAATTAATCAAGAGCTACGAAGACTGGACGATTCTAAAATAAAATAATAGCAGATTGAAACAGACAGAGTGGAACGAACCAAGGACATGGTTCCTCTAATAACAGACATAGATACATAAAGTCACCTTCAGCGGTGGAGCACAAAGAACTGCAATGTGCTTATTTCGTGTAGTTGTTTACAATTACTGGAGAGACGATTCAATTTTGTCGGGAGACCACCCAAAATTATAATTTCCTGTGTCCTCGAGCTGCACATCTATGTTCGTTATACTCGTATTATGCGTAAACTGTGCGAGGAAGTCAAAGGGAACATGGTAGCAAAATAAAGCGCAGTGTTGCCAACTGTACGGATAAGCTATTCCTGAAAGATGATCTGAAGGTCAGTATTTAGGGTGTGAAATATCAACATCATCATCATCATCATCATCATCATCACAGTCATCAGGGTGATCCAAAAGGTTGCCCGGAAGAGGAGTTGAAATGAACCAACTTTCAAAGAGGAACATAGGCCTATATAGCCTAAGACGAAATCCTGCGTCAGGGCAAGCGTGGGAATGTCAGGAACGATATAATGGACAATTCATAATTTATTTTTCGAAAATGTTCTACATCCCTAAAAAATTCAGATCTGACAATCTGTGAAGTGACAACTCCCTGTTGGTGGGGGTGGTAGAATAACACACACGGTATCCCCTGCGTGTCGTAAGAGGGGACTAAAAGGGTCCCCAGGGGCTCTAAACCTGGGAGCGTGGGTTGGCGAACACGGGGCTCTGAGCTGAGCCCCGGCATTACTTCCACGTTTTTGTGCTAGTCTCCTCACTTTCATCCATCCTATCCGACTTCCCATAGCCAACTCTTGTTCTTTTTCGACCCCGACCGTATTAGGTTTGCGAGGCCTAGGGAGTCTTTCATTTTCACGCCCTTCGTGGCTCTTGTCTTCCTTTAGCCGATAACTTCCATTTTTTTCTCTGATTAATGTTAAATAGAGAATGGTTGTCTAGTTGTACTCCCTCTTAAAACAATAATCACCACAACCACCACTATGAAGTGACAGTCGTTTGTGGATATAATGAAAGCTGTTCGAACTGCTGCCCACCACATTTAGTGCAGACATCACATTCGTTTTTTTTAAATTTGCTTTACATCGTATCAACACAGATAGTTCTTATGGCGACGATGGGTAGGAAATGCCTAGGATTGGGAACGAACCGGCCTTAATTACAGCACAACCCCAGCATTTGCCTGGTATGAAAATGGGAAACTATGGAAAGCCATCTTCAGGGCTGCCGACAATGGGGTTCTAACCCACCATCTACCGGTACGGTGATCAAGATTTATGTGAGTGTGGTTAAAAGCAAGATCATGGACACCTCATCTGTAGAAATCTGCCTAGACCATGTAGTATGAAGGATTTGGTGGAAGCCAATGAATGTGCCATCTCGACACTTGAATACTGGATGAAGAAAGTGTAAATAGAGTAGATGTAAATATATTGTAGTGATTTCGGACACGGATAAATAAATAAATCTCCCGGATGCAAGCTCACACCTGTGTGCCCCTAACCGCACGGCCAACTCATCCGGTCATCATATTCATGTAGTAGCCTAAACTCTGATTGGCTGTGTGTGTATTAACGACTATCACTTAATTGACTGTCAATTCTGTATTGTTTAAAAATATAGAACATTTTGGACAAAATAAATTAACTGTCTATTATGTCGTTTCTGATATTCCTACGTTCAAGGTTTCCTCCTGAAATATACATTCTTGCTCGGAAGTAGAGGTATTTCGACCCCTCTATGACCCATTTAAGTTTCTGGGCAACCTTTTGAACTGTTCGGTATAGAGGAATAGATTGAAAGTCGCAACTGCGAACTGCCTAGTCGAGATCCCAGAATTGCAAATTTAAATATGCTCCCCGTTCTGCCCATACATCTCTGAAAGAGAAGTCCGGGTCGATGGCTAAATGGTTAGCGTGCTGGCCTTTGGTCACAGGGGACCCGGGTTCGATTCCCAGCAGGGTCGGGAATTTTAACCATCATTGATAAATTTCACTGGCACAGGGGCTGGGTGTATGTGTCGTCTTCATCATAATTTCATCCCCATCACGACGCGCAGGAGGCCTACGGGCGTCAGTTCAAAAGACCTGCACCTGGCGAGCCGAACTTGTCCTCGGACACTCCCGGCACTCAAAGAGAACAAGATATGTGGTCTGTAGAGTTCCGTAAGGGGCTAGGACTTGCCGGATCGATTGCTGCCCCACCAGATGGTCTGCAGATACTGGAGTGGTACATAGTCGTCGAAACACTCAGAGTTCACTGGATCTCGCGTTATACAGCTTTTCATTTAACCGGAAAAGGCTAAGTGAACTCTATTGCAACCCTCAGGCCACAACTAAAATCCTTAGAGGAACCGAGGTCTGTAGTTCACGGGCAGGGACGTTCCTAACACCACCACTGGATGGTCAATCAATCAATCAATCAATCAATCAATCAATCAATCAATCAATCAATCAATCAATCAATCAATGAATCAAGTTCCTCACATCCTCGAAGTATGTCTTCCTCTTCCTTACTTTCCTAGTGTTTTTCCTTTAAAGACGTTTACTAGAAAGTCATTATGTCTCAGGATATGACCTACAAGTTTTATCATCCTTCTTTCCATATCATTTATCAGTTTCCGTTGCTCATTGATTTTCTTTAGAACATCTCAATTCTTTTTTTTTCAGTCCAGCATTTCCTTGTCATTTTCCTCAGAATCTACATTTCAGTTGCTTCCAATGAATCCCTTTCCTTTTTCCAAGTCCAGCTCTCACAACCGTGAAGTAGCGCACTCTAGACAAAGGATTTTACAAAAGCCTTTCTTGTTTTTAAAGTTGCATGCGAATTTGTTATAAGACTTCTGTTATTTTCAAAGGCCTGTTTGGCAAGAGCTATTCTTCTTTTGATTGATTGTCTTCAGTTATAATGCTTCCTAATTAACAGAAATGTTGCACGTGTTCTATTTTGGAATGTATCGTCGCCATAAGACCTATCTGTGTCGGTGCGACGTAAAGCCCATAGCAAAAAAAAAAAAAAGAATGGAATTTCCTATTCTTATGTTTATATTAACTTTCCTGCCATCTTTGCTCACAACTAAAATTGTGGTTTTCTTACTATTGATTTTAAATTTGTAATGTTTCAATGTATCGCCCAGACAAGTCAGTATTCTATTTAATTCCTTCTCAGAGTCTGATAGTAAAAATATAAACGCTCCTCAATTGTCGACGGCCTAAAGCGACTCCAGATTGCTCGAATTTTGCTCTTAAAACTGATCTAGTGTGCTAGCACTAACAAATATCGTCTCACTCACGAGTTTCGATGTTACAAATTTGAGTAATATTGGTATTTAGTCCAGACCTGCGGTGTAGGGCGCAACGCGTCCGCCTGTCACCAGGCGGTCCCGGGTTCGATTCCCGGCCGGGTCAGGGGTTTTGAATTGTAAATTGATATCCCTGACCTGAGGACTGGGTGTTTGTGTCGTCCCTAACATTCCTTTCCTCACATTCAACACGTTACACTTCCGCAATTACACTTACACGCAGTTTCCTCTCATATTGTGAAAGTAGTGGCGAAATATCTGCAGAGGTCGACCGCACGAACAAATATAATTAATAAAAAACTGGTATAGGCTACTATCTATTAACCAAACATTTTACACAGCCATCCACCAGGCAAGAAATCCAAATAATTGTGTGGAGTTAGTTGGGGCTAGGATTTTGAAGGATCTGATCATATTCTTTAATGTTGAAGACATTTCTTAGAAGAAAAAGTTGGGGTCCCCATACTATGAAAAACGTAAAATTAAGCAATTTCTTCAATTGTGCCAAAAGTTGAAGGGCTAAAGTACCCGGACATATTTCAAATTGTGAGTCTTGGGTAGCTGTATCAAACTAGAAAGAAAAACAAATTTCCAAACTCAATCCGGCCTAACAGTTCCCGAAAAACAGCCTAAAATCGCTTGTTTCATTACTCGTCTTCTTTTTAATTCAAATCCTAGCCAAATTAACTTATTTACATAATTTTTTCTGTAATATGTTTCATGGTTCAATACCCTCAGGAAATTTTTTTTTGTTGTTTTGAAAAATATCCACACCGACTGTAGTTGTAAGGGCTGAAGTGAAACAATGCATTGACTCACACTAGCGCTCGTAGTGGTAGAGAAAGGCAAACTGCTAATCTAATCGACCGGATATGGCATCGTGTCGGCACATCTTAAGAAACGTTTAGTGTGTCCTTTGCGTTTGGAAACGTGGAGAAAACAACGAAAATTAATTACAAATGCAGCAAGAATAAGATTCAGTAATGAACCGGGTTCCAGTCGGCAAACAAACGAAAATGTAAAAGTGATCAACAGTAGCCTACTTCGCATTCGATGATTAAGAAAAGGATATTAATATTTTGGATTAAAAGATGAATATATTTCGTACTCTATTATATTTTATTTAACTAAAATTTCAACACTGAATTGCTTGCCTGGAGGGCTGTGGATTTTTAACCACACTCGCTCTAACGCGCTGTGCCATCTTGATCAGTAGATATACGCTGTAACCCTCAATCGAAGAGAATTTGAAGTCATCAAAAATAAAGGCTGACAGGAATGTGTAAAATTCTGAAGATTTCGCCTTGTAAGAGTTACGTTGGCGAGCCTGGTCGTGAGGGAAGTCGACGAGAAGGAACTTCTTCATTTAACAATTATTAGATTATTTACGGGAGAACATTAAGGTAGCTCTAATGATATACGAACTCTCTGCTCAGTTCCTTAATTTCACTGCAGGCCGATGTAATTTTCTTCAGAGCTGCACAACTCACTCCATCAGAGATTTAATTCACAAACCTGAGAATTCTTAATTTAATGCTACCTTTCTGTAGAAGTACAGTGTACACGTTTAGGGAGAATTTCCTTGTTCCATAAGTACGGACCGCTTATTTTTCACAAATTCTTATAAATTTTAAAGTAGATGCAATATAAGTGTCTTAACACCTACTGCATTGCGAAACTTAGTCATTTTACACGTTTTTCTTAAATTTTTACGTAACTCTTATGTAATTCGCCATTATTTTCGCGATTTTGGATACAATTTGTAATGAAAAGCGTGATAACTCACCGAACTATCAAGCAGGACATATTACGTCGATACAGTCATGGTTACGATGGTTACGCAGAGCACGAAGAGGTCCATTGGACTGCCGGAGAACGACAGCACCCGTAGCATTGATATGGTAGCCTTCAAACATAACAATTATTGATCCTATGGTTCGTTTGAATCACACGCTAACCAACCAGTGAAGTACACGAGGAAAAGAAAAGAATTTACCTTATACCGACGTGAATATGGACTGGATAACATCGAGATTATAGGCCTCATGATAGGTGCAAGAGCAACAATTCCTAAGTTCTTCGAAGAATTCTGCTCAAGATTCAAACTACCACAGTCGTTGATGAAAAATGTCCTCCTCAAAGCCTTGAAAGGTTCATTATGCATACTGAGAAATCATTTATATAGTCATAAATGTATTTATAGACATTTATAGGCTTTTGGGCTTATGCCGTGTCAAGAAAATAAGGTGAAATTCTTTAATCTGTAATTTTAGGGGTAATAACCCTGTTCATGATAAATACACAAATCCAATCCAATCCAATCCAATCCAATCCAATCCAATCCAATCCAATCCAATCCAATCCAATCCAATCCAATCCAATCCAATCCAATCCAATCCAATCCAATCCAATCCAATCCAATCCAATCCAATCATTAGGCATTTTGTATGTCACATTTTTCTATACAGTCTATGCTAAAAAAAAGCATTAATTTCTGAGCAGAAATACTGTTAATGTAGCAAAGGCGGTCTTCTAGATTTCTTGGAAAAATCCATACCACTGTATGTCATTGTATTGGTATTAGGCTTATGTAAGTATATGATATTTACTTTATGATGTATTCAAAATTAAAATTATGCAATAATAATAAATAATGCTGATGAGTGCTGTAGGTTAGATGCTTACCTTCTAAGCTCAAAGATGTCCAATCGAATTTTGGAGTAGTTGATGGACGTGACAGAGTGCTAAATGGGAGAAATCCGTGTCCAGCGTTGCCAACCTCCCAAAATTGAAAAACCGTACAGAAATTCAAAATAAATAGTTTTCATTATAGTAAACCCACACGGTACTAATATTCAACCCAAATACACTAAAATTCAATAGAATGCGTGCCATAATAGCAAGTAGCAATAAGATCAAATAGGAATACTTAACTGAAAAGTATTAATAGAAGTAAGAAAATGCAAAATATACACTTTGCCTTTTCTTCACATGTTGGATCAGGACGAAGCCACTTACTATACTGTCTATACTTTTCTCTTTCTTGGTGTTGGGTGTCGACGGACTTGCTTTATTTTTGGAACTAGAAGTTAACCGCATCTTTACGTATTAAACATTCAAAATATACGTCAAAGAAAATAATATATACTTAGTTAACATATAGTAATCTAACCTACAAGAAATTGAAGAACGCGAAAGAATTTGTAAGTATATCACAATATTATTCATTAGTTTGACGAATTCACGTCATCCATAAGATTTACAACTAGACGCTGCACTGTTACATGTTCGATGTTACACCAGAATGCACATCGGTTAAGAAACTATTGACGGAGTTCGGTGTGGGCTGATTAAAGGGTGTGACTGTGAACAAATATACGACTACGAAATCCACACCAGGCGAGTTAGCCGTGCGGTTAGGGGCGCGCAGCTGTGAGCTTGCATCCGGGGGATAGTGGGGTCGAAGATGGTTTTTCGTGGTTTCCCATTTTAATACCAGGTACGGCTGCTTCCTTTCCACTCCTAGCCATTTCCTCTCCCACCGTTGCCACACGACCTGTCTGTGTCGGTCCGACATAAAGCAAATGTTGAACGAGATCCACATTTGATAAAGTTTGAAGTAAGGTAATCCTGGCCGCAGATCCAGACAGAAAAATCCCACGTGTCAGACTATTCAGGCGTTTCATTGGTTGATCTAAAACCAGCTCAAAGGTGAATCACAACATTCAAAGCTTGAGAGTCTGCTGGAGAATTGGAGACCCTGTCATACACGTCGAGGAAATTAGGTATGTTCAAACAGGAGGAAAAAAAAATTGCATACAAAATCTGAACATTTCCAATCATGAAGAATGTTCATTAAAAAAATTCGCAGAACCGTATATAACGTGTTCGGTTTGACATTCGAACCGTACGCTGTACATATAGGATTGAAAACCGTAAATGTATTATTATTATTATTATTATTATTATTGGCTGATATAACGAAATAAATCACATCCTACCACATCCTCACACCGTGACGTAGTTGATTACTCGCTTACCCTCACGCAGAGCCTTGTGTAGTAGTAATTTCTCAAGAACAAGTCTCAGCAAATTAATTCGTTTGACTCCGGTTTAATGAGGTACATTTTTTCTATAGACACGACACCACCATACGATATGACTTACGATACAGTTGTTTTGTTCCGAACCACTTACGTGGAGGTCATCCTCTTTCGTTATAGGCCAACATTGTATTCAAATTGGGTCACAAATTCAATCAAGGGAAGTTGGCAGTACTTAATTTGGGCGCAGTCTTGAAGCTCTAGAGCAGCTTTACATATAGCTAACACCTAACACAACTGTTTGTCTGATGGAATGTCTATCAAGGAATCTATTTAAATGCTCACGTCAGAACACGAGTGTGTTACATGTAAAATGCTCCTGGTTAATTTGGCAAGACATAACTACGAACACTTGAAGAAGTGGATTTAATTCTTTGATCTTAGTAGAAAGATTAGCCTGTCCAATGAGCGACTGACAGCCGGCTTGGGAATTAGCCCACACACCGTGACGTTATTCGGGACTCCAAATCTAGAGTAACTGTAGGGGGAAAGCTTATCTAGAGAACGTACAGTAGGTCTCAAATGAACGCATTAGGAATATGAATATGGAGAAATGTATCGAAGTAATCAGCAGACCAATTAAGTTGTCTACATTATAACTACAGAGGAAACTGGAGTTCATTTCTTTATTTTCTCGATGGATGTTGATGTTACACACTATTAAAGCTCATCCACAACAAAGCTACTTGCTATTTGCTTTACGTCGCACCGACACAGATAGGTCTTATGGCGACGATGGGACAGGAAAGGGCTAGGAGTGGGAAGGAAGTGGCCGTGGCCTTAATTAAGGTACAGCTCTAGCATTTGCCTGGTGTGAAAATGGGAAACCACGGAAAACCATTTTCAGGGCTGCCGACAGTGGGGTTCGGACCTACTATCTCCCGAATACTGGATACTGCCCGCACTTAAACGACTGCAGCTATCGAGCTCGGTCCACAACAAAGCACTGCACCTTCCACCACCCTTCGCATCGACCCAAGCACTTTAGACCTTCGCACCAATGTAGCCAGAATCATTATCCCAATTCAGTTTCGGTGGCCAAGATATGCTCCTCATCAACGCCTGACAAAAAATGTACATTACTTAATTCCAATTAAAATACGTGACATTTTGTTCTAAAAGATAGAATAGACAGCTCTGCAGCGTCCTATGTAGGACAACGCAGTGACGGTGCACTAGGGGAGGCATGTCGTCTTGGAAATGTGTAGCAATCCAACTGATGAGTCCACTGCTATACTTGGGGGAAACTCTAGTAATTTCACGACTGAAAAGGCCTAGAGATAATAAATGTTTCTAAATAATTACTTATTAGGAGTACCCTCAAGTTAAACATTGGATATAAAACAAAAATTAAAATAGAAGATGCGTATTTAGATTAAGCTTTACAGTAAGTACCTATACATCGGAGCACGAGGGTGTACCACATTAGACTAACTTCTTGGACAGAAAGAGAAATTTGGTTCGATCCCAGATCATGATACATGAGTTAAACTTTGTACTCAACATTTTGTAAAATACATTTTCAATGTAAAATGCACAACCTAATACCTGCAACATTAAACTTGAAAATCTAATGTCGTTCCAAACACTTCACGAAATTCAACAAAATACTTATTATTATTATTATTATTATTATTATTATTATTATTATTATTATTCTAGTTGTTTTACGTCGTACCGACACAGATAGGTCTTACGGCGACAATGGGACAGGAAAGGGCTAGGAGTAGGAAGGAAGCGGCCGTGGCCTTAATTGCCTGGTATGAAAATGGGAAACCACGGAAAACCATTTTCAGGGCTGCCGACAGTGGGGTTCGAACCTACTATCTCCCGAATACTGCATACTGGCCGCACTTACGCGACTGCAGCTATCGAGCACGGTATTATTATTATTATTATTATTATTATTATGAGGCCTCCGTGGCTCATGCGGCAGCACGCCGGCCTCTCACCGCTGGATACCATGGTTCAAATTCCGGTCACTCCATGTGAGATTTGTGCTGGACAAAGCGGAGGCAGGGCAGGTTTTTCTCCGGGTACTCCGGTTTTCCCCTGTCATCTTTCATTCCAGCAACACTCCCCAATATCATTTCATTTCATCTGTCATTCATTAATCATTGCCCCAGAGAAGTGCGACAGGCTTCGGCAGCCGGCACAATTCCTATCCTCGCCGCAAGATGGGGGCTTCATTCATTCCATCCCTGACCTGGTCACTGACTGGAAAACAGGTTCATTATTATTATTATTATTATTATTATTATTATTATTATTATTATTATTATTATTATTATTATTATTATTATTATTGAATTAAGTCCACTAGGGATCACTCTGACTAGTTCTTTTTGGATGCTCGTTTCCGTGCCCACCTCTTGAGTCCTGATGTTAGGTTTTTCTGTTCTTTCCCGTGAAAGAGATTTGCGAGATTTAACATCATTTGGTAGAGAAGACAGGGAATTTACCAATTTACAAAATTTAGGGCCGTCTGAGACATCAGTGCCAGAAATCCCGGCGGTATTTAAGTACTTTTTTAGTTCACTGAGCCACATGCTTCCTGTCTTGTAGCTCTTGATGAGTGAGAAGATCTTCTTTGTAAGTCTGCCATTGTCCATTCTTAGAAGGAGCCTGTAAAACTTCAGGCGCACCGTCGCATGCTAGTGTTAGCTGTATCTACCGCTGGTATAGTTCCGAGTTCGCTTTGATCGGTTGGTTCCATCCAGGAGCACTCTTGACCCATGAATTTTCCGGAGGATACGTCTTTCACTTTCTTCCAGGTCGTGCATGGTGCCTTTCTTGTTCATCAGTAAGGTCTCCACAGCATATTATAACTGAGGTCTGACAACCGTTTTGTACTGGCATATTTTGGCGTTCATCAAAATGCACTTCTTATTGTAACGGTTTTGCGACAGTTTTGAGTTTTGCACATCTAAGATGGAGGTTTCGTCTCTACCATTGGGGTGGACCTCCAAGATACCGGTATCGATTGACTTTTCCTATCTTGAAGATAAAGTAATTCGTTCCAGAACTCTTGCATACTGAGAGTTTGTTTCGAGTAGCATTACGAATCAAAAGTAAAACGTTTTAGAAATAATTAATAATAATAATTCAACCTTCCACTAGCTACTTCTATGGTTTTCGAAGACGCCGAGGAGCCAGAATTTTATCCCACAGAGGTTCCTTTACGTGTTAGCAGATCTACTGACGCGAGGCTGGCGTATCTGAGTACCTTCAAATATTGGACTGAGCCGAGATCAAACACTCAGACATGAGCTCAGAAGGCCAGAGCTCTACTATCTTGAGCTTCTCAGCCCGAATATTTGGTAATATATAAGAAGTCTCAGCATGCAAAATCTGCCACACAGATCATCTTTCTTTCTTAATCCGTTTACCCTCCAGGGTGGTTGGTTATTCCCACGGACTCAGCGAGGAATCACATCTCTATCGCCTAAAGGGCAGTGTCCTGGAGCGTCAGACTTTGGGAGTCAGGGGATACAACTGGAAAGGAGGACAGTACCTCGCCCTGGCGGCCTCACCTGCTATGCTGAAGAGGAGCCTTGTGGAGGGATGGGAAGACTGGAAGGGATAGACGAGGAATAAGAAAGCGGCCGTGGCCTTAATTTAGGTACCATCACGGCATTTGCCTGGAGGAGAAGTGGGAAACCACGGAAAACGACTTCCAGGGTGGCTGAGGAGGGAATAGACCCTCTACTCAGTTGACTTCCCGAAGGTGAGTGGGCCCCGTTCCAGTACTCGTACCACTTTTCCAATTTCGTGGCAGAGCCAGGAATCGAACCCGGGCCTCCGGGGGTGGCAGCTAATCACGCTAATCAATACACCACAGAGGTTGATCCAGATCATCTTTATGGGATAAAATATTTACACATTTTGAATCTATTCTATTTAATCCAGGTCTGTCGTAAATCAGAAAAGGGTTCATTATATTCCGAATTTGTCTGCACGGAAAACCATTCTTCAGAATAGAATTTTAACCTCAGTCGGAAATAAATATTAGGAATAATTCGACTTCAAAGATTGGAGAGAAAATGCATCTATAAAAAATCTTGATGGTGACCAGCCAGCCACTTTCTTTGAGTTATTCTAAACTCCTAGTGGCAGTAAACTAATATTCAGTTGTTAGTCGCACGGTGGAGCGGGAAGTACGTGCGGGGCATATTCTCGATTATGGAAAGACACAAACGTCTTCCAATGTTCTGTTAGGAATTTACTGCCAGTTACATTATTTTTTTAAAGATCAAGCAGGTAGAGAACGCATAGTCTCACAAGAGGAAGTTATATTATTATGAATTATGTTAATGAGCTTCAAACTTCGACAAAGAATTTACCCAGCAGCATTGATTAGAAACAAGTTTTAAATCGTTGAGAAAATATTATTCACCCAGAGCTAGAATTAAACGGCCACTTAATTTAAATACCTCATAAATTATACCTAAAGATTTATACTGGGGCAATCGTTCTGAAAATCTTTTTTTCCTCTATCGACTTGAACAGTACACTGGAATTTTTATTGACTACACCTCCATGTCCAAATAGGATCAGTGAAGATCTTTACTGCTTGTTTGAATCCAAGGACGACGCCCAACAACACAGAACAAAACAACAACTTCCAGTCAAAGAAAAGAGAATGGAATTAGAATTGGGTCACATGATTAAGGTTTATGGTGACATCTAAGTGGTCCTCATCCAACAAGAACACGTGGGCCAGTCTTAAGTGTGGGTAGCACGTCAGATGTCAGTAGTATTCGAGCTCTTACAAATACGAGTCCGTATACTAATGCATGTAATTATTAGAATGCACGCAGGGGAATGAAAAATAGAAACGTGTGACTTTCAAGTCCTGATTTAGACAGCCATTAATGTCTGCAATAAGTTCTTAGCGCATGGCCTGCTGTGAGACAATATGTAACGTACACAGTGTTACCAACTAACTTCAGTTTAATTCCTATTTGTTTCCAAAATAGTAGCAATATAAGATCGAAGTAAGATAAAAAGAAACGAAATTTTAAGGCAGGAGAGTATATTAATAAATACAATACAATGTTCTAATTCGGTAGAGGAAAAGGTTTTAAAAATAAATGTCTCATTAAAGAATATTTTACGACTTGTCTAGGGTAAGTGGCTATTTGCATGTAGTTATTATGGTTAGAACTATTTTTATGTAAGTTATATAATAATAGGCCTCATGTTAATGGCTTTACGTCCCACTAACTACTTTTAAGGTTTCCGGAGACGCCGAGGCGTCGGATTTAGTCTCGTAGGAGTTCTTCTACGTGCCAGTATATCTACCGACACCAGGCTGATGTATTTCAGCACCTTCAAATACCACCGGACTGAGCCAGGATCTAACCTATCAAGTTGGGGTCAGTAGGCCAGCACCTCAACCGTCTGAGCCACTCAGCCCGGCATGACAATTATATACTGCTTATCTGTTCACAAAGAAAGAATAGTTTTTCTTTCTTTTTTCCGATTCTTCTTCCATTTCGTGTAATTTGTTGTACAGCAACATTTTTTCTCACAGGTTGCGATTGTCATTAGCATCAATCGTCATTAAAGCCTTTTCAACAACAGCAGGGTGCGCATAACGCCTTCTATAACGTACGAAGTTTTATTAAAATCGCTGTAATGTAATCAGTCAATTTAGTATGAGTTACATTGTTCTGTCTGTAAGGTTATCAACACAAAGGTTGGTTAGATCTTCAATTGGCAAGTACTATATTTATGGGAAACTGCTAAAACTGATGGTGGCATCAACATGAGCCGTACTACGCAAGATGAGTAGTGAGGTAGTTTGCCGTTGCTTTCCTCACCGGACCAATATCACAATCAGATGCTAGAGTCGTGCTCCGAGTGTCATTACTCAGCCCACTTATACATTACCAGCTTCCATACTGTCACAGCCATAAATGAGACAGGGACTTAGGAGGAAGCTACATTTTATTCAGGCCTGTACCAAGAAAGAGGTGCAAAAACACTGTGCCCATCAAGAAATGGCTAGCTACTTGCTTTACGTCGCACCGACACAGATAGGTCTTATGGCGACGATGGGATAGGAAAGGGCTAAGACTGAGAAGGAAGCGGCCGTGGCCTTAATTAAGGCACAGCCGCAGCATTTGCCTGGTGTGAAAACGGAAAATCACGGAAAACCATCTTCAGGGCTGCCGACAGTGCGGTTCGAACTCACTATCTCCCGGATCAAGAAATGGTTTTATAAGTGGTATGTCATAAATTAGTGAGGCCTGGATGTCGATGACGTTATGAATGCACTTAAAGTGTACTTAAAATGTTAAAATTTATTTTATTAAGTAAAGTAAAAATTAAGAAAATGCTTTATAAAATGTAAACAATGATGTTAAAAAATTAATGTTTAAAAACTGTTTAGGTTAGACACAAACTTAGGCTGCTCGAATACAAAGAATATTGGTTGAAAAAGGAACAGTTTGCAAAGAACTCGAAATAATAAAAGACGGTTTGTGGAGTTAAGGTCTACAAACACATTTAAAAATTATAAGAATCAATTTCAGAAATTAATTTCTACGACATTTAAGGTAAGGTAAAGGTTATTCTGCCCGGAGGCAGGTCCGAACCTCCGCAGAGGTGTTCCTGAGCCGGAGTTTACGTGCGGTAGGGTGCCCAGTTCCTTTCCGCTCCTCCATTCCCTTACCCCCCACCAACAGCGCGTGGTAACCCATCCAACTCCTGACCACGCCCAATGTTGCTTAACTTCGGAGATCTCACGGGATCCGGTGTTTCAACACGGCTACGACATTTAAAATACAGGATAAATATGATTCAGAAACAAAAACTTGAAAGACAAGAATAAGACTACTTAATATTATACTGAAATATTTTATTTCAATATTTGTATAACTACTAGTTAAGGCTTTCATAAAATAATATGGTAACGTGAAATAAGGGATAAAATGACCTAAGGAGACAAACATCTCCAAAATACGACCGAAAAGTTCTGTTGAAAATGCTTTTGAAATATTAAAAATGCAAGAATGTCCGCCTCTGTGGTGTAGTGGTTAGTGTGATTAGCTGCCACCCCCGGAGGCCCGGGTTCGCTTCCCGGCTCTGCCACGAAATTTGAAAAGTGGTACGAGGGCTAGAACGGGGTCCACTCAGCCTCGGGAGGTCAACTGAGTAGAGGTGGGTTCGATTCCCACCTCAGAAATCCTGGAAGTGGTTTTCCGTGGTTTCCCACTTCTCCTCCAGGCGAATGCCGGGATGGTACCTAACTGAAGGCCACG
The DNA here is from genome assembly GCF_040414725.1 of Anabrus simplex. Lineage (NCBI taxonomy): Eukaryota > Metazoa > Arthropoda > Insecta > Orthoptera > Tettigoniidae > Anabrus > Anabrus simplex. The sequence continues at coordinate 29,658,184 of NC_090268.1, forward strand.
ACCGCTTCCTTCCCTCTTCCTTGCCTATCCCTTCCAATCTTCCCATCCCTCCACAAGGCCCCTGTTCAGTATAGCAGGTGAGGCCGCCTGGGCGAGGTACTGGTCATACTCCCCAGTTGTATCCCCCGACCAAGAGTCTGAAGCTCCAGGACACTGCCCTTGAGGCGGTAGAGGTGGGATCCCTCGCTGTGTCCGAGGGAAAAACCGAACCTGGAGGGTAAACAGATGATGATGATGATGATGATGAAAAATGCCAGAAATGCAAGTAATGCAAAATGGAAAGGATATATTTGTAATCAGGTGCCATGAACAGAATTTTTCTATATTGGAGAATTGCACCCGACCACTCGATAGAAAGATGACTTGTCGCCCTACAAATCACTAAGCCCAAGGATCACTGTAGGGAAAATGAGTTTTGTTGATGATTATGAGGCTTGTTGTTTAAAGCTAATTAGCCGAAAAGTGAGTTAAGCTTGACTGGATGCAGTGATTACAGTTAGAATATGCTCCTATTTCAACAAGTGAAACTAAGCCAGATTGTTAATGGTGTGCATAGACTTCTTTGTAGCGTGTGTCTGTTTTTCTTTTCAATATACTGAGCACACCGACAGATGTATCACTCGAGTTCTTCTAAGCCCGGATTACGCTTGTAAACCACCCATCCACTAACACTTCAGCCTACGCAGGAAAAAAAAATGAAATGAAATGGCGTATGGCTTTTAGTGCCGGGAGTGTCCGAGGACATGTTCGGCTCGCCAGATGCAGGCCTTTTGATTTGTTTCCCGTAGGCGACCTGCGCGTCATGATGAGGATGAAATGATGATGAAGACGACACATACACCGAGCCCCCGTGCCAGAGAAATTAACCAGTGGTGGTTAAAATTCCCGACCCTGCCAGGAATCGAACCCGGGACCCTTGTCACCAAAGGCCAGCACGCTAATCATATAGCCATAGAGCCGGACTGCGCAGTGGAATTAACAGTCTCTTTGTAGCGTATCCGTGTCTCGTCTGAATCAGGAAAGCTCCAGTGATTTTTTTTTTTTTTGCTAGTTGCTTTACGTCACACCGACACAGATAGGTCTTATGGCGACGATGGGACAGGAAAGGCCTAGGAGTTGTAAGGAAGTGGCCGTGGCCTTAATTAAGGTACAGCCCCAGCATTTGCCTGGTGTGAAAATGGGAAACCACGGAAAACCATCTTCAGGGCTGCCGATCGTGGGGCTCGAACCTACGATCTCCCGGATACTCCAGTGATTTAACTACGAATTGAAACTTAAAACTGACAATCCTATAGCTCTGACGGATTGTTTCAGAAGACTCATCAACACTTCAGAATCGAGCTACCTGAGAAGGTAATAATAATAATAATAATAATAATAATACATAATAATAATTCATTAATTCATTCATGTCGTATCGGCCAACTTCTGACCACGTCATTTCAACTGGCTACTTCTGAACGTGATGAATGCCCAGTACTTCCGCGTACGTTCTCGGTGTCGTTCTTTTCTCTCCTGCGTCCATGTCTTTCTTCTTTTTAATTTTGCCTTGTCTCGGAAACTCTGGAAGGCTTGAAGTTTCTTCTTAAGTAGGACGCTCCTGGATACTATAATCTATCAGCTTCAGTCCGTATTGATAATTTGAGTACACAAGTATGAAGGATGAGTTATCCACCTAATCAATATTTTACGAAGTGTCTGGAATATTTACATTAAAAGACAGTAGTGGTGCTAGTGTTGTAGCAACAACTGTCAAGGCCGCAGAAGAAGCGAAGCAAGAGTTGAAAGAGAGTGAACGTCATAACAAGACAATGGAGGCAATTGCATTATGTGGCAAAGGCGTACACATGAAGCTAGCACCATACAGAAAAGGGCTTGGCATCAACTAGGAATTCCTGTACTGCCTTTTAATGTAAATATTCTAGACACTTTGTTGTAAAATAAAGTACTGATTAGGTGGACAACTCATCGTTCATACTTGTGTACGCTCCTGGATGTCATTACGTTTGACTCCCACTTCTTCAAGGTATCTATCAACCTTAATGAATCAAGCCCCTTTGGTTTTCTTCTGCTGAAAGAAGGTGATGATGAGGTTGGTCAGTCTTGTTTGGTACATTCGTGTCACATACTCATGAAAGGTAATTCTTCTTTTCCGAATGGCATCGGTAATCTTCTCTACGTGGGTGTACAGTTCTTCGTTATGCCGTCTTCTGTACCCCCATTCTTTTGACGGGACCTTTCTCAAAATCTTCCTTTGTTTGGCCTCCAGTTTCTCGATCAGGCATTTTCGTTTCATTGCAAGACATTCCGAAGGTATAAGACTTCTGGACGGATGACACTCCATAATGCAGTTTGATTTCAAAGATATGGACCATTTCTGTCGTAGACGCCCTTAGTTAAATGGTACGCGATTTCCATTTTGTTCATTCGTAATGTAAAGGCTTCTTTCTCTGACAAGTAATAATAATAATAATAATAATAATAATAATAATAATAATAATAATAATAATAATAATAATAATGTATTTACGTCCCACTAATTACTTTCTACGGTTGGGAGAAGCTGAGGTGCCAAATTTGTGTCCAGTAAGAGTTATTTTACGGGCCAGTAAATCTACCAACACAAGACTGTCATATCTCAGGTACTTTAAGTATCATCGGAAAATGCCCGGATCGAACCCGCAATTTGAGCTCTATCGTATGAACTACTTATCCCAATGATAATTCTCTTTAAATCCCTCTCCTTATTTCTCGACGGAAATACTCTATCCTACAATCTCACCCTCCAAGCCTTATTAATCCATTGATCAATCAATGTGAGACAACTCCTTCACAGTTTTAAAATTCCGAAAGTGCAGTCGAATTCCTGATAACCATACAAGTAAGAATGTTTCATGCGGTTGAAATGAGTCATAAAATTAACCACATAGATTCTTTAGGCATACAACGTTACAAGCTGATAGCATGTCCTCATGACATGTTATGGCCCCTGTTCAGTTACAGATTATCTAGACAGTAATGGTGGCCATTGCTCTGAGTTACCGACCAGTAATAATTCCATTTGTGCAATGCTAATTCGCTTTGATTATGGAGACGTTCAACGCAACGGGTAGATCCATCTTCAAAGTGATCCCAAATCACCGAGATGTCATCATGTATTGATTCTGAATTCTGAAACTAGATTGTATTCGACATCCAAATGATCCTAGGTCAGTGAGATTATTGATTTAATTAAATTAATTAAATTAAATTAATTTAATTAAAGAATGGCAAGCTTCGATATCACAAGTTATGGGACCGAGTTTCTACGGAAATACGGGATGATGGAAGACGACAAATCAAAACGGATTATCAAGTTGTTTAACGTCCGTCCGTTCTTAACAGACGCCGGAGTGTCAGAATTTCGTCCCGCAGTTCGTTAACGTGCCGGAAGCCAACGAAATGGGGTTGCCACCTTTAAACACCCTGAGATACCTGTTGAAACTGAAGAGGATCAGTTGGCAAGAATTCTCGCTGCTTGCGACGCTGCTCAAACAGCACCGGGGATATCGAACGGGTACGATATGCCTGCACTGACGCAGGGGGACGCCATTTCGAACATTTGTTGTAAATGAGCAGCTTGTGAAACTTGTGCAGGCAAACGGATATAAATGAGTAGAATTTTGCTCAATTTTTGACTCGATCGTTTCCAGAATACGGTTCCTTATCTCAAGTTGATGCATTCACCGTCCTCCATCATCCCTGAATGAGTGTAACATCATAACGGATACTTCCTGTAAACACATTTCTATAGACTGTTTAATAAGCGAATGAGTTCGGGTTGAGAAACTGTGAACTTTCATTCGGGAGCGATGGGTTCGAACCACACCGTGGACAGCCATGAAGATTATTTCCTGTGATTTCCAATTTTCACAAAATCCCAGCCCTTTCACATTCTTGAGTCACTGGAAATCTTTGACGTGTTTTAAAAAAATTGCTTTACGTCGCACTGACACAGATCGGTCTTATGGTAACGATGGGATAGAAAAGGGCAAGGAGTGGATAAGTATCGACCGTGGCCTTAATTAATGCACAGCTCCATCATTTGCCTGGTTTGAAAATGGGAAACCACGGAAAACAGTCCGTCAGTGGGGTTCGAACCCGCTTCCTTCCGAATGCAAGTTGATAGCTATGTGACCCAAACAGCTCGGCTGCTTGCTCGGTCCAGTAGCTTGTATCCTGGATTCTATCCACACTGGGTGTGACACTGTCCAGGCTTTGTATCTTGTTTTTTGGTCGTCCCAGGGCTGCTTGCCTGAGTTGCTTCGGACCGTGTAGCTGTAAGCCTACATTCAGGGGATGGTGTCCAATCCCACCATCGGTAATCCTCAAGATTGTTTTCTGTGGTTTCCCACTTTTACACCGAAAATGTATCTTAGTGTAACGTTAACCACTACAAAAATAATCCTACGAGTAGTGATGGGATAATCGAATACAAAATCATCCCTATTCGATTATTCGATTATATTTCCCATTCGAATATTTTTCGACTATTCATTCGAATGAATGAGGCAATCTGTCTTTCTTTCTTGAACTGTTTACCCTCCAGGGATGGTTTTTCCCTCGGACTCAGCCAGGAATCCCAGCTCTACCGCCTCAAGGGCACTGTCCTGGAGCTTCAGATTCTGGGTCGGGGGATACAACTGGAGAGGATGATCAGTACCTCGCCCAGGCGCCCTCATCTGCTATGCTGAACAGGGGCCTTGCGGGGGGGGGGATGGGAAGATTGGAAGGAATAGGGAAGGAATCGAACCCATCTCTACTCAGGTGACCTCCCTAGGCTGAGTGGACCCCGTTCCAGCCCTCGTACCACTTTTCAAATTTCGTGGCAGAGCCGGGAATCGAACCGGGCAGACATGAATGAGGCAATCGAATAGTGAATATATTTTTTCATTCTATTATTTTTCTATTTTCCATCCGAAACTGCATTCGAATGAATGAGACAGCTGAATATTGAATGCTTTCGAAATAATAGAAGTAAAAATGATGTTATTAAGACAGTAGATTCACTCATTTAGTTTCAACAATGGCCTTGGAAAAAGGCGATTTCTATTTTTAATAAGAGTTCATTAATTTTCTTATTTCAATCAATTCTCCATCCGACACACATAAACCGAAAAATTGATTCATGACGCATCCGAATGCAATACAACATGATAATGATATTTGAAACTCATTCGATTATTAAGTAATCGGATGGAGGTTGTTCGATTACTAAAAGTATTCCATTATCCCATCACTACCTACGAGCCTCTCCACACTAAACTATATTTTCTTGTGATCCTCGTTGAAGGCAACAAAATCATTCTATGTTCTCCCAATTTTTCTGAGATCGATGTTACTCTGAGATGTTTCCATATAGTGTCATTTCGAATTATATCGAGCCTTGTTTTCCTTGTAGGTTTTATTCACGTGTTCCGAATAACACCGTATATCATTCCTGTTAATTAAATGAATCGTGAATTGGTAAAAGGGCGTAAGTCCACATTTTGGCGGTTTTCACTTATAGTATATATGAACCTGTACCTCTGGGTTATACCCATCTTTTAGTGTTAAAAGGCATTAAATCCGGGACATTCGCGAGCTTATTCGGGGTAGTCGGTTCTTTCATGGAGTGTTAAAAGGTAGTAAGTCCTGGATGTGCTGTTGTATCTCCCTGTTGGGGAGTTTTGTGAAACACACATTTAAGCTAATTCAGCCAGGTGTAGGAGACACTACTCTTCCATTTAACTTGGCCTACCCTAAGGGTTCTGTTCCCATCCACACTAAAATTTTGAAGGATATTGAGTAGCTCCTACCATACATTCCACACAATAAGGAAGAAGGTGATTTTTATAAAAATATTCTAAAATGGAACAATGTGGATGGTTTGGATGATGAGGGTGATGAAGACTGATTTTACTATCCAGGGTTTTAGTGGTCAGCTTTAAAAGAATTAAGAGTGTAACACTAAAAAGCATTCTGTATTGATATTAAGGAGGATTGGCTAATGTATATTTCTTTCTGTCAAATCTGGTGATATTTTACTATTAGATTTTTTAATTTTCAGAGATTGGCTGTGTTTCTATTAATGTAAACGCATTATATGCCACAATTACCAATAAATACAAAGTTTAACGTCCCAAATAAAGGCTAGTTTTCAAAGAATGGCACTTTTTAAATGCAAATGCAAAAGCAAAACTGAATGAATAGCTAAAAGGACTTAAGCCAATGCACATTACACATAATAAAATGTGTAGGAAATGGACATTATATTCAATTTTTGGAGTTACATAGGTCGGTCAGGAGAAGCCAAACTTATTACAAGAGGTTTTTGCTTCCGTAATGCAATAACGTAGGATACAAACACTTTTAACAATTGATGATTCAATTGGAATTAGTATATCAATACGAGGCTTGAGCCCGATGAGCAAAGGGTAACGATGACGTAAGATCACAAAGTGGCTCATGAGTTATCTAACGATGATCAGTGAACTTTCCTCAGCAATTCTGCTAGAGGACAATGTGATTGTCATCTGATGTTCTGATTCTGGGAACTGGAGATGCTTGAATAAGTAAATTTATCTGTGAGAGGACTCGTTGTTGGAAGTTTGCCATCATAATTTCTTGTTAGTCATAGCATGTCCCCGCAGCGTCACAACAAATAAAGCGCACGACTTGACTCGGTGATTTATTTCGACATCGGAGCAGAACGTGGAAAAGAAATAGTCCTACTACTTAACATTGCGAAACTCGAGATAATTACCAGAGCAAGTTTACACGTTGTTAACTGGGCTCATAATGACCAGCATACATGTTCCGCAAACCTTTAAATAGATCGCAGTGTTCTGATTCTGCTTCCAGCATCTGTTTCCGTAATGGGTTAGATAAATGTTCGTGTTATCATTCAGTCCTGATCGGCAAGCCTGTCACTATAGTCGTACGTATCCTGTGAGGACAGAGGAATAGAAGTTCAGGACTTCTGCTAAGGCCAGCGCCACTGAGATGAATAAAGGTATGGAGACCATATTCTGTCACCGCACCTAATTCCGTCTCCCTAGGGATTTCCAGTTTGCATGGTTGGTACCTAATGTTTAGCCACGTGCAAACGCGTAGCCTCATCCCATTGTCTTGTTGTGGGAGTTGGTTGTGTGCACCACGTTTAATTTCCGTGTACAAGGAGGATTCATTTTTCATATTGAGCTGAGTTAGTACAGCGTTCAAATAAAGAGCCTGTAATTCCTAGAGTGAGCACTGATATGTGAATGAAATATTGGACTGCATTTCAGTCGTGTGGTATAGTTACTAACGTGTAATCGCTACAGAGAGGTAGTAGGCGTGAGTTACTGTATCGGCCATGATAATAAATCAGGGAATGTTCGTAATTTCGTCCCCCTTCGTTTTATTTGTTATTTATGTTTATTATTATTTACAGATGGGAAAACGCAAGTAGTGGGATAAGGAGGCCAGGCGAAAGGCTATTTAGGCAGCGAGGGACAAGATAATTGCTTAAAAACGTGTAAGTAAAGCGTTTAAACATCCCACAAGCAACGCTGAAAGACTATGTTAAAAATACTAAGAAAACATTTTTCATAAATGGCCTTCAAGTAATTCATTATAGGGAAAGTGTTTGGTAGGTTAGAAATAAAAAAGTAATAGAATTAATTGTTCTTTTATTCAGCTCCATGGGTAAATGGTTAGCGTGCTGGTCTTTTGTCACAGGGGTCCCGGGTTCGATTCCCGGCAGGGTCGGGAATTTTAACCATCATTGGTTAATTTCACTGGCACAGGGGCTGGGTGTATGTGTCGTCTTCAACATCAATTCATCCTCATCATAACGCGCAGGTCGCCTATGGGGGTCAAATCAATAAGACCTGCACGTTGCGAGCCGAACATGTCCTCGCACACTCCCGGCACTAAAAGCCATACGCCATTTCATTTCATTTTCAATTCTTCTTTTCATAAATTTGGTGGGGGTGGGGGTGGAGTTACGAACACATTTTTGGTACCGTAGTTTAGTTTTTGTAGTGTTTATGTCAAATACTGACTACCTTACGTCATAACAGTTTCATTATAACTTGCCCGTAAGTGGAGAATAATTCAGTAATATATATACACATTTCTTGCCTTGTCCATAATATTCCTGAATTTCTACAAGTCTAAATCTGCTAAGGGTACGAAATTTCGGCCCCTACCTATTTATAATTTCGTTCCCTCTGTAAACATCCATGTTTTGAAAAATATTGTACACCAGAATTCCTCATGATCCCGTGATCTTTCCTTCAAGCAAGCCATATACCTGCCATAACACACTTCAGAACATCCTTGTTTCTAAGTTTTACGACCCATGGCATCTGTAACAATCTTTTCCAGCTGCGTACAAGCAGTGACAATGGTTATCTTTACAAGAGACCGTAGCCTCTTCAATGAAGGGATTCCAGCAACATTCTAACTGGTCACTAAGAAAGGGAAACTGAAGATAGAAAAAATAACAAGGATAAACCGAAATAAATAGGAAGGAAATAACAGGGAGACGAAGAATACAAATATATGATTAAATACAAAAGATGTACAAGAGGTGAAATGAGCGACGGACATCTATATTAGAAGGGGAAATGACAATGAAAAATGAAAGAGGGATTGGATATATAGGACAGTAAATAATGTTATTGGCTTTACGTCTCACTAAATACTTTTACGGTTTCCGGAGACGCCGAGGTGCCAGAATTTAGTCCCCGCAGGAGTTCCTTTACGTGCCAGTAAATCTACCGACACAAGGCTGACGTATCTGAGCACCTTCAAATTCCACCGGACTGAGCCAAGATCGAACCTGCCAAGTTGGAGTCAGAAAGCCAGCGTCTGAACCGTCTGAGCCACTCACCCCGGCTGGATATATAGGACGAAACAGAAACGAAGAAGTACACAGGAATACTCTAAAGAAATCCGCGAGGAGAAATGACAAATTTACCTTCCAACTTCCAGTGTGAGCTTCGTGGTGGCTACACAGGCCAATGCAGAAAGTACACAATTCGCCGCAGTGAGCTCAGGTATAATTGGGATGTTGACCGAGTAAAGTTCAGTTTTTTGCAGAGCGAATAAATGAATTAATATATATATATATATATATATATTGTAATAACATAAAGGAAATGAAGGAAAGAATCATGATAAAGAGAGGAAGCAAAAACTAAGGAAGGACAGATAATAAGCCACGTTCAACTATTATAGCATGTAACGAAGGAAATTCCGTGGGGGATTCCAATTCACATCCCAGCAATGTCACCTAAGTTCGCGTGCTCATTACCAGCGCGTAGTTAATGAGATTGCCGACTATCTCGTTACTTTAGAATTAATCTATCCTTGTACTGTTGTAGAAAACATTCAAGCGAAATGTAGGTTTTACTGAATGTTAAGCTAACTTGCCTTGCCACCGCATTGAAATGAGGTAATTAAAGAAGCCAAACACGTTTTTCACTTGACTTTCCTTTTAATAAAGAGGAACATATGTGTATCCTTATCTCGTAGTCCACATTCCTATAGTGTCGGGAAAATAATTTATCTGCAAAATAATTTATATGCATTTTAATGGCAAGAATGGCTAGGACGTGGTAAAGCCTAGCACGTAATGTGAGTACGTTACATATGACATTGGGTTTTACGGCTTGTTATAGACAGGGCTTAAATTATGTTAGTTAACCTGTCAGTGCTCACAACAATACAGTAATATTGTGAGTTTAACGTCCTACCAAGCGAGTTGACCATGCGGTTAAGGGCTTGCAATCGGCAGATAGTGGGTTCCAACGCTACTGTTGGCAGCCCTGAAGATGGTATCCCGTTGTTCCCTATTTTCCTACCAGGCAAGCGCTGGAGCTGTACCTTAATTAATAATAATGTAATTGTTTTTACGTGCCACTAACTACTTTGGTCGGGTTTCGGAGACGACGAGGTGTCAGATTTAGTCCCGCAGGAGTTCTTTTAAGTGCCAGTAAATCTACAGACACGACGCTGACGTATTTGAGCAGTTTCAAATACGACTGGACTGAGCCAGGATCGAACCTGCCAAGTTGGGATGAGAAGGCCAGGCAGCTTCCTTCCTATTTCAACCTATAGTATTGTAAATCATACTATTAAGCACTGAAAATACTTAAGTTGTATGTGAATTTGGATGTGATGTGGAAGTAGAATGTTAAACCAGTAGTATTTCTTATAATATTTTCTTTCCATGTAATTGCATGTTGCACTCTTGTTGTTGTTGTTGTTGTTGTTTTGTAGGGTAGTTATGTGTTATATTATTTATTTATTTATTTATTTATTTATTTATTTATTTATTTATTTATTTATTTATTTATTTATTTATTTATTTATTTATTTATTTATATTATTGTTATTTCCTAACATGCCAAATGTCCTCTTTAAAATGGTGTATGAATTATGATGATATAACTACAAGGGTGCTTTTTAAAATAATTTATATGATGATACACGCTAGATTTCTGCTGTGAGTAGACATGACGGTCTCTTGCAAGTCACTTGACGAACGTTCTATCCAGTGGTACAATGCTAATTATATTACTTACGGGATGGTGACTAAGGCTTTCAAAGTGGTTCAGGAATCTAAACCCTGTAGAAATGATGTAAATGTAACCAAATTGAAATGTGTTGGTCACGTTCAGAAACGTATGGGGACAAGATTGAGACAACTAAAATTAAGCATGAAGGGAATGAAACTTTATTATCACGTGTAGTTAAGCACAGGAAATACTTAAGTTGTGTATGATTTTGTTCTTGTTAGGTAATTACGTTTTAACTTTAGTTTATTATTACATTACTGTAAGTGACCATTGCCGCCGGGACATTTCCCAATTGCTGTCTTAATAATAATGTGTCATTCCTATTATTATTATTATTATTATTATTATTATTATTATAAATTCCCATTCCTAGCCATCCGACTGCTTGGCTGAATGGTCAGCGCCGCGGCTTTCGGTTCTGAGGGTCCGATTCCCGGCCGGGTCGGGAATTTTAATCGCGCCTGATTAATTCTTCTGGCTCGGGGACTGGGTATTTGTGTTTGTCCCAACACGTTCCTCTTCATATTCACGCAACATACTTCACTACCAACCTTAAACACGCAATAGTGATTACATTCCTCCATATAAGGTTGGCGTCAGGAAGCGCATCCGGCCGTAAAACAGGGCAAAATCTACCTTTGCGATACAGTTGGCACCCGCTACCCCACATGTGTGGGGAAAGCGGCAGAATCCCCCTGTGGGTGGGGGCGGTAGAATAACACCCACGGTATTCCCTGCCTGTCGTAAGAGGCGACTAAACGGGGCCCCAGGTGCTCTGAACTTTGGAGCGTGGGTTGGCGACCACGGGGCCCTTAACTGAGTCCTGGCATTGCTTCCACTTGCTTGTGCCATGCTCCTCACTTTCATCTATCCTATTCGACCTCTCTTGGTCAACTCTTGTCCTTTTCCTACCCCGACAGTATTACATATGGACGCCTAGGGAGTCTTTCATTTTCACGCCCTTCGTGGTCCTTGTCTTCTGTTGCCCGATACCCTCATTTTTCGAAGTGTCGGACCTCTTCCATTTTTCTCTCTGATTAGTGTATATAGAGGATGGTTGCTTAGTTGTACTTCCACTTAAAACAATAATCACCACCAAAGTGGCAGAAGAAAAAGAAGAAGAAGATTCCCACTCCTAGCCACTTCCTATCCCATCGTCGCCATAAGACTTATCGATGTCGGTGCGACATAGACTAAAGCCAATTGTCAAAAAAGTTTAATATAAAATATAAAAATAAAAAAAATATAAAAAACTAAATATATTAATATAAGATAATCTAACAATTTCTAAAATTAAATCCTTGGAATAAAATCCAGCTAAAAAAGGTATACCACAAAGTGCAAGATTAGAAATATTAAAACAAACAGCCGTTAGTGGTATCTGACTACAAATATTTCCCATAAACCGAATATCTTGTGAATCCTTTATATTATGAATTAATGAACCAGCACATATAAATAAAAGGGCCTTAAATAATGCGTGTGTTAAAAGATGAAAAAATGCTAATTTAGGAAACCCTATAGCTAAAATTCCATTCAACCATTATCGGTCTAAAGAGTTCTGGAAGTGCTAGAACATGTAGACGTCATTTCGTAGCTTTTTTTTTCTTTATGTCGTACCGACTCACATAGGTCTTATGGCGATGATGGGATAGGAAAGGCCTAGGAGTGGGAAGGAAGTGGCCGTGGCCTTAGTTGTAGCCCAATTTAAACTAATCCTCTCTGAACTTCAATAGAAAGGAAAGTGATTCAACCACGTTGTAATTGTAGGCGAAAGCTAACAGCAAGCATCAATGCAGATCGGGTATGGCGGGAAGAATGGGCTGCTTCAAATCCTGACCGTCTAGGTATAATCTCTGATCACTGCAGCCAGCCATCTGGTTTCATTTTACAAAGAAGAATATGAACACTACTGAACAGGGTTCGAGCGATCCACGGAAGACAAGTGGAGGAAAATTGAGTCCCTTCTCTAACCGTTCCATCGTATCACAGACTATCCATCATGTAGCCACGGAGTCTCCACTGGGGAGATTAGAAGGATCTATTCCACATCTGCAAAATATGATCGAATAAAATGTTAACATGAGGAATACGCTGAATATTAATTATGTTTTGATTTACACGCAGCGTCAATTTGTGCATATTGCATATACACCCAACTCTCGATTAACTGGGATAATGTAGTGTTACGACTTCCCGGGTAAGTTAAATCGCGTTTAATCCGCAAACATTTAAAAATAGAACGGGCGTATTGAAAGTACAGTTAAAATGATAATAAATGACACTGCCGTATTTTTTAAATTTTAACTTACCCAATACCTTGCAGTAAAAGTAGCATTCAGCACAATTAATAACTGGAAAAGTAAACAGCACATTTAAAGTAATAAGGCAAAGAAAAATATTCAACTACCTAACTTTACTCTTTCTGATAATAATCAGTCATGGTGTTCTGCTTTTATACCGAGAAACACTTTTTCTTTATTTTGCTTCTCAAGTTTATCAAAACAAGTTTATCGGTGGCATCATCCTGGCAATATTATCCCGACCCTTTGTAATTCTGTATTACTGCAACTCCTAACACTCGTGCATTTTTAGTGTTTTTGATATCGCGGTTAAGCCGCAACGCGGTTAATCCGATTACGGTAAATCGAGAGCTGAGTGTAATTATTGTATTTTCTGTAACTTACAAATAATCTAAACTAATACTGTTGTTTACAGAAATAAGTAAAAATTGTAATCGTTATGTACGATTGCGTTGCCTGCACTGTTAGAACCGCGTATATGTAAGCTTGCATTTGGAAAATGGTGGAATTCGAATCCCACCGTCACTCCGGCAGTCCTGAAGAGCGTCTTCCGTGCTTATCCATTTGTACACCAGACAAATGTTGGCGATGTACATTTGTTTTTTCTACTTGTTTGACGTCGCACCGACTCAGACAGGTGTTAAGACGGCGATAGGATAGGACAGGGCTAGGATCGGGAAGGAAGCGACATACCTTCAAGGTACATCCTCAGCATTTGCGAGGCGTGAAAATGGGAAACCATCTTCAGTGCTGCCACTATCTCCCGAATACAAACTAACAGCTACACGCGTCAAACCGAGTAGCCAGCTCGCTCGATACAATTAATTAAGGCCAGAGCCACTACTTCTCAAGGACTAGCCCTTTTCCTTCTTTTTGTTACCGAGAACAAGCGACGTGCTACTGGGACGTTAACCCTTAGAGTGCCATGCTCTCTTCTAGATTCCCAAACACAAATTGCCAAGCTATTTTGCCTGAAAAATGCAGGGTCTTTTTCCTTAAATAACTTGAGATATATTTGATGTCTCTGCCTGTTCTTTTTCCTTTTCTTGCTTTGAAGCAGAAGGTTTATTCTGCCAAAAGTACGTGTTTTTAGTTGGCAATATGTAAATGCATGAGTACGAATATTACGTGCATCACCATCTTTTATTTCATCAAATTTACAACCGTGTATTTCGTTCGAGTCATTACGTTGTGCAGCACTGCCAAAATTTACTGAATGATTTCCACTATCACTATTGTAGTCAGCACCACCATTTTTACTTGGATTCATATCGGACTAACTACTATTCAAACCTGAGAGCTCACTATCGTTTCCTTCGTCAGATTCCAGCAAATAAGTCAGAATTTCTTCGTCACGTTCAGTACTTGTGGACGCCATTGTTTTTTTTTGTTTTGTTTTTTTTACATTCGATGTGCGCAGAGAGTTAAAGAGTATTCATTTGTTTATATCCATGACCTTCGGAACAACCGATACGGCCAAAGAAGAGTTAGCTTGAACTTTCTAGTTGGTCGTGACACAGATACAATCTCATCTTCCTTGTAAGTAGAACGCTAAGTTAAGAAATCCGATGATATGATTAGATCGCATCTGGCAATTTTAGCCATTTTTCTGAAATACAGTCAGATCCTATTTGGCATTCTAAAGGTAAGGTAAAAAATGTCTATTTTTAGTTTTTTATGAAAAATTATTATTTGGAGTTTCCTCTTTAATCTTATGTATGTTTCATTGATCTTGGATGACTGCAAGTATTTATTACTTTAAAAATTATATACTGCAAAAGGTCCATTTCTCCAGATTCGTGAGCCCTTTTCCAGTTAAGACAAGATATCTCGCGAACTATTTGCTGTAGAAGGCGGTAATTTATGTTGATTTATAGCGAACATCCTGCTGCATAAGTTAGCTACATTGGTGGCTGTATCACTTCCTATCTGGTGTAAATGTGGTATGAAACATGGTAGCATCCAGGTTTTGTAAGTGCTATTACACTTTCAGGTGTGATTTTTTTTTAAACTACATTTTTGTGTGTGAATGTTTCCCATTTTCTCATAAACTACTTAAGCTGGAGCTTTGAAATTGTTACCTCTCATTAACAGCATTACTATTTTAAATAGATCTTCTGTGGTAGAGCTGCCACACACAGTTTGATCATAAATGTTTAAAAACATTAAAATATATAAGAACTTGGTTTTAACATCCATATCCTATTAAAATTTTGTCTTATTGCCTTGGACAGTTCCAGAGAAACCGAGATGTAAATAGGCTAAATTTAACATTACCAGGATAGGCCTTTGATAATCCCCTTAAATAATTACCAAATGTGCAATCAATCAATCAATCAATCAATCAATCAATCAATCAATCAATCAATCAATCAATCAATCAATCAATCAATCAATCAATCAATCAATCAATCAATCAATCAATCAATCAATCAATCAATCACTACTGATCTGCCCTAAAAGTAAAGCAAAGCAAAGTCACCTCCGTACAGGCCATGAAGGCCCTTGGAGGAGTGGAAGGTAAAGGCTTCCACCATTGTTAACCTCGGCACGTGATGGGGTAGAGTGGTTAGCTCTACGCCCAGCCACCTTTGCTCCCAGGAATTAACCTGATACTCATTTTTGGTGTAGGCTGAGTGAACCTCAGCGCCATATGCACCTCCGGAAGTGGAAATCTCGTTTCTTAAATTTTACGACTTCCTGACGGGGGGTTCAAACCCACTTCCTTCCGGGCGAACCGAGCACGCCTTTACCGCCTCGACCAGGCAGCCCCTGACAGATTCCCTATATGTTGTTTTCCTAGGCTTTTCTTAAATGATTGCAAATAATTTTGAACATCTCCCTTGGTAAGTTATTCCAATCCCTAACTTCCCTTCCTGTAAATGATTATTTCCCCCAATTTGTCCTCTTGAATTCCAACTTTATCTTCATATTCTGATCTTTCACACTTTTAAAAACACCACTCAAACTTATTCGTCTACTAATGTGATTCCACGCCATCTCTCCTCTGACAGCTATACATCACTCATCCCAAGGAATAACAAAATAAGTATAAGAATTGAAGTTTTTAGGGCAAGCGTATTTTTTAACAACCATCGACTGCCTCAAAATGCCGTCAAAGCATTCAGCGTCACATGAAACATGGTTTTAATTAATGGTTTGGGTTTGTTTTTGTTTCATTTCAAAAATTAATGGCTTTGGATTGTGAGCAATGGCCAGGCATTGTGTAGACCATTCAAAACCACAGTGGTGTCAGTCACATTTGTGTACTGTTAGCTGCATACATTCACTTTCAATAGTGCATTTACAAGGTAGTAATTCCCACGTCCACAATAACAACAGGAAAAGCACTACACACAAGACAACCTGCCTCTTCGGGCTGAAGCCATTCTTATTATTCGGAATATAAACAAGTTAACTCAGATTATTTGGTTCTTACCAAGGGCAGTTTTGTATTCTTGGATATTCTGGAAGTCAAATTCAATATTCAGTATTATGAAGAATTTACTTATTCTGTTAGTGTCAAAGGATGGAGATCACTGAATTTAGATTACGGCAAAAATGAATCAGGAAAAAGAAATATGCCTGTGTTTATTATGGAATATTAACTGTGTAAGCAAACAGGTTCTCCCTAGCAAAAAATTGTCTCATTGAAAAATTGCAGAAGATCAACCCTTAATAGAAATAACACCAAAGAATTAGAGTGGCAGATATAGTTTTCTATCTGCACAATGTTGCATCTCCTCTTTAATCTGTAGCAAGTTCCTGTAAATATGATAAATAATAGTCTATATACTGTATACGTTGTAACGAGAGAACCTGAACTTGCACTACTTAATGTTCTTCATTTACTGTCCAAACCAAGGTTAATACACTTTATTGCATGCTTCGTGATCAGGTGAAACTTAACGCCCGGTCGGTGTGCAACATGCAGCCGATACTTAACTGTACAGCTTGCGGAACCTGTTAAAATATTAATGGGCGATTGGATTGGTGTGATTCGTTAGCAGCAAGCCAGGCAACAGTGTGGTCTACAATGTAGGAATTAGGTTCTTCACTAATAGGGGCTGCCTTGGCGAGGTAGTAAAGGCGTGCTTGGTTCACTCGGGAGGTGGTAGTGGTGGTGGTGATGATTATAGTTTTAAGAGGAAGCACAACTAGGTAACCATCCTCTATATACCATTCATCAGAGAGAACAACACTTCGAAAAATGAAGGTATCGGTCAAAGAAAGACAAGGGCCACGAAGAGCGTGAAAATGAAAACTCCTTAGATTCGCAAACCTATTACCGCTGGGGTCGTAAAAGAATATGAGTTGACCAAGGGAGGTCGGATAGGATAGATGACAGTGAGGAGCCTGGCACAAGTAAGTGGAAGCAATGCCAGGACTCAGCTAAGGGTCCCATGGTCGCCAATGCACGCTCCAAAGTTCAGAGCCCTTGGGGACCCTTTCATTCACCCTTTACGACAGGCAGGGGATACCGAAAATGTTATTCTACCACCTCCAATCACAGGGGTATAACTCAGAGGTCCAGTTTCTTCAAGGAATGTTAAGTTGTTTTTTCTATTTGCTTTACGTGGCCAACTGGTGGCCATGATCGATAAAGCGTTGAAGTCTACACGGTCTGACGCCGCGGTTATCCGGTTCGAGTCCGGTTGGTCGAAAAAATTTCACCATCAGAATGTTGGCCAGTAGGGTAGGGGAGGTGGTGGTATACAATTTCTAATCACTAGACTGCGTGCCAAAAGCCTGGATTAAATTTTAAACCTCTCCGCAGTGCTCATATGGAGTGAAGGCATATGACGCTGTTGATGGTGATTCGTCCGTCGGATGGGGACGTTAAGCCTTGAGCAGACCCCTTGGTGCTATTCGACAGGAGTAGGCTACGTGCCGGCACCGAGTTTCACCGTCTCCCTTCCTACTATCATATATCACGTCATACATTTCATCTCATCTAACACCTCTGATGAGGTTAACGTCAGAAAGGGCATCCGGTCTTTAAAATCTGCCACGACAGATTCATCTCACATCATACCCGACTCCGTAGAGAAACGGGACAAGGGTTGGACAAACAAATTACCTGCTTTACGTCGCATCGACACAGATAGGTCTTATGGCGGCGATGGGATAGGAAACGCGTGGGAGTGGGAAGGAAGCGGCTGTGGCCTTAAATAAGGTAGAGCCCCAGCATTTGTCTGTTGTGAAAATGGAAAACCACAGAAAACCATCTTCAGGGCTGCCTTCGAAGTCACTATCTCCCGGATGAATGCTCACAACTGCGCGACCCTAACCGCACGGTCAACTCGCCTGCTCGAATGTTGAGTGGTAACATTGCTGTTAAGTAAACTTAACACACAATTTAACGAAATGGCCTCCACATGAAGAATTGTTAACACTATAACAAACTCTTAAATACTTGTGTTAAATTATCATGGCACCAGCCTTATGCTAAACCACGAAACTACTTTTTACAGTTGTCAGAAAAAAGTTTACCGCCTCTCTGGTGTAGTGGTTAGTGTGATTAGCTGCCACCCCCGGAGGCCAGAGTTCGATTCCCGGCTCTGCCACGAAATTTTAAAAGCAGTACGAGGGCTGGAACGGGGTCGACTCAGGTCAACTGAGTAGAGGGCGGTTCGATTCCCACCTCAGCCATCCTGGAAGTGGTTTTCCGTGGTTTCCCACTTCTCCTCTAGGCAAAATGTCGGGATGGTACCTAACTTAAGGCCACGGCCGCTTCCTTCCCTCTTCCTTGTCTATCCCTTTCAAACTTCCCATCCCCCGCAAGGTCCCTGTTCAGCATAGCAGGTGAGGCCGCCTGGGCGAGGTACTAGTCATCTTCCCCAGTGGTATCCTTCGACCCAGAGTCTGAAGCTCCAGGACACTGCCCTTGAGGCCGTAGAGGTGGGATCCCTCGCTGAGTCCGAAAGGAAAACCGACTATGGAGTGTAAATAGATTTTAAAAAGAATAAGAATAAGTTTTCTACAGAGATGCCTAATTACCAAAGTCATAATGAACAAGGTAATACTGTAGAAGAAATTTGAAATAGGTTAGCGTTTCCCACAGATTGAAACTGATCAGTGTCTCAATAGCAGCTGTTGCTTACAGTTCTTCGATATTATGTAGAGGACTATCCTCATGAGTGCAAGACTAGAGTTACAGATCTCTTTACATGGTTATGAGAGTATTTAGGGGTTGCAGTAAGGATGCAAAGGAGAGGGCATATAAGTCCCTGGTAAGACTGCAGTTAGAGAATGGCTCCAGTGTATGGAATCCTCACCAGGACTACTTGATACGAGAAGTGGAAAAAATTCAGAGATAAGCAGCACGATTTGTTATGGGTGATTTCCGACAAAGGGAAGACTTGGAAGTAAAGAGACGAGATGCTCGACTACGCGGTATGCTTCGAACTGTCACTGATGAGTTGGCGTGGAATGGCATAAGTAGAAGAATGAGCTTGAGTGGAGCTTTTAAAAGTAGGAAATATCATAATATGAATATAAAGTTGGAATTCAAGAGGAGAGACTGGGGCAAATATTCATTTATAGCAGGAGTAAGGCTTGGAATAAATTATCGAGGGAAATGTTCGATACATATCCAAGTTCGTTGAAAATATTTTTAGGAAAAGCTAAGTAAACAATTATAATAAATGTAAATATAAGACAAACTAAATAGGGTACATATCACTGATGATCAATTGATTGATTTATTGACTGACTGATTTAATTAATTAATTAATTAATTAATTAATTAATTAATTAATTAATTAATTTATTTATTTATTTATTTATTTATTTACTTATTTATTTATTTATTTATTTATTTATTTATTTATTTATTTATAGAATTGTGCTATTACTTTATTTTTCCCGCAGTAAAAATGCTCGAAAATCACTCAAGACATATCAATTATCACATTTTCCCGGTGTTGTAAGGAGCTTAGATTGAACCCATATGGGAATGTATTGAATGTTGTGATCTAACCTATCGTTTTATTTTTCAAACACACTCTCGTACATTCAAATTAAATCTATAATAACGTTTGGCTCGAATTATTTACAATAACGCTTTTGTTGCCTCTTACAGCACAAGTTTACATCCTAGCGCTCTCCACGAACCATACCTAGAGCCCTGAACGGATGCGCATATCAACGGATACAAACTGTATGGTCCGCCTCTGTAGTGTAGTGGTTAGCGTGATTAGCTGCCAACCCCGGAGGCCCGAGTTCGATTCCCGGCTCTGCCACGAAATTTGAAAAGTGGTACGAGGGCTGGAACGGGGTCCACTCAGCCTCGGGAGGTCAACTGAGTAGAGGTGGGTTCGATTCCCACCTCAGCCATCCTGGAAGTAGTTTTCCGTGGTTTACCACTTCTCCTCCAGGCGAATGCCGGGATGGTACCTAACTTAAGGCCACGGCCGCTTCCTTCCCTCTTCCTTGCCTATCCCTTCCACTCTTCCCATCCCTCCGCAAGGCCCCTGTTCAGCATAGCAGGTGAGGCCACCTGGGCGAGGTACTGGTCATACTCCCCAGTTGTATCCCCCGACCAAGAGTCTGACGCTCCAGGACACTGCCCTTGAGGCGGTAGAGGTGGGATCCCTCGCCGAGTCCGAGGGAAAAACCGAACCTGGAGGGTAAACAGATGATGATGATGATGATGATGATGATGACAAACTGTATGGCAGTGCAGATAATTTTGCTGATAATTTCTAAATAATGTCGTTTGATTAGGCGATCCTTGACATTGGTATGGGAGAATAGTGATAATAAAGAGCCTTGAAACCATAAAGCCGTAAAGCTGACCCAAGTCTAATTGGCTACTGTCCGCAGCTAAAAGAAGGAACAAAGGTCAATACGTCAGTAATTGTCGAGAGGAAAATCCCTCATAAACCTGTGACTCTAGGGCAGGGCCTCTCAAACGCCCAAAATCTCACGCGTGCAGAGCGAGCCGCAAGAGCTCCGTGCGCTGTGCATCGGTGCCGCTCGGTATGGCTCGGATCAACGCTTCGTCTCTGGGCTACTCGGCTAAGCTCGGCTCTACTCGGCTCTACTCGGCTCAACTCAGCCCGGATTTGGAGCGCTACGGCGCAAGTGGGGGAGAGGGAGACAGGCGGAGCGAGCGAGAGAGATGTGAGGAAAGAGAGAGTAAGCGCTATTGCTCCAAATCTAGGAGTGGGGTGTCTGCACTCTGGTCAACCAAGCTAAGTCGTCTTTTGCACCGTGCACAGTGCATGCACCACGCGCATGCACCCTGAGAGGCCCTGCTCTAGGGGTTCTGGTGCCAAGTGTCAGGCCTATTGTATTATGTTAACAGGTCTATCCCTTTCAATACCTTGGGTGTAATATACTGTAGTTAAATATTTAAATTATCCGCGGCTAACCATTCGCGGATGCGGATATTATTTTGTGCATCGCGCAACTCTCTAACCATAACCTATAATGATGTCAAACATGTGTGATAAATTAGATTTCCAAAACACAGCTCGGAGCGCTGTACGTAAAGAAACAAAAGACGCTCACTGTCAAATGCGTTCAGACATCTCAGGAATACGTGTTAGTTTGCCTTTAACAACCGTTTCTGTTGGAAATGTGTCCGTGAAACAGGGAAATTTTAACCGAAACGTTAAATTAATAAAAATTGTTAGTTAACATTTGTTAAGTAAACTTTATCACAGAGATGAAGGAACCAGACATGAGGTTCTTTCAGCCTATGGAGCAATGAAATTGGTATTTTCGGCGGTGAGATTAATCACACCCCCGGAGGTCCGGATTCGATTCCCGGCTCTCCCACGAAATTTGAAAAAGTGATACGAGGGCTGCAGCAGGTTCTACTGAGCCTCGGGTGGTCAGCTGAGTAGAGGAAGGTTCGATTCCAACTTCACCGGGCGAGTTGGCCGTGCGCGTAGAGGCGCGCGGCTGTGAGCTTGCATCCGGGAGATAGTAGGTTCGAATCCCACTATCGGCAGCCCTGAAAATGGTTTTTCGTGGTTTCCCATTTTCACACCAGGCAAATGCTGGGGCTGTACCTTAATTAAGGCCACGGCCGCTTCCTTCCAACTCCTAGGCCTTTCCTATCCCATCGTCGCCATAAGACCTATCTGTGTCGGTGCGACGTACAGCCCCTAGCAAAAAAAAACAGATTCCAACTTCAGTCATCCTAGAAGTGGTTTTCCGTGGTTTCCCACTTATTCTCCAGGCAAATGTCGGGATGGTACCCAACTTACGGCCACGGCCGCTTCTTTCCCTCTTTCTTGTCTATCTTTTCCCATTTTCCCATCTCCTCTGCAAGGTCCCTGTTCAGCATAGCAGGTGAGGCCGCCTGGGCGAGGTGATGGTCCTCCTCCCCAGCTGTATCCCCTCACCCACAGTCTCACACTCCAGGATACTGCTCTTGAGGTGGTGGTGGTGGTGGTGGTGGTGGTGGTGGTGGTGGTGGTGGGGATCCCTCGCTGAGACCGAGGGAAAATCTAACCATGGATGGTAAACGGATTAAGAAAGAAAGAAAGAAAGAAAGAAAGAAAGAAAGAAAGAAAGAAAAAAGACGGAACGAGATTAATCACAGTGATTCCAGGCTCAAAGTACTTGTATGAGGAAAGCAGCCGTTGCACTACTAGACTGGCGTTGATTTCATTTACAGCAAAAATATATATTTCATCTAGTGAAGAGTGTGTACAAGACGTTTTTCATAACCAGAAGAAAATCAGTCGACTTGAGAAGATAAGAACTGAGCAAAATTGCTTAACAATTTTCGCTCTAATACAGTGGAGTCAACTGGGATAATTGCGAGCAAGGAATATTACCATCTCTCTTTTCATCATTTTGATAATACATACAAACATACATAGGTCTACATCTTCATTATAGACTCTTATGCCTTTCAGCGTTCAGTCTGAAAGCCTCTATGAATTTACTAATCGCAACCACAACACTCTATTTGCAGGTAGTTCTGTGGTATTGTTTAGTTCGATACCTCTTATCTCTAAACCGTTGGAAACTGTGTCTAACCATCGTCGTATTTGTACCCCTCCACCCCTTTTACTATCCATAGCAGAGCCCATTATTTTCCTGGGTAACCTATCCTCTTCCATTCGCCTCACATGAAGCCGGTTTATGCGAACAGCTTTATCCATCGACTTCATTCCTAATTTAGCCTTTATTTCCTCCTTCCGAGTACGTTCCTGCCATTGTTGCCACCTGTTTGTACCATCAATCATTCTCGCTACTTTCATATCTGTTACTTCTAACTTATGAATAAGATATCCTGAGTCCCAGCTTTCACTAAAGGGCTTGCAAGGGGTTTTAAGTAAGCCCTTTTAATAAACATGAACAATATACAAGAATTTTTTGGACAATCCGGCTCCTTGGCTGAATGGTCAACGTACTGGTTTTCGGTTCAGAGAGTCCCGGGTTCGATCCCCGGCTGTGGAGAAAATTTTAACTGTGTATGGTTAATTCCTGCGGCTCAGGGTGTGGTTGTTCGTGTTTGTCCCAACACATTCCTATTTACACACACACACACCAGTGAATACATCTCTCCAATAGTGTTGGCGTCAGGAAGGGCATCCAGCCATAAAACAGGGCCAGATCCACATGTGCAATACAGTTCGCACCCACGACGCCACCATGTTGGGAAAAGCTGTAGAAGAAGAAGATTTTTTTATGGACAGGCCCGATTACCTCAGTGGCTTAGCAGCTGGCTTCCCACCCAGAGACTTTCATCTAAAAAATTGCGTGGCGACGGGAAGTGCATTCGGCCTTGAACCCTCGGGTAAACCAAACTGAAACCTGGGTAGCTCCAGTGACCCCAGAAATAACTGGGATGAGCTGAAAAATATTTTTTGTGTCTTCTACGGCGAAGGTATACTAACCTAATAAACTTATTGGTACACATTGTAATTTAAGAATGAAACATGAGATGGACGGAAATTTCCTATAATCGGAATTACCCCAGCTGACCCTAATTTGTATGCATGTCTTTAAAAATCTAAAACATAGCTAACACAACGATGAAATCATCCCCCGACTATGTAAGTCGCAGAGTATCGAGGAGGAAGACTAGTTAACAAAAAGGAATCGTTCTTTATGGTTAGAGAAAATAATTACACTCCTAGGACAGCCCATGTTACGTGCGCAGAATGTTATAGCAGGTAATGACGTGCTGTCTACCTCCTGTACAGTACCGGATACAAGCACTTCATTCTGTTTACACACACAGTATCCTGTGGTCAAACCTGCATGTTCCTAAGTTGAGAGCACATATCAGATATGTTGGCCGATGATACCGATAAAATATCCGGCTCCATGGCTAAATGGTTAGCGTGCTGGCCTTTGGTTACAGGGGTCCCGGGTTCGATCATCGGCAGGGTCGGGAATTTTAACCATCATTGGTAAATTTCGCTGGCACTGGGGCTGGGTGTATGTGTCTTCTTCATCATCATTTCATTCTCATCACGACTCGCAGGTTACCTATGGGCGTCAAATCAAAAGAACTGCACCTGGCGAGCCGAACTTGTCCTCGGGCACTCCCGGCACTAAAAGCCATACGCCATTTCATTTTTTTTTTTACCGATAAAATGGTACGCTGTCCACAGAAATTCGAGAGAGTTGTGAACGTCCTGGCCTGATCGTTTAGTATATTCTTCAGTTTTGTATTCTCCTTACGGCGTATTAGTGGCTGCAAAACTTGTCGCTGAATGCGAACCTTACTCTCTGACTTGTTGGAGCGGCTGGCGTCCATTCTCAAAATAAACAAGGTAAGTTCCATTTAGTGCTTAGTGTGATTACCTGCCACCTCCGGAGGCCCAGGTTCGATTCCCGGCTCTGCTACGAAATTTGAAAAGTGGTACGGGGTCCATTCAGCCTCGACAGGTCAACTGAGTATAAGGGGTTCGATTCCCACCTCAGCCATCCTCCAGGCAAATGCCGGGATGGTACCTAACTTAAGGCCACGGCCTTCCCACTTCCTTGTCTATCCCTTCCAATATTCCTATCCCCCCACAAGATCCCTGCTCAGCCTAGCAGGTGAGGACGCCTGGGCGAAGTACTGGTCCCCCTCTACAGTTGTATCTCCAACCCAATGTCTCACGCTCCAGGACACTGGCCTTGAAGCGGTAGAGGTGGGATCCCTCGCTGAGTCCGAGGGATAAACCAACCCTGAAGGGTAAAGGGATTAATAAAGAATGAAAGAAAGAAATTTCCATTACAACTACTTTTACGGTTTCCGGATACGCTGAGGTGCCGTCCGGAATTTAGTCCCGCAGGAGTTCTGTTACGTGCCAGTAATTCTACAGACGTATTTGAGCTCCTTCAATAACCACCGTACTGAGCCAGGATCGAACCTGCCAAGTTGGGGTCAGATGGCTAGCGCCTCAACAGTCTGAGTGACTCAGCTTACACCGGATAGTAAAGCTGTCCGTTTTCTGACAAGTGACCGCACATTACAGACTGTAATGGTTGTGTGAAATGTGTATCTTTATTTCGGAATAATCATAAAGGAAATCTTGCTCTCTGGCTTGTTCAAGGGATTCATGTCTATCCCCTAAAGTAAACAAATACGTTCTCATAGACCTGAAGGATGACGAGACCTTTTACAGAGCTCTTAACATTAATCATTAAGTTTTAGTTCCAGGAAACTTGCTATTATTGCAATACAGTAATACGGCAATAAATTAAGAATGATGGTCAATCGCTGAAAGGCAGCTGTGCCTGCTTTATGACCCAACACACTAGGATCACCGGCAACCAGTAATCACAGCAATAGTCAAACGCTACCTTATACAAGCCATGAGACCCTTGGTGGAGTGGAGGTACAGGCTTCCTCTATCCATAACCTTTACCCTAAGTGGACGAGAGTAGTTATCACTGTAACCAGCCGTCTTCGCTCCCAGGAAGTAGCCTGGTACCCATTTCTGGTGCGAGATGAGTGAACCTGAGGATCATGTGTCTCTTCACAAGTTGAAATCTCCTGTCATAATTTCTCAACTTCTTCTTGTTTGATTCATCAGTCCATTGGCTGGTTCGATGCAGCCCTTCATCCACCCTATCCTGTGCTAACCTTATCATTTCTACGTAACTGCTGCATGCTACATCTGCTCTAATCTGCTTGTCACATTCATACTTTTATCTACCCCTACCGTTCTTACCGCCTACACTTCTCTCAAAAACCAACTGAACAAGTCGCGGGTGTCATAAGATGTGTCCTATCATTCTATCTCTTCTTCCAGTCAAATTTAGCCAAATCTATCTCCTCTCAACAATTCGATTCAGTATCTCTTCATTCGTGACTTGATCTATCCATCTCACCTTCAGCATTCTTCTGTAACACCACATTTCAAAACTTCTATTCTCTTTCTTTCTGAGCTAGTTATCGTCCACGTTTCACTTTCATACAATGCCACGCTCCACACGAAAGTATTTCTTTTTTAAAATTTGTTTTTAGCACCGACACAGATACATATTATGGCAACGATAGGATAGGAAAGGGCTAGGAGTGGGAAGAAATAAGGCGTGGCGTTAATTAAAGTACAGCCCCACCATTTGACTGGTGTGAAAATGGGAAACCACGAAAAGCCATCTTCAGGGCTGCCAACAGTGGGGTTCGAACTAACAATCGCCCGGATGCAAGCTCACAGCTGCGCGCCCCTAACCGCACTGCCAACTCGTCCGGTACGAAAGTCTTCAAAGATATCTAATTCCTAAATCAATGTTCGAAGTTCTATTGTTAAGAAAGGCCTCCCTTGCTTGTGCTAGTCTGCATTTTATGCCCTCCTTACTTCTACCATTGTTAGTTACTTTACTACCCAAGTAGCAATATTCATCCACTTCCTTTAAGACTCCATTTCCTCATTTTCTCAACTTACTGACAGGGAAGTGAACACACGTTCTTCCAAGCAAGTCGAACGAATCTTTATCCAGGCCCGGTGACAGGATTCTCTGGCTCCTGAAGGGTCCGGGCCCCTAAATCCCGGTACAGGCCCCCCCCCCACCCTCACCTTTAATTTAAACCAGAACTGCGAACTTGCAGGTTATTTCATAACCAGGACTTACCAGATTATCAGCCCCTAGAGGCGGGGTTTGCACCAAAAATTGGTGTAATAATGGTGTAAAATTGGTGCAAATTGTTATCGGTGCAAACGTGGTGTATTTTTGGTGCTAATTTTGTGCAAAAAGGACAATAGTTGCACCGATTTAACGCCAATGAAAATGCACCAAAATTGCGCTATAATTACACCACATATTTTTCACATTAATTTGCACCATTTTTATACCAACAATGAAATATATTAATCAGAAAATTTTTGCACCAAGTTCGCGCCAAAAATACACCAACGTTGTTCTTTCAACCTTCTTTATTGTCAACAGCACTGTTGAATTAAATTTGCTTCAAAAATGCTCCAAAGTTAAACAAGGATTTGGGTGCATTTGTGAAATAACCTTAGTGACATTTTGGTGCAAAATTTGTGCAATTTTCTTCGATTTTTTTGTATTATTATTTGCATTTAGAAGTATTTGAACTTAATTTTTTTGTCCGGGTCTCCCGCGGGCCCGGGCCCTAGAGCATTTCCCCCCCTGCCCTCCGCCTCTTTTCGGCAGCTCTGTCTTTATTGCCTACCGTAGGCAGCCCCCCAAAACATGCAGTATAATTCCTTAAAAGTTTGATAATTAAATACATTCGGAAGAGTGGGAAACAAGGACTGGAAAATGCTACGAGTCTCACCAGTGGAAACTGACTCTTCCTGAATAATGAATAGAAAACGTCCATATCTCTACTGAAGCATAGATTATGCATTCATTTCATACTTCACTCTCTACTGCTCATTAACATTAGAGGTAGGTATGCAAATTGCTCCTTCTGGTCGGGAGCCGGTAGGAAGGTAATGTTTCACATGTTTCATCTCTAGGAGAAGATTAGCGCAGAGTGGTATACGGCACAGTAACGCTAGCCTTCTCAGATCAATTTCTTTAGAAGATTTAAATCACCAAATACAAAAAGAGAACATGCTCATTTGAACAAACTGCAGGGAAATTATAAGAAAAACTACATTTTATTCGACCAGGACTGAGAATTCATCTGCAGGACTGTTATCAACGAGATTCCAACCCTCCACATCTTGGATCCAGCTATATCGCCTGTATAGTATTGTGTATTTGCTCAATTTCGATTATCATTTACACGCCTGCCTGCGTTCAGCAGGAGCAGAGGATAATTCTTAGAAAACAATCACTTTCACCGATAGTCTCTCATCGTTTCCAGCTGAGAAGCTAACGTTTTATCTATTGGGCCACTTCAATTAATAATCTACGAAATAGCACTGAATTACAGACTTCTCATAGCCTTGATTCACTTGCACTTCATTTACTGTCATATTGGTGTACTACATGGCGTCTTAAACCTCATGCCTCTAAGTGTTCCAATATTTCACACTTCGTAAATCCCCCGTTATACAAGAATATCACCTACTGAACCAACCGATTGCCATTGTTGGTAATCAAAAAGACTTAGAATTGCATTTTGACGGTAATTTCTTGCTTTTCTCGCACATAAACAGGATCACCTCACGTGGTATGTCACTCCTTGGTTTACTCTACAGATTTTCTGATATCTCACATGTAAATGCCCTCAGATACGTTCTCTGTATCTTGCCGATTGTTAAATACGCCTCTCCATTTCTGCTTCTTCAAAATAATCTCAGCCACCTTGACCGTGTACAATATTTTTTCTGTGCTATCGTCAGAGCCAGGCTCCCTGCCCGTCGCAACTTGAGCACTAACCAAGTGCTTGGAGGAAAGTAGCTGACCTAAAGAAGCTAATGGTTTATTTAGCTCTCCAGAATTAGTTTCCTTATTCCCCTTTCACGTCCCATCCCGTAGTACCAGAATGAAGACCCTATTCCATATTCCTTACTCCCGGCATTCTCTCATCCATACGCCCTTTCCTGTAAGTATTCCAGAAATGTGTCATACCTTATTTATCAACTAGAACGTAGACCTCTTTGTATCGCTTCCTTCCTTTTGTCATAATATTTCTCATATAACTTAATTTTCCTACTTGTTCTTTCCTGCTTCTTATCTTCTATTTAAATGTATTTTCCTTTGTTTATGTCGTTTTTATGTAAATACGCATTATTTGTGATTGTATAGTTATTATTGTGTATATTTGCATCCTTTGTAAATATCTGTATATCTTTCGTTTTAGATTAATAACTATTGTACATAACTAGGATATTTGCAATTCGGCGTTATGCTGTTGCTGATCCTAAATAAATAAATGAATAAATAAATAAAATCTAGTTGGATTCATATTGAAATGTATTTTGTTCTTGACATCTTTTGACAACACTTGATGCCACAGTGCTTTTGCATTTACCTATTGCAGCAGGCAAACACAAGATACAACTTCCATTGATGTCTCGATCTCACTTATGGCTGTGAGTATGGACGCTCCTGGGTAATAGGTGACTGTAAATATTGGCATTCATGACACGACTAGTGCCCGTGGGCGCTCTGAAAGATGTTATTTAGAGTGTCTGTTGTATTACAATCGCACAATGTTAATGATCAAATACCTCGCAGTTCACTTCAGCTGGTTCGACATGGATATTCCCCACAACCACATATCTACACTCCGATGAACCGTAAAAGTAGCCAGTGAGATGTAAAATTAATATAACCTACAGAGGTGCGATGTGAGGATCCAAGAAGCCTCCAGAATGACATACATTACATACATACGTACATGAATGACACACGAATATTTATTCCATTTTTTCAGCAAGATGTCTAACCATGCCCTACTAAAAAATCAGTATTAAAATATTCCTTGCATAAGCCAATGTATAAATATAAACAATTTCCTAGTTCTTTGATACTCACAACCATTTCAAGTACTCATCCCCTATGAAATCTATTTAGAAACTGCTCATATTTCAACATTTTAGTATTGTTTGATGTTTTATTGTGTGATAAAGTCGCTGCTGCTATTACTGATTCATGCTGTCTGACCACAGTATTAAAACACCAGCTTCATTGTTCAGGTTAATGGGGATAACTGTCCTGCTGGAGCTCTGCGATTTGAGATCATGTTTATATTAATTCTGTGTCCAGACATTTCCTCAGTCAGTACAGGCGACCTTTGTCCTTCCCCAATGTATAAGTACACCACGAAACAACTGTTGACTAGTTGAGAATTGTTATTGCGAATATTATTGAAGAAAGAACGCTATGACTAGGTCATTAAAGGTAAAATTTTCACAAAGTCTACCTAATGGTAGAGTCTCCTAATGATGTTCTCTTCGCGTAGGGGAAAATATCAATATTACAATGGCATTGGGTAACATACTACCTACTTTCAACTGAGATGAATATTAAGTTTTTGTCAGTTTTAATAACTTTCCGTTAGCGCCATTGTACAATGTAATTTACATAAAAATAATAAAATAATCTAACAATAAATATTGTTCATAAAGACTAAAGCAATTGACAGAATATAATAGTCCTCCGTTCCAGAACTCAAAATCTATATCACATGACTGTGGGTTTACACGAAATGTTTTTTACAGTGAAAAAGGAACTGATCCTCCATTACACCTTTGTTTCAGATCTAATTCTAACATTAACAAGCAAAGAAGATCTGTTGGCCCTACTTGCACCATATATGAAGAACCTGCGTGTATTATGTAAATGGCGGAAGTGTAAAGTGTTGAATGTGAGGAGAGGAACGTTAAGGACGACACAGACATCCAGTCCCCAGGCCAGGGATATTAATCATTTACAATTAAAAATCCTGACCCGGTCGGGAATCGAACCCGGGGCCGCCGGGTGACTGGCGAACGCGTTGTTCCTACACCGCGGGGAATGACAATTGGCATTATACTACGAAAACCTACACTGAAAGCTTTTGAAATCGCAAGAATATAATCACCTCTAAGTGTAGGAATCGTGAAAAGTAAGATTAAGTTGCGTAACCCTTTTCTTCTCCTAATCGTACTATTAGCAGTTTTCCATGGAGCGTGGCATTGTAAGGAAGTGAAACATGGACGATAACTAGGTCAGACGAAAGAGAATACAAGCTTCTGAAATGTGAGGTAAGGTGGATAGATCAAATCGCGAATGAAGAGATACTGAATCGAAATGATGAGAGGAGATCGTAGTGGCTAAATTTGACGAGAAGAAATAAAATGATAGGACACGTCCTAAGACAGCCAGGATTGTGCAGTTGGTTTTTGAAGGAAGTGTAGGCGGTAGGAACGGTAGGGGTAGACCAAGATATGAATACGACAAGCAGATTCGAGCAGATGTAGGATGAAGTAGTTACGAAGAAATGAAAAGTTAAGCACAGGATAGGGTGGCATAGAGTTACATAACCAGTCTATGGAGTGATGACTAAAACAACAACATATAAGAATACAGGGATGAAGACTTTACAGAAAAAACTCAATACGTATCTAAGATATGATGCATGGCTCCACAATACGCTAAAAATTTGAATATATATGACAAGAGTACTGAAATAATGCAACAAGTCGCTTTACAAACTAAATTATTCAACAACATAAAAATAAATATGTCATTAACTTGGCAGTCCTAGGTTTCAGAGCTGCGATAAAAACACAGGTTATCCTTACGTTGGATATCAGTGTGTGAAAAACACATGCTGTCGGAGTAAAGAATTTGTTTAAAGTAAGACATCTTTTGTATTTCGTAAGCAGAATGAACGTTTCTTCTGAATCTCTCGGAGGCTATTTCAACAAGGAAGGCGCAGCAGGAGTTGCATCCTACTCGGTGTATAATAAAATGTCCCGACGGACATAGTGGTTAGTCCTGCCTCGTATTTCAAGCTCAGGAGCCACACGTCGCTATGGGAAATGCCAGAAGTTTTAAAGCACGTCTTTAATTATGAAAGGTCCGCGAGGCGTCCAGCAGATATTGGTACAATATTGAATAACTCGAAAATCTCTAAACAACACTGTTTAATGCACAATGGTGACAATTACATGAGGGAAATTCAAAAAGTAAATTTAGTTCAGAAACAAAAGCGTCCTTCCTTCTCCATGACTAATGGTCAGCGCACAGGGCTTCGGTTCAGAGGACCCCTGGCTCGGATTCAGCTTCAATTGTGTTAGGGCGGTGATTGAAGACGAGCTCTCTATCAATTTGATGTAGGAAACTAAATCCGGTATAGGCCATATATTCTCTGATTAATTTCACTGATTCGGAGTCAGGGTGTTCATATTTGATGATGATTCTTGTTGTTTAAAGGGGCCTAACATCTAGGCCATTGACCCCTAATGGTACGAAATGAGACGAAATGTAATGACAAATTAGAAGTCCAAAACCTTCCACTGACCAGAATTCAAAACGAAAGGACGAAGAATGAATGGATGGATATGAATTTAAAACAATCAGTGGATCCGACCAGCAATGCCTCACACTCACAGAAACTGACGTAAAAATAGTATTACTGACCAAGGGACTGCTTCTAAAGCACAATACTCAATCGATGATACTTGCAGTCTAAAGGGGTCCAAAATCCTAGTCATCGGCCTCTCATAATGGTACTTATCGCTAGGAAAGTAGAATCATAGTATTTGTCATGGTGCGGTACTAATCAAAAGTAGCGTAGACTCGCGGTATTCCACACATTATGGTACTACTTACGGGTAATGTAATGCGCATATGTAATACAGACGTATGGTGTTTCACACATTGCGGCGCCATTTACAGGTAACGCAAACCTATGGTGTGCATCACATAGGTGTACTAACCACAGGGACTCGTACTATCCCGTGGTGTTCCTCATATAGTGGGTACTAATCACAGGCAAACCAGAACCATGGTGTCGCTCATACAGTTGTACTAATCACAGGTACTGTAAAAGCTGACCGCACAGTGCTCCTGCGTGCTACCAAACACAAACCTATTTTGTACCTAACATAGTGGTACTACGCGCAAGTAAAAGCAACCCATGGTGTTCCCCGCCTGGTGGTACTAATCACAAGTAGTTTCATGGTTCTAATACAATCATCCCTTGGTCGCCTCTTTTAGTCGCCTGTTACGACATACAGGGTACACCGTGGGTGTATTCTTTGTGTGCGTCCCCCACCACAGGGGGTTGTATGTTTGGTCCGCGAGAGGTATTTTATTTCCCTCAAATCCGCCAGGTAGCCGGTTAGGACCCCGCTATCCGCCACCTGGACGCGCCACGTGAGAGTATCACCTCTCCCCCTGTTACGATCAGTCTTATACTACCTATCACATACCTGCCAACATTACAAAACAAAAAATCAAAAGATTTTGATATGAAAATCAGGAGATACTATTGGTCAAAACTGCTTATTCTACTACATGTCTCGCGAAATACAGGAGTACTATGGTATATAACACTTCTCAAAAACAGAATGTTGCTATACGAGGCTACAACGCTAAAAATTACGCATCTCTATTCCCTCACAGGAAGTATGTAAGTGAGATGATCTGTCTCTGATAAGCCTTCCGAAAATAGTATGAACTCACGCTGCACACGTGCGAATCAGTCATGCACTTGATGCCATTACTTAGCAAATGCATCGATTATGCGAAGCGCAGTACTATTTTTATCAAGTAATAAATTAAAACTCGCAAGAATCTTCTCCAAATGGCTTCTAAATTCTCTAGAAAAGTCA
Organism: Anabrus simplex; assembly: GCF_040414725.1. Taxonomy (NCBI): domain Eukaryota; kingdom Metazoa; phylum Arthropoda; class Insecta; order Orthoptera; family Tettigoniidae; genus Anabrus; species Anabrus simplex. The sequence goes on from NC_090268.1 coordinate 29,691,733, forward strand.
CTATTCACTATCTTTGAAATTCTGTCACTAAATTATTAAAATAGGCTCCAAACCTAGCGACTAGTCTCTAGAATCGACTAGACTCATGTGAACGAACACTAACATAGCACGCGAGAACGAGAGATTTACAATCGATATATGCGTAGCGATATACAGGTTTCAAAAAACATCGCACATTCACACGCATTTCTCGTATTAATGAACGTCGATATTTCATTTGAAAGCGGCCAATCAGCGAAGGACTTCCGGCCAGTGGGGTACAAAGCTGAAATGGCGGGATTTGAAAACAAATGTTTTAAGTTCACCGAAATATAGGCTAAAATCGGGAGAAATAATAGAATGATCGGGAGGCGGGAAAAACTGTCGACAATCCTGAGTGTCCCGCCTAAATCGGGAAAGTTGGCACGTATTCCACAGAAACACATAACAGTGAATTGCTTCAGGAAGGACATCCGGCTTTAAAACAGGGCCAAGCCCATGTGTGCGACAAAGATCGAACCCGCGACCCCACCAGCGTTTGGAGAAAGCACTGATGATAATAATACTAATAATAATAATAATAATAATAATAATAATAATAATAATAATCCCATGGAATGCCAAAATAAAGCATTACAATACTGTAATATAACAGAATGCCTGTATGCCAGCGAATGTCCCTCAATGAATTACAACTTGGAGAAGCTGGAGACCTTAGAAAGAAGAACACTACGGAAAATCTTGGGCCCAATCCAGACTGAAACTGGCTGGAAACTTCGGAGCAACAAGGAAGTCTACAAGAATGTGGAGAAAATTTCAGAGACCATGAAAAAGAGGAGGTTATCATTTATCGGACATTTGTACAGAATGGACAAGGAGTTATTCGACTACGTGTGGAACGAGAAGACAACGACGTCATGGATTAAGGAAGTTCGTAAAGATCTAGAGAAGTCCAACATCCAGGAAGTTCATATGTTAGACAGGAAAATATTTTGGACCATGATTCTAAATTTGGAAGGGTTTCAAGTTGAAAGAACTGCAAATACGGGAAGAGCCTGGACGGATGAAAATAAAAACTGCCTAGCGCCCATATGAAAGAATAATGGAGGAAGAGGAAACTTCCGACAAAGAAACAATGAAGATCCTAAGTGGTCAATTCGAAAATAGTAATAATAAGGAAAAGAAGAAGACAATAAGAAGGTAGCGGAGAGAGAAAATAACAAAGATTCGCTCCAAGGTAGGCCTATGTACGAGATAGTTTAAGATCACACCGACAGATTGCCCACAAGTTGGTGAAACAGAACAGCGATAGCTGCAAAACGAAGCTGCTGAATGAATGGTCACGGGAGGAGTTTTGTATAGTGATCACTCTACATTCACAGGACTGCGCTTGTAAACTGAGAGAAAGTGATGCCTGCTCAGGTGCGGAAATAGTGCCATGAATTTGTAGAGGCTCGAAAGACAAGAGTATTGTGGTCGTCCATCAACATCAGACAGTGTCGTTAATGCCACTGATGAAAATGAACGAGAGAACAAACATGTAACGCTGAATCAGATGTGCTCGACGAACAGAACACCACTTTCTTTTGACCGAGAATATGGCTTCTGATTGAGACAGCTAAATCAAATTCAGGAAACGCAATCGTCAAAATACCAATGTTTCGTCCCAGTGCGGCATGGGCTCATGAGTTGGATACCGCACCTTCCCAAAACACTGGCCGGCTAGCACGCCGCCCGGGAGGGCATATATAGTAAGTGGAGAGGCAATTCTCCCCTGGTACGTTGTGCTTATCACATGTATAGCTTGCAGTCGGGTCCTACCGGCACTGATAATTTGTGACGATAGAGATTCCTGAATTATATTTACCACTTTCTGTTGTTAAGGAAAGGAGGCACTCATTTAACCCTGTGGCAATTGCTTGAATAACTTGGTGATTATGTCGAGAAAAAATGTGGAGGTAGTATCATTCAGACAGTCCGGTCCCGCGGTGTAGGGGCAACGCGTCCGCCTGTCACCCGGCGGCCCCGAGCTCGATTCACGGCCGGGTCAGGTTTCTTCAATTGTACATGATTAACATCCCTGGCTTGGGGACTGGGTGTTTGTGTCCTCCTTAATGTTCCTTTCCTCACATTCAACACTTTAAATTCCGCAATTTCCAAATACACACAGGTTCATAACATATGGTACAAAGTAGGGGCAAAATATCTTCTTAGGTCGACGCCCCGAATAAATAGCATTTTCCAAATATATAAATATATAATATAAATCATTCCGACACTGCCGTTATCTTCAAAGGCGTGGAAATGTCTAAACTAAAATGAAAAATATTTCGTCACTTCTTTTATTCTTTATTTCATCATAAACAGCGTGAAACAGGTATTTGAGCATTAGAGGGTAGGTCATGTTGATAAATCATTTGAAAGAAATGAAATGGAAATGGCGTATTGCTTTTAGTGCCGGGAGGTGTCCGAGGACAAGATCGGCTCGTCAGATGCAGGTCTTTTGATTTGACTCCTGTAGGCGACCTGCGCGTCGTAGTGAGGATGAAAATATGACGCATACCCACATACACCCAGTCCCCGTGTCAGGGGAATTAACCAATTATGGTTAAAATTCCAGACCATGCTGGGAATCGAACCCGGGACCCCTGCGACTAAAGGCCAGCACGCTTGAAAGCAATACATCCATATCTCACACCGTTGTAAATTTATCAGCTGCTGAAGTTAGCCAATCAGATCATTCCACGCGCAAATTTATATGGGCTTTGAAAGGCGGTGTTGCCAAATCTGTGCGTGGCTTCAGACCAACGTGAGAACACCAGTCGCCAGGAGAGAGATTCGAATACAGACCGCCGAATGTCTGATCGCTGCGCTCTGAGCTGGTTTTGATCTTATTTTGTTCGAAAATTTAGTTGCCTTAGCAATGGTGCAGTAAATGAATCGGACGTTTTCGCTCGCTCTGTTGTGATTAACAGTTTGATATTATGAAAATTTTGTCGAAAATTTCACAAATTTAATTATTTTTAAAGACGTCATTCACTGACGGCTTCACCAACAAAACATATGTTTAAGTAGTTTTGTTGCATAATATATAGGCTTCCAAGTGACACATTTTTGGACAGTACCGAAGTTATAACGAGCAGAGTACCGCCAACATAGTTTGGGGGGGGGGAGGAGTTTACTTGGCGGCCATCTTGTTTTTAAGGGTGATGTCACAAATTTATTTTTGGTGTAAAACGAAAGAGTTGTTTTTTGAAATGGTATGATTATAATGGTGATATAGTTTATAGATACGGAGATATCAACGTTACAATGTAGCGTCACGTTTTGTGACAGGCCTTTCAGCAATAGTACAGGCCCAGCACCGGACCGAAAAGAGAGACGTTTTGACGTCAAAAATAAAAGAGTGATGCCGAAATAAAGCTGTGTTCTTTACCTTGACCTCTCTTTACCTGTTCACCAACAAAACATGTTTCTAGGTCTTAATGAAGAAATCGTGTACACGTAAGGGGCGGGATAACTCCATCTCTATAAGTTTGAAACTAAATGCTATCTGGTTTTTTATTTATATATACTGCATTAAGAAAGTCCGTTTTCTATTCTTTATGAACTCATAGACGCAACAATCATTTTACTTAGTGCAAGTTCATCGGTTCGACCTTCAAATGTACCTACACTTTCTTTGTTAATTAAAAAAAAGTCTGCCAAACGCTTTTGTTGGTAATTCTGTTCGATAACACTGATATCTTCCTCGAAAGCTATAACATTATCATCAATCTTATACCCGATTATCTATATAATAAATCGGTTCAGTTTTACAATACTGAATAACACCTGAATTAAAGCTACATTTCTAACATAATGTGACGTCTATGATGCTGCTGAGATTGTCATCTGGAAGACTGCAGACTCGAGTTGCCAAAATTCTATCATCACCATCATCATCATCATCATCATATCACCATCATCATTCACTGGCTATTTTAATAATGTCGCTGATTATAGGATTTTTTGCTGTCTGCTTTACGTCACACCGAATCAGACAAATCTTATGGCATAGGATGGGGTAAGACAGGGCTAGAAGTGCGAAAGAAGCGTCCATGGCCTCATTTAAGGAACCGATGACTGAAATTTTCAACTTCTACAATTTTTCAGATATCAGGATGAACTTTTGTGAGCACATTCATGAACTTTCAAAGCAGTGGTTTCATTCAATCTTCCTCAATTATTTTTTGACATTTACTTATGAGTATACCTCGGATTTTTAGGTGGTAATAGGTTAGAATGCAAAGTAATTTGGTTTGTAGAAAGTGTGATGCAACCCGTTGTACTACAGTGTAGGAAGAGTAGCATAAATTCAAGGAGTTATACCGGGTGGTACAGCTGCCCCTATTCACGCAGTTTTATGCAACCCGCAGATTATAGTCGAACCTAAAAATATTGACCTTGACTACTCACTAAAATGTCTGCTCTTACAACGCTTTCCATAATTCGTTTATTCGTGTCAAGCAAATCAGCATTAATGATAAAATACCGACTGATGGTAAAGAATCGTGCAAATTATGTGTCGCAGAAACGTCCTGTACAGAGAATATTATTGATGAATGACTAGAAGTAGCAGCAACACAACGGCGCTAAACAGCAAACCGTGATAGCCGAGCTTGCTAAAAGTTAGAGGAGAGTACCGGTGTTCGTTAGTAGGCGGTTCGAGTCCTGTGTACGACGAATATTTTTATTGCGTTGTTGATGTTCGTGAGAGTCGTGTTGTTGACGACAAATCTAAATCATGATCAGTTCTCATATTGCAGGTACTCAGCTATGTTTGTTTCTTAAGGAGCTCTTAAAAGAGCTATTTGCAATAAAGTGAGATTGTACCGACAGCGGTGCGATGGGCTTATGCATGGCCATTCGATTAATGAAGCAAATGTTCAAAATGACCACCTGCTCCGTTAATGCACATCTGAGCACGGTGGAGGAGAGACATTCTTGCTTGCTGCAACATATGTGGTGGAATCTGCCTGCAGGCTTCCATGATGAGCCGCCGTAAATTATTCGGGCTCTCAGGCTCCTGCTCATAGACTCTTTCCTTTAAATAACCCCAGAGGAAAAAGTCGAGTGGAGTAAGGTCAGGTGATCTAGCCGGCCATGTGACCGGACCCCCTCGTCCAATCCATCGTCCAGGATATGTCCTATGCAAGTGGTTCCGTACTGCCAACGACCAGTGTGGGGGAGCTCCATCCTGCTGGAACCACATCCGTAACCGTGTCATAAGGTGCACATCCTCCAATAAGAGTGGGAGGTACTCACGAAGAAACTGTAGATAGCGTCGTCCCGTGAGGTTTCCTTCGAAGAAATATGGTCCAATTATCTTGTCACCTAGTATCCCGCACCACATGTTGACGCCCCATTGTACCTGAAATCGAGCTCCCCTGATCCAGTGAGGATTTTCAACGCTCCAGTAATGGAAGTTGTGACGATTACAGTTCCGTTGTTGTAAAATCTGGATTCATCACTAAAGAGAATGTCCATTAAGAAATTCGCATCAGCTTCAACTCTTTGTAATATCCATTGCGAAAATTCTATCCGTTTTGGAAAGTCATCTCCGTGAAGTTCCTGGTGCAGCTGTTGATGGAAAGGGTGGAATTTATGGCGGTGCAATATTCGCAGTACAGATACATGACTGATGTTCAGTTCATTTCCTATGGCCCGTGAGCTTGTGTGCGGGTTGTATGCAATTGCATTTCGAACAGCTTCGTCGTTATTTCCAGACGTCACTGGAGCATCCCGAACGGGGGTTAATGTATGAAATGACCCCGTTGCACGCAACCGTCTTTCAACATGTCGAAGTGTATCTGCAGTTGGCAGCCTTCGTCCAGGAAATCGTTCTTGATACAAGCGTCTGGCTTCCCGTGCATTTTGCCTTGCTTCTCCATAAAGTAGTACCATATTCACATAATCATCCCGTGAATACATAATGTTTGCTTTCGTGCTAACCGTACAGTACGTGCTCACACGTTGCTGCTAGGATTACGATATGCTGTTTCATGTGCCCTACGTATGAAGTGTAGACCGCTGTTAGTTGGTCTTCGAGTCGAACGTGTGCAGTTGCTTGGTTGAATGGGTGGGTCAGAATGTTGACAACACGTGCACTGCGCTTCATTCCCCGTAGACGTTTGCCATATGGAAGTCGCATGTTGTTATTCCTTTCGTATGTATGCTTTCTTTGTAAAGGTGGCAAATTACTTTTGAGACTTAAGAACGTTAAATATTTATTACGAATGGCCTTACAAGTATAATATAAAAATAAAATTGAAAAGCTCGTAACTAGATTCGAACTCTAAATGCCTGCTAACATATCGTATGCTCGCTGCGATCGGTGCCATGTAGCCACTGCAGGCGACAAAGAATTGGTCTCGTAGCTCTGTACTAATGGAATTACCTAGGCTATCGCTTCGATACTGATCGTTGATGTTAAAAGTTCTGAACTCGAATGTGCAAACACCACAGTGAACTAAATAATCGCGTCTCTCTTACGCCCAGATAGTTGCAACCATTTTCTACGCGTTACTTGGTTGAATGAGTCCAGCGTTATATTTCAGGTGGTATTCACAATCGGTGCGTATGTGGCGATATTTACGATACCTGTTTATTATAACTTCCGTAGAAGAATATCGGAGACTTCAGAAAGGTCTTCGTAAACTATGCCTAGGCGAATACGAAATGACATTTAAAAAATGCATGACTCAAGAATGGTTGGAACCCTTCCTGCTTAAAGTAACCTATCGAGGTACGTCTTCCATACGTAATTCCGCGCAGCTATTTGCAACGTACAAGCGCCATCCTTGTAACTCTGTATTCACGAGGAGACCGGAAGTTCCCGCTTCGACAAGTTACTGATGAGTTACAGCCTTATGGTCCCGTTTTATGCCTTTTTTGATCGCTCTAACGGTAGTAATTACATGGCGTAAGCTATCACATCTGCTGTACAGCATTTGCGTGCCACAGATTATAAACTACAGTGCAAAACACGTTTCTATCAATTTCGATGTGATGAGACTGTAGAAAATGGTGGTGCATTGACATGTCTGTAATTGGTCTTACCCTATCACGTTTTCTATGATACCACGACCGCCCTTTCTATCAAAAGAAAATGGCCTCTTGGACCAATCAGGTGCGCAATTCTCTACCGACAGCTATAGGCGTGTTTATGGTTTGTACAGTATAGTAACATTTCCTAAAAATTAGTAGAGTATTGGACACCGCTCTACATAAAATGGTACAGTGTTTTTGAGATGGACCTCACTCACTGCCTCTTGTACCATTTTTCCATTGTGCGGAGAAGTCTACATCGGGTTAACTGCACATAACATTGCTGTAAGGTGTTGCGCAAGATGGGACTAAGAGACATTTACGTCCTAGCTGGTTGCATATATTCGGGAAAAAATAGGGGCAGCTGTACCACCCGGTATAGGCTTTACCCCTAATATCTATGCAAATCTCATAGCATAACCGTTGTACAGTGTAGGGTATACTTGTTACTGGCTTAAGTAAGTTTGCATTCTAACCTATCAGTACCTAATAATCCGGACTCTACAAGTTATGAGTTACTGAAAAAAGTTCCCTGGGACACAGTTTTGGTTTCTATGACTTCAAAATTTGATAATGGTGTTTACATACATATATAAACATAATTTACTTAAAAATGTATTTCTCCTCAAATATATACTGAACTAGACATTTTTGAATTTTTGGTTTGCTAATTTCTATAGAAACATAATATACTGTCTCAATCATATGGAAGTAATGTTACTTCCAATCAACAAAAAAAATTACTATAAGTATGTTCAGTTACTTGAGGATATTAATATAACTCCAGAAAATCTCATATCAATCAGAAAAGAAATGCGGCCAGGAAGCAAATCACTGACAAAATTAAAGGTGAGAAAAAGGCATCTGAAGGTTTGAAATCACCTGTTAATTTTTTAAGATTATGAGGTAATCAGTGGAATAGCGTAAAGAGCTGACACCATACTACTCTGTCATTTGTCAAACCTTGGAGCCATATTCAACAGGAAACAGCAAAATACTGCCAAAATATACGATTAGTACCATTACAAATCACAGATTATACTAATTGTAGTATACATAATGATAAATATGATTGTTGTTTAAAGGGACCTAACAGCTAGGTCATCGACCCCTAATAGTACGAGGTGCAAGAAAATGAAATAATTAAAACTTCAAAATGTATCCACTGACTAAAATCTGAAACGAACGATGACAAAATGACCACGAATCCAAAACAATCAGTGGATCCAACTCACCATGCCTCGTATTGTGAGATGATGTTTGTTGTCCAAAGGGGTCCAAAAACCAGGCTACCATCCTCTCATAAATGTACTAATCACTGGTAAAGCAGAACCATGGTGCTCTTCCTATAGTGGCACTACTCATAAGCAACGCAGACTCATGTTGTTCCTCAACAGTTGAAGTAATCACAGGCCGAATATACCCATGGTGTTGCTCACATAGTGGTACTAATCATACGCAATGTAGACCACACATTATGGTACTACTCACAGGAGACACAGACCGATGGTTTTCCTCACATAGTGGTACTTTTTTTTTTGCTAGTTGTTTTACGTCGCACCGACACAGATAGGTTTTTACGGCGACGATGGGACAGGAAAGGGCTAGGAGTGGGAAAGAAGCGGCCGTGGCCTTAATTAAGGTACAGTCCCAGCATTTGCCTGGTGTGAAAATGGGAAACCACGGAAAACCATTTTCAGGGCTGTCGACAGTGGGGTTCGAACCTACTATCTCCAGAATACTGGATACTGCCCGCACTTAAGCGACTGCAGCTCTCGAGCTCGGTCATAGTGGTACTAATCATGGGCAATGTAGACCACACATTATGGTACCACTCACAGGAAACACAGACGGATGGTTTTCCTCACATAGTGGTACTAATCATGGGTGTTTGGTTAACAGACTCAAATTTGCGTGTTTGCCTCCACTCTATTTAGCCCTAATTTTGCAAGCCCTCGCCAGAGGTCAGATGGACAGTGTTATTTGTATTGCCACCAGGATGCGGTAGACTACCTGCCACTTCCGGGGAGGAGAGTCGTGTGTGTGATGAAGCGGAGACGGACACGCTGTCGCGTAGTGAGGACGATGACTTAGTAGTCAATGTAACTAGTGCACTCGGAGTTTATGTAAAGTTGAATATGTGTAGCGAGTGTTCTTGCATAGTGTGTTTAAGTGTGTAAATATATCTTGTTAATAATTCCACAGGAATCCAGTGATATGAACCGGCTACCTACCTCGTGTCCTATACCTACAGTCCACTACATTCCTCGTGCTATCCTACCTAAACCTTGTACTTATCCTAATTCACTCAATTAACTCGTCCATTTCTATCCCAACATAATTCATGGTCCTCCTAGGCCGGATTTCTGTGGATTCTTTGTCAATGTGCAACACGTGTACTTACGGCGGGATCGAAGCGTCATAGCAGCCATCTTGGCAAGGAATATTACAGCTCCCGGTGGCAGCCATGTTTGTTCCACCTCCGGTCAGTTCGTCCGCCATTGTGATCTCCACTTCAAACGTCGCCATCTTTGGTCCAGTTTATGGCAACCAGTGATCTGTCAGCGCCAGAGGAAATACGACAGCCACGCAGACCAACTTCGGTGCAGTACCCTACGCAGCTATTGTAAGTACATTCTCAGTTCTGATTCCTATTCTTCCCCACTATGGATTCCAAAGAAAAACAACTCCTTGTTAAGACTAGAGGCCTAGCGAAAGCCAGTATTACACGCGTGTACAACTTCGTAGGTAACTTTAAAGCAGGGTCAAGCATAAATGCAATCAAGGCAAGACTAGACGATCTACCCAGAATACGAGAAAAGTATGAAAATGCCCAAGATAAATTAGAACTGGAGGATGAAACTGAAGATCACAGTGAAGATCGTGATAATATCGAATCGTTGTACTATGCCGTAGTAGATCAAATCACAACATTAATAGAAGAGAGTGCAGAAGCACGGTTGAAACAAGGCAACTTTTCCGGTGCAACAAATGATACTCAGTCTGGTTCATTCAAGAGAGAACTAGCTCTTCCAACTATTAAATTGCCATAATTTGGGGGCAATATTATTGATTTTCGTCATTTTTCTGATACTTTTACCAGTTTAGTTATAAACAATGACTCACTTGAAGATATACAAAGGTACCATTATTTGCTATCCTCACTTACAGGTGAAGCACATGACCAAATTAAGAATCTGCCCATAACCACCACAAATTTTAAGATTGCATGGCAAACAGTGTGTCAGAGATACAATAACCCTAAACTTATTGCAACATCTCATGTTAAGAACCTGCTAAACCTTCCATCTGTAAGTAAAGAGTCATCAACAGATCTACGATCACTTCTAAATCAAGTTTCAAGTAATCTAAATGCACTTGAGGCACTTGAACTTGATATTCCTTTGCATGAAATTCTCATATCACAGTTGATTCTGCAACAAATTGATGAGACCAGCAGAAAACAATGGGAGCTGTCGTCATCAAAATTGAAATTTGCGAGATTAGACGAATTATGTCGATTCTTAGAAGACAGGTGCCATGCCCTTGAACTCATTAAATCAGATCAGACATCGAAACCAACTGTATCGTCCCACTTACGGCATGCTACTGACATCAAATACACCAAAGCAGTAAGACAGGCTTATGTCTCTACTGGCAATTGTTGTTTATTTTGTGATGGTGTTCATCCTCTTTACAAATGTTTAGATTTTTCTAGCAGCAATGTCCAACAAAGAATGGACTTTGTCAAACAGCACAGATTGTGTTCAAATTGTCTTAGGCCTGGACACATCGTTAGTAACTGTTCTTCAGGCTCCTGTTATTCATGTGGCTTGAAACATCATACTCTACTTCATCGAGCCAATCAACCAGTCCCGCGAAGGCAACTTGAAGCCCCGCCTGGAAGACACAGCAGCGCTGATGTCAACCAGCAACAAACTGTTACAGCAACGTATTGTTCGTTAAAGGCAAAACCTCAAACCCAGATATTACTTTCCACTGCACTGGTTAAAGTGCGTGATGGATATGGAAGATTGCAAACCTGTAGAGTGCTCCTAGATTCATGTAGTCAGTCACACTTCATTACAAATGCCTGTGCAGAACGTCTCAGCTTAAAGAAGGTTCGAAACCGAATACCAATACAAGGTATAAGTAACGCTGCTACAGAATCTCGTCACAGCGTTACTGTTAATGTTCATTCCATGCACAGCGATTACCAAGTAGAAATCAACTGTGCTGTGTTGCCAAGAATTTCGGCTGATCTCCCAGGATCGTATATTAACTTCGCTGACTGGTGTATACCGGAAGAGCTCCCTCTAGCCGACTCGACTTTCAACCAACCTGGGCGTATTGACATGCTAATTGGTGCAGAAGTATTCTTTCAGCTTCTGCGAACGGAGAGACGGGTGAGACAAGGTGACTATCCTGTTCTCCAGAACACGGAACTTGGGTGGATACTTGCAGGGCGGTTTCAGTTAAACAGAACGGCTGAAGCACCTCCACAGACCATACAGACCTTCTTCGCCACGAGTGACAATTCCCTTGACCATCTGGTTCAACGTTTCTGGGAATTAGAAGACATCAGTCAGCCGATCAGATCAAAGGACGACCTGGAGTGTGAGAAACATTTTACTGCCAACACCAGGCGAGATGCTGAGGGAAGATTCACTGTGCGGCTTCCACTTCGTGAGGATTCAACAGAACTTGGTGACTCGCTCACAATGGCTAGGTCACGGCTTCATCATCTTGAGAGACGACTGAAGAGGAACACCCGACTCGAGAAAGACTACGTGAACTTCTTAGAGGAATACGAAGCTCTGGGACATATGGAGGCCATCGACATGTCGCAACTTAATGAACATAGCTACTACATGCCCCATCACCCAGTTCTTAAAGAGGCAAGCTCTACTACGAAGACAAGGGTTGTATTTGACGCTTCTGCCACCACTGCAAGTGGGAAATCACTCAACAACATCCTCCGAATTGGGCCGACTATCCAGCAAGATATATGGTCCATCATTACAAGATTCCGCACTCACCAAGTGTGCTTTACAGCCGACATTCGCCAGATGTATCGTCAAGTAAATGTTGATAGTCGTGACTGCAACCTTCAGAGAATTGTATGGCGCCGATCGCCGGAAGAACCTATAAGACATTACCAGCTGAAAACAGTCACGTACGGAACAGCTTCAGCACCCTTTCTCGCTACTAGGTGCCTTCGCCAGCTCGCTATTGAGGAGTCTATCAGTCTACCCAAGGCAGCAGAAATTCTCCAGAGAGATTTCTATGTGGACGACTGCATGTCTGGGGCAGAAACCCTTGAGGAAGCTCTACGAATGCAAGAACAACTCATCGATCTCCTTCAAAGGGGAGGTTTCCAACTTCGAAAGTGGTGTTCCAATCATCCACGACTACTCGAAGCTGTTCCTCCGGAATACAGAGAAGCTCAGTTGCCCCTTCAACTTGATAACGGCAATAATGTCAAAACGTTAGGACTCTTGTGGCATCCTGCCACTGATCAGCTGCAGATTGTGAATGGTACTGCGTGTACTGACGTCAAAGGACCTGTTACAAAAAGAAAGGTACTTGCAGTCATAGCATCAATATACGATCCGTTGGGACTGATGGGTCCATTCATCATCTCCTGCAAATATTTCCTGCAGCAACTCTGGCAACTGCGCTTAGGTTGGGATGAGAAGCTACCGACAGAACTACTACATTTCTGGGAGCAACTGCAAAATCAGTTTCCTCTTGTTAGTCGAATTCGAATCGACAGACTAGTGTTGGCGGAAGGCATTGTCACTAACATTCAATTGCATGGGTTTTCAGATGCATCTGAGAAGGGTTATGGATGCTGCATTTATATAAGATCGGAAAATCAACAGGGTGAGTGTATCACAAGGCTACTGTGCGCTAAGTCAAAGGTCGCCCCATTGAAAAAGGTCTCCCTTCCTCGTCTAGAGTTATGTGGAGCATTGCTTCTAGCTCGTCTTCTCAAGAAGGTGACATCAATCTTAAATGTGTCTATTAGCAGCATCCATTTATGGACAGATTCGACTATAGTTCTTTCATGGATTGCAGCATCGCCTACACGGTGGAAAACTTTCATTGCCAACAGAGTTGCAGAGATTCAAGACAGCACATCAATTGCAGACTGGAAGCACATTGCTTCAGGAGATAATCCTGCAGATCTGATTTCACGAGGACTCACCCCAGACATCCTTATCGCTAAATCACTCTGGTGGAATGGACCACCGTGGCTTGTGGAGGATACTCTGTCATGGCCTGATTCAATCCCTTCTGCGGAGACTCAGGACATCCCAGAACAGCGGAAGCCAGTGGTCAGTCTCTTAGCGCTTCAACCTGAAGATGAGTTCATGAAGCGATTCTCTAAGCTTGCACGACTGCAGAGGGTGACAGCATACTGCCTCAGATTTGCTGCCAATGCCAAACTTCGTCCTACGGAAAGGAAGACTGGCGAATTAGACCTTCAAGAGTTACGTTGTGGACTATATGCATGTATCAAGAGTGGCCAAGCATCAGCATATGGTGCAGAGATTGATGCCCTTCGGACTACAAAGGCGATTAGTAAGAAGAGCAAGCTTATATCCCTTAATCCATGTCTCTGCGAGCAAGGACTTCTTCGAGTTGGGGGCAGATTACAACAATCGGAGCTCCCTTTCAACCAACAGCATCAAATAATCTTACCCCCAAGTCACCATCTAACTAAATTGATTATCGAGAACGAACATCGACGAATGTTACACGCTGGGTGTCAATTGCTACTTTCTTCTCTTCGACAGCAATACTGGATAACAAACGGAAGGAATACCATTCGGAAAATCATACACCATTGTCTTATCTGCCATAAGCTCAAGGCAAAAAATGCCCAGCAAATAATGGGTCAGTTGCCAAGCTACAGAGTGTCACCTGCCAATCCATTCCTACAGTGCGGGACTGACTACGCTGGCCCATTGTATATAAAATCAGGCTCTCGTAAAAACAGTGCAAAGTTGAAATGTTATGTAGCAGTTTTTGTATGTTTGGCTACTAGGGCTATTCACTTGGAAATCGTTAGCAACATGACTACCCAGGCCTTTCTTGCTGCTCTCAAACGCTTCATCTCACGACGAGGGAGACCTGCGCACATATATTCGGACAATGGCAGAAACTTTGTAGGCGCCGACAAGGAACTTCGGGAACTGCAGAGATTGTTCAACGAAGAACATCATCAATGAGAGACCTCAACCTTCGCTAGCACTGAAGGCATTCAGTGGCACTTCATTCCGCCTCAGGCTCCACACTTTGGAGGCATTTGGGAGGCTGGTGTCAAATCATTCAAGCATCATCTTCGACGAGTGATGGGAACGGCATTCCTTACCTTTGAAGAACTGGCAACACTCACAGCACAAGTCGAAGCATGTCTTAACTCTAGGCCTCTAGTCCCCCTATCCGATGATCCCGACGATCTAGTTGCTATCACTCCCGGTCACTTTCTTATTGGAAGACCTATCACTACCCTTCCCGAACCAGATCTGAGTAATGTACGCCTCAATGTACTGTCTAGATGGCAGCAACTACAACGGCAGCTCCAAGGATTCTGGAAGGCGTGGTCAACAGACTACCTCTCCCATCTGCAGCAGCGGAGTAAATGGACACTATCAAACAATAATGTGCAACCTGGCACATTAGTAATTGTCAAGGAAGACAACACCCCCCCACTGTGTTGGAAGCTTGCGGTAATTGATCAGGTGTACCCTGGTGCTGATGGACTAGTACGCGTCGCCACTATCCGTACTTCTTCTGGAGTGTTTAAAAGGCCCATTTCAAAACTTTGTCCACTTCCCACTTCTCAAGGAGACTATATCTGAACATTGTGTGTTTGTACTGTAGTTCTCTTCATAATTGTTCCTTTCGTGTTTGTGTGTGAAAAAAGTGTTTAACCCTTTTTTGGTGGGCGGCATGTTTGGTTAACAGACTCAAATTTGCCTGTTTGCCTCCACTCTATTTAGCCCTAATTTTGCAAGCCCTCGCCAGAGGTCAGATGGACAGTGTTATTTGTATTGCCACCAGGATGCGGTAGACTACCTGCCACTTCCGGGGAGGAGAGTCGTGTGTGTGATGAAGCGGAGACGGACACGCTGTCGCGTAGTGAGGACGATGACTTAGTAGTCAATGTAACTAGTGCACTCGGAGTTTATGTAAAGTTGAATATGTGTAGCGAGTGTTCTTGCATAGTGTGTTTAAGTGTGTAAATATATCTTGTTAATAATTCCACAGGAATCCAGTGATATGAACCGGCTACCTACCTCGTGTCCTATACCTACAGTCCACTACATTCCTCGTGCTATCCTACCTAAACCTTGTACTTATCCTAATTCACTCAATTAAATCGTCCATTTCTATCCCAACATAATTCAATGGGCAATGCAAAATACCGTGGTGATCCTCACATGGTGGTATCAACCACAGGAAACGCATACCTATGGTGCTCCTCACACAGCGGAACTAATCGCAAGTAACGTCGACCCATGGCATTCCGCACTTAATGGTACTAATCACAAGTAATCTCATGATTCCAATTCCATCATCTCTTGGTCGCCCCTTTTAGCCGCCTCTTACGACAGGCAGGAGATACCGTGGGTATATTCTTCGTCTCCGTTCCCCACCCACAGGGGTTGTAGTATACACTTCTCCTTAGAAGATTTCTTCATCAAGACACAGACAATTATTCTCGGCGACATCAGCAAAATATACTTTCTTTGCAGCTGTTGAACTTTCCTCACCATTTCAGTGTTATACGAATATCTATGAGGCACGTTGCTATATCAGCGACTGGATTCTGAATAACGCAACTGCTCTTCAGTAAAGAACTTTGGACTATAAACGCTGATATGGGCTAGGTTTTTCTATTTACGTTACAAACTTGAGTATTACAGTAATGCAAAAAAGAAATAACGGATGACAGGCGTTTGCGAAGTGGTATAAGGCACGGTCATTAAAGTTATAATGAACCAAGAGTTTTTTTAAGTTGTCTGAAACGGCGAAAAGATATGCACAAATAGAATCCAAATTAAGAACATAGTGAGGTTTACCTTCCAACATTATCCTTCAGTTCCCCCTCATAATTAGATATTGAATATAATATATTCAGAAAATGTGGTGGTAAGCGTGATTAGCTGCCATTCCCGGAGCCCGGGTTCTATTCCCGACTCTGCCACGAAATTTGAAAAGAGGTACGAGGGCTGGAGCAATGTCCACTCAGCCTCGGGAGGTCAACTGAGTAGAGAGGACTTCGATTTCCACCTCAGCCGTCCTCGAAATGGTTTTCCGTGGTTCCCACTTCCCCTCCAGTCAAATGCCTAACTTGTCTCTCCTTTACAATCTTCCCATCCCCCCCACAAAGCCCCTGTTCAGAATAGCAGGTGAGGCCGCCTGGGCGAAGTACTGGTCATTCTCCCCAGTTGTATGCCCCGACCCAAAGTCTCACGCTCCATGACACTGCCCTTGAGGCGGTAGCGGTAGGATCTCTCCGTGAGTCCGAGGGAAAAATCAACCCTAGAGGGTAAGCAGATTAATAAAGAAAGATATTCAGAAAATTAATCCTGTTAACTTCTTTAAAATAATATGGATATATTGCTGAACATTCAGACGACTGCAGGATATCGTGTATACAATGGATTAATTAAATATTGTTCCAAAGATGACTTCTGTTTTCGCTTTCACAACATCCTTACAAAAGAACGTGACAAATTTCATACAATTTTAAGAAGCTTTTGCAGGTATAGTTGAGGTAAGAACCTTGGGCGCTGGTCTTTTGTTTCCCCTTCTGCGCTCGTACCAAAGGCTGGAATTCTACCTGCCAAAGAATTAACTGCTGCTTTTCTACTCCGTAGTCACAGACCGACCGTTTCAAGGGGAGTTTCAGAAATTCTTGTGCCCATCAGAATGTGTTTCTTAGGAGTAGAGCCTAAAATTAATCGAATTACTTAAACGAATACTTCCTTAGTAATTTCTACTTGCAATCATTACTTTTTTACAAATTATTATTTACCAGCGTAAAAATTACCGGATCATTAGTTTAGTATCCCATGCCTGCACAATTTTAACACGTATTATTTACAGAAGAACGGAAAGACAGTTGAAACTGAGCTGGGAGAAGGTCAATTTGGCTTCAGAAGAAATGCAGGAACACGTGAAGCAATCCTGACTTTACGTCTGAACTTAGAGTGTCGAATTAAGTAGGAAAAGCCCAAGTGCATGGCGATAGTACTGTACATCTAGAAAAGACATTCGATAATACTGATTAGACCAAGCTATTTGGGATTCTGAATGCAATCCGGATCAGATACCGAGATAGAAGAATTATCTACACTCTATATAAAAATCAGTGCAGTGATAAGAATCGAGGACTTTGAGAAAGAGGCAGCAATCCAGAAAGGAGTGAGGCAAGGTTGGAAATTGTCCCCCTCCTTTTCAATGTTTATATAGAACAGGCAGTAAAGGAAATTAAAGAGAAATTTGGAAATGGAATCACAATCCAAGGAGAGGAAATCAAAACCATGATATTTGCAGATAATATAATAATAAATTCTGAGACTGCAGAAGATGTGGGGGAAATGGTGTGGGCAGAGTCTTGGGTAAGAAGTACAAGATGAAAATTAATAACTCCACAACAAATGCAATGGAGTGCAGTCGAACGAAGTCAGGAGACGCAGGTAATATTAGATTAGGAAATATATGAATATTGTTACTTCGGTAGTAAAATACCTAACGATGGCAGAAGTCTTGAGAAAAAAATTGCTCACTTCAAACACTGATATAGGAATTAGAAAGATGTTTCTGAAGACTTTCATCTGGAGCGTGGCACTGCATAGAAGTCAAGCATGGACGATAACTAGTTCAGGAAGAAAAAGAATAGGAGCTTTTCAAATGTGGTGTTACAAAAGAATGCCGAAGTTGAGATGGATAGATAGAATCATGAATGAGGAGGTACTGAATCGAATTGGTGAGAGGAGATAGATTTGCCTAAATTTGACGAGAAGAAGAGATATAATGATAGGACGAATTCAGCTCAGTTATTTCCCATCACTGGTTAGACTATATCATCAACTTCAACAGGAAATTCATTAGCAATATCATCGTTATAATTCAGCCTTAATGACGAACAATTATACGCTCCTTATTTTAGGATTCATTTTTCGATTCTTATGGAGGCTACAGGGATGGAACGTAAACAGATTCTTCGTGCTACTTCCATTAGAGTCTTAGAAAATGGCACTGATCAGCCCTGAATACTTAATTATTTTTGTCAATTATATTTGATAACTTGTACTAGTGCGCTGTCTGATTTGATGCTTAATGTACATACATACATACATACATACATACATACATACATACATACATACATACATACATACATACATACATACATACATACATACTTCTTCGTTATAGACTGTTATTCCTTTCAGCGTTCAGTCTACAATCCTCTGTAAATTTACTAAACGCCGCATATTTGTAACTAGTTCTGTGGTCTCGTTTAGTTCTATACCTCTTTAAATCGTTAGAAACTGAGTGTAACCATCATCGACTTGGTCTCCCTCTACTCCTCTTACCCTTCACAACAGAGTCCAGTATTCTGCTGGTTAACTTATCCTCCTCCATTCACCTCACATGAACCACCACCGAAGCCGGTTTATGTATACAACTTCATACATCGAGTTCTTTCCTAACTTAGCCTTTATCTCCTCATTCCTAGTACCCTCCTGTCACTGTACCCACCTATTTTCACCAGCAACCATTTTCGCTACTTTTATGTCTATTACTTCTGACTCATAAATAAGATAACCTGAGTCCACCCAGCGTTCACTCCCGTACAGCAAATTTGGTCTGAAAACAGACCGATGAAAAGATGGTTTCGTCCAGGAGCTGACTTGCTTCTTAAAGAATACTGTTGATCGCAACTGCGAAATAACTCCATTAGCTTTACTGCACCTTGATTCAATCTCAGTATACAACCATCCTGGAAGAATACCCATCCTAAATATTTGAAATCATCTACCTGTTCCAGCTTTGTGTCCCTAATCTGACATTCAATGGGGTTCTTACATACTGACATCAATTTAGTCTTGGAAAGGATGATTTTCATACCGTACTCATTGCAGCTATTTTCTTGTCCCAGAATATTAGACTGTAGGCTTTCGGTACAATCTGCCATTAAGATCAAGTCGTCAGTGTAGGCCAGGCTGCTTACAACGTTTCCACCTAACTAAATCCTTCCCTGCCAGTTTATTCCTTTCAGTAGATGATCCATGTAAACTATGAACAACAAAGGTGACCCTTATAAGTACCCTGAACCAAGAACCGATTCTACCATCAATTCTCACTGCAGTCCAATTGCCTTTGGTTGATTTTAATTACCTACCCGTAATGCTAAAGACACCCAGTATGGCGAACATTCTTTCCTCGGTACTCTTGTCATATGCTTTCTCTAGATCTACGAAGCATTAATACAGCTGTCTATTCCTCTCGCAGCATTTTTCAATTACCTGGCGCATACTTAATGTATTGGGAAACAATGATCGCGGCTCTACGGAGGTTCCATCTCAGTGTATGTATGGATTTGAGGTGTGGAAACCATTACATATATATTTAATTCTTTCAAGAATGGTGAATTAGCGGACAATACTTGCTATACGAACTAACTTGTGTTTCGAGGCGGTAAGTTTTCTCGGTATAATGAACCTTTGGTAATTCTAAGAACAAGAAACTTTCTGAGCTGCAGCGTAGAGAAATGTTGGATATTTCAGACTGCCTTGAGATTAAACTTTAATAGGCAAATATTTCATTCATCTCATTTTTCAGCAGTGTGGCAACTTTCAATTCGAAAAAAGAATTTAGTACACATATATTAGGTGACTGCAAGAATCTGAAGATGTTGACTTAATTGGACGAAATGGGTAGTTCTTTTAAATTCTATTTCATAAGTTTTCGCCTTAAACAATTTATTCGACGTACTGGGACCATTTATTCACTTTAACATGATAAGAAATGGTTACAAAACATTAGGGTAACCCCTATATATATATATTTGCTATTTGCTTTACGTCGCACCGACACAGATATGTCTTATGACGACGATGGGATAGGAAAGGCCTAGGAATTGGAAGGAAGCGGCCGTGGCGTTAATTAAGGTACAGCCCCGGCATTTGCCTGGCGTGAAAATGGGAAACCACGGAAAACCAACTTCAGGGCTGCCGACAGTGGGGCTCGAACCCACTATCTCCCGATTACTGGATACTGGCCGCACTTAAGCGACTGCAGTTATCGAGCTCGGTCCTAGATATTTAAACTGTAGCAGTGAATAAGACACACGCTAAGTGATCTGCATTTATTTCAACTTTATACGAAGTAACCATATACTGTATATACATTTATTTACAATGCCTCGACGCAACACACGATTCCGTAATGAATTGGTACATTAGAAAGAGGCTGCGATTGCAAGCGTGACCGTGACCTAATTCAATTTAATATAGGGAATGGGGAAAGCGGAACTAATTTATCTGACAAACTAACCGTCACGCTAATATTTTCACTACAGGAATAACCTAGTACTCCAAGTCACGTGAAAATCATTGAGCGTACAACTGTAAACGCTCCAGAGGATTCAAAGAATGCCAAATGTGGACACACTTGCTTTTCAATTAACGACGTTTCCTAATTCATCACAATAGTTACCATTTTCTACTTGTAGTTTATTTTTCCCGCTGCGATATTGTTCCTATCGCGACTGTCTGTGCGATTTCTTCTTCCCTGAGATTGTTTCCGACGAGCCACTGTAAAATTCTCCTGTTTTTGAGATTGTATCATCGATGGTTTTTCCAGTAGTTTACAGTCCTAAATGCAAGGCCTTCATTTCCTATACGTTGATTCTTTTATGTCTGAAAAATTTGAATCTGGATGATATACTATTATTATTATTATTATCATCATAATTTCGTTCTTTACTGAACTATCATTCCCATTGCCATATGGGATAGGAGAGGCAATCTTAGTTGACAAACACTGGGGAAACTACCTCAAAAAAATTACAAATAATTACCTAGGAAAAAACACACGGAATAGAATGAAAGTCGAAGCTATGAAAGGACAAGTTTAGGGTCAAGGTGGAAATGTTATTTAGTTATTTCTACGCACATAAATTGACAACAACGTTGTGCAAACAGTCTGTACTGTAGCCAAGCCGCGTCCTCATTTTCTGCAATTCGTTTAGGCCCACTAATATTATTGCAGTGTGAATTGAATTCCAAGGTGGGTGAGTTTCTTTAGTTTTCCAGACTAAAAATGGTATAGGAGCACATTATAAAGGAAAGTAAAGGAGAAATGTTGATTGACACACCGAAATTAGCCCTTTATCACTATGATACTGTAGATTCTTTCTCATCTGAGAGATTGATTCAAATACGGAAGCGACTCTAGTTGTGGGAGATCAACGTTTGGTGAATTGGAATTTGATTAAATATACGAGAATATACCCATTATTAATGAAATGGATTGATACAACATTTTTCCTCTTGCCCAGGTATTTCTGAAGTCGTTTGGGTCACCTGAGCTCATTTTGGAATTAACAGCAATGTTACTGGTTGTATGTCTCGATAACTGCTTTAACGGTTTTCAGAGTTGCTGCTGTGCCGAAGTTGAAGTACCACCAGGTTGAGCTGGAATTGAACCCGCCAATTTCGGTTCCACTTAATCCTGTATATTTTGGGAACTCGCCGGGTGGCCTTCCTGATCCAACGTGATTTTTCAGCCGAATATTCCAACGCAGGATCCAGGAGGAAAGGTAACAACAAATCAGCCACTGCGCAAGTCACGCCAGAATCTTCCCTGATGAACAAAAAGTTTGTCCCTAAGGAAATGTAACAGAAGATGTTGTCATTTTTTTCAATTGCTTTACGTCGCTCCGATACAGACAGGTCTTATGGCGACCATGAAACAGGAAAGGGAAGGAAGCGCCCGTGGCGTTAAGGTACAGCTCCAGCATTTTCCTGGTGTGAAAATGGAAAACCATGGAAACCATCTTCCGGGCTGCCGACAGCGGGCTTCGAACCCTCTATCTCCCGACTACTGGATATTGGCCGCACTTAAGCGACTATCGAGCTCGGTGACATCGTTAATAATGACGGTGACGATATTTTTTGTTTAAAGGGGCTGACAGCTATGTCATCGGCCCCTAATGGTACGCGGTGCAACGAAATGATAATTAAAACTCCAAAATGTATCCACTGGCTACACTCTAAAACGAATGGTGATCCGATGGATCCAATTTACAATACCTTAATTACTGTGATAATGCTTATTATCTAAATGTGTCCAAAATCAGGTCACCGGCCCCTCACAATAGTACAAATCACTGGGAAAGCAGAACCATAGTGTTCCTCCTATAGTGGCACTAATCGCAGTTAATGCAGACTCATGGTGTTTCTCGGACGGTGGTATTAATGACAGGTAATGAAGACCCGTGGTATGTCAAGCACAATGGCACCACCGACAGCTAACACAAACCTACGGTGTTCCTCCCATATGGGTACTATTCACAAGCAATGCAGACCGATGGTGTTCCTCATATAGTAGGACTAATCATGGGCGGCAATATTCCCTCACTTAGTGGAACTTGTCACAGGCAATGTAGACCCACGGTGTATCACTCATGATGGTAACGCCCATAGGCAACAAAACCCATGGTTTTCCTTACAAAATTGTACTACTCTAAGGTAACCCAGACCCATGGTTTTCGTCACATAGTGGTGCTAATCACGGGTACCAGCCAAACCCGCGGTGTGGTACTAATTACAGACAACGTAGACCCATGGTGTTTCTCATAAAGTGATGCCACCTATAGATAGCGCAGACCCATTCTGAACACAGGGGAACCGATTCATTCCAGCGCAGCGTATGGCACATGGACATTAGTCCGCCCTCCCCCCCCCCCCGGCATTGGCGTGATACACACGATGGTACTAAACAGAGACCCTTGGTGTTCCTCACATAAGGGTACTAGTCTCAAGTAGTCTCATGGTTGTAAGGTCATCATCCCTTTTTGTCACCTCTTATGACAGGCAGGGGATACCGCAGGTGTATTCTTCGACTGTCTCAAGTAGTCTCATGGTTGTAAGGTCATCATCCCTTTTTGTCACCTCTTATGACAGGCAGGAGATACCGCGGGTGTATTCTTCGACTGTGTCGCCCAGTCACACGGGGTGACATCGTTGCACATCCTTCGTTTCCTGTTACTCAGGTAGCGCTGCGATGAGAAAGGGCTAGGAATCGTGACCTTAATTTACTACTCCAGCCTTTGCCTCTTCAAAATGAGAAATTTTGGTGAATCATCCTCAGGGCTACACACAATGCGACTTGAACCCATCATCTACCGAATGCAAATATTACAGATACGCAACGCGCACTCCATAGTCAACTCACTCAGTCATCCTTTGGAATTCACTTCCAGCTTCTGTCAGGAACTCTGCATTCAGAGATTACCTGTCGAATGCCGCTGATTATTTCGCTTGACTGGTGACATATGATAGGTTGTGTTAGGTAGGCTAGTAACATAGGCGTTTTACTGTACAGCTGAAGAAGACTGTTGTTATTATAATTAATATTATATTTTTATTGTTATAGAATAAATGTACATAATATTTAGCTTTTAACTAATGCACCTAGATCACTGTTTAGGCCATACTTGTATTTCCGTTACTTTATTATGCAACCTGTGACATTAAATTTCGGTGAATTAAGTCAAAACGGTCGATCCGGCAACATTGGCAACACAAAATGCTGTACCTACGTAGCAGCAGGTTTTGACCACCTGCTCCCAACGTTGTTCAGTTGAGCATCGCATGTGTGCTGTATAAGACCTGTTTGACACAGTGCGTGTTTAGTGCGTTGGTTCTGAACTGCAAACAGGAACATGAACGACCAAAAGATCAATGTAGTGTTTTGTTTTAAGCTTGGCAAGACACCGAAAGAAACGCATGCGATGCTGGTACATGTTATGAAGATCAAGCACTGTCCTTGAAGTGTGTGTACGAGTGGTTTGCCCGTTTTCGACGAGGCCGGGAAAGTGTTTTTGACAACCCCCGTAGCGGAAGACCGGCGACCGCCGTCAGTGACGAAAACATTGAGAAGGTGAGGACATTATCACGAACGATCGGCGATTAACTGTGTGCATGATAGCGAATGAACTACAGATTAACCGTGAATCCGTGCGACAAATCGTTACCCAGAAGTTAGGGAAGAGGAAGACGTGTTCTCGTCTTGTGCCACATCACTTGACTGACGATCAGAAGCAGGCACGTTTAGAGGCTTCACAGGGTTTTGTCGAAACGGCGGATGCGACACCAAATTTCTTGAACTGTATAGTCACTGAGGATGAAACCTGGTGTCTCAGGTGCGACCCTGAAACGACACGGCAAAGCATGGAATTGCCTTCTCTGGTATCTCCTCGTCGGAAAAAGGTCAGAGCCGAAAAGTCACGCATCAATCTCGCTTTGAAACGAAAGGGGTTTGACGATATTCCTGACATCCAACGAAACGTGACGAGGCTTTTGAACACCATCCCAAACGAAGCCTTCTTGCAAAGTTTGCAGGACATGTATCGCCGATCTCAGCAGTGCATAGTTATTGGAGGGGACTATTTCGAAGGACAGTAAGGTCACTGTCGTGCATTGTTCATCTAAGTTGATAGTACAGGACTATTCATCGAACTTAATTGTCACAGGGTGTCACAGGTTTTTTATGTATTGCTTATATTTTTCAGTTTGTATGTAACATTTTCATTATGTTTTCTCATTTTTTAAATTTTATGCACCGGATTTTTAATCCTATTTTTATTTGTTGAGCTTTGCTTTCATTCCTCATTATGATTATGTTCTCCATGAAACTGTACCGTACTGTAGGAATTATATGTTTCCATGCCATATTTTTTTTGCTAGGGGCTTTACGTCGCACCGACACAGATAGGTCTTATGGCGACGATGGGATAGGAAAGGCATAGGAGTTGGATGGAAGCGGCCGTGGCCTTAATTAAGGTACAGCCCCAGCATTTGCCTGGTGTGAGAATGGGAAACCACGGAAAACCATCTTCAGGGCTGCCGATAGTGGGATTCGAACCTACTATGTCCCGGATGCAAGCTCACAGCCGCGCGCCTCTACGCGCACGGCTAACTCGCCCGGTCATGATAAATTTTTTTGCTAGTTGCTTTACGTCGCACCGACACAGATAGGTCTTATGGCGATGATGGGACAGGAAAGGGCTAGGAGTGGGAAGGAAGCGGCCGTGGCCTTAATTAAGGTACAGCCCCAGCATTTGCCTGGTGTGAAAATGGGAAACCACGGAAAACCATTTTCAGGGCTGGCGACAGTGCATGACATATTTACCCCCTCCTAGAGTATGATGTATTTAAGGTTTACTTTCCCTTACACACGCGCAGAGGAAAATGAATTCAACGAAAATTGTTTTCATGACTGTGCATCAACATGTGGCTGAGAGGCGTGACCAGCCTTAAAGGGAAATAATGGTTCGGAAGAGCATTGTCACATTCGCGGTTTTAGCATAGGAGCGACGATATGTATTATTTAGCTTCGTTATCTTTGATTTTACAATAGAATAGTACATCTCTTTTATATATGTATTATCTTGTAATTTACGTGCTTAAGTGTAAGAGAGGGCCAAAATAAATAAATAAATAAATAAATAAATAAATAAATAAATAAATAAATAAATAAATAAATAAATAAATAAATAAATAAAAATCCTAAGACACCATCCCAATGTAACTTACTGCACAGAAACAGTGTGTGTCACTGTGGTGTCTACTACTATATTTAACTGTATTATTGATTACAAGCAAGAAAACTTGACGTTTTACGTGAGTGGTGATATCGTGATCCTAACCATGGGATCTCCAGTTTTCCTTTCAAATATCACACATACATTGGTCGGGGTTAGAATCACGATCACCTTGGTGAGGAGTTAGTAAATATGTCACGGCTATCACGTCCTGCTATTGCTCACTCAGAGCATCAGAATAGATGGCTCGGAAGTTACCGTCTCGACATCTTCGCGAAGTGAATTCGCGTGATCGCTGAGAAACCACACTCCAGGTAGCCAATGAAGAAAGTATTCAACGGTGCAGCTTGGAAGTCCAGTAGTGGAACAGACTAAATAATTCGGCTACAGAATGCGGTGTTCGGTCAGGGGCGTAACCAAGCAGGAGGAGGGGGTTACTGGAGGTTATATACCCCCATGGATAAAAAAAATACTAAATAAGCATTCAAAGACACAATTCTGCAACCAGCAGATCTGTTCAATCTATTTTCTAAGAAGCCTCTAAAGTTGGATTTTAGATTGTAAACTGAACATTCAGCTCGCAGTTCTGTATTGTTCTGTATTTTGATGTAACATTTTGTAGTGTACTGAATATCAACATAATTCACTTCTATTAGTGTCCTTATAATGACAAGTCTTGTATGCGCGCAAGCACCTTCAACATGTCTGATCCTCGCTACGCTAGGCCTACTGTGCTGGGTAAATAAAAAAATGCGCTGTTCAACTTTGTACAAGAACTTTTTTGCTAGTAGTTCAACGTCGAATTAATACATGGACGGTTTTTTGATGGCGCAAGAATGGGAATGTTATAGGATTAGGAAGGCAGCGGCCGTTGCCTTAATTAAATTACAGTCTCAGCATTTTTGTCTTGTATGAAAATGAGAAGTTCGCCTCTGTGGTGTAGTAGTTAGCATGATTAGCTGCCTCCCCCAGAGGCCCGGGTTCGATTCACGGCTCTGCCACGAAATTTAAAAAGTGGTACGAGGGCTGGAACGGGGTCCACTCAGCCTCTGGAGGTCATCTGAGTAGAGGTAGGTTCGATTCCAACCTCAGCCATCCTGGAAGTGGTTTTCCATGGTTTCCCACTTCTCCTCCAGGCATATGTCGGGATGGTACCTAACATAAGGCCACGGCCACTTCCTTCCCTCTTCCTCGTCTATCCCTTACAATCTCCCGCGCCCCCTCCACCACCACAAGGCCCCTGTTCAGCATAGCAGGTGAGTCTGCCTGGGCGAGGTACGGGTCCTCCTTCGTGGTTGTCTCCTCCGACCCAAAGTCTTACGCTCCAGGACACGGCCCTTGAGGCGGTAGAGGTCCGAAGGAACAACCAACCCTGGAGGGTAAACAGATTAAGAAAGGAAGAAAGAAAGAAAGAAAGAAAGAAAGAAAGAAAGAATGGAAATGAGAAACCACAATAAATCATATACGGGATGCCGACAGTAGGAGTCGAACCCACCGTCCTACGAATGCAAGCTCACAGCTACCTTATCCAAATGACACAGCTAATTCGTTCTGTTTCAGAACTTCCGAGATGAGAAAATATTGCAGACTTCCTCTGCAACACCCATTTCGACTAAGTTTTCACGACGAGGAAAAGGATCAATAAATGTATGAACCATGAAGTAAAAAAAGGGGGTAATGTGTTTACTTTAACGGTATTATGAACCTCCTCTTAACACTTGCTCTCCAGGGGACGAGCGAGCCAAGGACGAATATTTTATGCACGAGTAAACAAAATGTGCGTTAAATCGGGATTATATTTCCATCGACGCTCCAAGTCCCACCCCATTTCCCTTAATAAGAAATAAACGAATTTCCATAAAGTGAGTCAGCAAATAAGCAAATATATTTCAAATGTGGTGGGCCGAGAAAGTTACTTAGTACGTATCTCTAACAGAGTTTTACAATTCAATTTTCTATTTCATATTCCCGAAAGCTACAAATAAACATGAAATAATAATTTGAGAGTATTCACCACACAATTTCATTGCCGAGATCAAAGGGTTACTTTAAATAGGAAATATCTCCCGAGAGGTTACATACCTCAAACAGGCGGCTTCTAAACTCCATCGGATAATTTGTTATAAGTTTATGTTTATTCGATTATTTTTATTTACAAAACTGCCTCCCAATGGAGATAGCCCCAAAGGACTCAGTATACTCACATAGCAACAATAATTAGCGTTATAATTATAATAATAAAATATAATAATATAATGTAAAATTTCAAACACCACCTAGAGGTGTGGCTTAAGATGGTGACATAGAATTTGACAACTGTTCTTTAGTACTATGGTGACTATCTCACCTCGTACGGAGTTGGAATGTGATACGAGGGTTGGGGCTAAAGTCATGGCAACTATTTTTTTTTCCTGTAGATATGTGAACGGATCACAAACGTATATGTGTCGTGTGGAAGTTCTGCAGGCATAGTGTGTATGCAGAACAACAGTTAGCTCTGTGATAGCTGGTAGTAGCGCAGCGAGGGCAGTGAATTCAGTCAGTTGGTGAGTGTCGTGCGAGATGGAATTAACCTGTGTTGAGCAGCGCGCTTACATCAAAATAGCCGTTCTCCGAGGGAGAAATGCGATGGAATGTCACAGTAAATTAGTGGAAGCCCTTGGGAATAATGCCCTACCATATCGTACAGTAGCACGGTGGGTAGGAAAGTTTCAGCAAGGACGTGTGTCAACCAGTGATGAGCAACGTTCAAGACGACCTGTCAGTGAGCGGACCGACGTGGCACGTGCCGTCATCGAGCAGCTTCTGGATGAAGACAGACGATGGACGCCACTGGACAGTGCAATAATCCTGCACAACAATGCAAAACCACATAAAGCAGAGTGTGTAGGGCAGCTACTGGTACGTTGGGGATGGGAAGAATTGGAGCACCCATCGTACTCTCCCGACATTTCGCCCTGTGACTTTGATCTCATTCGAAAGATTAAGGAACCACTACGTGGTAGGCGGTTTGCAACACGAGAGGACATTGCTAATGTTGTGCGCCAACAGGTGACCCGATTCACACATGGTGCGGCAAATGCTGAGGCAGATGGTATTCAGCGCTTTCCTCATCGTGGTGTCAGTAGCAGGGGACTACTTTGAGGGTCTTTAGGCCCAGGTTTGTCATGTCAACTTTATGTGTACTGTGTTGTTATTCTTTTCCACCGGGAAGGCCGTATTGCCCTGTATACTACCGTAATTACGATATTTCAGTGCTATTCATTGTCCACACATATAGTTAACACCTTGGCCTTTCGTCTGTATATGTTACGTTTTCCAACCGGACTGGTATCTTCAAGAAAAAAATAGTTGCCATGACTTTTGCCCCAACCCTGGTATTTGTTTCGAAATTCCACCTCGTGGTGCTATCCGTAGGCCTATTACATCAACGCATTTGAGTTTATACCTGTCTTTGAAATAATGAACGGTAGATTCATAGATAGCTTTCTTTTCTTTTTCCACCTTCTCAGCTTGTTCAAGACCAACCTCGAATAGGACAGAAGGGCCAATTATTATTATTACTGAAGCAGTACACAAATTATTAACCATTTGAACGGCATCTTGTCTTAACTGGTTAAAAGTTGGACATAAAGTTGCTACTTTGAATTTCCAGTGCAGTCAGTTACCATTCTAAAGCCCTCAAATGAGACAGACACGTGTAATGAGATTAGCTAGTACGTAAATGAGCCACATTCTAAGACGCATTTTCGGCATTCTCGCATCTCTTAAGTCCAATAGCAGGTGAAATACTAGCTGAGTGGATTGAGCAGCTCAGTAGTTGCTGCTGCCGGTTTCAAGCTCGGAGGGAGGAGGAGGCTGTAAAATAACAGCCAGAGAGAATCTTGAGGCAACCTGTAAGGCTCAATATCTTAGTTGTAACATCGAGATCGATTACAATCAATCTCCCCAATACCTTCAACTTATCAGTACGATGTCGTTTTTAAACGAAGCAACTACCTCAGGCTTTAATATACACACTAGGTTATCTCCGTCACCGGATTCAAATCGTTTTCCGTGGTTTTCCACTTTCACACCAGACCCTAATTAAGGCCACGGTCGCTTCCTTCCCGTTCTTAGGATTTTCCTATCCCACCGTCGCCATAAGACTTATCTGTGTCGGTACGACGTAAAGCAAATTGTAGTAAAATTTTTAAAAGTTGTCATATTCACAATATAGAACAGATTTCCGTCCATTCTTGACTGCCAACGGCTTGGATGGAGCAAGCTCCGAGTTGCAACTATGGTTGTGAACCATACAGGTGGCCTCAAGATGTTCTCTGGCTGTCATTTTACGACTTTGAGCCAATTGTCCAGAGCTCAACAAGTAACCAGAAATACATCAAGAACTATTTGTCAAAAATACAAAATTGAAACATTATAAGACCTTAATCGAACCTGAAATAACTTATGGAAGTGAAACATTATTTCAACTGAGACAAAAGAATAACATAGACAAATTTTTAAAAATAGAAAGAAAGTAAGTATCAAAAAGAAGGAGAATGGCCCAAATGCAGCAGTATATCAGGAAATAGAACCTATAGCGGATTTCATAAGAAAGAAGAGAATATCATTCTTTGGTCATGTGTTGAGAACACCTCAAGACAGGTTAATACGCAGAATTTTGGAGAAGATTTGTAAATAAAAGCAACAACCTGTCTGGATAAAAGAAGACATGAAAGTATTAGACATAACACTGGAGGATTTAAAGAATAAATCAAACAAAGTAAATAAGTTGAAGAATGTCCGACTCGTTGGCTGAACGGTCAGCGTCCTGGCCTTCGGTTCAGAGGGTCCCGGGTTCGATTCCAGGACGGGTCGGGGATTTTAACCTTAATTGGTTGATTCCAATGGCACGGGGGCTGGGTGTCTGTGTTGTCTTCATCATCATTTCATCCTCATCACGACGCGCAGGTCGCCTACGGGAGTCAAATATAAAGACCTGCATCTGGCGAGCCGTACCCGTCCTGGGATATCCCGGCACTAAAAGCCATACGACATTTAATTTTGTTTTTCAGTTGAAGAATAGTAAAATTAGATTCCTACCAAATATTGATAAAAGAGAAACAACTAAAAGGGTATGTTCAGAAAAAAAAAAACGAAAACGAACATCAGATGGAATGAAAAAATACTGGAAGAACAGAAAGTAAAAAATTAAACATCATATAAGACCGGACAGAAATTGACTACAGTGGTGCAGTGCGGCCGTAAAAGGGCAATAATAATAATAATAATAATAATAATAATAATAATAATAATAATAATAATAATAATAATAATAATAATAATAATAATAATAATAATAAAACACAATACAGAAAGGTTTAATATAACAAAACTGCTCTAGTCCAATGGACTGAAGACAAGAGTACACTTTTAGATAAATATCACTGATTATTTCGTTGACTTGCATTTCTTCTCTTTTTTTCAGTAGTGGTTTGAAGTCTATCGAATGATTTTGACAACGCAAGAAAGGGTTAGGACTGAAAAGGTAGCCGCCGTGGTCTTAATTAACCC
Organism: Anabrus simplex; assembly: GCF_040414725.1. Classification (NCBI taxonomy): domain Eukaryota; kingdom Metazoa; phylum Arthropoda; class Insecta; order Orthoptera; family Tettigoniidae; genus Anabrus; species Anabrus simplex. Next base: position 29,723,216 of record NC_090268.1, read on the forward strand.
TACGACTGACATAAATCGCATTTGCGACGTTATCCACCCTGTCAGTACTGTGCGATGGAATGCTGTCATCGTCGCGAATCGATAAAAATCGTTTAAAATCGATTGAATATGAATCAAATTACACAGTTCTCGAAAGCAGATATTACAAGTTTCGTACCTATTGCAATTAATTGAAAATATAGCTACAAAATGGTAAGATGTTTTAATGCTGTCTGAGCGAATTTCGATAGAGACGTACAGGTTATCTACCAAATTTGGTGCGGCAATAATAATACTATACAATAAAACTTTCATTAAAGGGACAATAATTACACTTGTATTGCAATTAAATAGAAGTACGGCGTGATTATACAATTACAAAGTCATTTGGTATTCGACTACACAGTAAGAAAGTAACGGACACGAGACAGAACTACACAGACGCATTTGCTGAGCCAGACTGCCAGAATGACGAATGTGCGCGGCAAGAGGGTGAATCATAACTCTGTCCATGACCTTGGCAAAAAAAATGACCGCTACTACCCTTCCTCACAGCACACAAATACAGTAGAGACAATACGCGACACTGAGCGAGATAACGCGACACTGAGCGAGATATCGAGGGACAGCTATTGGAGCTCTCTCTAGCGAGTAGACCTGAAAACTACTGATTCTGTCATAATAGCACGTGTATTTTTGTGTGAAGTTATTGGCGTTATTTATGCGTTTTAAGTGTGTTGGCATAATTAAATAGTAGCGTGTGTCATTCCTTGATATCTCCTCTCAACATGAGAGGAAAGCGATGTGCTGTGTTTGGCTGCAGTAACTATGAAGTAGAGAAGAATGCGCGGTCGTTCTTCAGGTTCCCTCGTGACAAGAAAATGTAAGTAATATTGTGTTTGCATATATATTCTTCCAGTGACAGAGATCTTTATAGTACTTCATAATCTTCTGACCTGCTCGACCCATATTTTAACTGGCTTAAAATGTAATACGCATATTTTATTGTATAGTACAGCAGTTACCCTTCAATACCGATGTGGTGTTGTAGGTATGATATGTGGGTTTCGAAATTCACAGAAGTGATTTGGATAAGGTGTACAAGAAAGAAGGGACGTTACGCTTATATAAGAATTATAAGATCTGTTCAGATCATTTCCAGGCCAGCGACTTTAAAAATCCTCGACTATACAGCCAAGGGTAAGTTACATTTTTACTCTAAATGTACGTAAATATTCCGCAAAGCATCACTATCGACAACATTTTCATACTTTTCTTTCCTTTATCCCTCTTCTCAGATTAAAGCTGTGATTTTATAGATTTTCTTTCTGTTAGTAGGCTTCATATTAAGAGGAAAATCGTCCACCTATTCATTGTTAATTCATTGCATCATATGTGTAAGGAATGTGCCGATATTCGTATTGACAAGTGTCTTAATGTGATGATACAATGCATTTAAGTGAGAAAAAAGACAAATCCAACCGCAAGAGTTCAGGCAGGAATGCTAAAGCTAAAAATGTAATGCATAAATGAAAGATCAAGCCATTTCACAGCAGTCCATTTCACATCTTGTTTATATGTCTAATTTCAGTCTTTGAATAATAACCTTTTAAATAATTCTTCATTCATTTATCCAGAATTGCTTTAGCAACTTCGAAGTTAATATCTCAGTAACACTTACTTTCTAGACGTAATTTATTTATCCATTTCCGTATACACATTTCCACTGATATTTGAATTTAGCGCGATTTTTTCAGGTCAAGTCACTAGGAGCGCCACCGTCGAATTGTCTCCCATTTTAGCAAGGTTAAATCCGTAAGTGTCGCGTATTGTCTCTATTGTACTTGTAGCATATTCTACACGCTGTTGCGCTGTACGAATCGGATACCCGCAACGAACGACATTTTGTGCGTATTTCTATTAAGTATTTTTCTTAATAATTAAATGAATTAAAAGAAGGAATTAGCTGAAAATAATAATCTTTCTAAACTTAAACAAAGTCAGGTGGGTAAAATGGAATAAACATTTATTTTTGTCCCAAAGTGGGGGAGGCACTGCTTCCCCCTCCCCCTCGCCCCACTCCTCGCTCCGCCCTCTAATCGCCGCTACTGGTGAGGTCTGTTGAAGGGTGCTGGTTGTTTGTACACTGACCGACAGAGCAAATGCACCACCAAGAAGGAGTGGTCAGAACTTTATGCCAATTGCAGGGTAGACTGACGTCACTGAGGTATGCTCATGATGTGAAATGCGCCGCTGTGCTGCGCACGTAGGGAACGATAAATGGGACACGGCGTTGGCGAATGGCCCACTTCGTACCGTGATTTCTCAGCCGACAGTCATTGTAGAACGTGTTGTCGTGTGCCACAGGACACGTGTATAGCTAAGAATGCCAGGCCGCCGTCAACGGAGACATTTCCAGCAGACAGACGACTTTACGAGGGGTATGGTGATCGGGCTGAGAAGGGCAGGTTGGTCGCTTCGTCAAATCGCAGCCGATACCCATAGGGATGTGTCCACGGTGCAGCGCCTGTGGCGAAGATGGTTGGCGCAGGGACATGTGGCACGTGCGAGGGGTCCAGGCGCAGCCCGAGTGACGTCAGCACGCGAGGATCGGCGCATCCGCCGCCAAGCGGTGGCAGCCCCGCACGCCACGTCAACCGCCATTCTTCAGCATGTGCAAGACACCCTGGCTGTTCCAATATCGACCAGAACAATTTCCCGTCGATTGGTTGAAGGAGGCCTGCACTCCCGGCGTCCGCTCAGAAGACTACCATTGACTCCACAGCATAGACGTGCACGCCTGGCATTGTGCCGGGCTAGAGCGACTTGGATGAGGGAATGGCGGAACGTCGTGTTCTCCGATGAGTCACGCTTCTGTTCTGTCAGTGATAGTCACCGCAGACGAGTGTGGCGTCGGCGTGGAGAAAGGTCAAATCCGGCAGTAACTGTGGAGCACCCTACCGCTAGACAACGCGGCATCATGGTTTGGGGCGCTATTGCGTATGTTTCCACGTCACCTCTAGTGCGTATTCAAGGCACGTTAAATGCCCACCGCTACGTGCAGCATGTGCTGCGGCCGGTGGCACTCCCGTACCTTCAGGGGCTGCCCAATGCTCTGTTTCAGCAGGATAATGCCCGCCCACACACTGCTCGCATCTCCCAACAGGCTCTACGAGGTGTACAGATGCTTCCGTGACCAGCGTACTCCCCGGATCTCTCAACAATCAAACACGTGTGGGATCTCATTGGACGCCGTTTGCAAACTCTGCCCCAGCCTCGTACGGACGACCAACTGTGGCAAATGGCTGACAGAGAATGGAGAACCATCCCTCAGGACACCATCCGCACTCTTATTGACTCTGTACCTCGACGTGTTTCTGCGTGCATCGCCGCTCGCGGTGGTCCTACATCCTACTGAGTCGATGCCGTGCGCATTGTGTAACCTGCATATCGGTTTGAAATAAACATCAATTATTCGTCCGTGCCGTCTCTGTTTTTTCCCCAACTTTCATCCCTTTCGAACCATTCCTCCTTGGTGTTGCATTTGCTCTGTCAGTCAGTGTATTACAGTATTTTATAGTAAATGATGGATCCTTGTAAACCTAATGACATATAGTACGTAAGTGGTTGGAAGATGAGTAAGAAGTGTTTTCCGGCTATAATAGCGATATTTCAGTAGATGATTTAGCCTGGGATGATAACGAGATTAGGTATATGAGGATAACTGAGGATAAAAACGAGGGAAATAGTGAGGGTCCGGAAACCGAGTCTGAACGTCGGAACTGGGTCAAAATGTATCCGCCCGAACCCGAACTTGGCGTTACAAAAGAATTTCATGTACGGAACTCTGGAAATCTGATGAATGAAATCAGTGATTTTCGGCTATAAACGTGTAGAACATTTCACTTTGTTAGAGTCACAGATTAAAAATTTCCCGATATTGTATATATATAATTTAGTCAGGGTAAAAATTTTACACATTTTTGTATATTTTGAAATTTCAACAATGTTGTTTTTCCACTGGTTTCCTGACATTCAGTTTTGAAATATGATTCCTCTTTTTACATTTTTTACGTTTGTTCGAGACTTACTCAATAAGACACGACTACTTTTGTCAAATAAGTATAATTCTAATGATTTTCTGAGTAAAATGATATGAAATATGTAAACATGTCTCAATTGTTTCTTCAATACGTGACTAACATGGCAGGAAAACGCCTATCACCAAAGAAAAAATGCCTATCAGTTCTAGAGTTAAGGTACAGCCCTTCCATTTTTTGGTGAGTTAATGGTAAACTGCATTTCTATTATACTCGTTACTAAAATAATCATTGATGATTGAAAGGGTACGGTAGAAAAAACCTCCTAGTAATATGAGAACTAGAAACTCCTCTTCTACATCGCATGATACTTGTGTACATCACGACAAAATGACAAGCATATCGCTACAAAGTGTTCATCCAAACGACCGTACAACGCAATAACACGTTACAGAACAAGTCAATTCAGTATGTGGAAGATATAAGCATTAAACTCATTTAATTGCATTCTTAATTATGAAGGCGGAGCAGTACTACAGATGTTCAACAGCGGAGAGGCGATAGTCCTCAGTAATATCAATAACCTGCTCTCTCAACGAACGGTAAGGTGTCTTGTATGTAGGAGTCGTGTTTACGAGGTGTAGAAGCATTGCCAAGTGTTGGAGGTTCGAACTGCCAACCCGTCACTTAATATGTAGTGCGACGATCTCCAAGCTCCCACTCACCACATCGAACATTACCGCCTGCTTGTCAAGACTCATGGAATTACCCGCACACAATAACACTAGCAATAACACCACGCTTATTCCGTAACTATTAAGTCGACGTGAACAGGAATATATCGACCTTGAACGAGATTCGCAGCTAATAAACCCTTTGAAGTACAGTCTCGATGTACGTATCAGTTTAAAAGATCTTAAATATAATCTAGATGCGTGATACCTGAGTGAAGCTTGTTTCTAACCAAGGTGGTCATGGTTTAAATACCTGCCATGTGTGTGGGATTTGTAAAGTGAAAATTGACGTCCCATGTAAGAGTGGAAGTCCCGTGGCTATGATCGTGGTATTAATCATCACCTGGAACTGCATGCTTGTTTGTTTGCTATTTGTTGAAGATACTCTAGATTTAAAATTACTGAGAACAAAGCAAATATAGTGAAATCGAGAACATCAGATGTTACTAAGTAAGTTATATGAAATGAAATGGCGTATGGCTTTTAGTGCCGGGAGTGTCCGAGGACATGTTCGGCTCGCCAGGTTCAGGTCTTTCGATTTGACACCCGTAGGTGACCTGCGCGTCGTGATGAGGATGAAATGATGATGAAGACGACACATACACCCAGCCCTAGTGCCAGTGAAATTAACCGATGATGGTTAAAATTCCCGACCCTGCCGGGAATCGAACCCGGGACCTCTGTGACCAAAGGCCAGCACGCTAACCATTTAGCCATGGAGCCGGACAGTAAGTTATATAAAAACACCAGAGAGAAAATTACGGAACTTGGAAACTACCTTCTTACATACTAAAAGTCTCATGTTGGCTCCGTAATAATAATTAATGTTATTTGCTTTACGTCCCACGAACTACTTTTAAGGTCTTCGGAGACGCCGAGGTGCCGGAATTTAGTCCCGCAGGAGTTCATTTACGTGCCAGTAAATCTACCGACACGAGGCTGTCGTATTTGAGCACCTTAAAATACCACCGGACTGAGCTAGGATCGAACCTGCCAAATTGGGGTTAGAAGGCCAGCGCCTTAACCGTCTGAGCCACTCAGCCCGGCTCCGTATTTACGTCACTAAACATATACAAATGTAAAAGATCCACCAATTCAATACACTATTTAACCCATTGAAACACGTTCAAATTCACTACAGTATAAAACAGACTGATCCATGCTACAGGAGGATGTTTACCCCTACTTTGAACGTTTCATGTACACCTTGTTACATGTGACACGTAATTTGGCTTCTCACTACATCGATACCTTATGTATCAACATAACACTTTCATCTGATTAGCTTGTTGTGTGATGTTTAAATGTACTTTCTACTCATATATTTTGGTGTTTCGTTCCATATTTTCATCGGCCATGTATTAGTTTTCCTATGGATTTTAATTCCATTGTTCTCTTTTAACAATTCAAATGTAATAATGGTTTAATGCCTACGCTATATAGCTGAAGATGTCTACTAAGTGGACGAAACATATACTAATATATTTGCTATCAGGTGATATCTTTAAGCTGGTTAAATAATATACTGAATTGGTGATCTTTTACATTTATATATGACTTCCTTCTTCTTTTAAAAAAAGAACGAGCGAAGCTAGAAGCAAAAAAGATATGAAAAATAGACTATAAGAGACAAGCCAAACTTCCCCACTGCACAATATACTGTATCATTATCAAGTGCAGAATTATGTAGCTGTTTAGAGGTAATCTCTTTAAGTTATAATCTGCAGTATGTCAGCCTGTGGAGTACAACGCAGGCTCCTAATTTTACAGAAGGACGGAATAGGAGCATTAAAAATATGGCCATGTATCAAAATGGCAAAAATGAAATCGGAAGGTCAAGTGACTAATTTGGCAGGACGGATATTTCTAGGTGAGGAGTAGGTTCATGTCGCAAATTAAAGCGTGAGGAGGACACTACTTCTAAAGTCCTAGACTAGTAAACTAAGTGGAAGGAAGTTATTTTATGTTACTGATAATGACTGTAAATATACTCCGCGACCTCGACCATTTCAGTGAAGTTACAGGGAATGAGCTGATAACAAAAATGATGAATTTATAGTCCCAACAAATAAGGTTGGTTTTGTTTTCGCGAAAAATCAGCACACACAACTGCAGTACTTAGAACTAATTTTTACGCCATAACGGAAGGCCAGTTTAGGTTTTGACTTCACCAATAAGCAATTTTGTAAAATAACGTGTTAAGTCTTTTGTTAGTTCCGTGTATATGAATGAACTCAATATCCAGAAGAAAAGTTTTGAGTACTTGTCACAATAATTTGTATATTATTATTCTATAAAAGGTAGTGTCCTATAAAAACATAAAAGCAATAAAAGAAAATGTTCGCTAAAGCAGTTAAAAATATTTCAATTTCCAGAAGGATCGAGAAACGAGGGAATACGGACTCTGAAGAACATATTACTGTACAACACATTTTCATCCAACGAAATTTAAGCCTTAGAGGAAAATTTCGTAAATGATGATCTCTTAAATTTCAATGGCTACATTGTTAATTGCTGGTAACCCTGGCACTGTCGTACGGATATTTGTAATCAGGACAATCCTGTTCTAGTGAATTTTAATTCATAATATATTTTTAACATAGGCTGTACGAGAAAATTAGTTAAAGGGACCAAATTATTATTTCTTGTTCTTCACATAATTTACTATTTGGGGTATATATAAACCGTTAAGTTAGGTAATGGTATTAATGAGAACAATTTAAATGTGACAAATGTTCAGTTATAAGAATAGTTGAAATCACTTATAGCCATTATTGTGCTATTTTATATTTGATGGACACTTTCTTTGAGTGAAGTAGTTTACTGCATAGCGATTATAACCTATAACTACAATTTTTAACCGCAAAAAACATCTTCTTCGATTGTCAACTTGATGTCACATATCAGTGCAATGTAGTACAAAATATCATACCTTCTGATCTCAAAACACAAGTCGTGAACTATCAGTCATTTAAATTACCCATTTGCTTTAAATCCACATAAAGTCAATTTGTGAATTCCAGTGAAAAACTTTTTTTTTTGTGAATTATAAGGACAACCGCAAGGTAACTGAATCATGAAAATCCACAGCCTGCTTCCAGTCATTTGACCGGGTCAGGAATGGATGAATGAAGCCCCATCAGGCAGCGAGGACAGGAATTGTGCCGGCTGCCGAAGCCTGTCGCACCCCTTTCGGACAATGATTAATGGTTGACAGATGAAATAAAATGATACTGGATAGTAAAGCAAAGCAAAGTTTTCTCCGCACAGGCCATGAAGGCCCTTAGAGCGGTGGAAGGTAAAGGCTTCCACTATCCGTAACCTTGGCACTTGATGGGGTAGAGTGGTTAGCTCAACGTCCGGCCTCCTTTGCCCCCAGAAATTAACCTGGTACTCATTTTTGGTGGCGGGAGAGTGAACCTCAGGAGCATGTGCACCTCCGGAAGTGGAAATCTTGGTTCTTAAATTTTACGACTTCCTGACGGGGATTGGATCCCACGTCCTTCCGGGCGAACCGAGCGCGCATTTTCCGCCTCGGCCAGGCTGCCCCTGATACTGGATAGTGTTGATGGAATTAAAGATGACATGGAAAACCGGAGTACCCGGAGAAAAACCTGTCCCACCTCCGCTTTGTCCAGCACAAATCTCATGGAATGACTAACTGGATAATACGGAGAGAAAAGAAGAAATTCAAACTTACGAGAAGAAGATCACTACACGAGTGGAAATCTGCGTCAATTATAAATATGCTGAGATAAATGATTGACGCTTTCGTTACAAAAACCAGCAAGTAATTCCTAAATGATCTTGAGAAAGGTTCATGTACGAGTTATTCTGAGAATATTCTTTGAGTAATGAGGATTGTATGGTCTCCATTAGGAGTTCATCTGTAGGCGATGATACAGCCAAAAGCATGTTACTATCTCAGCATGTCGAATTCGTTGAAGGATTTGCACGTTTACGGTTTACGTGAATTAAGATTACTATCTCATTTAACTACAGACCAGATATCAATTTTGCACAGCGAGTCATGGTGAGTCACGCGCAATTATTATATTGCGTTCTCTACAGGAGATGAGTGTTAATCATGTCATCAAGAATGTAGAAAATATAATAATCGACAACCTTACTCTGAATTATCGTATGTTAAGAAATATTTACTAATTATTCACAAGTAATGTAACGTACTATTCCAGACCAATATTTTGAAGACAAAGATCAACAGTTAATAGATTCGATGGGTTAGATTAGTATAGATTAAGACTGATCAACCGTAAACGGTTTCAACGTTGTAGGTCTTCAGAGTCAAATGTCACACACAGAGATCTAAATATAAGTGTACATTTAAATCTCGAACATTCTGAACGCAAATGAGGCGCATACACAGAATAATTGTGTTCGCCACGTTTTACCTTAGTGATCTGGTCGATGTTGTACGACATGCGTGGTAGTTCCTAAGCACTTTTCAAAATATTAATCAATAATTCAAACTTTCCATTCGAATTATTAAAACGATACCTGTTTTGTTTAATTAAAATAATTATACTAAATTATACATATTTTTATATTCTTTACAGAAAACGTTTAATAACCTCTGTTAGCTAAATTTATGGTTCTTTAAAAGACCCAGAATTTCAAAAGATCTCTCGGATTTGGGCCTACTAGTATATAAAATTTCTGGAGCTAGAGTGGGACAAAATGTGAAACAGATTCTAACTCTGGTCTTGGACAGCGAAGTATCCCAGGCCTACCGCGGCGTGAACCGGAACTCTCGAAAGCTAAGCGAAAGTTGCTTGATATCGCTATTCTTGATTTCCACTAATTTCCCCGATATGTCTTCTAAGCTTGCAATGGTGTTGACAAATCTGTCAGAATCTACTTGAACATTACGGTAAATAAAAAACAGACCTGAATAAGGGCAACCTATAAGAAGATTAATACAAAAGAAAGAAAAATTTTCCCATGGAGTGGGTGAAAAAGTGAAATCGTTGATGTAAGAGACACAAGATGAAAATTCATCTGATGAAAATAATACCGTTAATTCATTGCACACAAGAAAGCTGCACAATTTCCCTTCATGAATAGTAAGACTGTCTTATTCGATTTGCGTTCATGGCAGTTTATATACAAGGTTATCTTCATAGAACGTTTCGCTGTCCTATAAAAGGAATATATATTCTAAAACTTAGTAGAACACTTAACAACATAGGTACATAGAAACTTACTCATGTTCTACGGTGGTGAGAGTGGTGGTAGTGGTGGTTGTAGTGGTTCCAGCAACAGTAGCGGTAGTGGTCCTACGACCGTAGAGCTGGCGATAGTATTTCGCCTGATCTCCGTACACCCAGCATACCTTCCACCAGTGACGACACATAAGCACATTGCTAGAGCTTACTACATTTGCTTTCGACGAAGACGTCATTTTGCGCATTAGGGCACCACTTTCCTATTGTTGTAGAAAATCTAAACACTTTCAAATAGTGTTTTTTCACTGTTGTTTTATATTTCACAATATTAAAAATAATCACTAGAGATATCATATACACTACAATTCCACTAAAACAGGTATGCTGTCTACCTGTGCGTTAAAGTCTCCAAGATTTATTTGACACGCACTGATTTTTTGAACACTTTTCTTGAGCTAAGAACTCTTTCACTGATGAAATGAAGGTAATACATATTTTCGGTAACTTCGAGGTGTAATGATGACCAAAATCTAGAGCACTGGATTTCCCAGTACTTGTCACCTGTAACACTATCTGATGGCAAACTTCATCTCTTGATATGTAACTGAATATAAAACGCTGCTTTTGTATATAGTAACACACCTGTATGACACATTATGAATACTGACACGTACACACGATAAGCACACGCAGACATAGCGATCGCGGCAACCGTTCATCCAGCCATCCTCTCCGCTGGAGTCCACGCCTCAAACTGACTTCACTAGCTTGTCTTTGGGAGTGACGAGACGGTCTGCTTGTAGGAGACCGCGGGCTACCTGCCGCACTACAGTCCTTTACAAACACATCGACCGGCCTGTTTTCAGGTTCGCAGGTGCCCGAACGCTTTCCATCTTTTTCCATTTATATATGATGATGCTGGATTTAGAAAGTTAAACTAGTAGAATTTCTTCTAATATTTCCTCCTCGCCCCCTTATGTTTTTAACGTTATTATCACTTGTAGTGTTAAGCACTGGAAATACTTAAATTGTGTGTGAATTTTATGTGATGATCCTGAATTTAGAATGTTAAACTAGTACCATTTGTTGTAATTGTTGTAATATTTTTCTTTCCATGGACTTGCTTATTGCACTCTTGTTGTTTGTTTGTTTGTTTGTTTGTTTGTTTGTTTGTTTGTTTGTTTGTTTGTTTGTTTGTTGTTGGGTAATTATGTTAACTTTACTTTATTATCACACTACTGTAAGTCACCATTGCCACCGGGATATTTCCCATTTTCGATGTATTTGTTACTATTATTATTATCATTATTATTATTATTATTAATAATAATAATAATAATAATAATGATAATAATAATATGTAGTACGTATTTATTATGCATGAGAGCAAAGTGAAGAGTAAACGAAGTAAGCTCTTGTAAATATTATCAAATCTAAGGATAAAAGTTTTCAAAGCTGTTTTCAACATACCAATTTTGGTAAGTATACGTTAAGAATCATACCATTTAATCATTTAGCATGCAATTAGCAGTAAGAACAGGCATTATGCACGAGCCTCCGTGGCTCAGGCAGCAGCGCGCCGGCTTTTCACCGCTGGGTTCTGCGGTTCAAATCCTGGTCACGCCATATGAGATTTGTGCTGGACAAAGCGGAGGCGGGACAGGTTTTTCTCCGGGTACTCCGTTTTTCCCTGTCATATTTCATTCCAGCACAATTCCCATCCTCGCCGCTAGATGGGGGCTCCACTCCTTCCGTTCCTGTCCCGGTCGAATCACTGGAAATAGGCATTCAACAGGCATTATATGCGTTGATAGTATTGATGAAACTAATACGTCTCAAGAGTTATCCATAGACTTCTGCATACAGTTTCGCATCTCAGATATATTCAAACTAGTTCAAGATAGCGATAGGCTGTTTTCAGCAAGGTGAACAGTGAGAGACATATCAAAGAACGTTCAAAGTATGTCCTTTGCAGTGATAGAATATTAAATAAAATCGAAGACTAGTCTCTATGAATGGAACACACTGCACTGTATACACTATATGAATGCTGATGAAGGAGAAAATAGGAACTATGTACTTCAAATAATAATAATAATAATAATAATAATAATAATAATAATAATAATAATAATAATAATAATAATAATATCCAAAACAGTGATGTAGTGGTTAGTGTGATTAGCTGCGACCCCCGGAGGCCCGGGTTCGATTACCAGCTCTGCTACGAAATATGAAAAGGGCTGGAACGGAGTCCACTCAGCCTCGGGAGCCCAAATGAGTGACATCGATTCCCAACTCAGTCATCCTCTAAGTGGTTTTCCGTGGTTTCCCACTGCTCCTCCAGACAAATACCGGGATGGTACTTAAGGCCACGTCCGTTTCCTTCTCTCTTCCTTCTCTATTCCTTCCAGTCTTCCCATCTCCTCCGCAAGGCCCATGTTCAGCATAGTAGGTGATGCCACCTGGGCGAGGTACTGTTCCTGCTCCCAAGTTGTATCCCCGACTCAAAATCTCACGCTCCAAGACACCGCCCTTGAGGGGGTAGAGGTGGGATCCCTCGTTGAGCCCGAGTGAAAAACAAACCCTGGAGGGTATACAAATTAAGGAATAATAATAATAATAATAATAATAATAATAATAATAATAATAATAATAATAATAATAATAATAATAATAATAATAATAATAATACGTTTGAAATATTATGGACATATTCTCAGAATGAGTAATCAAAGATAGACCAAAAGACTTCGGAACCTTGCCCTATCAATGAAAGTGAAAAACAACTGGCTGCTCGAAGCTGGAAACGATCTTCAGGCAATAGGCATCGCAGTTGACATTGTGTTAGATAGAACTAAGTTCAGAAAATTAGTCAACAATCACAGCTTTAAACATCATCCAAGCACTACCACAAACGAAACCTAGTCAAATGATCGCAAGAAAAGCCACAGCGTGAAGATGAAGATATTTTGGGAGAAGAAAAAGGCAACGTCATCAGCTAAATAAGTTCACTCGCGCTCCGCAATTGGGCATTACGAAATAATAATAATAATAATAATAATAATAATAATAATAATAATAATAATAATAATAATAATAATAAAAGATAAATATTTTGATGAGGATGATGATGATGACAGATCTATCGTGTTATAAACAGCACAGTGGTCAGAAGGGGAAGCCATGGAATGAAATATAAATTAGAATTATTCAAATAAAGATCAGGTTTCACATTTCGTAATTACGAAGTGTGTATAGCACTATCTCAGAACTACGACGAAGTTCAATAATGTGGTGAACGGGAAGGGAGTAGCGGACACTCTGTCATCTCTAGGACGTTGCCTTGGCTTGTGTACAGTGTGTGATCGTGACGTCACGTTTTAAAGAGCCAACACAAGTCTCGCAGCTCGGTGAAACTAGACATTGCATTCCTCACTTCCGATGCCTTATCTCCAAACTTATTTACAGCTTGTTCAAGAGTCGTTTGCACCTGCGTGATCCGATTCGTCCACAAGGAAGTGACAATCAACACCACACTACACTATATTTATTTAGAGTTTCAATATCATCAGCTGTACGTTCAGAATGAGGAAATAGAGATATGTATAACCAGGATCTCCACTTCTAGACAGGTGATTCACTCAGCCTTCGCGGACACTTTCAAATTTTGAATATGAAGGACATGTATACATCGGGTGAAACATGTGTGCCTCTAGCCCTACCTCCGGTATCAAAACTGTTTTAGACTGAAGCAATATATATTATACAGTGGAATCCCGATATCTCCAATCACCTCGGGAGGAAAATTTTATTCTGAGTTATCGAACTTTCGAGATACAGAGAATGCCGTTTCTGAGCATGTATAACACATAATTGAATCATACATTATGTATCTACGGGCTTATACTGAATACATTATTTTAGCAGTATTTAAAATATACAAACAAACTCTATTTTACAGCAACAATTTAATTATAGGCCACATTATAGTAACTTTTTAGAAGACAGGATATGGTACATACAGCAGTGAAACAAGAAAACATACCTCCGTTAACACCTTCCGTTTGTTACTGTTAACCTTTCCTCCCTTCACGTTGAAACTTCTCATCAATACCAAAAAAGCAAAGCGAAGTCACCTCCGTACAGCCCATGAAGGCCCTTGGAGGAGTGGAAGGTAAAGGCTTCCACCATCGGTAACCTCGGCACGTGATGCGGGTAGAGTGGTTATCTCTACGCCCGGCCGCCTTTGCCCCCAGGAGTTCACCTGGTACTCATTTTTGGTGTAGGCTGAGTGAACCTCAGGGCTATATGCACCTTCGGAAGTGGAAATCTCGTTTCTTAAATTTTACGACTTTCTGACGGGGAATCGAATCCACGTTCTTCCGGGTGAACCGAGCACGCCTTTATCGCCTCCACCAGGCAGCCCGTCTCATCAATACCACGCAGCCGAAATTCGTAAATGGAGCTTGTCATCCACGACTTAGGGGTTGCTTTCGTACGTGACCGTAAATTATTTTACACCCGAGAAACAGCGAGGCTTCGCCAATTTTCCGGTCATTAGAAGTTTCAGTTTTCGTTTCCCGTCATAATAGCTCCCAGCATCACTATAAGCCTTTCTTTACTTGTAAACTGTTCCCCACAAACTACAGAGGCCGTATTGCACAGAAAATATTGCACAACATTCGAGTTACAGGGTATTTTTTTGCTTCAAGGGAGGAAATATTTGCTTCGAGAGATCGAGAATTTTGTGTAACCGAATTTCGAGTAATAGAAAAGTAAATGCATGTGAAGAATAGGACAAACGGCTGGGATATTTCAGCATAGTGCCCATCGATTCAGAGGGCTCCGGGTTCGATTTCTGGCCAGGTCGGGGATTTTAATTTTAAATATTTAATTCTCCTGCGTCGGAGAGTGAGTGTTTGTGCCGTCACTAAAATTCCTGCAACTCATACACCTTGCACAACATTATGCTCCACCACAATAACACTCCGTTCCCCATACACAGCAGATACCGCCCACCCTCGTCGGAGGGTCTGCCTTACGAGGGCTGCACCAGGCAAGCAATAGCCCCGCGAAATTTTTTATTACCAATACATAATTCTATCTTCGACAGTCGAAATTACATTTTATAAAGTAACTGGAAATTATAAATGAACTATTAATGCATCGTATGAATAAAAGTTACACTTTCCAGGTGTTATATAGCATTCGAATGGAATGCAAAACAGGTATTGTAGTATTTCCTTACAAACCATATTGAGTGCAGTTGTAGCTCGGAGTTGTACTTTGACGTTTGTGGATCTGCGTGCTCTTGAGGAAGCTACACACAACTGTCTAAAACACTGGAGTGGGGAGATTTATCCTAACCTTAAAATTTATCCTGGTGACTTATTCATTGCAACAGAAGTAGATTAGAAGAAATTACCTCCATTTAAGAACAAATGGTACACCCGGATTCACACGTTCTAAATCTGTTCTTGGTATAAGACACGTTCTTCCTGAAGCTGAGTCCGTCTGAAACTGTATGAACGATATTTTTTTTTTTTTTTTAGCTTCTGTAGATTGAATATCGTTCCATTGCACAAGTGGGCAGCAGGATTTGGTTCAGTCTAATGACAACTACTCTAGTATAGCCGTCACCTTTGTTAAAATTATTCGGGTGCTTAGCAATTTCTATCGCCTCACGAATGATTCTATGTATAAAATGCCTTTCTTTATAAATGACATAACTTGAATCAAAAATTATTTGATGTCCATTACATATGGCATGTTCTGCCACAGCAGACTTCGCTGGCTGGCAAAGACTTAAGTGACTGCGATGTTCTTTAAAGCTCGTAGATCATGGTTACTGTCCATAGTTAACTCGTCAACATCTTTCTCCTTGACTCTGGAGGTCGTGGAATAAACTATATTTCTAACAGAGTCTCTCTATCTCGAGTTTGATTACTATTGAGTGACAGTGGCCAATACATTATTTGTTATTGCTCTGAAGACGATCCTGGTACTAGGATCGAAACGCGTCAGCTGATTATTATAACTCTCAGAACAGGTAAACTTGTACTTCTTCTTAACTGTTAGCATCCCAACAGTTTTCAATATTACCAGAAAATAGTGTTATTCTATACATTTTTTAAAAAAATAGAGTACAATTTAGACTTTGGTTAAAACAAATATTACACTTAATTTTTATTTTCAGATACTTTAAATTTATGATCATGAAAATGACAAACTACTTTTTTAAACAAGCCATGTGGGTCACTAAGGACTAAATTTGTTTTTTTAAGTCTGTCTTATAGATGAGAGTACACATAAATATAATATTTAAGTTCAGCTCTGAAACTTATATTTAATAGTTCCTTAGTAAAGTGTACCTGAAATTTGGGATGAATACTAAAATTTATGTTGTACTATATAAAAATATAGAAAAATTCTGTTTCCTAATAATATAAAAAACTTCCAGGATGCTAAGAGTTAAGACAAAGTACACATTTACCTGTTCTGAGAGCTTTCAATTCATATTGCAAAAATGAAGCAAGGTATTCTAGTTCAAATAATACCTATTCTTATGTCACTTTTCCCTGTAATGCTGTCCACCTCCCCTTAAGTATGATTACAGCATAGTTACATTTAAGAAAACTAAGTATCGTTATGTCGACAAACAACGATACCCTGAAAAAGTAATGCAAGTTGAACCGCTTGGTAAAACTACTAAAAGTGGAAACGATATTTCGATACCGTTAATATTTACGGGTTTATGATGCAAACATCATAGCTGACTCGCCATGAATAGTGCCTGATTGGCCTTTCTGGTTCGTGGAATGCTCCATTCCAACCCCTGAATCTAGTGAGAAAGGGATTCAGTACACAATTACGTAAATTAAACAGGCTAGGAAAGACAGCAACCAGTGTTATAATTGGTCTTGTGTGTTCTACCGCACAATACGTTGAGGGAAGAGGGAGATAATTTATTTTCTTCATGCTCACATTCCTCGATAGACAGCTCTCATACATAACACATAAACTCAAGTCACATGAGTAATTGTCTGCCTGTCTAGCTCTGCAGTCAACGGGGGTAGCCATCGTACAGAGATTTCTATTTCCACTGTCCCCCTGGGCAGCAGTGGTAAGAAAACTCATTTCAACACGGTCATATGAAGGAGAAGGCTGGACTGAATATGCCAAACGTAGCTGGCTCATTCTTGAGTACTGGAACACATAAGCCTGTAGAGGGCGTTCGAAAAATACCGCCCAATAGAATAGAATACTTCCATCCACCAGGAACTAGGGAGATACATTCATTACATTTTCCTCTTATAATTAAGGCTTACTTTTGTGTCACAAGTCTTTTCGAGTATCCTGTCATCAACAACATGCCTTAATTAACGGCTGAATTAATACAAAATAATGGCACGACAATACAACAATTTACAACATTTGATATTCAACTTAACCTACTAGTAATTACATTCTTATTCTAGGACACGCAGGTCTTATATCCTCTTATCAATCTTATCCTCCACTATTCTCGTTTGTACTTTTTTTTCTTTCTTTCTTAGTCTGTTTACCCTCCAGGGCCGGTTTTTCCCTCGGACTCAGCGAGGAACCCCACCTCTACCGCCTCAAGGGCAGTGTCCTGGAGCTTCAGACTCTGGGTCGGGGGATACAACTGGGGCGGATGACCAGTAACTCGCCCAGGCGGCCTCACCCGCTATGCTGAACAGGGGCCTTGCGGGGCGTGGATGGGAAGATTGGAAGGGATAGACAAGGAAGCGGCCGTGGCCTTAAGTTAGGAACCATCCCGGCATTTGCCTGGAGGGGAAGTGGGAAACCACGGAAAACCACTTCCAAGATGGCTGAGGTGGGAATCGAACCCACCTCTACTCAGTTGACCTCCCGAGGCTGAGTGAACCCCTCGTACCACTTTTCAAATTTCGTGGCAGAGCCGGGAATCGAACCCGGGCCTCCAGGGGTGACAGCTAATCACGCTAACCACTACACCACAGAGGCGGACTTTTTAAATTTTTTATTTTTAAAATTTCCTTCTTCCACATACTTTCTTTTTTTTTGCTAGGGGCTTTACGTCGCACCGACACAGATAGGTCTTATGGCGACGATGGGATAGGAAACGCCTAGGAGTTGGAAGGAAGCGGCCGTGGCCTTAATTAAGGTACAGCCCCAGCATTTGCCTGGTGTGAAAATGGGAAACCACGGAAAACCATCTTCAGGGCTGCCGATAGTGGGATTCGAACCTACTATCTCCCGGATGCAAGCTCACAGCCGCGCGCCTCTACGCGCACGGCCAACTCGTCCGGTCCACATACTTTTTAAAATACAAAAAAGTGCTAATCTTCCCGGTGTAGCCCATTCTTTATTTACTAGTATAGCAATTGTTACCGCCCAATAATCGTGGGCCGTGATGAAGTACATCAAGACAGTTAAAATGAAGATGATGAATCAACTGGAACAACTGAGAATGTTTTGGACGAGATCTGCGGCAAAATTGTCTCGAATTGCTTCAAAAGAACCCTCCAGGACAGGGTGACCAGATGCAAATAGATAAAAAAAATAGGACAAAACTACACAGTTCCAAAAAATTAGGGGAACTTGTTTTTGAACGTATGCCATGCTCCACAAAACAATACCTCACACCCAGGTACATTACCTACTAAACCTTTATTCTTTACCACTGAAATACACTGACTGACAGAGCAAATGCAACACCAAGAAGGAGTGGTCAGAACTTTATGCCAATTGCAGGGTAGACTGACGTCACTGAGGTATGCTCATGATGTGAAATGCGCCGCTGTGCTGCGCACGTAGCGAACGATAAATGGGACACGGCGTTGGCGAATGGCCCACTTCGTACCGTGATTTCTCAGCCGACAGTCATTGTAGAACGTGTTGTCGTGTGCCACAGGACACGTGTATAGCTAAGAATGCCAGGCCGCCGTCAACGGAGGCATTTCCAGCAGACAGACGACTTTACGAGGGGTATGGTGATCGGGCTGAGAAGGGCAGGTTGGTCGCTTCGTCAAATCGCAGCCGATACCCATAGGGATGTGTCCACGGTGTAGCGCCTGTGGCGAAGATGGTTGGCGCAGGGACATGTGGCACGTGCGAGGGGTCCAGGCGCAGCCCGAGTGACGTCAGCACGCGAGGATCGGCGCATCCGCCGCCAAGCGGTGGCAGCCCCGCACGCCACGTCAACCGCCATTCTTCAGCATGTGCAAGACACCCTGGCTGTTCCAATATCGACCAGAACAATTTCACGTCGATTGGTTGAAGGAGGCCTGCACTCCCGGCGTCCGCTCAGAAGACTACCATTGACTCCACAGCATAGACGTGCACGCCTGGCATTGTGCCGGGCTAGAGCGACTTGGATGAGGGAATGGCGGAACGTCGTGTTCTCCGATGAGTCACGCTTCTGTTCTGTCAGTGATAGTCACCGCAGACGAGTGTGGCGTCGGCGTGGAGAAAGGTCAAATCCGGCAGTAACTGTGGAGCACCCTACCGCTAGACAACGCGGCATCATGGTTTGGGGCGCTATTGCGTATGTTTCCACGTCACCTCTAGTGCGTATTCAAGGCACGTTAAATGCCCACCGCTACGTGCAGCATGTGCTGCGGCCGGTGGCACTCCCGTACCTTCAGGGGCTGCCCAATGCTCTGTTTCAGCAGGATAATTCCCGCCCACACACTGCTCGCATCTCCCAACAGGCTCTACGAGGTGTACAGATGCTTCCGTGACCAGCGTACTCTCCGGATCTCTCAACAATCGAACACGTGTGGGATCTCATTGGACGCCGTTTGCAAACTCTGCCCCAGCCTCGTACGGACGACCAACTGTGGCAAATGGTTGACAGAGAATGGAGAACCATCCCTCAGGACACCATCCGCACTCTTATTGACTCTGTACCTCGACGTGTTTCTGCGTGCATCGCCGCTCGCGGTGGTCCTACATCCTACTGAGTCGATGCCGTGCGCATTGTGTAACCTGCATATCGGTTTGAAATAAACATCAATTATTCGTCCGTGCCGTCTCTGTTTTTTCCCCAACTTTCATCCCTTTCGAACCACTCCTCCTTGGTGTTGCATTGTCACTGTCAGTCAGTGTATATAAAAGAACATCGATGGATTTGCGTTCATTTTCTGAACACAAACGGAAATGTCCAAATAGGGGCGAAAACAAAGTGATAATAGTCTTCTAGGGTGGATTTTCATCACAGTTGGAGAGCTTCAGTATGGTGTATGTCCTCCACGAGCATTTATCACAGCTTGGCACCTACGTGGCATGCTCCGTATAAGTCGACGGATGTCACGTTGCGGTATCAGGTCCTATTCTTCAATGAGAGCCTGTTGGAGGTCTTGGAGAGTTTGTGGTGGAACAGGACGCCCACGAACCCTTCTGTCAAGTCTATCCCACACGTGCTCGATGGGTTTAAGGTCGGGACTCACTGCTAGCCATTCCATTTCTTGATGTCCAGTTCTCGCAAGACAGCTTTGGTGATGCGCGATACATGAACCCTGGGATTGTCGTGCATAAGCACGAAATCAGGGCCAACACCGTATGAAGCAACCAACACATGCTGTAGCAGTATCTGCTCGATGTACCCAGCAACGATAAGATTACCACGGACGACGGCAAGATCCTTACAGCCATCAATATTGATGCCACCCCACACCACCACGGAACCTTGTCCGAATCGGTCGCCTTTCTGGACAACATTTGGCATGTACTGTTCACCACGACGTCCATCACGCTGTGTCAGGGGAAATCTGGACTGGTCTGTGAACAACACAGGTCTCCATTGGCGAAGTTGCCAGTAGACGTGGGTACGGGTAAACAGAAGGCGAGCTGAGCGATGTTGCTGCGTTAAAGGGGGCACTCGAACAGGACGTCTGGGTCGTAAGGACACTTCTCTTAACCTGTTCCTTACTGTCTGGTCAGAGACCGTGACTCCAGTGATCCTCCTATGGTCTTGTTGCAGTTCTCTGGCAGTTGCTGAACGACGCTGCAACGCACAGATGGTCAGATATCGGTCATGTGTCCACGACCTTGTCCAACCCTCCTTGCGAACTGGCCTGTCTCACTGCAGCGATTCCACAAACGTTGAATAACTGACTGAGAGACATTGAGATCCACAGCAACACGACGAAAAGTCCATCCTTCCTGGATCAAAGTGATGGCCCTTGCGACTTGAACCTCGTTAAGATGTCCCATGGGATGTGTTGACTGACGTACAATGTGCTCAAATGACCGCAGTAGTCTGTGTTCCTCACAACGACACAAGGACGCATCGCTATTCACTTTGTTTTGAGGGGTCACCTGACAGTTTAATGCATGGCTCCGCCTACGGATTTAGAATAACTTCGATTTGACATACCCTGAGTAGCTAAGGTCTCAAGGTATGCTATACGACCACTGGAACCCCATTTACCAAATTAACGTTCACATACCAAACATTAAAAAGCATGTTCCCCTAATTTTTGTGAACTGTGTATTTATAAAGGAAACAAATAGGACAGAAAAATCCTCCATTGAGAGTCTGAATTTAGACATAGCTTACTGTATATTCGAATTTTCACATACATGAACAAAATGTATCCGTTTCCATATTGTACAGTAAATTCCTACAAAATGTAAACAATGAAACTAATTTACAAGCCATACCGGTAAGTTTCTGAAGATTCCGTTGCCTTCAGTAGTTTTGGCGTGTCTAACATATAAAAAGATACACACGTAAATCCCTTTACATTATAATGAACCATTAACAGGATTTTCACAGATTCTACATTGAAGCGGTTGCTCTTATCAGTTCATTGTACTGAGATCAATCAAAATACTCTTTTTATATTTGCATTCTGCCCTGGTATAGAAAAAAGTATTCTAAACGTTTTAATAACTCTACAGTACAATCAACTTTGCCCTTTTCTGACTGCAAGGTATTCAGGCAATCACTACTCTCATTCATGAACTGTTTGAAATTGCAGAACTGATCATAAGATTTGACCTCATCAGTTTGAAAGCCAAATACGGAATACATTTTTCAACATCACAATAATAACTATTTCTCTCAGCGCCATCCATTTAAAACAGGCTTCGTTCGAATGTAGATGATCTCCCGTCGCTTGTCACGTTGTCAGCTGTCATGCATTAAGGCAATGCATCTGTGAAATTTGAAAATCCTACAGATTTCATACTAGGAAGCTGAAATTTTGAACACATGCATATTTTTCATATATCTTAACGAATCAAATAATTCGGGTTTACAAAATAGTGATATTATTTTAATGAATAACAGCGGTAAGGCAAATTCAAAGCGAAGTTTCCTTATTTTTTGACAAACATAAAACTACAGCGAACCTGAAAGACGACGATTTTGGAATTTTATTCCAGGATTAAATTTGTTACGAGAAAAACAAGAGAAAACAAGAATATCTGAATTCGACAGAAATACCTGATAGATTTAACAATATGGAGTGCCCACATTGGGCGAAACGGATAGTGAGGAGTTTAGGCTAAGAAATCTGACATGGCCTAAATATCGTCCTCTCTCTGGTTCTTAGTCTCTTGTCAAGTATTTGAAATATTATTCCCGGGATGGCTGGGTTCACATCACTCTACTTCAAAAGCGAAATATTGAGCTCGATAGCTCCAGCCTCTTAAATGCGGCCAGTATCCAGTATTCGGAAGATAGTTGGTCCGAACCTCTCTGTCGGCAGCCCTGGTTTAGGATGGTTTTCACAAGGAGGAACATTCTGAATCTGTACCTTAATTACGGCCACGGCCGCTTCCTTCCCACTCCTAGCTCTTTCCTATTCCATCGACGCCATAAGACCTACCGGTGTCGGTGCAACGTAAAGCAACTTGTAAAAAGAAATAAATTTAAAAAAGCGAAGCTCCTTGCAAATCCTTAGTAACATCTAATACCTGCTGTACTACTGTCTTTTTATATTATTCTAATGACTTCAACTTTACAAATACTATATTAAAAGCCAACTGAGTTCACAGTTTATCTGTTGATGCAGAGAGACTGATTTCAAAGTATAATTCGACTGCCAATTATCGGAGACTAATAATGAACGAAAGGTCCTTTGTAACACACACAGTGTTCTCTTTTACAAGTAAAGATGGCGTAACCACAACTACTGCATTATGTATTACTTTCTTTTTGCTTTACGTCGCACCGACACAGATAGGTCTTATGGCGACGATGGGAGAGGAAAGGCCTACGAATGGGAAGGAAGCGGCCGTAGCCTTAAGTAAGGTACAGCCCCAACATTCGCCTGGTGTGAACATGGGAAACCACGGAAAACCATCTTCAGGGCTGCCGACAGTGGGATTCGAACCCACTATCACCCGGATGCGAGCTCACAGCTGCGCGCCCCTAACCGCACGGCCAACTCGCCCGGTGTATTACTTATTATTATTAATGTATAATATAAGCGCAATTAGGATCATAATATAATTAATATCAATATTGCAGCTATTCACACATCTACTTTTCATATAATTCACAAATCACACTATTGAAGCATTTGAAGATTAATTTTAGTTAATTATTCAAGTAAAACTAAAGAGAAATAACCCAGAGGTTTCCTTATCGCGAAATCACACATCAATTAATAGAAGAAAATTGCTTCTAAATGGAAGACATGTAGATCTTGTGACACTGAAGTATCTTGACATTTTTTTCCATCAAATTGTGAAGAAATAATGGAACATGAAAAATCACTTGCAACTAATTTCTAGTTAGCAAATGTACATCTTCACTGCATGCACTCCTGCATAAATTCATGAAGAAAACTGCTATATATAATATTCATTGAGCAAGTGAAAGGTAGTTTGATGTACTGAATACAGTAAATTTAACTGACTAAGATTTCACTCTTACCTTATAGCAGTTGCAAACTGTAGTCGCGAGTTAGGTATCCTTTCGAATCGGGCATACTTGGAATGACTTTACAGAGTTTCGCCGTTAGGTTCAGGAAAATTGTGGGATGGTTTCGATCTAACAGACCATATTGATGAATCTTCCGTTAAACTAAATTACTGATATCACCACTACAGGGAATAACGTAACACATGAATTGTGTGCATCACAAGGTTGATTACTACAAATTCAAGCATAGAAAATGATGCAACAATAAAAATAACATGGAAATATGCGAAACGATGTATCTGCCATATGCCATTGGACTGATGACCTAGATGTTAGTCCCCTTTAAACAACAAGCACCATCAAAGATGGCAGAGGAATATTTATCAAAATAGGCTGCCAAAGGGAATGTTGTATGGTAAATTTATGACGGGTGAAAGTTTAAGTGTAAGATTTATCATAATGGACTTAATGTTTTCCGTGAAACAATATTAGTAAACATGACCAATAGAGAGGAAAAAAGATTTATTTCAAATTTGGCCGATATGTGATACGTCCGCCTTTCTGTCACTGCAAGAGGTTATTCACGTAACCCACACAAGGTTCGTGTAACTCAATGTGTTCAATTTAATTTCTATAAGAGGACTAGGAGCGCTAAAAATCAAAAGTATTGACATTTTCACAATTTCATCCTTGAAAATAATTATTTTCCGATTAAACTATTATACCACTGGTTAAGAAACTCGTTCTACAAATATTACTTTAAAGTTTGCTAAATTATGTTTTCTACAGTTAAAGGATACTTCATTTCAGATATACTTGTACAGGAAACCCTGAATTTTTAAAACCAACTGACATAGGAAATAGCCATTTTCATTCATTCATAGAGAAAATGTAATTTTTTTGCGTTGGCAACATTACTACAACATTCGTATCTTATGACGAAAACAAAATGGCACTATCCCTATGCAGTTCGGAACGAATTCATACACCCCTTCAACGATTTTGAACAAGCACTCAATGGAAGGTGGTTAAGGAGGATATTAGTGCAACACAGACGTTGCCACGACACAGACTGATGAGCGCATAGTGAGACAAGCCATCCCAGTCATTAACTATGTTCTGCGTGTTATCAGATATCAGCATGAGGCAGCACGACCCTTATTAACCTCACTGCATAATTCAGTGACATTACCTACATCTGTAACTGGTGGGCAGAAGGAAATAAATCAGTACCCACGAAGCTTGACCGGCTACTTCTGCAGTACATCATTCATCGCTAGCTCACTGCCTCCACTATAAGAGTTACTTCGTAAGTCTGCGAGACTCTGCGAAATAAAGCAAGAAGAGAAACCAAGTTTATGGCGGTGAAACCTGGATTACTTACAGTAAGTGGAGAAATTATTACCCTCTGTGTAAAAAAAAAAAACTGTAAGCTTTACTGACGTAAAATCACACAAATCATTAAGTGCGTAACGACCGACTGAAGTGAAAATCGATGGGTTTGATGTTCGGACCCTTAAAACAACTATCATCATCATCATCATCATCATCATCATCATCATCACAGACTGATGCCTTTCAGTCATGTACACCAAACGAGTACCGTTTGTTACTGGATTCGATAACCAAGTGCTTCACCGCCGGTGAATTGCCACAAAATTCGAAGAGATATAGATACGGTATTTATTCACGAAGCACAAGATACGAATACACTGAGCAAATTTTACTTGTACTGTCAACAAACTAATTAACAAATATAAACTTTCATGGTAAAATATAACATAACAAAAGATAACAAGATCAGGCACAACAACTGTTCAAATCGGAAACCATAAGAATGTCCAAGTTCGTAGCCAAGTCGTCGTGGGTCAAAATGGCGACATAACCACCTCAAATCAATTTATCCTTAAGAGACTATTTACACCCTTCTCGAATATGCTTTTATTCCGCTATCAAAGGGAGTTGGGAGGCGGATTAGTTAAGATCGTTGAAGTATTGAGTGCTGAGTATGGGAAATACGGAGAAGGTCTTTGATTCTGGTGGAGCGGGAAGGAACACGGAAAGAGAAGAGTGAGACAAGATGTTCCTAGTGGTAATGCCCATTTAACCCGTCAAAGCTCCACAGGTGACACTTAATATTAATAACATTTCCTGCTCATCAGGCTGCTTGCACTTTTCTGCCTGTTGGAAGTATTTAAAGAACGGTCTTATAATTTGAAATGGACCATTTTTGAACTCGCAGCCTGCACTGGTCAGTCAGATCTCGCTCAGATAGAAGAGGAAATAGACTGGATTGAAGTGGAGATGCAACTGCAAGTTATAATGATATGGAAGGCGCGTGATGCTCGGTAACGAAAGTGACACTTCCTTAAGCACAACATCATAATTTAAGGATATGTTATTGCCGTGAAAAGGCATGGTGTCACCTATAGGTGACATTGGTCACATGAAGTAGGCCTTTTTGTCCAGTTTCAGTTATGAATAGTATCCGATAGTCACTTCGTGTTTTCTCCCTCTTTTTAGCCTTACGTTGGATGATGTACTAGAAATGCTGGAAGATGACAGTAATAATACACCATCTGTAGATGTCATTATGTTTCCTCCAAATGAAGGTTATTTTACGGATGAGGAAAGTGGTGATGAATCAACTACTTCTGTCGATGTCAATCCCCTTCATGGTAGAATATTGAGGTTGACAGTGGAAATAAATTTGATATCAGCAGATGATTGTATGCCGATACATTATAATGAAATGCAACAGGCACCTGGTCTTTCTAGGACAAATAAACCAGCATTTTCTAAGGAAATCACTATATATTGTGGGCAGCTACAGAGGGGAGTTGTATTTTTCGATTAGGGGAGGTGACGTGCATGAGGAACCTTCTGAATATGACACACTGCAACTGTCTCCAGTTCAGTGTTTTGAGTTACTGTTCATTCAAGAAGTACAATCTCATTGTAAAAATGTCCAAGTTACATACTCCGCTCAGGAACCACGTGTTAGACATAAATTCAGACAATATAAGTGTTTATATTGTTGTACTACTGTTGACCGGCTAAATGAATTTGCAAAACTAAAGGGAGTGTTTTGCGAATTAAATCAGAAGTTTTCAATAACATACTTTCCAACAGCATGAGAAGAAATACATATCCAGAAATTCATCAGTATTTGCATCCTTCAGATAATATGAAAATCCCCCAACCCTCACCCATTCAATGACATACTTCACAAGGTAAGGGAATACTTAAAATTTCTAAATCTAAACTTCGGGCAGTAATTTGATGAAATCTGTTCAACTGATCTTGCAGTGGATGAAGCAATGGTTCCCTATTACAATCGTTCAGTACCAAGAAATATATCCACGGAAAACCTCTACAGTTCGGCGGTAAACTGTGAACTACTGCTACGCGATTCGATTACCTCATAACCTTCAAGTCCTAACAAGGATCAAAAATGGGCTCACCATCCTGGACAGTCCGAATATGAGTTAGGGGGAGCAGTAGTCCTCGCACTTGAAAGTAGACTACCAGCAAGCTGCAAGGTGTAACTATACAGACCAATGTCACCTACAGGTGAACCCCTGTATTTTGTTCGTGAAACACGTTTCCTGTACATTTTTAGTTTTGTATTGTTTTTTGTAATATACCTAACATAATCTGAAAGGAAATACATAGATTTATTTCGTACATTGTGTTTGGGATTTGACGGGTTAAGATTCCATGGAGGAAACTAAGGTCAGCTACCTGTCGTCTGAAGCACAGCGGTGACACATTTATTGCCATTAATACCTGCTGAGTAGACGTATTTCTGAGCTTGGGGTTTCTGTTCCTAACAACTGCGGCAAAGGACACTGCTCCGTCTAACTGGTTAATATTGGAAAGGGAGTCTGTTGTCCAAATTGGAGAGCAATAGTTCAAGAGAGGTTGAATGATCGTGAGGAAGAAGTGACGAAGAGAGGAGGGATCAGAAATTTATGTGAAGCGGTAGAGATTGCCTAGTAATTTCACAGCCTTGGTTGTATATGTTTCTGTGTGGTTCTTGGATTAACATTTTTTACTGAATATTACACCTAAGTCATGCTGTTGCGTAACCACAGCGATGGGCTTGTCGAGTAGGTAATGTGATGTCGATAGAGGGGATTTACGTAGTGTTATTGTCATGTGGCTGCATTTTTGTGGATTGGGGATAAGTTTCCAAGTACGGCACCAGTTCGAAAGGACGTCAAGCGAGGATTGTAGAAGAGCCGCGTCTGCGCGATTCCTGATCTCCTTAAATATCTTGCAGTCGTCAGCAGAGAGTACGATATTTACTGTTTCGTTGAATTTGGACCGCAGATCGTCCATAAACAAGGAAAACAGCAAGGGGTCAAGGGTACTGCCTTGTGGGACACCGGAGGTAACGGGTAACCATGCAGATGAGTGACATTGCTCGTTGTTCAGGGCCTCATTGTCTGGCCTGTTATGCTTCGTGATGGTGGTCCACCTGATGTACAGTGAAAACGGTAATATAATTTTAGTGATCCATACTTGTTTTTAAAGTCAATCAAGTAGCCATATTCTCCATTATATTTACTGCATACTAATGATGACTGCGAATGTTTCCATTCAGATTTGAATGCAAAGTTCTACCATCGTCATTGAAATATCCAACTAACATTCTAAATCCCGGTTTCATTAACGTGGTTTAAATATACTCTAACCCTGGGTTTGTTAACTTAGGGTTAATATTTTAACTCATTCTTACGAGTCACACGTTTCACCATGCTATTCCGGCAGAGGGTTAACTAACACCGTATTAACCCTCGCCCGAAACAGGGAGGCAGTGACTAAAAATCAGAGATTATGAACGCACTTCTTGCGTGGTTCTTGACAACTGATTGCAGTGATCGAACAATGAAAAAAAAAAAAGAAATTACAAATGTTTCTGCTTTAGAAAAAAAACATTACTTATTGAATTAGCCACCAAGTACTAAAGCATTGTAATAATAATAATAATAATCGTGTGGCCCCAGCTACCGTGTGCAGACATTTCGATTTGACGCCATCTGGCTGTCTGCTCATCAATTTCGACGTTCCGTTTTACTCTAGGCCCACTAGATGGCAGACCGAGTAAACCGGGTCTCTCTTAGGCGTCTATGGCTGAGATTTAATGAATTTTGTCGCGTAAACACCAAATGTGTCACCGGAGATCTTTTACATGCCGACATCGTACGACATGGGGTATCGAATGGACTCAAAAATCCGACTACCTCTGCCGGGTTTGAACCCGCTATCTTGGGATCCGGAGGCCGACACTCTACCACGGATCCACAGAGGCAGCTAAAAGCATTTAAAATGCAAGAAGACTGACGGTTTAAAATTAAAAGAAAAGGAGGACACATGGGAAAAGTAACAGGGGAATTTAATATCATTGTCCACGTTACACGCCATCTTGCGACTATATAACGAATTTTGAGGTTAGAATTACCGATTACTTGACAACTGACAGAAAAATAACCCATGTTGTGTCCGGGCATTACATGAAAGGTGTTGTATGTCCGGCGCTCCCTTCTCGCTCCGCCAGCCAGCTCCACGCGCGCCTGTGTATCATTCTGCTAGCTTCGACGCGCAGCCCTCAGTGCGCGTGCCTGACCATCGAGTGTACTATAAATAGGAGCTCCCTTCCTGCTCACTTGCCCACTTGCCC
Source organism: Anabrus simplex (assembly GCF_040414725.1). Taxonomy (NCBI): domain Eukaryota; kingdom Metazoa; phylum Arthropoda; class Insecta; order Orthoptera; family Tettigoniidae; genus Anabrus; species Anabrus simplex. The sequence continues at coordinate 29,752,726 of NC_090268.1, forward strand.
CGGTGTCCAGCTCCAGAATACACCCTACGTCGAGCACGGAGGCTACTCCTCTTGAAAATGTGCTTCGACCAGGTGGACTGAATTTCTGGCAGTACGAGGTTTCACCTCTGGTCACCGTTCCCTTACCTGTTTCCGCTGCCTATGTTCCGTAATTCTTTTACAAGCCATTTTCATTCCCTAAGTTACGCAAGCTCCCTTAGTTTCGCTAGGTGGAATTTCTTCAATCAATTGAACTTGCTTTTTAGGAATTCAGGCACTTCAACAAACAAGGACTCTCAAAGACATTTATGTTAGTGTGCCAGATAGTTCTCGACTATCAACGTGTCAATTCTCAAAGACTATCTTTTCAAGATAGAAGTGTATATAAAGACTGTAAACCTGTACATATTGTATAAAGACAGACTTTTCTCAAGATTCAATATTCCTTTTTGCTTCAAAATAAATTTCAGTTATTTGTGTAAATATCATAAAGTGAAGCAAATAAAAGTTGTGATTTGTAAATTTCAACCTTGGTTACAACACAACTCTATGGCGACGAGGTAAAAAGCAACAACCTACAATTCTTCGACCCCAGTCGCCAACTCTATGGCGACGAGGTAAAAACGCACCAACCTACAATTCTTCGCCCCAGTTGCCAACTCTATAGTGACGAGATAAAAAGCAACAAACTACACGTCATCAGCCCCAATCGCCAACTCTATAGCGACGAGGTAAACACGACACTACAATTCAACAGGCCCAGTTGTCAACTCTACGGCGACGTGCTAAACAACAACGACACTCCAACCAGTTCTGACCCACAGCTTACCTTACTCTTTCTTGCACGCATCTCGCGATGGCTACTGCGGAACAACTTGCTACGGTCTTCCAAGCCTTACAGCAGCAACAACAACAGTTTATGCAACAACAACAGGCAGCATTACTTCAGGCTATTCAAGCTATTTCTGTCTCTACACAGCCATCAGCTATTCCTCCGTTCTCTGCTTTTGATCCGGCTAAGGAAGAATGGTCAGTTTATTTAGCCCGTTTACAACAGCATTTCATCTGCCATTCTGTCACAGATGATCAACGCCGCCGCGCACTATTTCTTAGTTCGGTTGGCAATGCTACGTGTGAATTACTACGTAAATTAAGTCCGGAAGAACACTTATCTGAGGTCCCTTTCACGCAGCTCTTGGCCCGTCTCACGGAACACTATGCCAAAGCTCCTCACATAGTGGCTGCTCGCTATAAATTTTTTCAGTGCAGAAAGCAACCCCATCAGACACATACTGAATGGATAACTGAATTGCGTGGTCTAGCTAAACCCTGCCAGTTCATCTGCTCCAAGGACGGTTGTGGTTCATCCTACACTGATTCTCTCATTCGGGACATGATAATTTTACATACTCCTGAAGACAAAATACGTTTTGACGCTGTCAAGCAGAGTAACCCTTCTTTAGAAGACGTCCAGCGTATTGCTACGGTTTATGAGCTTACTACCAAGACTGCCGCAGCCATAGCTTCTCCACACGAAGTTGCACAAGTCTCGCCTCAGGCCCGCAAGTCCTCTGCTACAGTGAACCGTACGGATAAGGCGCTCTCCACCAAGCATTCTCGCCAGGTTCCCTCTCGCAATGCTACACGGAAGCCCAATTCTAAAAGCACCTCGAAACTCCTGCCTTCCTGCCGAGGTTGTTTCAAGCATCATGAACGTCGTGACTGTCGTTTTTTCAAAGCTACTTGTGAACGATGTAATAAACTTGGACACATTAAGACTGTCTGTCAAAGTTCGCTCCGCCCTGCTAAGACTACTGCAGCACGCCGGAAGTATATACAGCCCCGCCAAGACATGGAAGTTGATCAGATCAATCTTATTCTTCCCACAAAGGATTCTCACAAAATCATCATTCCTCTCTCATTCTCTGATCGATCTGTCGATTTTCAATTAGACACTGGATCACCTGTCTCTATTATTAACCTGACTACCTACCACAACTTAGGTTCACCTTCATGCTCTCCAGCTGACATCCAGCTCGTGACATTTAACAAGAAGAAAATTGACATCAAAGGTCAAATCAAGCTTCAGGCTAGTTATAAGGGAATTCAGAAGGCCATTCCTCTTCTCGTAGTTAACAACTACACTGCATCAAACATTATGGGCATGGATCTATTTAACTTATTTGGTTTCCAGATACATGACAACATTAACGTCGTATCTACATTGCATCCTACTTCTGACGTTACCGCTCTCCTAGCGCAGTTTCCTGAAGTCTTCGACTCTCAGCTCGGAACAGCCAAAGACTATACAGCTCACATACAACTGAAATCCGGAGCTAAGCCTCGCTTCCTCAAAGCTCGTCCAGTACCCCTAGCACTTCAAGACCAGGTCACGAAAGAATTAGAAAGATGGATACAAACTGGAATTGTTGTACCAGTTACTTCTAGTCAATGGGCTACTCCACTCGTGGTAATCAAGAAACCTGATGGTAATGTTCGACTTTGTGGCGATTTTCGATCTACAGTCAACGCACAACTCGACACAGATATCTTTCCTATTCCACGTCCAGAAGACTTATTCCGTCGTCTCTCTGGTGGACAATTCTTCTCTCGAGTTGATCTTAAAGAAGCATATCTCCAGCTACTTTTAGACGAAGAATCTAAGAAATTTCTCACACTCAACACTCCTCTCGGACTGTTCCAGCTCCAGCGGCTCCCATTCGGTGTTTCATCCTCAGCGGCTATTTTTCAGCGCTATTTGGCTCAACTCACCGCCTCCATTCCCGGTTGTGCTAACTACCTGGATGATATTATTGTTACTGGAAAAGATCATCAGGAACATCTAACCAATCTACGCCTCCTTCTCCAGAAATTGAAAGACAATGGACTACGAGCGAATCTCGCTAAATGTACCTTCTTTCAGCCTCAAGTTCACTACCTAGGACATATACTTGATAAGAATGGAATTCGTCCTAGTACACAGAATGTCTCAGCGATAGTAAACATGCCAGCACCTCAGAACCTCAAGCAGCTTCAGTCCTTCATAGGCAAAGCGAACTATTATAATAAGTTCATTCCACACTTCGCTACAGTGGCAGCTCCATTAAACGCTCTACGTAAAAAAGGTGTTAAGTTTCAGTGGACTCCGCAATGCCAACAGGCATGGAAAACAATCAACAACGCCTTAATTCAAGCTATACAACTCACTCATTTTCAGCCTGACAAGATCATCACGCTAGCTACTGACGCTTCAGACTACGGTGTCGGTGCCGTTCTCTCCCAGAAGGATCATCATGGACAAGAACGCCCCATCGCCTTCGCTTCGAAAACACTTAATGACCATCAACGTCGATACTCACAGATAGAGAAAGAAGCTTTAGCCATCATCTTTGGTATTCGCCGTTTCAATGAATATCTCTATGGCAACCATTTCCTGATCATTACCGATCATAAGCCTCTCGTACACTTATTCCATCCTGGTAATAAGATCCCAGAGAATTCCCTCAGAAAGCTTCAAAGATGGTCCATGTTCCTTTCTGATTATTCCTATCAGATTGTATATCGAGCCACATCCCAGCATTGTAATGCTGATGCCCTCTCCCGCTTACCCGTTGGTCCTGATACTGCCTTCGATTCTCAAGAATCTGAATGTCTTCAGTTGGACATCGAACTTGAAGATACTGTATCCAGTTTTCCTATTGATGCTACCTGCATAGCTAAAGCTACGGATAAGGACAGTACACTTGCTACTGTACGTACTTACATCCGCAACGGTTGGCCTCTTCAGAGCACACTTCCTGCCCACCTGGCACCTTATCATCGTATGCAGCATCGTCTCACGACTCGTGCCGGAGTTGTATTACTAGAAGCAGGCACCATCTTCCGAGTGGTTATCCCACTTAGCCTACGGAAACAAGTTCTCGAATTATTACACCAAAGCCATTGGGGTATCTCCAGAACAAAGCAACTCGCCCGTCAACACTGCTACTGGCCCGGTATTGATGCCGCCATCGAAAAGCTAATACGTCATTGTGAGCAATGTCAAACGAATCAGAACGCCCCGTCTTCTGATCTTGCTTCATGGCCTCCTGCTACTACTCCATGGGAACGAGTTCACATCGATTTCGCAGGTCCTTTCCTCAATTCCATGTGGTTAATAGTCATCGATTCACTGTCAAACTTTCCATATGTAGTGGATATGCATTCGACTACTACAACCGAAGCTACCATTCGTGCTCTCCAGAAAATCTTTACTACAGAAGGTTTACCGCAAGTACTCATTTCGGACAACGGACCTCAATTTACAGCTACTGCTTTTCAGAACTTTTGTACACATAATGGCATTCGTCATATCCTAGCACCACCTTTTCACCCTCAATCTAATGGTGAAGCTGAACGCTTCGTACAAACATTTAAAAGAAGTATGAAGAAAGCTGTCTCTTCAGGCTTAACTAAAGACCAAGCCTTGCTCCAACTCTTAAACAACTACAGAACTCTACCCGGCGCTGATAATATCACTCCTGCACAGAAGCTCCATGGACGACCTCACAGAACTTTGCTTTCTCTGTTACAGCCTCTTCCGACCCAGCATAAGACATCACCAACGAAGTTCTCCCTCAACGCCAAGGTCTACACCAGGACATTCAAATCCAACCCACTCTGGATTCCTGGAGTCATCTGCAGATCTTTGGGTCATCGTCTATACGAGATACAGACTACGGAGAAACGTATCTGCCGCCATCAAGATCAGATACGTCTGCGCTACCGCCCCTGTCCAGCTATTGATGCTATTGCTAAACCTGATAAATCTATTGCTGAACGCGCTTTAGATCATTTAATAACAATGGGTTCCTTTCAGGACGAGACAGCGCCACTCCGCCCAGTTCCAGCTCCGGACAATACAACAGAGACACCAGCAGCTCCGCCCCAGCATCGCAGTCGCCGCCAGCGCCGCCGCCGTTTCACGCCGTACCGGCGTATTTAGGAGGGGAGGGTGTTGTATGTCCGGCGCTCCCTTCTCGCTCCGCCAGCCAGCTCCACGCGCGCCTGTGTATCATTCTGCTAGCTTCGACGCGCAGCCCTCAGTGCGCGTGCCTGACCATCGAGTGTACTATAAATAGGAGCTCCCTTCCTGCTCACTTGCCCACTTGCCCCGGTGTCCAGCTCCAGAATACACCCTACGTCGAGCACGGAGGCTACTCCTCTTGAAAATGTGCTTCGACCAGGTGGACTGAATTTCTGGCAGTACGAGGTTTCACCTCTGGTCACCGTTCCCTTACCTGTTTCCGCTGCCTATGTTCCGTAATTCTTTTACAAGCCATTTTCATTCCCTAAGTTACGCAAGCTCCCTTAGTTTCGCTAGGTGGAATTTCTTCAATCAATTGAACTTGCTTTTTAGGAATTCAGGCACTTCAACAAACAAGGACTCTCAAAGACATTTATGTTAGTGTGCCAGATAGTTCTCGACTATCAACGTGTCAATTCTCAAAGACTATCTTTTCAAGATAGAAGTGTATATAAAGACTGTAAACCTGTACATATTGTATAAAGACAGACTTTTCTCAAGATTCAATATTCCTTTTTGCTTCAAAATAAATTTCAGTTATTTGTGTAAATATCATAAAGTGAAGCAAATAAAAGTTGTGATTTGTAAATTTCAACCTTGGTTACAACAAAAGGACCCTTTGGTCAGTTGTGTATTCTAACCTCTCGGGAATTTCATCGACGACTTTACTGACGACGGTTTTTCAACCTATACCTCTTCAGAAATTGTTCCTGAAATAGATTTTGAAAGTCGTTCCCTCTTTTTATAGGCCTATTTCTTTTAGGAACACCATTTAACAAATAAAAATAAAAACTCTGCATCAAACGCATGATTTACAGCGGCCATTTTGCTTTTAACCTCTAGTTAACAGTTTAACCCAGGTGAAAGGAGCGGTTAACTTAACTCCGGCCTTAACCTAGAGTTAAAATTAACCCTCGGATAGTAAAATTCAGAGTTAAAACTGCATAATTCGGGGTTAAGGTTTAACCCACGTTGATGAAACCGTTCCTAAAAGTGCAAACAAAAATTCAGACGAACATTTGCTTAAAAATACGAATTGCTACGCAACGAATTTCATTAGGGACAAAATATTATTTAGTGAAACGCGACTCCACCAGTGAGGGAAGCAGTAGAAGAATAAAAGTCGTGGAAAGCACTTATTGAATACAGATGGTGAAAAGTATAAGAAAGTGTATGCATACTTAAATGGGAGTGTTAGAAGACTTGTCAAAATGCAAAGTGATGATGAAAACCTGCAACCTGTTTTCCAGTCAGTGACCAGGTCAGGGATGGAATGAATGGAGCCTCCATCTTGCGGCGAGGACAGGAATTGTGCCGGCTGCCGAAGCCTGTACCACTCCTCTGGGGCAATGATTAATGACTGACAGATGAAATGAAATGAAATGATAGTGGAGAGTGTTGCTGGAATGAAAGATGACAGGCAAAGCCGGTGTATCCGAAGATAATCCTGTCCCGCATTTGCTTTGTCCAGCACAAATCTCACATGGAGTGACCGGGATTTGAACCACGGAACCTAGCGGTGAGAGGCCGACGCGCTACCGCCTGAGCCATGGAGGCTTTCAAAATGGAAAGTATCTGACAAAAATAATGTTAAATGAAAATTACGAAATAAAAATGTGACCACAATGATGGCGGTGATGAATTGACAATTTTCAGGTTGGATACACAATTTTTAGCCAATTTTAACGTGACTTTTGTGAACATTTTTTGAGGATCCAACGGCTGGTCAAAACGTACTAGACTGATGACGATAAAAATTTTGACTGTCAGTCTGCGGTCTGGATTTAGTAAGTGGGTCGAGAAGTTCCAGCATCTCGCTTTACTGCGAACGTACAACAGAAATATTTCTACAAAAATCTTCTCTACCAGCTATAAAGTGGCACATACTCAGAAGTGAACAGAATACAAGTGGTTCAAATTCATGGCTTCCAAATTCTTAGCAAACCTAAGAAACTGTTATTGCCTAAAACACTTTGGCAGATATCTGGTGTTCATTATATTACGTTCCCTTCTAAACTGGTTCGTGTTTGTGGAAGATCGCTGAAACGGTAACACGACTGGAAGGCATGTTCCGCTGAGCCAAGTCGATCTCAAGTGAAAGTTGGCTATGACCTCGACCAGTAGCAGAGGTCTGCAATGAACTGACCGTAAAGTGGTGTAATGCATTATGAATCACCAGGCTGCGTTAGCAAGAGTTCCCCGTGCGAATGAGGAACGGGAAATAGAGTACAATTTAAGTGACAAATATACTGATGAATCCTCAGTCCGAAGGCCGATTGGATCTACAGGATATCAACCATCAGCTACCATAGACAGCCAAAAGTGTCACTGAAGAGGCGTGCTAGGGTAATGAGGATAAAATACCATAGGTACTGAATACATACTGTACAGCCAGCGAGTCACTTGAAAAGGAAGTTTGCATCCAAATACTAAATGTGAAATCATGTATTTATGATTATAAGATGGCATTACAAAACATCTGCGATTAGTGGAAAATCGATGTTTCGCGCCCAAAATAAACCCCTTATTCCTCCATCACAGCTAATCACGTTTGAACGTCGTGATGAATCTCATGTAGCAGCACTGATATGTAAATTGATGGTAATATCATTAGGCTGCACTTGGCTTCCTCGAAATAAGTACCTATATATTAAAATAGTTTACTACCAGGCGAGTTAGCAGTGCGGTTAGAGTCGCGCAGCTGTGAGCTTGCATCCGGGGGATAGTGGGTTCGAATCCCACCGTCGAAAGCCCTGAAGATGGTTTTCCGTGATTTCCCATTTTCACACCAGGCGAATTCTGGGGATGTGCCTTCATTAAGACCACGGCCGCTTCCTTCCCACTCTTAGGCCTTCCCTATCCCATCGTCGCCATAAGAACTATCTGTGTCGGTGCGACGTTAAGCAAATAGCGAAGAAAGAATAAAGAGTTTACTAAAATCAGCTTTGGCAAATCCGTCCGTTCTACTGGACTGATTTGTTTCGTTTATGTTTTATTCTCTCCGGGATTACCTGCCGCTGAATCATGAGACATTAACAGGTCTTTAACTTCAGTCAACTTTCAGTAGTCATGAAATCAAGTCATTAAATGATCACTCCAATAAATGGAAGCGAAGGCTTAACCTAACTCAGAATACATTCTGTACTTAGCGGGTGTTTAAGCGACTGACACTTTCGTTAATATTCTGATAGATGTGGTTTTTCATCCTTCGTAATGTCACTGCATGCAGCCATGTTTGATTACTACCTCTCAAGCCAGAGAGTACACACTTCTTCTAAGAACGGAAGAATACTATTCTCTGCTAGATGCTCTTTGATTTTCTCACCTTTACCAGCTTCCAAATACATTCAAGAGATGGCAGAGCGTTCCTAATAACTTACATGCTGCTAAGAGAAAAAATGTCGATAAGAACTGCGATTAAAATACCATTGCCTTCTACGACACAATACCAAGTTTTATATCAAGAACTGCAGGATAAAAACACAAATATATGGATAAATTTTTACCAAACAGACGGCATGATGATGTCAGATTGGATGAATTCTGACTACGAAATGCGGTATACTATTACGCGCTTCTTACTAAATGTTCGTAAAACCATTGAAAATGGCACGCAAGACAATATGACTACGACAGACATATCAAAACAAGTCATCTGACCTGTTGATAAGGAATGTTCCGGAGCAGCGCGCGTCCTCCAAAGTAAACTTGTGTCCTCATCCCGAGATGTTGCAGCTCTTTTCAAGAACACCCCCAACGCAGGTCAGCTGCGTGTACCATTTCAACCACATACCAGCCCTCCTGCCATTCATAAATTTTCGGCAGTACCGGGAATCGAACCGGGGCCCCCGGGGACGGCAGCTAATAACACTAACCGTTACACTACAGAGGCGGACATGGAGTTTAGGTGTGAGTAAGTATCTAATACTGCATTTAAAAATAAATAGTGGAAAACACAAGTACGGTGAAATTCGATATATTCTACTTATGACAAGGAATTTAGGAGAATACAAATAGGCTGCCAACCCCCGGAGGATCGGGTTCGATTCCCAGCCCTGTGACGAAATTTGAAAAGTCGCACGACGACTGGAACGGGGTGCACTCAGCATCGGGAGGTCAACTGAGTAGAGGTGGGTTCGATTCCCACCTCAGCCATCCTGGAAGTGGTTTTCCGTGGTTTCCCACTTCTCCTCCATGCAAATGCCGGGATGGTAGATAACTTAAGGCCACGACCACTTCCTTCCCTCTTCCTTGTCTATACCGTCCAATCTTCCCATCCCCCACAAGGCCTCTGTTCAGCATAGCAGGTGAGGCCGCCTGGGTGAGGTACTGATCCTCTTCACCAGTTGTATCCCCTCGCTCCAGAACACTGCCCTTGAGGCGGTAGAGGTGGGATACCTCACTGAGTCGAAGGGGAAGACCAACCATGGAGGGTAAACGGTTTAAGAAAGAAAGAAAGAAAGAAAGAAAGAAAGAAAGAAAGAGATAAATTTATCAGTGAATCTACATGTTCAAACACGAAAAATTGAAACATTCATTGTACTACAATAATAAGGGTTTCATGTTTTAAAGAGGCTCCCCCTTGAAAGACCGTAGGGAAAGGCGTCCTATGGCTGAAGTAAGCTTAACTCATACAAAGTGCAGACCCCAGGTAATTGGGAAAAAGTCCAGCAAGACGAAGAAGGAGAAGAAGAAGAAGCTATCAATTCCTATATATTTTAAGAATAGTTAAGATGCCGAAATTCTCTTCTGTGGGAGCTCTTTACGGTGCCAGAAGCTAACAAGACGAGTTCTATTTAAACATCTTGAAATGATAGTCTGACATCAGTCGGGATCGAACTCACGACCTTCGGAACAGAAAGAAAGAAGGTTAGACTACATTGTCCAGTCAATAGGAAGATGAGTGGAAGAGAAACTGCTGTTCTTAACTTTCAGATGCTGATTGATACGCAGCATTTTTCAAGCAATAGCGAGAAAGCGAGTCTCCGGATTCCAGAAATAAGGTAAAAGACAGCAGCTTTCAACTTTCACTCCCATGTCCCAAGATGGTAACAAATAAAAATGAGTTCATGCTACCAGACACACGTGTGTTACACATATGCTGGAAGGGCCACAGTTTTAGATGATTAGTGAGAATTAGTAATTTTCAGACTGAACGCTGTTATCATGACATGACCGTACCACCTCAGAGCGCACTTCCTGCATTTTCTCCTCAATGGGAAAAACTGTCCTCTGTCGGATCGAGTCGTTTATTATGGAGCCAAGAAAATAAACTCCAAGAGAAATACAGGATATGCGTTAGTACACAACTCAAAAATTGACTTCTTTATTCCTGCTGTATGTTTACTGGTGAAGTGATCCTTAAGAAGAGAGTCGGGTAATTCTGAGTACGATAATCACTCCTGGTTCAGTAACAAGAGTGCGGTATGCAGTGTGCTGCAAGGTGGGCAGGGTTGTACATAATGAATACAAATGATCATGATATTTTGATGATAGGTTGCGCGCAGAATACTAAAGAGTAGCCTACTTCACAAAAGAAAACTTATTCAGAAACGTCAGAAAATATATGAGCTGTTTCATTATAAGCTGTATGTTAATGGATAAGGGCTAATGAGAAGTGTGGGTAATAATTGATATCAGTTTGAGAGATGTAGCGGTGTTGGTGAAGGAAGCAGCGGTGCTCCGCTAGAGGGCTACAAAGCCACAGGGCGCGCACGACCGGAAGATGGCTTGTAAAGTGTAATTGCACGTCCTCTAAATATAGGCTAGGCTTTCCTCATCTTCGGCTGCTCTCGCCTTACTTCGGCTAGGGAAACATGCAGCAGGTAGAGTGCGCTCCATTAGCTGGCTGTCCTCATGATAACACTGCTACTACCCATCTCCCGAACATCCGGCGAAGTACGTGCTGAAACAGCCAGATCCTTGTTAAGAGAACAATAATTAGCGACAAACTAATTTGGTTTGTAGGAAGAATCGTGCAACCCGTTCTTCCACAATGTAGCAAGAGTAACATAAATTCTAGAAGTGCTATAGGCCGCACCCCTAATGTCTATGCAAATCTCATAGCATATCTGTTGTACAGGGTAGTTTATAGTTGTTACTCGCTTCAGTAAGTTGGCATTCTAACCTATGAGTACCTAAAAATCCGGGCTCTTATTCAATGACAGAGTGACCCGAAAGTTTTCTCTTCTTTCGAGATGGGGGAAAAGGCTTAACACTTAAAAGCACAGAACTGCACATATCTGCTTTATGATTTTACAACTGTCCATTTACTTCTGTGTTGCAGACGAACTCGCTAGGGATCGCTAATGTATTAAAAATTAACAATATTTTATTTTATGATTTTTCTTGCTAATCAGATGGAGTGAAGTGTAAAGTTTAAACAGTTAGCGTAAACAAAAGTGTTGTTTACCTCAGGGAATTCGTGAGCAAGGACGCCACTATGACCGAAGAGCGGCAGTAGCTACAATAATCGTACACCTTTGCATATACTGGTACGTAGAACATTCAAAACTCTTAACATTTTGACCGATCTAAATAAAAATAAAAAACATGTTTTGACGAATAATTTTAAAATATTTTTCTGTTAATAAATAAATATTTTAATAAAAATAATAATAAATAGAAATAAATAAAATAAAATAAAATAAAAATTAAAAATAAATACAAAATAAAAGTAAATAAAATAAAAAGTAAAAATAAAATAAGTAAAAACATAAATAATAAACAATAACAAAAATAAATATTTTTCTGATAATAAAGTATTTCATTTGGAATGAAAAACCACCGTATTTAAAAGAAATAACACATTGTGCATTTAAGGGTTAATGTTTTGTAATCCAGCCGTTTTCTATGAACCACTTACGTAATTATTGGCTTCGAGCGGTTTAGACAGAAACAACCATGACCAGCTAGAAAGCTCAAAATATAAAGAAAAAATATTCTGAAACGTCAAAGAACTGGGACCTACTTCGTAAAATGGAATACAAACCAAAGGAATGAAACAGAATTAACTGTTCAGTGTACAGTAGAAGTGAGAAGTAGATCAAGCACAGCAATTACTTGGAATCAATAGATCAAGAGTTCCTTGCAGTCTTGAAGTTGGATGTTGGGTTTTCAGCTCGAAGGCTGGTTTGATCTTCCACAGCCTAGGTGTCACTGAAGAGGCGTACTAGGGAAATGAGGAGTGAGGTAGTTTACTGTTGCTTTCCTCACCGAGCCAGAAGTTGCTATTAGCCTACATATCAATCTGCGAAGCTCACTGAAATGCATGCACCAACCGACGCTATGAGCGATATTTTCACATCATTCATAACAGGGACTGGCTGCATAAGGAATGTTATTACTATCATCGCTCATACCTCGGTCAATTTCATATTGTCAAAGCCAAGGATGAGACTGAGACATGACAATGAAAGTAACAAATTTATTCTAGCCCATACCAGAAGACATAGTGTACTGTAAACACTACACCTCGGCAGCCAAGGCATGTCCTGAAGTTATGACTTCATAAACTAACCCAAGATGCAAAGTGTTGAAATGGACTACTCTAGCCAGCTCTTTTATTCATAGTGACAGGAGAAAATAACATTGTTAAACTATACAGTCAGATTACTTCTACTTTGTAATAATGCCACATATTCACTGAACAAATGACAGTATCGGAGTGCTCGCAGTTTATGAGCATGAAGATATTTGAGAGCATATTTTTATTATTATTAACAAATACATCGCAAATGGGAAGTATATGGTGGTAATGGTCACTTACAGTAGTGTAATAATAAAGTAAAGTTGGCATACCTACCCAACAACAAGAAGAGTAAAACAAGCAATTCCATGGAAAGAAAATATGACAGGAAATATTATTCTTTGTTAGTGGCTTTACGTTGCACCGAACCAGATGGGTCTTATGGCAACGATGGGATGGGGGAAAGGCTAGGAGTGGGAAGGAAGCGGCCGTGGCCTTAACGTACAGTCCCAACATTTTCCTGGTGTGAAAATGGGGAACTACGGATAACCATATTCAGGCCTGCCGACGGTATGCATACGCCGTTCAGCTTTCAGTCTGCAAGCCTCTGTGAATTTACTAAATGCCCCTACAATCTTCTGTTTGTAACTAGCTCTGTGGCCTCATTTCGTTCCTGACCTCTTACCTTTAAGTCGTTAGAAACTGAGTCCAACCATCGCCATCTTGGTCTCCTCTACTTATCTTACCCTCCACATCCAAACCCATTATTTTCCTAGGTAAATTATTCTCCTCCATTCGATACACACGACCCAAACACGGAGCCGGTTTATACATACCACTTAATCCTAACTTAGTTCTATCTCCTTATTCCAAGTACCCTCTTACCATTGTTCCCACCTGTTTGTACCAGCGATTTTTCTCGCTACTTGGATATCTGCTATTTATAACTTCTAAGATACCGTGAGCCCACCGAGGTTTCACTCCAAGACGGCAAAGTTGGTCTGAAAACAGACCGCTGTAAAGATAATTTCGTCCGGGAGCTGACTTCTTTTCAGAATACGCAAGTACCAGCTCACTGCATTAGCTTTGCTACACCTTACTATACTTCCATCCTGGCCTAAATACTTGAAATGATCGTAATGTTTCAGTTTTGTATTCCTGACCAGACATTGAATTCTGTTAGAATTTTTCCCCCCCTGACACAACTTCAGTCTTGTACGTCAAAAAATTCCCTTCAGGCAAGGGACTCAATGTTAAAAGCATCGTAGGGATATGAACTACGAATTTTAGGTAAATCAAATATATAAAAATTAAAATATTTTTCTTAATGATCGTTATCCGGTCGATTAGATCACGGCCGACTGGATCCCTCACTAGCTAGAGCCATACATCAAGTCGGCCGTGATTAGATTAACAGTTTGCATTTTTCTACCACTACGAGTGCTAATGTGAGTCAATGAAAAATTTCATTCAAGCCCTTACCCTAGCTCAAAAGCTGCAGTCGCTTACGAGTAGCCAGTATCCAGTATTCGGGAGATAGTGGGTTTGAGCCCCACTGTCGCTAGCTCTGAAGATGGTTTTCTGTGGTTTCCCATTTTTACACCAGGCAAATTCTGGGGCTGAACCTTAAATAAGGCCACGGTCGCTTCCATCCCACTTGTAGCCCTTTCCTGTCCCATCGTCGCCATAAGAACTAATTGTGTCGGTACGACGTAAAGCAACTTGCAACTGCATTTAAGCCCTTATGATTACATTCGGTGTGGACATTTCTCAAATATTAAAAAAACACCTTGAGGATATTGAAACAAGGAAGACATTACGGTTATAATTATGTAAATAAGTTAATTTGGCTAGGATTTGATAACAAAAATCACGAGTAAAGAGACAAGCGATTTTAGGCTGCTATTCCGGAACTGCACTTAGGCCGGAAGTGATTTTAGAAATTTGTTTTTTAGTTTGATAGAGCTATCTATAAGTCACAATTTCGAACATTCCCGGTCCCTCTAGCCCAGCAACGTTCGGTACTATTAAGGAAATTGCTTAATTTTACGTTTTTTCGTAGTATAGGGACCCCTATTGTGCTGAGAAATGTTTTGAACATTAACATAATCAGTGCATTCACATAAAACGTGCTGTACGACGCCAGTACTCCACTCGCTTCAGTTTAATATTCATCTAGATTCTCCATCGTTACCCTTGGGTTATCCAGCAGAAGATTCTCTATTATACATTTAAACAAACCATTACACCAAAATACTGTTTAAATCATCTTAAGGTGTCCGTGAAAATTGAAGCCTTCCTACAGATCTTCGAGAAGAGTAATAACTATTCTTAATACGAACACATGAAGGAATACTCGATCTTTATCAGAGAGGAAATTACGTACGCAAAGTCAGCAGCGGTTTATTATTAGCTCCAGGGACGAAGACGACTGGTTTAGATGAAGATGCCACATCCGATATCTCGATCTGTACAAATTGATCTTTTCCATCATAAACAACTAAAATTCCTAAACTGTTTAAAATAAAACTAGAAAAACACATTTTTAAGATTTTGATATTATGGGTGCTGCAGATTTCTGTGAATTAGAATGTAAATATGCAGATATATTGGATATTAAAATATGTTTATTCTTAAATTTAAGGTCATATTCATGTTTTTAAACTTAACCAGTTCCTAATATAAATGATTCCCAGCGCTGACAACATTGTTGATGACGCTGTGACTGGTGAAATCATGGACTGGGTGAGCATCTATTGCGCTACAGACTCTACATTCTCCAGGTGTGAAAATGGGAAACAATCCAGAACCATCTCGGGACTGCCGACTGTGGGATTGAACCAATTTTCACCTGAATGCAAGTTTACGCCAAACCTAGTTTTGAGTACGGACTCGACACTGCATTTGAAACTTATTTTAACTGATTTCCACACGTTTTTCCTACTGGAAGCAGTTCCATGGATGCAATTTGACCCTCACTACGGGCCCAACTCAACATCCCTCCTTTCTGCGCTCCTCTGATACTATCAGTCTGGAACTATTCTTTAGCAGCTTATCCTGGAAATTTTGAAGTTCATCGATTCGATTCCCGAACTCCTTTCCTATCTACTTTACTTTAGTACACATAATTTTATAGCGCGATACTACTTTACTCCTGGAAGGATTATGAATATACCTTTTTCTGTGGTTATAAACAAATTAGCATATCCTTGGTGGGCAGGGCGTAAGCAGAATTTATTTTCGGGTGGAGGGGGAAATTAAATATTAAAAACATTTGAGCACTTCTATAAAATAATGTTGAGTGCATATCGTGAAATTAGAAACACTAAATTAAAATTAAATTAAAAGAACTCAATTATTTAATTAAGAAACATTTGTATTCATGTTGATTACACTAGCAGACATCTTCTGGGTATTTTGGCCAACTCATGGATTATATTTTCTACTGCCACATGGTCTTCTTTGTGTATATACGAAGGATCTAACACATTCAGTGTTTCCTGCGTAGTAATATTCTGCAAATAACTTTTTAAATATTTCAGGGATGAAGAAGAGTGGTTTGGTGTTGCAGTGGTTACTCAAAATTTCGGATGGGGGATTTATCCCCCAATCCCCACCCTATGCGTACGCCCCTGGTGGTGGGTGCAATATTTAGTACAGTATATATAAACTATCAACAATTTCAATTAAAAATTAATTATTTTATGGTCTGGAGAATGTCTTCTGTTTCTCCATAGGTGAAGTCGAACTATAGTCAGCCACATTTGGTTACGAAAGGATATGTCTGAGCGGGGAACTGAACACTTGCTTTGCTCTTAATCTTTTCATGTAGACTGTCATCACGCGAAGGCTGGCTGTGTGACCTCCGAACCTCGCAACATTTACTACTTGGGCACGGAACGTAGGAAGGAATGTTCGACACCCTGAGGCTGGTTGGGGCGGGGCCCAAGGAGGTACACTCCCTGGCACATTCAGCTTAGGCAGGACCATTCCCTTACATAACCTATCAATAGGAAAACAACTTCTGAATATATACATGTTTATTATTATTTACTATTTATTATATTTAATTTTCAATATTTAGCTTTCTAAATTACGACGCTGACAACTATCTCTGCGACTTCATACCCTCCATTATAGGCAACTTGTCTAACACGTGTACATATTGACCCATCGTAAATCACATTCTCCAATTGAAAGCAAGCAAGTTTGTAGCATTCTGTGATCTTTACATAGCCACAAGGCATGAAGATTTTTGTGGAATCGGAACCACATGGACGTGAAGTTTCATTTATAAAAATGCACAGTTCTAGCCCTTGAGGCAAGCCACTCAATGTTGAAACCATTCTAGGAATATGAGCTACGAGTTTTAGTTAAATAAAATATTATGAAGTATGAGAATATATTCTTTATTTATTTCTAAAAATTACAATCCATTTCTTACTCATCGTTATCCGGTCGATTAGAGTAGCAGTTTGCCTTTTTCTACCACTACGAGCGCTAATGTGAGTCTATGAAGAGTTTCACTTAAGCTCTTATAATTACATTCCTCGTGGACATAAAAAATAGAAAAACGCCTGAGGAACTGCACTTAGGGCGGAAGTGATTTTTGAAATTTGTTCTTTGAGTTTGATAGAACTATCCACTAACAATTTGAAACTTTTCCGGGCCCTTTAACCCTTCAGTTTTCGGCACAATTGAGAAATGGTTTAATTTTATGCTTTTAGTAGTATGGGGACCCCTATTTTATCTGCTGAGAAATGTTTTCAATATTGAAACCTTCAGGCATTGGCGAAGTTTCGAACCCACTATCTCCCGATTACTGGATACTGGCCGCAATTAAGCGACTGCAGCTATCGAGCTCGGTGAATGCCAGTCTACAACTATACAACTCGCGTTACTTAGTTCTGAAGGAAGAATCACAACCTATGAGTGGTGCCATTTCTGCATTCGTCTAAATCTGAAAATAGACTACTTCCTAGACTGTGCAGATGGAAAACGCGGGATAGAATTTTCTTGTGAAACGCCCGAGGTGTGCCATTCAAACGACAATCTCAATCTGAAATGAATTACGCGTAAAAGCTGATATCAGCCCAGCCTCGTTGAATATTTATTCAGGTAATTTATTATGTGTGTGCAGATTCAGTCCAATTGATTCTTACGATTCTCGTTGAGCCCCGAGCAGAAATTCGAACGCAATTGCCAAGAGGTCCCTGCTACAGACATTCTATTACAGATCTTACAGATATTAACCCAAATTGAACGATGCTATTTCAGTTGACAATGGCCGCGTGCGACGATGAACGAGGAGATGGTGATATTTACTACGCACATTTAATTGAACAGTCCTTTCCTTCATAGCTCAATTCAATTTAAAGAGTAACCTCGATATGTCGAATCACCTCGGAAACTACATTTTATTTCGATTTATCGAAATTTCGACATATACAGAATACCATTTGTGAGCATGTATAGCAAGCACATCATTGAACCTGCATCCGGGAGATAGTAGGTTCGAATCCCACTATCGGCAGCCCTGAAGATGGTTTTCCGTGGTTTCCCCATTTTCACACCAGGCAAATGCTGGGGCTGTACCTTAATTAAGGCCACGGCCGCTTCCTTCCAACTGCTAGGCCTTTCCTATCCCATCGTCGCCATAAGACATATGTGTCGGTGCGACGTAAAGCCACTAGCAAAAAAAAAAATCATTGAACCATATGTATCTAGGGGCTTATACTGAATACATTACTTTTAACAATACTTAAAAATATACAAACTCTATTTTACGGCATAACTGTAATTATTAACAGTTATTATAGCAACTTTTTAGAAGACATCATACAGTACATACAGTAGTGAAACAAGAAGCATACCCCCGTTAGTACCTTTGGAAAAAATCCGTTAGTCTCTTCTGTTTGTTACTGTTAACCTTTCCTCCCTTCACGCTGAAACTTCTCGTCAATACCACGCAGCCGAGATGCGTAAATAGAGCTTCTCATCCGCGACTTAGGGGGTTGCTTTCGTACGTGACCGCTAATTAATTCACAATCGAGAAACAGCGAGGCTTCGCCGATTTTCCGATCATTAGAAGTTTTAGATTTCGGTTCCCGTCATATTAGCTCCCAGTATCACTGTAAACCTTTCTTTACTTGTTAACTGTTCCTCATAAACCGCAAATACCGTATTTCTCAGTTAATGTTCAACTCTGGAAATGTTTGCTTCGAGTAATAGAGAAATACACGTGAAGAATAGGACAAACAACCGGGAAATATTGGTGGTATTATTATTATTATTATTATTATTATTATTATTATTTCCGTTTCAGCCATCTATGGGCTACGATTACGCAACTTCATTGCTTTCTCAAGTTCTTTCTCCTTCCTCTTTCGCCAGTATTCCTTCATCCGTTGGCTTGTACGTGCTCGTTCTTCTGCCGAGAATATTCTATTCTTCCTCGTTTTCTCATCAGCTAGGTCCTTCACCTCCACAACTCTCTACCTGAAGATTTTTCTGTTTGTTATGTCTTCTGCCGTAATCCCACATTTTTCTAAATCTCGGTGGACTTCTTTTACCCATGGGACTTGTGTCTTCCTGTTCTCCTGGAACAGTCTCTCTGATCCCATCCTTTTAATATGACCGTAGAACGTCAATCTCCTCTTTTTCATTGTGGTGGTGATGTTTTCAAATTGTTGGTATAGTTCTCGGTTTGCTCTCATGCGAAACGTAAACTTGTCTGATGATTTTATGGGTCCAAGAATCTTTCTAAGGAACCTCCTTTCTTTCTTTCTTTTCCAAATCTGAGAGTCCCTTTGTGGCTATTGTCTCAGGTGCGTATAAACATTCAGGTTTGACTATCGTGCTGTAGTGCTTGAATTTGGCCTGGTAGCAGAGTGACTTAGATTTGTAGGTGTTCTCACATAATCTAAATGCAGTTTCCATCTTTCTTGCACGTTCTTGAATTGCCGCTTTCTCATTCATGTTTGGAGTCAAAATGAATTTTGTAGCTCTTTTGATGTCACCGTACTTCGTCCTCATTGTCCAGGTTGGGTCAGTGGTATTTATGTTAATGTACTCCGCCTTCTATTATTATTATTATTATTATTATTATTATTATTATTATTATTATTATTATTATTATCATCATCATCATCATCATCAAATTCAAAAACGTTTCACAAATTGTGAGTCTTGTATAGCCCTATCAAACTTAAATCACTTGCGGCCTAAATGCGTTTCCGGAAAAACTTCCTGAACTCGCTTGTTTCTTTGCTAGTTTTCTTTCTCATTCAAATCCTAGACAAATTAACTTATTCACATAATTCTTCCTGTAATGTGTTCCTTGGTTCAATATCTTAAGACTTTTTAAAAATATATTTTGAAAAATGTCCATGCTGAATATAGTTATAAGGGCTTAGGAAACTCTGCATTGACTCACATTAGCGCTGATAGTGGTAGAAAAAGGCAAACTCCTAATCTAATCGACCGGATAATGATGATAAAAGGATTGTAATCTTTAGGAATAAATGAATATATTCTCATATTTTATTGGATCAATCACTACTGATCTGCATTTAGAGCAGTTGCGCAGGTGGCAGATTCCCTATCTGTTGTTTTCCTAGCCTTTTCTTAAATGATTGCAAAGTAATTGGAAATTGACTGAAGAAACGTAAATACAGTCGAACTAAGATCTTTATACGGGGTGGTCAAAAGAACGCGAACCGGGTGTATGAGTGTTTGAGGGTTGGTCATACTGATAAATAATTGGACAAATATGACTAGATTCCTCGCGCTGTTGTCTTTTTATCAGCTGATGAAGTTAGCCAATCAGATCACGGGCGAATTCTGATGAGCTATGTCAGGCAGTGTTGCTAAATCTCTACGTGGCTTATGACCAGCTTCAGAGCGCCAAGAAGAAATAAACTTCTCCAGGGGAGCGACTTCAGAAATGACCTCCCTGGCCCACAGCAAGCACGCTACGGTGTGTTAATGTTTGATGCTCATGACTCTCAAGCCCGACCAAGCCACGTGCAGATTTAGCAACACCGCGTCGTAATGCCCATTTGAATTCCCGCGCGAAGCGATCTGATTGGCTAACTTCAGCAGTTAATAAAATGATAACGGCGCGAGATACTGACGTACTTTTTTTCAAATTTTTTATCAGTATGAAGAACGCTGTAACGTTCATATACTCGGTTCATGTTCTTTCTGACCATTCTGAACATGACGTCTTGCACACGATTAGTACATACATTCAGCATACTGAATGACATAATGAAGAACATCAAGAAAACCTCTGGTGAACTAAATGCAATGGTCTTTGCTGATGATATTATGATCTGGGGAGAAACTGAGGAACAAGTACAGTCCAGATTCAATGAATGGGTGGTTAAGTTCCAGGAGTTCAATCTCAAGATGAACGAACTCAAAACAGTAGGGATGGCAATAAACAGAGAGGGACAACTAGCGAACATCATGCTAGAAAACCATCCACTAGAAAGTGTGGAAAGCTTTACATACCTCGGCAGTGTTATATCTCGAGATACACTGGCCACAAAAGAGGTTGCAAATATTGTGCAGAAGAGCTCTCACTTTTACCAGCAAGTACGAACACTCCTCTGGGATCCCAAAGTACCAACAAAATCAAAGCTGGTGATGTTCAATCAGTACTTCATACCATTCTTAGCCTATGGTATTGAAACCTGCACTCTCACTAAGAAAGACTCATCAAGGTTGCAGGCATCCGAGATGAAATTCCTTAGGTCCACAATTCAAAAAACCAAACTGGACAAGTTAAGGAATAATGTGGTTAGGAACGAAGCTGGGATCGGATCATCATGTCCAGACTGAGGTGGTTTGGGCATGTAATGAGGATGGAGCTAACAAGGATAGCATATGTTAACTTGGAGCGACATGTGGCAGGGAAACGCATGGTGGAAAGACCAAGAACCCACTGGATGGACATCGTAAAGATGGACATTGCAGATCGCGGAAGGACTCTGTAGGACGTCACTAACAAAAGAACGTACCTCAATAAGACAGAATGGAGGAGGTTCGTCAACAGCACCCGGGAAACTGGAACTGTAAAGTGATGATGATTGAAAATAATAGCCCATCTGGTGGCCGTGATCTCTAAGGCGTTATCTAGTATATGGTCTGAAACCGTGGTTATCTGGTTCGATAATTTATTTCTTATAACTTGCTTTACGTCGCACTGACACAGATAGGTCTTATGGCGACGATGGTATAGGAAAGGCCTAGGAATTGGAAGGAAGTGCTAGCTAGTTGCTTTACGTCGCACCGACACAGATAGGTTTTATGGCGACGATGGGACAGGGAAGGCCTAGGAATTGGAAGAAAGTGGTCCTGGTTTTAATTAAGTAAGGGCCCCAGTATTTGCCTGCTGTGAAAATGGAAACCACGGAGAACCGTCTTCAGGGCTGCAGACAGTGGGGTTCGAACCCACTATCTCTCGCATTCAGGCTCACAGCTGGGTGCTCCTAACCACACAGCTAACTCTCCCAGTAAATTCAGGTACAGCCTCAGCATTTGGCTGGTGTAAAAATGCGATACCATGGGAAGCCATCTTCAGGGCTGCTGACAGTGGGGTTCGAACCTACTGTCTCCTGAATTCAAATTGATAGCTACGTGACCCAAACAGCATAGCCACTCGCCCGGTAAAAATAACTCTTAGGACTATATTATTTTCCTAGTCGTGAAAGCCAAGCACTATCGCTGAGCATTCCATCACACTGACCCGTGGCACTCCAGTATCTACAGACACGAAACTCGTGTATTTGAGCGCCTTCTAATACCACTGGACTGAGTTGGGATCAAACCCACTACATGAGCGTAAACTCAGGTCAGCGGGAGCTATTCAGTCCGGCGGACAAATTCGATGATATAATTTTTACTGTTACTACGATAAACCATAGTTTAGAACAACTACTTCCTAGCATTTTTCTCAGTACATGACGTGGACTTGGCATATTTCTACGGCCGGATGCCATTCCTGACGCCAATCCTATGTGGAAGGACATACTATTGCGTGTTTCTCTGGTGGTGTGTTGTATGAAGATGTATATTACGATGATAACGAACACAATATCCTCGAGCTATAAGAATTAACCAAACGCAGTTAAAATCCCCGACCTGGTCTGGAATCGAACCTCGCACCCTCTGAACTGAAGACCATTACGCTGACCACTCGGCCATAGTTTATAATGCTACAATCGAGTATCATAACTTGTAATTGTATAACATATTAATGATAATTGTTATAAATTCGAATTTCGTTTTTAACACCAATTTCATCTACTTGTACTTCCTACAATGAAAAAACCAAACCCCATGGCACTACAGCCCTTGAAGGGCCTTGGACTACCAAGCGACCGCTGCTCAGCCCGAAAGTCTGCAGATTACGAGGTGTCGTGTGGTCAGCACAACGAATCCTATCGGCCGTTATTCTTGGCTTTCTAGACCGGGGCCACTATCTCACCGTCAGATAGCTCCTCAATTCTAATCACGTAGGCTGAGTGGACCTCGAACCAGCCCTCGTGTCCAGGAGGGACTGGAAAGGCCTAGGAATTGGAAGGAAGTGGTCGTGGTGTTAATTAAGAGCCCCAGTATTTGCCTGCTGTGAAAATGGGAAACCGCGGAAAACCATCTTCAGGGCTTCAGACAGTGGGGTTCGAACCCACTATCTCCCGGATTCAGGCTCACAGCTGGGTGCTCCTAACCACACAGCTAACTCTCCCAGTAAATCCAGGTACAGCCTCAATCATTATCATTTTATTGTCCTCGGACACTCCCGGCACTAAAAGGCATGTGCCATTTCATTGAACGTATGTTTAACCATGTAGAGTTTTCTCCAGTTAATCCTTCTCGAATGCAGTATTATAGAGGTGATTTCTAACGAATTGGACGGAGCCTTTAATGGCCAAGACGGCTAAATCACAGTACAGATTCTTGGGATGCACACACTTTTGAAAAACTCAACCAAGAATTTTGATATGGATCATCTTGCTCAGATGAATAGTCCTACAACCCTGGTGCAGGAGTAGTTGTAATATTCCTTGAAGTAGCTGATTGTTGGATGAGAGTGGCTTCTCCGCGTCTACCACTGCTGCCTGACTGGAGTCGACCTCACATCTAATGGTGGAGTCCTGAGTATATGCAAAGTCCTTTTCTCGGACAATTGCTATTATACCTGTACAGTAAGTACAGCATTTGTAAAATTACGCGATTAAATACCTGTGAACCCATGCACTGATATGCATGTCGATATTAACTTACAGACAAACGTATAATTGTTTGTCTAGATTTTAATTAAATCAATTCCCTAACATGCACGTACCCAAACCCATCTGACTCAAGCCAGCCAGCGCTACCACTTGCAATTCCTCTATAATATTTGAAAATTAATAACCGGTACCAAGAGAGTTCGCCGCTTATTAGCCTATTGAAGTTTCTGTGTAGGAGCTGTATAATTCAGGCGATTCATTTACAGATTCAGTCTAGCGCAACATTTGGGAATGGAATTCGAGTTATTGGTGTATTATATCTAGAGAGTTGATCTCTCGGCTGAGGAAAATAACAAGTCAAATTCTATTTTCCAATGATATTTCCTGTAACTAATAATTGATAATTGTGTGTTCTGTGTGTGGAGATGTTAGCAATCAGCCCATCTAATATTTCAAGATATGGACCACTGATCACATCCACCTGAGGTAAACTTATGATTTTGATTCTCACTCTTCCGCATCACAGACCAATTTAATCGGAATAAATCATTTTATGTAACTGCCTTGAAAACACTTACGCAATAGGAGCCCATTAAAACTTCGTTCTTTGTTGAACTCAGTCAATTACGGTATTTTCTAAATTACTGTTTATACCTTAAGATAATCAATATTTACTAAAAATCGCAAATTCAAGCCAGACTGAGACCGGAGGTAGAGTGTATAGTAACAACTCCATAGCGTTCGCTTGTAACGTATTAACATATTAAGAATTCCTACGGAATAAAATTCCGTCACCTAGCTTCCCTTAAAAATAATAATTTAGAGAATGATAAAAAATTGTATGATATTAGTACCTAAGGCTGTCTTTGAGAGTCGAAATTACTATCTATAAAATAATTGGAAATTCTAAATGGACTAATAATATATCTTATGAATAAAAGTTATGCTTTCCCGGTTTTATACGGCGTGCTAAAGGAATCAAAACAGGTATTGGAGTACTTTCAGTGCAGTTGTAGCTTGGAGTGGCACTTTGACGTCTATGGATCTGCGTACTCTTGACAAAGATGTGTACAACTGTCGAAAACGAATCATCATCAGCAGCGTCATAAGCCCTCACTCCATATGAGCATTTCGCAAAGGTTTGGAATTTAATCCAGTCTTTTGGCACGCAATCTAGTGATTAGAAATTCTATAACACCACCTCCCCTACCCTGCCGGCCAACATTCTGATGGCAAAATCATTTCCAATGAATGGCACTCGAACCGGACAACCGAAGTGTCAGATCATACAGATGTGACGTGTTAACGACCATGGGCACCATGTGGACTGCTCAATCTCGTGCTTCGGCAGCCCTGAAAATGGTTTTCCGTGGTTTCCCATTTTCACACCAGGCAAATGCTGGGGCTGTACCTTAATTAAGGCCACGGCCACTTCCTTCCAACTCCTAAGCCTTTCCTATCCCATCGTCGCCATAAGACCTATCTGTGTCGGTGCGACGTAAACCCCCTAGCAAAAAAAAAAATATCGTGCTTATCGAAAGAGAAAAACCCCCGAATGAAGGAAAAAAGATCCATTTAGTTCGCTGAAAGATAGTATTTTTCACTGAACAATTCAAGTATAATGGTGATCATCGCATTATTCCTCTAACCCATAACTGATACGTATTTCTCTGTATGAATGCAAAACTGCTACAAACGTTTCTATGAGTTATGATTCCTGGTATTCAGTTTGTGTACTTTTAGTGCGTTAACTCTTCTTCTTCTTCTTCTTCTTCTTCTTCTTCTTCTTAATATGTTTACCCTCCAGGGTCGGTTTTTCCCTCGGACTCAGCGAGGGATCCCACCTCTACCGCCTCAAGGGCAGTGTCCTGGAGCTTCTGACTCTGGGTCGGGTGATAAAACTGGGGAGAATGACCAGTATCTCGCCCAGGCGACCTCACCTGCTACGCTGAACAGGGGCCTTGTGCAGGGATGGGAATATTGAAAGGGACAAGCAAGGAAGAGGGAAGTGGCCGTGGCATTAAGTTAGGTACCATCCCGGCATTTGCTTGGAGGAGAAGTGGGAAACCACGGAAAAACACTTCCAGTGTGGCTGAGGTGGGAATCGAACCCACCTCTACTCAGCTGACCTCCCGAGGCTGAGTGGACCCCATTCCAGCCCTCGTACTACTTTTCATATTTCGTGGCAGAGCCTGGAATCGAACCAGGGCCTACGGCGATGGTAGCTAATCACACCAACCACTACACCACAGAGGCGGACTGATATGTCTTACATCCCAAAAATCTAAAAATCGAATTTAAAACACTTTTACTTGAAGCGTGGGCCCGAGGAGGATAGTGGAACTAAACACAGGCAACGCTCAGACCCGTCGTCGTGTTCCTCAAAACACAGACCCATGATGTACCCAACCGGATGCTGAAACACCCCAGCGAGGTCGACCTCCGTCATAGTGGCGGTTACTATACACGGGTACTGTAAACCCATGGGGATCCACCCACAGACTCATGGTATTCCTCACATAGTGATATTAAACGCAAGAAAAGTCGACTCATGGTGTTCCTAGCGTTATGGTACTTATCACAGACAATCTAATAGTTCAAAATTCAGCATCTCTTGGTCGCCCCTTTCGACAGGCAGGGGATACCGTGGGGGTATTCTTCACTTGCCTCCCCCCACCAAGAGCGCGGGGGGTGTGTTAGAACTGTTAGGCATGGAACGGGTATTTGGGCCTACTACATACATAAAACATTCATTCATTCATTCATTCATTCATTCATTCATTCATTCTTCACTGATCCGTTCATTACACACATCAGTTTCTATATCTTCCTCCTCCTTCGCATGCCACATGAACACTTGTGCACTTCTTAAACGGCGAAGAAATTGGTGGGATGTTGCAGAAAGGTAAGACATAAACAGATGATTCAAGTGTCTCATATCTGAGACTGACGAAGCCAAACAAACAAGCAAGCAAGCAAGGAAGCAGAGATGTAGTTAACCAGTTCATTATACCGAACGACATCAAGCTCGAATTTGCATCTCAATTACGAAAATATAATTAAGGGACGTTATTTTTTTCTTCCCTTCCCTCCTCGAACCCGTTTTCAGTTATTTGCATACATTACACCTAACAATTGACCTCGTGCTTTTAGCGCAACTTGGAAGCTACAGAGGCAGCGTGGTATTTTAAAAGTACTTGCTTGCACTGTATGAAATGATAGCTGCGAATGAAAAGTTTAAAGCACAAGTGTTACTTAAGGCCAAATGAAATCCTAAAAAACTTTAATTGAATTGGTAGTAAAGAGAAACATATCAAAGTAAAAAAAAAGACGAATGTTCTTTCTTTTAATTAATAGTAAACTTCCTTTTGTTTTAATTTGGCTACTCTCAGTTCAAAGATTTTAATTGGAATAGAATGCAAAACTTATTTATCACAATTATAGATTGAGATTTCCCACCTAATTAACGACGCCTCCGTGGCTCAGGCGGCAGCCTCTCACCGCTGGATATTGTGGTTCAAATACCGGTCACTCCATGTGAGATTTGTGCTGGACAAACCGGAGGCAGGAAAGGGTTTTCTCCGGATACTTCGGTTTTCCCTATCATCTTTAATTCCAGCAACACTCTCCAATATCATTTCATCTGTTAGTCATTAACCATTACCCCAGAAGAGTGCGACAGGCCTCGGCAGCCGGCAAAATTCCTATCCTCGCCGCAAGATAGGGGCTTCATTTATTCCATCCCTGACCCGCTCACTGACTGAAAAACAGGTTGTAGGTTTTCTTCATTTCCCACCTAATCAATAGTTAATAACTTTGAATGTATTCACATTAATACAGTACCGGTTTCTATCTCCTAGGGATAATATTCAGCTTGAGAATATCAACACGAACATTAAAAAGATAAAACAACAAATACGTTACTTATACTAAGACGATGTACGATTTTTTATGTTGATAAAATGTGTGAAGATGAGGCCTAAAATTATATATGTTCATTATGGGTCTTTGCAGGCCAGAAATGGTGGGATTTATTTGTTCTTTTTTGCCTTTTTGACTGACTGGTCTTTTCAGCCTTTGTTTTAGGTCTTAGCTTTCTTTCAACTTCACCTTCTTCGACTGTTCGTCCTCAATACGAGTTATCATAGATCATCCAACAACCCTTCCACATCTTTTCTCTGGCAAATACATACATTTGGACCATATCTCAAAAAGGAGAGGATGAAATGAAATGAAAAATGAAACTAGGATTTGAGAAAATCCAGGGGTTGGGGTCAGAGCTAGCGCCTCAACCGTCTGAGCAACTCAACCCGGCGCGATTGGTGTCTGATGGCACAAAACATTGGTTGCGCACATAATGTAATTGTTTTTTTGTTGAATGTTTTATTGCGCAGTACTGAATCAAACTCTCAAAAAAAAATTTTTATTACCGCACTTAATTTGGTAAAGTGTTGTGTTCTCCCCCTCCCCCTAACACACACGCTTCTAATTCCCAATCACCGCTACTGACCATGTGGTTAAACTTAAGTTAAAATACCTGTTAGCCAAGAGAGGTTTTGACTGCTACGAAGAGGTGTTTGCTGTTTATAGTGATGGATCCCTGCGGTTCAGTGACACCGTGGCATTTAACCATTTAGCCATTATTGTTGACCCGATCATCCGGTTTGAAAACAATGATCCGGGTCAGTATACCTTGGTTCAACGAGAAGAGCAGTGTTCAGGATATTTTAACACCAAATTCTCCCGTCAGTATGGAAGTTAGAGATATGGTCTTCTCTTTGTATCGAGAGAACAGTTTCACACACTGTCCTTGAGTTTTGTAAGAAATTTTGTCGGGATGAGCTAAATTAATGAAATAAACACACAGCAATTATTTTATAACTGATCAGTACGCTATGTATTATTTCATCTCCTGCAGAGAACAGCTCTGCTCTGTGACTATGGGTACGTCCAAGATGCACGCTGGTTTTCTGAGTCAGACAGTCGGCGCCGAGTCGACATAAGTATGTCCTGTGTTTTTAAGCGGGACTGGCCATAATGCACCTGCGCGCAGGAAGCCTGCGCACTGGTAGTCTGACTCAGATATTTACCGGAATGATTCGTTCATTCTGGTTTCAGGCAACCTGCCGCGCAGGCTGTTGATTTTCGTGTTGAGTGTGGTAATTCGCCCAGTTCTTCGTAAGCCTGTGTTCAGATTTTAACAAAATAAAACAAAACGTATCCGAACTCATTCTGAAATATTCAAAAATCTGTTTTCGTCGACAAGTAACTGTGGAAAAAGGTGTTTGTACTCCCCGTAAATATATCTTAATTCATTAATTGGATGTATATCACTTCTCATTCGTTTTGTAACATTGTCACTTAGCAGCAATAGAGCTGCAGCCTGTTCTCTTGTTAGTTCCATGCTACACTGAACAGTTGTATCTCATATCTTTTCTTTTGTGGCAGCTCTGCCTGCGCTGACAACCAGCTTTCATAATGGCCACATCCCACCTGCCGCTCGGAGTCAGACATTCAGCGCCGACTGTCTGACTCAGAAAACCAGCGTGCATCTTGGACGTACCCTATGTTCATTCCTTGGCCCGAAGGCTCTGATGCACGACGCGCCGTCGGTACGGAAGCCATTTTGAAAAGGCTGCTTTAGAAGAAATGACAATCCATCTGGTGTCGTCCTGATTGCGAACAAGTGGGTACCTAAGGGGATGGTTTGGGTTTGACACACATTAAGGTGTCGAGATTGCGCCCAGTTTGTACCCTCAGTTAGTACACCAAGTTCTGGTACTCACAATTGGAATACTGGGTAATACACAAAACAAGTTAAAAGCATGTAAGAAAAAACCCCACTTGTTTCCAAATAAACTGAATATTTCACTTCTTATGTATTATTTAGATAATTAATAATAATAAGAATAATAATAGTAATAATAATAAATATTCTAAAGGCTAATGCCTTGTCGATTCAACCACTCACTTCTTTCATTGGCATAATAATAATAATAATAATAATAATAATAATAATAATAATAATAATAATAATAATAATAATACCGGGCGAGTTGGCCGTGCGGCTAGGGGTGCGCGGCTGTGAGCTTGCATCCGGGAGATAGTGGGTTCGAATCCCACTGTCGGCAGCCCTGAAGATGGTTTTTCGTGGTTTCCTGTTTTCACATCAGGAAAATGCTGGGGTTGTACCTTAATTAAGGCCACGGCCACTTCCTTCCAACTCCTAGGCCTTTCCTATCCCATCGTCGCCATAAGACCTATCTGTGTCAGTGCGACGTAAAGCCACGCAAATAAATAAATAATAATAATAACCTATTAATAATACAACTCTCACTAATCCACCATAAACAACTACCCCTCTAGTTATGTTATACAATTAAAAAGGTAATAAATGATAAGATTACCTCAAACTAAATTATTAAACATTGTCAATAATAAAAATATTTTTTAAAATATGGTTAGGTTATCTAAAAGATTCCAATGTAACAGTTTATATTAATACTACTAGAACAAAAATCATATGAGACTGTTTTGACAATTGTATCTGTTATATGTATCTCAGGTCAACACTAATCTCTTGTTCGCAATCTGGACAGGGTACATTTAGTTGTTCGGAATCTGGACGGTTTTTGCCTTGTTCGCAATCAAGACACAACCATCCATCAACCAGTACGAGTTTGCCGCGAGAAATGTTTGCGCTTCTCATATGATGGTGTGGAGGTTATAGAACGACCAACGATTCTTGCACCCTGTAGATATCAATCAGTGCAAGAACTAACACCGCTAGATTGCCCACAACGCCCAACCTTCCCAAGGTGTGTCTTACACAGCTCCGGGAATATTCTACACTTCTTGTCATCGCTTCTTTTCAAGGATGAAGCTATATTTAAGACAGAATGCGTGGCAAACTCTAGAAATCGGAATTTTTGGGCGGAAGAAAACCGTCGTGTGATAAGAGTGAGCATATTTCAGGAGAAGATGGTTTTCGTGGTCTCTCATTTTCACACCAGGCAAATACTGGGGCTCTAGCTTCATTAAGGCCACGGCCACTTTCTTCCCAATCCTTGCGTAGCCGCAAACCTTCGATGAGCTTATGTGATGTTAAACCACCCGTAAAAAAATAATATTAAAAAAATAATTTCATTATCAGTTAGTTTCCGTCCGACACTGTTGGTGGCTATTTACTAGGGACGTGCGCCCTTCCTCCTCACCTGAACAATGAGGAAAACTATCGTTTCATGGTAGAAACACTGCCTGGATTGTTGGAAGTTCCTCTGAGTATTCGGCAGCGAATTTGGCTGTGTCATGATGGCGCTGCAACGCATTTCACTCAGCACTTAAATGATCATTATTTAGGGAGATGTGTAGCCAACCCGTGGTGTGTCAGTTAAATGGCCTCCGCGGTCGCCTGATCTAACTCCCATAGATGTTTCCTTGTTGAGTTACGGGGAGACTTTATAGGGTATGCGAAAACCGAAGAATGGGAAGATGAACTTGTACAAAGATCCAGACAGCTTTCTAGGTCGTTCGTGACATACCACACATCCTAAACAGAGTCTAAAGGTCACTACTACGTCGTTGTGAACTGTGCATGTTGAAAATTTACTGCAATCAAACCAATGGGTGTATTCTTTCTTTAGTTCAGACCAACAGACAAGAGGAGAAATGATCTGGTGCATTCTTTGACCCGTGTGCTGCGTGTTCTTGTATTGCTTAATAAACTAACTGTAGATACCGAAATGGAAGTGGCGTACCGGGAGTGTCCGAAGACACTCAGATGCAGGTTTTTTATATTTGACGCCCATACGCGACCTGCACGTCATGATGAGGATGAAATGATGATGAAGACGACACATACACCCAGCCTGCGTGCCAGCGAAATTAACCGATTATGGTTAAAATTCCCGGCCATGCGCGGAATCGAACCCGGGACCCCTGTGACCCAGGGCCAGCACGCTAACAATTTAGACATGGAGCCGGTCATTTTGGATATTGCCTGTAAGAGAGGAAACTTGTGCATTATCTCCGTCTAAAATCAACCCCAACTTCCCTTCCCTCCCTTGAAGTACAGCAGCGGGCAGCGGCTTACGCTCTGGCGCAGCAAATACAGAGAGTTCGTCAATTTGAATCGCGTGCCCAGAAATAAAAGTAACCTCATTTTCTTGAAACGAAACGTTTGCTCCGCTAATTCGGTTGAGGCATCGTTCTTTACATAACACAACGGGTATCCCGGACTTTTTATCGGTATAATTTAGGCACGCCTGTATATCGATAACCGGGCTGAATGGCTCAGACGGTTGAGGAGCTGGTCTTCTGACCCCAACTTGGCAAGTTCGACCCTGGCTCAGTCCGGTGGTATTTGAAGGTGCTAAAATACGTCAGCCTCGTGTCTGGCACGTAAAAGAACTCATGCGGAACAAAATTCCGGCACCTCGGCGTCTCCGAAAACCGTAATTAGTGGGACGTAAAGCAAGTAACATTATTATTATTATTATTATTATTATTATTATTATTATTATTGCATATCGATATACTTGCCGATTAGCAACGATTTATTGATATACACATCCAGCACTCAAATGAAATCTACAGCCTGTTTCCAGTCATTTGATTGGCTCAGGAACGGAATGAGTGAAGCACCCATCTAGCGGCTAGGGAAGAAATTGTGCCGGCTGCCGAAGCGTGTCGCACTCCTCTGGGGCGATGATTAATGAACGACAGATGAAATGAAAAGATATTGAAGAGTGTTGCTGGAATGAAATATGACAGAGAAAACCGGAGTACCCGAAGAAAAAACCTGTCCCGCCTCCGCTTTGTCCAGCACAAATCTCACATGGAGTGACCGGGATTTCAATCACGGACCGAGCGGTGAGATGCCGGCGCGCTGCCGCCTGAGCCACGGAGGCTCTTACACATCCAGCCCTAATTAAGTTATTAATTAGGTTTGTCACTTAACAGACTGCAACTGTTGGTATATACCTACGCGACTGTTCACTCGCGAGGTGACAACATCCTTTGATAACGCAACGGTCGGTAGTAAAACAAATTGCAGACAAGCCTGAGGAGTTGTCGCTAATGTTCATGATTTAATGAGCCGTGATGTAGCCGCAGGACAAGCAATTAAACCTTTCAATATACTACAAGAAAGGAAAGAGAAGCGTTCGGAGAATTGTGAGAAAGCTAGGAGGAAGAAGAAAATGCTGTTTGAGCAGTGGTGGCTTGTGGATTCGAAGCTTGAGAAAGATAAGGGATTGAAATATAACCTGACAGACTATTAGTTCGGGTGGCTCAAATTCTTTGGGTGAGTAGAATATTTACTTATTTAGCTTATGGAACAAATAGTCGGCCCCGTGGTGTAAGGGTAGCGTGCTTGCCTCTTACCCGTAGGCCCCGCGTTCGGTACCCGGCCAGGTCAGGAATATTTACATGGACCTGAGGGCTGGTTCGAGGTTCACTCAGCCTACGCGATTTGAATTGAGGAGCTATCTGACGGTGAGTTAGCGGCCCCGGGCTAGGAAGCCAAGAATAACAGCCGAGAGGATTCGTCGTGCTAACCACATGGCACCACGTAATCTGCAGGCCTTCGAGGTGAGCAGTTGTCGCTTGGTAGGCCAAGGCCCCTCAAGGGCTGTAGTGCCATGAGGTTTGGTTTATGATACAAGTTAAGCCGCGCACAAATTGAGTAACATCACGAAATCAACAAATTATTTACAAAACAGAATAAATATAAAAAGTCAGGTAAAACCTGAGAGATATGTACAATACAGAAAAAACAGAAAGAAAAAATACAAAAGTTTAAAACACAGAAATTATGTTAAATATAAGTAAATACACAAATTAACAATGAAAACTAAACTAGGGTTTCCAATTGTTGCAGCCACTGAATATACATTACTGAAGCTGTCAGAAGGTCGTCGATAGTTCCGCGGAAGGCTCTATGTGGGCATCTGAAGGTGATGTGTCGTATTGTCGGGAATTCTTCACCACAGTCACAGCTTGGAGAAGGTCGAAGTTCCCAAGAATGCATCGCAAAGCCACTTCTTCCATGCCCAGTGGACACTGTATTTAGTGGGACACAAAACTCAGCGGGAGATGAAATTCGGGCGATCTCTATTCGTCAGGGCCTTAGCAGTCCATTCTTCATTCCAAGTACTCAGTCAACAGTGGTTCCCTGAGCCAACAGCAGCGGAGGGTGTCTGAATTTCAGTCGGGTTGAAGCGATTCTATAGATGACTTGGTGAACTTTAAAATTAAAATGCAGGTGAGTAGAATAAAGTTAGTTTAAAAATAAAATACCCACACGTATTCACGGCAACAGAATAATGCTAGTAGGATTCTCTCAGATCAGTCGCTTCCGAGTACTGTTATACTTTATGCACCCTCTCGAGTTCCCTCACCGCTTATTAAGTGAGGAACGGTTGACATAAATCCCTTTCAGAACCATCCAACCTTGTTCCATATTGAAGAGAATACCCTGTTCAGTGAAGGCTGTGTCTCGGACACTCTGCGCAGCAAGGCACGCTATGTTGTTCAAGACTGTACAAGTGAAAGAAGATCAAACCAACGAATTACACACACAAACACACAGAGGTAGTACAGCGTTTTCCGTTCAATAGTCCAACACAGATCTATCTGGCAGAGTAAAACGGAACGAAGGAATTGACATGCAAGCAACCTAGATGGATTCAGTCAAATTACAAGTACACAGCAGCAGAGGCATTATTATTATTATTATTATTATTATTATTATTATTATTATTATTATTATTAGAACATCACATTGTAATACAAAGCTTGAACAGGTCGATAATTTCAAATTTTTAGGACGTGTGTTCTCCCAAGATGGTAGTGTAGTAAGTGAGATTGAATCAAGGTGCAGTAAAGCTAATGCAGTGAGCTCGCAGTTGCGATCAACAGTGTTCTGTAAGAAGGAAGTCAGCTCCCGAACGAAACTATCTTTCTATCGGTCTGTTTTCAGACCAACATTGCTTTACGGGAGCGAACGCTGGGTGGTCTCAGGATGTCTCATTCATAACTTATAAGTAACAGACATGAAAGTAGCGAGAATGATTGCTGGTACAAACATGTGGGAAGAATGACAGGAAGGTACTCGGAATGAGGAGATAAATGCTAAGAAAAGAATGAACTCGATGGATGAAGCTGTAGGCATAAATCGGCTTCGGTGGTGGGGTCATGTAAGGCGAATGGAGGACGATAGGTTCCCTAGGAGAACAATGGACTCTGTTATGGAGGATAAGAGAAGTAGAGGGAGACCAAGACGACGATGGTTAGAATAAGTTTCTAACGATTTAAACATAAGGGGTATAGAACTAAATGAGGCCACAGCACTGGTTACAAATAGAGGATTGTGGCGACATTTAGTACATTCTCAGAGGCTTGCAGGGTGAACGCTGAAAGGCATAACGGTCTATAATGATGTATGTATCTGAAAAATAACGGAATGATGGTCCCTGAGCCCATTCAAAGCAATTTTATGTTGCATATTATGCATATTTCCACCATTTTTTGCTTTGGTCATATTCTGGTCATTTTCGTCATACAAGGTCATATTTGTTTACATTTTGCGAATTTTTGTTTACATTGACGTGTCATTTATAACAAGGCACATGTTACCTGCGTCGAGTTTCAAACACAGGATTTTAAAACACTTTAGTAGATGTATTTTTCTTTGTTTTACAGAAAGAGATGCTGTACGAACGTACGCCAACAGATGCTAATCAATTTTTCGGTTTTTTTTTTTTGTAGGAAAACAATTAGAAATACGCCTCACGGCTATGATACTGAATGTGTGTAAAAAGTTTTAATTCCGCTCCAATAACTCTGACAGGTTATATGATTAAATGTGTCTGCTGTATTATCGCTTATCACTTTTTGACACGTTTAAATTTAGTAATACTTGGTAACTATAAACATTTTAAGTCATATTTGACCTGTTTAGGTCATATTTACTGGCATATTTTGTGCTTCTTTAGGTCATACATTTCCGAACCATTATTATTATTATTATTATTATTATTATTATTATTATTATTATTATTATTATTATTATTATTATTATTATTATTATTATTATTATTATTATTATTATCGAATTCTCCCAATATTGAAAGCCGCTAAGCAAATGACTCAGTCAATTCTGTGGGATTTCTTGTTGTTCCAATAGGTTTTCATTCTCTGCGAGAACGTTTGTTTACGTTCTTCCAACCACTTTGGTCTGTACTGTTTTTGTTCTGGTTGCTCTGATGTTTACTTTGAGTCTTAGATGTCGCTTTCAAGAACGTCTTTTGAACTTATGTTTGCATTTTTGAGGTCCTTTCGAAGTTCGCTAAGCCATTTCTTAAGTGAGTTACATAATCTATTATCCTTTTTTTTTTCAATCTATTTTCTGGTATCTAGTGAGATGACAGGAGAATTCCATTCGTCTTCTTCTAATGTTAATTTCGATGTTTGAGAACTTTTCTATTGTTTTGAATGATTGTAACCTGTAACCGTATTTTTCCCAATGCATTTATCGTCCTTTTATTTGATTTCTTCAAGTTCTTGTTTTCTGTTGAGAACCAGTGTTTACCTTGCGTAAAGGACTGTTGGTTGTATGACTGTCTTATAATGCCAGATGTTTGTATGTCTTAACATGGATTTGTTGTTGTAGATGTCTTGGACTAACTGTAATGAATGCTATTTTTAATATTCTGGAGATGAGTTGTTTGTGAATTCTTTTCAAGGATTGTCGGTTCGATAAATTCTCCGAGGTATTTAAAGTAAGACACCCTATCAATTGTACCATATTTGATATCTGTCTTTGAACATAAGAATTTAGTTTTCTCGAATGATTTCTCTTGTCCTACCTCCTCTGCACTATGATTATCTCGAACTGTTTAACGGCAGTCTCCTCATTCTCTGTTAGTATCACCATATCATCTGCAAAATCGAGGTAAGGTATATAGAGGTTATCTTTGGGAAAGCTCAGTTGGATCGGCTTCCCAAATTCACATATCTTGAGTTCTTTCTCCTGTTCTTCCATAACCTGGTCTAGGACGACTCTGAACAGAATAGGAGAGAGTCCATCACCTTGTCTCACTCCTGTTTGAATGTCGAAGGGTTCTGAGATTTCCCCCACAAATTTCACTTTAGATTTCGTGCCAGTCAGTGTTTGTTTTATGAGTACTCGAGTTTTGTGATTATTATTATTATTATTATTATTATTATTATTATTATTATTATTATTATTTTTGCACACTTGAAGAAAGAGCACCATCTGTATAATATGTCTGCAGTCGACGCAAGGAAAATCCATACTGACGTTATCTCGATTACAACCATTCAAGTTGATTTCGAAGACCTGATAAGCTACTGAATTAAGACGTACAACTCAGGAAAACTATCCAGTCGTAAGTGTTGCTAATCTATTGCAGCTGAGAACTCATCTGTTGTTCTCAGGCGTGGGTGGTCAGTGTGTTAGTCTGCCGTGTATTCGTTCCTTGTGATGTTGATGTGAAATAACATAATTACGTTATTTCCTAATCTACGGTCCATATATCACAGTGAAGAATAAACTTCACGGAGGAAACCATTAAGGTCATCTCAATATTCCCACCATCACAAAAGACAAACTTTTTTCTTTTCTTTAGTTCCCAGAAAGGAATTTCCATCGTTGCTCGGTTATTTCAAAGCTCACCGCTCGTTGTCTCGCATTGTAGTCATTTACCTTCCCGAGAATTGTGGCCAAGATGAAACACTTCTTCTGTCATTATTACCCCTCGCTCTGAAGCCACCGTAATTTCGTAAGGTTACCATTACCGCCACGCTATAATAATAATTGTCGAGGAGGCGCGGATCAAACGAGAAATGCTGAGTATCACAGTACTGCCCAAGAAAGTAGTGCGACATAATCAATGCCGAATGGTCGTAGAAATTCTCTACGTCAGTGGTAGAGTTTCGGACTCCGAATCGCAAACTCGCCAGTTCAAACCCAGCACACACTGTCCAGTCTTTGGAGAGGAAAAATGCCCATTCTGCATTCCATGTCAAAGGAAGTTGGCATGTAAACGATCTCTAGTGACACATTCTTTGTCTGCAGTAAAGATGGAAGGTCGAAATCGAAATGGCGTTAAACAGAAATGTAAGACTATAGCTGAGGACATCATCTCTCGCAACTCTCAAAACCAGGATTAATCCACCCCTTTATATTCCGTATTTCCGCCTCTCTCTTGTTCAAATCTTTACCTTCCGACAGGAACTAATAATAATAATAATAATAATAATAATAATAATAATAATAATAATAATAATAATAATAATAATAATAATAATAATAATAATAATAATAATAATAATAATAATAATAATGTTATTTGTTTTACGTCCCACTAACTAATCTTTTACGGTTTTCGGAGACGCCGAGGTGCCGGAATTTAGTCCCGCAGGAGTTCTTTTACGTGCCAATAAATCTACCGACATGAGGCTGACGTATTTGAGCACCTTCAAATACCACCGGACTGAGCCAGGATCGAACCTGCCAAGTTGGGGTCAGAAGGCCAGCGCCTTAACCGTCTGAGCCACTCAGCCCGGCTCTGACAGGAACTTGAGTGTTTTTTTCTTCGTTTGCCTCCTTTAATCGATTCTTACTTAAGTTAACCTAGCTCATTTTCTTCATATTGTTTTTTCTCTTCTCAATGCCGTTCCCTCTATTGTGCATATTGTCATATTTTTTTTTACTGTACTATACCGTTACTTATGTGTTATATCTGTATTTATCTTACTGTGCCTAGCTAAAAGTTATTCTCTTCGTTTTAAGTTCAATCTTTAATTTTCCTCGTGGTTTCTTTTGCCTTTATGTTTTGTTGTTAATTGTTGTCTCTCTACAGTTAATTTGTTAGTTTTTAATTTTTTCCTCTATTTTTATATTTAGATGATTTTTCCTCATTGATCTTCAACTTATTTTTTAAAATTTGTAAATATATTTTTCATTGCGGAACTCTGTAATTCGGCTTCTCGCTGTTTTGGTTTCCCCAAATGAAAATAAATAAATAAATAAATGACTGTGGGTATCACGAAAGGTGCCTGGTAGAAGACTGTGGCTTGAGGGCAACTTGATAGCAAATTCATAAGCAATCGGCAATCCCACGGCAACGGCAATGTCGGGTGAACCTTTCACACCAGAAAGATCACCCTGAAAGTCCTTCTCAGCTACAAGATCTGTGCAAAACAAAGCAAATTTTTTCTCGAAAATTAATACAGATACGAAGAGAATTCATATGCACTTTACCGAGCTCGATAGCTGCGGTCGCTTAAGTGCGGCCAGTATCCAGTAATCGGGAGATAGTGGGTTCGAGCCCCACTGTCGGCAGCCCTGAAGATGGTTTTCCGTGGTTTTCCATGTTCACATCAGGCAAATGCCGGGGCTGTACCTTAATTAAGGCCACGGCCGCTTCCTTGCAATTCCTAGGCCTTTCCTGTCCCATCGTCGCCATAAGACATATCTGTGTCGGTGCGACGTAAAGCAAATAGCAAAAAAAAGCATATGCACTTTTTCTGAGAAATCGAATTTAGATCCACTTGGTGTGCTCCATTGTTCAATAGGACAAACCGTTTAGGCAGCGTATTCAATCATTATCGTCATTAGAGTATGGGAAAATGCATCCAGTAACCGTAAGAGCATCTCGGCGAATTGGTTCTGTTTGTGAGTTTTAAAATATTTAAAGAGACGCTATTTAAAGTAGTTTTTAAAAAGTTGCTTTACGTCGCACGGATACAGATAGGTCTTATGGCGACGATGGGATAGGAATGGCTTAGGAATGGGAACAAAGTGGCCGTGGTTTTAAGGTAAAGCCCCAGCATTTGCATGGTGTGAAAATGGGAAAACACAGAAAACCATCTTCAGGCCTGCCGACAGTGGGGTTCGGACCCACCATTTCCCGAATGCAAGTTAACTGCTGCGCGCCCCTAACCTCACGGCGAACTCACTCGGTATTCAAAATCATTACGCTGATAAGAATATGGAAATGTGTGTCCAATAACCCCCAAGTATCTCCGCAAATTAACGCTAGTTAGAAATTAGTTTTGTACACAGGAAAAACTCTTTTGTGCTATTCACGATCATTACGTCCGACTCATTTGCTGAATGGTCAGCATACTGGCGTTCGGTTCAGATGGTCCCGGGTCCGATTCCCCGCTGGGTCGGCGATTTTAACCTTCATTGGTTAATTCCACTTTCTCGGGGGCTGGGTGTTGTGCTGTCCCCAACATCCCTGCAACTCACACACCACACATAACACTATCCTCCACCACAATAACACGCAGTTACCTACACATGGCAGATGCCGCCCACCCTCATCGGAGAGCTGCATCCGGCCACACGAAATTCTTATATACAATCATTATGTTAAAAGGTGTATGGAAATGTGGATCCAGAAATAATAAGTATTTCAGCAGATTAACGCCCAGCTATGAGTTTGAAATGTTTACAATAAAATCACTTGTTGGCCTTGCCTACACGAACCTACTTCGAACACCTGAGCCCTTGAACTGAAGTTACCATAGTTACGGCCCGTCATTTACAGCGGGGAAGTGTGGTGCCAATATCTCAAAAATTGTCCGTTTTAGGGCCTTAAAACGTAGTTGTCGGTGTCCAATAGCGACTTGCTGGGTTTTATTCTTCGCGTCGTGAGGCTTAAAATGAGCTTTGTCTGATCCTTGTACAATAAATTCGATACATAGCCTAAGACTAATGTGCCAAACGGACCAAATCACGGGAACTGTTTGATATTTCGGGATGATACATAGCGGAATGATGATATCTTTCAATTGGTGAAATAAATTTCAAAATCTGTCCAGTATACTAATTACATAGCCACAAACTCATAATCTGCCTTTCTATATTAGTATACATTTTCTCAATTCAGTAGTACAGAACAAAAAGCCAATGGAATTCACGATAGTTTTACGTTCGTATTCAAAACTTTTGTTTGGATGAATATTTCATATCAGGTAGCGCAGTCTACATAGTAACATCTACAGTAGAACACACTGTGGTATTGAAGGCACATTTAATTGCATTCCATTTCCTTATATCAATGTTAGAATATTCAGGGTGGTCTGGTCACGATTTGTATTCTACATGTTCGTACTGGTTTATCGTATAACCGACCAAAGCCACTGCGCATTGAAAGCGCTCACACTGTTGTATTTTCCATTAAAAAACACATTGAAATAACGATTAAAGTACTTCGTAAATGCACTGCGGAAAACATGAAAAGCGTACTAAAATTTCCTCTCCACTTTTACAAACTTAAGACTGTCTACTGCTAACCACAATTAATTGTGGTTACAAGTTATGTGTGTTAGCTTGTCAAACAGACTATAGCGTTAGCAGCAGGTGTGAATACAAAATGTGTATATTAAACATACGTCTGTTTGCTGTTGTTTTCAGTGTACGGGCAAATTCAGTCGGCGACTTTCTTCAAAAACTGTAAACGACTGATATTTTTTTTTTTGGTCTTACTCCTGACATTCACGAATGTTTATGAATTTCAATTGCTGTCTTCCTCTGAATTGCTTTCTGCTAGCATCTTGAAATGTATGTACAGTAATTATAATTGGAATGGGGAGCTTGTTGCTTTTTCTTGCTTCGTCCATACGGATACAAATCAAGAGTCAAGATAGTTAAGTAATTATCTATGCATCAACAGTATGCCGTTTACACCACACTTCACCTAATAGTACATAGTAGACGAGGATTGTGGTTTCCTGCAGAGACGTTGGACATTCTTGTTGAAGTTGGCGCAGTTTTGTAATATATCCCATATACAACCTGGCATTTATCTTTAAACCGGTTTGACAAAGGGCAGTAGTACGGGTGAAATATACTTAAGCTGATCTACTTAAACTGTCATGAATAATCATATCTTAACAATACTCTTTAACTATAACGTGCTTTAAACATGCTAATTTATTTCGTATGCATTTGAACATTCTCTGAAAAAAATGAAGAACTCTAAGGTAGTTCAAAAACATTGTATTGATATAGCATTGTATGAATATTTACTTTGTTATTTTCAGTAACATAGTGTATAACTTAATTCATTATTATTATTATTATTATTATTATTATTATTATTATTATTATTATTATTATTATTATTCGAAACAGACTTTCAACGTATTAGGTCGTGTTACGTACATGTAGTACGTGTTTAAGAGATGTTCAGAACTAAAATAGCCAGCCGGACACCAGTGGGATCCGAACCCACAACCTCCCGATTTCGCGGCGGTTGTTCTACCAATTGAACTATGGTGGCCTAGGCCATCTTTTTTCTGTTTGAAAGGATCTGAGCTACAGGTCTGGCACTGCTGCTAGCACACTGTAGAGTGCGTTTAAGTCGCCCGTTGTGGGGCTTGTCAATGAATATTGAATTTTCACGACCGCATTGTAATCGAAACATACTTTCAACATATTAGGTCGTGTTACGTACATGTAGTACGTGTTGAAGAGATGTTAAGTACAGAACAAAAATGGCCAGATGGACACCAGTGGGATCCGAACCCACAACCTCCCGACTACATGTACGTAACACGACCTAATACGTTGAAAGTCTGTTTCGATTATAATGCGGTCGTGAAAATTCAATATTTATTATTATTATTATTATTATTATTATTATTATTATTATTATTATTATTATTATATTCTTTTACGGCCATCTGAGACCACGTTAAACAACAATCACACATTACTATAAGCCTTCTTTGCAGCCCGAAATCTTTACATTCTTTCTCTGACAAACTGTCTTCTTTCCTCTGTCCATCCCCTATTCAGTTTCTGTTCGCCATGGAAGCCTCTGAAGCTGTCGATCACTGATCTGTACTTTGTTCGGTTTAGGATGTCTTACCCATTTTAATCCAGACTGCTCGAGATACTTTCTTACTTCTCTAAACCTCTTCTCGTCCATTCTAAACAGATGTCTATAATATCATTTGAGTCTTCTTTTCTTCATTCACGTTTTTGGTATATTTCTCCCCTTGCTCGTAACCTTAACTCATATTACACTAATGGTTACATGAAATCGTATGCTACCAATTTCGTAAATTTAAATACCATTCATAGACCGAATGACATCCAACAACAAAAAACAGAAATCGAGATGTTCGATAGCAGGAGCAGGTCATTCAAAATACGTTTCCTTTGTTTTATATTGTTTCTTAATGATTTTCTTGTATTAATTTTAGGATCTTAAAGATAATACTAGCACGTGCCACCAACAGGTAATAAGGTGCTTTTGGGTTTCTAGGAATGATTTGACTGAATATTATCAACAGTTTCCTAACTCGAGCAGATGTGGTAAAGGAAGTCTCACCTATGGAAGATTAACCAAGCTTCAGTTGTATTTCAGGGAGTACCTCTGATGAGCAGACTCCAGACACATAGGTCAGGCTTACCTGTAAATAAAAGAGAACAACAGTTTTATTATGGGCAAAACAAAAAGGCATTCCTTATATTGTATTTGAAC
This sequence comes from Anabrus simplex, assembly GCF_040414725.1. NCBI lineage: Eukaryota > Metazoa > Arthropoda > Insecta > Orthoptera > Tettigoniidae > Anabrus > Anabrus simplex. The sequence continues at coordinate 29,796,007 of NC_090268.1, forward strand.
ATGTTTAGCAAGGAGAACAATCTCCACTTCATGTCAAAGTTAAAGTTAAGAAACTCCTTTTGTAACCCTATCTCTCTGCATGGTTTGAGCATTCTGAAAATGGAAAATTGCTGTTCCTCATATAGTGAATCCTGAGTAACGTTATCACCAACCCTTCTGGAGCTCACAAATACGATAGCGAGTGACTTTTGTGTTAAATTCCTCGAGTTTCGTTCACAGATAATTTAAGTGCCTTCTTCCGAATCACTGTCTGTCTCCTTTTCCTCTTACTGAACTCTCAAGTTTGGTACGTATTTTTTTCAGCTCATTAGGTTTCATGAACTAGAATGGGAAATCTGTGTTATTTTAAAATACCTTCGTTATAGAAATATAAGTAATTCTTTACTTTTTTAAACCAGTTGAGGAAGTTTCATGTTACATGGGCAGTTTAAAAAATTAAAGTTCTAATAATGGTGATATTGTTAGCAGTTACTGTCTAAAGAAATAATTTTCACTAACTTCCATAATGGAACTTATTAACCACTAACTAATGGTTATGTACCTGATGGCCTTAAAACAGCCAGAGTAGTCCCTATATACAAAGGTGGCAGTAAATATAAACCTGGCATCTACAGGCCGATTTCCATTCTCTCGCGATTGGAAAAGATACTAGAAACGGCACTAAAAACAAGAATTCTGAAGTTCTTAGAACATAATACTTTTCTTTTCCAATAAACAGTACGGATTTCTGGATAAGTCAAGCACAACTGCAGCCGTAGTTAATGTAGTGCAGGTATTACAACAAAATATGGACTCTGGTCTTTGTGCTGGAGGTCTTTTTTATTGACTAGTGTAAAGGTTTTGATACCATTCGTCATAATTTGTTAATTGTATTGTAAAATTAGAGATGGCTGGGTTTCGCTGAAGTGGTCTGAGAGTTACAGTATATAAATAATAGAAAGCAGTTAGTTGATATCAATAGTACTAAAAGTTCTCTGTTGTCAGACAAGTACGGTGTACCTCAGGGTTCTGTATTGGGTCCTGCATTATTTATTATTTTTGATCTTGATTTTGAAGGGAATCTACTTCTGTTCGCAGATGATGGTGGTCTATTTTGTAATTATCTTACAATCAACTCAAAAAATCTGTTTTTATACTTTTCCGAAGAGCTGGAGGTATATTTATAGGACCGACTGAAGAGGAACCACACTGTCATAATACACACATGTGAATATGCCGTAATCCAATAAGAATAGAGTGTGCAAACCGTATCAAAGTCGTAACAAGACAAGGCTAGGTTAAGTTAGGTTGATAACGAAATTTCCTTCCATTTGAACTGAACTGATCTTTACAGAGGAGGTAATGTTGCTATCCTTTTCGGAAGAGTTCTTGCAGATTTTTCTTGCTTTTTGAAATCCTAATCGAATTCTATACATAAGTATTGGACGAAATAAGACCGATTAATAAAATGCTGCGTTCGTCATTTTACACCAACTACGTTATTACGTGCATTATTCGAACATGCCACGACTTTACTTACATGGTATTACCCAAACAGATTTATGATCTCACAGAAATTAAAATAGCCGCAAATTTAACACTAGTAATTTTAACAATAAGGCAGTGGCAATATGTAATTATCGCAAATCACGAAATAAACCATGACTGTATAGTGCCAACGTGCCAGATTAACAGCAACTGTAAGAAGTCGTATCTGTAAGTAGGGTCCCTAAATTCTATGGTTAGCGACACTGAATCGAACCCAACTGCTAGAAAATAACTAAAGATCACTACTTTCAGCATTAACAGGGGAGAAAGAGTAATGTTGTTCCCTTAGTGTATGCCTACATCCTGCAGGGTAGATGAAATCCGTATCGAGACAAAACATCCTTTGATATGGTTCTCTTCAGTCGGCCCTATAAATATATCTCCAGCTCTTCGTAAAAGTATAAAAACAGATTTTTTTGAGTTAATTGTAAGATAATAACAATTAAACCATTCAGTTAATACAGTGACATCATTCCTCATTTTATGTATGGCAATATCTTGATTTTCTCCTGAGTAAAATATACCACCATCATCTGCGAACATAAGTAGATTCCCTTCAAAATCAAGATCAAAAATAATAAATAATACAGGACCCAATACAGAATCCTGAGGTACACCATACTTGACTGGCAACAGAGATCATCACCAATCTTACGAAGTTATTCACGTACAATCAAATAAACCTGGAAAGTGATGGTGTTGGGTAACAGCAGAGAGGCTTTGAAACAATACAAAGTTAGTCTGGACAATCTAATGCAAGGTCTAGTTAATTATGTGTGATATAGATGACGGGCATGCAAATATGCATAATCCGTGTAGGCATGGTAAGAAATTATATGCAGTATGTACATTTCTCTTCGTACCAGGAACTCTGAAGTAAGATCAGATTTATGTCGCAGTTAATACAGGCAAGTGCAGGTGCAATGTGGGTAGACACAACACCTCTTTCTTGTCTATGAACAGCATACCATTTTATGTTCATCTATAAGATGATCAGTTTGGAATGCCATAAAAACGAAACGTTCTAGAAGATACGATCCATCTTTCTTCAATGGTTAAATATGATTAGGTAGTTTGTGAGAATCGCGAGGCATATGTTCATTGATTTCTTCCTCGTCTTTTTCCTATTTGGGTGGTTGGCACTTGCGAGTGTTCGGTCCAGTTTTACGGTCGAACGCCCTTCCCGGCGCCAAACTTATGTGAAAGTATGTTATCACTATCGCATGTTTCTTTGTCATTTAGTGTGATGTGTTGTGTGTAGAAGTGTTTTGAGACAAACACCCAGTCACAGAGCAATTGAATTAACGATACACAGTTAAAATCCCCAACCCGACCGGGAATCGAAGATGTGGCCCTCTGAAACGACCAATACGCTAACTACTCAGTCTCATACGCATGAGTTAGAGTGATAGCAATTGTGTGTTGAATCGTTTATTAGTTGCTCTGTTAATACTAACAAATTCTGAACGATCAGTTGTTGCGAGGGGTTCATTTTTTGCAATTTCTTAATCACTGATTTTCGAGTATAATGTATATGCTCTTTCCTATCCTATATTATTCTCCATTAATTTTTCTTAACGTAAATGATACAGATCTCGAGACAAAGAAAAATTCATTCCTATAACGGCTTAGAACAAACTGCTGACCTCCCAGACATTAAAAGGAATGAATTGGATTGCTTCCAGAGCTCCTACCAACAAATAGAAGACAAACTACATCATTAGCATGGGCACAGGGAAGATAGTTTCCTCTCTTCATCAGAGGAAATGCGGCCAATGTGACCTGCTCAGCGTTAAGGAAGAGTTAATGCCGGTTGGAACTGCCGAACCGAAGCAAATTGATATGGATTATTCTGCAGTCTAGTAGAGATCATAAAATAGAGGAACTGGAAGCATTATTTTCTCTCGTTCAACTTTATGGCCAGACTCAATAACCAACGAGTAATTCACTTACTTCAATTTCAAGAAAAACTTATCTCAATAATGTATATTTCTTATTAAGAGAAAGATTCCTGTTCTTACGGAGTATGGCAGTAAATTCCGAGGAGGCGTCCATACTTCGTCACGTACCATGTCAGGAATAAAAAACGAAGATGCAGTTATTACTACTACATTCCTATATTATTATTTTTAATATTATTTTATTATATAAAATTCACTATTTTACAATTTGATTTATGTACTTCTTCGGTATAATTTATATGCTATTTGATTTACGTCCCACTAACTACTTTTACGGTCTTCGGAGACGCCGAGGTGCCGGAATTTAGTCCCGCATGAGTTCTTTAACGTGCCTGTAAATCTACCGACATGAGGCTGTCGTATTTGAGCACCTTCAAATACCACCGGACTGAGCCAGGATCGAACCTGCCAAGTTGGGGTTAGAAGGCCAGCACCTTAACCGTCTGAGCCACTTAGCCCGGCCGGTATAATTTACATGGAATAAGTACGCCTACTACGTAGTACATACGCATATATGCTCCATACATACATATATACTTACATACAGTGCTGAAAAATAAATTTGACTAATGTTTATAGGTTATTTGCAATACATAAATCGTCAAAATAATAGTAGACGATTTTCGTTAGTCCCCTCTATATGGTGGATGGTTCATGCTAATAAACTTCCTTACTATATGGTAAGTGGCCAGGATTGCTACCTTTTGTAATTCTCTGTGAATGAGAGGGTGGCGATTAAGTGCTCAGGTGTAGTGAGTGTCTTTGGTATAATACCGTTATATCCAATCACTACTGGAATGATGATGACACTGTTGAGTTTCCACACAGTTTTTATTTCTGTGGCCAGATCGGTGTACTTGGATATATTCTTTGTATGTGTTGATTGGAGGTTGTGAGAATTATGACAGGCTATGTCAATTATTAAGTAGATTTTCTTGTTTTTATCAGTGATGATACTTCTATCCCAGTAAAGTTTGTAATTTTCACTTTCTAAGAATGATTGGAATATATTACTTCCAATATGCTGTAGTACAATGGATTAAAGGAGTTTACTAAAACAGCTTTGGTCTGTTCTACTGGACCGTTTTGCTTCATTTTAATTTTATTCTCTGCGGAATTACCTGCCGGCGAATTATGAGACAATGATAGATCTCTAAATTCATCCAGCTTTGAGTAATCATAAAATCGAATCATTAAATGACAACTGCAATAATTGCAGGGGAAGGCCTACCCTAACCTGCAATACAATCTGTACTTAGGAGGTTGATAGGCGACTGACACTTTCATTAATATTCTGATATATGTGATTTTCATCTTTAGTAATATCACTGCATACAACCATGTTTGATTACTACCTGTCAAGTCAGAGAATATACCCTTCCTCTGATCACGAAAAATACTATTCTCTTTTAGATACTCTTTGATTCTCTGACCTTCCCCAGCTTCTGAATATACTCAACAGATGGCAGTACATGCTGCTAAGAGAAAAATGTCGACGTATTAAATGTTCATAAAAGTATTTCAAAGGGCAGGAAAAACAATATGACCGCGACAGCCATATCAAGACGAGTTACCTGACCTACTTATAACGAATGCTTCGGAGTAGTACGGGTCCTCTATTTATTATTATCATTTATATTTTATCTCTAATTAATCGATAAACCGTTAATATTTACGATTCAGGTAATATCCGGTAATAGACCCCGAGGTGCATTTCCAGTTCTAATATTTCTGATCGTTAGGTGTGTTCTCCCCAGTTATCATCTTCATGATTCTTCCTCGTAAAAATGCAGCAGATGCCACAAAAGGCAGGCTCTCTCATTTGGACTACCCGAGGCAGGAACAGTTTGGCTGCTATTATGTCTAACGAGGGTCGGAACAAACCGTGTATTAAGTGTTACGACTTCACCTTGCCCTAGGTGGAAGACAAAGAACGCAGAGCGCCCACTTTACAACTTTTCGTGGAAACAGAAATGTAAAGGAGTAGTTTACTATCTTCTTTCATTTCAATTTTTTAGACATGGTCAACACGGAAAGTTCTCCTTCCTCACTGTGTAAATAGAACCGGAAGGCATGGAATACATTCGAAAGAATATTTAAGATCCCTAAAATTGGAGTTTAAATATATGGTCTACTCCCTGAATCTGCTTCATCTTGGTTATCTGTTTTATCAGCTTTATATCAGGGCAGTATTCAGGGACCACCAGTCTTTGTTCTCTACATCGATGGCATAATCCTTTGCACCCAAAATAGTCAGTGTTCTTTCCTCTTGTACGCCGACGACCTGAAAATCCTACGCCTGATGATTGTGATGAATTACACACAGTTCTCAATTGGTTTGATGACTGGTCTTAGAAAAGGAATCTTTCTCCCAATGTTGAGAAGTTTAACACAATATATTTTTCATTGCTAAAGCAAGGAACGAATACTGCCCATACCTGTACATCCTCCACGGAAATACACTGCAATCAGCTTCTCAGGTAAGAGAACTACGTGTTACTGACCTTCTCTGCTCATAGTGAGTCAATAAAATCCCGAGCTATACGTAGCTTATGTAGTGATATGGATAATCTAATACAAAATAATCGCTTATTCGATTATTTCATTTTATTCGATTATATTTCCCATTCGATTATTTTTCAGTTATTCATTCGAATGAATGAGGCAATCGAATAGTCAATACTTTTCATTCGATTATTTTTTCGATTATTCATTCGGATGTCCATTCGAATCAATGAAGTGAATTTTTCGATTCGATTGTTCTTTTCGATTATTCATTCGGAACTGCATTCGAATAAATGAGGCAATTGAATAGTGAATGATTTCCAAATAATCGAATCAAAAGTGATGTTATTAAGACAATTGATTCACTCATTTAATTTCAACATTTGGAGATAAGTTTAAAAAAGAAGCGTATTTCTGTTTTTCATAAGAGTTCATCTATTCTCTTATTTCAATCGATTATCCCTCCGACACACTTAAACCGAAAATTGATTCATGGCGCATATTCTGTGCGATACAAGTGAATGATATTTGAAATATATTCGACTATTTTAATCGATTATTTATTCGATTGTCTAAATAATCGGATGGAGGTTGTTTGAATATTAAAAGTATTGAATTATGCCATCACTATAAGTGAATGGTATTTGAAACTGATTCGATTATTTTATTCGATTATTTAGTCGATTATCTAAATAATCGGATGGAGGTTATTCGGTTATTAAAAGTATTCGATTATCCCATCACTAAGCTAAGGCATTCTTTACAGGTTCACTGAAATTAATTATATTAATGCCTTGAAATTATAATTTGTCTCCTGTGTTCTCCCCATTGTTGACTTTTGTTCCCGTATTTGGTCCTCATCTGCTATCACAAACATATCTCAACCAAATGGTATTATTAACTTTTTCACTTTCATTGTTAAGGCTCGCAATCCTGTTTTAAGATCAACAAATCTAACATCTTGAACTACCTGGTTATACTTGACCCGACGAGCCGTTTACAGTTCTCCGATCTTTGTTACCTGCATAAAATAATTAATGCTACACCAAGTGTAATGTTTTCCAACGCAGTTCCCTATACACGTTCCCCTTCGTCCAACAGGCAACCGGCATACTCATCATGTGCCCTGTTCGCCCCTAACCTTACAACAATGCTCTATCTTCCACCGTATCCCAACTCTTGGTCGCTCACTACCCGATATTGACATATTCACACCTTTCCCATCCTTCAAACACGAAATTAAAATATTCCTCTGAAGTCCTCTCCAGGTTTCCATTCTCTTCCCTCCATCCAACCCTCGACCTTTCTTCCTCCTAATTCTGTTATCGACCCTTGCCAGTTATCTTTGCCATTGTTGTTACATTGTTATTGTTAAAAATTACTGTTGATACTTAATATTGTTGTTTGTACCGATTGTTATCTTTTATATTTGTTTAAACTTGTTATTATTAATATGAAATGGCCTCCATAGGGTGTGTCTAATAATTACATAAATAAATAAATTTAGTTTTCTAACTCAAGGAACATAATCTTCAATTATTGCCGAGAGAAGTGAGGTTTGAAACTAGTGGAAGCCGATAGCCATATTAAGATCATTTCTGATCTTTGAGAGTTTCATGTTCGAAGCATTAAACTCCAAGCTAAAGAGAAGCATTTATCTAAATTAGATTTTCAAACTTCAGAAATATTTAAACGATCTATTTCCCGTTAAAATATGAGTATAGAGAAGTCACTTCTGTGCCTTGGCACCCCCTTCGACTGGAAAAGGAAGTGTGAGGAGGAGGATTACAGCCACACAGTAGACGGCAGGCTGTGGATAATGACGGACGAGTGTGTGTGGTTACGAACTTGCTAGCGGTTTGATTCTTCGAATGGATATAACGAGTTCGAGAGCACGTCCTTTCATCGACTGCCAGAGGGGGATTGAGAAAACATTCCCCGTACTCCTCCTGAGGAGAATGTTTGAGTAAATGCAAGATACTACGAAATACAGTTTGTCCACCACAACGTTACCAAAAATGAAGAATCTCTTCCCACTAAGTGTCCGAAATATAACAGAAAGTCCTCAGTTATCACCAGGAAAACAATATACAGTATTTTAGATCGGTTTCTGTGTATCTACAGAGCAGTATGTATGGTTTAGGACAAATTTGTTACTTTCATTGACCTGTCTTCTCACCCTTGGCTTTAACAAAATGACGTATGAGCAATGCTACAATGACATCCTGCACGCAGTCAGTCACCGTCTCTCATAGGGTCGGTATTTTTGGTTGCTATTTGCTTTACGTCGCATCGACACAGATAGGTCTTATGGCAACGATGGGATAGGAAAGGCCTGGGAAGTGGAAGGAAGCGGCCGTGGTCTTAATTAAGGTACATCCCCGGCATTTGCCTGCTGTGAAAATGGGAAACTACGGAAAACCATCTTCAGGGCTGCCGACGGTGGGTCTCGAACCCACTATCTTCCGATTACTGCATAATGGCCGCACTTAAGCAACAGGGTCGGGTTTTTATACATTTTAGTGGGCTTTGTGGACTAATATTATATAATAATAATAATAATAATAATAATAATAATAATAATAATAATAATAATAATAATAATAATAAAGGAAATAACGATTAAACTTATATGGCCACATTCTCAGAATGAACAATGACAGACTCACTAAAAGGGTTCTCAACTTTGCTCCGTCAATGAAAATCAAGAACAACTGGCTTAGTGCAATAGAAAAATACCTTCAGGAAATTGGCATCCCACAGGAAACTATTCAAGATCAACTCCAGTTCAAAAAGAAACAGTCAACAACCATAATTTTGCTAAGAAAATTACTACCAGGTCCAATAAATCATGGACTCAAAAACGGAGGAAAATGTTCAGTGCCAACAAGAAGAGATTTAGGGAGAAGAAAAAATCAACATCAGCCAAATACGTTCTATCGCGCTCCACAGATAGGCATAACGCTGTAAATAAATAAAATAATATATATATATAAAATCATTCCGAGCTTTACAAACATATTGAAGAGCTCCTTGACTGTGCTAGGAAAAGGATATCTTTCTATGACCATATAGTAAGAATGTCTCCCAAAACACTGACCAATCGCCTGTTCAACTTCTGGCAGAACAAGAAGATTCCTACAGAAACTGATAAGGACATTAAAGAACAGGGAATATCAGATATTCAAGATAAACGGTCTGTACGGCATGCCCTGAAAGATGTCCATGGATTTCAGGAAAACGCGGAAGAAAGGTAACCCCTGGATAGATGAGAGAAAGGAGTTACACCGACATAAAATGCTAGAATACTGGACAAGGATCAAAGCCCAACAGTTGAACAAGCGTGGTGCAAAATAGGCCCATCCGAACCAATAATAATAATATTAAAGGTAAAATTCAAGAATGAAATCTCAGAGCCCTTCGAGATAATGACCGAGTCAGACAACAGGATGGACTTTCTCCACTTCTTTTCAATTGTATCTTGGAAAAGGTAATACAAGATTGGAGAAATTCCCTGAACAAAACAGAAGAAAAGGAATATCGGTTTTGATTAGGCCCCGAACACAAAGGAGTGAATGTTGACTGCCTGGTTTTCGCGGATGACTTAGCCATATTTGCCACCAACATAGTTCAGCAATCAGGAAGATAAGACTTCTTAAAGAGACTACAAATCTCCTTTGAGGAGACACATGACGATCATCACTGACGGTCCGTGTTACCGTGTTTTTGTTGAGCGGAGAGGTGAAAGAAGGTGCGGGCATGAATGAGTCGATATAAAGCATTCAGAAGATTAATTTAAAAGTTTAAAATTATAGCTATAAAGCAGTATGCTCAACAGTCAACTTCTTAACAAAAAAGGGATAAAATAGCATTTCTCAGGGGTATTTAATACCCATTCTACCAGGCCTTTTGAAAAACAATAGGCTAATTTTACTGCCCCAAAAATCAAAATTGTGTGGAGGCGGTCACTTCCGCTCACCTCGAAATTAAGTTAATAGGGAACACGAGAGGGTCGCTCACTCTCTATTCCCTGATTACGGTTAAGTTCCTTTGACTGGTTTGAAATTTACATTTAAAGTTGAAATTTACATTTTAGAAATTTGAAGTTACATTATTAAAGATTGGAAACCTTCCTCTTGAGCTAGCTTTCAAAGACTATTACTTAGTTAAACCAGGACTACCATTACCTTGAGCTGATTGACATCTCGACGATGGAAGAGGCACCGCTGCCTCCCTTCTCAACCACACACACACTAGACTGAAGCGATGAATAATACAACCTGGTCGAAAATGTGCCAGCTTTTATACCCGAGAGGAACGTTCCAGAAAACTCCGGGCTAAGGCCCGACACACCCCCAGTTTTGATTGGGTACTTAAAAAATACAAGACATTGTTGACTGGCTGAAAAAATAAATATACAAAATTTCCTATTGACCAACATCTTCAGTTGGGGGTAAGAGATAGACGTGTCGCAAACTTTAACACGCCAAAAACAAAGAATAATCAACTCAGTTTAGGAAACCTAGGAATACAAAATTACTTTATCATTTTAGTAGTCAATCATCACACCAAAAGGCATAACATAAATTTATAGTAGAGACATCTGTAGGGAAATGTCCAAACATCTGTATTAGTTGTTGCAAATTTTAGATGGTAGATAGGGTTTTCCAAGGTGCTTCATTTGAATGAACGGGGTGGGTGTATCTTCCGGTACAGTCCGAATGGATGTTAACAGACCATGGAAGGATTGGAGAGTCAAGAAGTTTAAGTACATGGGTGAAGTAATTCAAGAGAACGGGACAGAACAAGAAGCGACGAATATCCGCACCAGGAAAGTAGAGCGAGCGTTGCAATAGACTAAAGACATCTATAATAAGAAGATGCTGAATTTCGGAGCCAAATTAAGACATTACAGCACTGTTGTTAGACCAGAAGGCTTATATGCTTCGGAGATCCTGTGCATGGATCGAAAAGGACAAGTCGATCAGCTACTTAAAAGAGAACGCAGGCTACTACGGAAGATCTTGGCAACAGATGGTTGACGGGCAAGTTCGACTGAAATCCAACAAAGTAGTATATGGCAAGATGGAGCCGACAACAACAACAATTAGAAAGAGAAGATTGTTGTTTTATGAGCACATCTTCCGTAGGAATAATGACCGGCTTACAAGGAAAATCTGGAATTTCCTGAAAGCAAAGACATCTAAGTTGAGATGGTTCCAAGAGTGTAAGATAGATCGAAAAGAGGTGGGCATTAGGAGGATAAAAACAATGACAGGATTAGTTTCAGAATGATGGTGAAAAGTTATCGGGGTTTTATGGTGGAGAAAGTATCGAGAAGGCGGAGAGGCCCTTTACTAGAGGAGTGGAAGAAAGCACTAATCGACGGGCTCAAGAGGTACTGACAAGATGTCAAAGCCGGAAGACGAACAAGACACAGACACTGCAAATCAGAGGCTCAATTCGAACAAAATAGTTTCACGAGTTATTAATTACTGTACTTTTACTGACCTCGGAAGCTCAAAGATGCCGGTAATTTTGACCCGCAGGAGGTCTTTTAAGAGCTGGTAATCTACCGACACGGGGCTGGCCTATTAGTGCACTGAACAGGATTATATCCAAGGACCTGCGTTTTACCCGTGTCATCTCAACACATCCGTATTTCTAATGATGGTACTGTTTTAAACCACCCTGCATACATACAGTATTGTTCCTTCTTCTTCTTCTCCTCCTTCTTAGCATAACCATTTTGAGGGTACGATAAATCAACTTTGATTACTTTTCGTTGCATTTAACTTTCTTTGTTTCCAAACAAACTTAAAATTTACATTTTAGAAATTTAAAGTTACATTATTAAAATTGGAAACATTCCCCTCGAGCTAGCTTTCGAAGACTATTACTTAGTTAAACTAGGACTGCCATTACCTTGAGCTGATGGACCTCTCAACGATGGACGAGGCACACACTAGACTGGAGCAATGAATAATACAACCTGGTCGAAAATGTGCCAGCTTTTATACCAGAGAGGGACGTTCCAGAAAACATTTTCTGCGAATGTTCTTCCTTTTCCTCTTGATTCCATTTTCTTCCAGGTGTTAATTTCTTTCTCTCCTGAAATCCTGCCTTCCGTGTTATTTCTCTGAAACGTCTTCTGTTTTCTATCGTATCTATTTTAATTTCAGCGGTTTTAATATCCTTTTCAATTTCAATGAACCACGTTAGCTTGGACTGTACATAGTATTATTATAATTACCACATATGAATACAAAGAGGTACGTAAAGGTTCATTGTTAATCTTGAGGTGGATCTGCATCATAACTTCGCACAAACACATGCCACGGTCAATCAGTGGACCCACGGACGCCATGAACCCGTGCACAGCTAGGTCTAGTCCCATTAAAAAACCTGCAGCTATTGCTTTATCATATATGAACAATCTCTATTATTTAAAAATGCTACTATGAAAATATTTACAATATCTTCGTCAGAATGTTGACACATGTTTCAGTCCGTTTTGATGACGTGAGAGATTTTTCTCAAGAAAATGTCTATATCTTCAGTTTCATCATATTTAGCTGTAGAAGAAGCTCTTGCACAAGAATTTGCCTGGGCAATGTCTCATGAAGATTGAGAGCCACTTCGGTTGAAGGGGAACATGTGAATCATCCAGCAATATTAAGAAAAGAAGAAGTGAAACTCGCCACTTACGTAAAAAGTACGAGCTAGTGATTTATATTCTCTTCCAGCTCGATATATAGCCGTCCGCCCCATACAAGGAGGGCATTGCTTTTCAAGTGTATGCCTTGTCGAGAAAGTGTTTCAAATTTAACCGACAGCGGTAAATCATAAAGAAGAAGAGAAATTTTGGCTGTCGAGTTTAGATGGATGTGTTTCTCCCTGATAGTTCAGAACATAAGACACTTGAGGTATGTTGGAGTAAGTAAATACTCTGGAATATGGCATCGATATTTAACTTCTAAATTTACACTTTTTGTATTCAGGGAAAAGGGAAGTGTGATAGGCTCAAAAATGTCAGTTTTCGTTTTTCAGATTTAAAAATTCTCCAATCTTTCCTGAAGAATTCAGTGTATCAATTATTGTGCTGAAATTATATTTTAGGGAATACAATTAGGTTTAATCATAATCTGCACGCAAAATATCATCAGATGCCAGCTACCAGTCAAGCACTCTTTTTGGATTTTCCGTAAGTCGTATTTTTTGAAACTTTATGTACCATTTTCTTAGAAACTATTATATTAATTTAGTTGAATCTTGGTAGTCTCTTAGACACGATATTGATCTGCTTGTCGAAGTAAATTTAATCAGACATCTTGATTAGTTCGTGGAAGCCAGCTTGAAGAACACTGAAAATTTTACAGAAAATTTCAATTTTCAACTAGGATATGTTAAAAGAATATTTCTCATATCTTGTAAGCAATCAGAGAACAATATGATTTCAGCAGTTCAAAAACGTTTAAATACTATGCACGTCAAACTTCTTGGCTCCGGTTAGAGTATTTTCTCAGAAAAGGGTACATCAGTTGAGGGAAATTTTAGCAATTTTTTTAAATATATAATTTTTATAATGTTGTTTCCGACACAAAATATTAAACATAGAAGCTTCATATTCTACCCAAATAATGATGAATGTATTCTGAATAGCCTATCAAAAACATTCAAGGAAATATCTCTTATTTTCTGAGGTGTGCAACGAAACATCGGAAGTTACACTTTCCTATCTTTTCATATTTCACGGTTCCCAAAATTACAGGAGGATTATATATCCCTGAACTTAATTTACGATATCATGCATTCCTCAATTTCATCCTAATTTTACGTATTTGTCAGCAGGCAAAATAATATATGATCTAAATATGCTTAAGAATTAATACTGCAGTAAAGTCTGCCCTTGTCTTAACAACATACTTTACGGAAACGACTCACGCTGTCGTTAAATTTACGTTAAAACACAGTATCAAGACAAATACAAGGAAATATATTCGAGCAAGAGGGCTCTCTACCCAGTACTAAAGTCGACGTAACTGACTGAAGATCCAAAACTGAGAAACACGTGGCCTGATCTTGCACAGAAATGTTTTCATTTTCTGTTTTTCAGGAATAATAAATTGTTACTATCATTATTAATAATGTTATTGGTTCTACTTCCCAAGAACTACGTTTTACGGTTTTCGGAGACGCCGAAGTGCCAAAATTTAGTCACGCATGAGTTCTTTAACGTGCTAGTAAATCTACCGACACGAGACTGAAGTATTTGAGCACCTTCAAATACCGCCGGACTGAGCCAGGATCGAAACTGTCATTATTATTATTATTATTATTATTATTATTATTATTATTATTTTACGTCCCACTAAACCCTTGTATGTGTTTCCTTCCGGAGATGCCAAGGTTCCGGAATTATATCTGCAAAATTTCTTTTATATGCCAGTAATCTACCAGTGTGAGTCGGGATCGAACCAAACATCTTCAGTTCAGAAGACCAGCCCTCGACCAACTTAGCTAGTCAGCCCGGCTTGATAACGTGTGCGCGAGGTAGTTAACAAAGAATGAAGAAATTGGTTGAAAGGATACATCTGGGGTATGAAGAATTACTTGTGGTCATGACACTAACATAGGTCATGCGACTATACAAAAGTGTTCGCCTTAGTGGTGTAGTGGTTGGTGAGATTAGCTGCCACCCCCTCCCCAGAGGCCCGGCGTCGATTCCCGGCTCTGACACGAAATTTGAAAAATGGTACGAGGGGTGGAACGGGATCCACTCAGCCTCAGGATGTCAACTGAGTAGAGGGCGTTCGATTCCTACGTCAGCCATCCTTGAAGTGGCTTTCCGCTTCTACTCCAGGCAAATGCCGGGATGGTTTCTACAGGTAACTTAAGGCCACGGCCGCTTCCTCCATTTTTTTTCGTCTATCCATTACAATTTTAACTAAAATTAGGTTGAAGGAAGAATCCCACCTTCCAATAATTGTTTGTTTTTTACTGCTAGTCTATGTAATTATGAAATATATTCCAGCTTAAAATCTAATTCCATTATTTAAACGAGTACTTGTTTCTTTCCTACTGTGGAACATTGTCAGCTAAAAAAGGACATATCATTGGCATAAATGAAATAAAGAGACTTATGATGATGATGATGATGATGATGATGATGATGATGATCATGATCATGATCATGATGATATAATATGTTCCTTCACGTTGAGATGAAACCTCAACAAGTCAATGTTCAAGTTTGAGATGAAAATCTGATGTAAGGGATCTTCTTTCTTGAAAATGCTTGAGAATTATATACTTTAAATATCTTGAGGATATACTTTTTTTAATGTACAATTTAAAATACGATGACCGATCGAAACTCCTTAAGGATAACCGAAGTTGAGGTTAAGTTTTTGTAGTACAGTTTTAAGATGTTGAAGGGCGTCTCCCGGCCGGTCCCTCTACGTTTACTTATTCCCTCACGTCGTCAGCTCTGTGAGTGTCCTTCTGGTCTCCCCATCTCCCAAAATTCCCCTGTTCAGCATAGCAAGTGAGGCCGCCTGGGCGAGATACTGGTCCTCCTCCCAGTTGTATACCCCGACCCAAAGTCTCACGTTTCAGGACAATCCATGTAGGATCCCTCGCTGAGTCCGAGGGAAAACTAACCCTGGAGGGTAACCGGAATAAGAAAGAAAGAAAGAAAGAAAGAAAGAAAGAAAGAAAGAAAGAA
Source organism: Anabrus simplex (assembly GCF_040414725.1). Lineage (NCBI taxonomy): Eukaryota > Metazoa > Arthropoda > Insecta > Orthoptera > Tettigoniidae > Anabrus > Anabrus simplex. The sequence continues at coordinate 29,811,727 of NC_090268.1, forward strand.
AGAAAGAAAGAAAGAAAGAAAGAACTATACAAATGTACTGTTTTACCTCAAATTTTGTTGCAGTCGCACTGCAGATTAAAAAATAGTGACAAGTAAACATTGTAAGAATACACAAGTTTTAAAAGCGTAGGTTGCTTGTAAGGTAAGGTAAGGGTTATTCTGCCCGAAGGCAGGTCCGAACCTCCGCAGAGGTGTTCCTGAGCCGGAGTTTACGTGCGGTAGGGTGGTCAGTTCCTTTCCGCTCCTCCATTCCTTTACCCCCCACCAACAGCGCGTGGCAACCCATCCAACTCCTGACCACGCCCAATGTTGCTTAACTTCGGAGATCTCACGGGATCCGGTGTTTCAACACGGCTACGGCCGTTGGCTTGCTTGTAAAGGAATACTTAGATAAATTTAACATATGGAAGCACAGCATTATGTTTGAAAAGCGTGGACTATAATGAAAGGAAGCTACTAGAGCTCGGATGTTTAGCTTAGAATGCTTAGCTTGGGTCTGGGTATACAACTGGGAGGAGGACCAGTATCTCGCCCAGGCGGCCTCACTTGCTATGCTGAACAGGGGAATTTTGGGAGATGGGGAGATCAGAAGGACACTCAGAGAACTGACGACGTGAGGGAATATAAAACGTAGAGGGACCGGCCGGGAGACGCCCTTCAGCATCTTAAAACTGTAGGATGTACCGTCTACTCGCTCTTCTGTAATGTAGAGAGAGTAACATAAATCGTAGGGGTTCCAATAGGCCGAGACCCTAACATTTATGCAAATCTCGTAGCAGAAATGTTGTCCGGGTAGAGTATACTTATTATTTCCTTTAGTATGTTTGTATTCTAACCTATTACATCTTTAACATCCGGGCTCTACAAGCTACTCTGGAACAAGCAGAAATTTTGACAGTTCTTAAAAAATATAACTCTAGTGTATTTACAAGACATTGTAGATGGTAGTACAAGGAACACTATACAAGAGATCTTTACTACTTTTCAGATTAGTAAAGCTAATTTTCGTTTGCAACGCTACGTAACGTGTAACATGTGTTAAAACATGCTCACCACTTGTCTGGCTGGCACTATCTTATCAACATACATCCACGCAATTCCATAAAAATCCAGTAAGCAAGTAATTTACATCCCGCATTCCAGAGTCATAATGGAAGTCGTTTTCTAATATATAACGTACGAGCGGAGCCCTGAATGTAAAAATATGGGCAGGAAACCAGTCTTTTGTAACAGGTTTTAGACAAGGCAGGAGGTTGCCTGGGATGCAGGTAGAGAACGGTAAGCGAAATGAAGGCCTCTTTGTGATAGTGAACTAACCTGCAAAAACACTAGACCATCATACAGTATAAGAAATTAACGGCCTGAAGAAGCCATGCATTATTCAATATTAAGACAAAGCCTAAATGTGTCTTCCAAGGAGTTCAGGAGATGTGGATAGCAGTATGGACTATTGTCCGGGTGCACCATTCTCGGTAAATATCAGGCGTTACGCAAACGTGGCAAAACTCTTACCGTGGTATTGTTGCACAATTTCTAATCTTTGATTTCGAAACCATGGTTTCTTGACGCTCGTTTTTCTCGATATTAATCACCTCGGAAGTGATTCAGAGTAGTATTCAGGAGGCGTTGATGAGTTTAATAGTCTTTTGATTTCAGTTTGTTCGTATTTTTTTTTGTGCTGTAATCGAATAAATTATTATAAATGAGTTTCGGTATCGGTTACAGAATATAGTTCTGTAGTTACTGAAAAATAAAAAGAATTAAAGTTGAGCACGAACACTGGTAGGTGCATATGGCCCTGAGGTTCACTCAGCCTACACCAAAAATGAGTACCAAGTTAATTCCTGGGGGCAAAAGCGGCCGGGCGTAAAGCTAACCACTCTACCCCTTCACGTGCCGAGGTTAACAATGGTGAAAGCCTTTACCTTCCACTCCTCCAAGGGTCTTCATGGCCTGTACGGAGGTGACTTTGCTTTGCTTTGCTTTGCTTACGAACACTGGTGCATGGTTGGCAGTTCAGCTGTTTAGCAGTTAAACACGAAAGCAGTCAAAAGGAACCGATTAAACGTTATTATATTACAACAAAGAATAATCTATTTGTTCATATGACTTGACAATATATTTCATTACTTGTACCTGTCGTAATTAAATTTGTATTTATTCATTGAATTCATATTTTTTATTTGAGGGGGCCCGAATTTTTCATTTTGGCGGCTGGGCCCGGACTACACTCGTTACGCCCATGCGTGTAATCCATTACCAATTCCCGTGTGAAGAACGGGTACATATGCCAGTTATTGCTAAAAACCTATGAAATAATCAAATTCCATCTGAATCAGATTCTCGCTATCGCTGATATCAATAATGTGTGATACATTCATGAATATGAGGACAGTCGACAGCGGAAATAATAGCGAGTCATATATCCATTACTGTCAAAAGAACGATGACAAGCAGCAATAGTAAATGATAGATTCATCGCTGATAGATGCAATCAACAGAACTGATAGTAAATCAACACTACATCACATTACGGAGCTGCCAAGTTATGAGCTCGTGGATTTACTTGTTCTGATTCCCGTAAGCAATAGGACTGACAATTATATGTGAAAACAGAACTGCGGGGTACGAGATTGTGCGTTTCGAAAATCTTCTAAATATTGATTGGGATTTGTTAAGATTGATACTTTCACGGCCCATACTTGTAGACATGATCTGGGCTTCAGAGGTAATGCCGAGTCAAGAAAACAAGGTGAAATTCTTTAGGTTTCGCAGAGAACTTTGCTCAGCGTCATCAGAAGAAAATCTCGACTGTTCGCGAGGTAAACTTCTACAATAATGAAGGTTAGAATGCTTTACCGTTGGAGCTGTAGTGGTACGCTCGTTGGTCACCAGGTGGCGTGCTGTATGCCGGCACAGCGCTCCAAGCGGGAGCTGACGGCAACATTAAGCTCCAATTAAGATGTTCATCACACTGTGTGTGCGTGAGAAGTAACACAGAGGACATCAGGAGAATGAGGGACGAATGTGATATGAGAAATAAATAGAAACTAATAAAATAATATGCAACGAAGGACACCTGGATAGAACAGAGTTGAGGAATGAAGGGAAATACGTGGAGAAAAACAGAGGATTGATTGGGATTATTCGAAGACGTCTACTTCGACGAGAAGCTTGCGATGACATTACTAATTTATGTAAATAATGACTAATAGACATCATTACGATTACTTGTGATACTTCGAGAAACACACGTTGGTTGTCACGGTTATTAGTGTTTCGAAATAATAATAATAATAATAATAATAATAATAATAATAATAATAATAATAATAATAATAATAATAATAATAATAATAATAATAATAATACTGTAATAATAATAATAATAATAATAATAATAATAATAATAATAATAATAATAATAATAATAATAATAATACTGTAATAATAATAATAATAATAATAATAATAATAATAATCATCTGTCCTGAAAACTATTTTCACGTTTTCGGAGAAAATGAGGTGCCACAATTTTGTTCCGCTAATAATTCTACCGACATTTTACTGACGCATTTCACTACATACCGGACTAAGGCAGGATTGAACCTGCGAACATGAGCTGAGAAGTCCAGAGTTTTACCGCCTGAGCTACTCATCTCAGCACTGAGAAAATACTGTGCCAGCCCGGTGTTGTAACGTTGTAAAGACGTAGCGCACCTGTCTCTTACCTGGAGCTCCGGATTCGATTTCCAACCAGTTAGGCTGGAGCCTCGTGATGCCAACTAAGAAGCTGTTCTCTATATGAGAGGCAGTGGAACTGGTCAGAAAGTCGAGCAGTGTGGCTGAGGGTATCTTCAAAATGACCGCGTGGTACTCTAAAATATGTAGTCCATCTGGTTGGACAGCTTTCATAAACGGATTTATTACCTTCGATTGGTTTCAGAATAATCATTATTCTTTCTTAATCTGCTTACCTTTTCGGGTTGGCTTTTCCCTCGGACTCGGCGAGGGATCCCACCTCTACCGCCTCAAGGGCAGTGTCCCGGAGCGTGATGTACTATCCCGGCATTTGCCTGGAGGAGAAGTGGGAAACCACGGAAAACCACTTCCAGGATGGGTGAGGTGGGAATCGAACCCATCTCTACTCAGTTGACCTTCCGAGGCTGAGTGGACCCCGTTCCAGCCCTCGTACCACATTTCAAATTTCGTGGCAGAGCCGGGAATCGAACCCGGGCCTCCGGGGGTGGCAGCTAATCACACTAACCACTACACCACAGAGGCGGACGAATAATCATTATAATGAAAATCATCGTCATCTCATCATCATCATCATCATTTAAATTAGTGTGCATGGGGCTGCCTACTCGAGACCAAATCAATCAATCAATCAATCAATCAATCAATCAATCAATCAATCAATCAATCAATCAATCAATCAATCAATCAATCAATCAATCAATCAATCAATCAATCAATGATGGTGTTTGTTTTTAAAGGGGCCTAACAGCTAGGTCATCGGCCCCTTATGGTACGAGGTCCAACTAAATGAAACGATAATTATAATGTATCCCCTGCCTAGAATATAAAAACGAATGATGAAAAAAATGACAATGAATCCAAAAAGATCAGCGGATCCAATTCAAAATGCCTTTTTTTCTCTGAGATGATGCTTGTTATACAAAGGGGTCCAAAATCCAGGTTACCGGGCCCCTCATGACAGTACTAATCACTGGGAAAGCAGAACCACGCTGTTCCTCCTATTACAGGTAACGTACTCATGAAGCTCCTCGCTTGGTGGTACTAATCGCAGGTAATGCAGATCCATGGTGCACCTCACATAGTGGAACCAATCAGAGACCACGTACAGTATACTTACAGTACTTGGTGCCACTCACTTTGTGCTACTAATCATAGGCAAGTCCGGCCCCGCGGTGTAGGGGACAACGCGTCCGCCTGTCACCCGGCGGCCTCGGATTCGATTCCCGGCCGGGTCAACGGTTTTTAATTGTAAATGATTAATATCCCTGGCCTGGGGACTGGGTGTTTGCGTCGTGCTTAACATTCCTTTTCTCACATTCGACACTCTACACTTCCGCAATTACAATTACACGCAGGTTCATATCAAATGGTGCAAGTAGTCGTAAAATATCTACAGAGGTCGACGCCATGAACAAGTATCATTTTATTTTTAAAAACATCATAGACAATTCTAACGAACGGCGTATCAAACATTATGGTACCACCCAAAGGTAACACAGACCCACTCACAGATAACGCAGACCGATTCTGAACACAGGGGAACCGATACATTACAGCGCAGCGTACGGTATATTTCCGCGCAGTCGAGTGCCGCCACCCCCCACGGTGGAATACACACGATGGTACTAACCACAGGCAATGCCCAGACCCTTGGCGTACCTCACATACGGATACTACTCCTAGGTAACGTAGATCCATGGAGGATGGCGGCACTCCTTCCCAGTTGTATCCTCCGACCCAAATTCTCACGCTCCAGGACACTGCCCTTGAGACGATAGAGGTGGGATCCTGCGCTAAGTCGGACTTTAAGAAGATCAGGAAGGTAAGGAAGCAAGAACGAACGAACGAACGAAGGAAAGGAAAAAAAGGAAGGAAAGAGAGAATAATCATGTTTAATTTTACGGTTTCAATTTCTAAAAGGAAGCGAAGAGTACCCACTGTGAATCTCACTGTATTGGATTTGGAACGTATAATCAATACTTGTTTCTGTGAAGCTTTAGTCAAGGATATATAAGCATCGTCTAAAGTTGTCCTAGCACACTGCTTTCTAAATGAAAATAACACCTTTCCTGCATCAAGACTTCGTAATATTTAAGGTTATATTCTGACGATATTATTATACTTCATAGAGTATTCTGTAAATTATTTCATAATAGCTGTTATTACCCGCGTACTAAGTTTCTAAGAATCAAAATATACTTGTACGGAATCATTCTGTAGAAACGTGAATACGACACGGAATAGTTTCTTTCTGAAGCGTCACGGCTCATTCCTTCTCAATCCTTGCTTCTATAAATCACAGATGTTAGTCCCCAGAACAGGTATCACAGCAGTATATAGTGTTCGTTTTGTCAAACTGTGTGTTGAGGTTTAAATGTACAAGGAAATGCCAACTGCCGGAAAGGCTAGAACTAAGTGGAGTTTTACGCTTGTAGATTCTTTTTTGTTTTGCATGCACAGTAATAAAATATGAGAAGGACGTAGTTATCATTTGCACGTTACAACTCAACATGGGAGAGAATGATTGGCTCCACTAAGCACTGCCTTAGAAAGGTGCTAGATCGCTCACAGGTTAATGAAGAGGGTCTCTGTACAGTTCTAATCAGCATTAAAGCCATCCTGAATTCACTTCCCATTGTTCAAGACGAATGCAACTCTGAAGTGTTAACACCCTCACATTTTCTCAACGGCGAGAAACTCGCGACCATTCCAGTTGGACCTGAGCCAGTAAATAAGAAAGACCTTACAAAGGAATTTCGCACGAAAATGAAAATGGTTGAACACTTTTGACTATTACTACTATTAAACGTTTTCGTTCCGCCCCTGAAGGGGGAGGCGGGCCTCTTAGACGGTGACGCCGTCTCTCAGGCCGGGAGATTTGTTACGGTGAAGAAAATGTGCGGTGAATGTGGGCGGCCGTGGCCTATACTACGAACTGTCGCGGCGTTCGCCTTAGTGCAGGAGAATGGAAAACCACGGAAAACCATTCTCTGGACAGCCGACGGTTGGGGCCAACCGTAAGGTCCAGCCCTGTCCCATCTCCCGAATGCAGAGCCGTAGAGCCACAGTGGAGCCGTGGCTACCTGTCCTCTGCTCGGCTGGTCGGTCAAAGTAAAGAGCTGTTGGACCACGGACCAGCCGTGGCCACTTAAGGGACGAATCCCAAGGACCGAAACCCACTCTGCATCTACCGACGGACTTTTGGCGAAGGTGGAAAAAGGAGTACCTCCTTCAGCTGCGAAGCTACCACGAGGTCAAGTCTCCAACCAGTAAACATCCAAGACTTCGAGTAGGAGACATTGCCCTCTTACAAGAAGACGACGTACCTAGCCATATGTGGAAGAGAGCCCGTGTCGACGAAGTCCTTCAGGGGAGAGACGGCCGAGTGAGGACAGCCATCCTGCATCTTCCGAGTGGTTCAAGAGTCAGCCGACCGGTGCAACTGGTGATTCCTCTGAAATCGACCAGGGTGGGAAGGATGTTGAGGTTTAAATGTACAAGCAAATGCCACCTACCGGAAGGACTAGTAATTAAGTGGAGTTTTACGCTTGTAGATTCTTCTTGTTTTGTATATACAGTAATAAAGTGTTGTGAGAAAGACGTAGTTATCATTTGCACGCTATAACTCAATACTGTGATTCAGTTGTTAATAGGAAAACAGAGCAGAAGCATAACAGATTGGCCCTCATACCTACAGTCCGGGGGGGGGGGGTCTTGAAGAGTCTATACAAAAGCGAGTTCATATTGCTTTGTATTCGTATACGAACCGAGGGCTTTGAAAAAGAAGCATCAATGCAGAAAGGAGTGAGGCAAGGCTGCAGCTCCTCCCTCCTTTTCAAAGTTATAATAGAATAGGCAGTAAAGGATGAATTTGGATCACAATCCAAGGAGCGCAAATAAAAACGCTGAGATTTGCCGACGATATTGTTATTTTATCTGAGACTGCAGAGGTTCTGGAGAAATTGCTGAATGGTCTGGACAGAGTCTTGGGTAAGGAGTTCAAGGTAAACATAAATAAATCGAAAGCAAAAGTAACGGAGTGCAGTCGGACGGTCAGGTGATGCAGGAAATATTAGATTAGGATATGAAGTCTAAAGGTAATCGCCCACTACACCGCGTCGCGCAGCGCAGCGCAGCCGAGAAGAAATTTCCGTGGTCTGCTTCTTGTGAAATGAAATGGCTAAACGCCCACTGTAGGGAGGCGCGCCGCGCCGCGCGGAACAAGCTTGTGGAATTTCCGCACCACAAGCCTCCAGGTTTCTGGAACGGAACTTTTTCCTTTCGGCGCGCTTGTGTGGGCGAGGGTGGAAGGAAGGAATAACGGAAAGAATGTGGTTTCGTGCCGTTTCGGCAGACCTCGTGAGTCCTCGACTAGTGCCAGCACGCTCGTACCTTCACGCGGATAGTGGTATTGTGCACCGTACGCCTTTCTCGGCGAAAAGTGGTATTTTCTCGCTCTACACACGGCTTTTTTTTTTTTGCTAATTGCTTTACGTCGCACCGACACAGATAGGTCTTATGGTGACGATGGGATAGGAAAGGGCTAGGAGTGGGAAGGAAGCGGCAGTGGCCTTAATTAAGGTACAGCCCCAGCATTTGCCTGGTGTGAAAATGGGAAACCACGGAAAACCATTTTAGGGCTGCCGAAAGTGGGGTTCGAACCTACTATCTCCCGAATAATGGATACTGGCCGCACTTAAGTGACTGCAGCTATCGAGCTCGGTAACACGGCTTAACTAGATTCAATAGTTCATAGAATTTTTCTTGGGACATACGAAAGTAGTGGGAAAATTTATTTCGGTCCTTTAGTAGATCAGGAAATAAATGGTGAAAACTCTCCGTGCATTTCCCTTTTCGCATAAATGTTGTGGACCCAAACTTTTATTTCGCGTTTTTCTTCTTCCTCATTTGCAAGTAGCGAAACCGCAAATAATAAGTCCTCCTCGGAACTGGAACTCATATTTCTGTGTGAGCTGCACTTCCCCAACTGGAGAGACGCGGCGCGGTGATGTGTGCTGTATGGGCGAAGTCTCGGAAAATGGCCCGTGGAATGTTCCACAAGCTAGCTCCGCGCGGCGCGGCGCGGTTCCCTGCAGTTGGCGATTACCTTTAAACGGCAGCGCGGCGGCCTCTCACCGCTGGATACCGTGGTTCAAATCCCGGTCACTCCATGTGAGATTTGTGCTGGACAAAGCGGAGGCGGGACAGGTTTTTCTCCGGGTACTCCGGTTTTCCCCGTCATCTTTCATTCCAGCAACACTCTCCATTATCATTTCATAGCATTTATCACTCATTAATAAGTCACCTTGGGAGTGGCGACCCCATTGTAATAATAGCCTATATATGTTTCATTCATTCCATCCCTGACCCGGTCAATGACTGGAAAAACAGGTTGTAGGTTTTCATTTTTTCATGAAGTCTTAAAGGAAGTAGATGAATACTGTTACGTGGGTAGTAAAATTAATAACGATGGCAGAAGGAGGACATAAAATGCAGGCTAGCACAAGCAATGAAGGCCTTTCCTAAGAAAAGATATTTTCTCACTTCGAACATTGATATAGGGATTAGAAAAATGTTTCAGAAGAATTTCGTTTGGAGTGTGGCATTGTATGGAAGTGAAAATGGACGATAACTGGTTCAGAAAGATAGATAATATAAGCTTTTGAAATGTGGTGTTACAGAAGAATGCTGAAGGTGAGAAGGATAGATGAAATCACAAATGAAGTGATACTGAATCGAATTCGTGAGAGGAGATCGTTTTGGCTAAATGTGAGGAGAAGAAGAGATAGAATGATAGGACACATCTTAAGACATTAGGACTTGTTCAGTTGGTTTTTGAAGGAAGTGTAGGTGGTAAGAACACTTATGTAGAAAGAAAGATATTAGTACAGGATAGGGGAAGCATGGAGAGTTGTAACAAACCAGTCTATGGACTGATGACTCAAACAACAACACATTTATGTCGTTACAAAAAGCCTATAACATGATTTTCAATTTACAGAGATAAGATACTTATCATGAGTTCCCTTTAATTATGTAAACACCGGGCGAGTTGCCCGTGCGGTTAGGGGCGCGCGGCTTTGAGATTGCATCCGGGAGAGAGACTGGGTTCCAACCCCACTGTCGGCAGCCCTGAAGATGGTTTTCCGTGGTTTCCCATTTTCACACCTGCCAAATGCTAGGGCTGTATCTTAATTAAGGCGACGGCCGATTCCTTCCAGCTCCTAGGCCCATGGGCGCCCGCAAGGGGCGACAAGGGGGCGCTTGCTCCCCACTGCAATTCTAAAAAGATTGATGTTCAATTGTTTAAAATCATACCAAATTATTTCATAAACTGAACTCACTGACAGTCATCTAGCATCTGTTATAACCGGAAATTTCTGAAACAATTTAATGTTGCTGACGTTATATTGGTTTTTATATTCAAGAAAATTGTTAATATGCCCCCCCCCCGGAAAAGATCCTGCGGGGGCCCTTGCCTAGGCCTTTCCTATCCCATAGTCACCATAAGACCTATCTGTGTCGGTGCGACGTAAAGCCACTAGCAAAAACACAATTTGTGTAAACGTAGGCCCGTATGCTAATTGCTTCGCTGTCATTCCACAGTTTCTCTCCTTTGCACCGAGTGAGGAATTTCACATTTCAACATTTACTGATGCGATGTATTGACGATTTAACAGACGACTGCATTTCGGTTATAATGCTCGAAAGCTTCACTAAAACATAAGATAGAATAAAAATCATTAGCAGGATAATTTACACCCCTATTATTATCTGAGAATTAAGTTTTAGCATCGAACATTCCATATACTTGTGCCACATTCATTTTATTTCTCTCTCACTTGCTTCAACTGAACGATCCTTTTATAAATGAAAGTTGTTAACATCACACTTACGCAGGGCCATGTCCTAAAATGAAAGTTGTTAACATCACACTTACGCAGCGCCATGTCCCAAAATGAAAGTTGTTAACATCACACTTACGCAGGGCCATGTCCCAAAATGAAAGTTGTTAACATCACACTTACGCAGGGCCATGTCCTAAAATGAAAGTTGTTAACAGCTCACTTACGCAGCGCCATGTCCCAAAATGAAAGTTGTTAACATCACACTTACGCAGGGCCATGTCCTAAAATGAAAGTTGTTAACATCACACTTACGTAGGGCCATGTCCTAAAATGAAAGTTGTTAACATCACACTTACGCAGCGCCATGTCCCAAAATGAAAGTTGTTAACAGCTCACTTACGCAGCGCCATGTCCCAAAATGAAAGTTGTTAACATCACACTTACGCAGGGCCATGTCCCAAAATGAAAGTTGTTAACAGCTCACTTACGCAGCGCCATGTCCTAAAATGAAAGTTGTTAACAGCTCACTTACGCAGCGCCATGTCCCAAAATGAAAGTTGTTAACATCACACTTACGCAGGGCCATGTCCTAAAATGAAAGTTGTTAACATCACACTTACGTAGGGCCATGTCCTAAAATGAAAGTTGTTAACATCACACTTACGCAGCGCCATGTCCCAAAATGAAAGTTGTTAACAGCTCACTTACGCAGCGCCATGTCCCAAAATGAAAGTTGTTAACATCACACTTACGCAGCGCCATGTCCCAAAATGAAAGTTGTTAACAGCTCACTTACGCAGCGCCATGTCCCAAAATGAAAGTTGTTAACAGCTCACTTACGCAGCGCCATGTCCCAAAATGAAAGTTGTTAACAGCTCACTTACGCAGCGCCATGTCCCAAAATGAAAGTTGTTAACAGCTCACTTACGCAGCGCCATGTCCCAAAATGAAAGTTGTTAACAGCTCACTTACGCAGCGCCATGTCCCAAAATGAAAGTTGTTAACAGCTCACTTACGCAGCGCCATGTCCCAAGGGCAAGCAAGTGGAGCCTATTTTAGGTACCAAGTGCGAAAAAACAAAGCAAGGATGCGAGTGAAGTAGAATCCTTTCGGCAATGGATCCCTCCTACGGATTCTTCATTTTTTATTTACAGGTAAATGATATAACTATTAATAATAATAATAATAATAATAATAATAATAATAATAATAATAATAATAATAATAATAATAATAATAATAATATGATTCGGAAGTACAAGGTATAAAAGCAAATATGCGCTAAAACTAGCTAAATATGGCCAAAAATTGTTAAAAAGGACAAGTATTTAGAGATAAGTACCAAATATAAGAAGACTAACAATAAACATCTGCTACGGTATTGTGAAATCCTGTGTTAGAAACGACGCAGATAACACATACCTGGTTAAAAATGACACCTCAATTTAAACAAAAATGCTCAAATTATGACCAAATATGACCTTATAACACTAAAGTGAGGAAAACATGGCCAAAACAAAAGCCACCTCGGGAGCTAAATTATCGAAATTTGGAGATATAGAGAATGTCATTTTTCAACATGTATATCACATAATTAAATCATGTACAGTATATCTACGGGGTTATACTGAATATATTATTTTCAACAGTGCCTAAAAATATACAATTAAACTCTATTTTACGACATCACTTTAATTATAACCCTTATTATATTAACTTTTTAGAAGACAGGATACAGTACATACAGTAGTGAATCAACACACTTACCTCCGTTAACACCTTTCGAGAAAATCCGTTAGTCTATTTTGTTTGTTACTGTTAATCTTGTCTCCCTTCACGTTGAAATTTCTCGTCAATACCACGCAGCTTAGATTTGTAAATGGAGCTTGTCATCCGCGACTTCGGGGGTTGCTTTCGTACGTGACCGGTAATTAATTCACACCCGAGAAACAGCGAGGCTTCGCCGATTTTCCGATCACTAGAAATTTGTTTTTCCGGCTCCCCAGCATCACTGTAACCCTTTCTTTACTTCTTAACTGCTCCTCACAAACCATAAATGCCGTATTGCACAGTTAATGTTGCACAAAATTCCAGTTATACAGTATTTTTTGCTTCAAGGGAGGAAATGTTTGCTTCGAAAAAATCGAGAAATTCGTGTAATCAAATTTCGAGTGAAGAATACGCCAAAACGGCCAGGAAATTTAAATTACTTCGAGATCCTGAATATTCGAGTAATGGGGGCTCGAGATATCGAAGTTCTACTGTATGCATTTATGTGCATCACAAAAATGCTTTAAACAGGGTCAGGGACCCGTCATCAACAGTTATTTCTCAGATTTCGGGTAAAATGACCTCAGAAAGGAAATATACGACTTTTTCTTAACATCCATCTCAACATTATAGAAGCTCTGCAGTGAAGGTTCCCAGGTTTTCATCAGCTTTGTTTTTATGTTTCCTCAGTTCCGAAACTTCTTTGCCCTCGAGTACTGCTCAGTAGGGTGGAATTCAGTATTTGCCGCGGTAAATGACAACTGAAGTCTCACATCTATCTTGTAAAAAGAGATTTGTTAGAAACGAAAACTTGACCCCACCATTCTCCGTTACGCCACTGTACCAGAGCGTGCTTAATGCTACATTTCTGAGTGCAATGGAAAGGTTTTGACTGTTGTCACCAGAATTATTATGACGTGAACTATCTCCGTCACTATCATCAATTTCGTCGAAACATTCCCCGTTCCTCCTTTCATGCATTCGTCGTCTCAGTCACTTTTAACCTACTTCGAAATGTCCTGCTCACGGAGCCGCCTATCTTACAAATGTTAAAATTTGCTTAATTCATGTTCTTTTTTCTCAGGATCTAATAAAGTTATGAAAATGAAATTTATGTCATGTTTTATTCAAACCTTACTTGACATACTGACGGAGCGTTTTTGTAATTGAACTTAAGGGGACTCAGACACACATTTTTTTAAACAGTCAATAAATAGAATAATTTTTTCCTAAAAAAACAGTCAAATCTCAAACAGTTTTATATAAATCAAGAAATCCCTCCGTTAAAATATTAACCAATATGAGACAAATTAATGATGAAAATTACACAGCTCTGTGATAAATAGTCACATAGACAAAGGAACATACATTTGAAAAAATTGGAAACTGAGAAAACTGCAGTTAAAACTTTCCACACATATGGTTTTCTCATTGTAAGCGCCAGTTTAAATTAAAATTGTGGCAACTTTTAATTATTAAACTATAATGTATTATACATAATTTTAAAGAGCAGACTTCAGAGATTCATAAAATATAGAAATATAAAAAATGATATTTTTTACCATTTTAACCATTCCGTATCCCATTAAGAAAGAAGCCAGACTTGCCAGTGTCGCCTTAGTTAAATGTAACTTAGAAGCTTTTCAGTCTGTTGAACGCACACTGTAACATACCTGTAAATGATGATTGAAGTGTGTGTTTTACTGCTCACTACGTGTTTGGAAATAGGCTCCATATTTTACTTGTTATTGCTTCCTTTGAACGTAATGGGCTATGTTCCATTCTGTCTCAAGTAAATCAGAAGAGTTACGTGGCCTACCTCCTGGCTGCCATGGCAAAGTACACGCATTTAAAAGTCATACGGAACAATTCAGTATGTCGGCTTCTTGGTCACGATAGGCTTGTACCAGTGGCGTATGCTCGGATCAAGACGTGGGCTACCACAAGACTTAGGTTACCCATTTTCGATAGTTCGTTTAGTGAATGTCAAGCCTTAAGCGTTTTGAGCTGCACTCAATAACCAATGGAGTAGCCTGCTGTGTTGTCAAGGCTGCTTCACAAGCTACTGCCCTGGCCTCCGCTACTCCCAATATTCAACAGCTGATCAGTAGAGTTAGTACCCTGAGGTTTAGCAAATTATTAAAGTCCGGCTTTGTGGCTAAATGGATAGAATGGTTACCTTTAGAACGATGGCCCCGATTCGATTTTCAAAACCAGCCTCCCTCGTACTCTTAATTCCCCTGGCTTGGGGACTGGGGTTTATGACGTATTCACCATTTATTTGATCCTCATTAGATCACCACCAAGCCTATACAGTTTATAATGTACTTCATTTGAGGTTTGGGTTTCACCGATAGCCTAGGTAGAAGTGATGGGATAATCGAATACAAAAAAATCGCTTATTCGATTATTTAATTTGATTCGATTCGATTATTCCATTATATTTCCCATTCTGTTATTTTTCGATTATTCATTCGAATGAATAAGGCAACCGAATATTGAATATTTTTCAATGCGATTTTTTTTTTTTTTGGGTTCCGTTTCGAATGAATGAGGCAATCGAATAGTGAATATTTTTTCAATCCGATTATTTTTTCCGGTTCCGTTTCGAATGAATAAAGCGATTGAATAGTGAATATTTTTTCAATCCGATTATTTTTTCGGTTGCGTTTCGAATGAATGAGGCAATCAAATAAATATTTTTGCCATTCAATTATTTTTCGATTATTTTTTATTATCCATCCGAAAGCTCCATTAGAATCAATGGGGCAGTCGAATAGTAAATTTTCCATTTGATTATTTTTTCGATTATTCATTCGGAACTGCATTCGAAAATGGCGTATTTCCATTTTTCATAAGAGTTCATCTATTCGCTTATTTCAATGGATTATCCATTCGATACACTTAAACAGAAAAATTGATTCATGACGCATCCGAATATTCTATGCGATACAACTGAATGCTATTTGAAACTCATTCGATTATTTTCCTCGCTTACTCATTCGATTATTTAAATAATCAGAAGGAGGTTATTCGATTACTAAAAGCATTCGATTACCTCATCACACTTGGTACCCCTTGGCACTGGCGTGTACGTAACTGTTCTGTAAGTAGGCACCAATGAATTCAGATAGACCGAGCTTGGAATAAGGTATACAATGGTTAAAGCTCGTACATTCGTATACAAGTTCACTCAGTTTTTGTGTCGGAAGTGTACAGCTCTAGTGAAGAACTTGAGGATGGTAGGTAGCAGTACAACTAACTGCCGATAAATGCGAGCTTATCAAGGAGCAGATGAAGTTATCTGTTGTGCTAAACAAGCAGCGCTCGCACCAATTACTAGCACCTGGTCGTTGTTTACGAGCTCGTAAATTGGATTCGTATGACATGTGGCATTCTAATGGGATGAACACCACACCTTGCGACGGTCCCTTCTCATTCGCTCTACCTATATTGGGAACCGATCGAACACGAAATATGGCCCTGTAGCTTGTCTTCCTGCCCTAAATCGAGGATGGTGTGTTAGCTCATAATATCTTGCGAGAAGACTAGCAAGTTATATGGACATCCTATTTAAATACCTGATTTCCCTCACTCCCTCTAAAAGAAACGTAGAATTGAGCCGATTAAAAGTTTCTACTTTTTATTTTATTTGTTATTTACTAAAGAAAGGGCATCTCAGCCGAGTCTCTTACAATATTGGCAGAGTTAACAAAATATTTACAACAAAATAATACCTTATCCTTTAAAAGCCAACTCTGTAATAAGCTAATGACATACTGCATTTTCACTTCAAGTTATTTAGTAGAAGTACCAGCATAAAAATATGTGTATCATTTGCAAAAAGATATAATATTGTCCACGTAGTTTTAGGGAGCCTATATCGTTGACAAATATTAGAAATAAAATTGGACCCAGTACTGAAACCTGAAGAATATAATTTATATATAAAGAGATAAACGTTTTGCATTTTTATATGAAACTATATATGATCTATATAAATATATGCATAAAATAACTTGTCCTGACTGACTGACTGACTGACTGACTGACTGACTGACGCATCATCGCCGAGCCAAAACTACTGGACATAAGGAAATGCAATTTTGGGGATACATTCAAATTACAATATAGGTGCTCATTAAGAGAGGATTCTTGGATATTCCGTCGCTAAAAGGCTGTTGTGAATTTTTAAATTGAGCGTATCTATATCTCAGAAACGTAACAGTTTAAAGACGTGAAAACTGGTATCTGTAATCTCCCTTAAAAATAAGGAAATACGTATTCTTTTGTTTTCGGAAAATCCTCTTAAGGGGGGTGAAATAGGAGTTGAGGATATATCTCAAAAACTCACATTGTTACAGCCATGAAAATTGGTATTTGGCATCTCCTTTAAAAATAAAGGAACACGTTTGTTTTTGTTTTTCGAAAACCTACTTAACGGGTGGTGAACAAGAGTAGCTACAGGGGGTGAATTTTTAAAATGAGTATATCCACAGTATATCTCAGAAACGTAACATGTTTGGTATTTGGAATCTCCTGTAAAAGTAAAGGAACACGCATAATTTGTTTTCTGAAAATCCACTTAAGGGGAAGTGTTAAAGGATGTGAATTTTTAAAATGAGCCTATTTACAGTAGAACTG